>NC_140495.1:73185726-74495726 GCF_964271855.1 Acomys minous
GCAAGGAAAATACCTTTCATGAACTGTATGTGTGTGTGTACACTCATATTGAAAAGGCTTGTTTATAAATCACTAGTTTGTCACAATACTATCTATCTATCTATCTATCTATCTATCTATCTATCTATCTATCTATCTACCTATCTAACTACCTATCTATTCATTTGAACAGTGTCTTGGCCTATACCTATTTTCAGCTTGCTATATAACCCATGCATGCCTCAAAGTTGTGATCCTCCTGGTTCTACCTCCAGTTTCTGATTTTATGAGTGTACTAATATTTACAGATACTTATCTTTAACAGTAACCATTGCCTCTTCATCTTCCTCATAATGAATTTGGATATCTGACAATTAGCATACCTCTACCTTAATTTGTTATGTAGCTGTGTTTGTGGTTTCTACATAGACTTATCCTATCCTAGAATTCTGCTCTTAGTTCTTTGTGTAATTATTAGGTAACTACAATCCCAAGAATCTAAACCTGCTTTCTAACTTGTACAATTGAACTGATTTACCCTGTCCTTGTCTACTTAACAAACTGCTATACCACCCTATTGATTAAACCACATTTATTCATCATTTATTGGATTCTAAATTTGACAGGAGGTCTATGTAGTTTAAATTAATGATATATATGCTCCTTTATGTTCTGAAACAACTCCTAAGGCATAAGTCTCAAATCAGCACTCACATCCCAGGGATGTATAATCTTTTCATATGACTGATTTGAGCATTGCACAGCTACTCTTAAGCCAGTTTCATCTCTAGTTATTTCTTTGTTATTACAGATATTGGAAATAGCTCATGGTTATAGAAAATCCAATCAGGGGCTGGGAAGACGGCTCAAAAGTTAAGAGGCTGCTCTTCCAAAGGTCCTTAGTTCAATTTCCAGCAACCACATGGCGGCTCACAACCATCTATAGTTGAGATCTGGTACCCTCTTCTGGTATGTAAGTGTTTATACAAGTGGAACACTGTATACATAATAAATAAATCTTAAAAAAAGAAAAGAAAAGAAAATGCAATCTGGTTCCTTAGAAGAGTAACCAGATCAGTCCAGTTCCTTTGTCCTTGGTACCATCCAGCATGATCTGTATTATTTTGGTGGAGATCCTTTGCTCATTCAGACCAAAGCTGGCCAGTGGTTTCTGTTGTCTGGCTTCTGTACCTTGCTATAGAGCAAACCCAAGGTATGAGATATTTATGGGTTTTCAAAAATGTGATGTATGACCCTTTTATTCCTATACTTCCAAATATATTTGAGGAATTATTATTTTTTCCTTTCAAAAAATATGAGTTTTAATTGATGTGAGAGGGAAAGAAAAGAGCAAAACTTAACTCTTTTTAATTGAACTAATTAAGACTGCATTGTATAAGTTAGAGTTATCTGACTTAGGGAAAGGATTTATTTCTTGCAAACCTGAGATTTTTCTTTTGAAACTTCTCCTTTCTAAAAATATATACTGATTATGTCACTTCATAGTCTAAAAGTTTCAACGATTTCTTCCCAAATACAAAATAAAGTTCATAATCTTCACACTAGTCTTCAGAAATTTGACTTGGCTCAGTAGCCACACATACTTTCTCTAGACACAGTGACCCACTGCCAACTTGCAAACATGTACAGAAACATAGCTTTGCTCCAATTAACCTCTGTACACAGTGGTTGTACGAGCAGTGAAGGAGCCAAGAGCTCACAGAGAGAAGTAAGGCTTGATACTTTTCTAATGTTAAAAATTTAAATAAGAATGCATTTCAACACATAAGATATACAATATTTTCTTAAAGAAACAGAATAGCATCGACTCAAGATGTGGGTTCAGTGCATCACTTCTGACAATCATTTCTGAGCCAAGATATTTGAAGGGATTTTTAATAAACTTAATAGCAAAACACAAAATCATAAAATGGACAATAGATGTAGACATTTCTTGAAAGAAGGCCATGCCAACAGGTCCATTAAACTATTTTCACATCACTAGTCACTAGGAAAATGAAAATAAAAATCACAATTAGAAACTGGTTTATCTCAGTAGGAGTAAGCTTTATAAAAAAGACATAGGATTATAGTACTAACTAGGGTGTGGAGGAAGAGAACTCTTGCATGTTGTAAGTTAGAGTAAAAATTAGCAGAGACATTGCTGGACACAGGATCGAGAATCCTCAAACCACAGTAAGAACAACCACAATATAACTTTTTTATGTTCTAGCAACCCTAATATTAGACATTATACTAAGAGTTGAAATTTGCTTGTTTAAGAGACAGCCATAATCCCAGGTTTACCGTTCCATTACTTACAAGAGTTAAGAAGTGAAAACAACTTAAGAGTGTAGCATCCGATAAATGGATAAGGAAAACACAGGATGCACTTACAGTGGAATGCACATAGTCATTATATGAATGTGCTTCTTTCATTTACAACATGTGTAGAACTGAAGATAACATTGATTAAAATAAGACTGACACAGAAAGATGAGTAACCCCATGATATCATTCACACAGTATATATCTTGCTTTCATGGAAGTTGAGAGTGAAATGGTAGTTATTCGAATGTGGTGAAAGAGGATCTGTAGAGACCTGGGAAAGGTTGATGAACAGCCCTGAGAGAGTTATGAGTAATAAGATCTGATGCAACATGGCACAGAAGGCTCGCTACATTTGTACAGTGTGTCTCAAAAAGTTAGAAGCAAGGAAAGGATTTTGGTTATTTTCACAACAAAGAAAAGATAAGTGTATGAAGAAAATTGTTTAACATCATTTAAACATTACACAACGTATAAATGTACTGAAACATCACCACAGTGCACCATAAACCTGTGTCAGTTCTTAAGCATCTATGCGTCACTGCATGCCTTCTAAGAAGAACAGAAAAAATATATAGTCAACACCACTAGCAATGGTACAAAACAAAAGGCTGTATCTTCCCATGAGATAAGAACATGAAATCACTACGCTGCTGTTCCCATGCAGGCACAAATCAAATCTAATCATAAGGAAACATTTGATAAAGCAAATTTAGGGATATTCTGTATGTGAAGTTCACAATACCATAAAGTTACAAAAACAGGAAAATACCAAGGAGCTGGTCCTGATTAAAGGAGGCAACAGAAACACAGTAGCTAATGAGAGCTTGGGTTATTTTCTTTCAAAATGGAACTATTGATGCAGTTCTCTAAACCCTGAACAGTGTCTGTCTGTAACTAGGTAGCTTCAATATATCATTTTAAAGCTCCTCTTTTCATTGATATCATTGTGGCTGTTTAGAAAAATTACATGTTGAAAATATTCTATGTATTTGGATAAATGAAATTCTTATTAATGGCTTGCTCACATTGCTCAGAATCAAAATGCTCTTTAATCTTATTTTTCAGTAAGGTTTTGGTGTTTTTCAAATAAAAGTGCAAAGGCTAGGGACACACACACACACACACACACACACACACACACACACACACAGTACATCTCTCTCTCTCTCTCTCTCTCTCTCTCTCTCTCTCTCTCTCTCCTTCCCTCTCTCTCTCTCTGATGAAATCAATTCAGTTATTAGAACACATATCACATATCACTAAACAAAACAAAATTATTAAATAAAGAGCAGATTGAAAAATCAACTGTTGAGAAATTCAAGGATCAACCAGTGACTAGGAATCTACTGTTCTCCCTAAAGGTGGTATCCTATAGTCATTGTTAGTATAATGAGGAAGTTGTTTTCATATAGAAGATGGAGAAATATAGATATCGGCAGAAATGATGAAAGTTTAGTGTTTAATGTCTATTGATGGTATCATCATTGTTTTTTTTTCCTATGCATCATTTTGTCTCTTGGTGCCTATGAAAGTGAATTGCACACAGAATACTCACCATTAATTGGAAAATAAAATTTTCATTTTTATATCACTGATTCTCTGTTGATGATCCCTAAACACACCAATATTCAAATCTATAAATACAGAGTGAGACTGCATGATAACAAGGTGAGTAGTGAATGTGTATATATATATATATTATATATATATTCATTATATATATAATGTATATATATATATATATACACATATGCATTTCAGAGTATCATATAGTCAGGTCTTCCTCAGATAGCATGCTTATACCACAGTACAAATATTAATCAAGGTGCACATCTGCTGAGCTCTTGTTATCATCATCTCCCAAATAAGCCAGTGTAAGAAGTGATCTTAGTCTCTCTTCTATACATTTGCACGTCCAGATTTCCTTGTGGTAGGGAACTGATTAGATGGTCTCATTCCTCCCCTCTTAACATTGTAAAACATTAAATTTATGCCTTTTTTCTTGAAATGTAGTGAATTCAAATGATGATGTAGTGAGAACATCCAAATACACATTAGGAGATTCTAATGCTCTGAATTAGTTGCTATAATAAGCACTGTTTTATTAATGTTCTGATATGTATACTTCTGATTGTATACTTCAATTCATTAAAGAACAACAATAAGAAATTCAAAAACCTGTGTTTAGATAAAGCTCTTAGCTTGTGGTAATGAAAGTCCTGTGCTTTAGCTTTGTTATCTGCAAAATAAGTATAATAATACCTATCTTTTAGAATAAGCAACTAAATATAAAAAAAAGATGAAGAAAAGAAAAAGCAACTTGAAAGTTATTTGTAAAGTTCAGAAATAGCCAGAAGAGGTAAGGATGGATGTTATTAGTGCTTATAGCAAATGGCAGAATGTGGACTTGATATTGAAGGGTGATTAAGATCCACCAAGTTCTTGGGGTGGCCAGAAAAGACAATCAACAGGAGGAAGAACCATGGTATTTTTGGAAAAGTAAGCTAAGAATATCTGACTTTTGCATAAATAGAAGGCTGGCGAGTGTCTGCTGCAGAAGAGAGGCCCAGGAGATGCTAGAGAAGGGATGGGTAATTTCAAGTTAAATGTTTCAATGTTCTTGCCCCTGGGGCTCTTTGGGTTAGGCTCCTAGACCATTATTGGGTTTGGAACTGGCCATGCCCTACACAGCAATACCTAGAAATGAAAGTTCAAACTTTCATAGGGTAGAGAGATTGTAAGTGGTAAAGGGCTTCAGTTTTCATCGGGTTTTAAAAAGGATCCACGTCTCAAAGTGAGCACCTACCTGCAGACATCTGGGGGAGTTTAGAAGGGATCCTACTTGGCTTTACAGTATCTCTAAAGTGAAAGTATGAGGAAACCGACAAGGACAGATTTGGAGTGAGAAGGAAGAAGACTTGGTAATCGGTTCAGACAAAATAAAAGCCTGAGGGAGGAGGCAAAGTATATGGAGATTGGAGACTATATTCCAGTGGTAGAATGACTTATTGATTTTCCAAGGACCCATGGGATGCTTAGCCTCTGCTAGCCACAGTGATGGCTGCTAGGAATAGCAGTACCCAACAGAGCTGTGAGACTAACAGAGGAAACTCAAATGAGAGATTACTAATTTAATTCTAATTATGTAAATGCGAGGCTTTTCCATAGATCAATGCTTCCAGACTTCAGACTGTGTCTTGCCTTTCTTTCTTCTTAGTTGTCCTCCTAGGAAGTGTTCAGTTCATGTCTATCTGATGGCATACCCTTTATTATTCGTGGTGGTATGAAAGAGAGAGGCCCCAGAGGCTCATTTGAATATTTGGGCTCCAGTTGGTGGAACTCTTTGAGAAGGATTAGGAGGTATGACCTTGATGGAGAAGGTGTGTCTTTGAAGGGGAGCTTTGAAATATCAAAGCTCACACCATCCTCAGTTAGCTCCCTCTGCCTCATGGGTATATATCAAGGTGGATGCTCCCAACTCCTGGTATAGGGTCATGGCCGCCTGCCTGCCACCATGGTGGTAATGGACTCTAATGCAATGGAACCAGGGGCCCCAAACTGAATGCTCTTATTTCTTTCAAGTTGCTTTAGCCGTAGTGTTTCGTCATGGCAACATAAAGGTAACTAAAGCAAGTCTTTTGATGTCTGAATACTTTATCTTTCTTAATAAGAAACATGCCTTGACTGGTACTATGCCTATCTACTTTTTAAAAAGAATAACGTGTTGACCTAAAGTGTACAAGTCAGAAAGGAATAGCTGTACTTCTTCAGGTTCTGCGGGTAATCACTCCAATGCCTGGCACCTGCTGGCCTCTGACACTTCACACTTTTTGCTCAGCCCTTTAACGATGCTTTTATTTTCCTTGATAAGAAAAAGCGTGCATGCTAAGATGACCTGTCCTGCTCTGCCTTGGCTTTCCCTCCTATTTCATTTAGCAGGTATGCTCTGCTTTTTCAGGTGCCAGGCACTCTGACTGGTTCCGGAGTGAGAAGAGAAAGGAGCCATCGTTCCTTCCCATGAGCATCCCTTGCCTTAATTGCAATTGATAAACACACAGATGCCAAGGAAATTACCACCGAAGGTGATTGAAAGCAGAGGCGAGAGGAGGGATTCCTTTCTACAGTGGGAAACATGCTGAGGACACAAAGCAGCATTGGACAAATCCTGTCTCCACAACGTCTCAAGAGCGATGGTTTTGCAGTTTTTTTTCTTTTTTTCTTTTTTTTTTTTTTACCATTTTTATTAATTTATTCATATTACATCTTGATTGTTAGCCCTTCCCCTGTTTCCTCCCATTCTTCCCTCCCTCCCACTTCCCCCCTTCTCCCCTCCCCTATGTCTGTGATTGAGGGAGACCTCCTCCCCCTATATATGCTCTAAGATTATTGAGTCTCTTCTTGGTAACTTGCTATCCTTCCTCTGAGTGCCGCCAGGCCTCCCTCATCCAGGGGACGTGGTCAGAAAAGGGGCACCAGAGTTCATGTGAGAGTCAGATCTCACTCTCCACTCAACAGTGGAGAATATCATGTTCGTCGGCTAGGTCTTGGTATGCAGTTTCTTTTTACCTTGTGGAGGACACTACAGCATCCTGAGGCAGAACCTGAGAGACGTCTCATTAGAGACTGGGAAATAATGACTTAGAATGCCAGAGAAAGCTGGGGTTAAAACTAAAAATGATTCTATTAAGGCAACTCCTGAAGGAGATTGTGTTGAATGCAACTGTAGAGAATCTCAAAGCAGAATCCACTTTGCAGATACCCAGGGAACTTTCTCCACAGAACCATTACAAGACGAATCCATATGAAATATTGGCTGCCTAATCATTTTAAATTTAGCAGTGCAAAACTTGGAGGGTTTTTGTTTGCTCATGTTAAAGTAAGATGCATGGTAATGGTTACATTTCAACCAGCCTCTTAGTGTAGCCTGAGGCCTTCTTGTTGACTGGTCCCAGATGCCTGCTCCATTTCACCTGAGCTTAGGTCCTTCTCAAAGCAGTTTGCTATACCTGCAGCTCTCTAGTCGAACTGATTAGCATTTGTATAACTAGGCTGAAAACGTTGCTTTAGTGTGATCTAACATTATTCCCCCATAATGGTTTGCATGGCATCGCTTGCTGGTAAATAGTATTTAGCCTTTTCAAAATTATATCTACTTGTACTTTCCTAAGCCGCCGTCATTTATTCTATGCCAGTATAAGAAAAGCTTGACTAAAGTGGGAGTCGGGCATTTGATAGGCTTTTGAGTGTATGAGCTAGCTTTTTCATTGTCGGAGTTGAAGTCATGGTAAAGAAAACAGTAATTTTCACTAGAGCTGCTGTCTGGGGAACAGATGACCTGGAGCTGTCATGGACTGATGTGATGGGTAATAGTTAGGGCATCTCTGCCCCTTTCTCTCTCTTTGAAATGATTAAGAACATTGATAACATGGTGAACTATATGTCAGCCAAAAATCGATACTCGGGAGGTAAAAACAAGTTGAGGCCAGTGAATTGACTTCAGACAAATACTCAGGCCAAAGGAACAGAATCCCCACTTGGAAAAGCTAAGCTGCTTCCTGGTGCAGCAATGAATGATTAAACCTGCTGTTGGAACGAGATGTCACCAAGTACCAGAGAAAAGGTGGGAAGGGTGCTGGGGTCAAGCAGACTCCATGCCCTTCTTGGCTAAGAAGAGATCTTCATGTTGCAGTCTCAACCAAACTGACAAGCTTTTGAAAGACACAGCGTACCACGTATCCCCTGCTGAACACCCCTCTTTAACACAGCTCTGAGACTGAATCAACCTCATTTTCAGTTTCCTATGTTTTTAAAATAAATCACTTCTACTTGTCCTGTTTAATTTTTTGGATTTTTGAGATAAGTTCTCATTACACACCTCAGGCTGGTCCACAACTTAGTATGGAAGCCAAGCTGGTCTTGTACTCATGGCATACCTCTTGTTCCAACCTTACTAGTGTTGGGATCGTAGGTGTCAATCTCACAGGTGGTTTCTAGTTTTGTACTAAAATGATTTACAAGTGGTTTTTTTTAATGAAATATACTCTGTTTTTTATGTTAACACTCCCTGGCAATTTTAATAGTTCTTGGGGCCTTGATCTTATTAATTTACTGGGTATCCTAAGCTTTTAGATAAGGAGAAAGAAAAAAATAAGGGTGGATAGGGTGAGAGAAAGGAAGACGGGAGAAGAGTGGGGTGAAACGAATGTCTGGTCTTTTATATTTATAGCCACCAGTTGCTGACAACTTATAAAAAGTTACTTGCAAGCCCAACATATCTCTCCTAGTATTCCAGGCTGCAGGGTGTTTTCATTTAAACATGAGCTTAATGATAAAGACTCATGGACTATTGTGGTGTACCTAAGTTTCAGAGCTATTTGTTTACAGTATGAACTCTAAAATCTGTAGTTCAGCTTACATGGGCCTTCCCAGGACAATCTCAACAACAGCACAACAGCAGCAGGTTAGAGAAATAAGTGTCTTGAGACTAGGGAAAGGCAGGACAGTAGCATGAGTGGTAAACGGAAGGGAAAGGAATGAGACCGTGTGAGGACTGAATGTGGTCTGAGAATATGCTATTCTGTATAATTAAAGTGAAATGCCACATTTGGACCAAAAAAAAAAAAAAAAAAAAAAAAAAAGAAAAGAAAAAGAAAAAGAAAATCAGAAATAAACACAAATGCAATATTAGTTCCTCCAAGCCAAATTAAACGAAACCAAAGAAAAACCTTTGCTTAATCCTGTGCTAATCATCCTAAAAATTTTATATCATAATCAGTTTATTAAGCTTTGTCTATAGTTGAAGATATTCTAGTAGCCACTGGGTACCTTATTAGTGTGAATATTTCATTTATTAATGAAAGTAATGAGATGTGCTGCAAACTACACATCAAATTTTATCATAAGCACTTTCTATTTAATATAATAATTTCTTAACCAAAACCTATGAGATTGGTGCTATAATTATCTCTGTGGGACTCTGCTACATGAGGTTGAAGGTTGAACAATTGTTGTTTTGTGCTCAGTCTATGTAGGTGGACTCCCTTTCTTAGCAGGGTCCTTACTTCACCTGATCTGGTAGCCCCAGATTTCATCACATAGTCCTAGAAGGGGTCCCCTCACTAGGATAATCAAGTACTGTTTTCTCCTTCTTGTGGTAGGATCCCTGGCTGTTGACTGTAAACAAGGCATTGTATGTAGTATCCTGGCAACCTTAGCCCTAGGGAATCAGACACCCTCACAACCCCTCCCCTTACTCCCATCACCCCGGGTTTATCAATGCCTGATTCACAAATAATGTTTGGCTTGTTTTCTTACTCCACCACCACTGACCCAGACTTATCATTCCCGGAAAAGAAGGGCTCCTAAGGGACATGCCGAGCTTCCAGGACTTCCCTCCATTTGCTGGCATGTGGAATTACTCACTACAAGTGGCAAAACTGGCACTCAACTTGCCTTCAGGAGTCTGCCTTCTTACCCTGCCTGCCTGAGAGCTGTAATACTGTGGTACTATCCCAGGCCTTTGGAATCCTGAGTTTCCATTGCCCTCTGACACCAACAATCTCATGGCCTCTTGGCTGGTTTTGAGCATTTGTCCACTTTCTATACTCTGACCTCAGCACAAAGAGCTATAGCCCTTTTAGATCTGGTGGGACTCCTGAGTCTCCACTGCCTATTGAGAACTCTAGTCTCATTCAAAAAAGACGTAACTGTAACACCTGGTGTGGAAACTCATTTCCCACCTCCCCCAGAAAGGCTGGGAACCTGGCTTTGTGCCCAAGCCACAGCCTCACCCAGAAAGTGCACTAGCTGCCCCTGAGTGAGACACGTTCTCATCCAGAGGCAAGCAGTACTTGGACCGACCCGCAGCAGGAGGTGGGTGCAGACTGACCACAAGACGTAGAACTACAAGCTTCTGAGAAATAAAGCAATTTGTCTGAAAGCATATGATGCCTACCTGGTGAGGCCAGACTTGGCATGAGCCTCACCTTGAACTTGGCATTTTGAACTAAGGAATTACAAGGTCTCCCAGAACATAATTCCTTAAATTACCTCTGGCCTTTCAAGTGTGAAGACCTCTTCCACAAATCTAGGTTCAAACATAATGCCGTTATGGCGCAGGACATATACATTCATTATTCATTTAAAAAATATTCATTATATATCCCTGGAAATTTTCCAGATTGTGCAAATTTAGCATTAGTAGAATGAAGAAAGAAGAGACAAAAAAAAAAAAACAACAACAACAACAACAACAACAAAACAAAAAACAAAAAAAAAACCCCACTGCATTGTAGTTTATATTCTAGGGGTCAGAGAAACATAACTTGATCTGTTGCCAGTGTTGCCCTGTTGAAAATGTAGTCCCAAGTGTGGTAATCTTGAGAAGTAAATCTTTCAAAGGGATTAGGTCATGGGAGCTCTCATCCATGGGTAGATTAATGTCATAATTTTGGAAGTGGGTTCCTTAACATGAAATCGAAGAAACAAATACCCACTCTTTATAATTATCCAAGCTCAGGAATTTCGTTACAGTAGCACAAAGTAATATAATAGTCAATGATCATTCTAAAAGACAAGAAAAGAGGATTACAAATAGTGGAAGATTAGAGAGAAACTAATACTGATAAATGGGGGTTCTAATATTAAACAGTAAAAGACAAGATTTTCATAAAAGCAGCTTCTGACATGGGTAGAATGCCATGTGTAGATATCGTGGAAATTCCTGGTTAAGTGAGTACTTAAAAATTTCAAAGACCATCAAGAGGGCCTATGTGGCAAAAGAGAATTTGAAAGTTCTTCTAAAGTGTTAGGAGGGATGGGAACTTCCTGTGCATGAAATGGAATCATGGAAGGTTCCAGAATAGGAGCTATAACAAGATTCAATTTCAAGCTCAATAGCTTATTTTTATTCATATCTTGGAACTTCCATGTATGGAAATGGTGGAATCAATAAGATCAGTTAGATTAGCTGCCATGCCATGAAAGCTTGGGCTACAGTGATGGGACAGAAGTGAAAACAGATGACAAAATTCTGGACACATTGTGGGCAGAGCTGGTAGTAGTGACAGAAAGACACCATTTGGGATATAAGAGAAAAATAAGTTGTTGCCTTAGGCCTGTGTAGAAGATTGTGTAAACCATAGGCTTTTCTTGTGGCTGGAGGAGGTCAGCTATTTGAGTACCAAAAACACTCAGTTTTTAAGGTTTTCCAAGTGGAAAACCAGATGCACAAACATTCTGAGGAACAAGTGATGCAAAGGATTAAAAAATGTAGCAAGCATGGCTTACTCATAATATTTAAGATGGTGAGACTGTGAAATCTTTAAGGGGATTATTATTGTGTGTATTATACTGAGGATCCATGAACAAAAGCCCTTTCTTGCTCGATTCCCCTTGCCCCCTTTTAAACACTTACTAAATATCTACTGAATGTCTAGCAAACAACCAGTTCTGGATTGTCTGTGTGGTCACTTCTCTTTGCAACCAGAAATGTGCAGTAGAGTGTGCTTATAAGTGATTTTATATTTTATGCACCTTGCATACATACAACAGAGTTCTGGGCCATAGTGTTCAGATAAACCATTATAACTAACACTTGGCTAAGAAAATAAGATATGCAAGTCAATTACAGACCCTCCTTGAGCAAGATAACCACTGTTTCAATAGGGATGGGATGTAGAGGAAAGTCACACATTTTCCTTTGCAATTCCTGAATCTTAGCTAATCATGCAAGACTTCTTTGGAAATGTAAACTGAAAATAAGCCAGGAAATGTCTGGAAAGAATTTGAGGGACATTGAGAGGGAATGCATTAGAGTTAGCTGAGATCCAGTTACTTGTGAGTGTTACACTGTATTCTAGCTAAGAATAAAAGAACTCACATTGGGTAAGAGTCATACTTTCTCAGTGTTCAGTCCCCTGAGAATATCAGAAGACAGAGAGTAGGGAACTGAAACCTTGGAGAAATAAAAGAAGACAAATAATGCAATAAGAAAACTATGGAATTAGGAGTTCAATTCCGTCTTATTCAGATCTTCAAAAAGACTGAAAAATTGTTATAATCAAATGATATTATAGTATGCATTACTGTATTTGTCACTTTGGAGCTGCAAGAAGACAAGCTTACTTTGGAAAGTGCTCTTAGGTTCACTTTGAAGTGTATGAGAAAAAGATGGGTGGAAGCAAATGAAAGAACCTCGTGGAGAAAGTTTCCGCAGTACTGAAGGACTTATGATGTACGAACACCCTCCCCTCGAAGATTTCCGTGAGTAGCAGTAATAAAGAATGTGTATCAATAATGTAAATTCAAAATAACTTTCCCTTTTCTTTTTCTGTTTTTATGAGGCCGTATTTAACTCCAGCGAAGCATAATTCTTAGCAGAATGTCTTTCAATTAGAGCAATCCATCTATTCACATTGATTGTAAGACTGCTTGAGTCTCACTCTGAATTGCCTTTTTTTTTTTAAGTGAACATTAGTGTGGAGTGAGAAAATTAATGCTTAATGTAATATGTGTTGTCTCAATCTCCGTTTAATCATGGTAGGTTCTATGGAGTCATAGCTAAAAGAGATGAGGGAAGGAAGATGCAATTATCCAAAGCTATTGAATATACAACTCAATAGGCATTAATCAAGTTTATTTGGTGCACAGGTGTGAAGGAAGAAAAAAATAAATTAAGAAAACAACAAAACAAAACAATCCCAATTCCAGCCTATATATGAGATGGCAGGGAGGAGCCACAAGAGCAAACACTGAATAAGAACACCAACACAAATCCTACAAGGATTTATGTCTCTTTTAAGCAGGAGTTCTGGACTAGGTAGATCTAATTAAGAGTTTGGATGACTGGGGAGATTACATCAGTCAGACTTATTCTCCTGAAGAGGACAAAACATCAATCCATAGACACTTAGGTAGCATATTTTCTTTAAAACTCACATTTAGAAGTATTTCTGATGATGGAGATTATACGCTATGGGTGGGCAATTTAACAATTCCTACAGTGTAGGAGTCTAAAGCACACAAAGACTTTTCTTCATGATCATAGTTAGTTGCCACCTACCCAGCCATCAGTTCCTCATAAGCAAAATCACCTACTAGGGAAGGGGCAAGGGATTAGCATGAGTACAACCTCTCCTTTCAGGTCAGAGAAGTCATGTATCCAAATACATCTTTTTCTTGTGCCACACAGACATGTTCCGCTATGCTCCTTGGGGCTTTGGTTGTGAGACATGAGCTCTATATTCTTCAAAAGGAAAGGAAATGGCTTGGGGTAGGGAGCTAGCAACGGTGTTTCCAGGAACATCAAGCTATTTCTTGGAATGCTGTGTGTAGCTCCCACTTCCTGATACTTTAAATGCCTTCTCAAGTGTCCTAGCACAAAAACTCCCTGTCCATCTATTTTATCCAAGCCTTCAGAACGTGATAAGCATGATATATTTGCTACAACTTAGTACTATCATCTCACTTTTTAAAATAATTTTCATATGTTAAAGAGGTGTGCTGTGAATATTTATTTGCTCACGGAACCTTCATTCCAACCCTGCTACAAGTTATTATCAAGGTGTCTTACAGATGAGAGACTGAGATTCAACAAGGACAAGTAAGTTGAGAGTAGTCCCACAGCTGGGGAAGTGAGGAGGGTCTGAACACAGCTCATTCCCACGTAGAGGGGATGCCTATCCCTCCCCTGCTGCGTCTCCTTTCTGTGGCAGAAGGAAGTCTGGTGTCTTGCCTGAATTGAAAGCCTTCTGGAAATCTGGTCCTCTAGGAGAGTAACAGATTCCTGATGGCACAGCTTGATACAGCCTTTCTCCCAGCCCCAGGCTTCCCTGAGCTTTAGGTTAATTTAGTGACTTTGGACTTTTTTTTTTCAGCTGTAAGGCATTTTCTTTTTTATTTATTTGTGTTTTTTTTTATTAATTTATTCTTGTTACAAGGGATGGGACTTTGGACTTTTGAGCCTCTTGCCTCCACCTCCCAAGTGACAGAACTGCAGGTGTGTACCACTACACCTAATTTGTGCGCTGCTGGAAATAGAACCCGGGACTTGTGGAACATACTAGGCAAGCACTCTACCAACTGAACTACATCCCCAGGTCCCTTTCTACTCATTTGGATGACATCACAAATCAGTCATCACAGGGCAATTGTTGAGATCACTTTAAAAAAATTAACCAATAAGCCACCCAGATGCATTAGCAAAAAAGCCCCACATTCCTTCTCACTGTATTTGAAAATTATCCAAATGTTCTACTTTGGCCTGAAAAATTCTGCACCACCCAAAGCCTGACTAACTCTTTTCTTACTTAACATGTCCCAGCCTCAGAGCTTTTTTGCATTCTTAGATGAGTGAAGGCCGTTCCAGCGTGGAGCTACTGTCCTGCTGTGTGTGCAGGCCACGCCTGGACACTTCTCTTCATTTCTTTACATCACTTCATCTCTCATCACTCAGACTTCACATTGAATGTCGCTCCCAGTGGCCTTCCCTGACGAGGCTGCCTAGCATCCAGCCTTCTCAACTTAGCTGCTATGACGACACAACCATCCTCATCACACATTCCTACTTTGCTTTTATTTCCTGAATTTATCTTGTTAACTTGAGGTAAAGAACAATGTCTATGCCTAGAGTAGCAATCTATATTGAAGCAGATCGTCTCATTACTATGAAAGGCAATTATAAGATGTCGGAGAGAAATTAAAAATAGAGTATGATTGTTCTTGTTATGGTTGTATTCAGGATTTAAAGCACCAGGCAAGTATGCTATCACTGAGCTACATCCACGGCCCATCAGCCAACTATTTTTAAATTAAATGAATAAGCATATATAAAACAAAGCTACTGTTATAATTATGCTTCATGTTTATTTTATGACTTTCATTAAACTCCTACAAGAAACAGCAGAGCATATATAGAAATATATAGAAACCACTTCAGGCACAAGGAGCAATTTTCTTTAGATGCTATTGAAATAATACTATCGAAATAATTACTATTACATTTCTCTTACATTTCCAAATGTAGAAGAAGAAAACAAAACAAAAACAGAACAACAACAATGACAAAAGCCACAGCCATATTTCTTCATTGCATGGGACTGTTACCCTCTTCTTCTAAATGCAGTTGAAATGCATGTGTTTGGAGATGCAGACTGGCCTATGAATGAGCATTCCTTACGAGGCATCTCTGTTAGCTTCAGTGTTAGAAGAGTGTGTGGGATAACTGATTGAAATCGGTGGAGGGAAAGGGGTTCACTGCTCTGAGAATGATTCAGTGGAGCCCTAACTCTAATAATCCCTTGAAACTACTACTGTTGGCTTTAATTTGCCAGTATTAACAAACTGTAATATATCTTTATAAAGAACAAGAGGTATTTGCTGAGGCATCTGGAGGCATATTTCTCTGAATTCTTTTCCTTTGTTTTTCTTGGAAGCAAACAGAATACTGTGGGTTATTATTTCCAGTTTGGAAAACATAGACAAATGAAACCAGCCCAGTAGCCTATAGCAGCATGTGGATGTTTGTCTTGTCTTGTAGTTAATGTAGGTAGATATGTCTACCAAGCCAGCATCATCAAGGTACCAGGCACTCAGTTTATTCCTTCCTCTCTTATTATATATATTGGACATCTCCTTCCACAGGAGGTAATTTTTCATATTAGGTTATTATCAGTGTGAAAATTAGCTCTCATATCTAATTTAATAAATCAGGTCTGGAATTTCAGAATACATGTAAAGCCTACCAAGCATTTCTTTGCTACTTAAATAACCAGAGATGGGAAAAAAATACATTTTCAATATTCTATGCTTAGTTTAGCACTTTAAACTGTCAAAACTACTGCAATTTAAAAGCATTTAAGCCAATCATCCTCTACTTATAAGACTCTGACATCTTAGAGAACAGCAAGGACTGTGGTAAACAATGTGAAAACCAATACCGGCTTGGGCAGATGAATGAGACACTGTAGAGACTGAGGTATATGCGTAGTTTAATTCAATATATGATGAGAATCTACTGTGATTTAGGCTTGGTGCTTGGCACAGGGAATCAATTGGGCACACATTTGAATTTTAGTCCTATGTTCTACAAAGAGCCGCCAATTACACAATTTCTTTTACCATGTGTTTTGGAGCTATAGGTTAAGAAGTGGATTTGTGACCAGAATTGGTCAAAGAGAAAAGTTGATGTGTATGGAAAAAGTTCTTCTTGGCATTGGGAACTTGATAGATAAAGTACTGATTCAGCATTATGTTAGGAGAACCACAAGCGGCCAGCTATGAACGACAAGACAGAGGTGTGAAAAGGGAAGAGTTGGGGAAGAGACATGAGGTTGATCCTGGAGGGTCTCATAAATCATGCTGGAAAAAAACCCACTTGTACTTAATCTAATGCATTTGTAATGAACTATTGAAAGATAAAATCTGTTGGTAGAAAAACAGAAGATCTACGTGAAAGCCAAATACCAGGGGTCAAATCATGTTGCCTCCTTCGATTCTCAGTGCAAGTTTCTCATCATCATAAAAAGTTTCAGCCACCCTTAAGCCTTGACATTGAACTATAACAGAGACACTGGGCAAGTACAAACTCTGATCAAAAGAGGTATATATATTAAATGTGACTACAATCTGTGAGTCAGTGTTGGGAGAGGGTTTTGATGTTTGACTCCAGTGATCAGCTTTATTATTACTTCCTCATAGTTCATTTTATTCAACTCAACTATGCAAAAGCCATTTTTATTATTATGACTGTAAAGTAGTTTGTTATTCTCTTAATTGCAATATTGACCTATTGACCTTTCTTTTCCGGGGGAGGGCTGTGGGTAAGAGGGCCGTTCTGGCAGAAATCAAATGACATTTATTTTATACATCCTATTCAAAATTTCTCATGTTCATATATACCCAATAAATTAAATTCAATTAATTCTTCCTTAGGATAAACCTGTATTTTATATCTTGAGGAAACAATTTCCATTTTCTTTGAAAGACAACAATAGCCACACTTGTAGGGTCAAGATATCAGCCACTGGCTATTATCCACTTACTTTCAACTCAATCTATGCTTCTGTTATTTCCTACCTAACTTGTCTTGTGTTAGTGCATCTGTTTGCCTATCCTTCAAAATTGTGAGAGTTACTAGCCGGAGAAATGACTGTGGTATGATTCCCTGGATGGCCAAAGCATATATTTAGAAGCAGGTGTCCTCAAAGAAAACTGCTGCTTATTTTTCACCATTCGCTAGCTTCTAAACTCCCACAGTTTTCTGTCTTTCTTAAATATATCCTGCCTTCGAAACAGATTTGAGAATTGAAAATCTTTCTTTATACAGTCTCTCTGTTTTTTAGATGTGGTGTGTGTGTGTGTGTGTGTGTGTGTGTGTGTGTGTGTGTGTGTACATGTTGTGGATGTAGGATCTGTGCCTTTGGGAGTCAGAAAAAGGTGTCTGATTCCCTGAAGCTGTAGTTACTGGTGGTTGTAAGCCTCACTACATGGGTGCTAGGAACCACTTCAGAGTTTTCTGTATCTTAAATCGAATACCTAGTACGTTGGAAGACCCTTCATGCGGAATTAACTTACATTGTTTCATGTTATTGACTATGACTCCAAGCTCAACTCTTGAACATGTTTAGTAATCTTTCTCTAGCACTATGATGTGCTATGATTTAATAGAAAACAGGTGAGATACTAAATCAAACATCTCCTTACAGTTCCAGGGATACCATAGAGATACAAAGAATTTTTTTTAGATCAGTTAAGATTGGTCATTGTGTCTGTATGTAATACTATTTTTCAATTTATTATCAAATTCTAATACTTTGCTATAAAATAGGTCATTCATACCTCTTGTAATACCTTTATAATATAACAGTGAAAGATGTAAAAGATCACAATTCTTTTTCCTATTACACAGTATTTTAGATATTCAGCCTAATACTGCTGGTAACATCATAATAAGATTAAAGCTCAGTGTGGCTCAAGCCTGTAATCCTAGCACAAAGACATCTGTAGTGGGAGGGCTGCCTTCACTCCAAGACTGGCCTAGGTGATACAGTGAGGTCCAGGTCAGCCTGCACTACAGAGCAAGACACTGTATCAAAAGACCTCTTCCCTGTCAAGAAAAAAAAATCCATGCAAATTCCATATACATCACATCTCTCTCTCCCTACACACACACACACACACACACACACACACACACAGAGAGAGAGAGAGAGAGAGAGAGAGAGAGAGAGACAGAGAGACAGAGAGACTGTAATATATATTGCAGCAAAACATCAATTTGATATTTAGAAAACCAAACCACACTCCTACTTCTTTGATGTTTCAAGCACAAAACATGCTGGTGGATTTAAGAACTGTGTACCCAACACAACTGCCCTGTAGCTGACTTGGAATGCATGGAATTAGCTACTTGTGTTCAGCAATGAGGGGCAAGTCAGTGACAGCACCTGTGATTAACCACCTGCTTCCCTAATTACAGAATTGCAGATTAGATATTCTACAAAGCAACTCACTCTCCACATTTCAGATTAAAGGCACAGATTTACATAATAGGAGAACATTTATCCCACTAATGGTTTCTAATAAATTCATACTTGATTTGCATTAAGGAGAGTTACATTTGGGGCATGAATTTAAACACTATCGTTTCAAGATTTCTCTCTGGATGCCATAGTGCATTAAGAACCAATGGCTCCACAAGAGCAATCTGTTTTGAGGGAATCATTATAGAATAAATCATGAATTTCATAAACATATTGAGCTTGAAATAACTAAGATTTCCGAGTAAGCTGCTGTTAAGAGTTCTAGAAAGAAGGGTTAAGAAACATGGGTTTTGTGTATCTAAAGGAACATCTGATGAGCCCTGACTTTGTGACAGGCAGTGTTTTAGACAAAACAGTGAAGAGGAGAATGAGGTATGGCAGAGCATAAAGACCCCTAAGGCTCATATTTAAGGATGTAGCTTTGATATGTGTGTGTGTGTGTGTGTGTGTGTGTGTGTGTGTGTGTGTGTGTAAGCTGGGAAGATATTTGTATAAACACAGAAACACACACACAGACCCACACTCACACGCACCCCTCAAAGTAGCAGGAGGAAATTAATAAATAGGCTGAACAAGAAATATATACAGTGTTTGGGCAGTAAAATGCTAAGGAAAATAGTTTGAGATGCAAGGATGAGTGTGTGTGTGTGTGTGTGTGTGTGTGTGTGTGTGTGTGTGTGTAGGTATTATTTCATAAGGATACACAGAAAATGCCTGAGTAATCGGGTAACAGAATGAGAATGAAGCCACAGGCTCCTCTGCTCAGCTTTATAGTAGGAGCAGAGGTACCTGGAGCGCCTGGTCCATGAGGACAATGTTAGGAAGTAGAAATGATCTGAGAAGCTGAGCAGCAGGAAGCCAAGCAGAGAGAGAACAAAGCTGGGGCAGCTCAAGCGAACATGAATAAGGATGTAGTTTTTGCTTTGAGTTACCTGTAAAGGACTGTATATGCTGATGACAGGAAAAAAAAAAAGAGAAAAATTCACAAAGTTTTAAAGTGAGAAATGAAGAAATTAGGATGTCTTCGTAATGGGCACATGCATATACTCAATCTAGAGTCAAGGAAATCACCTTTGGATTTGTACATGAGCTGCTAGCAAGAAGAAGGTTGGACTAGCAGCTTAATCCTAACTGCATTTTACACACTGACTTAAGGGTTCATAAACTCACCCCAGGCAGGGATGTCTTAGCTTCAAGGAGACATGAGATCAGTATTGATGGGTTCAGCATCAGTGACTCTAAGATGACCAATCATTAACAAACTGTTAGAAGAAATTAAATTTTTGAACATTATCCTTCGATCTTGATTTCGGCAGGAATTCCATTTATTGAATGTCATTAATCAGAACATGTTCCACTAGGAAGATTTCAAGTGGTTAAATTGATCTGCCCTTATATATATTTTTTTTCTTTGTGGGTTAATTTAGAATGGCCTCAAAAATTGGCTGTGGCCTATGATAGCCCTCTGTGATTTGCATAAGGCAAGGGCATCTGTCTTTTCTCTACTGTTGTATCTGCTTTCCATAGGCAAAGCCTCATGCAAAAGACAACTATGGTAAATTAGTTTACTGGGTTAAAGCTTGAAGCTAATTAAGTGACAGCATGAGTTCTTTCCTAAGGGGGCTTGGCCCTTGGCCCTAATACAGCTGCAGAAGACATCCCAAGGCCTTACCAACTGCCCCCCAAAATGCATGCTGTTGGTCAAAACAAGGATAGATCCCCACAAGGAAATTGCTGATTGTGTGCAGGATATTTCACAGCGATGGTGATTCAGTGGTATCAACCTAAAATTCTCAAGTGACATCCTGAATGGTCTTCAATTGAGTAGGGCAGGGCAATCCCTTGGCTCATGACAACCAAGTCACATGAGCAGCAATTATCTTGATGTGTCTCCCAGGACTGTAGAAAGCTGAATTCTTAGTAGGCACCTTTGTGCAAGTGTGCATCTATCCTAATCCAAAACATAATCAAGTAAGATAGCATTTTCTGTTTGTTTTCTCCAAGGTTCTTTATGAATGCTGAATACAGCCACAATTATCATAAACTGATTTATTTATGTGTCGGGGTCTTGCAGTAAGCATATAAACTTATTGTATGCCAATTAGTATGTTGTTACTTAGTTTCTGTTCTTTCCCAATTTTGCAGGCTGCTATGCTTGCATCTGAGATGCCAAGATGCTGAATGGACAAGTTTGGAATGAGAGCATGTTGTAAAGTGGCAGCTGTGATGAATCACTGAGTTTCCTTTACAGGGGGCAGCTTGTGATGCAAGCAAGAAAACGGACTCTTCGGCTCTGTGCCACACTGCTAAGCAATTAGGTGACCTTGAAGTAGAGACACCTCATTTCTATATAGCTAATAATACAACAAATAAAAGAGGTATATAAGATGATCTCAAAACTGAGTTATAAACTCCCACTCAGCCCTGGGTAAAATTCTGCAATTCATGTAACTTAAAAATTTACAAATGCAATTCATGTAGCTCTTGATTTGTAGAACATAAGCTTAAAAATCTTAGTATTTTTCTAAGATGGTTAAGTTAGTAACATAAAACACTTATAAAGGTGAATGTCACTTATGAGTCAAATAGGAACCTATTATTTTTTGTTTTTCTCATTTCTACATACTATAATATATAAATTATTTCTTTAGTGATTTAATAGTACAACCAATTCTTCACATAAAACAAAGACATATCAGGAAGATATATGGTCTTAACAATGAGGATATGCATGTAATAAAACAGTTTCTCAGTGACATATGCTTGAGACACCTGCATTGGCAGTTATTCTTTTCTACAGACAGTGCCAAGAGAGCATTCCTCCTATCAGTTGGTTCCATATGCATGCTGCCATGTGAGTATCTGTAGACACCCTCCCTGAGGGAGCAGCCCCAGGGTATATGAGTGTTGTTGGTGGGGAGTGATGAGTTAATAGAGGTCAGCAGGCACAGGAGGATGCTAACCAAAGGCTGGAGAAAGCCCTGCCTCAGAGACTCCCCACACCACCATGTGCAATCAAATGTCCCAGATAATAAGAGGCAGAGGCAGGGACTCATGAGAAATTCTGCCCAACCTAAAAAATACCAGGCATTGCAGAAAATAACCCTCCTGCTCCCTCTCTCAAACATATACCACAAAACTGGAAACCAAAATATACAAACAAAAGGCCAAATAAGATGTAGAAATGCCCAACCAAAGCAATGGGAGAAAATGTCTACAAAATACCACTGAGTTCTTTTGTGTTGGCTACTTGTGCCGGGGGATGAGCGTTACCTGCAGTGTGGTTAATATATTCAGTGAGACTCCAATGATAGAGACTAACTTTTCCTTTGCAAGGGGCTTTCAATTACAGAGAGCCTCCACTTGTCTCTTCTCAGTGCTGGGACCCCTTCTGGCTTAAGCCTGGGGACAAAGACTCTGGGTTCATTTTGGCATTAGTCCTCCCATGTCAGGAGGGCACGGTTTGCTTTGGAGTTGTGATGTCCTCTGGCTCTTACTGTCTTTCTGCATCCTCTTCAGCATAGGTTCTTGAGCCCTGAGGAGAAGGTTTGATGAAGGCAATCCATTTAGGATTAAATGCTCCAAAATCTCCCCCATCCTGAATATTGTCTAGTTGTGGATCTCTGTGTTCTTACCCATCAACTGCTAATAGTTTGCTTTGTGTGGTTTTTTTGTGTTTTAAAGCCAGAGGGAAAGAAGGGCATGGAGTTGAGTGGGCAGAGAAGTGAGAAGGATCTGGGAAGAGTTGGGGGATGGTAAAAGTAGGATTACAATATATTGCATGAAAAAATATTTTTACGTTCAATTAAAGAATGTCAGTGTATTTTAGAGTTGCAAGACTGGTAAAGAGGTCTGTTTTATATCCTTACACTCTATTTGTGTTGAGTAGTTCAAATAGAAATTTTTGGGCTTAGAGTATATGGGGAAACTAAGACTTGCTGCCTCTGACTCCAGCAACACTCTAGTTAATTTTAGAGCCAAGTAATAGTTTCCTCTAGTGCCTTTTGATGGGTATAAAGCATTTTTCTCACATTAATATATTTCCTCTTATAACCTTTGCTTTCCTTTGAATTTGAATTATGATGTGAGTATCTTCATACAGATCTCCCTTTCAATATTAATGGCAGCTTTACAATGGAACATTCTTATTTCTCATTATAATTCTTTAAACTTAGCATTTTATAAACTTCATATATAAATCTCATTAATTTAAAATGCAGGGAAGAAAAAAATTAGCACCTCCAATAAAAAAGCACTCATTGTATCTGATAACTCATTTTAACCACCAGAAACCTGACAGTGAGCCAACTTCCGCCTCCAAGGAAAGAAATCATGAAAAACTTGAGTAACTTGCCACTGCAGAGGGCTTATTAAAGTTTGTTTTAAATCTCACTCTAACTTTGGGTGACTGTTTAAATATTGGCTGCCACTGAATAAGTTTGCCAGCTGTCTGAGAAGAACAAAGGCAGTAACCTGCCAGAACAGTGACAAAGAAACACTGGGCCCCCAAGAACCTCAGAAATTGACAAGTGGGTATACTGAGGCATACTGGAAACCTTGACATGGGTAACTGCAAACTGTAACAGAGCCAATGATTTCTTCCTCTCCTTTTCCCACACTGAGCCATCACTGTTGAAAGGAGATGTGGTAGATTACAAGGTATCCCCACGTCTGTCTCTCTTCTTCCAAAGTTCATCGAGGTTTTCAGATTCTCCCTTGAAGTTCAATATGGTCACATGACAGTTAGAACTAATAATAGGCACGTGGAAGTAATGGGGGCCTCATTTGTGTCCATGCCAATTCAACCTCCCATATTTGCTCCGGCGAGTCACTCTCTGCTTCTTAAATGCATCTGAGCAGAAAGCAAACTTCGGTGGTGACTGTAATATTGTCAATGTTTCCATCATCAGTCAGGATGTTCGATGCCAATTTGGAGATACAGCACCCTATCAGCCTCTCACCTACCTGTTCTATTTTTGGAGGCAGAGAGATTCATATTGAGGGGTTATTTTAATAGACATTGCCATAGTGTTATTAATATACTCAATACCATAGTTTCAGAAATGACACTGAGATACTATGATTGATGTGTATGTGTGTTTATTTTTAACTTATCAGCGAATAAGGCAGTCAACCTCAACATCAAACCAACCACAGGAAATATATTGTTGGAAGGTTCACTGTAACAAAACTAAAAACTGCTGAAAATATATTTAAATACAACTATAGGAAAAGAGTAAAAAAACACTTTGAAAGCAAAATAAGTCTGTGTAAAAAAAACAGGAAAATGACTAAGACAGTGCATCAAGCTCAGAATGCAATTTGAAGTGACTGTGTGTCCATTGATTTTAATTTCACATTTGAGGCATAAGGAGAACTTACTATAAGAAAGAAAAGAAAAGAAAAAAACAGAAACATGGTTATATCAGTTAGGTGGTGAGGAGAAAAATATTTTTATTGGAAACCTTTGTTATTTTATGAAAGAGGAAAAATAACAGATAATTGAGATATGTCTTTGAGATCAGTGAGGTGGCAGCCATAACCACACCTTATATATGCAGACACACTTATATATGTGCATTTCTAATATTCATAATTGTATGTATTTATTCATAGTGAGTATATTTCTAAAACTTTTACTGGTAAGAGTGCATGCTAGGAAAGTGACATCACACATTATTGATTTTCAGTCCCTGTCATTGTATTCCTTCTTTATTGATGAAAAAAATCAAAGTTGGTTCTTGGTATGTTGTTTCCTTGCATTTCAGATCAACCACACAGAAGATATCTTGTAGAGGAAAACTTTCTGTTTTACTTTCTGCTTATTGCTCCAGTCTAACCTGTTATAGCTTTTAAAGATTTAACACTTGGCACTTCCTACCCCTTAGTCCTCTAATTGCCCCTACAGTTTCTTATATATTTTGGACATTTTATCCTCAAACAGAGTTTTTGTTAACTGTTTTTTGTTTTGTTTTGTGGTTTTTTATTATTTTATTAATTTATTCATATTACATCTCAGTTGTTATGCTATGAAGTGGCACCATGATAAGGCAGCTCTTGAAAAGGAAGGCATTGAACTGGGGGCTTGCTCATAGTTTCAGATGTTTAGCACATTATCCTCATAGTAAAGAGCATGACCACGCCCACACACCTGGAGTAGTAACTTAGAGTTCTATGTCTTGATCTGCAGGCAACGGGAAAACAGAAACTGGCCTTGGATGGGCGTTTGAAACCTCAAAGCCCACCCACCAGTGACACACTTTTTCCAACAACACCTACTCCTCCTTAGATAGTACCACTGTCTTAGGACTAAGCATTCAAATATACGGGCCTATTGGGGCTGTTCTTATGAAAGGCATCACATTGCTGTTCTGTTATCATTTAGGAACAAGAAACTTCAAATTCCTACTCAGTATGCTTTAATATGCCAAGTTCCTTGAACCAAGACAAGAAAAATTTGAATATATATACATAGTGATATAAGAATATAATGCCATTTTGTCTGTATTTCTAAGTTAATGTATAGAAATTAATTCATGCATAGCTTTTTCTTTTGATTAATATAATGATACATTTGTTTTGTTAAACTAGATTTTTTAAAAAAAGGATAACTACAGGGTTTTTTTGTAATAAATGGCTTATAGACAATATTTTCATGAACCTTATTGGAATCAATGTTACCAGTTGAAAATCTAAAATGAGAATGCATCAAACTTCTTAGCAAATGAAGTATAATTGTGATCTTTGGTAAATAGTATTTACATATATTAGATTACTTCCAGAAGAAAATGGAAAATAAAAAAATTTAAATGGTCAATAGAAGTCATTCCTTTTTTTCCTTTTCCTTTTTTTTTTTCAAAAGTAATTTCTTAACACAGAGACTTTACCTGTTTGGAATTTTGAAAGCTTTCTATTATTTTAACATCTATGTGAACATACACAAATCTTCAGAGAAGAAGAAAATAACACTACACACAGGGATGTTTTGCAAAGCAACACTTAACCTTAGAAAAAAAGTATTCACTAAAACCTCGTCAACCTCCTCTGTGTACTGTAGTTTATAGAGATGTTGCTCTTCAAATTCTTTCAAAGCATAGCTTGTATTTTTCTACTATCCATACACTTAACCCGTGATTTTAAAATCAATCTCCAATTATCTTTGAGTGTCTCCCCTCAAAGAAAGATCCAATCTTATTAGGTTACGGGCAGATTTAGCAACAACAACAACAACAAAGACTGTCCTTTCCCTGTCCCACTTTCCAAACTGCTTAGCTTTTGAAACACATTCAGAGTCATTTGTGTGAGATGAAACATGAAGATCTTTATGATAACAAAGAAATTAAAAAAAATACAGGTGTGTCCTCACGGTTCAAACTGCAGAATATTGCAAATAACAGTAGATGACACAACAATAAATATGTAATGTCCAGCATAAACAGTTGGGGTTCTAAATGCCACAGGAAGGTAAACTGATAAAGAAGAGGTATCTGGAGAAAGTAAACAAGAGAGTCCCCAGGGAAAGGAAAGAGTTGAGTTAGTGGTAGAAAGCAAACATGGGGAAAACGTAAGATAAGAACAGAGTAGATTGTTTCACGGAGAATGCCGAATGAATATTCAAGAGTGACAGTTTTCAAATAGTTTGTATGAGTCCTTGTTCCGGCACTCTGATCACATGTGCAGAAACTGGACCACTTGAGACTTGTTCTAGGGACTTGGCTATGGTTTACAAAGTGTCTCTGTCCATCAAAGTATCATGTGCTAGAAGGTTAGTCCCCAGTGTAGCTGCTACGGCAGTAGTCCCTGTAAGAGGTGTAGTCCGGAGGAAGGTGGCTAGTAAACTGGGGTTGTGGCCCTCTGAAGAGGTTGATTTAGTTCTGAAGACTTCAGTTAGTTTCTTTGGTGGGCTGCTGTATTAAGAGAGTGTGTTGGTGTCTCAATACCTCTGAACACCTCTGGCTTCTTGAGTTGCTGAGGATCTCTTCTACAAATTCTTACCACCATCGTGCTACCCACAATGAGACCCTTACAGAAATTAACTGGGAAGAGGATGCCCAATTAAGAACATTTACTTGACTTTAGTGAAAATGCCCAGAAGCAGTTTTAATCTTAGACTTTCATAATCCAAAAGTGTGAGCTTCTCAAGTAACTCCATACATTCCATTATAGAAACAATAATAATAAAAGAAGACTATGACAGACTTGTGTCCAAATTTTTAAAATTTTTCTTCTCTTTGGTTCTATAAATAATGAGAATATTCATTGTCATCTCATCTTATTTTAATTAGATATTATTTTCAATATTAGCTTTCAGTACTCTACTTGACCTCTATAATAACTTCATGATTTCTAATTAAATATCTTATACTGAAAAGCGTTGAGTTAAATACTCCTTTTTTCTAATTTCAAGTGAATTTATATTAGATTTTAATTTCAAAATAATTAATGGCTTTCTTCCAATACTTGAGATTCATGGATTCTTTTCAGACATCATTCTGTTTTTAATGGTTCTTAATTTTCTTCTTGATATTTTATTTTCATTAACATGCCATAAAAATGGAAGAAAATTAGCCCAAAGTCCTATGTCTTACAACATTCAACAGTGAACTTTGAATAAAAATATATTTGGACAAAGACCAAGAGAAGCTTCTTGTATTCCCTTTAGATAAGGGAATAACTAAAGGATGTATCTCAAGCAAAATAAAATGGATTCATAGGCATGAGTGAACTATGAAGAAATGATGAGCGAGTGAATATGTTAATAATCTGTTCATAAATGTAACATTTAAAAACAAAAATACTGTCTAATAAATTAGATTAGCATTACAAACGGTAGATAGAAAAATAAGGAAAATAATAGTGGACAAATAAAGAGATCATGAAAACAGTTAATGGATGTGCAGAGAAAGTATGGGGAAACTGGTCCACAGTTGACTTCATTAAATCAAGTTTACAGCTGAAAATAAATGGGTTAATTATGCTTAAAAAAAAAAAAACCAAACAATCCAGTGCACAGAGCATCTAAGATAAGATTTGCATTAATTTTTGAATCCATACATTTAAATAGGACTGAGGTGTAATTCAGCACTGGAGTGCTTGCCTAGTGTGCCTCTAAGTGCGAGCCCCAGCACCAGAGAAAAGCAAAGCAAAAGGCAAGAAAACAACTAACTAAAAGGAAGAAACATCCTTGGTAGAGTAGTGTTTGTGGGAGGTGTCTTCTTAGTGCAGAAGAGTGACCTCTCCCTTCCTGGAAGAAGAGTTATGTCAAGCACATGGGCACACAGATATGCTGTGGGAAGGCATGACTTACAGACTAGGCACAGTGCAATAGAGTAGGATAGATAATGCTTCTCAATTTTTTTTCTGTTTATCCCCAGTTTTGCATCTGTTGTTCCCTTGTCAAGTTCTTTTTAACTCTTAATTGCCTAGCAATTCTCTCTCCTTGGCTATTTTTTCCGATGTCATTTGTTAATACTTTATCTTTCTTTGATGACACTTTCCAACTTCTTTATTAACCTCTTTCTCTTCTCTGTTTTAATCTCATGTGCATTATCTACAGCTTCAAGGAGTTCCATTAGTTTCCATGGAAACGTGTTTGATTCATGAAACATGCTCTGAATCCTTGCCACCCTCTAGTAAGTAGACGGCAGAAGATGCATTTTAAGAGCTTCCCTGGTTCAAAATTTTTATTATAATGTGCCTTCACTCTCACTTTTATTTTGCATGTCAGCCTAGCACACTTATGAAGTCGACACCAAAGCATGCCTACCTAATGAAGTTGTAAAGGTGAACGCAGAGGAATACAACACAGTTTCCGATGAACAAGGAATTTATAGTCTAGTGGCGTTCCAGAATGTTGAGCTGCCTACTCTAAGAAGGGCCTGGCTAAAATGAGAACCACAGAGACAAGATTGCCAACTCAAAAAGAACCGGACTATCAGCTGCAAGAAGCCTTAGAGAGACCCAACTAACGAGTGCCAACTCAGACCCAACTAACAGAGTGCCAACTCAGACCCAACTAACAGAGTGCCAACTCAGACCCAACTAACAGAGTGCCAACTCAGACCCAACTAACAGAGTGCCAACTCAGCGGTCTGGCATGGAACATCTATCAAGCGGATCCTTAGATATTAATCAAGGCTGGGTATTGTAAAATTTCAAGAGATGTGGGTATTAGAAGTAATGTGAAACTAGGATATGAAGACACCTTAAGTATCCAAATTCCTTAAAGATGGTCTGAAAATGAATTTAAACAATGCCAAATTTATACTTTAAAATATGATCTTAGGCCAAAGTAGCACCATTCCATTTACATTTTTATTGTATACTTTACTGAGAAAGTACTAAAAATAGATTGCTTGGCTTCAAGCCTGGGATCAATGATTTCTCAAGGTTTTTTTTTCCCTTTGCAGGGAAAGCTGGTATATATTTATATGATCTACCAAAGTGCAGAAAAGAATTAGGAATAAACTGCACTTATAATCACCATACATCAAAGTCAGAAATGGAACACTTTAAATTATTTGCATTATTCTTAAGCAGTAATCATCTTTAAATCATGGACCACCGAGTTTGATAACTTCCTCTTTCTCTTAAACTTCAGCCTTAAATATTAATAAATGACTTAAGCCATATATTTTGTCATATTGGTTTTGGGTATTAGATATTTAAAGTAAAATTGATGTGGTAAAAATCCAGAAATGCATTTGACTTTCAAATAAAGTGATGGCTCTTAGATCTTTTTCCTGCTGAGCAGATAGATTGTCATTCAAATGACAACAAACTTTAAGAGTATGTCCTGTCCAGCATGGTGAGGGGTGCTCCTGGAAATCCAGCATGTGGGAGAGTAGTCCTAACATTTGGTATATTGAAGGGGAAAAAAAAATCACAAATCAAGGCCAGGTTGGGCTATTAATTTGCAAACTGTAGTCTTTCTGAATTGTCTGTAGAGAGCCCATCTCAGAAAAATAAATGGAGTCTTCAGGAAGTAAAGAGTTTACTCAGCTAACCTTGCATAGAGTACACACAGCCTGACTACAGTTGCTCACTGGAAAGAGTATAACTGGGGTTGTTTGGAAAGCAGATAAATTGCTTATATAGAATCTGATGCTGAGTCTTACAATTTGTGCTCTTTCCTTATTGGCCTGGAGTATCTCTGGGCTTGGGCTAAAGGAGGACTTTTAACAAGACATTTGTGTCCAAACACTACGCCAGGAGATCTAATCTGTGGCCTTTACTTTATACTAACTCTCAGGCCACCACAGGACTCAGGTAACAAAAGTTCTAACATTTACAATGTAAAAACCTGGTTCTTGTCTTGATATCATGATGTCCTAACATTAAGGATCTTCTGAAAAAAAAAAAGAAAAAAAAAAAAGAAGATGACAGCTCAGCAAGCAGCAAGACCCCAGCCTGGATCTCCAGTATGAAGTAAAGCCTTGGTGTGGTGGCAGATGCAGGACATTCCAGGGGACTTATGGGCTAATCTAGATGAAAGTGTGAGCTTCAGGTCAGGTGAGACCTTATGTCCCCTTTAAGCATTTTTATTCTTAGTTGTCTGTGTTTTTGCTTTACCTGTATGGATGCACATGTGCTACAACACATAATGCAGAAATCAGAAGCCCATCTCATAGAATTTGTTATATCCTCTCTACTTTATGTGGGCTTCAGGGATCGTAGTCAGATCATCAGGTTTGCAGCTACCTTACCCACAGAGCCACCTCACCAGCCCTGTCTCAAAATTTAATGTGAAAGTAAGAGAGAGAATCACCTACCATTAAACCTCTGTCCTCCACATGTACACACACACACACACACACACACACACACACACACACACACACACGGGGGTATAAGTAATGAAAGTTTTGCCTCTTTTAGAATAATAGAGGAGGAAAAAGCTACATGTCCATAAAACTAACCATGATGCACTAGTACTTTTCTTTTTTTGCTCATTTACTTCTATGTACACTGGGTGGATAATAGAATGCATTCATTTTGTAACAGAGAAAAGTAAGCCACAGAAAGGCCAAATAGCATCTCTCTAGTCTCTTAGCTATTGAATAATAGAAACCATACAAGAAGCTGAATTTGCAGTTTTCAACCACACTATCAAATCTCCATTTGTTAGATAAATAAAGAGTTGGATTAACTAATTGAATTGTTTTCAGGCAGTGTGGGAAATTTGCCAGAATGAGATTCTACTTTGTATTCAGTAGTGCACAGCTTTGATACATAAGTAAATGACAAGAACGCAACCACAGTTATTTCCTTCAGATGAAGTAAACAAAACTTTTGTTTAAAGTGTTTTGTTAAAAGTTGGTATCAGTATTTAATATTTAAAATGAAAACATCATCCAGCTAAAATAAAAAAGGTATTTTTCCTCTTGTATTATTTTTAAAGCAATATAGTCATCGAGACCTGACATAATTATAAAAGAGGTAATTACAGTCTGTGGAACAGAAGGCACAAAGGAGTTTTTTGGGGGGTGAATTTAGAAATTATCTGATATTAAGGCTCATATCTCCAAAACAATTTGTATAGTATATGGGTCAGGTTGACCTGCATATGATCAAATTTAATAGGAGTCAGAGATCAAAAACAGACATAAAAAGCCTGAACACACTTCAGACACTGCAATGACAGAGACAAACGGGTAACTTTGAACCCAAAGGATATTTGCATAGAGTACCAGGCACTTCATTTTTCACATTACAGATGACTAAAACTTCAGGCTTGGGATTGTTATTTCAGGGGGGGAAAAAGACGATTCCATGTTTAAGGAACATACCACTCTTTCAGAGGACCAGAATTTAACTCCCAGCACTCAAGTCAGACAGTTTACAACCATAAGTAGCTCTAGCTCCAGAGGGACCCAACTTCCTCTCATCTATGAAACTCTGTATTCACACAGAGACATAATTTAAAATAGTAAAAATTAAAATAAAAAAGAACACCATTGTAGAGAACTGAGTAAGAATTGCCCCTGTAGTCTTGTGTATTTGAGTGCTTGGTAACTTTTTGGAAAGCCTTGATAGAAGAGGTGTGTCACTGGAGTAGGCTTTAAGGTTTCAAGAGCCCACACCAGGACCATTTTCACTCTCTCTACTTCCAACTTGTGAATAAAAATGTAAGCTTTCAGCTATGGATCCGGCACTAGGCCTGGTTGTTGTCATGCTTCCTACCAAGGTGATCACGGACTCTCTGAAACTATAAGGCCAACCCAATTAAATCCTTTCCTTTATAAGCTGCCTTAGTCATGGTGTCTCTTCACACCAATAGAAAAGTAACTAAGATGACCACCTTTAATAACACATGCATACAAGGAAATTTATGTGTTATCGTGGGGCATGGTGATACACAGCTTTAGTCCCAGCATTAAGGAGGCAAAATTATTTCTGTGAGTTCCAGGCCAGCCTGGATTATACAAAGACGTCCAGTCCAGCCCGAGCTACCCTGTCTCCATAAGAAAAAAGAAATGATTTGTTTCAAGGATATCCCCGTGAAAATAGTGTTGATGTAAACACATCCAATATGAAGTGAATTCATAGGTCATGGCCAATATCCAATTTTTGGATATTTAAATGAATGATAATAAATATGATACATTGGTGGCTCATAATCACAATGATAATAGCTTGCAAATGTTTGTTATTGGTGACAATGATGGGTGTTTGTTGGGTCTTGTGCATGTTAAACGTGTGCTCTACAACTGAGGTACAATCTCAGCTCTGTTTTCTGTTTTTATAGCTTTGAATTTGATGGGTGAGATCTGTTGTGGGTGATATATGATTGATTTGTTGATGAATGTATCTGACTAGGTGTAAGATGTTGTACAGACAATTATGAATGACTATGACAGTCCCTAAACTTAAGAAGAGATGGAGACATGGATATATTATCTCATGGAATGAAAACATAATTATTTTAAATTAATTATCAATAAAATATTTTATTAGGAAGCATATATAAAGTGTTTTCCTGCAACATGCATAAATATAGTATTGAAAGGTCAAAATTATACACTAAATGCAAAGCTCTGGTTAGGCATAAAATCCTTTACATATTTCTTTCACAAATATTCCTACTCTTATTTAATATGGTCTCAGCTTCATCTAATACTTATTTTTATTGAAAAAAACCCAACAGCAAAAATTTGAATTTTTAAAATATCTTTTGGAGACCTACCTTTTATATCTATTGGAGACCTACTGTTTCTCAATCAATTTCAGTTTGAAAACCATCATGTATCCTGGATAAACACATGTTTATATTCAAACATTACCATATTTCTCTATTAAAAACTTTCTTCTTCCAATTTTCTTCCCTTCCTATTTAACTGAAACCTCTGTCAAAGCAGTCCAAAGCATAGTCATAGGAGGTAGTCTGGGTGCATCAAAGAAATGGTAAGAAGATGAAGGCTTTAAGGCGAGTTTTGTTCATTTCTTATTTTCCTGTCCTCATATATTATGAACAAAGAACATGTCCCAGAGTTTTCTTTGCTATTGGGACCATTCAGAGGTTTAGGGGCATCTGACTAGTTTGTTCCTTCTAGGCTCCTGACTTAGTTCCTCATCCTGAAGGTTGATAAGAAATAGCATGTTTCTGAAACTCACCCTCCCATGTGTGTGCATGTGCCTGTGCATGTATGTGTGTGTGTGTGTGTGTGTGTGTGTGTGTGTGTGTGTGTGTAACCGAACCTACTGCCTTTCAGTTTACTTGTACCTTACCCACTGTCTAACTGGGTATCACCTTGATGCCTATGCCACCTTCCATGACTATTTCTTAGCACATAGAAAAATAAAACACTCCAATCATGCATATTTCAATTTGCAGAAAAGTGAGGAAAGGGTGATTTCTAACCATTTCCATTCATTTCTTTACTCCATCACCCCTATAATTCTTTTATAATGCTGTAGGCATTAAGATGTCCTGCATTTAAATAAATTGCCAGTGTTTGGATAATAATTTTTCTTTTCAGTGGAAATAGTGAAAGGTGACACTGAACCATACCCAGTACCATGGGTAGAAATGGGAAGTTAGGTTATCTCACATTTGTTTCCCACCAAGTGTTCTCAGCCATGTCTTCCTTTATCACAAGCCTTCAAGCCAATTTTGCTTCTTTCTATTTTTAAATTCCTAGTATTAATATCAGAAAATAAAATCTGTCTAATGTTTAATCAAAGAAGAGAGCAACACAAGGGTCACAAATTGAGAGCCATGGACTTGACTATGGGTCAAATGGTTGGCAGATAAAAACTTCACCATCCTTTGGTTGTTTTCCCCAATTCACCAAAATGGTATACAATCTATTTTTAAAAACAGGCCCTAAGAGACACACAGTAACTCTGAGAAGTGGATATGGATGGAAATAGACTAAAACAGAAATCAGAGCAGAACAAAGTGCCTTCAAAGCGGGAGGTAAGCAGTATTGTTTCTAAGAAGCACTGGAAAACTCTCAGAGTCATCACAGAAGTTAAAGATTGTTGGGCCAGTTATGTGCTTGTTCCTCTTTAGCTACTGTCTTAGTCTTTTTGCAATGTGACAAGAAAACCTAATGGTCTATTGGCTTATTGACAACAGAACTTTCTTTCTTGTAGTTCTGGGGGCTATGGAAGCCAAGATGAAGGTACTGGGATTAATCTGGTGGATGGTTTGTAGACAGTACCTTATAGCTATAACTTCAGATGGTATAGGGCACATGGTTATCCTATAGGATATCTTTTACAGAGGTACCAATCTCAAGGGCCTTTTACCAATTTACCTTCCTCCCTCTTAGAGGATTTAACTGCTAAGTAGACCTATAGACCATAGGAGATATATACAAAATAGTAAAGTCAAGCAGTCTCAAAAGAAAGGTTCTGATCTGTATGAAGAAGACCATATCGCGTCTGGATGTCCACACATGGTGTAGAAATATGACAAAGGAGGAGATAGGTAGTACTCTCTAGGAAACACATTCAGCTGGCATTAGTCCTGCATATTTGAGTGCTCCTTGAACATCAATTACAAGAGGAAGCTGCTTGTCAGGTGTGGTGGGCACCATAGAGAACATCTCATACCAGAAGGTGTTATGGACGAGAAAAAGACTTGTAACACACACACACACACACACACACACACACACACACACACACACACACACACACAAACACACAGTATTCTCCACACCAGCTATGTATATTATTTGAACTCACATCTCTTCCTAGTAATCTCTCCTGATTCAACCATCTCCAAGATCTTGAAAAAAAATTCATGGCAAAAATAAAAATAAATTCCAGAAAATGGAAATACAATAGCAGGCTCTGGGGGAAATAGAAATAATTAATTTGAAAAGAAGAAAGAAACTTAATTTTTTCCCCTCAGAAGATTTGAAAGTGTTGTTTCATCATGAAAAACAGGCTTCAATGGAGAAAAGATAGAGCTAACATTGAGAAAATAGCCTTGAACAGTGAAATGAGCATTGCCTTACGACCCAAGACATCTGAAAGGTAAGTTGTAAATAATAGTCACAATTAAATCCTACACCATAGGTATTGTTGTTGCTATCCTTTTTGCTAGAGGAAAAATAACTGATGTGCAGAAAAGGAAGAATCAGCTGAAGGTCGGACAGAAACTATAACTTTTGCCCTCTTTAGCGTAGATAAAGCTTACCTATGAGCAATTATAAAAGGGAATATTAAAGACATGGAAACATGACAATAAAACCAGTCTCTTTTATAGGAACATTATGATGTATGCAATGATAAGATTTTTTTGAAACAATGAAATCATTGGGCTATAGGCAGGTCAGAATTTTTAATTATGTGATCACTTGTGGAAAAAAGAAAAAGACATTTGCTTGGAAACCCGTGTGAGTAAAATCTAAAAAGAAGGTGAAATATTAAACATTAGAGAAAACTGAAAAGACTATTTTTGATGCTACCTACTTATGAAGAAACAATGATCCAAGTCCCGTGTAATGTCCTATGACCAGCATCAGTGATGCCCACCGAGATTATGGAGTAGATGTCATTAGTCCTTGAAGTTTACCCCGATATAGCAATCAATCAAGTGCAAATGTGAAAGGAAGGGATCTTTGGAATGGTTCCAAATTTTTAAAGCTTTGCCTACTGGACCCTCTTTTATTCCTTTATTTTTTTTTTGTTGTTTTGTTTTTCTTTTCAAGATAGGGTTTCTCTGTGTAGCCTTGGCTGTCCTGGACTCACTTCATAGACCAGACTGGCCTGGAACTTATGGAGATCGCCTGCCTCTGCCTCCCAAGTGTGGGATTAAAGGCATGTGCCAAAATGCCTGGCCCCTCTTTTATTATTAGTAATTAGATTTTACAAAGGCCTGCAAGATGCCATATACAATGCATGTTAGTATATTCATCTCTTCAGTTTTCTACTGCCACTCTCTGGGCACAAACTCTTTGTTGCAGCTCCAATGCCACACCTGCCATAAAGCCATCTTGGAATCTCTTCCTGCTGAATCTTCCTGGTTCACTTCCTTCCCTCCATGAAGGCCCCACTCAGTGTCACCTTCTTGGCGATTATTTCCATAGGTAATCTTTTTGACACTGTTTTCCTCTTATTTTCCCATCACTAATATTCATCTCCTTTAACTTACCTTTCTACACTTAGCGTTTAGAGATGTGGCACATGACTGGTCTTGTTTACCTTCTTGCAGCATGTATAACTTATGGGAGACCTGGCGTGGGCGCCTACTTAGTTCATTGTTACAATATCAGAATTCAGAAAGGGGCCAGGCACACTCCAGGTACTCAGGACACAGTTCCCGAATGCCTGCTGAACAATGTCTTTACAGTTCCTCAAGTAGGAACAAAAGCTCCCAAATAATGAAATGAAGCTTGATTTGGATTTACTAATATGCAGCAAACTTTACTTTTAAATACTGCTTTATTATTTTCATTATGCCTTTTGTATTTGGGATAATATAACTACACATTTCCATCCTCCTCCCTCTAAACTCTGCAATGCACTCCTTTTTCTCTTTCAATTTCATATCCTCTTTTTTCATTTATTGTTGCTCTGTGCATATATGAAATGCATATGCATATAAATTCCTGTAATAACCTGCTCAGTCTGTGTAATGTTACTTGTATGTATTTTTTTTCAAAGATGACCATTTGGTCTTAGGTAGCCAATTGGTGTACTCTTCTCTGGGGAAGACTGTTTCTCCCACTCTCCACTTTTATTATTTAATCACAAACTATACATGATAGTAGAATACACACGGCATTATTTGTGACTTCATATTTTAAAGCATATCCTGTAGAAGAAGTCCTCTAAAGCTTTAGCCATTGCTTTTCTATTACATAGCCTTACACAGCTTGAATATCTTCTCTTTTAACAAGATGAAAAGATAATGAGTTTTCCCCGGGGAAATGGGTTCTGTGTCCCACACTATTTTTAACTTGTCTGCAGACTTCTATAAAAACATAGACATCATAAATGTGTCTTTTAAAGTAAGGAATAAAAACTTAAGATTATAAACCAAATTTAGACAGATGTAAAATGATAACTGCTAACTAAAACTTGGAGAAATGATTTCGTTTTGAAACGCAATTTTCCGTCTTGTAGTAAAAGTACACACTGTTCTTCATGTAAGGCAGTGAAGAGACGATCACAGTCAAGCATCCATGCTTTCTGTTGGATCATACAAGGAGAATAAGCAGCATGCTGTCTGGCAAAACTAAAAAATAAAACAAAAACCCTCTACTCTTCCCCACGGTTAGTATTTCCTTTAAAATATTTAAAACATAAAAAGTACAGAAAATGTTTTTCCCACCAGCTTCCCCTGTCTACTGTTTCTTTTCCCCCATTAGAACAGAATTATTGGTTGGCCAGATAGCTGGCCAAGTTCCATGTTGAAGATTCTGGAGTCTCTACATTCATTCTAGTCGATCCAATAACATATTTAATATTTCATATTTAATTTGCTAGAGTGGATGGACTGTTTCTTGGCATTTGACTTTAATCACTACAAAATCCCAGGACTCATACTCGGTCAACAATGCAATACATAAGTTAGATGAAGATTCTCTGGTCTCCATGAAAAATCACCACTATATCATAGTCACTGTATGTTTCAAATGGTGACACTGAGAGCTAGCTGCTTTTTCAATTTAATTGATAATAGAGCCAAGTGCCCCCAAGGACTCCTGTCTTATTGCTGTATCATATAGCCTACAGACTAAAAACTATTAATTAGGAGGTTATCTTTATGACTTTGGAAAATGAATATCCTGATAGAAGAATTTTTTTTTTAAAACATGGAAGAAAAGTTTGGTTGTTACAATTAGATAATACTGTTATCTTTACATGTGTTGAGATAGTAATTCTAAAAATGAATAAAGCAGCCCTGTGCTGTGGGTATTAGCAATTCATAAAGCAAGCATTGGTGGGGGAACGTGTGTTCTTTAGAAATTGTTGCATAATAAGCTTCCAGACTTAATTTTAATCTAATTCAATAAAGCAAATCATACTCAGACACAAGATGACAAGACAATAGTTAGAGGGCACTGAAAATTTGTCTTGGCTGTGGAGTCTGCTGCCTCAAAGCTAAAGATAATGAAAAATTTAAGCATGAAGTGTCCTTGATTCATCACTCTTGCTTCCGAACTTGAGATAATGAAATTTTAAACTAACATTTACTTCTAAAGTATTACCCACTGCCTCCAAGAATTTTTGCTCAATGTAATTCTTATTAGCGGCTGGTAATTTAGAGTTTACTAATGTATTTTTTTTTTCTACCCTTCAGGTTTACAGATAGGTATCCTGACAGCTACAAAATTTCAGGAATGTGTGTTATAGAGAAATAACATACTTTACCTTTTATCAGAGATTATACTACTATTGAGAAAGAGAATGAAATTTTATTCAGCCCTAAAAACATCTATAGCTTGTAAATCAACAAAGATCTCTACTAATGATATAATATATGAAAAGACAGAGTATAAAGGGGTATTCAAGGTCCTAACCCATTTCTAGTTATATTTCACCTATATATAAAACCAATTTCACAGTAATATTCATACTAAGTTAGAATGTTCATTAAAATAGACTGTAATGTTGATGGTGAGATTAAAGATACAGTTTACCTATCATTTTCCCCTAAATTTAAATCACAGAATATGTATTTCTTTTTCAATTAAAAAAAAACAAACATAAGTTACTGGTTGAAAGGAGAAGAAGTTTCCCCAGGGCATTAAGTTCTGAAGTCAGCATAGCTCACGTGAAAGGCAGAAGGAGTCTTGGCAGCCACAGCTCAGAAGCCCACAGGCCACGCTGGACTTGCAGAGTGAGTCCCCATTGGCAGGCGCTAATGAAGCACTCACATCAGTGGCACATTAGCAAGCCCAGCATGGCCACTGCGGTAATGTGCTTCCACAAAGCTCTGCCCCAGGCGATGAGCCACCTGCCCAAGGACAATCACCTTGTTAATGAAAGCTCCTTCTGGAGAACTCTACACCTTCATCTCCCTCTAACCTTAAAGAAGGCACATCTGTGCCTTAATATTACAACCTTCAGAAATTCCACCTCCTTAATCCCACCTGGGGCAAGAGAATGCCTCCAATTTCTACTGCAACCTATGGGCATAGACATTCACAATCCCTTATCTTTTTCCCCCCTAATTCCTCTGACTGCTTATCTGAATTTCATCAAAGAAAGGCTTATTTATTTTTTCATGCCTTCCAACACAATCTGTCCTGAACACTCACACTAATGTATAATCTCCTGGAAATCCTACACGGAACCTAAATACAGTTTCTTTGATTCCGTTTTACTTCTGTGTCATTACATTCAAACAAGTGCAGGGAAAAAGCAGGTATGTGAGAGGGGTTATCTGGAAAACTACTATAGTTAATGTTGTGTGTCAGCCGGGCTAGATTAACCACTTAGCTGTTTGGTCAGTCTCTATGCTGCTGTTAATGTGGTTGACATTTAGAGTCAGCTGACTTACAGAAGAGTAAGTTGCCCTACATACAACAATGGGCCTCATGAAATCAGGTAAAGGTATTAGGTGTAAAAACAGAGGGCTCCTCGTGAAGAAGGAATTATTCCTCAAGGCTCTACATAAAATTCTGTCTGATTTATCACATGTGGACATGTCCTAAATATTTCATCTCAGGAGTGCACTATGAAACATTATCTGTCTGGGTTACAGAATTTTGACTTGCCAGCTCCAAAATCTTGCAAGTTAAAACAAAAATCTCTTCCATATGTCTCTTGTCATTAAGAGATTAATTTTATTTGCATTGAGGGGTGTGTGTGTGTGTGTGTGTGTGTGTGTGTGTGTGTGTGTGTGTGTGTGTGAGAGAGAGAGAGAGAGAGAGAGAGAGAGAGAGAGAGAGAGAGAGAGACAGAGAGAGAGAGAGAGACAGAGACAGAGAGACAGAGAGACAGAGAGACAGAGAGACAGAGAGAGATACACATACAGAGAGAAAGAGAATGTGAAAGATTGACTGATTCTGTGTGGGAGCCAGCCAGGGCAGCTCCCAACACAGTCCAGAAAAGGGTCCCATGGGGTTAAAGTTCCAGGTGGCTGTGAGACATGAAACATAGATGCTGACAGGGTTCATCTGCAAGACAAATGTTCTTTCTTCACCAATGAGCCATCCCATCAGCCTCCCCATCTTTAGTATTTCTCTTGTCTCTCTGCCTCTTTTTATCTCAATTTTGGTATAATTATTATGGATTCAAGTCTGAGAAAAGAAGAAGAAAGTCTTGTTTTCTTTTATTCTGAACAATTTTTATCATTTAGCAAGGTCCCAGCTTTCCTATCTGAAAGTCACCGACAGACAGTGGCATTAACCATAGAGCTGTCAGAAGTAGAGAATGTAGAACACTTCTTGTGACAAGCCAGGTATTAAAGGAACAGTGATCGAAAACTAAGTTATGCAACCCAGCACAGTAGTACTGGGATATTTCTTCTTTTTTTCCCAGACTGGTGTTACTTGTAACCTTTGCTGCCTTTCATATGCAAAAAAATTATAAGACTCTGGGACCTAGTAGGGTAGGTAAAACAAACCTCTGTCCTCATATTCTTAAAAGAAAGATCCTTTGCTTTCTGAACTCAGTCAACTCATCTGACTTCCATGATGTCAGTAATGTGTATTTAAGTCACACTGAAAGTAATAGTCATTCAATCATTTGATACTACAAAACATTATTAGGAAAAGGCAGAGATTAAAAATTATTCCCACTGATCCTAATAAAAAAAAGTTTGAATAAATAATTTCCCAGAAGCAAAATAATAGACAAATAGCCCCACTCATGTAAATTTATTTTATCCCATATTCATGCCATAAAATGAAAACAACAACAACAAAATCCCCAAATCCAAAAGTTCCTGAAACTAAGAAATAAGCTGAGATTAGTGCTGGGGTGCTTGTTCCTCAGTTTAGAATTACTTGCTGCACTTGCTGAAAACCTTGGTTTGGTTCCCAGTTCCCACATGATGGTTCCCAACCATGCAGAATTCTAGTTCCAGAGAATACCATACCCTCTTCTAATATCTGTGGCCTCCATGCACATAGATGGCACATATGTCTCTAATCAAGCAAAACATCCATACACATAAAATAAATTTTTTTTTCAAAAATATGTTAACATGTTTATTTAGTCATTTTGAATGAATATGATCCTTTGAAATGAAAATCATTCTTTCCTTCTTAACTTACTGAGAATTATAAATGAACTGAAACTTCTACTGGCTATAATCTTATTTAGTTTCATATTTTAGAAATTGAGTTGTCATTACTTTGTTATATCATTTGAGAATTATAATTCCTTTATGAAATAACCAGGGAGGGATGTGTATGTATACACATATAGATTGATGATTATAGATTAATAGATGATAGACAGAGAGATGACATACAGAAACAACTGTTTTATAGGAGTATTTTCTTAGTTTTAAGGAACTGGAGAAATATCCTTCTGCCACTCACCCAGCGTTTCTCCATGTTGTACCTCTATACCAATACACCAACAGAGAACATTCTTTAGAAGTCACCTTCCTTAACACTGAATGCATCTAGTCAAGCCACAAATATCTGCCTAAGTGTGGCAATTGGGACTTTAGTGGACACAAGCACATGCCAAATCATATTTTGTAAAGCTAAACAGGGTTTTTTTTTTTTTTTTTTTTTTTTACTTTTTTTCTTCTGTGGGTTCAAAAAAGATAGAGAAGTATTGAAAGCCAAATAAAAGTGACAAAACAGGCTGCCAGACATAGGAGGAGAGGGCATTCAAGTGTTCCTCCCACCCCAGGACTAGAGCTAACTATTGTTGCTGGACTTCTGGTCTGAGCATGGATGGTTAAGAAGGGAACACAAAAATTCCTTTTTGAGATCCTGAGTTTTTAACCTCTGTTTGCAGCAGCATCTGTATCTATTCCCTAAAAATCACAGAGGCCACTTGCCATCAGGAGCTGTCTACCTGCAAGTAATTTGGTCCATGGGAAGATTCCAAATTAGTGTAACTCTAAATGATTGTTTCAAATCCATTGAAAATGATCCATATCCTAACACATGCTAAATATGCCATCAAACTTGTAAACATTTTTTTTTTGCCAACCAGATTATCCTGGAGAAGTTTTTTTCCCTCAGCTATTGGCTCATGCATGCTCTATCGCTCCATTCCTCATGCTCTTTCCACAACTGAGGTGAAACAGAATTTTCACCAAATATAGTTCATGGCATCAATTACAAGTACTTTGGAACCATGTCCCAGAAGACTGAACTCAAAGTGACTAAACCAGACATTACATAATTCAGCTGAAGAACTAGTGTCCTGGTTAGCTTTTTGTAAACTTGACACAAGCTGGTTATTTGAGAAGAGGATACATCTTTTGAGAAAATGGTCTCACCAGATTGGCCTATAGACTAATCTGTGAGGGCATTGTCCTGATTTATAATTGATATGGGAGGGCCCAGCCTAATGTGGGAGGTGCTAATCCTAAGTAGGTGGTCATGGTATAAGAAACTAACCTGAGCAGGCTATAAGAAAGCAATCAAACAAGTAAGCAGCATTCCTCCATGGCTTCTGCTTCGGTTCCCGCCTCCAGGTTCCTGCCTTGAGCCCCTCACCTAACTTCCCTGAGTGATGGATGCAGTATAAATGGAGAGTTGTAAGTGTAACAAACTCTTTCCTTTCCAAGTTGCTTTTGGGAATGGTATTTAACTCCAGATGTAGAAACTGTAACTATGACAACTATTGAAGCTAACTTCAGGTGGACTGGAGTCTGATACTTTTCATTTGACAAGGGATGTGTTTTGTTCTGCTTCCTCTTGTGGTTTCACCACTATCGAGCTTTATCCTAATGCTGGCTTCTCAAGGTTACACAGGACCTGGATGCTGTCATTAGGACTAATCACTGTGTTATACATGACATCACAAAAGGAGATTTGTTGTTCTAGAAAAAGTCATGAGCTGTGGTTTGAATGAGCAGACTTAAGCTATGTGCCTATTCCCAAGCAAATTAAGTCATTAGTAAGTAAACAGATACATTGCTTTTATTAGAGACAAAACCAAATCCATAAAAGCAAATGACTGTGTAGAGGGGTAAGTACTTTTACTGAGAGTTGTACTTTTATTCCCAAAGGAAACAGTATTTACTCTATATATTGAAATACTACTTAATATAATTCAACTCCTATTGATTTTGAAATTCTCTAAGTGATTTTCAATGTGCGTAATTGGAATATGATTCTAATGTTTGTTCATGACACTATCCCATTTTAATTAAACAAAACCTTTTTATCAAAATACTTCATTAAAGCTAAATAAAAAAGTGAATCTGACTGCATTTGATATCATGAATAATGGCACAGTAAATGACTTAAAAATACATATTAGATTAGGGAAGATTCCAGTTGACATACATTTATGGTCTGCTAGAATTTCAGGAAATAGACTGGAGAAAATCAAATAACAGCTATCAGAAGAAGTAGTGATGGCTAAAAACAACCACCCAGTTTAATGGCAAAATGAAACAAGAAGCAATACAAGGAAGAAATCCAGAGTCTGCCCCAGTGTGATTGACAGGTCTGGGAACTCTCCCCTCCCAGGGATGAAAGTGAGTAGAGCCATACTTAAGATAAAAACATACAGAAAATCCACCACCAAACTGTCAGTAGCAGAGAATTTTAAGCAGAACAACAACAGTAAAATGATGAAGGCAGACCACAACTGTTTGGTGCAGCCACAGAGGTACAAGATGCAGGGATAGCTTCTGTTCCAACACACAAGCAAGGACAGTAATCAGAAATCACTTCAAAAGACCTGTGCTGTATTGTAGTTTGATAACCCTGTATCTCTGTGAACCACATTTGTAGACAACCTAGGGCAAATGTCACAAGACTCTGGCATTTACCAAAACCTGGTCAATAAAATCCTTCCAGAATATGGGGAATAAGCTGAATGAGAACCACATGAGCAAGGTAGAAACCTGCTCAGGGCAGGAGTCTTAAGAGAATAGAGTTCTGGCCTAAACAGGATGCCACACTAGACACAATGAGTGACTGCGTTAGGACTGGCTGTCATCTATGAGCTAACCTGTGAAAGAACAGTATCTATTCTGTTCCATCCATTCCTGGAACAGGCAAGAGGTATGACCAGCTCTGTAACTTTACTTGTGGAAAACTACCCATTGATGGGAACAGCGTCTGTGACCTGGATCTCACAAAGGACCATCTAGACATGAGACACTCATCCTGCAGACCAGCGAGGAATGCTAAGTTAAGGCTGGCACAAGACAGCAGGTCATACTGAACTTAGCCTCTATACCTCACTGTTTTATGTGACAGCCTGACCAAGCTAGAGTTATCCTGGAAGAGGAACCTCATTTGAGACAATGCCTCTAACAGATTGCTGGTAGGCAAATCTGTCTTCTGTTTTCTTACTTAATGACAGTGGATCATTGCCTGTGTTGGCAGGTATCATATACCTGGAGGTATATGATAAAGCTAGCCAAGAGACTCATGGGGAGCAAGTCCATAAGCAGCTATTCTCTGAGGATTCTCCTACTTCCAGTTTTCTACCTTGGGTTCCAGCTCTATCTCCTCTTAGTGACAGAGTGTGACCTGAGAGTTGTAAACTATAAGGGACCCCTTCCTTCCCAAGTTGCTCTTGGTCAGGGTGTTTTATGCTGCCAGTAGAAACACTTAAGGCCTAGGAAGCAACAAAAGACAATATTCTGAAAGTAAACAAACTTCATAGTATGCAAACTCACAAAGAGCATCCCAAGGTTATAGACACTAACAATTCCTGGGAAGAGAAGGGCCCAGTCTTCCTGCAAGTCAATCAGCAAGGTCTAGGGATTCAGCCTTCATTGGTGAAGCATCTGCCTTTGAGTCATTTATGCTGTTGTAACTCTTCTGCTGTCCTGCTCTAAGTAACATCAAGAAACTAATTTGCTCACTAATCTAGACCTGATGGAAAACTTTCTTTCATTTGTAGTTGGTGTCTTATCTGGGTCAAATAGATGTTTGCTCATAATTTCCTGGGTAAAACTCAACAACAGGTCAACACTGTTCTATGGTCTGAATATCTCCTCTCTTACCTTTTTCTTCTTCTTTTCCTCTTTTCTTTGACATTTCCCCTTGGACAGGCTTTCTCACAGCATATAGATCATTGCAGTATATAGGGTGGTGGTAACTTAGCACCCAGAGATACCTGATTCCATTTCTTTACCCCTCTCTTTTCATTCAAGCTTTAGACTAAGTTGCTTCATCTTCTGCCAACTCTCCTCTACTTCCTCCTTGTATTTTTTCTCTGCTCTACTCTTTCTCTGTTAACTCAATTCTAATCACTTTCTTACTGTGCTCTTTTTTCTCTACTTGTATCCAAAGAAACAAATGCCTTGGTGCACACAATATGTATCCATATTTCCTTATTTGATAAAATAACTTGTATTTAAGAGGTGATTTGTTCTAATTAGATTATTCCTGTAGTTTCATAATAGGCCTGCTTTCTGACAGTGATGTTATTTGCAAACAATAATCTACTCAAAAATATTTTTGGTCCTCTTCCCCAAACATCAGTTTAGCCAAGGAAAAAGATACCTCACCTCTATTACAACCCAGAACACAGTCCCATGTGGACACTGCAAATACACACATTGAAAGAACAAGAGTGATTAAAAAATAAATGCTCTGACTACAAATACACATTAGCTTCTTCCAATGAGAATGAAGTAGACAAAATCTCAGGTGCAAAAGTTTAAAAAATGATAAATAAATATATAAAAATAAAGCAAAAAGGATGCAAATGCCTGAATGAATTACAAGAGAAGGCAAACACAGATGAATGAAATAAGAAAGTATATATAAGACATGAAGGTGTAATTCAATGAGGAGGTAGAAATACTTTTAGAAAGGCAAACTGAAATACTGAAAATTAAAAATTTAATAAGCCCATTACAAAACCTTCATCAACATAGTAGCTATTAAATGATAAATTTGTCATCAAAGAAATCAAGATTGAAATAAAAAAGAACTAGAGTCAAATAAAAATGAAAACAAAACATAACAAATATTATAGGATGTAATGAAGCAATCCTAAAAGCAAAGCATAATAGGCAAGCTCCTCCATTAGAGGTCCACTGAAAGACTTGCCCCAGCAGATGATTGAAGCAGATGCTGAGACTCACAATCAAACTTTGGGGTAAAGTACAAGTCTAATGGAAGAGTTGGGGGAAAGAAAGACCTGGAGCAGACAGAAACTCTCCAAGGAGACTAATGGAGCCAACAAATCTGGGCCTGGGGCAGGGGCATCAGGGGCATCAGGGGGGCCTTCACAGACTCATGCTCCAACAAAAAACCATTCATGGTGAGGACCTATACCCTATACTTGGATGTAGTCAATAGGCAGCACAGTCTCCTTGTGGATCCCATAATATGAGGAGTCAGGGCTACCTGTGGCAGGGACTCTGGACCCCACATGTTGATCACTTCCCCCTGGCTGGACATCCTTGTCAGGACACAGAGGAAGAGGAAGCAGGCAGTCTAGATGAGACATGATAGATTGAGGTCAGATGATATTGGAGGAGGGCTACCCCTTTCTGAGGGCTAGAGAAGGGGGAGGGTAGAGGGAGGAAGGGAGGAGACTACAATTGCGATGTAAAGTAAAAAAAAAAAAAGTCGGACAATCCAAGATGGCGCCTCTGAACACACAGGTTATCTGAGCTGCAGGATGGGGAGACTATGGGAGCTACAGACCACAAGACCTGAAAAGCCCTAGGGCCCTAGGTCAGTAGGGTCTGCAAAGTACAGAGCACAGGTGGCACTGGCCTCTTGCTACCCAATGTCCCAAGGAGGACCAGTGCAATCCCCAGAAACCTGACCCCATACCCACCAGGGAGCTGTTGCATGCCCTGAGGTACAATGTAACTGGATATCCAGGGACTCTATATCTGAGACTGATCTGTGGTGATGTAACTCCAACCCATAGCTGTGGGCCTGGGAAAAATGCAGGAAAACGTCAGGGAGGGATTCTGACCTCAGACCGTCCCATGAGTTCTGAAAAGCCCCAGAGGTTGGTGACCACACAGGCACAAAATCAAAAGCCCAGGGCAGCCGAGGTTACTTGTGGCTCTCTGTATCCCACTCTGGCTGATCTGCGGGATGGCTGGCCCAGGGGGACCAGAAAGTGTGGAGCTGGGACCACTAGTCCACAGAGGGACTCAGGGCCCACATGGGGGCTCAGGCAGCTGTAGACAGACTCTCTAGCCACAGCTCCAAAGCAACACACTCAGGCTGACTGATCTGAGGCTGCTCTGGATGATCAGATAGGGCAGAAACCAACATCCCAGCAGTCTGTTCCAGCACCTTGGCAGAACTGATTTGCCCCAGAAGGACCAGGCAGATGCCTAGCCAGCCGGCACAACTCAGCTGGGACTCCCACACTCTCAAGAGGGTCTGAACTGGCCTGAGAGGGATCAGGCAGAAAACTGGTCACCAGCTCCAAAGCAGGGAGCCATTCCAACAAGCTGTGGTGGAGCTTGAGCAGTTCCTGCCACCCAGCAAGAGTGCAAGCACAAGCCCAGAGGTGACTGAACTGCCCAAAGGGATCGGGCAGAAGCCCAGCCAACTCCCAGAAGCCATAGGGCAGTATCTGTTCTCTCAAGTGGGACTTATCCTAGGCCCCACAGCCTAGAAGGAGCAGGCAGAATCCTAGCCAATCCCCATAAGCCAGCAGAGATTCCAGCACTCTAGGGCTAACTAAGCCTAGGCTCCCAAAGCCCCAGTGGCCTAGGGAAAGGGTTCCAAGCCCAGCCAAAAGGGGGATAACTAGCTTTATCTACACTACCTCAAACTGATCCCTGGGCTGCAGAGCACCAGCCCCGGCCTTTGCTGACCCAGTGGAGAGCCCAGAGTGTAGAGTAAAGCACCCTGGAGCTGAAACCAGGTCACCTGTCTGATTCAGGGAAGGACACCAGAAACTACCTCTCAATGTCAGAGACAGCAAGATGACTAGAGCTCAACATAAAATCATAAATGGCAAAAATCAAAACAATATGGCATTTCCAGGTTCCAGCTATCCCAAAGGAATCAACTCTGAGAACTCAAACACAACTGAAACACAAGAAAATGACCTCAAATTCACAGTAATGAAGATGATAATGGAAGAAACAAATAAAATCCATAAACAAATGTAGAAAGATGCAACCAAACAGATTGAAGACATTCAAGAGGTCTATAGGGAGGCACTGGAACAATTTAGGAAAAGACAGACAAACAGATGAAGGAAATCAATAAAACAGTTCAATATCTGAAGACCCGTAGAAAGACACTGGAAGAAATTCAGGAAAATGCAAACAATTAGATGAAGGAAATCAATAAAACAGTTCAGAATCTGAAGATGATTATGAAACAATGATAAAAGCACAGACAGAAGAAAGCTAGGAACAAGAGAACTCAGAAAAGGAAGACAGTAATGCAGACCTAAGCATCTCTAACAGAATTCAAGAGATGGAGGAGGAAATCTCAGCAGTAGAAGTTACTATGTTAGAATTAGAAACAACCATCAAAGAAAATACTAAAATATGAGAAATTCCTGACAAAAAAATCCAAGATATCAAAGACACCATGAAAAGACAAATCTGAGGATAATAGGAATTGAGGAAAGAGAAGATGCTGGGCTCAAAGGCCAAGAAAATATATTCAACAAAATCATAGAAGAAAATTTCCCTAAGTTAAAGAAGGAGATGCATATAAACATAGAAGAGGCCTATAGACCACCAAATAGAATAGACCAGAAAAGAAAATCCTCCCATCACCTAATAATAAAAACACAAAATACACAGAATAAAGAAAAAAATATTAAAAGCAGCAAGGGGCCAAATAACATATAATGGCAAACCTATCAGAATTATACCCAATTTCTCAGCAGAGACTATAAAGCCAGAAGGGCCTGGACAGAGGTCCTGCAAACCTCAAGAGACCACAGCTGTCAGTAAAGACTACTCTATCCAGTAAAATCTTTCAATAACCATAGATGGAGAAAACAAAATATTCCATGATAAAAACTAATTCAAACAGTACCTAACCACAAATCCGGCCTTGCAGAAGTTATTAGAAGGAAAACTCCAACCCAAAGTGACAAACTACAATCAAAATTACATGGGAAATAGATAACTACATCGTCGAAAAAACACAACCACACAAATACTGTAACCAACATCAAAATCAAGGGACTTAATAGTCACTGGTCATTGACATTTCTCAACATCAATGGTCTGAAGTCTCCAATAAAAAGACACAGACTAACTGAGTGGATGCATAAACAAGACCCAACATTCTTCTGCATCCAAGAAACACATCTCAGCCACAAGGATAGACATTACCTCAGGGTAAAAGACAGGAAAATGGTATTCCAAGCAAATGGACACAGGAAGCAAGCTGTCATAGTCATTTTAATATCTAATAAAATAGTCTTTAAACCAAAATTAATCAAAAGAGATGAGGAAGGACACATCATACTCATCAAAGGCTAAGTCAACCAAGGTGACATCATAATTCTGAACATCGATGTTCCTAATACAAGAACACCCACATTTGTAAAAGAAATATTAACAAAGCTTACTCCGCACATCGACCCCTACACATTGATAGGGGTGGGAGACTTCAACACCCTACTTTCACCAAAGGATAGGTCAATGAAACAGAATCTAAATTGAGAAACAATGACATTAACCAATGTCATGAAGGAAATGGATCTAACAGATATTTACAGAACTTTTCACCCAAATATGAAAGATTATAGCTTCTTCTCAGCACATCATGGAACATTCTCCAAAACTGATCATATAATAGGTCATAGAATGAGCCTCAATAGATACAAGAAGATGGAAATAATACTTTGTATCCTACCAGACCAGAAGCTGGACTTCAACAACAAAAATAACAAAAATCCTACACATACGTGGAACCTAAACAACTCTCTACTTAATAAAAACTGGGTCATGGAAGAAATAAAGAAAGAAATTAAGGACTTCCTAAAATTCAATGAAAATGAAGGAACAACATACACAAATTTATGGAACACACTGAAAGCAGTGCTTAGAAGGAAATTCATAGCACTAAGTGCCTTCATAAAGAAACTGGAAACATCTCATGTAGGCAACTTAATGATACATCTGGAAGCCCTAGAAAAAATAAGCGGAAACACCCAAAAGAAGTAGACAGTTGGAAATAACCAAACTCAGAGCTGAAATCAATAAATTAGAAACAAAGAGAAAATTTAAAGAATCAAAGAAACCAGGAGCTGGTTCTTTGAGAAAATCAACAAGATAGATAAACCATTAGCAAACTAACAAAAAGGCAGAGAGGCACTATCCAAATCAACAAAATTAGAAATGAAAAGGGAGATATAACAACAGACACTGAAGTAATAGAAAGAATCATAAGGTCCTATTTCAAAGGTTTGTATGTCACAAAATTTGAAAATCTAAGGGAAATGGAAAGCTTTCTTGATCATTTCCACTTGCCAAAATTGAATCAAGATTAAATTAAAAAAAATTAAACAGTCCTATTTCTGCTACAGAAATAGAAGTGGTTATTAACAGTCTGCCAACCAAAAAAAGCCCAGGGCCAGATGGTTTTAGTGCATAATTCTATCAATCCTTCAAAGAAGAACTAATACCAATACTCCACAAAATAGAAATGGATGGAGCATTAACAAATTTCTTCTATGAGGCCATAGTCACCTTGATACTTAAACCTCATGAAGACCTGACAAAGAAAGAGAATTTCAGATGAATTTCTCTTATGAACAGTGATGCGAAAATACTCAATAAAATACTTGCAAACTGAATCCATGAACACATGAAACTTATCATTCAGCATGCAGGCATGCAGAGATGGCTCAATATAAGGAAACCCATTAATGTAATACATCATATAAATAAACTGAAAGAACAACCACATGATCATCTCTTTATATACTGAAAAATATTCGACAAAATCCAACACCCATTCATATTTAAAAATTTGGAGAGATCAGGGATACAAGGAACATACTTAAAGATAAGAAAGGCTATATACAGCAAGCCAATAGCCAACATCAAATTAAGTGGAGAGAAACTCAAGGAAATTCCTCTAAAATCAGGGACCAGACAAGGCTGTCCATATCTCTTCAATATAGTTCTTGAAGTTCAATATAGTTCTTGAAGTTCTAAGACAACAAAAGGAGATCAAGGGGACCCAAATAAGAAAGGAAGAAGTCAAATCATCCCTATTTGCAGAAGATATGATAGTGTACATAAGCGAGCCCCAAAATTCTACCAGAGAACTCCTATAGCTGATAAACACCTTCAGTAAAGTGGCTGGATACAAAATTAATTTTAAAAAATCAACAGCCTTCCTGTATACAAATAAAACACATGCTGAGAAAGAAATTAGGGAAACTACACCCTTCATGATACTCAGAAGAAATTTAAGGTATCTAGGAATAACTGTAACTGGGCAAGTGAAAGACTTGTCTGAAAAAAACTTCAAATCTCTGAAGAAAGAGATGGTAGAAGATGTCAGAATGGAAAGATTTCCTTTGTTCATGGATTGGGAAATTATCATAGTAAAAATGGCCATCTTACCAAATGCAATTTACAGATTCAATGCAATCCCTATCAAAAATACCTACATAATTTTTAAAGACTTTGAAAGATTAATTCTCAATTTCATATGGAAAAACAAAAAACCCAGAATAGCTAAAGCAATCCTGTACAATAAAAGATCCTCCAGAGGAATCTTGATTACTGATCTCAACCTGTACCATAGAGTAACAATAATTAAAATAGCATGGTACTGGCACAGCAACAGGCTGTTTGACCAATGGAATCGAATTAAAGACCCAGAAATAAATCCATACACATTTGGACACTTGATTTGTGACAAAGAAGCCAAATCTATTCAATGGAAAAATGATACCATCTTCAACAAATGATGCTGGTCTAACTGGATGTCTACATGTAGAAAAATGCAAGTAGACCCATATTTATCACCATGCACAAAACTCAATTTCAAGTGGATTAAACACCTCAACATAAAACCAAAGACACTAAATCGGTTAGAAGAAAAATAGGGAAGAGCCTGGAACGCATTGGCACAGGAGACAATTTACTGAACAGAACACCAACAGCCCCAGGGCTTAATGTCAACAATTAATAAATGGAACCTCATGAGGCTGAGAAGCTTCTGTAAGGCAGAAGACACTGCCAATAGAACAAAGTTAGCCTACAGACTGGGAAAGGATCTTTACCAACCCTATATCTGACAAAGGTCTAATATCCAAAATATATAAAGAGCTTAAGAAATTAAACACAACTAAACCAAATAACCCAATTGAGAAATGGGGCTCAGAGCTAAACAGAATTCTCACCAGAAGAATATTGAGTGGCTGAGTAACACTTAAAGAAATGCTCAACGTCCTTAGTCATCAGAGAAAAGCTAATCAAAACAACACCGAGATTCCATGTTACACCCATCAGAATGGCTAAGATCAAAAACTCTGGTGACAATACATGCTGGCGAGGATGTGGAGAAAGGAGAACACTCTTTCATTGTTGGTGGGGGTGCAAACTTGTACAACCACTTTGGATATCAATCTGGCACTTTCTCAGAAAACTGGAAATAGGACTACCTCAAGACCCAGCTATTTCACTCCTTGGAATATACCTAGAAGATGCTCTAACACACCAAGGTCATATGCTCAACCATGTTCATAGCAGCCTTGTTTGTAATAGCTAAAATATGGAAACAACCTAAATGTACCTCAGTCAAAGACTGGATAAAGAAACTGTGGTACATTTATACTATGGAATACTACTCAGCTGTTAAAAATAAGGATATCCTGAAATTTACAGGCAGATGGATAGAACTAGAAATGATCATCCTGAGTGACTTAACCCCAACCCAGAAAGGCTCACAGGGTCTATATTCACTTATAATTGGACACTAGCCCAAAAGGGATGCCCAATGAAAGTATTCTCTTACCAGGAGAACAGGATAGATGCGGGGACTTCCTTTTGGCACTCTAGGTGAAGGAAATATGGGTGAATGGGGAACTTGAAGGATCCAGAGGGTCTTAGAAAGCCACAAGAAAAAACATCATGTCAAGCAGATCTGAACCCAGGGGGTTCTGCTCAACCTACTGCACCAACCAAGCATAATACATGCAGTAAGCATTGAATCCTTATTCAGATCTAGCCAATAGAAAGGACATTCTCCACAGTTTCAGGAAAGCAGTGATTGACTCTGACATGAACTCTGGCACCCCATATTTGACCATTTCTCCTTGACGTGGAGGCCTGGTGGCACTCAGAGAAAAGATAAGCAGGCTACTAGAATGAGACTTGATAGGCTGTGACCTTATGGTGGGGAACAAGGTGTCCTTCTGTCATAGACCTTGGGGAGGGGAAAGGGGTGAAAGAGGGAGGGAGGGAGGAATGGGAAGACAAAAGTGACGGGATAACAATTGAGATGTAATCTGAATAAATTAATAAACTAAATTTAAAAAAGAAAAAGAAAAAAGTCAAGGAAATCCCAAATAATTTAATAGTGTATGTAGGGCCTTAAAAAACATGAACCACTCACCAAATTAACAACATAAATAATTAAGAGAAATTAATGTAATGCAAATGAAAAGTTAATATAGTTAATGAAATAACTGGTTCTTTGAAAAGATAAAGAAAATCAACAAAATTTTATCCAAACTAATAAATATAGAGAGAAGACCTAAATCAATGAGGTTAAGTATGAAATTGGAGGGATTATGATACCAATGACATTCATAAAATCAGGACACAAATATATAACCCATTAACATAAAATCAGAATAAATCAGAGGAATATCTAGATGCATATAACCCACTAGAATTAAACCATAATGACATAAGCAATTTAAACATATCTATATTGAGCAACAATTTTGAACGGTAACTCCAAAAAAAAGTTTTCCAAGTAAAAAAGAGCCTAGGCACTAATGGGTTCACTGCTGCTCTCTACTGCACTTCTAAGGAAGAATGAAACAAAAGCTTGTCAAACTATTCCATATTCCATAAAGTAGAAAAGAAAGGAATGCTACCAAATTCTTTATATGATGCCGGTATTAACCCTATGTAAAACTTGCATAGAGACATAACAAAATAGAAAATTAAAAATCAATCTCGTTGATACACATGAATAAAACGGTAAAATACTTAGAAACTGATTTTGAGAATTCATCACGAAGATCCCTCATTGTAATCAAGTTGTGCTCATTCTAGAGATCCAGATATAGCTTAATGCATGCAAATCAATACATGTAATATTGTAAAGAAATAGAACTCATAGTGTAATCTTAATGGATGCAATAAAGACATTTGACAAATTCCACTATGCCTTCTTGTTGAAAGTCTGATGAGACTTGGAATACAAGGGACACATCTCAACACAATACAATCTTTAGGTAAGTATATAGACAAAGTCACATTAAATAGGAAAAATTAGAAGTATTTTCACTATAATTGTGAACAAGCTAAGTATTCACATTCTCCATTCCTATTCAACATAGTTCTTCAAGTCTTTTTTGTACCAGTAAGACAAAAAAGAAATGCAAGGTATAAATAGAGAAGGAAGAAATGAGATGTTATTTTACATAGGAAACCATAAAGATTCCCCTAAAGACTTTTGACTGGAAGAATTGATGGCCGCTTTCCACAAAGATAGAAAGATAGAAAATTCTTATAAAGAATTTAGAAGCTGTCATTTACATCAAGTGCATTATGCACTTTCCTTTTTGCTATGATAAGATATCATGACAACAGTAGCCTAAACAAGAAAGCATATATTTTGGCTCGTAGTTCATGGTACTGTCTGTTGATCCTAGCCGGGAAATCAAAGTGGCCAACAAATTATTGTGCTCATATCACCTTTCCTTTTTCATACAATCAGAATCCCATCCCAGGTAATAATGCTGCCCACACTAGGTAGGCTTTCTATCCCACTACATCTAATCAAGACAATCCATCACAGGCATATGCAGAGGCTTATCTAGTCCACAAAATCCCTCATGGGTATGCCTATAGGCTTCCCTCATAAGTGCTTCTAGAACACATCAAACTGACAATACCAAGCAGTATAATTCTACCTGTTATCTGCTTTCTTACTCAAACACAGTACTTCAAACCATAGTATCCCATCCCTTATCTCCAGTTTCACTTGTGTCTTATAATGTAAAATATAATCCAACTTCAAAATTCCCCATAGTCCTTAAGAATCTCATCAGAAGCTTTAAGTATCAGCACCCTAAACCCAGGGAACAAACTCTACTCTCCTAACATTTTAACGACACTGAGCAAACATTCTTACTTCAAAGTAGAAGAACCAGGAATAGCAAGGAATGATTTGACCAAAATGCAGCAGAGCAAACACCAAATCTTGCAGCTAGTATCTGTATCCAGGGATCTAACAACTTCACTATATGTAAGCTCTCCCTTAGGCAAACTCTACTCCATGCCTGCAGCTTTTATCAGCATATGTACTTGGGCCCGGCACCTCCAATTCTCCAATATTCTGTAGTCTCCATTGCAACTCAGGCTTTCAAACTCACAGCTTCACCCAACTGCCTTTCATTGCTCCCTTGCAGAAATTTCGGCCTGACACACACTGCCTAGATTTGGCTGCTATCTGAGCTTGTGGAACTGTATTCTATGAAGCCCTTGAGGTTAGGTTGAATTGTCAACTTGACACAACAAACAAATACTTCGAATATCTTGGGGAAAGTCTCAATGAGGGATTATCTAGATGAGGTTGGCCTGTGGGTGATTGTGTTGTTTACTGATGTCTGGATATCCAGTCCATTATAGGAGGTGCCAAGGTAAGAGTGAAGAAGGCTAAGAAAGCAAGTGAACATATATGTACTCATTTCTTTCTTCTCGTGACTGGATGTGGTATGACAAACTGTTGGAAATTCTGGCCTCAATGTCCTCACAATGATGGTTTGTGAATTGGAATTGTGAGCTGAAACTGCCCTTTCTCTGTGGTTTCTTTTAGGGTATTTTATCACAACAACATAAATCAAACTATAACAGAGATTGACACCAAGGAAGTAGGGCTCTCAGTGAGATAAAACTGAATACCTGTTTTTCGTGCCATATGAACTGTTACTGGCTGGAGAAGAGTTTGGAACTTTGGGTCAGAAAAGTCAGAGAATGCTGGAAGCTGGGCTCAAAGAACAGTTTTAGGGGAAGATTGGGAAACATGAACACAAAGAGAAGTGTAGACAGTGAAGGCCTCACTTTTGAAGTTTTAGAGAGGAACAGAAATCTTTCATTAGACACAGGGATGGTGCTATTCATGTGATACTTTTGGCTAAGAATCTGTGTGGTGATCAGCCTGGGGCTGAAGAAGCAGCGGCAGCAATTGTTAAAGACAGCAACAGTACTAAAAGGAAACTTCCTCTGGCTCACTGGCACAATAGGGAAGAGTTTCCTCGGGGTCAGCACCAAAACTAACATGTCAGTGGTCCAAGGAGACTGAGCAACATCTTGACACCAGAAGAACTTAGCGATGTAAGCATTGTCTATGTGTACTGGTTCTAAAGGTATTAACTATTCATGTTTGAGGTGGTCCTAGACAGAACCCGAAGCTTAACAGTGTGTGGCAAAGTTGGAGTCTCTGTCCTGAAACCCTGAGGGACAGTTATGTGAAGCTGTGAAGGGGAAGCCTCAATTGCAATGGAGCCGTGGGATATTGTAGATGCTACAACCAAGGAAGCTCGGCTAAGGAGAGTTGCAGGTGTGGAATGGAGCCAGCCTCAGCCTCTGAGAGGAGCCATGTGTGCTTCAGGTGGCACAGTTTGATGGGTGGGGCTACGCAAGCTTTTTGAGCCTCAAAGGTGAGACCCAGATGCTGCACATGAAGTTACAGGATTTGATCATTGCTCTGATTTGGGTGTTATTTTTATCTGATTGTTCTTTGTAATGACCTGTTTTTTCCCCCACTTATATAATAAGAATGATAGCCTGAGCCACCATATGTTTATATATTAACCTTTTTTTTTTTTTTAAGAGAGCTGGTCTGTAGCTTACATTATGAGTTTGGGGGAAAGAATAGAAGTTTCTGGTTTAAAAGTGCTATGTTTGTATATTAAGTTGATGGTTAGATTCAATTGTTTACTTGTTACAGTGGGTCTCAGTGCTTTACTATCTACCTAAGGCTGGCCTACATGCCTGTAGGGAGGATTGTTTTAATTAAGCCAATTAATATCTAAAGACTCCATATCAAGGGACTGGTAACACCTACAGAGGACACCTAAAATAATAACTCCCCACAGGCATGTGCTGAGGCTGTCCTACCACACAAAATCACCCACAGTTGTGCCTGAAGGTTTCTTTCCTAGGTGTTATTAGATTCTTTCAATTGGACAATTAACATTATCTTAGTTGGTATTTCTATTACTTTAATCAAACAACATATCCAAAAGCAACGTAGGGAGGAAAGGGTTTATTTCACACACATGCACATTCATCACCAAAACCTTTGAATATAACTAAATGAAAAATATTAAACAGTAGAGCACCTTTTTTGTTCATGGGATGGAACTGTGAAAAACTGCTAAGCTACTTAAAGCCAACGAAATGTCCATAAAAATTCTGAAACTATTTTTCATAAATTAATTGAAAAAATTAGAATTCATGTGGAAATACAAAATAACTTAGATATCCAAATTAATTCTAAACAGAAATAAATGAGGCTGGAAGTGCCTCCATCCTTGATTTTAAGTTATGCTACTGAGCCAATGTAACAAAAATATCATAGCACTAGCACAATCACAGATAAGAAAATCAATGGAATAAAAGAATATTCACGTAAAACCACATCAAGCTACACCTATCAGATTTTTATAAAGATTAGAAAAATATACGTTTCAAGAAAGATAGCTTCTTCAGCAAATGATATCAGGAAAATACCTATCCGTATGTAAAAAGTAGAAAGCTATATCATCCCTCCTCATCATGTACATAAATCAACTCTAAACAGATAAAAGACCTGAATGTAAGACCTGAAACTCTGACACTATTAGCAGAAAAATAGTAATAAGACAACAGAATCTATAGGCATAGGCAAAGAATTTTTTGAATAAGACTCTCATCACTCAGGAAAAAAATGTCAAGAACTGACAAATGGGAACTCATAAAATTAAAATCATCTACACTGCGAAGAAGTTGGTTAGTTTGGTAAAGACATTTTTTTTTGCAATGGAAGAAAATATTTGCTAGTTATACATCAAACAGAAAATTAATATCTAGAATATATAAATAACAAAAAATGAGTAAAAGATGAAAAATAGAGAAGAGATAATAATCTGTTTTCAAAATGTCATATATAAATAACCAATAAATATATGAAATATATGAAATATCAACCCCATTAGTCATCAAAGAAATGCAAACTAAAATCACAGTGAGGTTCCACTCCACCCAGTCAGAACTTCAATCATTAGGAAAGTAACAGGTGGGCTTCAGGGATGGTGAAGAGCCCATATTACTCTTACAGGGGAGCAGACTTAGATTTTCTGGACTTATGTGAGGCATCTCACAATCTCCTGTACATCTAGTTTTATGAAATCTAGGAGCTTCTGACCTCAAACAGCACCTGCAGTCACATATATAGGCCCACACACAAACACATAAATAAAAATAATAAAACAAATCTAAGTAATAGTATAAAAAGCAACAGCAAATGCTGGAGGGTAGGTGGATGAAAGAACGCTTATATATTGCTAGCAGGGCTGTAAACTAGTCTAGCCTTTGTTGAAATCTGTATGGAGCTAAAAGAGTAACAACAATAACAACAAATAGAAAAAAGAGAGAGAAAAGAAAATATGTCTGCCAAGTGACCCAGCGATACCACTCCTGTTTACTTACCCAAAAGAATCAACATTAATGTTTTACAGAACTTTTCAAAATAGCTAAGTAATACTGTGCATACATAGAAGAATGTAAAATAAAACATGATATTTATACACAGTGGAATATTTTTAAGCAGTTATATTATTTATCACACAGATAGATGCAACTGAAGTTAATCACATAAGAAAATTAAGCCAGTCTCACAAAACCAGGTCTATGTTGCTTCTCACATTATATACATGTATACAAGCATGTATGTATATATAAAGTGAAGGTGGAAACAACACTATGTAGAGGAACAGAAATGACTAACAGAAGGGAGCAAGGTTGGGACAGGGGATGGTGAAGACACCATGAGGAGTGTGCTCCATGTACAATATTTACATGCTTTAAAATATCCTCATGCAATGCAGTGTCCTGCACAATGAATAAACACAATGAAACAGACGAATTCATTGAGTAAGTAAACAGTTTATTTAGAAAGATTTTTGTATAATGCCTCTTATTTTTGTGAAGTTAAATATTTCTACAACAGGAAATTGTGAGTATGCACGTTCTGAAGGGGAAGAACAAGATTTCAAATGTAAAATGAAGATGATTGTAATAAACAAATGAAGGCTGTTATTTTTGTCTTGTTCTCTTTACAAACTCCTGAATTTATCAACAATCAAAAATAATCTACTAAAACAATCTAATATATATGTATATATATACATACATATATATATGGTTTGATAGATTTGTATTATATATAATAGATGGCTGTTAGTATTTAGATAGGTACTTCAAATTCATATAAAATGATTTGCTGTTGTTGTATTTGCTTGTTTGTTGAGAGAAGCTGTTATGGAACTTACTATGCTACCGAGGTTGATCTAAAACACCTTCTGGCCTCAGCCACTTGAATGCCAAGACTACAGGTGTCAGTGGCCATGTCTAGATATTTTCAGCAAACATCATCACTTATGTAACTGTGATGAGAGAAGGATTTTGGTATCACAAGCATGATAACAAAGCAAACTTAGTCCTTGCCCATTCTCTTTGCATTTGCTTTCCATTATAAGGTGACACAGCTAAAGGCCTTCGACAGATTTAGTGCCCCTACAATCTGTGGATTTTGAACAAATTTCTGGTCACTATAAAGTATCCCTCTGTGGTATTCTGTTAGGCAATCACAAAATGAAATAAGATGGTAGGATTAAAACTATACTATTTTTACAAATAACTTATCTTCTGCAATGTTAGAACCAAAGAAAAGAAGATAAGAAGAGAATACTTAACAGGAAAATTATTTAAGGCTTGAGTACATATTGTAAAATTAATTCACAGCCAAGATTCACTGGCTAAGAGGAGAAACTTTTTCTTCAGTGGGTTTGCTCTAAGTAAGATGTCCCTGACTCTGTCAACAGCTTTCCCACTCATCCACCTCTGAAATTCAGTGAGTAGTCAAATCAAATCAAATCAAATCAAATCAAATCAAATCAAATCAAGCAAACAAAGAAAGACAAACAAAGGTAAGAAAGGAAAAATAGGTGGTGGTGGTGGTGGTAGGGAATGGTTGGGAAGAAAAAGCAGACTTGTAGGAGTTGGAGGAGGATGAGAGGGTAAAAAGATTCTTGTGACAATACATGAATACAGGTATGCAAACGCCTCAATGAAACTCTTGTGTATACTAAGTACATACTAATAGAAATGAATTCAATTATCCAAAAATTAGGATGTATCTAAAAAAAGAAAAAAAATATATAATTTGACAAGTGTTAGCTATGAGTTCACTGCAATAGAAACAGCAGAAGGGAGAAATGGGACAGACTAGACCTGCTGTGATTAGAGTCACCAGGAGCATTTACCTATTTCCTTTCTACTCTTTTTTTAATTAAATATTTTTATACATACATTTATATTATTATACATATACACAATAAACTACCTATAGCAAGAAGAACCATGACACAATCAGGAATTATATAAATGTTACATTCTTAAGTGTTTTGGCTATTTGTATTTGACAGCCTTGAAGAGAATATCTTCCCTATCTTGGTGTGTCTAAAATTCTTAATGTAAATCAATCTCCATCACATCTTGTCATTATCAAGTTAAAACATCTATGTAGACCTAAAAACATCTTAACACTTAAACAACTAAGCATTACTGTAAGACTAAGCTACCTGGTTCTTCAACTCTATCAGAGACGTGAGAAGGAATAAACTTGATTACTTGAGCATGCCAGGAGTGCAAGTTAGCAGCTTTCCAAATGAGAAGATGACAGAGACAGTTTGGTTCCTGAATAGTCACAGAAAACGCTCTATGATGTTGGAGCATCATCTTCAGCCTTCTGGATCAATATATCTGACAGACATATTTGTGAGGTAGGAACTACTGAGGACTTGCTTACCCTGTCTTGGCAGAGTTTGGCTATCAACTCTACCTGTATGTATCTAAAATTGCCCTTTTTTTATACAGAATTCTGTCTGTGGTAGAAACCAGGACATTTTTTTTCCAGTGCCTTGCTTGCCTCATTTGATGCTCATCATTCTCCTTGAGGTAGGCTGGGTTTTACTAGGAGTTAACCTGTCTCATTGTCAGTGAATCTCTTAAATAATAAAAAACATTTTAAAATGCCATATTCTGTATGTCTCTGATGTTTTTGAAGACCTTATCTAACTATTTTACCTTATCTTTCTATAGAATCATATCTATCTGTTGCACCCTAAGATGTATATTCTTGTGATAAAAATAGACTAGTAATAGACATGACCATGATTTTATCAACTAACAATTAACTTGTATAACTTATTTATCCTAAATAGTTTGCAATAGCACTTTCAAAGTATTGGAAGTAAACCGTGAATTATAATTGAGTTAATGGGTACAATGCCTCATATTAGAGTAGAAATGTATATATAACATGTGTGAAGAATAATCTTACGTTTAAATTCTATACCACTGTATCTAAAATTAAACTTATTTTGCATATATATACAAAATTCTATACCAGTGAGTTAAAAATAAACTTGTGAGCCTTTCCACTCTTACGATTCATCATAACCACTCAGAGTAGCCATCGACTTGCTGTCTCAAGCGTGAAGAGTAGAAGCAGGTGCCACTTCATTAGAATCCTGGGGACACACTTCAGTAATTTACTTACTAGTTACATGATTAGACAAGTCACCTACATGCCACAAAGACTAATATTTTTCTATATAAAATAAGCTTAATACAAATCTATCCTGTTTCTTATTTAAATAAGAATTAATAATTGTTATTTATTTTTTGCATTCTGGTTTATACTCTGCATTGTGGTGCATTCAATGACTTTTCATTGTTGTGATAAAAATACATTTTTAAAAACCCAATCAGTTTAAAAGAGGAAGGATTTATTTTGGTTCATGGTTTTAGCGGTTTCACAACCCAACAGGCTGGGACCAGGGCTCTTATTTCAGATAAAACATCCTGACAGTGGGAGGAGACTGTGGATTCAGATCATCTTTTGGTACCCAGGAAGCCAACGGAGAAAGATAGGAAGGGTCTGAGGTGTCAGCCCCATCAAAAATACGTCACCCAATGACTTATTTTTTTCCATCTATATCCCACTCACCAAGCAAGCAATATAGTTCAGATCCATACATTTACTTTCTTAATACTGCCGCCAGTTTGGGAATGAAATTGAAACACATGTGTCTTTTAGGCTAAATTTTATATCCAACCTATAAAATATGGCTAATTAAAATTTCTTCTGTTGGGTCCTTTAAAGATTAGTAGGGCCACATATTTAGGTGCAATTGGACAAAGAAAGGGGGATCTGGGAGAAATAGGGCTAGTTGATAATACTGATGATGTATTGCTCCTAGCCCTGCACCTGAATCTAAGAGCACTTGAAAAGGTGCAGCTGAGGACACTTTACATTTGTCTTTGAAGTATAAATCAGGAGTTCCTGCCATTTTCCTACTTATTTCATTAATGGCACTATCACTTTGGAAAATGCTGACCAAAATATCAACTGTCTTTAATTTGTTTAAACTAAGAAAAATAGTATCAAACCAGAATCTTCTAGGGCTAGTAGAGGGGGTAATTTTTTACTAGGATATAACTCAGATTATATCCTATGGTTGAAATTCCTTTAGAGAGCTCCCACTGCATCAGAAAATGCAAAGGACTGAGCTCTCTGATGGTTACTTAGCATGTTGGTGCAGGTAGGTGAGAATTCCAGGTTATGCTGCTTTTCTTACATAACTAACGTTGCGCCCCTGTACACAACCTCCTTCATTTAAAAATTTAAACATTTAAATTAACATTCACATTTCACATGTTCTCGTTGGAACACAAGTTAAGAACACACCCTCTGAAAGAGACCCATATTCCGCCCCTTTTCCACCAATCTCCCTGAAGCCTCCAGTCTGCTTCCTGCCCCAGGCCTCATAGATGTCATGGAAGCCTCAGCCTGATTTCACTTCTTAGAAAACATAACTTACTGGGTGTCTCTAACTAGAATGTGAACTTTATCACATCCTGCTTCCTACTAGCACCTTGGTCCTCGTTGATTAGTCCTTATCGCCATCCGCCATCACATAGAATCATGTGTGCAAACATACACATGCACACAACGACTTGGACGAAGTGACAAGTTTAACTATGACATTTGAGTCCTGTCCCTTCTAAATCCAGTATCAGCTTCCTTTTCCACAAGTCAAAAAACGGAACCTGGGAAACACAGACTTTCTAGTTACAAATGGAACTGACATTAGAAATCCCTTCCATTTCACTTCTTATCCCATGGATCTGTTGTCTATGTAAGAGTTCAGGTAAACACTTTCCCACTGTGTAAAGAATTAGCACCGTACTATGTGGTTCCTAGGCATCCATCCACTCTGGGTGACACCTCTTAAAAGAATCCTACCACCAGAGAAGAGATAAAGAGAAAAATAACTAATCCTTTCATGCTGAACAATATTTCCAAATAAGACAATAAACAATATCTACTAAACTGTGCTTTTTTAAAAAAATCTTAAGGTGAATTAAAATAGCATGCATTTGAAAGTAATCTTTACATAAACACTGAGTGAACTAGAAAAAAAATCTTCAATTTTAGGAAAACGGGCTTTTAAAATCCCTTGTTTTTATACCTATACAGAAATATATTTAAGTTTTTCTCTTAAAAAAGACTAATTGTGATGAAAACGCACTTACATGCACCATGTAATTTTCTTACAGAAGCTTAACAAAGAGTAGTCATACTCCATTGTGTTCTTAGTTAGAATTACCATCATAGATTTATTTAGAAATTCTTTGGGGAAGATAATTATTGCACAGATTTATATGTAATAATAGCATGCAAATCTCTGATGAAGTAATATAAGGTTTAAAGGACTGAAAATTTTAGCCAGTTATTGCTTAAACCTACTAGTGAGACTGGGACAAATTTCTCCTATTTTGATTTTTAATGGTAGGAAAATACTACCCCTGCTGTGCCGCCCTACCAGCAGCCTCTGAGTGGATTTAAATCGGGTGTCAACTACCTTCAGCTACTTACACATTCTTCTCATGTCTCACATAGCAACAGCACAGTGCTCATCTCTACATTAGAAATCAGGCAAAGAGGAACATTGTCCCAGCCGCACAATCCCTCACTATTGACACCCCTTGAGAAAAGGGCCTTTCCTGCCTTTATAATCACAGGACATGATGAGAGGCTCTAGAAAACTGCTGAACCCACTGGATTCTCCTGGTGAACAAATGGCTCTGACCGGAGATGGCAAACGAAACGGATTGGCTGAAGAGCAATCCATTTCACTTACTTCGAAGAATGATTTACTTTCTTTTGCAGGTTGGTAGAGGACATACAAATGCATCTTACTGCGTTTTCAGTTTGGGCAGAGATAGCAGAACTAAGACGCATAAAAGTGCTAGGTAGCAGAGCCCAACTGCATGCAAGGTCTGTCCGACTACTTGTACCATCTGTTAGTTAAATGTTACCCTTATTCCTGCAAATGCATAGCTGGACAGTATGTTGCATATACTAGCAATAAATGCAAAATAATGGAAGTTTTTCTTTTCTTCTAAGTTTCCTGTTCTCGTAGCATTTGATTTCTCTGTTTTTTAACTAGAACATTCAAGTGCTGTACTCTTCAAAACTGCCACTGAGTAACCATGTAACCTTGGGTATAATAGTCAGCTGGCCCCACCCTTAGGCAGTCATCCATAAAAGGGGACAAAACATATAACCCTACCATGGCGTTATTTTTAGTATTAGATAACTTTTCTTTTATTAAACTTAAATCCATGGAGGGAAATTGCTAGAATAGACAAATGAGTCTTGGGCCAGGGGAGAAGGGGAAAAGGAATAAGTGAAGAGATGAACTAGATGCTTGGGTCTGAGGGTGGAGTTCCTGAAATTTAAGGATGAGACAGAGAACCATGGGAAACAGTGGAATACCCGCCCCCGTTTATCATGAGCAGAAGAAAGCTGGGAGGTCTCTAGTGTGCCTGAATCACACAGTAAGCATTTCCTTTCCAACAAGAGTAAAGGGAGAAGCAGAGGGGACAGCATGTTTGTGGTAGTTAGTGAAGTGGGTATCATTGGAAATTCCCAAGTACGCCACTGATTTCCTGTGCCTTTTGTAGGCTAGAATGTAGGCTAGAATGAAGGGTCTGCAGTCAGATTACACTTGCTCTTGAGCATTTGCTGCATTTGCAAATATACAGAATAGTTCATTGACTGCATGTTATGCCCATTGTATACATATTCCTTGATCACTTGTTGCTTTTATTTGAAAGGACTGAACATCTACTTCACTTATTTAAGGGTCAATTTTTGAGTCATCTGAAATGACCTACATTAGAAGCATGTTTACTCTCTAAATGTAACCAACGTCTCAAAAGATCACATATTGGTTGTGAAATCATATATTTCCCAACAATAAAAAGATTCTTTTGATTGAAAATGGACAGAAAGTTAAAAAAGTAACAAAACATACATATATTCGCCAATTTTTATTTTGGCAGATTGCAAGTTAATTGTTTGTTTATCCTTGTATTACTGAGCTCAGCTCAGTTTTCACGGCTCCTGGACACTCAAATGATTATATTTGTAGCCCCAGTCACGCTAGAGGAGCTCTATGGTCTACAGGTGGCAAGGACAGCAGTGAGACCTTAGAAACCAGGAAATGGTTCTGGAAGATCCCCAGATAGGAGGCCAAGGCACTTTAGAACTAGTTAAGTGCACTATGACCCACGGTGCTTACAGCGGCTATGTCTCTTGGTGTAGCTAAGCTCTTTTAATTTTACCATTATTTTAAAGGAATCAACATGGGGCAATGATGATGACCTATATGATTTATTGAGGTAAAATATTCACTCTCTGATGTTTCTTTGTTCCATGCCATCTAGTTCACTGTGGAGGCTGCCAAACCAAAATCTGTACGAGGCACACAGAGCTTTTCATCTCTGACATTTGAGATTGATTCTTTCCCAGGATTGCAGTCTCTCAAAGAAGTTTAAATTTTAAAAAAATTAGTTCTTCTTCACGGCCACCCCTAGCTATAGCCTCTTGGAAGTATTCAAAGCAAATTCTTTTCCTGAAACCTGATGGTTGCACAGATTTTGGGTTTCTTGATTTTAAGATGAAAACTGGGAATGGTTGTAAAACGGTCCCTTTGCAAGTATTACCACTCTCTGCAACTACCATTTGCGGGGAATCTCTGTTTGAACCTTACCTCTGTCCGAGGGACATCCCTTCCAACGTGGAGTCTGGGCATCAAGTCCTACAGTATTGTTTTCCTTAGTGGCCTACTGTCACAGATCTCTGCATATGATTCTGGCTTTCTACTGTTGATTCCAATATTTTCCTGGGGTCACTCATGCTAATATGAAGCTATAGCCTTTTTGCTTTGGCTCTACTTTGTGAAATATCTGGTAAGTGATGGGTGCTTCTACTCAGCCATTTTACAGCTCTCAGAGGACCCATGTACCTTTTAAACATATGCAGCTTGTTATATAGACGTTACACATTTCAATTTTTTTTTTTAGTAACTTGAGCTGAGTGTGGTGGCACGTGCCTTTAATTCCAGCACTCCAGAGGCAGAGGCAGGCAGATTTCTGTGAGTTAGAGGCCAGCCTAGTCTACAAAGCTAGTTCCAGGACAGATAGGCCAGTTATACAGCGAAAGCCTGTTCAACCCCAACCCCTCACCAAGTAACTCAAAATCAACATTACTTTACTTAGTAATGCTATCCTGAAGAACTGGAGAAGATATTCTAAGATAATAAAAATGTGAACCATGATAAAATATTAAATATAACTTCTACAAGAACACAACAGAGAGAGAGAGAGAGAGAGAGAGAGAGAGAGAGAGAGACAGAGAGAGACAGAGAGAGACAGAGAGAGAGACAGAGAGAGAGAGAGAGAGAGAGAGAGAGAGAGAGAGAGAGAGAGACAGAGAGAGACAGAGAGAGAGACAGAGAGACAGAGACAGAGAGAGAGACAGAGAGAGACAGAGAGAGACAGAGAAAGAGAACAAACATCAATCTAGCAAAAACTATCAAACCACAAAAGTACAGGAGTTAAAAATAAGCAAATAATATACTAAATGACTAGGAGAAAATCAGTAAAACAACTGACATAAACTGAAATTTTATTAAACTTCAAATGTAAATAATCTCAACACTAGTTAAAAAGTGCAGATTTACAAATTAATATCATCCTACCAGCAAGAAAAGCGATTCTGAAGTAAAGGAGTCAAAACCAAAGTGGAAAATGATCTCTTATGCCATCATGGACAGGTATAATATGATAAAATAGACTTTAGAAAAAAATAAGATGGGATAAACAAGGCTACTACAAAATTCTTTTCATAAATATATGAAGAAAAATGGTTATAAATGTATATGCACCCAGCAACAGAGCATCCAATTTTGTGAATGGGATATGGTCTCTGAGTCACAAGCAGTGGGTGATTTTAACATTTTACTTTCACCAATGGATGAAAAAAATCAGACACCCACATCACATGGACACAGGAGATATGTGAAAAAATTCTATCCATCAGTGATAGAAACAGTCATTTGATCAATGTATGGAACTTTTTCTAAAGTAGAGCACATAATAGTCTAACACCAATTCTTATCAAATTTTTAAAAAATTGAAATTTTATTTTGTATACTTTCTGATTATAGTGGGTAGAAATTAGAAATAAAAAACCTCTTTTTTATTTCCACCTCTTTGTGCCAAGAGCTCATCACTATGAAAGTCAGCAGAAAAGTTTAAACAATTCTTGAAACAAATGAAAATGGAAATATATACATCCATACCTCTTGGATATAGCAAAAAAAACAACACTAAAGAGGTTTTACAGGCAATGGGTGACTACTTTAAACATATTTTAAAAGATAAAAAGCAATCTGATGATGTACCTTAAACTTCAGAGAACAAAGAACAACTCATAATCCAAATTTGCAGAGGGAAAACTGCAAAGGCCAAAGCAGAAATAGTTATGCAAAGTTTCAGTGAAAATAGAAGATAGATTATATGGAAAATATTCTTTAGTTTGAATAAACAAAAAGGAAAGAAAGCAGGAAGGGATTAAAATCAGAGATAAAAAGAGATATTACAATTGATACCACAGACATTCAGAATATTGATAAATATTCAGAAAAGCTATATGCTAATACCTTGAAATTCTAGAAGAAGCACACAAAGTTTTGAACACATGTGACCAACAGTTTCAACAAAGAAGATACAATAATTTGTAGAGAATAATAAATAATGAGGCATAAATGAGTACCAAAACATCTTTCAACAAATAAAAACACTGCCCTGAACTTACTTTCTGATGATTTTTACTAAACATTTAAGTAATTATCACCAGCACTCCTCAAACTACCCCACAGTACTCCTTAAAGCACTCCACAAAGAGTTGAAGAGAAAATAATCCTATTTTAAACCCGTTCTGTTAGGCCTGCAGTTACCTATTACCAAACTGGGTAATATCTTACCAAAACAAATTTAGGTCAGTATTTATAATAACATAGATATAAATATCTCATGAAAGTACAAGTTAATAAATTTCAGTGGCACTCCCAGAAAAATTAAAACCTATGATCAAGTTGGTTCATACCAGGGATAAAGGAATGGATCACCATATAAACATCAGTAAATATATCAGTAAATATATTACACAATGGAATGAAGGGCAAAAGTCATGTGACAAATTAAATAGAGACACAAAAAGTACTTGGTGGAATGAATCTAATAAAGACCAGAAGTTTTGAAAGGGAAAGCCTGGGGGTAAATAAAATGCTTTTCTGGATAGGATTCTGAAAGCACAAGGGACAAAAGAAATATTTTTAAATTTAAAATCAAATGTTACAGTATAGCAGAGAAAATAACATCGGAGATAGAGACTATGGCATGGAAGAAAATATTCATGAGTCATGGAACTAACACTGATGATATATAAAAGACTCAGAAAAATGTAACAAAGAAAAATAAATAATTAAATGAATTCAGAATAGATATGAGACGTGAACAGAAAATTGTTAAAAAATAAATGCAATTAGGCATTAAAATGTGAAGCTATTCCTAGTATCATTAGCTTTTGTGGAAACATAAATCAAACTATAATGAGATTTCATCTCACCCCAGTGACAATGAATCTTATCAAGCATAAATAAATGCTGCCTAGAATAAAGCAACTCACACACTTTGGGCATGTAAAACCACTACTGTGAAAACAATTATGGAGGTTTAGAATGACACTAGAAAAAGAAGTGCCAACTCATGGAAGTGGCTTGCTTCCATAGATATATTCAAAAAATATGAAGACAGGCTATAACTCAGACACCTGCACTCTCATGCTTATTAAACACTAAACACAATAGCTAAGACACAGAATTAGCCTAGATTCCTGTCAACAGATGAATGAAGAAAATACATCATACATCCAAAATCCAATATTACTTAGCACTAAAGAAGAATGTAAGCACATTACCCACAAGATGGATGATTGGGCTAGATTGGACTTATGTGCAGGGTAAAGAAGAAATAAGACTGAATGAACACACTAATAATTGATATTTGTAAACATGGAAATATCACAGTGCATGGCATTAATTTGTAATATTTAATATATTGTAATAATAACATCTGTGGACCCTTTGGAAGATCGAAGTCTGGAGTTTCCTGAGAGTCTTTAAGCTTGGCAAAAACCAAAACCAAAACCAAAACAAACAACAACAACAAAAAAAACAAAACCAAAAAAAAATTGGATTCCCTTCCTCAGTGGGGTCCCCTTTTTGCCGGATCTGGGAAGCCCTAGACTTTCTAAGGAGGGTCTCATGGCCCTTAGGGAAGTTAAGAAACCCATTCAGCAAGCGCCTGGGGAATCCTGCAGATAATAAGATGTCTTGGCTTTCAACCAATGGCCTTTTAATTGTACCTGGAGATTCTCCCCTACCCATAAGATAATCAAGTGCTGTGCTCCCTTCTTATGACAGGGCTGTTTTGTTACATCTGGATGAAGTATCCTGGCAACTCTAGCCGCAGCAAATTAGACACATTCACCCTCAAACCCTTTCACTGTCCAAGGTTTATAAATCCCTGATTCAACAATAAAAGTTTGCCTGCCTTGCTCTCTCACTCCACTCCTTCACCATGACCATCTGAGCCTCATCATTAATTCTGGATGCCCAGGGCTTGAGTACTGGTCAGGCAGCCATAGCGGAACTGCCTTGGCAGCCGCTGTAGCCCACCCCATCACTTTGAACTCAATGCTGACCACCAGAGAAGCACCTGCCCGGCGTGTATCTCACCTGACCTGTCTTCAGGTCCACTGGACCTGTGTCTCACCGGCCCTGACTTCTGCCAGTTTCGGACATCCATTTGCATCCCCTTCCATGCTTAGCCCAGCACCTTAACTAAGAGCTTTAATACTTTTGGTATCATCACGGGCTTTTGGACCTCCCAAGTTTCCACTGCCTTCTGATGGCAGCAATCTCAATTTAAAAGAGTTCATTGTAACACCCAGTGGAAAACTCATTTCCACCTCTCCTGGTGAGACAGAGAGCCTCGCCTACTGCACAGGCCTCAACCTGAGTGCTCTTTGATGCCCCTGAGAGAGAAATGGGACTTTTGGTCCCGAGGTCCCCCTGTTCTCCACCAGACACAAACTGCCAGACAAGAAATGACAAATGCCACTAACAATAAATATGAATTTTATCTTGGAATTCATAGAAAAGAATTTCCAGGAAATTAGAAGACACAGAATGGTATATTAAATTATTAGGGAAGAGGCCAAGATTCTGCTGATATAAATGTCATTGCTTTGCATATGCTATTTCACAATAATTATACAAAGGTGTAATAAGCAAAATTTCCCCAACAAGCAGACTTTAAGCACCATCTTAGATCACTAGTAAAGTAAAACTTAATGTTTCAGACAACCTAGAGCACAAAATAAATAGCAGGTTAGTGGTAGTACATGCATGCAAATCCAGCACTGGAGAAGTGAGACAGGAGGATTCCAAGTTTAAAGCCAGTCTGAACGACATAGCAGGATCTTGCCTCAAACAATAACAAAAATCTCAGCTTCATAAGTTATTTTTAGAGGATGGTGCATATTAATATAAAGTGTAACTATCAGCTATCAGTTAGGAAAGCAGAGAGAGAGAGAGAGAGAGAGAGAGAGAGAGAGAGAGAGAGAGAGAGAGAGAGAGAGAGAAAGAGAGACTCTAATGAGTTTGCATACAAGGTCCCCAGTGTTGCTGTCTGACAATTCTTAAAGTCAAGGGCTTGAGATTTATGTCTTTTATTTTCTAAATATGTTGATATATAGATGGACAGAGGAGCTGTCAAAAAACATTTTTTTTTAAGACAGGGGTTCTCTGTGTATCCTTGACTGTCCTGGACTCACTTTGTAGACCAGGGTGGCCTGGAACTCACAGAGATCAGCCTGCCTCTGCCTCCACAAGTGCTGGGTTTACAGGTGTGTGTCACTGTGCCTGGCTCAAAAAAAAATGGGTTTATCTTACTTTTACATTATGTGCATGCATCTCTCTCTGTCTCTGTCTGTCTGTCTGTCTGTCTGTCTGTCTGTCTGTCTGTCTCTGTCTCTGTCTCTGTCTCTCTCTGTCTCTCTCTCTCTCTCTGTGTGTGTGTGTGTGTGTGTGTGTGTGTGTGTGTGTGTGTGTGTTTGCGCGCGCGCCCTCAGAGGCCAGAAGAAGGTATTCAATTCCTTGGAACTAGGGCTGTTGGTGATTGGAAGCTATTCCATGTGGGTCCTCAGAACAGATCTCAGGTCTTTGGCAAGAGTGTTATGTGCTTTTAAGAACTGATCCATGTCTTCACACCCAAGAGAACGTTTGGGAGACCAGATGTAGGCAGAGCCATCCAATGACTCATTCTCAGTACTTTCACCTTCCTTACAAAATGGCGATAAGGATGAAAGCCTCAACAATGGCTGTCTAATGTGCTCCAGCCATTTTGTGACAAGAAAGAAAATCAGATTAAAGCCAAGAATTTATTATAATAAAAATATCCAAAAGTTATTTTTCCAAAGGAAACTTGCTTTTTTTTAAAAGCAAATATATTTGTAAATATGATTATTTGGAAAGAACATTGGCATGATTTACTTATGAGATGCATAATGAACTCTATAAAAATAAACTGGTTAATGTAGTCACCTAGGCAATATGTTAAATTAATAAAACACTTTTCAATACTTACTTTGCTTAACAAAAATTAGTGTTTCCTTATCTATTGGTCTGGTCTAACTTCCATTTGCACCAATACTGAAACCATTGTGTAGTCATATGTCATATTTTTTTCAACTGAACAAGATGAAATTCAGCACACCAGAAACTTTTCAGCTCACTGTAGTTGAGTATATCTGAAATCCCTGTGTTCATTCTGCAACGAGGCTTGTGCTTCTCCCGTGTTGGCCTCAGATTCTTCAAAAAGTTGTTTAAGACATCTGAGTGCTTTAAGATTTTCATCTTAAGAATACCATGAAGTAGATGCATTTCAAGCATATTTATTTTTCTCAGAATTGTTATCAAGAGAATAAATATATGATATAACACAGAACTTCATTGTGAAGCAAATATATATATATAGACTCTATGGTTGTCTATTCTTACAGAGAACTGTGGTCAATCCAACAAAAATGAGCTTCCGAATAAAACAGAAAGCTCCATCATGTTAATTTATTCATGACTCCATACGTGAAGCCAAAAAGGGTTGTGACTTCCTTTGAATGAGGTCAGCTATACCTGGACTTTCATTATAACTCCAATCTGTTCCATAAATCAGATGTGGCACCAGATAGACAGTCTTTTCCACCAAGTAATCAGGAGAACATTACTGCAGCTCTATTTTCCATTTGAGTTTTACCAGTTCTACTTTGCAGCCCTGCTGCTCCTTGATCCATACCTTAACATCACTGTATATGCCTGTGACATGAATGCTTTAGCTCCTGGCTGGTTCAGGGCATGTGGCCTCAATTACATGCCCCTGAGCCTTTAACTCATGGATTTTAACAACAGCTGCTTCTTAAAAACTAAAACACATTTTAGACTTAGTTTTTGAAGACAGCTTTAGATGTAAGTTAGAAGTATTGATAATATAGAAAAAGATGCGCATGTCTGCAAAACATTGGAAGGCTTGGTATCCTGAGGACTCTGAGGACTCGTCACAGTGATTTGCTTAGCTTTATTTACATAAAGTCAGGAAAAGTCAGCTTCCTGGGGTCACTATGAGAAATGAGAAAGATCCCAATGTGAAGGCTCCCAAGAGTCTGACTGTGCGCAGTCTCAGTTAAATGGCATCTAAGACATCAGAAACACTCCAATATGCATGCTGGCGTGAATTCTGTTCACCTTCCATCCTCATCTCTCTAGCTTAAGGATTTTGGGTAAATTTTATAACTCTGCGCTTCATTTTTGTTTCAGAGAAACATTCAGAATAGTGACTCTCAGACAGACAATATCATGCAAAAGTTCTCTACACAGCATGGAAGATTATAGACCCTACCATTGTAAAAAAGGTAACCATCAGGCCAACAAGCTGATTAAGTGGGCAAAGATGCTTGCCACCAACCTTGTCATTGGAATATGTAAGCCAAATCAACCTTTTACTCTCAAAGTCTCTTTAATCTTGGTCTTTTTCACAACAATAAAAAACAAACTAAACATTTCCTGAATTCAAAGTCTGAAAACCACATGATAGAGGAGGAGAAATGACTCTGCCAAATTGCTTGCTTATCTTGATTTGGGCACACACACACACACACACACACACACACACACACACACACACACACCACACACAAATACATACTTACATTTTCTAAACTTAAATGAAAAGATAAATGTCAGGAACAACCTAAATAAAAGAATCCAAGAACTTTTCAGTTTTTCAGCCCTTGCCATTTCAACTTGGACACCTGAAATTTTCTCTTTTGCTTACTCTCATACAATGCTAACATTTGATACTATATCTAATATTTTATATTTATAGACTATTACAGCTCTCCAAATAAAATTCTTAATATAATCAAATAAAATTATTTTTAGAGAAAAATTCACTTCTTTGCACTATAAGCCATCAAAGGCAAGGTATCAACATTGTCAAATACATTATCCCTCTACCTGACCACAATCTGTTCTTAATTTAGGGAGGTTTTTGGTTTTGCTTGTTTTCATCATAAAAGAACTTTAATTGTCTGAAGACAGGGTACTGTTAGACATTTAGAAACTACTAAAATGTGGTCATATTGCATGCTCTTTGCCTGAGTCAGTTTAGAAAATGAAATTCATTTCAATACTGAGAAATTATTACATTTTTAGCTTCTATAATCACAATATCATGACGAGTTACCAGATGCCCAGGAATGGTCATCTACACAAGTGGGGCTCAAGCTTCCTCCTCTTTTCTTTCTCCCCTCCCTGCCTCCATCCAACCTCCCTTCTTCTGTTTTAGTGACACTACTATTTCTAGGAACATTGAATTCCAAAGCCTTAATGGCAAAATGTTAACAGTAATTATCTTTTTGAAGTTACCACATAAATTTAAAGTATTTTAAGGAAAGTTCTAACAATTGGAACAGTAATAGACCTTTTGCCTTTGAAATAAGAACTGGGAGTGTGATTAAGTATATTGTGTTCCCATTGACCAAACAGGCAAAGCATAATTAACATAGGACAGTCAGCTGTCTCAGTCTCAGGGAAGTCACGACCTGCCAAGTTCCTAGGTATAAAATGGGAAAACTTAGTTTTATCTCTTACTCTACAAAAATATGAATGAGAAAGAAAATTTCTCTAGTATACAAAGACACATACACACACACACACACACACACTCACACACACACACACACACACACACACACACACACACACGTATATATATCAGATGATTTGGTAGAGTCCTTTCTCCCCCTCCATTATGTGGATTTCAGGAATCAAACTCAGGTAAGGTTTTTGTTTTTATTTTTGTGATAAAGACCATGACCAAAAGAAACTTTGAGAGGAAAGGGTTAACTTGGCTTTTGGTCATAAAGATTATTACTCTATAAAAGCATACATATTTTAATAATTTATGCCAGTTGTTCACAGATGAGAACATGGATGTCTCTTTCATTATGATTCTGAACATCATGACCTGGTTATGCATTGCACCACGTTGGATACACTTCACCGTATCTACATATACATAAGACATATATCACTTTTGCAGCATGTTAATGAGCATAAGAATACAAGGAAGTTTGAGATTTATTTTCAAGATACTACTTTCAAATAGGAAAGACAATGTTTTATTTGTTTTGTATGTGGGGGATGTATTTTAGTTACAACAGTCCATGTGAATAGTGATTACTATCTTATTTTAGAGTATAAAGAATAGTAATCAACAAACATTTCAAAGCAAGGACGGCTGGGTATGGTGACAGATATCTGTAGTCTCAGCTTTTAGGAATCAATAGAAGTCAGAGTTGGATGCTAGCTTTGGCTTTCTACATAGAAAGTTCAAGGCCAGCCTATGCCATAGCAGGACTTTGTATCAGAAAGAAAAATAAAAGTAAAGATTAAAGTAAAGAAAAAATTTAAAAGCATAAATGTACACAGGATTACTTACAAATATGTCTTTTTTAAATATGAATATCTACAAAATTTACCGAAAACTGCATTACAATAAAATAGCCATACACACACACACACACACACACACACACACAAAATCACACACTCACACAGTCTTATATAAATATACAAACTCCAAACATTAAAATAACTGCAGTAGAAAATTCAGTTGAAATGAGGGACAATATATCCAAATTTATGGGACATAATGAAAAAAGTGCTAAGAGGAAAATCAGAGACCTAAGCGCATTCATAAAAAGAAATTGGAGAGATTTCATATTAGCAACTTAACAGATCACCTGAAAGCTTAAGAAAAAAAGAAGTGAACACAACTAAGAGGAATAGACAGCAGGAAATAATCAAACTCAGGGTGGAAATTAATAAATTAGAAACAATAGGAACACTGTAAAGAACCAAAAAACCAAGAGCTGCTTCTTTGAGAAAATCAACAAGATAGGCAAAACCTTACCAAACTAACTAAAAGGCTGAGAGACAATATCTAAATCAACAAAATCAGAAATGCAAAGGAAGACATAACAGACGCTGAAGAAATCCAAAGAATCATCACAACTTACTTCAAAATCCTGTATTCCACAAAATTGGAAAATCTAAATGAAATGTACAGTTTTCTTGATAGACTTCACCTGTCAATGTCAAAACATCATCAGGTAAATGAGTTAAACAGTCCTATAACATCTACAGAAATAGAAGCAGTCACAGAAAGTTTACCAACCATCCTGGGAAGATATAAGCAAAGGGATTACAATCAAGATGTTAAGATAAATAAATTATAATAAAAATTAATTAATTAAAATTTTTTCCCAACCCAAAAAGCCCAGGGCCAGATGGTTTCAGCACAGAATTCTACCAGACTCTCAAAGAAGAGATAATACAAATAACCCTCACTACTCAACAAAATAGAAATAGGAACATTGCCAAACTCATTCTGAGGTCACAGCGACCCTGATACCTAAACCACACATATAGAACAAAAAGAAGAAGAAGGAGGAGGAGAAGGAGAAGAAGAAGGAGAAGGAAAAGGAGAAGGAGAAGGAGAAGGAGAAGAAGAAGAAGAAGAAGAAGAAGAAGAAGAAGAAGAAGAAGAAGAAGAAGAAGAAGAGAAAGAAAGAAAGAAAGAAAGAAAGAAAGAAAGAAAGAAAGAAAGAAAGAATTTCAGGCCAAATCTCTTATTAACACTGAGGCAAAAATACTTGCAAACCAAATCCAAGAACACAACAAAAATATCATCCACCATGTTCAAGTAGGCTTCATCTCAAACATGCATGAGTGGTTCAACATACAGAAACCCATCAATATAATCAATCATATAAAGAAACTGAAAGAAAAAACACATGTTCCCCTTATCACATGTCAAAAAATTTGACAAATTCAACACTCTTTCATGTTTAAAGTCTTGGAAATATCAGGGACACAAGGCAAATACCTAACCATAATAAAGGCAATATACAGCAAGCCTATAGCAATATCAAATTAAAGGTAGGGAAGCCTATAGCAATACCATTGAAATCAGGAACAAGATAAAGCTGCCCACTCTTACCATATCTTTTCAATATAGTACCTGAAGTCCTAGCCAGAACAATAAGACAACTAATGGAGATCAAGGGAATATAAATTGGTAGGAAGAATTCAAAGTATCACTATTCACAGATGATATAACAATGTACATAAGTGACCCCAAGAATTCCACTGAAGAACTCCTACAGCTAATAAACTCCTTCAGCAAAGTGGCTGGATACAAGATTAATTTTTTTAAAGTAGCTCTTCTATATAGAAACAACAAATGAGCTGAAAAATAAATTTTGAAAATAAAGTCCTTCATAATAGTCACAAATCAATATAAAGTATCTTGATATAACTAACCAAGCAAGTCAAAGACCTATATGACAAGACCTACAAGTCTATGAAAAGAAACTGAAGAAGATATCAGGAGGTGGAAAGATGTCCATGCTCATGGATCAGTAGGATTAACATAGTAAAAATGGACATCTTAACAAAAGCAATCTACAGATACAATGCAATTCCTATTAAAATACCAACACAAATTTTTACAGACCTTGAAAATTCTAAGCTTCATATGGAAAAATCCCCGAATAGCTTTAAAAAAAAAACCCTATATGATAAAAGAATGTCTAGAGGTATCTCCATCCCTGACTTCAAGCTATACTACAGCAATGGTAATAAAAACCACAAGTATTGGCATAAAAACTGACTGGCTCATCAGTGGAATAGAATTGAAGACCCAACCCGACAATAAGTCCACTCATGTGGACACTTGATTTCTGACAAAGGAGCCAAAACCATACAATGGAATAAAAAAAAGCATCTTCAACAAATGTTTTTTGTCTAACTGGATGTTTACATGTAGAAATATGCAAAGAGATCCATATTTATCACCTTGCATAAAACTAAAGCCCAAGTGGATCAAAGACCTCAACAGAAAACCAGATACACTAAATCTATTAGGAGAGAAAGTGGGGAAGAGCCTTGAACTCCTTGGCACAGGAGACAACTTCCTAAACAGAACACCAACATCTCAGGCTAAAAGCTCAACAAGTAATAAATGGGACCTCTTGAAACTGAAAAGCTTCTATAAGGCAAAGGATACTGTCAACAGAACAAAATGGTGCTGTACATATTAGGAAAAGATCTTAACCAATCCTACATCTGACAAAAAGCTAATATACAGTGTATATAAAGAACTCCAGAAATTAAACACCAACAACCAAATAATCCAATTTTAAAAATGGGGTATGGAGCTAAAAAGAAAATTCTCAACAGAGGAATTTTTGAATGGCTGAGAATCACTTAAAGAAGTGTTCAATGTCTTTAGTCATCAGTGAAATGCAAACCAAAATGACTCTGATATTCCATATTACACCCATCAGAACGGATAAGATCAAAAACTAAAGTGACAGCACATGCTGGTGAGGATATAGAGAAAAGGGAACACTCATTCATCGTTGCTGGGAATGCAAACTTATACAACCACTTTGGAAATCAATCTGATACTTTCTCAGAAAATTGTGAACACTCCTACTGTACCACTCCTGGGTATGTACCCAAAAGATGTTCCATCATACAACAATGACAGTTGCTCACCTATGTTCATAGCAGCTTATTCATAATAGCCAGAATCTGGAAACATCCAAAGAATGGATAATGAAACATTTATACAATGAAATATCACTCAGCTACTGAAAACAAGGAAATCATGAGATTTGCAGGCAAATGGATGGTACTAGAAAAGATCATCCTGAGTGAGGTAACCCAGCCCCAGAAAAACACACATGGTATGTACTCACTCATATGTGGATTTTAGACACCTAGTACAGGATAAATATACTACAATTCACAGTCAAAAAGAGGCTAAGTAACAAGGAAGGATCAAGGGAGGATGTTTAAATCTCACTCAGAAGGAGAACTAGAATAGATGGGCAGCTCAGATTTTTTTTGTGGGTCCCCTATTAAAAGGAGCAAAGGCTGTCTCTGACCTGGGTGCTGTTGATTGATTTTTGATCACTTACTCCTGGTGAGGCTGCCTTACCAAGCCACAGGGGAAGAGGATGAGCTCTGTCCTGATGTCACTTGCGTTGAGGGGGTTGCCCTTCTGTGAGGAATAGGGGAGGGAGAAAGGACGAGGAAGCGAGGGTGGGAATGAGAGGAGGGATGGGACCATGATTGGGATATAAAGTGAATAAATAAATTAAATTAATAAAAGAGAAAAATAACTCTAATAGGACTGTTTTCCTACAGGGAATACTTTTACTTAATTAAAGTAAATATACATTTTTATACGAATAATAACATAGTCTTTAAAGTTACTTTCAGTATGTGTAATTATCTCACCTTTTCATTTAGAGTAGTTACGAAAGGGCCAAAAATATTCTTATACAGAAGCAATCATTCAAAAAAATCCATGTTTCTCATGTAAATACATATATATGTATGGTGACAGCAAACCTTGCCACATGATCTTGGTAAGGGTTGGTTATACAGAATCGTCCCTGAAAGTAGAATACCATATTATGTTTCTTACACGAAGATTGCAATTTTGCTCTGTGGGAATGATGGAAATATATTTCCATTTTAGACCCCCATTTGAACAATTCAAATGTATTCAGGGCTGATATTTTGGACTAATTCCTTAATGAATACTTAGTAGTAACAAGTAAAGCATAGTAAGGAGCAAGTAACACTATTATTTTTGTAGATATGTTGGGAATGAGCACAACCTCCCTAGGGCAGTGTACAAAATTTTTATTGCGAAGAACTCAGCACTAATGCATATGCAAAAGGGAAGGTCTTTATGCCCACAGTAACACAGCAGAAAAATTTGAAACATTGTTAAATTAGGGAGAGATGAATGTAGGATGAAGGGAAGTTTTACTAGAATCTGAACACAGAGAAAGCAGAGAAAGTTAGTATCAATCAGAAAGAAACACTCAATTTGCATATTGGCTCTTATCAGTGCCTTACATCACCTTGCCAATAAGGATATTTTTGTTGTATGGTGGAGCGTCTTTCTCAACTATGTTCCTAGTAGCTTTACTCTTAATAGCCACAATCTGAAAATGATGTAGATGTCCCTTAACTGATGAATGGCTAAAGAAATCATGGTATATTTACACAATGGAATACAACTCAGCTATTACAATCAAGGAAACCATGAAATTTGCAGATAAATGAATGGAACTAGAAAGGATCCCCCATGAGTTAGGTAACCTAGACCCAGATAGACACGTATGGTGATCATAGCCCTAAAAAAGCTATATAACAAGAAGACTCTAGAAGGAATGCTTAATTCTCATTCAGAAGGGCAAATAGAATAGACACTTGAAGCAGGTGAAGAGAGGGAACAGGACCAGAGGCTATCACAGATGTTCCTGGAAAACTTCCACCCAGTAGGGGAACGAAGCAGATGCTGAGACTCACAGCCAACCTTTGGGCAGAGCACAGGGAGTCTTACTGGAGAGTTGAGAGATAGAAAGACCCAGAGGGGACATGAGTGCCACAAGGAGACAACAAAGCCAACAAATCTGGGCTCAGGGGGACTTGCAGAGAATCATTCACCAATGAAGGACCATGCTTGACGAGAACTAGAGCCCATGGTCAGATGTAGTCAATAGGCAGCTCAGTTTCCATGTCAGTACTCTAATATGGGGAGCAGGCTGTCTCTGACAAAAACTCTGTCACTTGCTCCCTCATTGATCATTTCCCCCCTGGTGGGTGTGGTCTTGCCAGGCCACAGAGGAAGAGGAGGCAGGAAGTCCTTATGAGAGTTGATAGCCTGGGATCAGATGGTAGGAGAGGAGGGCTCCTTTCTGAGGACTAGGGGAGGAACATTGGGGAGAAGAGGGAGGGAGGATGGGACTGTGAGGAGATGAGGGAGGGGGCTACAATCAGGATGTAAAGTAAATAAATTAAACAAATTATTATAAAAGATATTTTGAACCACACACTTTTTGTTTTCAGGACTGTCCTATTGTAGCTTTTGACAATGCATGGCTAGACTGTACACTATACGCCAGAGCACACCTACGCTAGTAAGACAAACTGAAGTGCTTACAGACACTGACAGAGGTCAAAAGATATCTGTGACTCACTTAAAAATATTTGATGTTGGTATCTAACTTGCACACATTATATTTTTACAGTTGTAGCTATTTAAATTAACCACAGTATTGTCATCTAGCATTTCTCAGAGAAGTAGGTTGTACTGATAAAATTTGTTTGAGGTTCTGTGTGGTTACACACACTTTTAATCCCAGCATTGGGAGGCAGAAAGGAGCATCTCTGTGAGTCTGAAGGCATCCTGGTCTACAGAGTGAGCTTCAGGACAGAAACATAGTAAGAACCTGTCTCCACCATTTTTAAAAATACAGTAAAACTAGAAAGATAAAGAAAAAATTATTACATTTTCAAAACTAAACGAAACAATTTTTGTGGAATTTTAAAAGTAATTTCATGTTAAACATACTCTTTCATTTATAACATACCATATTATTTTAGATTGTATTAGGAAAATAAGTACATATTCATACTTACATATAGCAAGTATTAGTTTATATACATAATATAATTTTTTTCTTAAGTTACTTAATGTCATCATAGATTCTTAAAGTAATAACATGTGGCTAGTGGTTTGTGGTTTATTTCAGTTATGATATAATAAAAAATGGTAAATTCACATTATTTTGCACACACACATTCTCATTCTCTCTCTCTCTCTCTCTTTCTCTCTCTCTCTCTCTCTCTCTCTCTCTCTCTCACACACACACACACACACACACACACACACAGAGTGTGTTTGTATAAAAGAGACAGAGATAGAGATACAAGGAGGAGTCACAAGTGAAACACAGCACCAGGAACCAACTGGGAAAGCAATGCTGAGGGTTTGTTGAAGTCAGAAATTATTCCCTAGGGAATATGGCATCCCTTGGTACTGTGGTTACATGCTGCTATGAGCTTCCTGACATGGGTGCTGGGAGCCAAACTGAGGTCCTATGTAAAAGCCATCTCTCCAGCCCCTGCATGAAGGACTTTACATATATAGAATTACTTACACATCCATTATTGATAAACTATGTAACTGATAACTAATGAAACCAGCCTAGATGTGCATCCAACATATAAAGAAATGTGCTGTACAACAAATTTTCTTCAGTTAGACAGAAAAATAAAATCACAGTTTTAGGAAAATATAACCTGATACTATCATGTTAAGCAAAATAATCCAGAAACAGAAAGACAAATAGCATGACTTTTTCTCACAGGCGATATACAGATTTTAATGCACTTATACATATGTGTGTGTAGGTCATGGGAATAGTAAAAAAGCATACAAGGGCAGAAATCGATATAAAGGATGAGCAGCAGAGAAGGGATATACAAGACATGGAACCAGAAGCAAGGGCTATTTGTGGGGTGAAGATAACCAGCAATAATAGGTGAGGATCCCATTGGTGGGGGGGGCGGACGAGGGATAAGCAGAAGGTATAAGGCATGCATGTATGAAGCCATAATTAAACCCACAATTTTTATGCCTACTTAAAAAGATGAATAAAGACCCAAGGAGATATCTGTGTATAAAGTCCTTGCTGCCCAAATATGAGGAGCTGAGTTAGGATCCTAACACTGGGTTAAACGCTCTATTGTGTGATTGCATGTACCTGTAAGCCTAGTGTCTGGGGCACAGAGCCAGGGGGACACAAAGGACTTGCTGTCCAGGCATCTAGCCAGTTAGTGAGCACAAGTGTTAGTGAGAAACTCTGTCTCAAAAATAAGGTGAATATTCTCTAATATCAGCCTCTAGCTTCTATGTACATGTGTATGGGCAAACACACACACACACACGCACGCACGCACGCACGCACGCACGCACGCACGCGCACACACACACACATACATGAGAACTTTTAATAATGAATAAAAAAGCATTCTAGAAATTATCCAAACTACCTGGTATTTTCAGAGTTTTTCAATATCTGTGTCTTATAATAGTATAGGTAGCTCCAAAATGCATCCTGAAGATGAATATGTCATGGGATTAATATTGGAGATGATTGTGAGGTGTAGGAGTTTTGCTACCATGGGGTAGGAACAAATCTCAAGCACATAGGGTTGGTTGGTTAGATGTGCTTCTTTCACATGCAGGAGATGTTTCTCATGACAAAACCAGAAGAGCTATCATCATCAAAGACCAATGAGAATACAACGCGCTTTAGCGCACAGTAGGTTAATTTCTGCATGTTACAGTGCATACTGAAGAAAAACACCTCCTTCTCAGGAAGTTGTTTGACTTAGAGCTGTTCATCTAGTAATATCATCTGGCTGAAGTGCCGCAACTCAGAAATAATGTGTTGTGTTCTCATTAAGCGTGCCACTGTGTACATCTTCATTTTAGTCACGGATATTCTAATCTCAGGACATGGTAAGTGCCATCAACCTGACCTATCCTTCAGCATTACTGAACATCCCAAAGATTAAAATGAAATGGAATGTAATACTTAATTCTCATTACCAGCTACCGCTTTAATGTGAATTTGGTTTCTTCGTGTCCTTCTTTTGGTTTAATGTTAGAGGACAGCAGGATCCTCTTCTAGTATTTACACAAAGCAAGACTAAATAGCTAAGTCACAGAGAAAATGTGATTTCACTTCCTTCCAAAGACTCAATGCAAATTCCATTTGGATTCCTGAGAGTCCTTGAGGGCTGTTTCACATTTCTCCTGAAACACAGGATGGCATGAGGTTGAAACACAGGAGAACAAAGTCTCTGTTCTCTCAGATTGAATGAGGCCTATATTGAGGTCACAAAGGTATTGCTGTATACGACAGTGAACCTGGGGCTGAAAGTCTGTGTTCAGGGAGATTGGCACTGTGTAACACTGATCAACAGGGTCACAGAGTCACATGAGTAGAAAGTAAAAAGATTTTGATAGAGAAAAATGTTCAGTACAGAATACAGGAAAAAGGGTATTGGCTCGATTCAGGAAAACCAAGCTTTTAAATAAAGCCCGGAGCTTAAAGACTTTAAAACAGGCTTGGGAGAGCTGATATTGAGAGACTTTTTTTTTTTTTAATTTAGAAATATTTTAATGGTGTCAAATAGGATAATTGCAAATGCTTTTTGTACTCCCAGGGAAAATGCAGATAATGTCGATGATGTGTTTAATAATGATAAGCAAGAAAAAGCAAGAAGCATTCTCCCACAGGCAGAATGCAATTGCCTTCAATTAGAGCAAGCTCACACAGCTTTGAGACTTCTGTTGCTTTTACATCCTTAAGCTATACATCATGGTCGGAAAATGCTAAATTACAGTTTAAACTGTTGACTATAACAGCTTATAAAGAAAAATTGGGAAAGCTAAAATACTGCTATATTAGGGATATTCCAACTGAAGTATTTTAAAAGTTCGGGAAGCAAAGCAAATTTCAACCAAAGAGGCAATGGAAGCCATAGAAAACTCTCAAAAGAAACCATGAATACAACCGCTTGCTTTTAATTGCCTTTCAGTGTGTTCTAGGTCTCTGTTCTTTCATTAGGCTTTTGTTCATTATTCATATATGCTTCATGCTTATACGTTATTAGCCAAGAAATAATCTTAAAACATACAAAAGGCAAAAAGCACAATATGGAATAAGCAGTGCAAATAAGCAAGGTATATGTTTATTAATGGCTATGTTTCTGCCTGCATTGTGCTATCCTGTGATATTGAAATAATAAATTTAAATAGCCGTCTCTGCCTATTTCCAAAAACTACTTCCTGATTACTTAGCGGTAAACAAATCCTTTCCATATTGCTAGAACTTGTGAACAAACACATAAAAATATCCCGAAGCTCTATCTTTTTTTTTTTTAAATACAGACAAAGCTATTTTAAAAAACTATATTACTCCACTGAAGATGCTCTGAGAACATCATAGAAGCAGAAGCAGAAAGAATGGAAGATACAGAGGTTAGGGAGGAGGGCTGTAAATACTGTCTTCTGGACATGATGTGGCTATTGTACCCATGAACTCACAGCCAACTGTGGTTCCCTGCACTAGCCCTGGGTTTGGCACCATATGTCAGTTTAAAAAAATGTCAAGTACATATAGAAGAAGGTGATTCAGGAATACCCTTCAAAAGAGCATCCTTGGATGTGTTACAGCCTCATGCCCATAGACAGCCATGAAGAAGCCTCAAGGCAGAAAATACTAAAAGAGATAGCTAACAAATATAGAGCATAATGGGAAACAGGTACGGAAGGAGGCAGACCCTTCTCTTCCTGGGACTGAGGACGTTTCCTGCTCAAAAAGTTACCAGTGGTGTGAACAACCTTCATAGCAAGTAATCTAGCTTGAGTTAGCCTATGTGCCAGGACTCACAAGGCAGGAGGGCACTGGCTAAAAGTAAAGCTATAGTTCAAGCCTGTCCTGGACTGCAAGGCCATTCAGCACATATGTTGCTGTGGAACTCTGACCAGAGTAAGAAATGCAGTAAGGTATGGGGGAGAAGAGAGACAGGAGGTAGAGAGTTCATAATCTAGCAAAGACTTGCATAAGTGTAACTTGTCATCATTTGATCCTGCTTGGGAGAGGCTCGCGAGGGTCCACCCTGTTCTGAAAACTATTGGAGTTGATGGCTGCCAGCAGAAAGGGGCATCATTTTCTTCAGTGGTATCGTACTGGTAACTTGTTCATGCACCAAGATATAAACACCCATTTGCGCTCATGAAAGTTATCCTAATTAAACTCAGTGGGTCACAAAAATAAACAAACAAACAAAGATATGATGATAGTGGAGTTACGGAGAAAAATAAAAGGTTCAGCAAGTGTGGGAATGGAATGAGAGAGGGTAATTGGGACTGAAAACTATCAAAATATAATCTATTGCAAAATATAATCTATTGCAAAACAATCTGCCATCACAAGTCAAAAGCTTCCTACAAATAATCACGAGTCAACGATGGGCAGGTTTATCCAATTTGATTTGTAACAATTAGGAAAAAGGAATACATATCCAAGAAAGTATACACTTTTTGTACACTTGAAAAGATCCTAATACAATACAACAGGGGGCTAGAGGGATGGCTCTGTGGTTAGGAACATTCACTCTTTTGCCAGAGAACCCAAGTTTGGTTTCCAGCACCCATATAGCTACCCACATTGCCTATTATTATAGCTCCAGGGCATTCCATGTCCTCTTCTGGCTTCCATGGGCACTGCACGCACATGCACATACAGAGACACATAAAACAAAAACTGTTAAAAGGAATATAAGAAAATAACTGTCTAAACTTAGTCATTGACAACAAAACAAAGCAGCAAGGCCAACTGAAAACCCTCATTGCTAAACCCAATCTTAGCTTGATCCTTAATGCCCTATGCCTTTCATACTAATTTTTATTATTCCCACCAGATACATTGGTTGTGCCTTTGAATAAGTTATATCTCCTTCCCATTGTGGGGGTCACCATCAGTCGAATGGACCAGTCTCATTGTTATTGGTCGGAGTGCATGACACTCTAGGTTTGTAAGATCCAGTTCAGGATTCTTCACCAAAGACCTCCCATAAGCCAATGTTCCCACGTTAACTTCTGTTTAAACCAATAAAAAATTTCAAACACAGTTCAACAAAATCCAGTGCTCATTCAATTTTCTTGCCCTTTAGTCTGGTTCCTTTTTCTATATCAAAACAATCTGCCATCACAAGTCAAAAGCTTCCTACAAATAATCACGAGTCAAAGATGGGCAGGTTTATCCAATTTGATTTGTAACAATTAGGAAAAAGGAATTCGTATCCAAGAAAGTATACACTTTTTGTACACTTGAAAAGATCCTAATTTAGAAAGGCCATATTGATGTCTTCTAATAGTTTCATTGATTTTTGTACTCACTGTATATCAAAGTGTGCTGACACCTTTTTTTCCAAATTATCTAAATGAATAGTCAGCTTTATGAAATTGATCTCTACAAAGAGCAAAGTATTTACCATTTTTCCCATCATGTCATTTCTAGGGAATTACATTTTTAGCCTTTTATGTTAATAAATATATTAAAATACCTCTAGTCTACATGGTTATGGTGGCACATGCCTATAATCCTAGTATTCTGATGGCTGAATGATGTTTGCAAGTTGGAGCCAGCCATCTCTATAAATGAATCCACAAATAAATAATGTTACTACCCTTTACAATCATGATCTTCATAGAGAGTCAATTTTTATGGTGTTAATAATACATAAAAGTGTGTCAAAAGTATTGGAAACAAATTTTGTATAACTACAATGTTAAGCATCCAATGATCAGTGCTTTGAAAATTGTATGAGTAATTCAGTTTTTCACATTTTGGATACCACTGTAATGTCAGACTGATATCTAAAAGGTGATATTAATTAGCACCAATTAATCTACTGTTTGTGCTAGAAACATAAAGCAGTTTGGCAAAACAGACACCACTAGCACCCTTGTTGACACAGTTGCAATTTGTAAGAGAATAACTTTGGAAAGAAGAAACTAGGCCTCCAATTGTTTAAACGATTACAGACTGCATTATTTTGGTGTGCAAGTAAATAAACCAGTAGAGTTTCCATTGCAGAGTGATGCTGGAAATGGATAGTTTGTTGAAAATCTCCCGGGACTAATTTAAGAATTAAAATCTTTGGTCAAGTCAGTTAGCATATTCTATTGAATTAGTTCATAGGTATCCTTCTAACTGGTCCATACCTGTTTATACCACCTTTATATTTACTGTCTTTTTAAACTGCAGTTTTATTCCTTTTATTGTGTATCCTAAGTACCAGTAAGAGCCTGGAACAGTTTCTTTTCTGTATTCTTGATTCTTCTTTCCCACTTCCATATATTACCTAAAATCGCATTTTTTGTTTTATTTTATTTATTTATTTATTTGTTGTTGTTGTTTTAGTGTGCACCCTGATGTGTTTCTCTGGTTTAAGCACTCTCCTGGTTTGTCATCGCTTTTAGAAAGAAGTTAAACTCCCTATCTAGGAATAGATATATAAGATCCTTGAGATGTTTAATTTTTACGGTATCCCACAACCTGATTTTCTCAGCCTGGACTGTAAGGGTTCTCCAAGGACATAGTAACAGCATCCTCTACAACATCACTGTGCTGTACATTCTGTTTTGGACAGTTTCTCCATCATTCTCCTCTCCACCTCCCAGCAACTGTTGGCAAGTGTCTTCAAGAAACAATGCAGCCATCATCCCATCTAAGAAAATCTTCCCTGGTTTCCAGCTGTTCCAGCCTCCCCTCTCTATAAGTACCTGTGTGCACTCCTTTGCTTCCCCTCTGTTAGGTACTTACTCCTCACTTTTCAATTTTCATCACTAAAGGTACCTTCCCAAGGATCTCTGTCTGGTTGGCATTCTCAATGCCCGCTGTAGTGACAAGCACATTACGCATTATCAACAAAACAAATCCCCAAAGCCTTCCTGGGTTATTTACTCTCTGCAGAGATAGCCATGGATTTGAGAAGCAGGAAGAGGTGTGACTACTGAAAAGTAAAATTGAGGCTTAAAAAGATTAGAAATGTTACTGCAAGTAAAGTCACTCCATAAGCAGACAGGCTTAGGGGCCCCTCAATGTCTTACTTTTCAGGAGAGACAAGCAATGGGAGAAGCATGCTGCTGCTGCTGGGGCTTTTCAGTATTTGAAGAAGTCAGCCATTGCCCTTGAGAGGGCTGGAAGGAGTAGGGCAGAGGACACAGGTCTGAGAGAAGAACTACCAAATTACTGGGGTTTGAAGGAGTTTGTTTACTTTTTGCAAGCTTTATCGTAGTGAAGCAGTAAAAGGCAGTGGAGGGCTGGGCTTACATAATCTGAGAAAATCATGCTACTGTTCAACTCAACTGATTATTCTCAAAAGAATTTAAAATTTTTTCCAGTCTAATAAAAATATTCCAATCTCCATCATAATACTTTTATTTCAAATTGATACAAAATATGTAAGTCTACATTTTAATATTTCTATATGTCTAAAATTGGAATATTACAACGATTTAATTCAATTCCAAAAAATTCTTTTCCCTAACAGTAAAATTATAGGAGATATGTTTATAACACTGTTAATTTTCCCTACGGCATTAACTGTGGGCAGAGCACACATTAAACATTAAATCATATTTCCTCGACAGCTTGCTATTTCCTTTGCTGGGTAGATAAGTTGCTAATTAAGCTTCTATAGCTGGTTGGATAAGTTATAGCCTCTGGCTAATGAGAACATAGTCTTCATTTGATTTTGTGGCTGCATATCTACTTTTAGTCACTATATGACATATCTGCTATCTTGTTCACTATACGTTACCAACAATCAATAAATTGTCAATGCAATGTAGGTACCCAATGAATGGTGGTCAAATACATTAAGTAATGATTGCTTAAGTCAGCAGTAACTGCTTAAACCACTGAGTTATTGAATAGGCTCTTATCACCTCACCACTGTGGTTGTATTTATTTGTTTTAAAATTTTTATACATATATATTATTAATTTATTCATATTACATCTCAGTTGTTATCTCATCCCTTGTATCCTCCCATTCCTCCCTCCCTCCCACTTTCCCTATACTCCCTACATTTTGAAGTTGTAATTGTTATATTATTATGTCTGATGTATGTGGTGTGTGTATGTTTGTGTGTGTGTGTGTGTGTGTGTGTGTGTGTGTGTTTTAGAAGAGGCTGGAAGGCAAAATTGTGGAGCTGGTTCTCTCACTCTACCTTTACCTGGATTCTAGGGGTAAAAACACAGGTTGTCAATGTCTTATGTGGCAAATCCTTTCCCTGATCAGTCATCGTGCAAGCACGATTTATTTCACTAATTTAGAAAAATCATCATCTGAACTTCTAAGAAAGAATGGTTTGTCCTGTGACATCAGTTCACATATTGTTAAACACAGGGCATCATTATAGTCAAATTTCAGCATGAGTAGATTTCATGTTAGGTTTTGCATTAGTACCAGACATACTGAATGCCCTTTTGATTTTATGGGGTGTTTATCAACTTACTTGGAAAACTACTGAAAACCCCACAGAAGTAACGAAAACCATGATATACATAAAGCTTAATATTTGGCTACTTTATTTTCTATCTAAATAGCAAAAATTAAAAAAAAATCTATGAAGTCTCCTTACTAATAATTTTAAAACTTAGTGTTTTTGATACAAAGCACAATATCTACAAATCTTGTCCCATATGGTTTGTTTTGCCTGAACCCCCTGCTTGCCTCTGTACAAGGTAGAAAACCTTATCGTATCTTCTTCTCCCAACCCAAGCCTCACTGGGAAGCCTGTGAAGAAAAGAATGGTACCAAGAAGACAGTTCTGCATTCTTGGCAGTTCTCCAACCTCCCCCCATGATACTTCCAGCCATCCAAACCTCTACCTAAGTGCTCAGTTCTTGACTACACTTGGACAGAAACACAGCTTATGGATGAGATGTCATTACCCTGTTCTTTGAGAATAATGACTCTGCCCCAGAGAAGTGCCTACATCAGTTTGTAATCTGGTCTTATCTGGCTTATATCTACGAGAGAGAGAGAGAGAGAGAGAGAGAGAGAGAGAGAGAGAGAGAGAGAGAGAGAGAGAGAGACAGAGACAGAGAGAGACAGAGAGACAGAGAGACAGAGAGAGAGAGAGAGAGAGAGAGAGAAGAGTGCACATGGTAGTTTTTATTCAGTAGATTTAAGAATTAAAGTTGGGGCCATAATCTTCATTTTTTAATAAATTCTTTTTTAATTGTTCTCAAACAGGGGTAGTTTTGCTCCTGTCAATATACAGGTGAATCTTCCAATATTTGGAGTCCTTTTCTATGATAATGTCCAGAATAGCTACTGTCATCCACTGAGGAGAAGAAAGCCATACTGCTATACCCTATAATGACTAGGCTGAGAGACCAAGAGATGTAGCTGTGTAGTGGAGAGACATAGAGGACAAAGGCAGTGTTGCTGAGTCATCCTCCATTCCTGGACTGGCTTCATGACAGACAGAAAAAAGCTGAATCAGTCTTGGAAAAAAATCTTAATTCAATGTGTAGGGTTTTACAATGGTTCTGCAGGAGGTGTTCCTTTGACTAGAATTTCCATTACCAGAAGTACTTTGTTTTACAGTGGTGCTGGCTGGAAATAACAGTGAATCATCAATTTACTTAACACTATAGGAACATACAATATCTAATATTTCTAAGAAACCTGAAATGGAAAGAGCAGCTCTGAAAAAAAAAAAAAGGAAACAAACCAAACTAACAATCCAATTAACAAACCAACCAAAAACAGATGCAAATTTTCATTTCACACAGTTCATAAATAGTCTCTTAATGGCTGGCCATGTAGTTCATTATTAGAACATTTGCCTAAGAAATGAGGTCTGGGTTTTGATCTCAAATCTGAGAATACACACACACACACACACACACACACACACACACACACACACACTTTAATATATAGTTATATATACTTGGAATATGATCAAAAATTTAACATAGTATACTCTTTCTTATCTCTTGTTGATTTTGACAAATTTAATTATAGTTTCGTCTGATTTCTGCACTGCTAAGTGCTGGGAAAATGGCTCAATATTTAAGAGTCCTTGATGCACACTCATGAAGGCTGGAGTTTGTATCCTAGAATTAAAGTAGAAGATGCACAGCCAGCAATCATGCAAGCCTGTCTCTGAGGAAGACCGTGGAATTTGGAAGATCACAGGATGTTTATGGCTTCCAACTTAGCAACAAAAAATGTGATTCTCAGATTCAGGGAGTGACCTTGCCTCAAATTAAATCATGAAGGATGGTAGGAAAGCACACCCAGTGCCTTCTTCTGTCATTTCTGCATAAACACATTCACCGACACACACATGTGCATATACTCACATAAACAAACACACACAAATTAATAAACAATAAATATTTAAAAGATACATCTCCCATCTGGTGATATGGGAACTGCCACTCAGAAGTAACACATGAATTTAGAATGTACAAAAGTCTAGGATTGAGGCCCCACTGTCCCTAAAATATATTTTCATATGAATACAATAATTGTAGAAATCTGACTTTAATACACATTTTAAAATAAAATGTAATATGACAGTTCTCTTTAGAGCATCAAATAGCATTCACTAATTAATCATTTGTTTCCTTAAAATTAAATTATCGCCTAGTGCTTCAAGACAAACGTAAGCCTCCTTTTCTAAGCCTTTAATATCAATGCACAAGAGTCACTTCTTTCCCCAAGTGTGGTTGATTTACCGTTTAGCATAACAAATTAAGAACTTATCAGTAATTATGAAAATAATTTCCTTCTTATATTGAAATAGTTTGCAGTGCTTCATTTTAGCAGATCATTATTCTGGGTGGCGTAGGTGTTGCTGAAAGGCAGTGTGAAAACAAGACGTGAATTATGAGTTTGTGAACACTGAATCATTTTGTATTTTCTGTGAAGAAAACAACTTAGTTCTCTCTTAAAAGAGTGTAGAACGAACATTTTAATTTTCAGTAACATATAGCAATGTGTACAGTGAATACACTGACTTATGCAACTATACATTTGAAATCATATCTTCTATTTTCTTTATCAGTTCATTTATTTTGTTTAACATTTCTATCAATACAGAGAAGGGATAAGGCTATATAAATGTGATATAATATTAGACAATCCATTCCATTTCAATTCAGGAGACATTTATTAAGTACTCTGGTCCAGGCACTGTGGCATGTATTCAAAAAAACTGAAATGAGTTCACAAAGCAAGGGATCCACAGAAATCCATGGATGAAGATAGCCCTCCCCAGGAAAGCTAGTGAGATCTGTAAGTTATATTTATAAAGCTATGTTTGTTTCTCTTAGCTTATTTCTTAATCTTAGCTTTGAAACAAATAATTGAGACTCTTTTATATTTGTTTTTGAGGCTTTACAACACAATCATGAGCAGTTTAACTCTATTCTTAATGCTCTTTGCTATCCTGACTCCACCTTTGCCAAAATTCCCAAGTACATTCCTTTTTAGCTCTTCTTTTGCTCCAGCTAAATCTTCTTTATCTCTCCTGCACCTCTGCCTGTGGCTGGATCCCCTATTTCTTCTTCTAACTCCTCCTTCCCTGGCTGGCAGGAAGTCCAGCCCTATTCTCTCGCCTGCTCAGCAATTGACTGTAAGTTGCTTTCTTGGCATACAAGGTGACAATTGGGAGCAGAATTTATACAACATTGAGATAAGAGATTCTCAGAACAAAGCTTGCAACCAGATATTGGGGCTACAGAGATGAGAATTTGAATTATACAACACCCTTATGCCTACAGTTGTCACGGCAAATTTTATGTGCATGAACTTCTCAAAAACAGATTTTTTTTTTTTTTTTTTTTTTGGTGTTTAGTATTTGAAACAGAGCAAACATTTCAAAAACTTCTAGGTCAAGCTGAACACTTTATAAACATAGGAACTATACTTACAGTAAAGGATAGCTGCTCTTCTATGACACAGGCAAATGATTACTCTGACATCTTTCTAAGTAATGGCTTGCATTTCTTTTATTAGCAACATAGTCTATTCATTTATAGATAATTTTCCTGGATTTTCCACATGTATTTTTTAAATTTCATTTTGTGTGCAGAAGTTCCTTTACTTTCCCATTATATTTGTCCATGTGCACATCTCTAATAGACTGGGTAATTTCTAAGCAACAGAAATTTATTGCTTATTGCTCTAGTGGCTGAGAAATCCAAGGTCAAGGTGCCAGTTATTCACTGTCCAATAGTGGTGTATTTCTCACACACCATGCCTTCTCCAGTGTATTAGTTACTGCTGTTGGTGCTGCAGCAAAATATCTGGAAAAAAGCAACTCAAAGAAAGAAAAAAATAATTTGGATTGTGGGTTTAAAAAGGTAGACAAATCCCTCAAGGTAGGAAGGCAAGGTGGCTCTCATTCATTCCATAGCAAGCCGAGAGATGAATGGTAGTGCTCAGCTCGCCTCCTCTTACTTTAAATGGAAACCCCAGCACATAGAAGAGTGCCACCAACATTCAGAGTGGGTCATCCTTCCTCTTTTAAGCCTTTCTGGAAAAACCTAAAGGCACCCAGAGACTTGTTTCCATGCCACAGTCAATTTGACAATGAAGACTGACCATCACACATCCACAAAGGACTAAAAGTTTTCTTGGGACTCTTAGAAGGTATGATATACTGTTCCTATACTAGCATGTGCAGGCTATTTCAACATAGAAAATTCAGGAGAGGCAAATGTCCCAATCATAGCATCAATATCCATTCAGTATGACAGTCATAGGACAACCAAATAATCTATTTGAATAGATTTCTATATGTTCAGTCAATTCTGATAAAAAGTACACTCAATACCTTCAAATTCTTGGCTACCTTGTTCTGAGTCTTTTTTTCTATTATAGAATAATTTATTATTATTATTTTTTACATGTGCATTTACATTATTACACATATATACAATAAACTGTATACATCAGGAAGAAACACAAAACTATCAGGAATTATATAAATGTTACATTCATAGTGTTTTGGCTCTTTGTATTTGGCAACCTCAAGAAAACATCTTTTCTATCTTGGTGCATCTAAAATTCTGAATATAAATCAATATCTATCATATCTCATCTGGTCTTCAACACCATTGGAGACTTAAGAAGGAATTGGCTAAGATCAAATGTTCTGAATATTCAAGAAAATAAAAGTGAAACACAGCAAGAGAGATTCTTCTTATAGCTAACAAATATTAAAGCGGTCCAGGTGTCTTTCCTATCTTCCATGTGACATCTATATATTCAATTTATAAGCCACAGAGGATCCAGGCAAGGTCTAATCCCAGAAGGAAGCTGACTATGTGTAGAATTTGGTAGACAATATTTTGCTGAAATAAATAATGAAGGTATATAGTACATTATTATGACTATAGAATGACTTACACTGTATGAAATGAAACATTCTCATAATGGAGTCCATTTATTTTATGGACTTTTGGGGGTTTATAAAATTCTATGTGTGTCCATATGCAGCAGCTCCTGTGTAAGTACTACTATGCCCCTTGACATGGTTGAAAGTATCCATGTGTATGTAGCATTTCTTTAATCCAACTTCTGTTTTTAACTTCCTGTTCTTCATGTAATCAACACACCAATCCACCAATCAACCAACCAACCAATCAGCCAGTCAGCCAATCCACCAACAATCTGAGAAACAGAAATTCTGAGACCAAGTTTTAAGTCCTTGTCTGTTTTTACAAAAAACATTTCGGAAAAACCTAGTAAACACAACTTCCTCTTTTGACCATAACTGTAATCTTTGAGTAACAAGATGTGCTGCCACCCTCCTAAATGAGTAACAAAAACCTGACTTTCCCCCCCTTGACATAGCGAACATAACGAAGTTCTAGTGATAGCATTTTAAAAAGATAATGTAAAACGCAAGTTCACATGAAAAAAAAAACTGTTTATACAAAGAAGAGTGGACACACAGCCTTATATGTATTACAGGTTGCAGATAGTAACATATTTTAAAGTAGAGATTTACAAATTACTTTCTACTCATAGACTGTGTCTCCATATATCTTTAAATGTTTTTGGAGGTTTCAAAATCTTTGCAAATTACCATTTGTGATAACAACTCAGCTTGACTCCAAGTGTAATTTGCAAAATATTGTGACTTGATTTATAACCCTCAAGTGTAATTACTTGATGTCTATTATGACAACAAATGAAAAGGATTAAACAGAATGATTTAGTTTCTACCCAAATTAATACCACTACATGTAATCTTACACTACTAATCTTGCCCAGGAGCCCTCTAACTTGGATATGTAACTCATGATATTTTTAAGCAAATGTAAAAATAATTTTACTGATCTCATATTAATGACTGTTCATCCAACCTACAATTTACTTTAAAAACAAAGAATATTAGTCAAAATTCTAAGAGATACATATAAACACAGACACGCACATATATATGTGTGTGTGTGTCTGTCTGTGTGTGTGTGTGTGTGTGTGTGTGTGTGTGTGTGTGTGTGTGTGTGTGTGTGATTACCTGCTGCTGTGGTTTGGATATTGTTTGAATACATGCTCAAGATTCACATTGAAGCTTTCTCTCAAGTAAGATGGGGTATTAAGGGACGAGTCATTAGCTCTTTGGGGAATCACCCTTCTATTCTGCTACTGTCAAGTCATCTGCCATGAGGTCTTTCCCAGTGCCAATTCTATTTTGCTTAGGCATTCAGACATCAGAACTGTAAGCTATATAATCTTCTCAGCCTCAAGTATTTTTTAAAGTAATTAGATACTATTCAATGGTATCTAAAATAATCATTAGCTAAATTTGATTATTGAGAATTTATAACACAAACTTGTAGTTCTTCTCTATAGTCCAATTAGACAGTCCGGAGGCTTAAAATACAGGAAGTAAATGGCAGATTAAATATTAAGGAAGATATCCTGTCTGTGTTTAAAAAATATGTAAGTCAGGTCTGATGCAATGTCAGCATCTGGTTGTTTTGTTCTGAAAGCATATAAATTCTGACAAGCATTATATGGTCCTAAAATTATAAATGTATAAAAGATGTGCATGATGCATGGAACAATTTCTGTCTTTGGATGAGCAGGAAAAGAAGACATCTATAAATCTTCATTCGTGCCATATGAAGAATGGCATCTAATAGTAATTCATAGGGGTTATTTAGTCAACAAGAATGATTGTCTATGCCTAGACATTCACGTTTCAGCCAGTCTCAGAGCTAGTCCTATAGGGTAGAATTAGCCAAATAAGTTACCTGCTTCATAAGTAAAGAACATTTTAGCTCAAGTCATTTGTATGGCAAGACAAGAAAAACAACAACAACAAAACCCCCAAATAGCTCTAAAAATATTTAATCTAAATTCTAAGAATCTTATCTTTCATGGTTTAAAAATTAAACTGCAGATATTATTAACTTAAGCTTACCAGGAGCATGTCTACATGTAGAAAAATGCAATTGGACCCATATTTGTCACCATATACAAAACTCAAGTCCAAGTGGATTAAAGACCTCAACATAAAACCAGAGAAACTAAATAAGTTAGAAGAAAAAGTGGAGAAGAACCTGGAACACATTGGCACACAGGCGACAACTTCCTGAACAGAACACCAACAGCCCAGGCCTTAATGTCAACAATTAATAAATGGGACATCATGAGGCTGAGCTTCTGTAAGGCAGGAGACGCTGTCAACAGAACAAAGTGACAGCCTACAACTGGGGAAAGATCTTCACCAACCCTACATCTGACAAAGGTCTAATATCCAAAATATATAAAGAACTCATGAAATTAAACACCACCAAACCAAATAATCCAATTGAGAAATGGGGCTCAGAATTAAACAGAGAATTCTCAACAGAGGAATATCAAATGGCTGAGAAACATTTAAAGAAATGCTCAACGTCTTTAGTCATCAGAGAAATGCAAATCAAAACAACTTTGAGAATCCATCTTACTCCCATCAGAATGGCCAAGATCAAAAATTCAAGTGACACCACATGCTGGTGAGGATGTGGAGAAAGAGGAACACTCCTTCATTACTGGTGGGAATGCAGTCTAGTGCAGCCACTTTGGAAAGCTATCTGGCGCTACCTCAGGAAACTGGGAGTAGGGCTTCCTCAAGACCCAGCTATTCCACTCCTTGGAATATACCCAGAAGATGCTCCAGCATACAACAGGGACATATGCTCAACCATGTTCATAGCAGCCTTATTCATAATATCCAGAACATGGAACCAGCCCAAATGTCCCTCAGTAGAAGAATGGATAAAGAAACTGTGGTACATTTACACTATTGAATACTACTCAGCTATTAAAAACAAGGAATTCCCTAAATTTGTGGACAAATGGATTGAACTAGAAATTATCATAATGAGTGAGCTAACCCAGAAGCAGAGAGACTCAAATAGTATATACTCACTTATATCTGGACACTAGGCCAAGGGGTATGTCTCATGAAAGTCTTCACTTACCAGGAAAATGGGATAGTGGTGAAGACACCCTAAGGTGGGAGAAATATAGGAGATAGGGAAATAGATGGATCCAGAGGGTACTAGAAACCTACAAGAAGAACACTATGATGGGCAGATCTGGGCCCAGGGGTTCTACTCGATCTATGGCACCAACCAAGGATAATATGTGCAGTCATTATCAAACCCCTACCCAGACCTAGCCAAGGGACAGAATATTCTGCAGAGTTAAGTGGAGACTGGGGACTGACTTTCACATGAACTCTGGTGCCCCTTATTTGGCCATATCCCCTTGATAGGGAGGCCCGATGGCACTCGGAGGAAGGATAGCAGACTACCAAGAAGAAACTTGATATCCTAGCATCATATTCAAGGGGAGGAGATCCCCATAAATCACAGTCATAGGGATGGGGAATGGGGTGAAAGTGGGAGGGAGGGAGGAATGGGAGGATGCACGGGATGGGATAACAACTGAAATGTAATATGAATGATTTTATTTTTCAATTAAAAAAACATTAAAAAATTAAAAAAAAAAACAGAGGCGTACCAGGAGCATGCCAGTAATCCTAGTACTTGGGGATACAGAGGCAAGTGGATCTCTATTACTTTGAGGCTAGCCTAGTCTGCAAAGAGAGTCCAGAACAGGCAAAACACACAGAGAAACCTGTCTTGAAAAACCACGTACTCTGGTGCCTCATATTTGACCACGACCCCTGGATGGGGAGACCTGGTAGCACTCAGAGGAAGGATAGCAGGCTACCTAGAAGAGACTTGATACCCTATGAGCATATACAGGGGGAAGAAGTCCCCCTCAGTCACATTCATGGGGGAGGGGAACAAGGGAAAAAGAGGAAGGAGGGAGGAATGGGAGGATACAAGGGATGAGATAACCATTGAGATGTAATATGAATAAATTAATAAAAAAATTTAAAAAAATGAAAAACCAAAAAGAAGAATAGAATAGAAGGAGGAAGAGGAAAAGGAAAAAGAAAAGTAGGAAGAAGAGGAGGAGGAGGAAGGGGAGAAGGAGGAAGAGAAGGAAGAGGAGGAGGAGAAGTTGTTGTTTACAAGGGGCCTATCTTTCTATCAAGCGCCAGGTTATTCTTATTAATGGTATGCCTATTAACGTATTAATAGCATACATTTTACATTCTGTCAAAAAGTTTGTTGAGTGATACCTCAAAGACCCTAAGAATAATGTATATTGCTATTAATTATGAGATAAATTTTAAATTTTGTGATCATTGATTTTTAGGTAAATTTAGTTTATGCAAATACTTTGAAAACAGACTTCAATGACTTTCTGAAGGCGAACGAAGACTAGGAAGGCAGAGGGTGGCTTCTTCCCAAGTTCCTTTGGATATGGACTCTGAGCAGAGACCCTGTGGCATCAGAAATCAGCTGCCTTGCAACTGAGAAGCTAATGAACTGGACAACGTAGGCATGTATCAAATGCTAATTAAAACTCCTGTGCTGTCTTAGCCATGGAGCACTTCTTGAGACCATTATTACCACCCTGTGAAATGGACAGTTTAATGACTATTTTGATTTATAGACTAATGCGGAACAAAAAGAAATAACGCATTTGGAGATATTCACTTGTTCTATGCATGATTCTAATAAGGAAATGGTTAGCCATTTTTCACTTACATACTGTTAAGTAGATAAGCAGCCTTGTTTCCCATCAGGTTTTTACTAATAATGAAAATGGCATTGAACAGTATTACTCACATCAAACACTGTGCCCTTTCCAGATCATTATTAACCAGGGAGGCAACAGACTATAGAAAACTATTATCTGCACAACTGTATGTGTATAGATATGGCAATGCATATGGATAAGTCTAACCTATTTCCACCTACGCATTTGATTTTACTTTTTAATAAGATTCAATATGAGTTTTGTTTGTATGTGTGTATGCACTCCACAAATGAGATTAGGGCACAAAGAGGTCAAAAGAGAGCATCAAATCTCTTGGAACCAGAGTGTAGGCAAGTTTTGCTCTATCATGTGGGTACCAGGAGCTGAACCTGACTCTTCTGTAAGAGCAAGAAGTACTCTTAACAGTGAGCTATCTCTACAGTCCCTCAGCTATGAATTTTAGTTCCATACAATAATATTAAACAATCTACCCCTTGATAATTTAAAATTTTTAACACATTAAGCTTACTGATTAAACAAAAAACTATTCTTTTAAAAAAATGAATAAGTAAATAGACAGATGATAGATAGATAGACAGATAGATAGATAGATAGATAGATAGATAGATAGATAGATAGAAAGATATTATTTTGGCCAAAGCTCTTACCTGTTTTGGGATCAGGCAATGTTTAGTTTTCATTCCATTATTTATCTTTGCCATTTTCCCAACATTACTCAATTTAATTTAAGAGTCAGAATAATGATCACTATAGAGCCTGGGAGGAAGACATTTGGTGAGTAGACAGAAGAAAGCAGCAGTAAAGTGAGTGGATTGGGAGAACTCCATAGTCAAATGTGGAGCTGCTTAAATGGCTCAGGAAGTGAGCAAAAGGGTTTTGCAGAGAGCTTGTCAAATCAACACAACAGCACCGTAGAATAAGTCCAAGGTAATGTGACTACAATAATTCCACTAAGCAACATTCTTTATTCTTCTGATCTTACACAACAGTATAGTTTACCCATGATGGTTTTATTCGTACGCCCTTCCCACAAACCTGCCCCTATTTAAGGCCTACATGGCAGATGTTTAAGGATGTCAAAGTTTTCAATAGTGGAGCATATAACAGTTCTCATGAAATATGTGTCAAATGAATTAGTGAATATATAGAACACTTTTGCAAAAGTCAAAATATGTAAGCAAGAATTTACAAATATTAATATAGCATACTTATCGTCTTCAAATACTTAAATACAAATAGGAATTTCAGACTGCTGTAATACTAAGGAGAAAATATAATGGTTTTGAAACATACATCCCTAAGACACTTTGATGTAGTATTTCCTGAGTGAAATATTTATGTGATACCCATGTGCTGTTTAACCGAGGAGTGAAGAGACATTAGTTTCAATTTCCTATTTTCAGGAATGAGACCTTTCAAGAGAAAATTTGGCATTTGAATTCTGCTAAAAATTCTGGACTACAAGTAAAACACATGATCCTACCCTCCAGTGGGCATGCAACTTGTATGCGCAACATAAAAGTCGTCCAAGAACACTGGTCTCAATTCAGTTTGAGGCATCCTGAGTGCATGTAGTATCACCAACCCCAGAACTATAGCAATCAGCCTTTGGGAAATATGACTTCATCCACTGTCTCAAACAGTTATCAGCCATAATTTGGAAAGGACAATTAAAATCTCATAACCTAGTACACTAAAAGAATAAAGTATTATGAATGAGTGAGAATTTGAAGAAAAAGGAGAGAATAAATGGATATACAAGTAGTTCAAGTACAAATCTTTAGTCAGCATATGCAATCTACTGTATTAACTGAGTTAAAAAAGACACAAACATTAATAGATTTGGACTGAAGATATGGCTAAATGGTTAAAAGTCCTGGCTGCTTTCCCAGAGGACCCAGGTTCAATTCCCAGAACCACACCTGATGTCTCAAAACCATTTGTAAATCTAGTCTTAGGAGATCTAATACCCTGTTTGCCCTCCAAAGGAACCATGCATGCACATGGTGCATAGACAACATGCAAGAAAAGCACCCATGCATATAAAATAAATAAATTAAAATATGCACCTGCAGAAAAAGAGGGATCTCTGGAGAGTAATGGGGCAGATTAAAAGCCATCAAATAAAAAAATAAAATATAACTACATACAAAAAATTCATCAGATAAAGTTTCTAGAAATGATAAAATTATTATTCATATATAAGCTTTGTGGATGTTCAACTGTTTGGACAAAACTGAAAAAAGAATTGGTGAACTGAACGTCCCATTAAAATGGATAAATTATAGACTATTTGAGTGCCCTTTTGCTTCACTATAACAATATATCTGTGGGTGGATAACTTAATAAACAATAGAAATTTATTCAGGTAGAACAAGGTTAGCAGCCTGTATCTTATGATGGCCTGGCAGCCCTGAGATGGCACAGGTATCACAAGGCAAGAGGCGTCATGCAGCAGGCTCTCTTTTTATGAAGCCACTAGCCTGCAAACATGGAAGCTCACTGAGATGATGTCATCATACACAAAGAACCCCCCTCCTCTGAGCCCCATAGGCATAGTTTCCACTGTCTTGCTACCATATGATAACAATTTTACTTCAACATATGAGCAAAAACTGTACCCAAAGCACTGCAAATGAACAAAAACAAAATAATCATAATGTGAAGCAGAAACATCCAAGAGAGGTTATGAGACAAGGAGGTCAAGAGAAACATTGAGATTCGAGATGGAAATGAGACAGATTACAGAGTTGATGAAGCAGCAATCCCCTCTACCCTGGAGTACTGCAAGCTTGCAAACATTTTCACTAATTATCCTAATGTGAACGATAATCAATACTTCAAGTGTGCCAAAAGAGAAAAAATACTTGACAGCAGTGTTTTAGGTAGGGGTGGACAGTTTGTTTAACATATATAACTACATACTTTAGTACTCATGGGCACTGTGGCTTCTGCTCTGACTTGGCTCTATGGCTGTGTTTAGCACAACAACCTCAAATAACATGGCGGCATGGCCAGCCTCACAAAACTTCATTCACAAAAGCACAAAGAGAACGGAGTCATGCCACAAGCTGGATTTTCCTCACCTGTGTGGTAGATGGTCAAAGCAAGGGAAAAAACCACGCCAGTGTTTCACTCCTCTTAGGATGAGATGAAAGAACTATGCTAATGACCACAATGGGCTGTTATTATTACAGGCACTTTATAACCTTTGGCAGCTGAAAAGGTTTCATTTATGTACTAACAAATTTAAGAAAACTTCTTCAGGGCGTTAGATACTTAAGGGTTAATAATATAGAACTCTATGTTTCAATGTAAAACTCTTTTTTTTTTTTTAACATTTTAAGGATCAAAAGAAAAAGTTGCCCAAAGAAAGCTGAACCAAGGTCATTTTGAATCATGAAACATGTAGTTATGATTCCTCATCAGAAAAGAATGCATAGTAAGATTAAAAAACAAAAGTAATGACTTTTTGTTAAGCTTATTTTATTTGGTTTTCTTCCAAAGGAGCTTCAATCTTATAATTTTGAAAAGAAATTAATATTTTGTATTGCCATAGAGATGGGAGGAATCTTTAACTAGAGAGTATGCCTAGGATGTAGGAGAGCCCTCATCTTTACACAAACCTAAAAAGCCAGTATTTGTTGGATATATAATGCCACAAGCATGTCCAGCAGGAATTGAAACTATAATACTTAGGAAATAAAAAGCTTCTTTCTTAGAGTGCTAGAGAAAGACAAAAACCCCAGATAGTTAGCTAACTATGAAAGTAGGAAAAATGGCATGACTGCCAGAAGACCAGGTAGGCTGACCTCCGACCTTCCTCACTCTCTTTATTATCCTAGACCCAACTCTCAAGGTCACCCATAGCACAACAGAATACCAGGGACAGCTTCCCCTCCTCCCTTTCAGTGAATCCTGTGGATCCCTCAGACTGTGTCTCCCTCTGGCTTCCATTATTATTATTATTATTATTATTATTATTATTATTATTATTATTATTATTATTTAACCACCAACAAGCATTCCCCCATGAACACATCAGGCTAGTAGGTTAGTAAAATAGGCAACACTCAGCCAACACACTCTCTGAAAATCCATAGAGGAAACAGATATACCAAAGAAAAAAGTTCTTGCCCAAGCAAGAAAAACCAAGAAGTAAGCACCCAAATCCAGATGCCTAGAGGCCAACATAAGAAGACAAGCAATAATATCAAGGACAATATTTCTTCACAAGAGTCCAGCTATCCTACCACCCCAGGTCCTGAAAGTCCCAACATAGTTGAAGCACAAGAAAAGGACCTTAAACCCAACTATATGAAGATGATAAAATTCCTTAAAGGAAAAATGAACAAATCCCTCAAAGAAAGCCAGGAAAACACAAACAAACAATTGGAGGAAATTAATAAATCCCTCAGAGAAAGAAAAAAAAAGTTAAAAGAAACAAATAAAACAGTTGAATACATAAAAATAAAAATTGAAGCTATAAAGAAAGGACAAACTGAGTGAATCCTGGAGATGAAAAATTTAGGAACGTAAACAGGAGATACAGAAGCAGCTTCACCAACAAAATGCAATAGATGGAAGATAGACTCTCAGGCATTGAAGGTACAATAAAAGAAATGGATATATCAATAAAATAACATGTGAAATCTAAAAAACTCCTGACACATAGCATCTATGATGAAATCTGGAACACTATGAAAAGACCAAACCTAAGAATAATTGGAATAGAGGAAGGAGAAAAATACCAACTCAAAGTCCCAGATAATAATTTCAATGAAGAAGATGCTTATGAAGGTACAAGAACCTTACAGTACACCAACTAGAAGGATACATAAAAGAAAGTCCCCTTACCACATAATAATAAAAACATGAAACATATAAAGCAAAGAAAGAATATTAAAAGCCTCAAAGGAAAAAGACCAAACAACATATAAAGGGAGACCTATTAGAAATACATTTGCCTTCTCATTGGAGACTTTAAAAATTAGAACGGCTTAGACAGATGTACTGCAGACTCTAAGAGACCACAGATACCATCCTAGCTTATTATATCCAGCAAAGCTTTTAATCCTCAGAAACTGAGAAAATAGAATATTCCATGATAAAGTCAAATTTAAACAATATCTATCTACAAATCCAGGCCTACAGAGGTGCTATAAAAAAAAAATCCAAACCAAGGAGGTTAACTATACACACAAAAACATAGGAAATAAATAATCTCACATCAGCAAAGCCAAAAGAAGGGAAACACACACACACACACACACACACACACACACACACACACACACACACACTCGCAGACACTACCTCCATCACTAACAAGATAGCAGGAATGAACAATCATTGTTCATAGATATATTTCTATGTGAATAGCCTCAATTTGCCAATAAAAAGACATACAATAACAGGATGGATAAATAACAGGACCCAACCTGCTACATACAAGAAAAACATGTCAATATATAGGATAGATTTACCTCAGGGTAAAGACTTATACCAAACAAAGTAGACCAAGTAACCCTAATTCTAACCCTAACCCTAACAAGAAGCAAGTTGTTGTAGCTATGTCACTATTTAGCAAAATAGACTTCAAATAAATATTAACCAAAACAGATAGGAAAGACACCACATACTCATGAAAAGAAATAACCAAGAAGATGGAGTTTTTACTCTTAACTCCTACATCCCAAACATAAGAGCACCCAACTTTAAAAAAAAACACTACTAAAGCTTAAATCAGATACTGACCCTCATATACCAATAATGCAAGTCTTTAATAGCATATGCTCACAGATAGACAGATCATGCAGACAACAGCTAAACAGAAATTGTGGAGCTAACTTTTGTTATAAACCAAATGAACCTAAGAGATATTTACAGAACACTTCCCACAAAAGAGTATATCTTCAAAATTTACCACATACTCAACCACAAAGCAAATCTCAACAGATATAAGAAAATTGAGGTAACCCCTGTGCCCTATCAGACCACCATGAATTAAACCTGGATACCCACAAAAATAGAAACAATAGAAAGCTTATAAACTCATGGAAACATAACAACTCTACAGAATGAAAAATGGACCAAGACAGAAATAAATTGACAAAATGCTTTCTAGAATTCAATGAAAATGAATATACAACATATCCAAACGTATGGGACATGATGAAAGCAGAGTGAAGATGAAAGTCACAATGCTAAATGACCACATTAAAAAAAAATGGAGAGATCTGATACCAGCCACTGGAGGGATCATCATTCCTGATTTCAAGTTGTAATACAGAGCTAAAGTAATAAAAACAAATGTGATGGTTAATGGAATCAAATTGAAGAGGCAAACATGAATTCATACTTATGTACACCTGATTTCTGCTAAACAAACAAACAAACAAACAAAACAAAACCCAAACAAACATAAATACACACAGGGGAGAAAGGCATCTTCAACAAATGGTCCTGATCAAACTAGATGGTGAATGCAGAATAGTGTAAATATAGCCATAAGCATCACTCTGCACAAAACTCAAGTCTAACTGAATCAGAGACATCTACATAAAACCAGAGACACAGCCTGATAGTGGAGAAATTGAGGAACAGCCTCTAATGACTTGGCGCAGGAAACACTTTCTGAACAGAACACCAACAGGTCAGGTACTAAGATCAACAATTAATAAATGAGATCTCATGAAACTGAACAGCTTCTGTAAGGCAAAGGACACTGTCAACTGGACAAAGAGGCAGTCTATGGAACGGGAAAAGAGTTTTACCAGCTACACATGTGATAGGTGTCTAATATCTAAAACACATAAAGAACTCCAAACTAGATATTAAAAAGCCAAATAATACAATTAAAAATGGGGCACAAATCTAAACAGAGGACTCTTAATAGAGGAATCTCAAATAGCTGAGAAATACCTAAAGAAATGTTCAACACCCTTAATCCTCAGGAAAACGCAAATCTAAATGATTTTGAGATTCCATCAGAATGGCTAAGATCTCTAACACAAGTGACAGCTCTTGCTGGCAATGATGTGGCGAAAGGGGAACACTCCTCCATTGCTGTTAGGTAAATGTTAATCGCGCTACAATCCACAGACCCATAAAGGTTGGGTAAGAGGGAGGGGTACTACAGGGCAGAAGTGTGGATTGCCCTGAGAAAGGGAAATAAGATAGGTTTTGAGTGTGGACTGTGAGCCAGCAGGATTGAGAGTGGGAGGGATCAGGTTGTGTGGAGGGGGTGGGGAGGGGGGCTGGAGGAAAGAGAGTACAGAAAGACAGCTGGAATTGGGGAGAACTTACCAGGTGGTATAGAAACCCAGTGCAGTGAAACTTCCTGAAATCTATGAAGGTGACCTTTTAAGACTCTTCATGGAGAATATGGAGTCTGAACTGGCTATTTGTAGCCTGGCAAGGCTTCCAGTGTTGGGACCTGATTCAGTTATTGGCCGAGAAGGTCCCATTGAGGCCCTAAACAACCCAGGATGATGCTAGGACATAAGGTCATTCTCTTAAAACTATCAGTGGAGCCCCATTGCCAAGGACAATTTCCACAAAACTCATTGCATTTAGAGAAGTTCAGCTGATGCAGGCTTGGTGCCTTCACCCCTAAGTCCTAGTTTCATTGGTACCTAAGAGAAGGAACTCCACAGGCTACAGAATGAGAAACCTGGACACCAAACCATCCATAGAACCCTCCACCTAAAATCTGTCTGACCTGCGGGATGTGGAGGGGTGGGAGAGATGGAGGCACAGAACTTGTGAGTAACCAACCAATATTTGGTTTAATTTGAGGTCCATGACATGAATCCACGTCCTACACTGCCTGGATGGCCAAAAACTGAAGATGAGATAGCTCAGAGAATAAGGTAGACCCAAACAACAAGCCTGGGAGTAAAAATCAATGAAATGATTCTGAATGATATTCTGCTATATTCATAGGTTGGTGACATATCTAGCTGTCATCAGTGAGGCTTCCTCTAGCAGCAGATGGGAGTGGGTGCAGAGACCCACAGCCAGACATTATGTAGAAAGACAGAGAAAAAGAAAGTCTAAAGTGGAAGTCTTCACTGGGTTCCTCCCATGGAAGAGGAAAGGAAAGACTGTAAGAGTCACAGGAGGTAGAAGACACCAGGAGAAATGAATCAACTAAGCAGAGCCCACATGGGCTCACAGAGATGGAAAAGGCAAGCACACAGCCTGCACAGGTCTGTACCAGATCTCCAGTACAAATGTCATGCTCTTAGCTATGTGTTTTTGTGGTATTCCTAACAGGGGGAAGTATTTCTCTGACTCTTTTGCCTTCCTATTGGATTGCCACGCCCAGCCTTGAGATGAGGGCTTGTGCCTTGTCTCCTATCTTGTTTTGTCCTGCTTTGCTGTTCTCTTTTGAAGGCCTGCTCTTTTCTTATTGAAAATGAATGGTGAGTGGATCTGGGGGAGAGGGGAGGGAGTGGAGAGCTACAAGGAGTGGGAATTGTGTTTGGTATGTATTATATGAGAGAAGAATCTATTTTCAATTAGAAAGAAAAGAAGCAGAATAGCCAAGAAGAATGTAAAATAGAGTGATATGAATAGAACAAGAGACACGGAACAAGTGGTCAGAGACATCCAAAGGAGGAAGTACAAGGAAGAATGTAGAAGCATAGTTTACAGGTAAACAACAACAACACCCAAAACAAACAGAAAATCAACAACCAAAACAACAAGAGCAAAGTACCCCACTTTACTAGTTCTCAATACATTCATTCTGTGGTACTGTGACTTAATTTTCTACTACTGAGCTTCACATCCAAACTTTGTCTTACCTTCTATTATGAGACAGAGTCTTACTATATTATTGCCCATGCTGGTCTTCAAAACTCTGAAGCCCAGACATCTTAAACTTGTAATTCTTTTGCCTAAGATTCCTAAAATAGATGAGGTGACAGTCCTGCATCCATAGCAATGAGGAACAGGGCCCAATATAGAGAATATTATTTAAATTAGGAGATGTCTATACTATGTAGCCAGTAAGAAGGATTCAGTGAAATAGTAAAATAGAAACACTTCCAAGACAGTTTTATTTAAAATTAAAGCTTTCAATTATTACACACACTGTAACACTTCTATAAAACAAGCGTTGATATCTATGACTGTATATTCATGCATGTATATAAATGCACTACAGGAGTGATCTTGGTGATGAGTAAATATAGTGATTAAAAGTGAGATCAATGGGACTTTATACCTTAGCAACATGCTTTAAAGTTGTGCAAGTATACAATTATGCATTGGTTTCGCTTACAATTTTAAAAGGTGGAGATTTGAAAAGCCAAAATAAAAACACATCTTATAATCTCAACTTCATGAATAGAATCTTAAAATTATTACTTAATTCTGGGTATGGTGCATCAATTCCTGCATTTGGAGGAGGAGTTTGAGAAAAGCCTGGTCTACACAACTAGTCCCAGAATATCCAGGTCTATATACTGAGATCCAGTCTCAAACACATTCATACGAACATGCACATGCACATACACATACACACACAAACAAATGTGTCATTTATGACATTCCTTTCCCATATAGGAAGAAATATAATTTTCTATCCACTATCAACTTTCCTTAGAAAATTTACTTTCAAATTTAATAATTTCATCGCTAAAATTATTGTACATCTTAAATTGAAATACAATTAAATTGAAGAGAAAAAAAAGCTATAGAGTTACCTTGACCTTCACTGTTTATAACTTAATAAATGTGAAAATTAAAAAATATTTTAGCAAAAATAAACACTGAGAAAAAAATGTGACGAGATAAATTCTGTCACTTTGGAAAACTTTTTTGATTCTTTAACAGATTTATCGAGGAAGTAAGTAAGAAAAATACTGATCTCCTAGGATGATCTGTTTTGTGATGCAAGGAAGTGTACGTCCCCTTAACAGTTTCCTCAAGGCCCATGGGCAAGCCTGATTTGGTCAAGTTACAAATTCTGCCATGTCAGAAATCCTGTGCTTAGGCTGCATGCTGTGACCTTCGAGTTGCTGACCTTTACCTCACCACGAGGTCTTGTGTTCTAGGCTATCCCTGGACTATTTACCTTTGAAAGAAGTAGAGAAGTCTCAACTTGGACCCACCCAGAGGATCAAGGAAGTTATTACAGGGAACTACTCAGAGAACTAGGAAGTTCTACAGGGAGCGATTTGGGCTATTGCATTCTTGCCCGGGGGCTAGGGTGAGTGAGATAAGAATAGATCCTATTGACCTTGCTCTATATATATTCTTACTAGTAGGACATTAAAGTGAATCTTGATCAGAAATGTCCTGACTTGATTCGTTATTTCTCGTGTCTTTGTATCCTACTTTCAATCCCCACTCCCTCTTTCAGGTGAACCCTGATTCGATTTTTTCCCCCGCGGGCTGGGACCCGACAGTTACTGGTGTTTTTTGAGATGGATAAGAGTTAATTCACAAGAAGACGCTTAGAAAATGGAATGTGATTGACTTCTTAGGTTTACCAAGACCTCAGACAACAACAGCTTTATAAATTGAAACTAACACCTGCTTTCTGAAATGAAACTCTAAGAAGATAGCAAGCCAGGGACGCTTCCTGTCATGTTGAGCGTCCCATTAGTAGTCCTAATGAGGTTTGTTGTTATTTCATTTTTAATTAACAGCTTTTTGGCATCAATACAGAAGTATATTCTACTCAGTAAACAAAAGTTTAAAAAAAATCAAAGTTGCTTATTACTCATAGACATACACAAATAGTTTCAGTAAAGAATATAAAAGAGCATGCATTTTTTTTTCTTTAGCAGAAAACATGCGTTTAGATTTTTACCAACTTTTATCTTTCCTCTGGACACAAAACATACCAAGTAGTTTCTTGGAATACACAACCAATGTTTTTCTCTAGCATTTGTTTGAGACAGCAAAGTTTTGGAAAATCTTACTATGATAAATTTCTCAGCAAGTTTAAAAAACAAAAGCACCAATGCTATGTATCAGAGTAGTCTGCCCATGCTATCACCAGAGCGAGCAAGCTTGGTTTCTTCTTATGGCCCTAGGGCTCCAAGGAGACAACAGCTAAAATATCAGCAATTATGACCAAAATAATTTAAATGCTGACTTTGTCCTCATTTGAAAAACATTTAAAAAGTTTCACCAAGTACTCTAGTGCTGAGCATAATTATAATTACTTGAATTCTAAGAACATTACACTTCAGACTCTCTAAGGAGAGATTGTAACATCATAAATATCTTAGAGATAGATCATATTTAGAATTAATGACACTGAGAAAATGAACCAAGAACACACATCTGGCAATATTATCTGTGGGATTCATTTGACATTTATTGGGCATTCATTTAACAAATCAAAACAAAAAAGAAAAAAAAAGTCTGGAATACACCTGAGTCTAAAAATTAACCATGCATTTTTTGCCACCCCACACCAAATCCTCAGAGTTATCACTGAACTGATGATGAGCTTAATCAGACACTACAATAAATTTTAAGAGTAACAATAAAAAACATGGAAGAATCTCTAATGTGTACTTAGTGTGATTACTTTTGTTTGTCTTCATGAAATCATAAAACATGTGAATATTAAAACTCATCAAATTTAATAACAGCACACTTTGGAATTTCCATATATATATTTTAGTACTCTGATAACATACCCGATTCATGCATGATTTTGTTAAATGACCAGAGATTGCTGTTTTCTGATATGATGCTAACCTGAATTACTAAGGCAAAATATAAAAACAACATTTGAGATTATATAACCCTGAAATATCAGAGCTTAAGAAAAGCCCCATGGAAGTTGCATCCCAATATGCCTTATACATTATATATTCCTGTCTAGAGAAGTAACTGCTGGTATCGTCATACAAACACATTGAACACGCTGTCCCACAGGCTGAGGAGGAGAATGTCTTCAGAGTAAACCTCACATCCCACTCAATTATAGTCCAGTTGACCAGCAGATAGCTAAAATAGTTTAATTCACTTTGAATATTTATCACAATATAATATTACAAAACATTTGCCACTTACGATTTTGAGTCATCCCATAACACACAATAGGGATTCAAAGTGCCCTAAAAATAAACAGAGAATAAAATATGCCATGAGTACACTTATAAAAATTGACAAATGATGTGAAATACAAAAGTAAAGATGGTTTTATAACTATCATACAGTAGTAAAAGACATGTTGAAGAGACACCGCGAAGGTTGGTTTTTTTTTTTTTCTGTAAGAAATTTACATTTTCTTTCCCATAGATTTGGTGACAAATTTTGTGAAATTTTAGCAAAGCAGTATCTTTACTCCAACTCTAAGTGGTATTTAGATTGTTGAAAAGGAAAACCAAATGCCTCGTGCTGTGGTGACTTCTATGTCACATGTATTTCTCTGATTATAATTGCTCAGTTACATTCTTTATGAAGACCAAAATATTTATGGCGTTTATACCAGAGCGACATGCCCTGCTCTGCACTTGCGAACACTCAACCATGTCATCTTCTAGTAGACTTTTCCTAGAAAACAGTGGATTGTGCTAGCTATCCATTTTCAGCGTCCAGTAACAAACAGAACTTTAATCAACAGGTCATATTTTAGTGAGGTTACATGTAATGAAACTCTAAGAAAAGGAGTTGCTAGATTTTATGCATTTGATATACTAAGCACCCGCCATGACCATTAGGTTTGAAGCTGGGTTTTCTACACTGAGTCTATCCAAGTAATTTGTTTTGAAGAGTTCTGATGTTGGAAAATGCTTTCTTTCTTCTTGTTTTATTTGTTCATATTGGACTTTTTTTTTTTTACCTCAAAACTAACTCAATTTTTTCTTTAAAATATTTACATAATTCTAAACATTCTGTGATGCTCTCAAAGAATAACTTATCTATTAAACACATCCTGTGGTTTCATGTTCTCTGATTCTTCATGACACACACTTCCTGAAACACATTTTAAAAGTCCATTTATGGAAAGCATCCACGTGAGTCCAATTGTGCAGAGCAAAGTGGCATTATTTTCTTTCCAAACATGTATAACAGAAATCATTTGTAATAATGCAAACTAAAGATTATATCGACGAGCTGGTAATCTCTTCCTGAACTGGAGTGGTATTACTCGTATTAATTCTTACACCGAGAAGCCTACTGGGATCATATACATTTTGATTTTGGCATCCCACACATTCATGGTTGTTTCTAAGCTCTATATCATGGCAGGAATAATTTACAATCGGCGAGCTGGTAATCTCTTCCTGAACTGGAGTGGTATTACTCATATTAATTCTTACACCGAGAAGCCTACTGGGATCATATACATTTTGATTTTGGCATCCCACACATTCATGGTTGTTTCTAAGCTCTATATCATGGTAGGAATAATTTACAATTAAGTCATTGGTAAGAAGAGTGAACAGGCCAACACAGTTTAAAAAGTACAGTGCTGGGCTAAAGAGATGGTTCAGTGGTTAAGAGCACTGTCTGCTCTTCCACAGTTCATGAGCTCAATTCCTAGTAACCACATGGTGGCTCACAACCATCTGTGATGGGATCTGATGTCCTCTTCTGGCATGCAGGTGTGCATACACTTATATACACTAAGTAAATAAATCTTTTTAGAAAAGTACAATGCTGATACGGGCTACTGGGATCCTTTTTCAAGTAATTTGTTCCTTAAGAAGCAAGCAAGGATAATCCAATCTTTAGGTCTTGAAGTTTACAATTACAGAGATGAGAGAATGTTAGGAAAGAGGCACTGTGGGATGAGTGATAATTGTTAGATCAACTTTATAATTTTATTAAAAAATAAAAATCGGTCTCACTAAATGTTATGAAATCCATTTAACCTCATTTATATATTTTCTATTTTAATAGCTATCTTTTTTTAAATTTTTTTTAAATTAATGTATTCATATTACATCTCAATTGTTAGCCCTTCCCCTGTTTTCTCCCATTCTTCCCTCCTTCCCACTTCCCCCCTTCTCCCCTCCCCTATGTCTGTGATTAAGGGAGACCTCCTCCCCCTATATATGCTCTTAGAATATCGAGTCTCTTCTTAGTAACTTGCTATCCTTCCTCTGAGTGCCGCCAGGCCTCCCCATCCAGGGGATGTGATCTTTGATTAACTCCAATATTTACAACATCACAATTTTATTCAAAAAATCACATATTCAATAGATCTTGCTCCCCATCAAACTATCAAACCTAGACACAATGCTCTGAGGCTCCACCTCATGCATCATAAATAAACTTCCTTTGCTGAAAAATTGGCCACAGTCCTATAGAAGGTACATAAGAAACATGCCTATGAAAACTTCTGTAACAAGTGGAGAGATGCATATGTCATCACAGGTCAGATATTGCTGATGATGAACCACATAGTCTGTGCTAACCAAAGCAGGCTTTATGGAAGGCAAAGATCCTCCTTACATTTTAAGGAAGGGGCACAACTGCATATTCATGAAAGGGTGTTGAAATGGCTTACCACATCGATCTTTTCCTCTCTTGTCAAATCTTCTCTGGTTGCTCTTAGACTCATAAATCTATTGTTTTCTGATAAAATCTAAGTTGTTAAAATGATATGTCATATAGTTATATTGTACTTGTCTAATATTTTGCTCAAAGGCGCTCATCATTGTTGGCTTACCACAACAGTGTTATAGGAACTGAGAAGAGTACATTTCATGACTGCTAGATTATTTTAAAATTTTATGTCTATGAACGGTTTGTCTGAATGTATGTTTGTGCACCACATGTGTGTCTGGGAGCCAGAGCCAGGCTTTGGATCCCCTGGAAGTGGACTTACCAACAGTTGAGAGCCATCATTTGGGCTGTGAGATTAGAACCTGAGGCCTTTGGGAAAGCAACCAACGTTTGTCATTGCTAACCCATCTCTCCAGCCTTGATATTTTCCAATTATTTAAAATTGTTGCAGGTCAAAGCGAGAGAAAATAATACTAGGAAAAAATGCAATCTAATCTTAAAGCAAGCTTTAGATAAAATTGTAAACATGAGATTGCGTCTGGTAGTCGTCCTCCACATCCTTGTCTATACTCGGTTACATCCTCTATCTTTTCCACCCTTTTACCTCTTAGATTCTATTTCATGTTCCTTCACTTTCTGTCCTTATCAAAAATTTAATACCACCCAATGAGAATTAGTCTTGCTCTGAAATGTGCCATGCTACCAGGCATGCACCGAGTATGCAGAAGCCTCTCTGGGTGGGTCACATAGTCTAGTTGCAACTGTGCAGACTTATAGGGCTTGTGAAAATTATTTAATCAGTTGAAGTTATCCTAATAATCAGGTAGATCCAGTGAGATAAGAAACAAGAAGGACAGTAAGAAGCAAGAGCAACAGTGAAAGAACTCTGGAAAACCACAAAGCAGCCATGAAAACTGGATGACTGGTTCTGCCCAGAACATACATCTGATTGATTTGTTATAATTTTTAGATACTCCTGTCCAAGGGACACTGCTACAAGATCTGTTCTGAGGTACTTGCGGAAATCAATAATGGAATGGTGAGATGTACAGAAAGCAGCAAGGCAATGCACTGACAGAAACAAGCAGATGTATGCAAGCTGGGAAGGAACCTACACAAGCTGGCTTCAAATTCATTAAGAAAGTTGTCAGGGACATGGGACAGACGGGCTAGAGACTAATTTACCAAACTGTCTATAAAATTGGCACTTGAGTGCACTGAAACTGCATACATCTGAAAAAGTTTAGAAAATAAATACTGTTATTGTCAAGCTTTCTTTTTATCAAAACAAATAAATAAAAATGGTACAATTCAAATAATTTTAAAAACTCTTAACTACACACTTTTAAACGGTTTTTTAAAAAATCACGTGGGTCAATTTTCCTAATTACAAGACAAAATGGAAAAATAGGGGAAATTATAGTTCTGCTGGGAATGGAAATTAGTTTCTCACTTTGGAGTCTGATTCAAGCCTCTGGGCCCCTGAGAGTCAAAAACTCCAGTACAATTAACATTTGCTTGCGGCCTTTCTCTTTTTCCCAGCCATAAAAATGGGATGTACTAGAAATCTCACCAGAAAGTCCTAAACCCCTTCAGCAACCCCAGTGACTTCTGCTGTAGGAATGAAATGACTTGTAGAAGCCCATTACACCACAAAATCCAACAGTTTTCCAAAATTATAAGTTCATCACTAGTACATTTGAATTGTTTTTCTCCCCCGAGAATCTAGTACTCACACATGGATCTTATTCCTTATCTGAGTGTCTTTCCCCTAACATCTTTGCCTAAATATACATCAAAAATGAGTTTGGCAGCCTGCATGGAAGGTTCAGCTGATAGAGAAATTACTGCTTTTGTAGGTCAGGAGTTTGGCTCCCGGAACCCACATCAGGCAGCTCAAAACTACCTTAATTACAGAGTACTGAAATTTCCCTTCCAGCCACTCTAGGCACTTGTACAAATTCAGTACACACACACACACAGAGAGAGAGAGAGAGAGAGAGAGAGAGAGAGAGAGAGAGAGAGAGAGAGAGAGAGAGAGAGAGAGAAAGAGAGGGGGGGAGAGAGAGACAGACAGAGAGAGAGAGAGAGAGAGAGAGAGAGAGAGGGAGAGAGAGAGGGAGAGAGAGAGAGACAGTAAGTTTTTGAAATGTCTTTTAATAAACTGAGACTCTTCTTTGAGAAGCACACACACATGTGTGCTTCATCTTTTCTACATCACTTTCTTCCTATTTAAATAAACCTCAGCTGTCTCTTACACCGGCCAAAAACATCTTCTCTGAAACCATGACACTGATCCTATTACACCAGTATGAAGGTCTGAAAAGACTAAGGGTATACTTCAGACGGAGGTGATGGGGTGGAGCGATGATGTCCTCATGCCGCTCTGAAAACTACTACATATATTCTACACTCTCCCTAAAGTGCCTTCATCAGTTTTGTTTAGAAGAATTCCTCTCTATCAACACGAACCAACATGTGTATTTATCTAACCATGGAGCATATGGCCAACATGGTCAATGTGTTTCATTTGAGTTATTCTCTCTTTTCTTTACGGTGTAGAGAGGATGTGATATCCTCTTGTACTGCTAGTTGCTTCTACAATGGTATTAATAATTAGAATCTTTGCCTCAATGTAATATCTTAAACACATCTGACTATTAAGGATAGAGATGAGGTCAGAAATGCAATACAGCAACACATACAAAATTAGGTTGTGAGGAAAGAAATCTGTTAGCAAAAAGAATAGGTGGAACCTAATTTACTCCCCTCCGGGCCAGCACCGAGGATGGCTGGTACCAGTTGGAGCCACTGGCTCAGATGCAGAGGCATACTGGTGTGTCTAAAACTTAATATGACTCATTGTATTGCTAAAAGTTAACATGGGGGGGCAGGGCGTAGTGTTTATGTACCCTATAAGTCATGTGATCATGAAGTTGTATGTAGAACTTCATGTGAAATATCTGAAAAAAATCACACTGTGCAACTGGCATGAAAAACATGTACCGTGTGACATAAAATGCTCATGCTGCTTATAGCCGTTATTCAAGAATACAAGTAAAGATAGAAAGAGTTGTTTGCAAAATTTGTTTTCTGATCTCCCTACATGTGCATGCCCCTCTACATAATAACATATTGTTAAATATTTTTAAAAGAAATAAAATGATGAAGGTTCACATTTGCGATCTATTTGTCCAGCAATTTGGAGATGTGCAATTTATTATTATTTACTATAATCACAATTATGTGCAACAGATTACTGAAATTCATTTTTTTCTGTCTAAATGAAACTTTGGGGGGTTATAGATGTGTTAATTAGCATGATTTAATCATTTTAGTAGTACACATGCATCATACATAACTTTGCAGTCCATAAATATACATCATTATTACTTGTCAATCAAAAATAAACTATATGACTCATAGCTAGAAAACCATGCCATTCACATGCAGTATGAGAAGGAAGTAAGGATACACCAGAAGACTTTAGGATAGAGCTCCTCTTCCTGAATGTCAAAGTCAACTAAATTAGATGTCTCTTTTTCTTCTAGGGATTTCCTTCCTATATGGATGTCTCTCTTTAACAGGGAAAGGTTATCTACAGAACTGATGCTAATCTTATCATAATTACTATTACTACTTCTAAAAATAGTGAGCCAGTAAAGTTAACATTAGAATAGCAAAAAGAATGTTCTCTGAAAGTCCAGGCTTATTTTATTTTTGGAAATATAATTATATTCTATTAAAATATTCCCGAAAATAAAAAGTAAAAACAAAAATACAAAAAGATAAATAAGTATTGGTAGGTAGCTAGTCAATTAGCAGGCTTGTTGGCCACTGAGGATGAACTGAACTCACATTTTGGACGCCTTCTCTCTTTCCCTGATAACACACCAATTTATGAGTTATTCTAATTACTCATCTTAGAATTCATAATGCCACAGGCAAGGCAAAAAATGATCAAAGATGCCTACCTAAATATTTGATATACCATTCAAAAAACTGGGAGAAGCAGGCCTTTATTGAGTCCAACAAAGGTCTCCTTGAAAAATCTATATTTTGTCCTGGTAAAGCATGGCTATTATACAAATTTAAATTTTCTTTAATTTTAAAAATCTATCTAGCTGGGCAACAGTGATGCACATCTTTATTCACAAAACTTGGGAGGCAGACTTGTGAGTTTGAGGCCAGCATGTTCTCAGAGTGAGTTCCAGAACATAGAAACCCTGTCTTGAATAACAAAACAAAATAAATCTAAAATAACCTATGTTGTAAAAGTTTTGGTCAAAAGCATGCAATCTAATTCATTTCTCGGGCCCTGGTGGAGACATGAAATTCTAAAGGGCCCACAAAATTAAAACATTACAGAAAACCGCTCGGGGACTACCCTTCAAGGAGGATTAACTCTCCCCTTATAATGTGTGGAACTTCCCACATGGAAAAGTCCTTCCTCGTTACAGTGGTCTGGAAGAGGAGCTCTATCCTAAAGTGTTCTGGTGTATCCTTACTTCCTTCTCATACTGCATGTGAATGGCATGTGGTTGCTTGGTTTCTGAGTTCTAACTGCAAAAGTGTTGCTTCTTTCCCTTTTTATAGCTCCCTTGTTGGGATACTAGCCAAACCCAGAGCTCGAGTGTCCTGATGTTCATGAGGCTTTCCTTCTCTCACTAAATTCCACAATCCCATGCAAGAGATGGCCGAGTTATCTAGAATGTGAAACACTTGACTTTCTCTCTTACAACATTTCCCTCCTTCAGGCAGAGTCTAACATTTACCTTTCTTGCACTGTTTTTCTCCCAAATTCCAATAACATTGAATGAGAAAAATTTTTTGAATATTTAAAATAATAATAATCATTTCTATGAGATTAAGAACCAACAAATAGGGGGCTGCGTTCCCTAGTAACATCCTGGTTAGTCTGTTTTCATTCAGACTTCCGAAGATTCATAAGCATAAATCACATACACCACAGGAAATTGCCTATCAGAAATGGCTCAACTTTTGCATCTTTCATATTCCCTTGAATCAAAACAGCCTTTGCTTTTGGAAACAATGCAAGTAAACACACGAAGACACAAACAGCTAAAGACATAAAGAAGGGAAACTGTTAAGGAGAGTCACTTCATCTTAACTACCTTAACATTCCTAGTGCTCTGGCTCAGATGTCCACAACAATTATTTCTGTCATATTGTTTGGTGCCATAGACACTAAGTTCTTCAGTGTGCATGACAAACTATTCAACGTAACTGTCCTAGCTCTCTTTCATTTTATAAATTTAAAATAAAGCCTTAAATAAATATCCTGTTAGAGAATACACTTAATGTGTGAGAATCAATGCTCAATCTTCAATGCAAAACAAAAGAAAGAAAGAAGGAAAGAAAGAAAGAAGCAAACAAACAAGAAGACACCCCCCACAACACACTTCCAGAACACATACACAATAAACACATACAATACACATATACTACACATACACAACACACACGCATTCACATTAAAACATTCACTTAGAACATACCTCACATGCATATTTAACACACATTTACACATATTTGCCAAATATAAAAATATGCCATTGACAGATAATATAAAATAATCATAAGCTCTAGCAGAGTAAGAGCTAGACATTTTAAATGGCCCTTTATTGTGCTTGCCACATGGAAGCTAAATCTGTCCAACAGGCATGTCTATTTATAAATTCTATTTATATAGGTCTATAAAATATCTATATATTTTCTGTGGCTTATTGCAAAATAATAGCATAATTGAGTATATATGACAAAAATAATTAGGCTTCCATGTATGAAATATTTACTATCTATCTCTTCACTGAAAAAAATTTTGCTGATCTTTGTTTCAACAATACCACAATTATTCTAAAATACTTCTGGATTATGTCAAATAGATGTTGTAGATAAAAATAAGCTAGCTGAGAAATTGAGAAGGATCCTTGCTCATATTGAGCAATTGGGAATATAACCCAAAGAAGCAAGCAGAGAACAATTTTCATTTCGCTTTTAGCTGTTGGCAGAGCATCTGTCTCCTTGTCTAGTTAGCATTTCAAGATTCCCCAACAAAACAATCATCAGGAGCTTTAAGCAGACAAAATATCAGAAATTGCTTCCAAATAGACAAAAGTTAGGAGAGAAAAACAATTGAAAAAAATAAAGCTTGTGAAAAACATGGATTCAAAGGCTCCAGTTTCTACAGCTTTGGGAAATGATTTTGAATATTTTATTGTCTTTGATAATTATGAAAATACTGGTGCATGCTGGGATTAAACTTATTGTTTCTCATGCTTATCAATGGCAAAAAGCACTGAACATTTCTACCATGTTTCCTACTATGATATACAAATGACATGGCTGCTCATCAAATTTCATTCATACACATATATCAGATTTTATCATTGGTTAGCTTGATGTGTCTCATGTAAGAATATGGCAAAGGAAGTAAACACAGGCCCAAATTCCCATGATAATTTTCACATGCGTCTGCTTCAGGAACTACAAATCACTCTGTAGATGCAACCCAAGCATGAAAAAAATCAGTAGCATCCTGCCAAAGTATGGTTTTGTTTAGACTAGACTGGATTGCAAAGTTCTACCTTAACAGAAAAACATACAAAACTATATTTTATTTAGATGAACAGTAAATTTTCAGATTTATAAAGTTGATACACATGACATAGCTGCAATGCATTTATTTTCTAATCTTCTAACTCATCTAAATACAAGGGGGCCATCTATCTTGGAAAGACACTCAGAGTGAAGGTATGTACATGTACTCATGTGTATACATACATGTATGCTACTTTCCTTATTAATTATTCTCAACATATTTATTAACTTTACATATATCTCATAAATACAAAAATTCTGCATGTAAAAACTTAATTCTGAATGACAACAGTCATATATCATGCAAATTCTTTTTCTTGGAAAGTAACATTGATAAAACTAAAAAGCAAGTGGTTGCTATATCTAAATGTTAAGCATCAGAAACTTTTACTACATAGCTCAGAAGGGTGAAGCTTAAACACTGAGAAAGTGAACCGAGAACGGTGCACTGCTCATTAATCACTACGCTAGTTAGAACCGCAATTGACTTTGCTAAATAGCATTTGGAATGGCACGGCTCCATATTCTATTTCTTATTCCTGCGGGTTCCCATGGGCCTTATTATGTTTAACATACTATAAATGCTATTTGTGAAAAGGCTTTTTAAAAGGACAGATTTCATTTACAAAATGTTAATAGGCTTTTCCCTAGACTCACTATAATTTTTAATTCCCATCTTTGTCTTATTCACATGACGTATGAAGCACAGTCCATTTGCAAGTTGTTATTCTTTGCTGAGCTCAGAACAGTACGGAATATACTTTTGCTATAAGAAAATAGGTAAGTATAGAAAGATTTGCCATTGCTCATTTATTATATCCAAAGTAGTTCAATTGCAAAGACTAAATCAATGAATATGCAGATGTATTTATAAATAGGAAGCCTTAGCTTATTTTGTTTCATTGTTCATATTAAAATCCATGTTGTTACATTCTAGCTGAGAGTTCACTGTTTCAGCATAGGTTATTTTGTTATCTCCTTAATGGAAACAAACTTTTATCAGTATATGAAATTCCAGTGTTTGACTGTAATAAATATCGAGATATTCAGTAAATCAGTTACATACTCTCTCCTTCAGTGAAAAATAAAATGCTTAACAAAATCAAATTTGATGATAATAAAAATATAAAAGCAATAAGCATTAGTAATCCAATACAGCAAGCCCAAAGGGCTATATATACTGTACAAACAACGCAATGCACATTTAAAGTACACGAAGTGTAGAAATTTCCAGAGAGGCACCTATCCATAGACCTATCCAGTTAGAACATGTTTTGAAAAGAGGAACTCCTCCCCTGTTTTGTTGTATGAGCATTATAGACTGCAGTTCTCTCGTCATCTCATTTGTTCAGTATTCTTGCTTACATATCCTACAATATGGGTATTTGCAGTGGAGAACATGTGGGGGTGGAGCCTGATCCATTTAATTACTTAAAATATTAAAAACACTGAGCTAATTCTAAGTGACTTACGATCACTGGCACAACATACTTCTTTGCTAATTTCATGTAACTTACAGAGTCTAGCTGACACATAATAAAAAATTATCTACAGTTTACCGAGTCCCCTATATAGGCAATGATTTTTTTAAAATATATGGTTTATCTTATTTATTTATTTTAAATCAACCAACAAATATATATTTTCCTGAGAGTTTGGCTTAAATAATAGGCTTGATCATTTTAAATAGATTTTGTAAAGTTACAAGACAATGCTACGGTTTGAATATGGAACAGCCCTACAAGCTCGGGTGTCAATACTTAAGTCAGCCAACAGGAGGTGAGACCTGGTCAGAGGAAGCAGGTCAATGGATGGCATTGCCTTCGGAGACTATTACTGTTGCCTAACTTCTCTCTTACCCTCTGCCTACCAAGGAGGGAAGCATACCTCCTACTCTCACCACTCTCAAGTATCTAGGTATTCTCCCCAAGCTCGTGGGGCCACATGACTGTGGCCAAGATGCTCTAAAACCAGGAAGTAAAATAAGTCATTCCTCACTGAAGTCATTTTGTAAGGTATTTATCCACAGGGACAAGAAAAGTAAATAATATAGTTCCACTAAAATTATATTTTACAGTTATTCTTTTCCAAGTTATCAGAAGACACCACTCTAAGTACTTCTGCATAAGAAGCAAGGTATGCATTCTAATTGGGTACTACTTATTTGTCGGTCCTTGAATTATGCTGTAAATAATATCTATTTATAATATATAATATCTAAATATATTTAGAATAGAGTAAAATTAATATATTTATTTATAATATCTCTTCACATATCTGCTTTGCACTATGTTCTGTAACTACACGGACATGTCCACAAGAAACTATAGCAACAACAACAACAACAACACAAAAAATAAACCTCAGGGAACTTTGAACACATGAATAAGTCCTTTTTCTTATTTAAAAACAGATTTGTCTCTCCCCGTATTCAGTAGAGTAAGGCAACACGGAAGTAGACCCCGAGAATAAAGCATCATCTTGCTTACATGTTGCCAAAAGTAGGAGAGATTTAATAGTTTAAATATTAATTACAATGTTGAAAAGTCATTGCAGAAAGATTTGTAGTTTCATTACACAGTCTCAAAGCCTGCAGCATCTTATAATAATGCAGTTCCCTGAGAAGATGATTATCTCCTTCTATAAAATTAAGGATGATATCTGGGGGAACCAGAAATTATACAATAGCAAAAACTAGTGAGTTTTGTAGCCCAAGGAAAGTGGATGAAAATTCTCTTATTCACTAACTATATAGACTTGAAAAAAAAACCAATTCAATCACTGTTTTTTAATACAAAAAAAAATGACTTCATAGAAGCATTTCAATGGGTAGTGAAGAAACATTAAATACATGCAACAGTGTGAAGGCCTTTTTTTTTAAATACAGAGGGGAAATAGGATTAAAAGGAGGGTCTTAATAGGAACTATATTTCGTTGCTCTGATTCATTAACTATTTAATTATCTAATTAAATGTAGAAATTATAGGAAGAAATTTTACACTTTTACCAGATTGAATGAGACCCAGCTGTGAGACTCAGCTGCAGCTGGGTTGATTTAGGGAAAGTTTGTCATTCTAACATGGACAGTCACATCTCAGACTTCTCCAACACATGGGTAATTTTAACAATTCCTTACAAGAAGTAAGGGCAGGAGTGAAAAGATTAGAAGTAAATGTATTATCAGTCTTACAGTCCACCCTAGGTATTTAATCTATTAAAAAAATACTTTATGTTCATTAGTGTTTTGCCTGCATATATGTTTATATGCCATATGGATTCATTGGGGTCAAGGCAGCCAGTAGAGGGCATCAGATCCCTTGAAACTTTTTTTTTTTTTAAGATTTATTGGTTTATTATTATGTATACAGTGCTCTGCCTGCACGTACACTTGCAGTCCAGAAGAGGGTATCAGATCACAGTATAGATGGTTGTGAGCCACCATGTGGTTCCTGGGAATTGAACTCATGACCTCTGGAAGAGCAGTCAGTGTGCTTAACCTCTGAGCCATCTATCCAGCCCCAGATCCCTTGAAACTTGACTACATGTCATTGTGAGTGTCTATAGATGCTGGGAATCAAATCTAAATCTTTTGGGAGAGCAGCCACTACTTTAAAGCAAAACTGCTCTCTAGTCCTACTATGTTCTGTATTAAAGCAACATCATATTCTTTTCAGTCAATTCCTATGGTTGGAATTGTTTTTTTTTTTAAATAGATTTGAAGGCAAATGTATTTTAAATCCACTCTACTTTATCCCAGTACATAGTAAGATAAATTCTTTTTTCATTCTGATTCCCAGGATGTAACAAAAATCCAGGAAACACGAATGCACAGATAAACAAATAATTTACTAATTATCATCTTGGATAAACTAAAGACAGTTTTATCATGAATGAAAGCATAGAATTGTGTGGCTATCTGCTTCTATAAATGTTCACAACAAATAAATTCATCAGTGATTATAAAAAGACACAATATGAGTTCTGTTTGCATTGAATAAATAATGATTATTATCCTCACGCGACGGTAATTCTGTAAACAGTCCATGGCAAGAGCAGGATACTTACATTCGCCAAGTGAGCTAGCTCTATCTCCAAGAACGAGTCAGTTGTTTTGGGTTCGGGCCTGATTGTGACCACGATGATTTTGGAATTAACGACCGTATAATTTCTGAAACAGGATAATAATGATTAAAAAAGAGAAATGATGGCTGAAAACTTTGCTTCAGGCTGCTCCATACCTGTTGGGATGATATTAGGTAGTTCACCCTCAGTAAAAAATGTAGGGGCACCTTAGTCATTGAAAGGTAATGTCACTTCACTCTTATCAACAAGCATCTCAGGGAGTAGAAGTTCTGGGAAGAATTATAGGGATTTTAACATTTCATATGGAGGAAAGATAAAAATATACACAGTACTGGCAACCTCCCGAGTCCTTAAGTCCAATTCGCTCTCCAAGAAAGAATAAACCATGGATTGAAAGCATCAGCTAATCTTTGACTCATTTATCTCAAGGAAGAAGACATCACAGCCCCATTCTCCAGGAGACAAAATATTCTCTTTGCCAAGTGATGTCATGGCATTTTTGATTCCCCAAAATGCATGATGGAAAACTGGAATGTGATAGAAGATGAAAGCATGCAAAGCTCCAACACAAGGTCCTCAATCTGTAAAACCTCTCTCTCCGGAAACGTCCTGCTAGGAGACACTCAGACATTCTGTAATATACATATTTGGAATATTATCAATAGATGTGAACATATATAACTAAATAAATAGAGTATAAAATTTTCATCTAAAATATACAAATGTTATAGATCATCTACTCTTTATAGATTTAAAATATTGACTATAGTTTTTCACATTTTGAAGAAATAGGTATATTCTTGCCACATGGATGGTTTGAAATAAATCACTTGTTCTTTTAATAAGCAGAACCTATTATGGAGAATTTGTATTTATAGAAGTATCAAGCATAAGATCATTTAAAGAAAACTCTTGTTTGTTTTTCAGGATATTATTTAAAACCCACCAAACCTAATTATATATACTTTAATGCTTCTGCATACTACCATGCAAGTAGTACGTGACATTCATCAAAACAGATTTCTCCCTGGTCCTAAGCAGTGTCCTTGAATTCCTTTGCAGATGATCCTACTATTTCCAGGGCATTAGACAGACTTAGATGTATGATTACTGTAAAATTTACTTTGCCAGAATATAGCATATCTACTTTTGTGTTTGACTTAATTCACATCATATTTTTAAAATTCATATATATAATTTTTTTACAACTGAGTAATTCCACGGGTTAGCCATACGATAAGTAATATAATCACCAATTAAATAAGTTCACTTTGAACCATTTCTGGTACTTTGGCATTTATAGACATTCATGGGTGGCTATTAGGAGTAATTGTGATATGTACTTTCTATACAAACATTTTTAAAAAATATTTTTTATTAATTTACTCATATTACATCTCAATTGTTATCCCATCCCTTGTATCCGCCCATTCCTCCCTCCATCCTATTTTCCCCTTACTCCCCTCCCCTATGTCTGTGACTGAGTGGGACCTCCTCTCTGTGGATATGCTCATAGGGTGTCAAGTCTCTTCTAGGTAGCCTGCTATCCTTCCTCTGAGTGCCACCAGGGCCTCCCCATCCAGGGGACATGGTCAAATATGAGGCACCAGAGTACGTGAGAAAGTCAGTCCCCACTCTCCACTCAACTGTGAAGAATGTCCTGTCCATTGGCAAGATCTGCATAAGGGTTTGATGTTTACTGCACATATTGTCCTTGGCTGGTGCCATAGTTTGAGCAGGACCCCTGTGCCCAACTGCCCATCATAATGTTCTACTTATAGATTTCTAGGACCCTCTGGATCCTTCTGTTTCCCCATTCTCCCTTGCTTCTCTCACCTAGAGTCCCAAGAGGAAGTCTTCCCCTCTGTCCCACCTTCTTGGTAAGTGAAGACTTTCATGGGCCATGCCCCTTGGGCTAGTGTCCAGATATAAGTGAGTACATACCATTTGACTCTTTCTGCTTCTGGGTTAACTCACTCATTATGATCATTTCTAGTTCAATCCATTTGTCAACAAATTTTGAGAATTCCTTGTTTTTAATAGCTGAATAGTATTCCATAGTGTAAATGTACCACAGTTTCTTTATCCATTCTTCTACTGAGGGATACTTAGGCTATTTCCATGTTCTGGCTATTATGAATAAGGCTGCTATGAACATGGTTGAGCAAATTAAGACAGGGTTTCTCTGTGTAGCCTTGGCTGTCCTGGACCCACTTTGTAGACCAGGCTGGCCTCGAACTCACAGCGATCCACCTGCCTCTGCCTCCCAAGTGCTGGGATTATAGGCATGCACCACCACACCCGGCTGAATAGCTGGGTCTTGAGGAAGCCTTATTCCCAGTTTTCTGAGATAGAGCCAGATAGATTTCCAAAGTGGTTGTACTAGTTTGAATTCCTACCAGCAATGAAGGAGTGTTCCTCTCTCTCCACATCCTCGCCAGCATGTGGTGACACTTGAGTTTTTAATCTTAGCCATTCTAATGGGTACACACAGATTTTTTAATGTCTTGGGGAAACACCTGGGAACTGCTTGCTCATATGGTAAGGGCATATTATAAATTTATGAGTCATTATTTTCTGAAGTGGCTGTTGGTATTCTAAAATTATCATATTTTTCACTATTTGTGGAAACTGTTCTTTCTGTGATACTATTTGGTGTACCATGTCACCACAAACAAATGTTAGACTGTTTGGTAGCAGAGGGACAAGAAGTATTCTGTGCATGGTATACTATTTTAACCCATTTCTCACACACTTAGAATTTTCAAATAATGAATTTTTAGATATTTAGATGCCTTCTTGAGCATCCAGTGTGTAGAAAACAGTGCCGGCAGAAAACAAAAACAAAAACATAGCATTAGTATGTTTTACTTTCCTGATGGGTAAAGTGATTACAGACAGAGAGAGCTGGTTAATTATTCCTTGTTCAATTAACTTATCAATTAAAGGCAAACTGCATTGGAAAGGATTTACAACTAAAGTCAGGAGAATCGGGTAATGGAAGGACCTGGTTGATTCAGGAGCCCCACAGGGAGACCAACAATGCTGATGGATCTGGATGCAGGGGCATGCACAAAAAGAAGCACCAACCAAGGACAGTGTATGCAGAGAACTTAGACCCCCTGTTTAGATATAGCCAATGGATGGCTCATTCCCCACGGTTGAGGTGGGAGCCTTTAATTTGAACACTTACCCTAGGTGAGGAGGCTCAAAGACACACAGAGCAAAGGGATATGTGCTATGTAGAGGAGATCTGACAGTCTGTGGTCAGAACGTGGGAGCCCCCACCCATGTCAGAGGTCTAGTGGAGGGGAATAGGGCTGAAGAGGAAGGGAGGGTGGGAATGGGAGGACACAAGCAAGTGGATAACAATCGGGATGTAACATGAATAAATTATGATAATTTTTCTGCCCCAATTATTTTGCTCTTTGTGGGTCAAAGCTACCATGGGCTCTGGTGAGAATTAATGGAAAAACAAATCTGGAGAAGTGTCAGGTGAGTGAGTGATCACATTAATATGGATTCTGGAGGAACTTGTCTTTCAGGACCAGAAAATAAGGGTGCAAGATTCCCACAGAGAAATTGCCCTGGCCTGAGCGTGCAGATGTAAGTTCATTCTCAGGTAAGCCGGAATGTTTATGAGTTCTTATCTGGGTCCTTGGAAATAGACTACTGCTAGATTCACCAAATTCCTAGAGTTATGCTTAGAGTGGCTGTTCCCGTTATTAATAAAACACAGGCATAATCATTAGATAGTTTTTGTAATATGGATGCATTTGCATCACTTTCAATCTGTATAAATCAGCAAAGTACTGAAAATGGATGTTCTATGTATGAGTTTGAGATTTTTGGGAAGATGTTTGTGATTTCTCTTGCATTTGGAAATGTGGATGCAGATCAGTGGCAAATAAAGCAAAGATGAACTCTCTGTAGGGAGCTTAGCTGAGTCAGGCTCCTCAGTCAGCTGAAAGGCAACCCCTCCCCGAGGGGAGGGCACCTGTGTTACAGCTTTGAGGGAGTGTGGGTATTATAGCATACTTGGAATTTATTTGATAAAATGTGTGTGTCAAGTTATAGTTATCGGTATACCTGTCTCATTTATGTGGCTATTCCCGTGATACATGCATCACACAGCAACATGCACTGAGGTTTATTATAGCAGCCAGCAGACTTACATGCTCCCTTCCACAGGATTCTAAGCCCAGGGACGACAAGAATGACTACCACTATCTGTCTGTTTTCCCGTTCATTACATTTTGCCCCTTTCCATGATCAAAACATGTTTAAATTAGTTTGTGGAACAGCACAGTAAAATATTAAAACGTTGATTTACACTATAATGCCAGTGTCACAGCAAAATGCCTAATAAAGGGAAAATAGGCAGATTTACATTATGCAATGGCTACTTTTTTTTTTACAAGATGTATATATTGTACAAAGTTGGCTTTAATTTATTCCATCAATTTATTATAATTTGCATAAGTGAATAGCTGGCTCCCAATGTGCCACGTCAGGCTTGAGATCTCCTAATGCTTCCTGGCTGGCTGCACAGTGGTATACATTGCTAAGAAAGCACATCTTACAGCCAGATGGATTTCATGACTAAAGCAATAAAGTTCTTCTCTGTCCTTGAGGTTTGCACTGGTATTCACTCAAAAGTCAGGCAACTTATTCTTAAGGATAGTAAAAGTGTGGTTTAAACACACTGAAAATGTACATAAAAGACACTTTCAATATGATATGAATATGCTGTAAATAAGAGGATGTAAAAATTCTAAACAGTAACCAAAAGAAAGCAGTCTTGGTTAAACTAATGCCAGATCGAGTATATATAAGGTTGAAAAAAAGTAAGGAGAACATTAAATAGAGACAAAAAAGAGTCAAATTACCAGTGATATTTGGCAATTATAAATTCACATGCTCCTATGACTAGAGGACAGAAATAAACAATGTAAAGACTGGCAGAATTGTATGGAGAAGTAGACTGTTATACAATAGTCACTTGAATAATATCTAGATAAGGACTAAAAAGGAGCAAGAATGTATAAGTAACACTGTAGACCAACTGCTCCTAGCAGACACAGAAAGAACATCCAATACACTTTTTAGAAGAACACAGACTTTCTAAATGCTCATTGAGAATTCTTCATGATAAATCACCCATGAAGCTACATAACAGGTCTTAGTAAAATGAAAAAAAAAAAAAGAGAGAGAGAGAGATTGAAATCATATCAACAAGTAAAACTGAAAATCAATGTCAAAACAAGAGGCTTTGAAAATATGTAAAAAATTAATATACAGTCAAATAACTATAAGTGAAAGAAGAAATTACAATAATAATTAGATAATGAGAAGAAAGATCTCATATATATTAGGATATAATATAATGCTTATATAAGATGTGGGGAAAATAAACTGAAAACACAAAAATCAACAAAACTAGAAAAATATTATATAATATCAGCACAACTTGCAAACTCTAAGCTAGATATATTTTTTTTAAAGGAAAGATCTTTAAGAGTAAAAAATCATAATCCAAGGAGAAAATATTTCATCTTGGCTACAGAAGAAATGATGGCCAGAGATCCAAGATGGCAGCGAGCAGCGTGGACTGTGTTTAGAAGCTCCAGTAAATGATTCAGGTAATTGCACAGAATTCTTAACCAGGAACACCAAGCACCTCACCCCACTACAGCGGGAGTACTCCACAGTTCAAAAGGACCAAACTACAGAAAACCTGCATAGCCCTGCAAACGGGAGGAGCACAGATGTTCTCTGACCAGAGCAGCAGCAGCAGCAGTGGCTGAGGTTTGCAGCTGGAAACCCTCCGGCAGAGATTGGCATGGTGACTGGTGAAATTGCTGTGGGAGAGAGGACTCAGTGCAAAATTTGGTCCCTGTGACCCTAGCTGAACTTGGCGCATGGGTTGGGCCCTGTGCCCCAAGTTCAACGTGGCGTGTGGCTTGTGCCCTGAGACTCAAACAGGACTCAGTGCATGGTTCAGCCCCTGAGACCCTAGCTGAGCTCAGCGCAGTTTGGGCCCAGAGTCCCTGGCTGAGCTTGGCCCGCGGTCTCATCCCTGAGACTCTGGTTGGACTTGGTCCGCGGTTTGGGCCCAGAGTCCCTGGCTGAACTTGAGGGGCAATTTGGTCCTAGAGAACCTAGCTGAACTTGGCAGGCAGGTGGGCCCAGAGAACATAGCTGAACTCGGTGGGCAGTTTAGGTCCAGATTCCCTGGCTGAACGTGTCATGCGGTTTGGGCTCAGAGACTCTAGCTGAGCTTGGCATGTGGTCCTGGCCCTGAGACTCTGGCTGGACTCGGCTAGCAGCCTGGGCCCTGAGTCTCTAGCTGAATTCGGTGACCTTAGTGTGCAGTTAGAGTCGATGGCCCTGGTTGGACTCAGCACTAACTGGACTAAGTGTGTGGATTAGGCCCTGAGACCCACATGGGTCCAGAGACACGAACTGGACTCATTGTGTGTGCAGTTTGGGCCCCGTGACACTAACCTGAAACAATACCGGGAACCACAGACCAGCGGAGCATCAGAGCTCCGGGACCAAGGAAAGCTCGGAGAGACAGGGAGTAGAGTGGCCATCAGACCCCCTCCGCCCGACCTGCTTCGGTCCCTGGAGAGCTCCTGTGCCACAAGGGGACCCAGAAGGCTGGGTATACTTTGGCCTGACCCCGCACACATTCTGAGACCCATGACAAGTACAGGGGAGCTGGGGATCACTGGCTGTGCAAGACCCAAACTACAGGGCTGGCCTCTGCCATCCAGACCAGTGAAGCATCAGAGCCTCTGGCCTAGGGAAACCATGATAAAATGGGTGAATTTATTCTCAGACTCCCTCCATCCAACTCCAGAAGCTACCTGCCAAAAACAGAGATGGCAAGATGATGAAAGGACAGTGTAAAGTCATAGGCAAAAAAAAAAAAAAAAAAAAAAAACCAAAACAGTATGGCATCTCCAGATCCCAGCTATCCTAAAGAAAACAACCCAGAGAACTCAAACACAAGGGAAATACAAGAAAATGACCTCAAATCCTTAGTAATGAGGATGATAATAGAGGAAACAAATAAAATTGTTAATCAATGCAGGAAGACACAGCCAAACAGGTGGAAGGCATAAAAGAAGCCTATAGAGAGGCACTGGGAAAAATTCAGAAAAATACAAACAGCCAGATGAAGGAAATCAATAAAACCGTTCAAGTTCTGAAGGCCTATAAAGAGGCAATGGAAGAAACCCAGGAATATAAAACAATCAGATGAAAGAAATCAATAAAGCAGTTCAAAATCTGAAGATGAAAATGGATTCAATGATTAAAACACAGATAAAAGAAAAATGGAAACGTGAGAGCTCAGAGAGGAAGGTGAGCAACACAGAGGCGAGCCTTTCTAACAGAATCCAATATATGGAGGAACAAATCTCAGGTCTAGAAGATACAATAGTAGACCTTGAAGCAACCAGTAAAGAAAATGCTAAGTCGGGAAAAATCCTGACACAAAAAATCCAAGAAATCAAGGACACCATGAAAAGGAGAAATCTGAGAACAGTAGGTATAGAGGAAAGAGAAGATGCCAGATTCCAAGGCCCAGAAAACATTCTCAACAAAATTACAGAAGAAAACTTCCCCAATCTAAAGAAAGAGATGCCAATAAACATACAAGAGGCCTACAGAACACCAAATAGAATAGACCAGAAAAGAAAAACTTCCTGTCACATAATAATCAAAACAAAATATACAGAACAAAGAAAAAATATTAAAAGCTGCAAGGGAAAAGGGCCAAATAACATTTAATGGCAAACCTATCAGAATTATAACCGACTTCTCAGCAGAGACTATAAAGGCCAGAAGAGCCTGGACAGAGATCCTGCAAACCCTAAGAGAACACAGATGCCAGGCTAGAGTACTTTACCTAGCAAAACTATCAATAACCATCGATGGAGAAAACAAAATATTCCATGAAAAAAAAATTCAAACAGTACCTATCCACAAATCCAGCTTTACAGAAGGTAATAGAAGGAAAACTCTACCCCAAATGGACAAGCTACAACCAAAACTACACAGGAAATAGATAACGACACCATCCCCAAAACACAACCACACAAATGTGCTACTGGAACGAAAATTAAAATTAAGACTTTTAACAGTCACTGGCCATTAATATTTCTTAACATCAATGGTCTCAATTCTCCAATAAAAAGACACAGACTAACAGAATGGATGCATAAATAAGATCCTACATTCTTCTGCATTCAAGAAATACATCTCACTCATAAAAATAGACATTACCTCAGAGTAAAAGGCTGGAAAAAATATTCCAAGCAAATGGTCACAAGAAGCAAGCAAGTGTAGCCATTCTAATATCTAACAAAATAGACGTTCAACCAAAATTAATCAAAAGGGATGAGGAAGGACTCTTCATACTCATCAAAGGTAAAGTCAACCAAGATGACATTACAATTCTGAACATCTATGCTCCCAATACAAGGGCACCCACATTTGTAAAAGATCTATTAACAAAGCTTAAACCACACATCGATTTCCACACAATAATAGTGGGAGACTTCAACATTGTACTCTCAGTGAAGGATAGGTCATTGAAACAGAAACTAACCCGAGAAATAACATCATTAGCCAATGGCATGAATCAAATGGATCGAACAGATCTCTATAGAACTTTTCACCCCCCCAAAAAGGAATATACCTTCTTCTCTGCACCCCATAGACCTTCTCCAAAATTGGTCACATAGTAGGTCACAAAGCAAGCCTCAACAGATACAAATGAATTGAAATAATACCTTGTATCATGTCAGATCACCATGGTCTTAGGCTGCACTTCAACAAAAACAGAAATAACAAAAGCCTACACATACATGAAAACTAAACAACTCTCTGCTTAATGACACCTGGGTCAGGGAAGAAATAAAGAAAGAAATTAAGGACTTCCTGAAATTCAATGAAATGAAGGAACAACATACCCACATTTGGGGATACATTGAAAGCAGTGCTAAGAGGAAAATTTATAGCACTAAGTGCCTTTAAAAAGCAGTTGAAACATCCCACATAAGCAACTTAATGACACAGCTGAAAGCCCTAGGGAACAAAAGAAGCGGAAATATACAAGAAGAGTAGACGTTTGGAAATAATCAAACTCAGGGCTGAAATTAATAAATTAGAAACAAAGAAAACAGTCCAAAGAATCAACAAAACCAAGAGCTGGTTCTTTGAGAAAATCAACAAGATAGACAAACCGTTAGCCAAACTAACTAAAAGGCAGAGAGACAGTATTCAAATCAACAAAACCAGAAATGAAAAGGGAGACATAACAACAGACACTGAAGAAATACAAAGAATCATAAGGTCCTACTTCGAAGGCACATATGCCACAAAAATTGAAAATCTAAGGAAAATGGATGATTTTCTTGATCAATTCCACTTGCCAATATTGAGTGAAGAATAGATAAACAAGCTAAATAGTTCCATTTCCCCTATATAGATAGAAGCAATCATTGATAGTCTCCCAAACAAAACAAAGTCCAGGGCCAGATGGTTTCACTCCAGAATTCTACCAGACCTTCAAGGATGTGCTAATACTGATACTCTTCAAGCTACTCCAAAAGATAGAAATGGATGGAACATTACCGAATTCATTCTATGAGGCCATAGCCACATTGATACCTAAACCTTACAAAGACCCAATAAAGAAAGAGAATTTCAGACCAATTACTCTTAAGAACGTTGATGTAAAAATACTCAATACAATACTTGCAAAATGCGTACAAGAACACATCAAAGATATCATTCACCATGACCAGGTAGGCTTCATTCCAGGCATGCAGGGATGGTTTAATATACAGAAATCCATCAATGTAATCCACCATATAAACAAACTGAAAATAAAAAACCACATGATCATCTCCTTAGATGCAGAGAAAGCATTCAATAAAATCCAACACCCATTCATGTTTAAAGTTTTGGAAAGATCAGGGATACATGGCACATACTTCAACATAATGAAGGCTATTTACAGCAAACCAATAGCCAAAATCCAATTAATGTTGAGATACTCAAGGAAATTTGTCTAAAAGCAGGAACAAGGCAAGGCTGCCCACTCTCTCCATATCTCTTCAATATAGTACTTGAAGTTCTAGCCAGAGCAATAAGACAACCAAAGGAGATCAAGGATATCCAAATGGGAGAGGAGGAAGCCAAATTATCCCTATTTGCAGAAGCTATGATAGTGTACATAAGTGACACCAAAAATTCCACCAGAGAACTCCTACAGCTGATAAACACCTTCAGCAAATTGGCTGGATACAAAATTAACTCAAAAAACTGAGTAGCCTTCCTATATACAAATGACAATCATGCAGAGGAAGAAATTAGGAAAACTACACCCTTCAAAGTTAGCCACAAGCAATAAAAAATGTTTAGGAGTTACTCTAACCAAGCAAGTGAAGGACTTCTTTGAAAAAAAATGAAAAACTCTGAAGAAAGCGATTGAGGATGACAGGGATCAGGAAAATTAACATAGTAAAAATGGCCATCTTACCTAAAGCAATCTACAGATTCAATGCAATCTCTATCAAAATACCTACACAGTTTTTTAAATACATTGAAGGTTCAATTCTCAACTTCATATGGAAAAACAAAAAACCCAGAATAGCTAAAACAATCGTATACAATAAGAGATTCTCTGGAGGAATCTCCATACCTGATCTCAAGCTGTCTATAAAGCAACAGTAATTAAAACAGCATGGTACTGGCACAGCAATAGGCTAGTTGATCAGTGGATTTGAATCAAAGACCCAGATATGAATCACACACATATGGTCACTTGATTTTTGACAAAGAAGCCAAATATAATCAATAGAAAAAGGATAGCATCATCTACAAATGCTGCTGGTCTAATTGGATGTCTACATGTAAAAAAAATGCAATTGGACTCATATTTGTCACCATGCACAAAACCGAAGTGCAAGTGGATCAAAGACCTCAACATAAAACCAGAGACACTAAATCAGTTAGAAGAAAAATTGGGGAAGAGCCTGGAACACATTGGCATAGGAGACAACTTCCTGAACAGAACACCAACAGCCCAAGCCTTAAGGTCAACAATTAATAAATGAGACCTCATGAGGCTGAGAAGCTTCTGTAAGGCAGGAGACATTGGCAACAGAACAAGTGAAAGCCTACAGCCTGGGAAAAGATCTTCACCAACCCTATATCTGACAAAGGTCTAATATCCAAAATAGATAAAGAACTGAAGAAACTAAACACCACCAAACCACATAACCCAGTTGAGAAATGGGCCTCAGAACTAAACAGACAATTCTCAACAGAGGAATATCGAATGGCTGAGAAACACTTAAAGAGGTGTCCAACTTCTTTAGTCATTAGGGAAGTGAAAATCAAAACAACTCTGAGATTCCATCTTATACTCATCAGAATGGCTAAGATAAAAAATTCAAGCAGCACCACATGGTGGCGAGGATGTGGAGAGAGAGGAACACTCTTCATTGCTGGTGGGAATGAAAACTAGTACAAGCACTTTGGAAATCTATCTGGCATTATCTCAGAAAACTAGGAATAAGGCTTCCTCAAGACCCAGCTATTCCACTCCTTGGAATATACCCAGAAGATGCTCCAGCACACAACAAGAACATTTGCTCAACCATGCTCATAGCAGCCTTATTCATAATAGCCAGAACATGAAAACAGCCTAAGTGTCCATCATTAGAAGAATGGATAAAGAAACTGTGGTACATTTACAGTATGCAATACTACTCATCTATTAAAAACAAGGCATTCCCGAAATTTGTGGACTAATGGATTTAAATAGAAATGATCATGAGTGAGTTAATCCAGAAGCAGAAAGAGTCAAATGGTATGTACTCACTTATATCTGGACACTAGCCCAAGGGGCATATCTCATGAAAGTCTTCACTTACCAGGAAAGTGGGACAGAGGGGAGGACATTTTATTGGGACTAGGTGAGAGAAGAATGGAAGAATGGGGAAATAGAAGGATCCAGAAGGTCCTAGAAACCTACAAGAAGAACATTATGATGGGCGGATTTGGGCCCAGGGGTCTGCTCAAACTATGGCACCAGCCAAAAACAATATGTGCAGTAAACTTCGAACCCCTACCCAGATCTAGCCAATGAACAGGACATTCTTCATAGTTGAGTGGAGAGTAGGGTCTGACTTTCACAGGAACTCTGGTGCCCCATATTTGACCACGTCCCCTGGATGGAGAGGCCATGGTGGCACTCAGAGGAAGGATAGCAGGCCACCTAGAAGAGACTTTATACCCTATAAGCATATCCATGGGGAGAAGGTCCCCCTCAGTCACAGTCATAAGGGAAGGGAGTAAGGGGAAAATGGGAGGGAGGGAGGAATGAAAGGATACAAGGGAGGGGATAACAATTTAGGTTTAATATGAATAAATTAATAAAATATATTAAAAAAGAAATGATGGCCACAATTTCTATAAGAAATTAATTCTGTGCCAAGTGATGGTATATCCTGTACAAAATAGGTTAATACTTAGATATGTGTAGTCTTCTAAGACTAAATCATGAAATAAATCAACATCTGTGAAGACCTAATGTTATGGGTCTATATAACTACTATGAAATATATATATATGTATACATATATATCATATGATATATATCATATTATATACAAATATGAAACTAATAAGACTTAATTAGATAAAATAGTTTTTAAATACAATCGTGAAATCTCAAGACCAGATAGCTGTACTGGAGAATTATTGGAACGTTAAAACAAAGACAAACAAACAAAAAAACATCCTAACAGCGATTCTTAAACTCTTCCATGAATCTAAAGTAGATGGAAAGAGCGGTGCCTCAATTTTTTAATAAAAATCCCTAGAGATCCATTATACCATAGGTGGACATCTTTAACTACAGACACCTGAAATATTTGTGATGGAAAATTTTGTTATGTTATTTTTAACAACGAAATTTGATGTTCTGTTATAGAAAAACTGATGGAGGGGCAGCAAAATAGGTAGTACATGCAAAGTGTAGCCCAGCATGATATGAAAAAAATACATCAACTGATTATTGACAGTTACTAAAATTCTCCTAGTCATTTTCTATTTTACAATTAGCATTTATGTAGGTTCAAAGACAAAATTTTTGCTTATTGCGTTAAATAAGGCCCTCAATTTAGATGCACTGAAAACATAATAGATTTTATGTAATATGGTATCAAAGCACTTTATCAGGATAAGATAAATACATTTATTCTTAAAATTAAAATCAAGGACTAAAGAGGTGGCTCAGCAGTTATGATCACTGGATGGTCTACCAGAAGAGCCAGGTTCCATTCAAGCACCCACAGGGTGGCTCACAACAACTGTAACTCCAGTCCCAGTGGATAAAGTGCCCTCTTCTGCCTTCCACAAGTACCATGCACACACATGGCACACAGTCTTGCATGCAGGCAAAACACTCATGCACACACAATAGAACAAAGTAAGTTAATCTTTAGATATAAGTTAAGTTAAGTCAGAAGACAGGTGGCTTGCTTAGCAATTACAAATCAGAAATTCATTGTTTGGAAGTTCCAGACTTGGTGGTGTGGGTGAGGAGAAAGACTTGATTTCAGGCTTGGTTTTCTAACAGATATAGAAATAGAAAATGCTAATGACCTAGGATGTAAATGCTGTTTTAAAAGTCTTGGCTAAATAAAACCTAGAATTTCTATGCATTATGTAAAACTATATTATTTTATATACTTAGTCATGTCAATTTGATACCAAGAATAATTTAAATATCAAATGTCTCTATGATGGTACAAAGAAAGATTGAGAACCTCACAAAATAAAAACGACCTTTGCACACTGAGAATGAAGTAGGGTCCTAAGTCCATAGTCTAGGTCTTGACACTAACGGACAGTCATTCCTGAGGAAGCTGGGTGTTCATGGTCTTCCCTGAATGCCGGGGGTATAATTGATGGTCTTAGGTTTCCTTTTATATTACTAATATTTAGATAATTTTCTTTTCTCATTTGTGTTTAATTCCTTCTCTCAAAGATAATTGTCCATGACTAGTGAAAATGCTGTGTTTGTTTCTTCCTCTTTCTTCTTCTCTTTCTTCTTCTTCTTCTTCTTCTTCTTATTATTATTATTATTATTATTATTATTATTATTATTATTTAATCTTTGGCATTCTATTTATTTCATGTAGCAATTTTTAATGTTTGATTTTATTATCATTTTAAAAAATATTTGTGTTCATGTGTATCTGCATGTGGGTTTGTGCATGTGAGAGAGACCAAAAGAAGGCAACTAGCTGCTTGAGTTTTAGCCAATTTTGAATCCAGTGCTGGGAAATGAAACACCCATCCTTGATGAGTAATATGTGCTCTAACTGCTGAGCCGTCTCCTCAGCCCTTTTCTATACTTTTAGTATTGCAATGTAATTTAATAAAAGTTAATAAGATAATATTAATACAATTTAATAAAATGGAATTTAATGAAAGTTCAGTTAGGCACCTTTTGCTATCTCAACATTAAATGCACTAAAACATGATTTCATTTCTCTATGTCTTAAACACTCTTCCTATACTCAGAAGTAACGTGGGTTCCTTACAAAACCTGGAATCTAGTCAATTAAAAGACTGTGTACAAGTATTTGTGGAATTTGTGGCTTGATGTATGCTTTGATATACTAGTCTCTTTTCTTAGACATAATTTTCATAAGATAATTTCTAGAAGTAGAATTGCTACATCAAGGAAATATATTTCTCAGTTTCTCGACATTGCCAAATTGGCCTCTAAAAATGTAACAGCAAGATATAAACTTTTCACAGCAGTGTTTGAGATAGCCAGCCTGTAGACTTCAGGATGTCTGGATATGGAGTAGCGTTTATGTACAGCTGTGTCACCTTCCTCATTGACCCTGTTGTCCAGGCTAGCCGAGTTACCTTCCTAGGCTCTCCCAGAAAAAAGGCAAAAATGAAAAAAATAAATCTAGGCCTTGTTTATATGAGGGCAGATTGTCACCAGCATGGAAACACACAGTTGCCGATGTATAGGCCTCTCCTTCTAGGACACAAGAATGAGATGTATGCTTTTTAAAAATTTGATTCAGAGCTCAGAGTGGCCTCAAACTTTCAATACTCCTGCCTTTGTTTCTTAAATGGTAGAATTAAAATAGTGTACCACTATACCTAATTATGGTGCCTAACTTTTAGCTGTGATAAGTTTTTTTTCAAAAACCATGAAAGTGGTGTGCAGAGAAGAGCACCTGTGTGATTTAGACTCAAGTAGAGCATACTTCCTTTCCTTGAGGGAACAATTCTAATTTTCTTAATTTTATTTTCTGTTTTGGAAAAATGTATTTATTCATTATGTACATGTGTTTCGGTATATGTATGTATGTGGTGTGTGTGGGTTTGTACATATAGCGGCATCTATGTAGAGGCCAGAAAAAAACTTGCAGCATCAGGTCTTTCCTATTATCATGGTAGTCCTGGGGTTTGAACTGAGGTCATCAGAATTGCTGGTGGGTTAAGCTATCTCACTGGCAGTGGACTTTCTCAATTTTAAAGGGGAAGACATAGCTAAGACATAGAAAAATAAAAATTATAGATGGAAAGATGGTGGATACACATTGGCTCAAGAGAATTAAAAATGACCAAAGTAAAAAGAAAAAGTAACATACAAATTTTAACTGTTCTTATATGAAAAAAATTTTTATTAATGATGTTGATTTGAAATACTATATTTGATCATCTTTCATAGTTTCTAGTTATATTTGAAAATAATTATACCAAAGTACAAAATTCAGAAATCTTAATGCTGATCTTACATTTCTGGAAGAATTTCTCAAAAGTGGAAAAACACCGTGTGTGCTTAGATGATACATTTCAGATATTAAATAAGCAAAAACAAAAAACAAAAAACAAAAAAAAACCTACCCAAAAATCATAAACACTAGTATTTTTGCATTCAAAGATTCTATTAGCAGACATCTCATGCTGATCTTTCTAGTAACTTTACTTCGAGATAATGATCCACACATAGTGTCTGCTACAACCATTTACTATATAACTACAAGTAATGCTCTAAACAATTTTCCTTGACCTCATTGTTAATATTTATGAGAAATAGGAGAATCTGTTCCCATACTGTTTCCATGTGTAATATTCAAACAGAATAATTGGCATACTGATCACTTTCACAATCAATACTTTGTGAAAATCAATACCTTGTGAAAAGAACATCTGAAATCCTTTCTTATAGTTATTTTTAAATATTCATTGCTTATTGTTACCTATAGTCAATCAATTATGCAATAAAACACAATAACTATTTCTATATTTCCCTGTGATTTGTACATGTCATACACTTCTTATTCTTACACAAAGGTTACTAAAGGCTTTGGTGTACAGAAGATATATTTACTTTTTAAAATAAAGTAGAATGTTTGAAGCAGAAAAGAACCTTTAAGATCAATTGTCATATTTTGCATAGTACAACACTGTCTCAAGCTCTACCTAATCCATTTATACCACAGTAGGTTGTGAGAGACGTCTTCCATATGATTTTCTATTCCGTTCAATTAATAACTTTTCATAGACACATTACTGCAGTTATATATCATCAGGAACACAATTTTAAAATTTAAAAAAATTTGAACCACTAAGTAATAGTTTTCTTTCTTTCTTTCTTTCTTTCTTTCTTCCTTCCTTCCGTCCTTCCTTCTTTCTTTTGAAAATGGTATATACTTGACAAATTTCCAATTTTTTTTTCTACATTGATTTCTCAAACTTGGAACAATGTGTCTCCCACTGTACATGTGAGAGTACTTAATTAATTATATTATACACAACAGAGTTAACCATGCAACTCTGTTGGCCTTTCTAGAAAAGAAATAATCAGGTAAAGTGTTCTATGACTTGACGTTAATATTTACTTTGTCCTCCCTGTTGACTTCAATAACAAAGAGTACAAACATTCAAGAAACGGTTCTATTTAAGTTGAGCTCAAGGCAGTTTAAATAAATTACTGAGTGATTAGAGAAATTTTGGAGGCTTTTAAGATGTTCAAGCAAAATTAAAACAAGTCACCTGATAATGTCTAGACAAGTATTCTTCAATTATAAATGTCTCTAAGTGACCTCCCATTGGAAATAAGAATCTAACTTTATCTGGGCAGTTTTGAATCTTGAGAAGCCTCTCTTCTTTTGGCCTTTATAGGCATGCATACACTTTATCTGTAGGTGTGCATATGAAACCACTGGAGAGGTTTAGAATAAACATACTAGTCTCAAATTACGTTCCCAGCAGAGCATTGTCCAATTCTAATCTATACAAATTGAGCATATCTAGGTTGAATCCACAGAAGGGTGCTTGTGGTTGGGAGAGACCAGGGTGACTTATCACCTACATTAATAATAAGCAGAAAGGATGTCATTGAAGAATCCCAACTAATTTCTTCTATCTTATTAGGAGGCCTTTTTTCTTCTGGGTTCAACTCTAATTGTGTTTATTTATTAGACCATTTGTTATGCCTCTGATAAAACTGTGTACAACATTCCCATGCTCTGCTCCCCACTGATTGGAAGGCTTTATTTATGAGAGCATGCGGGAAGAGCTCACAGCAAGTATGGTTCTGTTAAACAAAATAAAACGTTGTCTTAATCCCCCAAATGAAGTGCTGTCAGGAAGTAAGTCATTCTGAGTAATAAGATCACCAGGCAAATAGATGCAAATGATATTCCCTGTGAGATTTAATAAAGTGGGTGAGACAATAGAACACAGGAATGAATATTGGTGGAATTCTTAATCGAAGTTTATTTTTAATATCTGTGAGCAAAGAAATAGATGGATTTCCTCCACAAATAGTCTCCTTTAATTGAAGAGTATTTTTTTTTCTTAATGTAGCTGTAATTGAAATTTTATTTTGGAGCAAACTGAGTTTTTATGCAAATGAAGTAGAAAACCATGATTTCCCAGCTACTGTCCTACTCTAATTTCCTATGATGTCAGTGAAGAGTACAATTAAGTAGAAAGAAAAGGAGAAGTCAGATAAATTTTACAATGACCCATTCTATTAGAGAGTAGTGAGGGTTTTTTTTTTCTTTTCTTTTCTTTCTAATCTTCAGGTAAGTCCTGATTAGTAACAAAAGAGCAGTGGAGCTTTAATCAGACACCAAAATTGTCTTGGGTACTTGTTTTGAGATACACAATATGATAATAACCTATTCATTAAATTGCTCTTTTCTGTTTCATTTAAAAAGCCCTTTGTACTACTAAAGCTAGTTTGAGCATTTCGTAGAATGAGCCATAATCACATTTAAAATAATTTACAAAGATTACAACAGCTTATTCCTTTGTAGCTTACCTCAAAGTGGGCAAAATTAGGTCCAAGTTTTTGTATAGGACTGCTCCAAGAACAAATACAGATGAGTCATCCAATTCTGGGAATAATAAAGTAAAGAGCTGTTAGTAAAACCACACAAAAATATAACAATACAAGACGTTAATCCATTAATCACAAGGTTATTTCAACCCTTGCCCACGCACAAAGATAAAGCCAGATGGAAGAAATTCAAACATTCGCAACCATGCCTTGGTCAGTCAGCCCCACCACCTTGTCTTGCCTGGGCAGGTTTAGACAATACTGTTTGTGGTGGTTTTACATAAGCTTCAATCTTTTCCCTGAGAAGGCTGAGATTAGGTCCTTCCTCACGTCCATTTAAAGGATTTCAATTAAGTTCTGGATCACCAGTCTGAGAATTAAGATCACAATGCCTCTCCTGAAGCTAATATAAGAAGTTACCTGACATTAGCACAAATAATTGTTTTCTTACATGTGATATTTACACCAAAATAATATCTAGAAACAAAAGCTCATTTTAAGGAGAGATTTAAACAACAACAACAACAACAACAACAACAAAAGCAACGAAAGGTGAAATAAAAACAACAATAACAACAAAATTACCTTGAATTGAAAAAGCCATCACATTTCAACATTTAAAGGTAAAGGATTATGTCATGTGCTTTATTCTGGGAGAAAATTGTTTGTAGCAGTAGCGGAACATGACCACACCACGCTGAGGTCACTAGTTTGTGGTTACTTTCCCCCACTTTAATACATCTTCTCCTTAAGTAACTTACAGACCAAGGACAAGTTGTCTACCTTTACAAAATTACTTTACAAACATGTTTGTAAAGGATTTCAATCTTACATGATATATGAAGGATTACACCTTATGGTTTAATAAGTGACCCTGTCAGAAATATTTGTTCACAGCTCATATTATTTCTCATTATTACCTTTGGATGACACAGGAGTAAAAATACTTTTTGGAATGACGACTCGATCTTCTGAATTCCTTGCCCAATCTACCATTCCTTTCCGACCTTTCATTGGGAAGTTGATATCTGTTAGAACAGAGGCGGCAGGAAGCTTCTGAATGCTAGCCACTATTTGAAAAAGAAGGAATACTGTCAGAAATTCTTGCTCGAAATGTCACTGATGTAAACTACATCAAATAACTCTGCGTAGACTCAAAACTAAATTTTAAGGTAAGTTTACATTTAGTAAAGCATATATATATATATATTATTTAGCATTATTCAGCATATAATATATTAGCATTATTTAGCATATAATATATATTATTTAGCATTGTTCTTTAAGGCGGGGGATTTTTTTATTTACCATTAGGTTTCTTCAGCTTTGATTAGGAATAGTCAACAGTGATGTCAGTATCCTGAAGGGACCAATGGGAGTAGCCACACTTTGTGGTCATGCTAGCTCTCCACTGCAACTGTTAGAAGCCCATACTGCACTTTCTATTAAATAGTTTAGTATACTTATCTGGTAGGGTGAAATATTTAAATGCATATTTTGTCTTCAGAATCTGATTTCCTTACATAATTATTAGAATAACGTTGTTATGATTTAGATGGGTCCCGTGAAGTGATGAACAATAGAGCAACCACCAGAATCCCATAGCAATAATGATACCATAACCACAAGGCAACCTCATATACAGAAATATCAGTAACTTTGTAACCCTAATACTTTTTCCCTAAAGTTAAAGCTGCCAGCCACCATTTGAGAGTTAGTAATTGAACCCATGTCTTTTAGCAGAGCAGCAACAGCCAGTAGTCTTGACTGCTGAGGTGTCTACAGCCCCTATAAATACACATTTTATTATCTATTGAAATAAATGTAAATGATACAGTTTGGGAGGTCTATGAAATGGTACTATCTAACTTTATATTACATGTACCCATACTTATAACAATACTCACAATAAAGGTTAAGATGATAACTCCTTAAGCACTTATAGATTATACTCATTTTACAATTAAGAAATATAATTTGTAAAATTTTACCTAGACTCATGCATGTTCTACAGTAATGCTTTAAGTGTCTCATGGAAATGTAAGTGGTAAGATGATGGGAAAACTATAAAAGCTATCACAATAGGATAGCGAAAGTAAAAACCATTAGGCTCTTCATAAGTGGGTTTTCTTCTAAAGGAACTTGTAATTTAAAACCAGAGAGGACGAAATTAAGATTTTAACAATATTAGTTGTATAAATATATTGCTGCACCTCTGGCTTAGTTTCAAATTAAATTGGTTATGTATTATAGCAATGCACCAGTGAAATTATACTTTATGAAAGCTCTTTGTGGCTATTATACACATCCATTATCAGCACAGGATGGAATTTCATTTGGCCTGCAATTTGACATATTAAGCTTAAAAAGGATTTGCTAACTAAATGTTGAAGGAGAAAGAGGCACCGGGTAGGACATAAATTGGTTATGGATGTTAAATGCCTTTTTACCCCCCCTGAATAACAACTGTAATTATTTTAGTTTCTTTTTTTAATTTTTAAAACCAAGATGCTTTTTCTTTCTATAAATAACCGCACTCAATGTGCTCAAGGACACAAAACTTTGGCTGTATGCAGAAAAACAGTTGCTAAATATACATCCTTGATTCTGGAATTATAATGTGTAAAATTACATTCAATGTTTTTGACCCAAACTTCAGTCGCCTTGATTTAGAGACAGTGTCTTCTGATAGTCTGCTCTAAAAGCTGATGAGAAGACAGGAATGCTGCCTTTTCCATACTATTTTCTACTATCATAGAAATTAAACATGAATTAAATGTCTGGGCCCTGAAGTCTAATCATTTATTTAATTATTTAAACACTGACAGGAAACAAAAACAAACACAAAATAGTTTTTAATGGAGGATATTTGTATCTGCTAGAGATCATGTTACACTGGGTAGATGTAAGCTTAACACTGTTATTTATGAATATGTAAGTTCATTTGGTGACACAGGCATTCATTTTCCCTATAAAACTTAGTCTTTCATTAGAAAGACTTTAATGGTTAAGTTATTACTATATAAAATAGATTTCTAGTGGTTAAACTAAGACTATATAGGATAGATTGGACTTAACACAGTATAGAACAAAAGGATATAAAAAGAGGCCAAAGTGACTAATTTGTGCAAAAGTCAAAATTATATAATCTCCTGTATAAACAGTATCTAAACCAAAAAATGACTCATTACGTATTAGGAATGTAATTTACACACATGTGTATATGTTTGTATACATTTAAAATTGAGCTTTTTTGTCTAAATGGTAGCTTATGTTTATATATATGGATATATATATATATATGTGTGTGTATCCAAGCTGAACTAATTATTATGCTCATAACTAGAATTAGTGATAACTATTTCTGGAAGCAATGTATTTAATATGATGAAAATTTCAATACATCCATTATAAAAATGATATTTCAACAGGAGTATGTCATGTTTAGCCTCGGAATTATTAATTTTTAAAGTTAAATTTTTTTTTAAAACACAAAGTGTTTTAAATACCTATTTACACCAAATCTACCAAGGTGAATGTTTAAGGCTGACATTTTGGTTCTTCATGAGCCTCGAATGATTAACAAGAAAACATTCTAGAACACGGCAAAAATAATTCAAGGGTGCCTTTTTTCCTTTTTTAAGTTCTTGTGTATGACATTTGGATCAACCCAGTTCCCTACGCCTTCCCTTCTTCACTGAGTTTAACTGATCCAACCCCTTATATAAATTTGGAATAAGGAAATGGGATGAGTTACTAAGAAGGTAAGACCCAAAAATTAATTTCTTAAACTTCAACTTAGTAAATATGTGAATTTTGCTGATAAAGACAAAAACAGATGCATATTATATTCTGTGTTTCTATAGTAACTGCTAATTAAATCCAGCTATTGTAAGCACGTAGAAGATAAGAAAATGTTCCTTAAAAAACATTCTTTTACAGATTCTGGTGCTTAAATAAAATGAGACAGAATACAGTGTATTTGATAAATAGAAAGATCTTCAAAGCTCTAAGAATTGCCCTAAATCCAGAGTACTGTGTTTTCACTATAAAACTAGATTTGATTCCTCGTGGGGGGAAAAAAAACCAGGTGACTCATCATGGTAAACTTTGGAGTAACGCCATCAGACTGGGTTTAACATCACAATTCTTATTCATCAAATTCTAAAAAGATTCTGATTCCGTGTATATGTTTTCCTCCATTTCTAGTTTTTCTTTACAGTATTACGTTTACTTTTTCCAGATTTTGTATATGTTTTCAAAGTATCTTCATCATATCCACCTCCACCCACTTCCTCTAATTCTTCCCAGTAGCCCCCAACACATCTCCCTGGAAACCTCATGTCTTATTTCTCATTATCCTTCTGTCTAAGGTTGTTGATCATCAGCAACTCAAGGGAATTTTTCTTGTTGAGTCCAAAGTGTATGAGAGATTGTTTTCCCTTCATGATCCTTTTGCTCCATCCTCAGGTCGATCATGAGGTTTTATCTTTTGTCAGTGTGGAAGGCAAAGAGAACAAAGACTCTACGTTACACACCACTGAAGTGAGTCTGTTCCATGAACAAACTGGAGTTAGTACATTTGATATATTATCTGAGTTATAGGCATGAGGAAAGAAAAGATTTGAGAGCAAAGGTATACAGATGGCAGTGGCAAAGGTGAGCAAAGTAGTCAAACCAAGCCTAGTAAAGAACATCTGGTTTTACCTTTGAGCCCCATTTCTTAGTTTCATAGATGTGTTTACAGTTTGTGTGTTGAATTCCCTATCTGTCTCAAAAGTCTCAGTCTGAAAATAATTTTTAGTGTCTGGGGATGTAGTTGTTTGCATAGCAAGTACAAAGCCTTGGATCTAATGCCTAGCAAGACTGAAGCTGGGTAGAGTGGTACCTATTTGTATTCCAGCATTAGGTAGGTGGGATCAGTAAGATCAGAAATTCAATGACAGTCTGAACTACATAGCAAGTTAGACACTAACCTGGGCAACATATGACCCCGATCTCAAGAAAAACAACAGCAGCAGCAACAACAATAACAACAACAAGCACCAAAAATATAAGTAAAGACAAATTCACATTCATTCTACAAACTGTGTGGCTGAGTAAACTGGCTGCCTTAAAATCAGTCCCTTAATATCTTCTGTAACATACTGAGCTATGAGAGAACTAACTGAGTGTCCATCGAAAGCTGAGACTAGTTGATGCGGAACTACACCCAAAGCATAAGCTATTACTCTTGGAGCTAATCTTCATGTAATTATGTTTCAGAAAGCTACTACATGGTAGGTTATGCATCATAGTAAAGTATCTTAACTTTTCCTACAACATTATTTTTGCTTTTCTTTGAGTGACCCCAGGCAAGAGATTATGTCTTGAGTGTTTTATGTTAAGTGGATTCATACACCCAAAGGCAGAAACTGCACTGAAAATAAGCAGAGCTCAAATTGGAATGCTGAAATGTATCATCCAGAGAGCCAAATAGGAGTGCTGTGCAACTCTATCTTGTTCATTTTACCCTTAACTTTTCTTTCTCCATTTCCTTTTCTTCCATTCTTTCTCCCTCTTCTTCTCTTTTCTGGCATGAACTTTCCAATTTTGATTTTAGGAGATATAGAAGATAATAATGGGTAAAACGTACTACTTCAATAGAGTAAGAGCATCATGAATGACACATTCAGTATTCCCATCGCAGCTAAGACCACAGACAGTGAGCAGCCCTTCAGAAGCATCATCCTAAGTGCTCAATGCAGTGAGTCCCATTCTGGACCACTCAGTGTGAATGATCAGAAGAACCAGGCAGGCAAGGGAGCTTGGGAGCCACAAAGAAATGTGCAAAGGAACACAGACATTGTTTCTAGGTTCTCTTAAAAACTGCCCTTTCCCTTGTTTCTTTTTGTTGACAGTTCAAACATACTGGAAGTTCATATCATTTTTCACGTTCCTTCGGAAGAAACAACGGACAAGCTGGGTCTTCATGCGTCAATATTAGAAAGTTGTCCAATGATCAAAATGGAATTACTAGTGGAAAATATCAGTCAAGACTGTTAAGCGGTCATCTGCATAGTTTCTCTCAGAAGAGTCCAGGGCAGAGGAAAATGATGCTTTGTTTGGGCATGCTGGCATATACTTAATTGATTTTGTTACTATATTCATATGAAACAGACTACTGAGTGGCACATCTGAGCCCATTCTGAGGACTTAGCAGCTAAAAAGCTTGTGGTTTGGATTTATATAGCAATGTTGAATCCTTAGTAAATCAGTGAGAGTATCTAGGAACAAAAGGATGGCTCTTTTTCTAGCACTTATTGGACAATTGTTAGGCGTCTGGCACTTTCTCTTCATCCCTTAATTCATCCAACAAGTATTTTGTCAAACATCTCTTTTGTGCAAGACATTGTTTCTAACATGACATTGAGCCAGAAAGCCTAGACATGATATCTCATTTAACATTCACATCACCCCAGGAGGCATGATTATTGTCAGTATTTTTACTGCTATTATCAGAGCCTTCATATTTACAAAGGAGGACTCGCATTCTGTTTAAGCTACTTCAACAAGGTTATAAGTAGTATCATGGGGATTCAGATCCCAGTTTGTCTACTCAGATTTGTGCTGCCTGGTGTAGTTCGATTTTATCTAGCAAATTAACAACGAATGTACTCTGCTTCATGGTATTGTTTTTCACTAAGAACAAAGACAGAGCCAGTAATTTGGTCTGAGGCAATGAAACACTTATATGTCCATCAAATCAAAGCTAGCTGTCACTGAAGAACAATGACTTTTAAAATACCACATGTACTCTCCTTTGGCTGTACAGGCTTGATGTTCTAGCCTTTCCATGAGAAATCCTATCTTAAGACTCTGCGACTGTGGTCTGTAGGAACTGTTCAGGTATTTCCACAGATAGAATTTCAATTGTTCACTCCACCAGCACTCCACTTTGGTTTCCCACCACCAGGGGCTTCTTTCTCAAAAGGTGAGGATTAGACTACTGAGGGCCATAGAGAAAGGAACAGATGGTTGGGATGTGATGCTCTCTGGAAACAGCAGTAGTGGGCAGGGCAGGCTTAGGACCAGTGAGCTCCATCATTTCTATTGCCACAGGCAGCATTACAAAGTTTAAGATGCTCAAGTCCTATTGACACTATGCACAAAGTTAGGTGAGAAATCTCCTTGCCCAAGTTCTCAATTTTGCTTTAAGTAAAGGGGGTAGGGGCCCCGTGTCAGTTAAATGTAGACCAACTAGATGGGACATTAAAAGTAACAATGCAGGGCTTTTACTAATTTCTTTTCAGCTTCTAAGTCTTAAATATTACATGCTATACACAATCCAAATAAGTAACCATTTTTCATATTCATTTTTGTTGCAAAATAGAAACTTTTCTAAATTATTTCTATATTAGTAGCTTCTTGTTCTATTTTTCATTTTCCATTACCCATTTCATGGCTTGGGAGCTGACAGTAGAATGTATCTGTGGTTTTTTTTTTTTTTCTTTCTTTCTAGGCATAGGTGCTTTTGGGAGAACTCCTTCAATGTCTTTGCATGTTGCTCTCATTTCTTCAGCACTAAGCATGCTGATGCATGAGGGTAGAGACAAGGCCATTCACTTGAGTCTTGTACAAGTAGAAATGTCATTACTGGAAACAGCTAAACTATAGCCTGCAACAAATGTGTCCCTTTTGTTATTTTTGTGTCATATACAAACTAAAAAATGTTTTTTTCACATTTTTTTGAACAATGAGAACAGCCAAGAAAAATTCTTACTGGAATATGAAAATTATATAAAATAAAAATCTTAATGGCTGTAAATTAAGTTTGATTAGAACTCAGCAACTTCTAGGATTTCCTTATGGCCATTCATTATTTTCAGGGCACAATGGCAGAGTGGAGTAGTTGCAACAGAGATGGTGAACCTAAACTATTAATACCTAGGCATTTACATGAAATGGCTTAGCCACACTATACTAGACATATTTTGAGGACACTATGCTTTAGGATGTCTGTTTTTCCTTAACAAGTAGAAAGTAACTTTAGTATCACCACTTACTGCTGTCTATTGCAAATCCTTTCTGACTACTGTGTTCTTTCCATACTACACATAATGCAGCTAAGAAGATGCCCAATGATTATACCATTTCATTTCCATTTATAAAAGGGTGTGTCTATGTCCTTTTAGAAAACATACTCACAAATATTCATTTTGTCTATGGAGATAGTTTAGAATTTTAATCCTATGAGGAATACAAAATTGTCCATGTATGCTTAAGTAGTAGAAACAAATTAATTTAAAACATACTTCAGATTAAAATCCCATTCTTTGTCCAATGAGTAAAATTCTGAAAATATTTTCTATAGAAAGAACATTCAATTATAATTAACCAAGTGTAAAACAATAAGTGGCTTGGAAGTGCAGCATTAACATTTTTTTCACTCTCTTTTATTAATTTGAAGCTAAAGTTTGCCTAAACCTCATCAGAAAACAAGCCCAGAACCTCTGAGGATCCAGAGATCAGCAATATCAGGTCTCCCTGGATAGTGATTCACATATTCCCTGAAGAGCAGTAACCAGGAAGAGTACAATATCTTGATAGGAGTAAAGATATCACTACAGACTTAAACAACCACTTGTGAACATGTCCATTCAACAAACCCCCATTAAACGTCAGAGTATTCTAAGAACTGCCCTACCACTGAAATGTAGTGACTGAACATGAAACACGAAGTCTCGAGAGCTAAAATCTAGTTGAAGGAATAAACCCAATCCGCAAGGGGAAAGGGCGATTCACAGTATCCTACATGGTGAGAACTGCCATCTCAAAGGAAATGGCTGATGAGGCAGACAACAGGAAGCAGACCAAGAAAAGCCACTCTGAACAGGGCTCTCTGTGGTAGGTCTAACAGTTAGGTCTCAGTGAAGGGAGAAAGAACTGCCTAGGAGGGCCCAGGGCCTAGTAAAGCCCAATAACATTCCAAGGGCACCAGAACAGTACTGAGAGAAGAAAAGAAAGGAAACATTCTGAATAGAAGAAATGGGTGTGAGATAAGAACGCTTTTATATCCCAGGGTAACAAGGGTATTAGTATTAATAGAATTAATTGTTATTATGTTAATATTAAGAGTCACACCACATTTAGAGGGCAGAGTATTCATGTAGGGTACAAGGCTGAACATGATCTTGTAAGTTACAAGATCTGGTCTGGAAACTGATTATATTTAGAATATAGACATATAAATTGGATGCCATCCATAGATGCCATCTCATGTTAGAATAAGAGGTTGATATATATATAGAGGGAAACGTCTTCCAGCATGGACAATGTTGGGAATCTAATGACACGGAGAGATCTTCATTCAGCAGCACTAACTGAGGACCAATTCTATACAAGAGACAGTTCCTGGTACTGGGGACGCAGCTGTGAGTAACAGTGCAGTTACTGCCCTTGTAAGACTAGCATAGGAGATACAGAGAAATCTCATGAGCATTGTGAGAAATTAGTTACAATCTAAAGTTAAAATGTTTAAGACAGGACATTTCCTGGTAAGTGAAGGCTTTCATGGGACATGCCCCTTGGGCTAATATGCAGATATAAGTGAGTATATACCATTTGAGTCTTTCTGCTTCTGGGTTAACTCACTCATTACCAGGAAACTGAGACAGAGTGGAGGACATTCTATTGGGACTCTAGATGAGAGAAGCATGGGAGAATGGCAAAGTAGAAGGATCCAGAGGGTCTAGAAACCTACAAGTAGAACATTATGATAGGCAGATTTGGGTTCAGGGGTCCCGCTCAAACTAAGGCACCAGCCAAGGACAATACAGGCCATAAAACTTTAAACCCCTACCCAGATCTAGCCAATGGTCAGAACATTCTCCACAGTAGAGTGGAGAGTGGGATATGACTTTCTCACATACTCTGGTGCCTCACCTTTGACCATGTCCCCTGGAGGGGGAGACTTGGTGGCACTCAGAGGAAGGATAGCAGGTTACCAAGAAGAGACTTGATACCCTATGAACATATACAGGGGGAGGTAATCCCCCTCAGGAACAGTCATAGGGGAGGGGAATAAGGGGAAAATGGGAAGGAGGGAAGAATGGGAGAATACAAGGAATGGGATAACCATTGAGATGTAACAAGAATAAATTAATAAAAACAAACAACAACAAAAAAAGACAGGACATTTCTATTGTTGTCTATGGCCATGCTACCTAGAACGCTCCTGATCTCATTCTGTCCTTCGGCCTAAGCAGGGAAGGGCCTGGTTAGTACATGGATGAGAGAAGACTTCTGCAGGGCACAAAAGCTCCCAATACTTTCAATTACAAAAGAGACCTTAAGAATCAGGGACACATCGAGGTGTGGTGGCGAATGCCTTTAGTGCCAGTAATCAGGGGAGCAGAGGCAGATGGACCACTGTGAGTTCAAAGCCAGTATGGTCTACAAAGTGAATCCAGAGAAACCTTGTCTCAGAAAAAAAAAAAAAAAAGAAAAGAAAAAGAATCATTGACACTAAAACATTTATAAACTCTGCAGATTACAGGGCCATTTGACACATATATAAAATAAACAATAAAATTTGGCAGACAAATGTTTAGATATCATAAAGTTAAATCAGAAAAACTATCTTCTAAAAATTACTCAAGGGAGCTGCAATTTGACTCATGACAAATAAATGCATGGGAGAGTCCCTCCTTCAGACACCAATTGCCGCTGAAATCCTTATGTGTGTTTATTGTCATTATACTCCAGAAGGCAATTGTGCCATATGCTCCAACTAAAACACACAGCACATTGTTTTGATTAGCTACAATATCTGCCTAGAAGTATAACATCATTCTCCTCATTGCGAAGTGTGTACCAAGCATAATATTTAGATTTTTAAAAAAATTTACAGGGTGGCACATTTTAGTTTCAGTTGTTAAATTTTTAGGGGAAAAGACTATGGTCGAGGGAATGACATAATGTCACCATAGTTACATAGCCAGTCCGTAGGAGAACCCATAATTGTCCCTGCTTGAGTATTACAAAATAAAAGCCCTTCCTATTACTTGACAGCTATCAAATACATGTAACATATAATCAGGCCAGTTATTTTACTTTGGAGGGAGCATCAGAATTCTTTTAGGCCTCTTGTAGAAGGCCTGTTTATCATTGAATGTGGTTAGCCAAGTGTCCAGTCTAAAGCCAGCACAATTTATTATTTTATTTTTTTTATCAGGTAGTTCTTGCTATGTAGCCTAAGCTGGTGTTGAATTCCCAATCATCCTGGCTCAGACTCTGGAGTTCTGAGATTACAGGAGTGTGCTCTCATACCTGGCCAGCATTTTTGGAAAGATACAGAATAGCATCCTCAACCCATCTCCCCACCTGCAAGAGTGTTGCTTTCTAATCTGAATCTGTTTTTCAGTTTGCAAATTTAGAACAAAGCCTCATACTGAGTGAAGGGTATTTTGGTGAAGTGGGCAAAGTCAACACAGATATCTTCGCACAGGCAAATAAAGCAAGATTTTGAAAGCAAGGAAGACCGTGAAAATAGAAAAAAAAAATGAAAATAAATTGTTAAAATGTCTTTGTTCTTTATACAGTTATTAGAGTCAGACCACTATTGTCATAGAGATAGGCAATTATTGCCATAGAAACAGCTAAACCAGGATTAGTTTTCATAGTGAAACAGATAGTAATGTCCTTTTACTTGAAGAGCAAAATTGCAAAGACAGGCACAATATGCCACTTTTACTAATTCTAAATGGTTACAATATCATATAGACCAGTAGAGATCAGAATAGTTTAAAATTTTAAGTCTTACTTTCATAGGATTTAGAATTTATCTTTCCATTTATAATCACAAGTGTGAATCTACCAGACTTTAAAGGAATTTATTTTAAACGAAAAGGAAGAACTCACCATGGAAAGAGTTATGATCCTGATAACTTTTAGATAGAAGTTCTCCATGGAAACAAAAACCCATCTCATGTGCCAGATGGCCCTTCTGCTCACTCCCATGTCAGAAAGCATTTCTCTGGCTGCAGGCCCTGAAAGATCTCCTGGATTGGGGACCAAAGCCATGCACGCTTGCAAAGTCCCTCTTTGTATCTCTCAAATGCTTAGAGCTCACCAACAGCTTCACTGAAGATACTAAAGACAGTTGAGTTGAAAACTTTTAAGGCTAGGTGTATGTGTCAATGTATAAGAAATTCCAGAGTTCTCCGATGGTCCATCAGAACCTTTCCTATTGAGGTGATGGGTCTCTGTTAAAAGATAACTGCCCAGAACACTAAATATAAATTTTTTCATCTCTGCTGCACCCAGTTCTTCCTACAGGCTGCACAACTCCTCTCCTCCTAGGCATGCTTGCCTTTGGTAGACATGAAGGTTTCTACATTCTTTTTTTCCCATTGCTTGTCTCAAAGCTCTTGAAAATTATTATGTATTCTCTGCTGCTAGTATTGTACAGGATGTCTGTGTGTCCTGAGGTTCTAGAGATCAAGAGGTTCGTCTCAGGATGCATAACTGCACAGCAGTATGTTCAATGGCAAAGATACAAATCCATAGTTTCCAAGTGACTTTTCTAATAATTTCATTAATATGTGTAGATTTTGAATCTGGTTAATTTTAGTGTGATGTGTAGTTTAATTTTAAAGTTTTTAATAATAAAGTTCATAAAATAAAAAATTAAAGGAATTAGTAAATACAAAATAAATAATATGTGGTAGAGACAGAAAGTTGTTCCTGTAGCAACACATTCTCTAATGTACGGTAACTGTAGAAGAGGAGACTGAATGAGGATTAAGTTCATAATATTCCTTGGCTAAGATGCATTATGAAACACTTTTTTTATATAAAACATTTCTAACAAGATTAATTTAGTTATCCTTTAATATGTACAATTAGACAGAAAAACAGTTTAACATTTTAATGAAATATGTATTTATGACTACTGCTACTACAAAAGAAAACAAATGTCAGGAATAATTTAACAATGATGTGCAAAAACAGAACTTATGTGCCAGTTTCCCAAGAGTCATATTTTAAAAAGAGAACCTTCCTGATGTTCTTAGTATAACAGAAGTAGGCTAGAGGATGTTTGGCTGAACAAAATAAAGAAGCAAATATTTAACTTTAATTACCAAGATGCACAGGGAAAAATCATTAATTCTTAAGGTAAATTATCGATGTAAGGTAAACTATGCGAGTTTCCTCCAAACTCACGTGGCAAGGCTGCCAAGACAAAGAGCATCATGAATACCTGGGCATAATTAATTTGGGAACTGCTCTAGAGTATGACCCAAAGGAATGATAAAGTCTATGGAATGAAGAGGAAAACTAACAGAAACATTTTCTATGTACTGTATTCAAATGAGACTTCTGAAAATAGGATTTTGGGATACTAGTCTCTATCTGATGCTTCGTTAATTGTCCTTAAAATGTGTACAAGGATGATGTGAACATGCAGTACAGCAAAAAAGTCATTCTGAAATTTTCCGTTGTTTGTTGGCAGCAAGCCAAATGAGGAAGAAGGAATAGAAGTTTTATTAAATAGAGATTTAGGAACAACTATGTAAGACAGTCACAGCAGAGAAGCTTTCCAGATTAGAAGTTGGAATAGTATCAGCATAGCATAGAAACATTTAAGACATTTGCGTTATTTAAATCAAGACTGGATGCTTATTCAAATGATTTACAGATTTTCAGCAAAAAGATTATTGAATAATAAGTGGATGAATAATTGTGTCCTTAAGCATAAGTACATAAAACAGAATAGATAAACACGAATGGCTATGTAACTACTTTACAACTCAATTTGCCTACTGATACTGCAACATGATAACTCGATTAATATTTTCTATATTAAGGTCTAGAGTTCTAATTGTAACAATAGTACTGCTATAGATAATTTTTTAAGCTGTAGGGATATAATACATTGAGACATGTATTTTAATTACATAACAAACTTTCATATATTTTTAATATTTTAAAACTTTTACTTAAATAGAAAATGTTTTTACAAAGTATAAAAAAAGTATAAAAATCAATCAAACAAACAAACAGAAAAGGACAAAGTGTAACACAATTGACTAGCTCCTGGTTGGACATGTTTTATTATTAAGAGTTCTTCTATTATTGAGTATCCATGACATAAATATAAGAAGATATAGCAACATTTCAGATAAAATATGTCTTATTGCATCCCAACTGATAGAGAAATACAGCAACATTTCAGACAAAATATGGCTTATTTCATCCCAAGTCATAGAGAAAGCCTGGGTTTTCTTATTGTTTAATTGGCACCTAATTTAAGGCAGAGTTTTACCAAATAATTTCCATGATTATTTTCATTTTGTTTCTTGCCCCAGGATTCCGATAATGCAATAGTGGGAGTATGGTGATACCTTCCATGGATAAAATTTATCACTCTCGCTGAGAATACAAGTGAAATAGCATAGACACTGGGAGTAAGGACTTATGTGTAAATGAAGAAAGATGTCTTCCATTTGTCTGTGCTTGTGGTCCATGGTCTTTATGTATTGCCTGTCAGTTGTGTGTGTCTGATCTGCCTGCCTTTGACGCCTGTTTGTTGTACCTGTCCCTAACAAAGCGTTTTGCTCTGTATTTATTGAAGAGTGAAGAAAACACAGTATAGGAAAGGAACAAAACATTCTTCACAGAAAATTTTAACAGAATTTTACAAAGAAAGAAATGACATTGCCGACCCAACTGACCCAGAAAAGTACTTAACACTCCACATGCTGCCTCCAATATTTATGGGATGTTTATATTTTTGTAGTTGCTTTCAACCAATCAGCTTTTAGTAAATGATTACCAAAACACACATACACACAAACTGTGTACTCTAAACTTTAGAGACACTTGAATATTCACATAAAAGATATTTTAATGTAAGCTGACCTAGAACAGCTGTAGAGAAATGTCCTTGACCCTTTATTTGTGTCTCTTGTTTTTCCCTGAGACAATCTTGAATTCCCAGGCTCTCGAGATCTTTCTGTATCAGCATACACCATGGCCAAAATCACTTGGATGCATCACTGTGTCAAACTAGGAACTTCTTCTTTTGCTCATACCCTACCTAAAGTGTTAGTAAAAATCTGCCATACCAACTGTCAAGACTTCTTACTATTTCACCCTACCCTCAGGTCCTGTATCTTCTTCCTGTTTCCAGCTACTTCCACTCACATCTCACATAGCCTATCATTTTCCACTTTGTAGTCATAATTATCCACTAAAAAAAGATCAATTTATGTATTTTTCTGATCATATCTGCAGTCTTTTTTTCCCACTTATTTTTAAATATCCAGTCTTATGCTACAAAAATCTCCCTTCACGTCACCTGTTTGATAGCCTTTTTTTTTTTTTTCACGGTCACACACAGCCACTTTGACATTCTTGGAGTTCTCCCACTCCTCCACTGTATTAAGCACTAGAGTAAACCTTGGTCTTTACCTACTGCTTTTATTCTGTCGGAGGTCGTCTGACTATACGTGCCACAGCAGCTCAGCGTCCCACAGGCCTTCTGCCATTTCAAATATCACTGGTCAGAGGTGACCTTTACTGACCTTTCTTCATGACCTGTCTTTACTCTGTATTTCTAAACCTGGTAGACTACTCTTTACAGCAATTATAACCATTGAGTATTGTGGATGGCATTTGCTTGACATGTGTCTCACTGATATGAAACATGAATTTTGCAATTCCACAAGAGCAAGAGTTTTGTCAGATTCATTCACTGGCAAAGCCTTAGAACTGAGAACAGAACATGATGTGTAGGTAATGAGAGACTGAGACAGAATAAGGTGAATCAAATATGTGAATCATTACCAAACTACTGCACTGGCCCTGAGGAACAAGTAAAATTGGGCTCTTAGTTTGGAACACTAAAGCCCATCTCTAGGCCCTTAGTTTTTTTCTATTGCTTGTACCCAGAAAAATTGAAGTGTTTTGTTGACATTAATCTACCCACACTTCCCACACCCAAACGTTTGAAATAAGTGGGTCAGTCAATACTGCGTGAAAATTCCTATTAAGAAATAAGAAGCAATCTAAGAACTCAATATTGCATATAATTCTAAGTCTTAGTTTCAAAATACTTTCGGACTGTTTTCTTGAGTGAAGCTGCATGGTAATACTATATAAATAAACTAGTCACTTATGTGCTTTTCTTTCTGACTTAAGGAAAATTACTCACTTATTCCCTGTGTCTAGCAAGACTGGTAGAGGGCTGGAAGGTGGGGGAGAACCTTACAAGTTTACTCCCTTGTCTAGCTAACTCAACTGACGTCAGTAATACAAAATAACAAAATAGATGCAAATTTCTCTATTTTGGGGGCTTGGTGTCAACATGTGTCTTGTTTATTTAGAAAGGAAGCTAAGTAAGCGATGGAGATGTGTGAAGCTCAAAGCTAAGCCGTGAGAGGGGGGGAAAATAAGCTTAGAAGCAGAAGCCAGGCCTTCATCACAGCTACAGCATAAGACTGAAATGCTGCTGCTCCTCAGTTGAAGACCAGGGTATTATACCAAATTCGTCATTCCACAGTAAAATTTCAAAATGACAATTTTTTTTATGAAAACACATTCTGGAGGGGGGAAAAAGATGTTAATATTGTATATCTTTATTCAGATTAAATTTCAGAAAATATCGAGTATGAATGTTCATTCTGAAAAAGGACACTAGTCTATATTTCTAAATCGAGATTAAATGGGATATTTAACTTCACAAAGAAAAATCTGTTCACTTTCGTGTATCTGAGACACCTGCTTTACTAGTGCACTGGGGGAGAAATGGGGCTACAATTTTCAAGAGTCTTGTATTTCAAAACTAACACTTGAAATTCTTTACAGTTGAAGATCCTAACATTCTGTCTTTAAAGATATTAGCAGCCTAAAAACAATTCTCTGCTTCTCTGATATTGTCAACATCGAATTATTCCTAAAAAAAAAAGTTGTGAGACAGCAGCATGTGGGAGTAGCAGCATGCATCTGTGCCAAGCACATCCCTGCAGACAACTGAATCAAACATATGACCACAGAAGCCACCCAGGGCAAGGAACTTTAAGTGCTGCTTACTGTGTCTGTAGATTTCCTTAGAATGGTCATCAATAATTACATCTTTAAGGAAACTCTACCACGCTGACCTTTATTAGTGGTAGATATTAATATACATAATATTTCAAAATGTTCTGTTAATTATTTGACACTGACACTTTTCCCTTATTTCAGGAATTCTTGTATAGATTAATTCTAACCACTCATCCTTTCACACCTCACATGATTACGCCCAATAAATAATACTCTGAATATTTTCAGAGCAGGTGCTGCTTCACTTTCCCTTCTTTGTATATCACACTGCTGTCTTGATCATTGAAAACACATACACCACTTCATGGATTATTTCTATGTAGTTGACCACTGTCTATGCTTATTGATTTGCCTTCTGTTCTAAGATCCAAGATCTCATTTGTGGTTGTCATTTGGGGAATGCCCTTTTCTAAATATCAGTATTATCAGTATGTGAGAGATAGTTCAAATGTTTTTAGACTAAACACAATCTCAATTCCCCCCCCTCTCTGTACTATAAATTATAGAATCCAATCAATTCTAAACTCAGATAGACTCTGAAATCCATGCCCACACTTGGTTTTGATTCATATATTACTAATTCCATTCTTCATTATTGTCACACACTGATTGCAGTTAAGAGCCTTTGATCTCCATTTATACTGATGATGTTTGCAGTCTTTCCCAGTAGCTGTAGCTCTATTTCCTACCCTAACACCCTTCCTACCAGAGCAAGATTCTTACTAAGTCGTGCTTCAGTGATTCCAAAATTTCCTTAGAGTTCAGAAGCCTTTCTCATAGTGACTCTCATTACTTTCATAAATAGTAATGGTGGGTTGTATTTTTTTCCTCTTTACTCAAACAAAGTCTTATACCTTAAACACAATCTCATCTTAGACACCTGTCCTAGTTTTGCACATGTTGCTATGATAAGATATCTGATCTAAAGCAACATAGCAAAAAAAAAAAAAAGGGGTTTATTTTAGTTTAAAATTCCAGTTTAGAGCCCATCATTATCATTGAAGGAGTCATGGCAGAAGCCCATGTGGGGCTTGAAGACATGCTTGCTTGCTGTTACACAAAGCATTACCCCTGACTAAGAAACTCACTCCATAGCCAAAGAAATGTAACAGGGGCCATAGGATGCTGCATGCTGCCTGTCTGTCAGGGAACCACAAGCTATCTACCTTTCTTATACAGTTCAGGACTAGCTGTCTAGGGATAGTGCCATCCAGTGACATCCTACAATTAAAAATAGGGATTCCTCCATCTCCATCCCACCCACATTCTCAGAAGTCCTCATAGTCCAACCTCATAGACATCATTCTTTAACTGAGATTGTCTTCCCAGGTAATTCTAGCTTATAACATGATTTTATTCCCCAGGGTATATTTCTTCTCTTTCATATGTAGTTATGTGGTCCTGAGTATATGTGTGTGCACCATATGCAGAAGCCAGAAGAGGCCACTGATCCTCTAAGGCTGGAGTTATAATGAAAGACGTCAATGCTAACCAGGATAGTTCTCTATCATCTTTGATTAAAAACGAAAACAAAAACAAAACAACCAAACAACCAAACAAAATAATGGTGTGCAAGCTAGCGATCTGCTTGCTAATAATCACTTTCTTCATTTGAATGGACCCCCTCCCTGCCAGCAAACCTTGAAAGTCCATCATAAATGATTAAATACTCCCCTCTCTAGGAATATTTGTTTACCTTTAAATGCTTCATTCCTAGTATTTGGTTACATTGCACATGCAAGGTTACTAAGTGTTTATTTATTGATGTCATTTTAAAGATATTTTAAAAAATTATGTGTACATGTGCATTGTCTGCATTTACATCTATGCACACGTGCGTGCCTGATGCCCAGAGAAGCCAGAAGATGTTATTAGATCGTATGGGACTAGAGTTACAGACACCTGTGTGCCACCACGTGGGTGCTGGGAATTGGACCCAGGTCCTCTGGAAGAGCAGACAGTGTTCTTAATTGCTGAGCCATGTCTCCAGTTGCTTGCTGGCTACAACTCCGCCTACTTCTTAAATTTTGGCATCATCATCTTGGTCTGACTTTACATTGTACTAGAATCCACAATTCTCCTGCTTCTGATTCAGTGTGCTAGGGTTACAGGTAAACATCACAATGTCTGAAGTAATTCCTCTGTAATAGTGACGCCAATCTCACAGAAAAGTGGGAAAATTTACTCACTATTTTGCTTAGTAAGGAATAATTTTGGTTTTTTCATTAAATGTAATCTATAAGCTAACAACAAATGACATATAGCTGATCTTTGGATTTGGGTCAATGAAAACACTTCTAGTTCTAAGTCAAAAACTAAAAACACTAATTATAAAGAATAGACTAGGTTTGATTATGCTTTAGCAACACATACATTAAAATTGGAACGATGTGGGATTAGCATGTCTGCCCAGTAAGGATGACACACAGATTTGTGAAGTGTACCATAGTAAAAAATAAATGAATTGGTTAGTCTTGATAAGGTGAATAAATATGTTACATGAAGTTACTGGGAAAATTACATCTTAAATGAATATTGAGCTGACACATAAAGTTTTGTGAGGTTGTAAAGAAAAATAAAAACTGGTTTATACCATTTTGGCTTAACTCTTTTTTTAAAGAATTCTTTTTCCCAATGCCATAATAAATATCTTGATAATATATATCTTCTAAAAAAATAACTATACTTGGATATTCTCCTTACATTCTTCTAATCATATAAACTTTAGCAAAGACTACATCTTCATTTGCCAGAAAGTAATATACATAGAAATACTTTTTTATTGAAGATACGTTGAAACTTTTTACTTAAATTATTTTTGAAGAAAGCCATTGCATGATATATTGGCTGTTTCCCTACGAAGTTAATTGGAATGTACAACCTTTTTATCTTGATGAATTAACACCATGATTTTGAGCATAACTTAAAATCAGTATTAAGACTACCCCTTTCAAAACTGAGGTATTAGAAATCAGTTATAATGCTAAAGTTTCTAAAGTCTGGCACAATATTCCAGCCCACTCAGCAGTTATCCATGTTATGTAATTTGACACTAGTAGGTAAACCTTGGGAAATTCCAATTTGTATAGAATATCTTCCAGTTCAAGCCACTAAGCTAGAATAAGGGGCTAGGCAGTATTTGGATTATCAGTGGTACATAAGATTTCTTTTCAATGGTCATTCAGTAATTTGGGATTTTTATTATTCCGAGAACATAAGGTTTAGATTATGGATAACTACATAAGTGATCAGACAACTGAACAGTCTTAGTCTTCTTACGCATGACTAAAGGCAATCAAGTTCAGTGACGTAAAAGAAAAGAGACAGTGAGCAGATCTTATTGGAAATGAGATATTAAAAATATTCAAGCCAGGCGTGGTGGCGCATGCCTTTAATCCCAGCACTCGGGAGGTAGAGGCGGGCGGATCGCTGTGAGTTCGAGGCCAGCCTGGTCTACAAAGTGAGTCCAGGACAGCCAAGGCTACACAGAGAAACCCTGTCTCGAAAAACCAAAAAAAAAAAAAAAAAAAAATCTAATAGATAATAGTAGTGAATTAAAATAAAGGTATGCAATAAATATTTACTTATAATATTTAAATTGTGGACATAGTACTTTGATAATAATAATAATAATAATAATAATAATAATAATAATAATAATGATAATGATAATAATAATATTAATAATAATAATTTGATATGCTATTATTCTGAAACAGCCTATATTAAGCCTAAATTTAACTATATTTGAATCCAAAACTATTGTTATTTCCTTGCAGTGGTTCTCAACCTTCCTAATGCTATGACTCTTTAAGATAGTTCCTCATATTATTGTGATCCCAACCATAAAATTATTTTTTGCTACTTCACAATTATAATTTTGCTACTGTTATGAATCATAACATAAATATCTGTGTTTTCTGATGGTATTAGGTGACCCCTGGGAAAAGGTCATTCAACTTTCAAAGTGGTCATGACCCACAGTGTGAGTGAGAACTACTGCTTTATAGTAATTTTAAAAGACATTTTCAAAAATGTCTCATATTGATCTGATAACACACTTTATTATTTATTTTTGGACAGACTTTAGATCAGGCATGTCTCAAACACCTCAGACAAATGCTGAGATTAGTAATAATAATAACATTATTACCCATTACTCCAGTGTCTTTATGTGAAGATAATTGTACCATGGCAAATAAAAGAAAATCTTTCTGAATCACAGTAAAATTAAGGCAGGAAGTATTAAGGAAATAATAAAACTGTACTCCTTCATGAAGTCAGTTTCTATAATAATTAGGAAGACAATTTCTTTGTTCTTTACTAATTTTCATCTGCAAAGAGAAATATGCCATTTGCTTAATACAATTACTGTGGCTCAGTAGAAAACATTGTGTGGGAATTTTGCTTTTTAAAGACTCTCATGAAATGCAATGGTGACAACTAAAATGAGTAAGCTCGTGTGTGTGTGTGTGTGTGTGTGTGTGTGTGTGTGTGTGTGTGTGTGTGTGACTTTAGAATACATTACAGATATCTGAGTAATCTATTATGTACTGGAAGATATTTCAGAAGACCACTGCAGTAGCACATCCCTCAGAAGCATTCTGAAATGTTCTACACAAATCTAACATGTGTTCAGGATACTTAGTAAGGAAGCAACTCAATAACCTATGGACAATGCAGTTTCATTGTTTTTAAAAATCACTCATGTAGCCAGGCAAGGTGGCACATGCCTGTAATCCCAGCACTCAGGGAGCCAGAGCAGGTGGATCTCTGAGTTTGAAGCCAGCCTGGTCTACAAAGAGAGTCCAGGACAGCCAAGGCTACCCCGAGAAATGCTATCTTGAACCCCCCAAATCACTGATGTATAATATTCCAAATTATATTTGATAGATAGTAAGAAATAGCAATTGAAAAAATAACTATGTATTAACTTTTACAGAAACACACAGTGGGCATTTGGACACTAATACAAGTTCCTGTAGAGGGGGCATTGTGTGAGTGTGTGTGTGTGAGTGTGTGTGTGTGTGTGTGTGTGTGTGTGTGTGTGTGTGTGTGTATGTATTTTCTGCTTCCTTTGCACTGAAATATTTACTCATGGATGGAGGTGGGAAGAGTATAAGACTCAGGATGATAATGAAACTTACAAGGCTAAGGAAGCGTGAAAACTTCTAAGATTACAGTTCTCACAAGCCTCTCTATAACACTGTATAAGCAGCAGATCATTGCAGGAAGGCAAGTTCTTCTGTGAGGCGCTTGCAGGCTGGGCAGAGTTCTGGGAATATACTGTTAGCAAGTTCTGTTCACAGTGGGGTGGGCATTTGTTATGCAGCTGCCTTGGGTGATCCTCTAAGCAAGCCTTTCACCCACATTTTTGTAAGTAAGCCTAGTAAACTCACTGGCTCGCCAAACTGCACTTCCGTGGGAACACTTCTTAAGCCTGTCATCGGTGCCCTACCATCTCAGTTGCACTGACACTTGTTCACGTGTCTTCAGGAAAGGTTGTATAACACAACTGGAGTCTGAGGAAGGATTCACAGAACCAAGGATGAGTTTGGATCAGCTGATTGCTGCATGGCTCCTAAAACAGGCGATAAAGTACCGATGCTGGAATGTTCACGGACAATATCCCAGTAGGGCCGCCTTTACACAGTTGATATGAGGTACATGTCTCACTGATGTGGTGGGAGGTATGAGCACCTTGCCATGGTATTGTATTTATCTGGCATATGCCGAGCTACGTGAGAACAGAGCACACTGGGATGGGAGAGATCCCATGGTGGCTATCTTGCTCTATGTGGTATTGCAGTTTTCATTTGATCACAGGGATATCCCCCAAAGGACTATAAACTAGAAAATACATTGCAACTCTTGGAGATACCATAGAGAAGATGGGATTATAAGCAGGCTCCACTAGCAACTGCACAGCCCTTCCTCTGGGTCAGTGAAAATATTTGTAACTGAGGCTCAAGTTTCTGCCTAGAAAGAACTAGTATACAGAAGGAAAGGGTAGAAATGGGAAACAGACACAGAGACATTAATTTTCTGCGCTAAGCTGATTTAGAAAGAAGAATATAGAAAACAGAGGATAAGATGGAACTCTTGGCTTGCTGTTTCCTACAGCCAGCTATATGGAAAGCTGGAAGTGTACATGTTATACCTGCAATAAAGAGCCCTTTGTGGGATCCCTAAACACAGAATCTTGAGAAAACTCCGATAGAGAGATATATAAATGAGAGAAGACATCTCTCAAGTCTGTTCTTTAATACAGACAGGGAAAATTCATGATCTAATGCACAGACTTGGGCCTTACTAATTGTCCATATAGGGAAGCAATGATAATTGTTTGGATTGTGAAAAGCTTTTGAACAAGAAACGGATGGTTTTAAAGTTTGGCTCATGTTGTCGTGGGGTGTAGCTGTATGCGATCTGAGTGTCACCGAGGAGAGATGGACAATGCACTCATAATCAAGAGCAGTATAAGAGAAACTAGCCCCTGGAGGGCTGGCTCGAAAAAAACCATTAGGGACAGTTAGTTATGGCTAGCTGAGGTCACCAAGAGTACCAGGGACTGGGTGATAACAATAGCAATAACAAAACCATTAGTGAGCAAAATGTACATGTGGATGGGGGTGTTTGGTGCCCAGTTCACCTCGTCTGATGGAAATGTGGACTTAAGAGAATGAAGAAGATAATTCATCTGTGCCTTTACAACTCGCACAACGCTTCAGTGGCCCTGATAAATATCATAATGGGGTCTGATCTTTATACAAGGTAATGGAGTCCCTTCCAGATCTGTGTCATCTGCACTCTGGAGTAGATAAAATATTTTTCAAGATATAAAAAGGAGGACAGAGAGTGGAGCCTATCAAAGTTACTCAAAAGTAAATGTGATAAGATTTTTATTGAACTGGAGTTGCCACGTAGGAAATATGCTTACGATGGATGTGCTTAAGGGACACTTTGGCTGCCATATGTGACCATTGAACATTTGCAGCCATGGTGCAATGGCTGGAGCCTCTCAGACTACAGGATACAGGTTCAGCTCGGGGAAGAACAATATCACAGCCTCCCTCCCTCTTAGTCCTGAGCCATGTCAAGCGGTATGAGCCAGCCCTGTCATGACCACTGGGGATGGAAAGATATGTCACAAGCCACATAGTTGTGCCTCAGAATGACAAGGCTGAGGACTTGCCACTGGTAACTGTGAATCATGCAGGGACGGATAGATGGAATACCGTCCTCATGTCCACCTCTGTATCTACCAATACTCTTTGACGAAACAGTTAATATAAGTAACGCTGCGCTGAATTTAGAATTTTTTAAAAAAATCTTTCTTAATTCTAAATGCCCAAACCCACTGACATTTGCTTAAAATGGCATTGGTCAATCTGAAATCGTGTTCACACTCTATAAATTGCTTCATTATATAATGGCAACTCTTACATGTTTTTAGAAATTTGGAAATGTTTAGAATAAGAGTACGAACAAAAAAAGGAGAGTTTGAAAGCAGGTACACTGTTTTGTTGGAAAGTGACACTTATAGGAGGCGTGAGGTTATTGAGTGAAGATCTGCCAGCAGTATTTTACCTCTTTTAAAACCCCCTAAACCATAAAGGCTATTGAGATGAATGGTGGTTGTGTACCAGAATTACACAGTAAGTTTTTATTGATACAGATACTTTAATTGTGTTTCAGGACACAGAGAAATGAAGCTGTAACTGATACAAAGTCCCCTTCTCTTTGGAGGGAAACTTGCTCTTTTCCTTGTGCAGTGGTTACTATACAGGAAGGCAAAACTGTCTAAGATGCTGAAAATAAATTAAATGACCATTGTGTGGTCTCGTGGTTCCACGTCCATTCAAAATGGGGGAGAAAAACAATTAGTCATCCAAATCACCCTCTTCACAGCTCAAGGAACATTGTGGAGGAGGAGATAGAAAGCAGTATAAGAGTCAGGAGGAAAATATTAGGTAGGCATTTCTGTCAAACTGAAATATGGAGGAGGGAGGAGAAAGAAAGGAGGAGGAGAGATCATATGATTTACACAGCCAATGTAACGTACAAGACTCAGGAAACTGAAGAAAGTTACAAAACCCAGGGAACTAAGAAAATTATACTACTCGAGAGGCCACTCCTTCAGGTTACATTCATTGAGTAAATAACTAGGAGAGGCCGGAGGAGACTTTTTGCTGGAATTGCCTACAATTTGGATAGGCAGCTCCAAGCGAGCTGCTTTCATTAGTTGTCATCTATGCTGGGGTAGGTCTTTCCGTGATGCAGCAGCCTTTGAATTACCCATTCTTTTGTGAGTAATCACTCATGCAGGATTTTATAAGTCGATCTAGGGAATAAATCCACTCACCAAGTTAGATTTCAGTGAAATAATTTTGTTTTGTTCTGGAGTTAGTGCTTTACCTGGGGGTGAACAGATGTTTGCTTATCTCTCCCTAAGGAAAGGCATGTGATAATATATATTTAAACGGTGGTATGTATTTCATGTATATGGGGCTTGGTCTATCTAAAACATAGTCAGTAAATTCCCACATTACATTTCTTCACATGTACCTAAAAGGCATGAACAAGCACATTACACTTGAAAATGTGTAGTGCAAACCCTGAGATTTAATTTCAGTAAAGTTTTGAGGAATACTCCTATTTCTTACCTACATTTCCAGTCATTAGGTATGAATTTTGAAAGTCCATCATCCCCATTCCAACAATGTGTATAAAATCTTCAATCACCTGCATTAACTCTATTGAGCCTGGATAAATCTAGAAAAATAAGTGCAAGTTAGACTTGACAAGAAGGTCATATGATAGAGCACATAACTAAAAAGTCAGACGTTCTACATATTAAATACACATTTCAGCTCCACTTATTTGGAGAAATGTCTACAGCTGGGATCATCTGTTGGATTTTTAATTAATGGTATAATCTGATACCATGTGTCACACAGTAAGAGCTTTGGAAGTGACATGACAGACTAATCACTCCAGAAGTTAAAGAAATCGTAAAATGACTAGTAGACTGTCTACACACAAATAACGTAACTTTATTTTTAGTAGAAACCTAGGTTTAAATAATAAAACAGTGAAATTGGACTCAGCATTTTAACTTAATAGCTACATGGAGAAACATGAGAATAAAAATATAAATATAACTATATAATGATATCTAGAAATAGTAAGTCCATATTTCCTATTGTATAGTAAGTACCTATGAGAAGCATTTACTTCTAATAATTGTATTTGTTATTGCCGAGCAGAATTAGCAATAATTATAGGACTATAATCGTAGCTATAATATAAATAATTTACATATGTACATGAAAAAAAAAACAAGACTGTGAGAGGTTATTATACTTATTGAAGGCTAAAAATGAGTCTCAAGGAGGCAAACAATATATGTGAAGCCATATTGTACCTCTGCTAGTAACAGAGGTAGTATCTATTCATTGCCATAACTGTCATCTATCTATTTCTGTACCTGTGTTTTCCACATGTTTCCCTAGTTGCCTAACCATCTACCTATGCGCATGTCAGTTTACCTCCATGTTCTGTGTGTGTTAGACAACCTCATGGTACACACAAAAGGATCTGTTTTCTCAAGGACACCTTATATTGTATGTAACATCAAAGACATCTAAGAAAACATATGCATCTCATCATTTGTAAGCATGTGCATCCCAGCAGCTTCTAAACATGAGAAATTAATTGATACAGTTATAGTTATTTTATTTGTATAAATGCTATCATAGGAGATTAAAAGACCTAACTGAATAAGGCAAGGGCTATGAGGGACGGGAAGAGGCGAACAGGACAGGCAGTAAGCCTACATGCGTATTTTATAGAGGGCTATGGCTGTTACACCTAAAAATCAAATACCACACAGATGAAAAATGTATCTATCCCTCCATATATACATATCCCACACAAAAGTGCAATATTTAACATGGGAAATATTTGAGAGGGCAATCTTTTTTTTCTCACCTACACTATTGATCATTAGTGATGGGGATTCTATAAATCAATCAACCCCATTGGATGAACACGAATAAGGTTCCTATGGGCTCCAAAGCTTCCTGATTCTACTGTAGCCTGCTTGTTTCCTTGTGTAAGCTTGCTTGTGAATGCTGTGTGACAGAGGAATGAATGCAAGTTAACAACAAGAGACTACATTTTCACCCTTGGAAATGGCATATCCATCTCCCTTACCTTCACTTTTATTAAAGCATTCACTTTAGAAAACTAGTACTCGTAAGAATCAGTCAGCCTCTTTGAAATATTTGGATGTCTTTTTTTTTTTTAAACAACACTTCCCATCGTCTTAAAGATCCAGTAATTTTTCTCTTTGAAATGAAAACATCAAGGAAAACTAGTGTCTCTGTCCCTTGGTGTCTTAAGAGTATGGCGCCTAAGTAAATGATCCCGTGAGGTTGGGTTTCAAGTTTCAAAACTGTCTCCATTTCAGGCATATAAGTAGCTTTCTTTCCCTTTGGAGAAAGCAAGAAGATAGATTGCCAAGTGGTTTTTTTGATGATATATGTATGACACAACAGAGCCTGTGAAGGGTCCTACAGCAGTACCAGTTATTATTTAGAAGCCACATACGTGGTGATGTACCTCTTGGCTCTCTGAAGGGTGAAACAGCTCCTGTCTCGGAGGCCTGCTTGTATCATGGCAGACTTCCGACTGCATACTTGTTCAGCACTAGGGTCTTAATTCTCTTCCACCTTTGTTGAATGACTGTTCATGTTGGTAGAGGGTCTTATTATTAATTATATTTCCCCAATAGTTATAAAATATTACAGAGGGGTTAGCAAGCTTTTTTGATAAGGGCTTAACAGTAAGTATTTTACATATTTCAGATCATGGAGACTCTAGTGAAAGGAGTATTTCCTGTCCTTGCTGCAGAGTGGTCATTGGCAACAGGTCGGGGTCAGTGCTATTTACATAGTAGTCATTGGATGGATTTTGTTACCTGGATGCAGTTTGTCTCCTCCTAAGCCAGGGACCTGAGGGTGGACTTTGTAATATGAATTATATAAAAATTATATTATATAATGCACAGTCCCCCCCGCCACAGTGTTGGTGTATGGGTATAGATGTGTATATGTCATGGAAGTGGGGTGGGAATACTGTTATAAAGTACATTCTTTCACTTTAGTACACTACATGTTCAGCAGGGGGTTTTCATCTAAATGCAATTTGAGTCTTCCTAAATGGTCTTGGTGAATAACCAGTGAGCTCTGCGAAGTCGCATCTTCCAGAAATGTACATACACGTTTTACACAATTCTGACGTCAGTTACTCATTTAGTTTACAAAATTCACATAAGGATCTATTTTCAAGATTGTTTCTGTTAAGTCTACTTCTCCTAGATAAAGAGAGATCACAAGGCTTATTTTTGGTAAATGTTAAACACCTTTTTTAAAAAAGAAGTCACCTTTCGTGCCACACACGCTTACCACGTGGCTGTAATTCTAATAACCACTTTTTAGTAAAAGCTACAAAATAACCTCTTTTAACATTCCAAACCATCACTTTGAAAACATCACAAAGGGCCATTTCAACTGTAAAATTTGTTTTAAAAAATGAGAATGGAATTCATTCCAAATCACAACTCAACATACAGATTAGATTCCTGGTTTTTTTCCCATTGATGAGAATGCCTGATAGCATAACATTCATCATTAGCTCATGTTGTGACCTCCAGTAAAGAACACCATGTGATGAACTGCAACCTTATTTTAAACAGAGTATCATACATTCATTCTAAATATATCCATAAGTAATAGCTTCTGGCATTCTGGAAGGGTGTGTTCAGCTCCAACAGCTGTATTCCAGGTGAAGATGCCACTTTCTAACAGTGAGGGAACAAGGTTACCCTCTAGATGAAGACCAAGGACAAGTGTATAACTCAAAGGAGCAGAAGATGACAGAGCAAGGTTTTAAAGTAAGAGGTGACATCTTTCCCCCTTGCACTGGCCAGAAGCACAGAATTGGTACCTAATAATGAGGCTGGCCATGCTGTGCTATTTATGGATTTCCTATCATACCTGGAATAAAGCGTATGCCTTCTTTCTGAAGGCCTCATCTGTGATTTTGTATGAGAAATGGAGAGGACGGTTTGCCTGAACATCATAAATGTTCATTCTGTGGGTCGAGAGTGCCTTGATCTTGGGATGGTTTTTAAAAACTGGAGTCAAGTAGAAACCTTACAGAAGTTGCATGCTCAGTTGTATTTAAATTCCCATAGTAATTTAAAAACTATACTTCCCACTCCTTTGCCTGTAAAACCCTTTTCTGTTTTAGGAAAAGAGTCTCATAGTAAATAAGTTAGTATAAGATGATAAGGCAAAACATTTTTAAATTAGCTAAGTCAGTAAAAAAAAAAAAGCTCACTAACTAATAAGGCATGACAGAAAGAGAAAATTGAACATGATTATTTATGAGAGTTTATGTTAAAAATGAATAAGAGTTCACATCTATATATATGAGACAGATTCTGTGAAGCATGAATGAAGTGGAACTGATTTTCTCATTAGTATTTAGCACATCACGTCCATTGAGGTATGTTCTATTAGATGGTTTTATTATTCCCATTGTCTGTAAACCAAAAAGAAGTCTATTGCTAAATTACATAGCTATTACATATTAGTTTTTCAAAGTTGCAAATTAGCTGAAGTATTCATCTTTCCACTTATTCACAAAAAATTCCTCCCATTAGATGATATTATAAATGATCATTTGATTTCTATAAAATTATTGCTTTGTCATCTAGGATGATTTCTAAAATCATTTTATACTCTTGGAGAATCAAACTGCTGACTTTTCATGTATTTTAAAAACTGTACCTAGCTAACTTAATTATAAATTCTAAAATAATCTCAACCTTACCTGTTGTGCATCTTCCCATTTCTCCTTGTTTTCTTCATCTAGAAGGTTGCTAACTATTTGAAAGAAGTTCTGTAAATTAAATTAGATAAAAAGTTCAGTATTATAGGTGAGAATGTACTTTTCAAAACATCCATTTGGAACAATTATATCACAGGAATATTTGCAGCATCACTTTACATCCTGACACATCCTTGTTCAAGGAATCTTTTGGCAACATAATACTAAGGTTTCTACGCAGCTTTACATCTGCATATCAGAAGCAACCAGAATAGGTAAAATACTTTTCCCCCCACAAAGATTTGTTCCATTGTCACCTGTATTATGCTCCGAAACAGCATCATATAATTATTCCTCACAAATGTTTCATTCCTTCTCTAAAGAAGGCACTTGTACGGGTTGATCACAAGTTATTTTGCAAACCAGGACTGCTATTTCATTGTGTCTAATAACAGTATATATAATAAGAGCAGGGCAAAGGACAAGCCTGACTAGACAGCCCCCTCAGCTGAAATTCTTGTTCTGCCCTTCCTGGCTATAATATTTTTGCTTTTCAACTATCAATTCAAAAGAGTAAAGAGACATTCAAATTTTCTGGCAAAGAGCATGTGTAGCAATGTTTATCACATCTTTGTAAGTTTTGAATGACTAGGTTTTAATCCCTGACCTTTTCGAATGGGTTGACACATCACATGTTCTTTTACAGTTCTAAATCCTAGCCTAGCATCCTCAGTGTTAATGGCAAAAGACCAATTGGTTTTCATCTTCCTCTGGAATTATGCAAATGATGGGCTGGTTTTCTCTTTCCAAGAACACAAGCCCCATCCTAAGGTCCATTTTTCATTCTCCATGGGCACAGAGACATTGCATTCTGCTCAGGTCTGGCTACTGATAACTTCGCTTGGGTGGTGTCTCCAGAAAGATTTGTCTGTATTCTCAGATAGTGCTGTGCCATCAAGATGCAGAAATCAGAAGAAGCAGTAGGAAGTGGCCATCGAAGGGTGGCCTGAAGCCTTCACAGTGTCTAGTAGAGGCATGACACACAGAGGGCGGCTGCTTGGTCATATCCTCAGTTGGTTCCTTGGTTATATTCTACCTGACTGGTCTGTAGGTAATTATGCAGGTACACTGCAGCAGGCCGACTCACTTGCTTATGGCAGGACTCCCTTGTGGGCAGAAATAATATTAATTCGTCAGTTTTGTTTGTCTTCTCTACATGCAGCTTTTTCAAAACAAGCATTTGCTCTCATTGCAAATAAAATCGCCTGGGTGCTTTTAGATGAAAAACAAGGCTGTTTCATTTCCTCTTCTGTGGTTTGAAGCTGTTAGTATCTATATTTAATTGCCCTATTTGTGCTATTTATTTTAATAGTTCCTGGCAATCACATGGTGGGACCATGTTTCAAGTTGTAACCTCTGCAAAAGTTCTAGAATATTTTATGCAACTGTTGAAGAGGTGAGTACTAAGTGTGCTTTAAGCCCCATTTTCAACTCATTTAACCTTTCTGTACTACCTGCCATTTTTATCACTTAAAATTCCTTGCTTGGAGTGTTCACATTTTAAGGGCTTAGTCCATTGAGCTGTAACTCTACCTGTGAGCCGAAAGAATTAACCTTCAGAGTTCTCCAATTGCCTATGGCTGGTTAACTCAGTAGGGGACAGGGAGCTAATGAGGCAAATGCTGTAGGTGTCATCCCTGTGCATGCGAGATGGCCATGTTGAGGTCTATGACCTTGGTTTGCATCTTAACCCCTCTGGCTCTCATGCAAAATGCATGCTGCTGCTAACAAGAGGAGCTAAGAGAAAGAGGAAAGCAATTTGTGCAAATGCATCTCTATTTCTGGAAAAACACTTCACAAAGCATGTTTTTCTGACAGTGGGTCAGCGACTTCTTGCTATACACAAAGGCCACTGTGTGTGCATGTGCGTATGTGCATACACACACACACACACACACACACACACACACACACACACACACATTCTTTGATAAAAAGAACGAATTCAGTGTTCTTTTTAAATAACCAAAGGATAAACATAAAAACATAAATTCTTAACCAGAGTCTTAAACCAAGCAAACATAGAATATAGCTAGCATTTTGTATTATTTTTCAGGGATAATAAATGGAACTTTATTGAATCAGAGTAGGAAGGCAGCTCAGATTAAAGTTCCCCTGTGATCTCATTACTGATCATATTTCAGAAAAATCAACAGCCATTTTCTGACTAATGCAGGCCATGTAGGGCACAGTAAGATGAGTTAAACCTCATTGTCTAGAGTGATGTGGAAGGCCTCCTTGGGGAAAACAAGTCTTTTTTTTTTTTTTTTTTTTTCGTGAATCGGTTCATCCTTAACTCTTGCCCATAGAAGATAGCTAATGAAGTTCAAAATTAAAAGAAAGAGCTACAAAGCCAGAATGCCTTGGATTCTGCATCATTCCTCTGAACTTGATAGCTCTTGCTTGTCTTAAATGTACTGAAAAATACATATATTAAATTCGGTTATTGCTTAATTCACTTTAAGTTTTCACACATGTGCAGGCTGGTAGAATGGAGCCGACCAAACAAGACAATGTTTAGAACAGGAGGCTGGCAACATGCCTTCCACTTGCTTGCTACAGAGATCCTTCTTTTGCTGATGAGTGAATCAGGTCACTTAGCAGTGGCTGATATATACGACACAGGAGTGTTTGCTTTTAGTGCATGGTGTTTGGAAAGAGCTGTGTAGTCCTGACCAACCTGGAACCTGCTCTGTAGACTGTGCTGGCATAGGGGTGATCCTTCTGCTTAGGTTTCTGTGTGCTATAATAGAATTTATGCTTTAGCACACCAATCCCACGTCTTAGACTAATTTCATAAACTAAAGTCCTTGGCAGTGAAGTAGCAGATAGATACTAAAAATCGCTCTTTTGGTTTTTGTTTTAACTACATGGTGCTGTCCCACCTTACTTCTCTAATATGTAAAAGCCACTGACAGAGATATATAAATCTTGGAGGTAATTCCTTCCTAACCATGTTCCTGTTGCTTAATGGAAAGTGCTTGATATATGGACCTTTTATGATTGAATTTCTTCAATAGTATCTTTTTGTGATTTGTCATATAACTGCATTGTGGCAAATGCATACCAACCACGTTGGTGAAGACTTTTATGCTACCTTCACCACCTTTGACAAATATTTCTTCCGCTTGCAGCAACACAGAGAAAATAGAATCAATTAAATACTGACTTCAGTACCTATAACTTTTCAATAGAAATCTCTTTTCTTAGACTGTACCTGGTAAGAGAGTTTTAGAGTGTAGTTATTACTAAATGTCTGTCTAGTTAGAGCTATTATAGCAAATGGCTGTAGAACAATCTTGTCAAACAGGCATGGCTCTGTGTTTTTATTGGTAGGAAAAAAAGAGAAATAAATGCATAATGTACAGAGAAACACAAACACTTCTGTGATTACAGAAGAAAAGATCCCCAAATGAAAAAAGAATAACAACAACAAAAAGTAGTCAATAATCTTGCTGTACTTCTGAATGGCTACACTTGGCAGACTTCTGACAGACCATACATGATTTTGCATAACTTCATGAAATCATCTTATAGGTTCTATTTGTGTGAAAAATTAAATATAGAGTGGCCTAATGATTTGATTATCCCAAGGCATAGGAAATGCTTTTCTCCCATCTTATATTAGGAGCAAAACATTTGCACTTGAAAGGACAAAGGTAAATCTCTAAAGGACAAGCCTCCATAATGGAGAGGTGAAGGTTTGGTACACATCTCATTGGCTTGGGTCAGGAGGGTCAGGATAACTCTAGGAAATGATTGAAGGCTACACAAGGAAGAAGGGACCATCTATTACTATAATGATGGATAGGGTAGGATAAACAATTGAATGTAAACCTAGAGATTGGGTTATAGCTGCAAAGCCATGTGTGATGCGCGCTCTTGCTGTCTTCATCTCTTTCTTTTGCTTCCTGCCCCATAGTTTGTCTACAGGCCAGGTGTATCAGACTTCATCATGCACATAACGCTATACAGTCTTGTTTGTAGATGAATACAGATAATAGCCCTGTTTCCTGTTCTTTAATCTGTAACTGGCCTAGAAAACATAAAACTATTCTAAAAAGACACTTGTGTCTCTCATTTCTGACAGACGACTGAAGCAATGGACACCCAAAGAAATGGAAAGTTCCCCAGGAATCACATGCTAGGGAAAGGAAAGAGTGCCAACCAGAGGAGAGCCTTGTCTTCCAAAAAGAAACATCAAGCAACTCTTATGATTTGTCATATCACCTTATAAGTTGAAACCCAGATAATGGTAAGTCAGTGGTGGGCAGGCCCACATTTTGCCTGGAACTGTTCAGATGTGCTGTCCTTGGCCCTTTATTTAAACTTTAATCTTATTTCAGTGCACTGGAGGTGCCCTTAGGACTTAAGAAGTTTGCTGGAACTCTTTGACCCTCTTCCTAATATAGCCACTTTGAAGGAATAGCTTTACCTGTTCTCCCTCCCTCCCTCTACCCTCCCTCTCTCCCTCCCTCCCTCCCACCCTTTCTTCCTCCCTTGTTTCTGTCTTCCTTCTTCTTTCTTTCTTTCTTTCTTTCTTTCTTTCTTTTTAGTTGACCAACTGTGAACAAGCATTCAAGCCTTGCTTATTAGAATTGTCAGGGCCCATTTTTTTTTTTTTGTCTCTGAAAACTCTGGTAATACGCATATCCAAATATTGTCTTTCGATAAGATGACACAACAACAATTTTTTATACAGCTTCTGGGCTAAACACAATGAGTATTGCTGTGTATCTAGCTTTACTTTACTGGCTACCATGGTGACTATTGGAGGGCCAAATGAAAGGAAGTATATAGGAATGTAAAGCTGAAAAAAGACAAAAATCAATTGACAGTATACTCACTTACACAAAAGGTATATATAGAATGATTTTTTTTTCTCTATCCTGTATGGTGCTGGGGACTAAGAGTGAACAAGATGTATGTGGAATCCTGAACTCATGGATCATAAACTGTAGTGAGTGAAGAAAGTGGGTAAATAAATAAATATAAAACAATTATTTTCGGATTGGGGTTGCTGAGGTTTGTAGGCCTGTAATAGGGAAATGTGTTTTAACAGTTGCTCTTGAGCTGATGGCACTGTTTGGTAAAGTTGGGGGACCTATTGTAAGTTGTACCTCACTGGATGGGCTGGGTCACTGGGCGTAGGTCTTGAGGCTTTCTACTCAGGCTCTGCTCTTTGAGTGGGGATGCAGTATGACTAGAGAGGTTCCATGCATTCCTTGACTGCTACCATGTCTTCCCTCCCATGGTGGATTCTATACCTCTGGAACTACAATCTAGAACAAACCTTTTCTTGTGGACCTTGCTTTTATTGGGTTATTTTATCACAGCAATGAGAAAGAAACTAAGAGAGGTATAGAAGGGAGTAGTAAAGCATTTGCATGTGGTAGCCAAAGCCCTGTCTTCAGTCCTCAGCAGTAAGAATGAACACACAATTAAAACAATTTCAGATAGTGACTCCAGTGGATTGAATGTTGCTGATGGGAGGGTATTTTGAAATGATACCTATAAGTGGTGACTGAAAATGGCTCCTACTGTTTCAAAGTTATTAAGACATTTATAAAAGGTACTTTAAGCAGAACTCTGCTACCTTGCCGTGCCACCTTTGCCATGTGTAAGTACAACATTCTTCCATTTAGGAGGATATAACAAGCAGGGGCCATCTAGGAAGGCAGAGAAATCCTCACAAAAACAAGTGAATTCATGTGGCTCATCTTGGACTTAATTTCCAGGACTAGAAGAAAATGGTTCCATTTTTTTTTTCTTACCTACTTTGCTGCAATGGCACAAGTTGACTAAGAGAGATGGACATGTAGCAGAATGTGGGAAAACATGGAAGGTAGAAGGAAAAGAGAAAGGAGATAGCGCAGATGCAGGAGCAGTGGAGAATGAAATGGGAGGGAGAGAGCTGCAGAGGGTCAGAGAGGGGGGTAAACAGGTAGATGAGAGTCAGAGTGAAGAGACTGACAGACTGTGTGTGAGAGAGAAAGTCACAGACAGTGATGGTGGTTATTGGCTACTCAGGAGCAAAGCCTTTCTCTGTGTGATATCTAACCTAAGACCATAATGATGAGGTGACTGCCTTAAAAATGACAGTTTTTCTTTATAAAGAAAAAGTGAGAAGAGAGAGTACATACTTCATGACTAAAACAATCTAAACAAACTTTAGAATCAGAAAGAATGATATAATATTTCTAAATCCATCTTGAATAGGCTGGAGAGGGAAGACAATGCTGTTCATATAAAGGAAAAAGAGCAGGGTCAGGTACACTGGAGCTGTCAACTTACAATGGTTATGTAGTACATTTGATTAAAAGTAAGATCTTTCTTTTAGATGCAGAATAACATATAAAGTGCAGTAAAATGAAAGTTAAACTAGATATTGTAAAATAGTTTCAGTGTAGAGGGTAGAGACGGTGGGAGCTTGGGTCACAGAAACAACATGCACAGTGACAGATTGCACAGGTAAGAAAGCAAAGAATCACACAGCCATCTTTGGTTTTTGGCTCAGCATATTTGGAATTACACTGAAGCTACATATGCTACAACCTACATGAGAAATAGCTGCATAAGGCAGACAGATGGACAGAAAGAAAGAAAAAGAAAGAAAGAAAGAAAGAAAGAAAGAAAGAAAGAATTAAACATTGGGAATCTCTAATGCATCCAAGTGAAGAGACCCAGGAGACACGTTTGACTTAAGTCTAAATCTCCAAAGACAAAAGTAATGTGAATAATTAATCATAGCTGAAAACAGGAGTCCTTTGGGATAAAAAAAATATGAAGACTAAGAATAGACTTGAGTAGGTAAAGTCAAGGTTAAGCACTAGAGGTGAGCCTCCTAGGAAGAATAATAAATGGGATAGGTAAGGGAGGACGAGAGGCAAGAGTGACAGGTGATAGAATAACACACGTTTAAAAGATGTTCCGTGGGTGAAATTAATTCGAAGACACACAGACTGTTCTTCAGCGAGGCATACACTCAAGGGCAATTCAAAGTACAGTATACTAGAATTCATTTTTTTTAAAACTTGTCTCCTCATGGATGAGCACACACATAGCACCTATGAACACAGCCACAATACAGACTAAGGCATGGACTGCAGGTTCTTCATGATGTGTGAAACTATCTTAGTCTCCTATAGAAAAAAAATGAGTGTAGGCAACCTTACTGCATCAGTTAACTTGAGTTTGTTCTGTCCTATTTGTTTTTAAATGAGCAGCCCCTTAAGCATGGCATGAACAACATATGCATATTTTGCAACAGATGAGTAAGCAAAATAATTTAGAATGGACCAAGCCAAAAAAAAAATTCACAATGTACATTAGAGTTTTGTACAGAATATCTATCCTAGCAGCATGCCTATTGACTTTGGGTAATTAGAAGCTATCACGGGCTGGAGATTATCACCCCAAATCATCCTATTGTAGGTGTCAGGGATGAAGCCAAAGGGGCCGTATTATTCATGGAAAGAAATTAAGCACAAAAAATTAAGCACATTAAAAAAAAACAGGTGAAAGGCTAGGCTCAGCTGAGGGAGTGGGTTCCTAGCTCTAGAGTGTAAAGCTTCCAGGATTTCCTGACCTAATAGAGCACAGGTCTCCAAAATCAGGCATGGATGTCTCTGCTGAACCCCATCAATTCCTCTGACCTGGAATACTTTGAGAACAGACTGTTGACATCATTCTCCCAATGTGTGCTTGTTTAGATGAAAACAACAAGGTCTCTAATGACACATTTTGTTTTTCCTTGCTCTTCTTTTAGTCACATCCTCACAGAAACTCTGACTCATTTTGAAAATAGCAGAAGGATGTTGCTCTAGGATCCACTGGGTATGTTTCACACTATTTTTTTTTCCCTGCTATGAAGCAAAACAGCTTGACCTACAAGTGTTCTTAGTAGCCCAAATAAGCCATGCATCCATGATGCTACCAGTCTCTTTGGGATAAATTTGGGACCAAATGCTCCAATAAGGGATGTCTACATTTGACATACTCCAAATGGGATGAAGTACAGTAAAAGACAGGGCTATTCAATCCTTGTGCTTTAGGGTAGATACTTAAGTACTGTTTTTCCAGTCTTCATTTAAAAATGAAAAGTAAAGAAGTTAGCCTATATAGCTAAATATGGAGTGTTTATTATTCACCTGTAGGCAGAAGGACACAAAAGTCAATATGGTAAATTGTCAACACTTAGTACATGTTGGTTGTATGCATGTACAAAATGTCACAATGAATTCCATTCATCTACAAAATTCATGTGGAATGAACGTTATTATTTCAATGGTTACCTGGCATCGGCTAGCTAATAGATTGCATTGTACAGGTTCAATACTTCTCTGCCTTCTTTTCTCTTCCCACCTAACTGCTGTGTCCTTTGCACACGGGAACTTGTTATTTCCTCTCAGTCAGCAAGGACAGGTGTTGCTTGACTTAAAGGCCATGCAGGCCAGATCCCTCTCTCATGGTCACCTCTGGACCTCCCCTCTTATCTGTTTCTCTCATAACATTAAAAGGGAAGCACCATAACAGCCTCTTAAGATTTAAATTGTCAAATAGGAAGGCGCAAGTTTCAGGGCTTTATTGAGGATCAGTAAGACAAATCTACTCCTTTGTGTTCAAAAATAGATAATTAGCTTTTGGCCCTGGGTAGAGGTAGGACATTCTGATCTGCTCCGTAGGCTAGAACATTCCTCTGTCTCTTCCCTTGAGTGATAATCTAGCTGGGCCTACCAATCTCCTCCAGGAGTGGATTCCTCCGAGGAAATGTGAAAGCAACAGATGGACTAAATATCCCCTTAGTGAGATAATGTAACTTATTCCCACCCCAAACCCCAACCATATATAACTGATCTTCAGTAGTCTCTTTGCACATGTGACAGAAGACTTTAAGAATTACAAGCATTTAAAAATCAGCATAAACTTATACAAAAGATCTCATGCATTACCAAGACAAGATAGCCTTTTGTTTACCAAGCTTTGAGATGTATTGTAAAAATTGCCCTGGCAATTCCTCACCCTCTATCTTACCTAGTCATCTGTCACAACCTACTCTCTCCAGGAGACATTCAGCGGTACTTCCTCCCACCTCCCTTTTCCAATAAATCTCTTTGATTGAATAATTCTGCACTTATTCTCAGCAATTAAGAAACAGAGATGCAAAGACCCACAGCAAAACATTAGGCAGGGCTTGGTGAATCTTTTGTAAGAGGAGATGGAAGAGGAAGGATTGAAGGAGGCAGAGACGTCAAAGAAACCACAAGAAAACCTACAAAATCAAATAACCTAGGCCCATAGGATTCACAGAGACTGAACCACCAACCAGAGAGCATTCATTGGATGGTTCTATCCCCCCCTCCCTCACATATATGTAACAGATGTACAGCTTGGTCTTCATGTGGGTCTTCCAACAGCAGGAGCAGAGGCTGCCTCTGACTCTGTTGCCTTGATTTGGATCTCTTTCCCATAACTGGCCAGATTTGTCTAGTCTCAATAGAAGGAGAGGCTACAAATTCTACTTGATATGCTAAGGTGGATTAATAACCATGGGAGGTCTCCTGTTCTTTGAGAAGAGAGGGTGGGGCATAAGGGAAGAGAAAGGGAGGTGAGAAGGTGTGACTGGGAGGAGGAGAGGGAGGGCAAGTTCCAACAAGAAATGAATGTAAATTAACTAATTAATAAATTAACTAATAAATGAAAAAGAAAAAAGAAAAAAATCTCAAGCACAAGTGACATGTCAAAGACCAGATAAAAAGCTGTCGTGATTTTTCTTCTTAACAAAATAGAGAAGAAAATATCATGTAGATGTAATAATATAGTAAGGTGAATATCACTTTAAAAAATCAAATATTTCATTAAATATTTCTTTAATTGTTGTGTGTCGTAGGATGAATCAAAGGAGAGGATAAAAAGTTGGAAAATACTAAGTGAAACCAATACTTGTTGTTTAGGACTTCATGACCCTGAAGAAAGGCTAGCCCTTGCAATCAAATTAATTTGGTGATCCTGGTATTTGATGAGTCCCTCCACAGAATGTAGAGTCTTTCAATAATTTCTTTCTGCTTGTGATGATTTGAATGAGAAGGGCCCCAATAGGTTCATATGTTTGAATGTTTGGTCCCCAATTGGTGGACCTGTTTGGGAAGATATTAGAACATATGGCATTGTTGGAGGAAGTGTGGCCCTGGGGTAGACTCTGAGGTTTCAAAAGCCTACACCATTCCCAGTTAGCTCTCTCTGACTTATGCTTGCAGATACGATATAAGCTCTCCAGATTCTGGCCATTACCAATAAAGCTGCTAGGAACAGAGTTGAGCAAATGTCCTTGTTGTATGGTGGAGCATCTTTAGGGGATATGCCCAGGAGTAGTATAGCTGTCTCTAACGTAGCACTATTCCAAATTCTTTGGGAAAATGCCAGATGGATTTCCAAAGTGCTTGTACAAGGTGGCACTTCCTACAGCAATGGAGGAATGTTCTCCTTTCTCCACATCCTCGCCAGCATGTGCCGCCATTTGAATTTCAGCCATTCTAGTAGGTGTGAGATGGAATCTAGGCATCATTTTCAGTTGCATTTCCCTGATAAGTAGAGATGTTGAGCATTTCTTTAAGTGTTTCTCAGCCGCTCAATATTCCTCTGTTGAGAATTCTCTGTTAGGTTCTGTACACCATTTTTTAATTGGGTTAGTGTGTTTGGTGGTGTTTAATTTCTTCAGTTCTTTATATATTTTGGATATGAGACCTGACAGACTGTGGTCAGATGGTGGGGGAGGAGGGACTCTCCTGTCAGAGGTCTAGAGGAGGAGAATAGGGCAGAAGAGGAAGGAAGGGTGGGAACGGGAGTGAGGGGATAACAATTGGGGTGTAATATGGATAAATTATAATGAAGAAATAAACTTTTTAAAACTTAAAAAAATAAAAGAAGATGTAAGCTCTCAGCTACAGTCCCAGAACCATGGCTGGCTGGCTGCTGCCATGCTCCTGACAATGATAGTCATAGACTCTAACCTCCCAGAAGGTTAGGCCCCAGATTAAACGCTTTAGTTTGTAAGTTGCCTTGGTAAAGGTGTTTTGTCATGACAACAGAAAGCCAAGACCATATCCCAAATAGATACTCTCACAAGCATAACTTTCTTTCAACATTTCTCTCTTGTTTTCTGGATCACTGTCCTTAAATCCCTCCTTTTCCCCCTTTTCTCTATGTCTCAACTGCCCCCTTCCCTGGCCACCACCACCACCATGGGATTATCCGTCCACTAAACACTGTTTCTTCTCTTATTCATCCATGTTATCAAAATCTGCAAACTGTTTTTCTTAAAAAATCATTAATTTTTAGGAATCTTGTTTATAAAGAATTAAGTCCAAATGTCATTTATTTGATGAGAGGGGAGATATAAAAAATAGAAATTTAACCTTCCTTTTGACTATAACACTATTGTGTCAATGGATAGAGGAGTTAAAACTCCCTTTGGAATTCCATTGGGGGAAGTCAAAGGCAGAGGACCTGGTACAGTCCAAGGATGGAATTTGTCTACCAGAAACAGGCTTCATAATTTTGACAACTTATCTGGTCACCTTGTAGGACATTATGGAGCCACAATAATGACAAGCAATTGATAGACCAGGCCACATATTGACCGGTTCTACTTAACTATGCATATATCTTGGCCTTGATTTAAACCTAAACCTTATATCAGTAACTCCTAAAATAGACTTGGAAGCCACAAGATTTTATCTCTTCATCTTCCCAATGTAGCCACACTGCACAAATCTCCTTTCTCTGTTTTCACTATAATGTTCTTTTTCATTGGCACATGGGGAAGGCAGTTGAGCCTTGCTTGTTAGGTACTGACAGGGTACTGTATTTTACCATAAAACTCTAAGAATACAAGCTCCGCTTTGCTTTCATGCCCTGTCCTCAGACACTGCATTGTCCATCCTGCAGCCCACTTCCTACAAAGCTTGGTCTGATTGTTCAGTGTGTATATTACTGCTGTGCTTTTCATAACTCCATCTGATTATTTATTGAGTGTTTCTGTATAGTTCTTGCTTCCTGAAGTTTTTTCCTCATGTCCTAAACCTCCCATGAATACTTTATTTACTGCTGAGATCAGGGTTGTATGCTGTTGGAACTGGGAAATGCTAGAATTCTTCCTAAGATTGGGACATACTGTACGTCCCCATTTTCCCCAGGACTACAATCTAGCCCCATTCATGCTATTTTTCCTCAGTAATATTGTAAGCAGCTTGAGAGAAAGGTTCGCCTTTTAAGTATGTGTTACAAATTAAAATGCTGACAATAAAAACAGTATGGTGCACACACTCTGTGGTAAATCATGTACTTAGTCTGACTGGTCTTTAGTGTCACAACAATCCTGAAGAATACACATATACAATCTAAATTACTCACAACCTCTTGAAAGGTTACGTCAATGTATTTGCTTATTAAAATGGAATTGTAACCCACAAATCAATACAGTGTTGTCATGGTTGATCGTGGACATGTTTGGAGATGTCTGCAATTTTGATTGCCTAAAGCACACTCTTCAAGCTCGGAAGTCTAAAATGGTCATGCTTTCTTCACTCTTTGTTTCACTCCTAATTCTGTGAACAAGTGCTTTCTGCATGGTCTGTGTAGTACCATGTTACACACACACACACACACACACACACACACACACACACACACACAGACAGACAGTTTCACTGTTTAAAACGGCCACAGTATAGTGTGATGAAGGGCTCTCCAGTGATATGAAGAACAAGGAGCATATCCTATGCTTTCCACAGGAAGAGCTTAAACTGGGTGCCTTTCAGCAGGAAAACACAACAATCAATGTTCAATGTACAATAAATTGATGAAAATGTTGTGACCAAATTCTCAAAGAAACTTAATCCTATGATTGGCTACAGACAAGGGATTCAGTGGCAATTCAATGCTTGCTATTGTTTTAGTATAATTCCAAGAATACTGAAAATCAGCTGTACTTTTTTTTAAAAAATATTTTATTGATTTATCCATATTACATCTCACTTGTTATCCCATCCCTTGTATCCTCCCATTCCTCCTTTTCTCTTATTTTCTCCTTACTCCCCTCCCTTATGACTGTGACTGAGGGGGACCTGCTCCCCCTGTCTATGCTCAAAACAACGCTGAGATTCCATCTTACACCCATCAGGATGGCTAAGATCAAAAATTCAAGCGACACCACATGCTGGCGAGGATGTGGGGAGAGAGGAACACTCCTTCATTGCTGGTGGGAATGCAAACTAGTACAACCACTTTGGAAATCTATCTGGTGCTATCTCAGAAAAATGGGAATAGGGCTTCCTCAAGACCCAGCTATTCCACTCCTTGGAATATACCCAGAAGATACTCCAGCACACAACAAGAAAATTTGTTCAACCATGTTCATAGCAGCCTTATTCATAATAGCCAGAACATGGAAACAGCCTAAGTGTCCCTCAATAGAAGAAGGGATAAAGAAACTGTGGTACATATACACTATGGAATACTATTCAGCTATTAAAAACAAGGAATTCCCGAAATTTGTGGATAAATGGATTGAGCTGTACTTTTGTATAACACTTTTATATTGAACTGCAAGGATGAGGAAATGTATGAAAATAATGCCAAATAAGAACTTACACATATATGCTTTACATTTTCACTGGTTAAGTGCTATATTTCCCGATGAGGAACATGTAAACTCAGTCCTCCTTAGATATAATGAAATTTGGTGTGAATTATTCCAATGGCAAAAATTATAAATAGAAACATTCTGTCTCTGAATTGGAGTGTGTGTTTGTGTGTGTGTGTGTGTGTGTGTGTGTGTGTGTGTGTGCATTACAGAAGATGTGTACTATTGTTGGTATTAGCTCATCTAAGGTGAAGCATAGTTTAACTGTGATACCCAACGAGGGAAATAACATAATTTTATGAGGAGCTTCATTTTTCCACATGCCTCTTGATGAGGCAAGGTATGCCTGGCATGGACCACACTAAACTACCCTCATTCAGAGGTGGTGAATTCTTGTTCATAGCACTAACAGTCACACAAAATATTTACACTGTTATATTGTGATGCTTCTCTCAAGTGGTGTTTCAACTTTTTGGTATTAAAAATTAAAGACTAGATATTATATACATTTTGATGACAGACATTAAGATGCAGCTGCCAAAGAGAGAAGGCAATGAAAGGCAGTGGCCCTGCTTCGGAGTTAACTGTATTGCATGTTAAGATAACTACAACTACCCATTTTAATATATTGTGTTGATATAGACAAGGGGTAAAGGGACTTAGCAATGGTTTGCTTGAAAATTAATGGCAAATATTATTTATATTTATGAAAAGCAAAGTATAAAGTTTATCAAGTCCTTACTATTTTATTTTGATCATGAGAAGCTCCATACAATTCAGAATAATGCGTTTTATAGTTTTCTTGCTTTTACCTTTGTTGTCAAAGGCAGAAATCATGAATAATAAAATAGACATTTATTCTGTGGACATAATTTTAGATGGTTGATGTTATAATAATATTTTAAGTAAGATTAATAAGCTTGGGAATATTTTTGTTTCATAATTTTATGGATTCTTTAACAGAGCATCAATATTCTGGTTTAAGAAGTTGTTTAGCTACACATCTAAAGAAAAGGCTTTTAAAAGGTGAACAAAATAGGGAAAGCTCACTTAACAAAGTGGTTAAGCTCAGTGGATGCTTTTCCAGAGGATCCAGGTTCAATTCCCAGCATACATATTGTGGTTTACGATCATACATAATTCCAGTTCTGGGAAATCAGATACCCTCCCTCTTCTCTCTTCTCCAGGTGCTGTACATACTTAACACACAGGTATTCATACAGGCAAAGTAGACACACACACACACACACACACACATACACACACATACACACACACATACACACATACACACACACATACACACAGTCTAAAAAATGTAAAGAGAAAGTTTTTTCTTCACATTAAAAGCAGCAAGTTCTGCATGAGCTAAAGAGGGAAGGCAACAACCATGTCTTACGTATTTCAAATATTTAATGGTAAGTTAATAGTCCTATGGATTTTTCTTTAAAAATATTTTCATTGATTTCTCAGGTCCGGAGCTCTAATTATTAAATAAGTAAAGATAAAAATCTAAGAATACAATGTCCTCATGGTATTTAGAAACTTAAATCAAAGCAAATTTTTGTGGCTAGGTTTCCAGCCCAGATAAGACTGTAATAGGTGACGGGGACACTCTTCCTTCAACATATCAATTCACTCTTTTGTCCATGTCAGCATTGCCAGCCATTTCAAATAAAAGGTCTGCATCTAACTGTATTCAAAGGCATAGACAGTTTTTAACTAATCAGCCTATGAACTCTGGTCATTGTTTCCCAACTCCAGGGGTGGAGGAGAAAGGTGATGAAAGCAACCCAAAGACAATTATTTCAATATCTTGATTATTTCTTTTGTTGTCATTAACTCAATAAATATTTGCTGTTTGTTCCGTGGTCAAGATTCTAGACTAAACTTACTGTGAGTGATGGGAGGGGGCATTGCTATGATGCAATAATTTCTTTCATTTATTTATTTATTTATTTTTGTCCATTGAGTGTTGAGATGTAATGAGATGCAGGGAGAGGATGCTGTGGGTTTCTGGAAGTGACAAGACTCAGATTAATTCGCAAGGTGGAGACAGACCAAGGTTGTCTGAAAGCAGAGGAACTAATGTCACGAGGCAAGAAGAGCATGCAGTACATCTGGAAGACGGTAAGTGGTTTATTTGACTAAAGCGGTGGTCAGTGAGGGAGATCCACCCATGCCTGAATAGCATGTGATGGGACAGCATGTGATGAACATAACCAATAGTGTTCTAGCTCCCAGGGTCCAGGTTGTCACTCAAAGGACCTGGAACTTCTGCTGACACAACAAGAGCTGTTCCAGTATGCATCCTAAGTACACATTTAGACTAAGACGTGCAGGACAAACAAAGGAAAGAGGCCACAGAAATGACTAGGCTGAGATGATTAGAGGCTGGCTTAGTAACAGTGGGACTACGGATGAAAGAGTGGCAGCAAGAGGATTTGTAAGGCAGACCCCACAGGAAAGGAAGATGAAGGAAACCTAAACAGTGTTGACATATTGCCTAGGAAGTGGTGATTTTATAATAAAGAGCAGGAAATGCATGAGCACTTACATTTCAGGGTAAAAAAAAAATTAGTTCCTAGCATATTAAACCGGTTGTAGCACATCATCAAACAGGCCCAGGGGAACTCAGCCATGGCAAGCTGAAGTGCAGGGGATACCGAACACAACCATCAACCCAAGTGTTTATTGAAGCAAAGAAGACAATGGGTATATGCACATTAGTTTATATTAGATTCCTAAAAGTAGAATAAGAGAGGTACAATTTCTCTGAAGTACTTGAGGAACTAAAATTAATTCCTAATGAAACCGGAGGGAGGCTTGCTAAGCTGGCATGTGAAAGGGCTTTTAAGTCTTGAGCAAGGATTGGGATAGGTTAAGGAGAATTCCAGAGAGGATGGTGGGTTTACTAGGCAGCTGATAAGATACCAGTAAAGACAATAAAATAGAGAAATGCATCATCTTCATGAGGGAAGGAGGAAGACAGTTGTGCTTAACACTCTTGTAGACATATGAGGTTGTACAGATTTTTCTATCTCGTAGAGAAATGAAGAGAGAGGGAAGCAATGGAAGATCATGTCCTGGACTACACCAAACGACAAGTGACCCAGGAAGACTGCTTTATGTAAGTCAAATCAACTAATTTCATGATCGGACATTTGGATAAATTAAGTGTTGAATAACTGAATCCAAATGTTTCCAGCATTGTCTGGTGTCACACACTTTTCACCCCAGCACTTGAGAGTCAGAGGCACACAGGCATCTGAATTCAAGGCTAACATCATGTATACAGTAAGTTCCAGGCCAAGCAGGGCTACATACTTAGACCGTGTCTCAAGAAAAAAAAAAAAAAGGAAAGAAAATAAGAGGAATAAAAATATGTTTCTAATATAATCCATCAGTCTTAATTTTTTGAAATTTAGCACTAAAACCTTCAAGTCTTATATTTTTGAGAAATCAGAGACTTTAGTGTTATGTTCTACATGGTAATTTTTTCTATGTATATGTCTCAGGTTTTTAAAAATATATTTAATTTTATTTTATGTCAAGGACTTCAAACATCTTTTTCTGTCAGCACTAATAGGAATTTTCAAAGGGTAAAGATGCATGTGGCTCACTTAGTTTCTTATGAAAATAGACTATTTTTATAAGAAAAGTACTATCTTCAAACTGCTTGAATGATTTTAATTTTCTATCAGCACCTCTTCTATTATTGCCATTTGCAGGTAACCATGGAGTTGGCTTGGCCTACCTGCCTTGAGAGGCATGTATCAGTGGTTTTTCTGGTTAAAGTCCATGGCTCCTGGGGCAAATGTGTCTTCCAGTTCCTGAGAGATTGATGTGTTCCCTGGGGGCAGTGACGTGTTCAGGCCACTTTCTGTTCCTCTGTACATTCCCTTGGTAGTCAAAGAAGCATGGAAGCTTGACAGGACAATTGGTCTTAGACATTAATCTTGTGTACCCTTGATAACTTGCAAACTTCATTATACGCTGGAAACTACAACTGTATTGATCCTGGAGAATGCCATTATATTCTGTTTCTGATAAAGCTATAGAAACGATTGCACACAACAAAATTGCCACAGCCTCAGTTGTGCTGTGGCCACTTAAATCTGGCCTGATTTAATTCCTCACAGCCATATCATGTGACCCAGGCCAAGTTAGTAAGTGCAGGTTCTGGCAGACACTGGTGCTATGGTATGGACCTCAGCATGGAGGATTCCTTCGTACATAGACTGTCCTCTGTATATGGCATCATCTGAGTAATATTCATAGCTGGGTACAGGCCAGCACATTGTGGTCAGGAATGAATGACTCCATCATTCACACAACTGTTCCTTGCCTTCCAATAGTTAATTTAGCAAAATCCAATAAACTACGCCCCCCAAAAAACAAAGAATAACACCCCATTCGGCCCCAACAAGACACCTGTGCATTTTTAAGTGAAATTAACTGAACTCCCATGTGAGGAGCAGAGTGAGTGAGAAAAACACCTAATTTGGCAATGCTGGCAAACTTACTTTAACGCGTTTTTGTTGTTGTTGTTGTTTTTTGTTTTGTTTTGTTTTGTTTTTAGAGATAGCAGAGTTGCATTTTTCTGGAAATGCAGAAATCATCCTAGCATAACATTTTAGTCTACAGAAGAAATGGAGTTAATCTGAAGTACACACTGGCCTTACATTAAACATGTTGTTTGCCACGCTTTGTTTTAATGGCAAAAGGCAACCCTCATCAGGTTGAGTACATAGGCTCTATTATGGAAGTGAATTATGCTGCTCTAAAGTCTTCCATGACAAGGTCAGAAGGGCTGCAAGGAGCTGCGGAGTTTCTTATTTTCCCATCTGCAATAATCCTCTATGTGCCTTATACTTTCAGGCAATAGTTCTCAATGTTAAATATGCTTTTCCATGTTTCCAATAAAAAGTCCCCATACAAATGTTACACTATGTCTTTTTTTTTTTTGCATGCTGTAGATAATATGCTTTCATTATACCTAATGCACTTTTAATAGTCTCCTATGGCAAGACGGTGATATTAAACATGGGCATAAAATATCCATGATATTACCTTGAATCTGCAATAATGGTTTTTATTCGAAGGTTCAAAGCACTTCACACATATGCCTATTTGGTCTTTCCTTGAGCCTTAATGTGAGCATTTTATGCTTAGGATATCAAGATGCAGCATTCCTAAGGGGACTGAGTTCTCTGCCAGAGTCCACATTATACACAGTAAAGATGTTTCTACAAAGCCATAAACATTCTTTCCCTCCAGTGAGGCTGCCTCCAAGGTGAGTGCACTGCTGTCTGGGCGTGGGGGGACAAAGGATGACCACACTTATACTGGTCTTGGCCTTCGGGGTTCATCTTCCTTACCTGGACACCATCCGATGCAGGGATGTAACTTGCCCTTTTAAACGTGTCTGTCACATTTCTGAGGATTTCAACAGACACTAGAAGATCACCTGCATAGAAATTTTTCCTCTGAGTTAAATCCAATAACGTCTTGGTGACCTGGGACATTCCGTCACCTGCCAGCATCCGCTGCCCCTTTGCAAGGTGCTCTTTAATCTGTATGGTCAAAGGAACAGAAAACACATCACAATCTTCATTACTATTTCTATTCATATTTTCCCACAGAACTCCTTGCTCAACATATTTTAAAACAGTCTTGTGATATTTCGGATGTAAAAACAGTAAATTCTGTATATCCTACAGTTTAATGGGCTAACAACCCAGCATGCAAAAACTAGTGTGGAAATTGTGTAGCTCCTTCACAATTGAGAGACTTCTTTTTTTTTTCAATTAGAGTGTATTGGGAAAGTATCTTACAAGTGTGGAAAAAGTTTTAAACTATTCTTACGTGTAACAAGTGTGGGAAGGTATTTAGGAGGGTGTGATCAAAGATGGGGGAATGTAAGTACTTTATAATAATTGTTCTCAGCATCCGTTTTGGTAATATCTACCTTACCATCGTAGAAGGGGCTACAGGTGCTTCTCTAAAGTGTAAGGGTCTAGGTCTTATCCCAAGCACACCACACATCCCCAGATAAAGAAGAAGAAAAAAAGCACGTCCTGGAAATCCTAGCAAGTGGGAGGTTGAGGCAGAATTGTGAATAAAAGCTATCCTGGGTTATACAATGAGTTCCAGGAAAACTCAGGTGACATAATGATCACACACAACGTTAAGAACACAAAGTCGTGTCACGGAACAATCTTAATACCTCAGTTTAAGAAAAAAAATCTGTAAATATTTGAGGCTTATTATAATGCAATAGAAAGACAGTGTTATCTTTCTTTTTAAAAGAAATAAAGATGTCAAGGAAGGTTCTTCCTTTTCCATGAGCTGAGTACCCCATGGTAGGACTCAAGACTCGTAGCATCTTCATCCTCATTTCCTGTGGTCTCGTCTCTCATCCTTTCCTTTTCCTTATGGACAGAAGAGCACACTCCTAATCCTGGACCTTTGCGTTTGCATTTCCTTCTGTATGAACTAGTGTACTCTTTTTTTTGTGACTTTTTCAGAGAGCTTTGATGAGATGATGCATAATGGCCTCCTTCTCCTTCCCAACAACCTTAACCTAGTCAAATATCTTCAGCTTTACCTGCCATATTTGGTTCATTTTGTTGAGTGTTATAATTTTGTCATTGACATGACTTCAGGAATCAAATATTGAGTGAGTGAATTAGATGGATGAATGCATGGGTCACCTTCTAGGTTCACATCATTGCTAGATCCTAGGAGCACACCAGTAAAACTGGGATCCATCATATCTCCTTCCAGACACTGTCAACTGCAAACACTTGTATCAATAGCATGAGCCAAATCGACAACATGGGATAAAATAACCCTCCTGACTTGCAGAGATATTATAGCATGAAGGCTAAAAAAATTGTGGCTCATTAAAGGAGGTTTAGAGAGTTTTGGAGGGGCATGAAGTGAATGGAACCTAGCCTGAAAATGATACAAGTTAGGCCTTCAGTTTTGTACTTGACATGTGCAATTCAGAGGAGAAAAGGGCTTAGGTTTTTCCTCATCAGGAGCCAGAAGCAACAACAGCTACAACTGTGAATACGGTCTGACCGCTTTCTGTCTGGTATTTTACAATCTGCCTGTGTATGGGAATCTGAGAAGATGTGTGTGTCAGAGATCTTACGGGTGTTTCCCCTCAAGAAGAAGCATCACAGAATTAACTTGAACTTTTAAGAATAAAATATTCAGGCATCCTTTCTGCTTTCGGGAGACCTAGTTATAGGAAGCACTGGACGGACCATCCAATCAGAGCTAGGAAAGCTAGCTTTTCTCATCTGTGTTAGCAACACATCTAGCCTGACTCAGTATTAAATTAGCCTCGCTGCCATCTGACAGCTGCTTAGCAGGCTTATGTGAAATGAGTTGTGCTCAGTCCAGTTCTTAGCAAACAGTTGCTCAGATCATTCCAGTTCTCATAATTGGCAATAATTAGCATCCTTTCTGACATTGTTACTGAAAAGTACCCAGCACAAATACCTTGCAATACTTTTACATGCTGGTGTAGACTATTCACAGCATTGACACAGAGAATAAAGAGTGTTCAGAAAAGATTCATTTCTTTCCAGAACATGTTGAGTTGAACGATGCTTTCTAGTTTATCGATTGTGTGTGCAGGGTGCAATCATTCTTCGAAATCTTGCTATCTACCGAGTTTTCAAAATAGCTTCAGGTATAAAACCTAGCTTTGTAACTGTGATTCTGCTACTTATTATTTATGAAGATTGGAGGAATTTCTGTTTTCTAAGATCATTTATTTGTCTGTCAAAAGGAGGGAAGTCCCTTTGTTGTGATTGTGTTAATAGATTGCTCTTGCGAGGATTCAATTTCTGATTCCTATTTTCTCTTTGATTAGATAACATTTATAGCTCTAGAACTTTGTCTTTTACATCCAGTTCAGTAATTGTTTTTTCATCTGGCCTTAATTGGCTAATTATACTAATTATTGATAGCAGTGAGAATATATCCAATTTTGTTATACTTTGGATATAAAATCCCCCTTACCCACCTGAGCTCAAATATGAGACAGCTTCTAGCTTGTGCTGGTATTTTAGAAGCTGCTGGAAATTTTAGGAGGTAAGACTCAATGGAATGTGGTTTTAGAAATGTCAGGTAGAATGTGTTTGGGACATTTGTTGTTAGTGGCACATTCCTGTCTGTGTTCTAGAATTTTTATTTAACATAAGATGGGCAGATTCGTTGTATCCCATGGTCCCTGTCATAATCATGGTGTTCAGCTCTGATCAATAATACTAGAGACAACCACAGTGAGAAACTGAGCCAGGAGGGTCTTTCCTCATTCAAAGCGATGTTTCCCTAGATATTTGCCACAGCAATAGGAAGCTCAATTACATACTACTAAATGTTACACTTAAATCTTTTACATTCCCTTTCAGTATTTAACCATGTTTTCTAGTCTATCTCTCATCCCTTAATTTATATATATATATATATATATATATATATATATGCGCACCTCTAGCTCTACTGATTTCTACATGTGCCGGGGTTTCGCTATGGGATGCAGCTAATATGATGTATAATTCCTGTAATCATATGGAATGTTCTCATGCTTTGAGGCCCTAATCCAGGGTTTGTAAAGTTATTTTATAGACCAGTTGCCATTGTGTTTCTCCAGCAGGGGAGCCCTCAGGCCCGCTGGAGGGTCCTATTTCAGTTCTTGCTGATTATCATGCTAATTCCATCTGCTCTTAGTTCAGGCTAGAACTTTCCGTTTCTGAAAAGTGATTTCTTTTCTTTCTCTCCCTCAAATCTCTGAGTCACATAGTTCATAGAGATGCTCTAGATCTGAGAGTTCCCATAGTTTTTTTTTTTTATCTCTCAAGCCAGGGTAACAAGAAGGTGTGTGGTTATTGCTGGAGCCTCAGTAGACTCACTCTTCTTCTGTAGAAGATGATCCTGCAAACATTCCCATGAGGGAACCTTAGCCTCCAGCAAGTGCCCAAGGCTCATACTCTGTAACTTACCCTTTTTTGTTCTATTTTGTTTTGCTTTCTCCCTTCATGCCTCCTGAAAGTAATCTTACCTTATCTTATATCTTTGTCATTTTTTTTTTATCATGATCTCATCCATGCCACTAGCCTCTGAACTCCTGAAGGTCTTGTAGTTCAGTCTTTGAGAACCCTACAGTCTCTCTCCTGCAGTCTGTCACAGAAGTGCCTGTTCTATGTTCCTGCTATAATCTAAGTGAAGGTAAAGAAAGATTTCCTTTTTCTTAGTGTTTACAAGGTGAAGGTGGTAGTTGATAAACATTCAATGCAAAAAATATATATAATATTGGAAAACATTTCCATGACAGAATTGTCATTTAGAAATAGTCTTCTCAAGAGAACCCACCAATTAGTTATCCCATACCAATGTTCTTAAAAATGTATACATATAAGTAAAATTATACAAACTGAACAGTTGTATTTCTATTTTTAGACATATATAGTATTTATGCATGTGTGTGTGTGTGTGCATAACAACAATTCATGAAGAAAATGGCCATAAATTTAAAAGAGATCATTGAGTTGTATATGGGAATGTTTAGAGGAAGAAAACAGAAGGTAGGAAATGATAGAATTATACTATAAAGCCAATAGATAGAAATAAATTATTAAAAGGCATCCAACTATGTGCTTAGATTTAGAAATTTTGGAAGTTGGAATTCTGAGTTTATAAAAATGTAAGAGTCTAGAGTTATAGTTATTTACTTTCTATCTTTTAAAATAAATATTAGAAAATATTATACAATTTGCCAAGCACCTTCCATATGGCCAGTATGTGACTAGAAATGCTTTATAAGATATTTAGGTTTTAATGTGATTCTTTTAAAAAGTAATTTATTCAGATAACATCTCAATTGTTATCCCATTGTACCTTTCAGTTTCCCCTCCCTCCCTCTTTCACCCTATTCCTCTCCCCTAGGTCTGTGACAAAAGGGGACCTTCTCCCCTACCATATGATCACAGCCTATCAGGTCTCATCCAGGTAGCCTGCTTCCTCTTCCTCTGAGGACCATTATTGTGATTCTTAAAGGTACCATAGGCATACACTGTTCTACATGTAGACACAGGAACCCAGTCATTTTAGCTGTGTAACAAGACTCCAGAGCTCCTAAGTAGTGCTCCTATCAAGAAATTACCGATAGCAATCTGAGTTAAGTCTATCTCTTGGATATTATCATAATTAACAAATAGTTTACAATATAATTTTACCAAAAATTACCCAAACTCCCGAACTATCTAATTATTTAGATATCATTCCCAATTCCACATATTTCAAGAGGATTAAATGCTTTTCACTTGAATAAACAACACAAGAAATATAGAACTTTAAGAAATATACTACCCAGACCCAGAAAGGCACACATGGTATGTACTCACTTGTAAGCGAACATTAGCCACATAGTACAGGATAACCGTACCTCAATCCACAGACCCAAAGCAGCTAAGTGAAAATGAGGGTGCAAAGGATGTTGTTTGAGTCTCACTCAGCAAGGAGAATAGAAAAGACAGTGGAAGTGTGAATGAGGAGAGGGAACTGTGGAGGAGATGGTGAGGGGAGAGAAATGATGGTGGGGATCAGATGTGTAGAGAACAGGGGCAGGAGATGAGAGGAATGGGGCAGAGAAGGGAAAAGGAGGCGGTCATCTCTAAGAAGACTAGAGACCTAAGTCTGGATAAGCTCTGGCATGGTATGGAGGGATATGAGAGGGACTCTAGCAGAGATTTCTAGTAGCAGGGGCCATAGAGACTGAAGATTATACCTTCTAACTAGACAAGTCTTCTAATAGAGGGAAGGGAACACTAACACACCCACCAAAATTTCTAGTCAAAGTTCACCCTGCCTATAAGATGTGCAGGGATAAAGACAGACCAGATATAGCAGAGATTGAGGGAAAGTCTAACCACTGCCTGGCCCAACCCAAGAGCCATCCCATGGAAGAAAACAACTCCCTGATACTATTACCAATACTCTGCTAGGCTTGCAGACTGGAGTCAAGTAGAGCTGTCCTCTGTGAGGCTCCACCCAGCAGTCCCTCAAAACAGATGCTGAGACTCACAGCCAAACATTGGGAAATGCATTAGGGAGCCTTGTGGAAAAGTAGGGGTGGGGAGGAGAAAAGGATCTGGAGGTGACAGGAGCTCCCCAAGAGGACCAACTGAGCCAACTAACCAGGGCCTAAATAAAGGGGCTTGGTGAGACTGAAGCACCAATCAAGGACTTTGTATGAACTGGACTTAGGCCCTCTACAAAGATGTAGCTGATGGGCAGCTCAGACTACATGTAGGTCACCTACTAAGGGGCTCTCTCATGGACTGTCTTGCCAGCTTTTCAATTAATCCCCTCATGGACAGGGCTGCCTTGCCAGGCCACAGGGGAAGAGGACATGCTCAGTCCTGATAGGACTTGATGAGTTGGGGTGGATGGGATGGGGATGCTCCCCTTCTCTGAGGCATAGGGGAGGGGAGGAAGGAGGGAGGGTGGGACGGGGTGGTGAATAAATAAACAAACAAATAAATAAATAATAAACGAGGTAGCAGAGCTTGAGAGACTGGCCAACCAATGCCAGACTCAACCTGAGACCTACCCCATGGTAGGGGGCCAACCCCTGACACTATTAAAAGTACTCTGCTATGCTTGCAGACAGGAGCCTAGCATAACAGTCCTCTGAGAGGCTCCACGGAGCTGCTGATCAAAAGAGATCCTGAGACTCACAGTGAAACATGGGGGGAGCTCATCGAGCCTTGTAGAAATGTGTGTGGCGGGGGGGGGGGGGGGGGTAAGGATAGAAGGACACAGAGGGGAAGAGAACTCCACAAGAAGACCAACACAGTCTAGCTAACCTTGGCCAATGGAGGTTTAAAGAGACTGAAGCACCAACCAAAGAGCATGCATGGTCTAGACCTAGGCCCCATAACATACATATGCAACTGATGGGCAGCTTGTCCCTTATGTGAGTCCCCTAGCAAGTAGAACAGGGGCTTTTTCTGACATGGAGTCTATTGCCTGTTAGTGGATCCCTTTCCCCTAGCTAGGCTGCCTTGCCTGGCCTCAGAGGAAGAGGATGCACTGAGTCTTGATGAGACTTGAGGTGTTGGGGTGAGTTGTTAATGGGGCGGGATAGGGCTCCCATTTTCTGAAAAGAAAGAGACAACGGAAACGGGGAAGAGGGTGCAGAGGTGGGGCCAGGAGGAGAGGAAGGAGAGGCTGCCGTTGGGATGTAAAGTGAATAAATAAATAAATTTAATTTAAAAAATTAATTCAATATTTTCATAAATACTTTCCATTAAAAAAGAAATACACTACATTGTTGAGGTACTTCTAATTATTTAAACAGTAGGAACAATCTTGGAATATGTTACTTAAATATTTATAAAACTATTTGCCAAGTATATTTTTATATGTAGTTTTACGCAATAAAATAGGGTGGGGCAAATAGTTCAATTCCTATGGGAAATAATTATTAATCTCTTTAATTTAGTCATCAATGTCAGAAATGTTGTGTATGAGTGTGTGTGTGTGTGTGTGTGTGTGTGTGTGTATGTATGTATGAATTTTGGTATTCTCATTTAGAATGATAAGTATCAGTAATCATGCCTGTTGACAGTGTAACACTGAGAGATACTTGCTTCAAAGACAAACTTAACAGTTGCAGGAATAGGACTGCATATGAAATTGTTGGTTTTTTTTTTAATAGTTCTGAACTAATCATTCTTGGTCTTTATATAGAGGGCAGTGATGCAGGCTGGTCATGGTTTAGAGAGTAACCATGTTTCCACAGTAAACTGTTTATACCACTTTCCATTTTATGCCACCCATTGGCAGCTACTGTTGCCTCCATTGTCTCAATCCTAAAAAAAAAAAAAGGAGGGGCTCTCTCTTAGTTGCTCTTTGTAAATGACACACTTGATATAGCAGATATTTATATATTATTTCATCAGCAACTCCTACAGTCCATCTGTAAGTTATATTAAAGGTTCTCAGAATTCTGAGTGGCTTCAATTAACAGATAATTATATACAAAGATTCTTTCCATAAACAATAATCTAAATATATTTTTAATTCAATTAATGATTTAGCCATATTTTTAAGATCAAAGTTATTCACTTGATAGTGCTATTGAGTTACTTATCTAATTACTGGGCATCTCGTAATATGGCATCCTACGTTACAGTATCTATATGCTGAAGAGCGAGGATGAATGTTTCTAAAATGCAGATGTGGGTCAGCGAGGTGGCTGAGTGGGTAAAGGTGCTTGCTCCCCAGCTTGATTATGTCAGTTAGATCCTGGAGGCCCACATGGTAGACAATGAACATTCTTGTCTGACCTCCGCACATGATAGCTAGTACTTGTGTACAAAGACACACACACACACACACAGAGAGAGAGAGAGAGAGAGAGAGAGAGAGACAGAGAGACAGAGACAGAGACAGAGAGACAGAGAGACAGAGAGACAGAGAGACAGAGAGAGACAGAGACAGAGACAGACAGAGACAGAGAGAGACAGAGACAGAGAGACAGAGATAGAGAGACAGAGACAGAGACAGAGAAACTCAAACAGATAATACACATAAACAAATATAGGTGTTTAATTTAAAAAATAGAATACACAGAGAAAGGGGGAAGGAGGGATGCAGGCTATCCTGGTGAGACCTTATAGGCTGAGGTCAGATGGTCAGGGAGGAGACCCCGTCCCATCAGAGGTCTAGGGGAGGGGGATAAGGCAGAAGAGAGAGCAAGATTGGGAACAGGAAGATAAGAGCGAGGGGATACGAATCAGGATGTAATGTGAATAAATTGTAATACATTTTAAAAAATTTAAAAAGAAGTTATGCTCTTCAGCTTACTTTAGCATTGCTGAATACTGTAATAATTATGTGCACTCGAGGGGAGGTAGAGCAATAAAATGCTTGGTTCTCAAGAGCACAAGAGTATCTACGTACCTTTAAGAGAGAAGAATGCAAGCATGAATACATGAGTGTAGGTGACAATCAATGCTGTAGTTAGTATAGATAACAGTTGACAATAACACACTACATACTATATACTGATAACCGCCCCAGATAACGGGCTTCGAGTGATGTCTTATTGACTCAGTAACGAGAACTCCTATATGATTATAAGGCTTAATGAGCATCACTACTGATCAACCAATGTACTGAAAGGTTGGCAAGTTTACAACATGTTTGTGTGGTGTGTGTGTGTGTGTGTGTTGGTGGAGATTGTGGCAATGAAGAAAAATTCACTCATAGATAAAGAACATGAGGGCAAAACAAACAAACAAAACACAAAACCAAACAACAAAACAAAAATAACCCCCAACAACCCTATTCTCATGTTCTGTCTTTGTATATTCTCATCCCCTGTCTTGGTTTCTCATTTTGGTCTGATTCTTCTCGGCTCTGGTTCTCTAGCTCTCTTTTTAAAATACAATCAGTGAAAATAGAGGAAAAACAATGCCCTTATATCAAGGCTCAACCTCTTAAATATCCCTAACTAGGGAGCCAAACTTTCAATGACAAGATAAAGTACTCAAAGTCGATGTGTATGTTTAACAACAATAGCAACACTTAGACTGTTTCCATGACCTGGCTATTATGAATAAGGCTGCTATGAACATGGTTGAGCAAATTTTCTTGTTGTGTGCTGGAGCATCTGGAGGGGGAGACCTGGTGGCACTCAGAGGAAGAACAGCAGGTTACCAAGAAGAGACTTGATACCCTATGAACATATACCGGGGGAGGTAATCCCCCTCAGGAACAGTCATAGGGGAGGGGAATAAGGTGAAAATGGGAGGGAGAGAAGAATGGGAGGATACAAGGGATGAGATAACCATTGAGATGTAACAAGAATAAATTAATTAAAAAAAAACAACAATAGCAACAGAAATTCAGGAACAGAATTAAAACATAATTCTATACCTGTATCTCCTATATCTGCCTAAAGGGTCTTACACTACAATACAATTGTTAGACTTTTTCAGCCCTTCTTCATGCCAATATTTATTCTTTTACAGGAAAAGGGGAGTAACATATCTGCCTGATAATTTTAGAGAAAGCCTTGGTAAGCATGCTTTACTTCCTTTGCTCTAAGATCTGTTCCCTTGCAGGGATATACATTTCAACAAATCTCTAAAGTCTGGTTCTTCAGGGCTGAATGTTTGTGTGTGTGTGTGTGTGTGTGTTTGTGTGTGTGTGTGTGTGTGTGTGTGTGTGTGTGTGTGTGTGTAAGGAAAAGAGATGAAAATGAGAGTAGTGTATGCATATGTGTTTATGAAGTTTAAGAAAACATTTTAATAATTAGGTTTCCCTTTGAATCTCATGAGTCTCTAAGAAACCTTCATAGGTGTTAGTTGGTAGGGGCCATTCTGGAACAACCAAAGAAGTTCATCATGTGGTGATACCAATTACTCTGTATTTCTACAAGTTATCGGACTGAAAACAAAACCTGCATTTGTATGGTAATCTGTACTAATTTCAAGGATTAAAAATTACTATGAAGAAAATGATATATCAGAACTCATAGGTTACCAATAGCTCACTGTAAATAAGAAAATAAGCCTTTTTGGAATATCTATACTCTATACTAAGCACTGTATTCTACATTAGAAAATAATGACTAAAATGGCCTGGCTATTACTGCTAAATTAAATAACTTAAACTAATTGTTCAGCATGATTGATCATTGAATTTATACTTTAAACTGATAAATGGACCAATTTTGTCTGTTAAACCACTTATAACTGAGAGTATACAAGACATACTCAGCCACTGTTTATAATGATAAATTCGCATCTCAAAATGTGCCCTTGCTTCCTTATTAATGAAACGGGTGCACATATAAACTGTGCCTGTGTGTGTTTGCAACATATTACTATTATTTATATGTTGAAAGGTTAGAAAATATCATGCTATTTATTTCAAATAAACCCCTGCAGTATACTATGAATAATTGATCACAATTTAATTGGCCTTATTAATATAAAAAAATAAGAAAATGAAATCCATCAAAGGCTAAACACTGAATTGGTGAATTCTATGCCATCTCTAGAGTAATTATGACTTGTGGAAGTCCCAGTTGTTCTATGTCATAAGCACTATTGAGCTTCGCGGCACAAAGGAGTGTGAGTCTTAAGAGAACTTGATCGCCTCTCTTTCACTGACTCTGTATACTCTGGATATTGAGGCTGACTGTAAGACAAGTGTCACAGAAAGCACAGGTAGACCCTTCACCTTACACAACCTGAGCATGTAAAGATGAAAGTCATGATACATCAGCAAGCATTAGGTTGTGCCCATATGCACCTTAAGTCTGTGTATTTTTATATTTATAGATAGTAATATTTATGCACTTGTACCTATGCGTATTCTCATATATGTACGTGTATGTAATCATAATTTATGTGTCCAATACTTGCAACATCAACCTTCGCTCTCTCCTCTTAGTTTTCTTTCTTTTCTTGTTGAATGTGGACTATCTTGAGGACACGCTACATTCAACTCTATAGTCTAGGACAGATGCTTTCTAATCAAAAATCTCACATGTGAGGTCATGTGACTTAAATCAGAGAGATTAAGTCTTAGGACAACTGTGCCTGGGATGTAACTCCTCACCTAAACAGATTGCATCTTGAAGATCTTCACTTTCTGAACTAAGAAGGGAGAACCCACAGTTGATGACGGTCTCTTAACAGGGACATATATGCACAGATGGTTATTAGCTTTTTAGATGTGGTATTTTTTTACAGGATGCATAGTTTGAGATGTCATGTCTTTTACTTCATAGAGTGTATTGGCTTCCATTATTGATAGTCTGTACTTAAGGAATGTAAATCATTCATTGCTCTACACAAAAATACTAAGAGTAAAAATTTGCTATGAAAAGGTGATATTCATTTTAACTAATATGTAAGGATTGTCTTATTATTTATTTAATTTCTGCACTGTTTGATTTACTACTACATTAAAAATTGTATTTAAGACATATTTAGTATTTTTTTAAGCTGGTGATATCACACGTTGGTTAACATATACCTAAAGTGTATAAAGTACAGAGACTCATCCTCAGTATTATGGAACAAAAAACAAAATAAAAACAAATAGACATAAATAAAAAGAAACAAAGAATCCAACCAGATTAAAGTAGTATATCTAACATTAGGAAAAAATAACTCATGTAAAATTAATTGATATAATTATTTTGTTAATAATTCTAGAATATAAGTGTTTGAATAGTGATAGATATTATAAAGTTTATATATTATAGCCATATATTCTGTCATAAAATTAACATATATTATATTATATCTGTCATTATGTATAAAAGTGTATATGTATATAGTACACATGCTACAAAAACTACATTTAAAAATTGCAAAACTGAATGTATTGTAATACTTTTACATATTAAATCATCAACAGAATTTACATTTATCTGATTATATAGAAAACAAAAAATGTGTATTTTTATTACATATTTAAATAGCATACAAATAAAGCTCCATGTAGCCAAATAATAACTTAGTTATATATATTATACAGACATATTTTGTGTGCACAAGAAAAACAAGACTTTATGCATTTAAATAATTATCAAATACATTTCTCTTTTCTTTTTTTTTTTCTTTTTTCTTTTTTTCCTTTTTTGGTATTTCGAGTCAGGGTTTCTCTGTGTAGCCTTGACTGTCCTGGACTCCCTTTCTAGACCATGCTGGCCTCGAACTCACAGTGATCCACCTGCCTCTGCCTCCCAAGTGCTGGGATTAATGGCGTGCACCACCACTGCCCAGCCATCAATTACATTTCTGATAATTACTAATTTGTTATGTGAACGCAATGCTTTAGGCAGCATTTGGATTTAGATTCTCTAAAATTATTATTCTGTTTTTGTGGTAATTAAATAAGAATTTATTATATTAGTTGGGGCAGTTATTGCATACTATACTGTTTCTATACAGAAGCAAGAATATTTTCACTTTGTGTGATTTTTTTGACCTACAGTGAGAACATGAAAGGAAACATAAGTCCAGTAAAGCATGGAGGCTCGTAACAACACTGTGCTTGGTTCCTGCTTGGTTTCCCTTTGTGTTTTCCACAGTGTTCACCTTGCCTGTGTGTGGAGGACTTTATGCTGCCAGGATGAAATGACAGCAGCCTCTGAATAATGTCAATGACTTGTACTTGAACCAGACCAAGCAACACTTAATTGTGCTCAAAATATCCTGCACCACTGGCATCAGATAATCTTCTGGCATATTTCATAAGGAGCTAGAATTTAGAATACAGGAAAAGGATTGCTATTTTGAATATCATATTCTGTGAATAATTCAATGGTTTCTGGGGGAAAGAGCCATTTTTGGATCTATTGTGAGTAATTAACTATTTATGGTGCAACGAATGATCACCTTCTTCATATTTTAAATTGCATGAGAAATTCGGTACCTAAGTAACACAGCCTTGTCACTCTTCAGTTACTGAAAGGGAAAAGAGTTTAACTTTAAAATGTAGTGTTTTGAGATAATCACGTAGTAATTAATGAAGACTTGAATCAATCATGATACTTAGTTGACCTCTTCCATATGAGTCTGAGAAATATTTTTGCTTGGTCCTTTCTCTTATCAGATAAGGAATAAAATTTAGATTTTTCATTTAAACTGCCTGCATCCATAAAAACCCAAGCTCGAGGAACAAAACAATTTAGATCAGAGTCACAGATATCAGCTTCCTAACACATCCGTTTTTCCTTGGGGCATTTCTTCAGAGATTTTTACTGATTTGATTATACAACAGAAGGTTAAATTCTCACACAGTGATCATTAGGAAAAAATAAACAGAGCAAGTACTAAAGCTGGCTTTGCACCTACTGAATGCTGCAAGTGTCTGTACTCATTGGATATGCATCTTGCAAAGCTCGGCTGTTCCCAGAAGGCCACTCCATGAAGACTGAGAGAGCAGCGTCTGCTAGTGGTGCCTGCGTGTCACAAAGAACAGAGAGAAGCATTATAGCAGGATGCTAGAAGGCACTGCAGGCATTGGGAGGCAGGCTACAGCCTGGGTTTTCTTTTTTGCTTTAGGAAACATTCACATGAAATTGTTGTTTTGAATAATTTTTTTTTTTTATAATTTATGAGTTATACCGAGGAAGCAATGCATCAGCAACATTTTTGAAGTCTCTCCGTCAACTCCATCTTTACTAAAACTGTTCTACCAACTGCTTATTAGAAGGGTTTATTTATAGCGCAAGGATAAAGGCACGACTTGCTAAGCAAATGCAGCATGCAGTTCTGGGATAAAAGCTTTATTTGGGCTGGGTGGGTCATCTTATTGTACCTGTGGCATTCAGTGGACACTGATTGAATGCCAGGTCGCCCGCAGGAGTCCTTTTCCACACCATTGATATAAGGTAATCTTCTGGGCATATCTCATAAGGTGCTGGAATTTAAAGATACAGAAATATGAACGTCAGCAGTGTTTATGTTTTCAAATGTTGGTAAATAAACATTTCTCAAACACCTTCCTCAAATGTGGAAATCTTTCCTTTCTGTAAAGAATTTATTTACTGATATGTTCTGGTTGTGCTTATGGAGAAACCACTATGTCTCATTTAACAGTCTCTAAACCCTCACAGGTTCTTTAAAAGCTTCATAGTAGACATGTTTTTACTGAAGTGTCAATGGGGGTTTCAAATAAATGAACACATACAGAATATTAATCAAAAAACTTTCAAAATGCATTGAACTTTTAGATGCTGCCTTTCCAATAAGCCAGTTCTGCTTTGAAATTGTTGATGACACTAAAAAATAGGTACACACACACACACACACACACACACACACACACGCACGCACACACACACACACACACGTGCACACACACATCAATCTAGCAATACTAGGCAGGTGCTTTAACACTGAGCTATATCCACAGTTCAAGATAAAAAACATATTAATTATATCTTACTGATTTCATAATATCAATTTATTTACAGAGCAAAGATTTATAAGGGAAAATTTAATAATAACATATAAAACTGAATTATTATCTTAATCATTTCTTTTCTATTTTGAGTTTATAATATCATCAAATTATTTCCCCCTTTTGTTTTCTCCATCCAACTCTTGAATCTATATATTTCCTTGCTTTCTTCAAATTCATAGTCTCCTTTCCCATTAGTTGTTATTAAATATGTCTGTGTATGTGTACACAACTTCTCTAGTCTGTAGAATGAATAATGAAATAATGAGATCTATCAACATTGTACATTCTACTTCAGAGTTTATGAACCCATCTTACATTTCAGTATTTATTTTATCAAAAAATGCACTTGCACGCATTACATCTTGAAGTTGTATTTTATTTGCAAAGTGTGATAATTCGGAGTCACATCCTTCAATCTCCTTTACAGATAAGGTGATGAGGCCACAAGGAAGAGGGTCCCTGTGGTTTTAGATCAGTGTTGAGGGAGGTATCAGGAAAGCTGGAGCCTAGCGTTCTGACTCCTCAGTGGCCTCCTTTGAGCTTTCCAAATAACTTCTTTGTTTCTTTAAATCAGTAAAGATATTCTTCTCCCTCTAAATAGTGAATGTGTGTTTCTTCTCGATTCTCACTAAAGCACACATGCTATTGTTTTCATTCTATGAGGTGTTTTCATCACAGATGATTCAGACGATATGTGTTTTATCAGCCTGTTATCAAATGGTGTCTTCTTCGTGTCACCAATGTTGTGCCACCAGACCTAATATGTTCATCTCAGTCTGAACCCACTGGATGTTCCCTGAAGCACTTCAAACTTTGATTTATTCCTTCTTTTGGAAATCACTTTCTCCAGGATATTAGCAAGCTTTTTTCTGTCTGGCATCTACCAAACACTTGTGCCGTTTTTCCTGTGTCCATCTTCTCCACATTCTCTGCAAGATCATTAATGTTACCGGCAGTGGCTCTCTTCATATAATTTCAAAATTAATAACAATTGTCATCACTTTTTGGCTTGAGTCACAAAGCCCTTATTTAGAATTTCATATCTTCAACTCATTTAATTTCCTCAACTATGAATTAGAGTTGCACACTGCTCTGATATAGGATGTGGAAAAACAAAGTTGAAGAGGCAAATAAACTTTTAAAAATTCAAATGTTCCCTTTATCAGACGTTAACTTTAGACAAGAAAACAAAGGAACCCAGGGGTAACTGCATGGAAAGAAAGCCATCTGGCCAGGGCATGCTGTGCACTCTTCCCTATCAGGCGTGAGACCACGTCTTCCTGGCCCCTTAAGTATACCAGCTGTTTAACGGTGCACATGTGTTGCATTGGGTCGAGCAGGGTCTCATCCTGGGACTCGAGAATGGGTTTTGTCATTGAATCTGTTGTGAGAATGACAGGGATGCACAGATGTGGATCTATCATAAACACAAAGAAACAGTTATTCACCCCAAAATGTACAACATAAGGAAGGATGGGACAGCCTCTCTGCACCTTTCTTTCCCCTGGTATGTCAAGAAACAGCAGGGGGATCACTTACTGCTGCCACCATCATCCAAATAGCTAAGACTACTGGCCTCCAGAGGCAAGCCATGAGACTTTCACGACTGCCTGCTTTAGCTCCCAATGCATGGCGCTAGTGTGCTTCCATCTTTGACTGCTTCTACATGTTTCCCACAGCTGGCAATAGAAGTCCAAATGTGTGTCTCCTAAGAGGAGGCCAGGCATCAGGAAAGGAAGGAAAAGCCTGATGAAACAACTATGGAACGATGTAATGTTTATCTTCAAGCCAGAAAAAGAGGCAGATACAGGAGAAAGAAAGCAGGAGAGAGATGGTGAGAAAGAGAGAGAGAGAGAGAGAGAGAGAGAGAGAGAGAAAGAGAGATGATGATGATGATGATGATGATGATGATGATGATGATGATGGAAATAGTCAGGAAATTCTAAAACTGCATTAAGCATTAAGCAGACAAGCTGAGGTCTGGATCGAAGCTTTTGCTTGTGTTCATGTGTTCATGTGAGGACACAGGCCACCTACCTTCAGCTGTGAGGCAGAAACCTGTTGTGTCTGTCACTTTGGTTCAGATGTCTTCTGTGACTTTTGTTTGTTTGTTTTGAGGCAGAGTCGTCTCATTGCCCCAGTTGATCTGGAATTTGCTTTGTAGAACAGACTGGCTTTGAACTCACAAAGATTTGTAGGCCTCTGCCTCCCTAATGTTGTTGCTAAAACCACCACACACAAACCCACCCTATCATGGATTACAGACAGGCAAATCAGACTACTAGGTTTGTTTTTTATTTGGTTATCAAAAAATTTTTTTGCTGACACTCAAGACTCATCCAACAACCCATGTCACTACTTTTTCTTCTCCCTGTATTTCTGAACTCTGCGAATTATATGTCAAACTTTTCCCTATGATGCAAAACATCAGATAAATGTCTACTTGCCCTCCCTTGCACTGCCCTTAGTCTTCCTTTCTACCTTGGCCACCTACCCAAGTATTTATTCCCTCCCATCGAATTAGGGAACAAAGCTCACTCGTTTACTGCTGCACTTCCCTAGCTTGTACTAAGCCCTGTTTAAAGAGAACCAATAGTATGCAAAGATAGCAGAAGAAAGTAGACTGTGCCATGGCTCTTTCTGTCAAGGGGAAAAAGCTGAGAAAAAAATTAACTACAACTAGAAAAAAAATTTCATACATTAAACAGAAATTTCCGTTTCAATCTATAAATCTGAAGGATTGAAAAAATAAAAGTCTTCTGGGAAGAAGTGACATTTAATTGAAATGAGCAGTGTGAGGTCCGTTAAGTACTCCAGACAGAGGATGCAATGGATGCAAAGACCATAAACACCGTCATGACTGTAGGGGCAATAGGATGAGTGAGAGTGGTGCGACGGGGTGAGAGGGCAGGGCCTGCACTGCAGGTGATGGAGCTGCCAAGTATCCAGGCAAAGGTTTTCAAGCTTAAGAGCCATCTGATTTCATGTAAACTAGATGACGAAGACCTTTGCAGAAGCTAAGGCAATAGCCCCACGATGGTTGAGGAACGATGGTTGGGCTGACAACAGGAAAACAACTGGAGTATACAAAGTAAACTCAGGAGTTCAGCAAATGATGAAGAGGAATGGGAGGACTTCGCCTGCTCCCCGCCAGAGCTGAGGAACTAGGTACAGAGATGCCAACTCACGGCTCGAAACTCCCCCATGGCTCTGCAGGCCTGGCTGGACAAAGGTATGTGTGTTCACTACGACAAAAGGTTGCTGAAGGCAACTTTAATCTATAACAACTCCAATTACTTTCCAACACATTCGCTGCACAGAATGAATGCTCAGACCCAAATATTCCACGCTCATATTTTTCTATCTTCTATTTAAAATCATCTCTCTTCTCCCTTGTGAATGTAAAATTCCCTTTTCTGTTTTGATAGGTGAACATGCATAGGCAAGTCTCATAACCACAAGTTTCACATAGGTAGTACATAAAGAAGTTAATAAGCATCTCATATCCGTAACTCAGGTTTGTTTCTGAGCTTTGTTTAATGATACCACCTTAGTTTCTGATAACAACTAGTTGTGCCTAGGTACCTCAAAGGCAAATTTGGCACCATCTCTTCCTCAGCACTCTCTCCATCAGTTGCTGGAGCTAGGGTGTAGCACACTGGGTGTTGGTGTTGAAGCCTCACTTTTGTATTCTCTTCCTCCGGCTTCCTCTCCTCCAGCATTGAACTGGGCCTCTCTACCTCCTCAGGAGATTAGGAATTCACCTACTTCCTATAGCTACTTCTTGTGAATGCTTTTCCTTGCATCACAGAGAGTGGTCCAGGCCTCTTGGATTTAGTCTAGCTTTCCCTCAGTCTGTTCTCTAAGGCTCAAGTGTAACACTTACAAGTATATAACACAGCTCCTTTGTGCTTCAGTGGTTGTTTCTCCAAAAAGCCTCTCTCAGTGTCTCAGGCACAGAATAGACAAATTTAGCATTTTTCACAGTGGACTGAAAGCATTTGGCTGTGCATGTATCACTTCCAAGATAGTATTTTTTGGATGGTAAATTATCTTTGTTTATTTCTTTTATATGCTATAACAAACTTCAAGAATACTTCACATACAGTAGGTCCCAAAACTATGTTTATTAAATCATTTTCAATGAGCAAGTACTTCCATCTAGAAATATCAGTGATGATAGAATGCCCCTTATTTTTACTGTCTAATACATTAGTCGCTGACCAAATTCCACGAAGGCGTTCCAGAAAAATGGTTAGTGGATATGAGCAGTAGATTTTAATTTTCATTTAAATGTTAGCTAATAAAAACTTAAATAGCTACCACTTTGAGCACTATTGTTAATAGATGATTATTGTATTTATGTATATCCACTCCCAAATGATTATTGAATAATTTAAGATAGATAAATAGAATAAGTTTTAAAGTCCATAAAATCTGAGTATATTACATAATAGGATACTGTACAAAATAACTAGTCTATTTTAAGTGTGCTGAAGATAGTTTATCTAACAAGATGAGTACACTTGAATGTTTTGTTCTGTCTGTACTGTGAAGTTCTTTTCCATTTTGCTTTTATTTATTAACTTTCACTTTTCATATCATTTGTCTCTTCTGTTTTCAATGCTTTCCATATCAAATTTCCTTCAGTTCCTCCGAGGACCTTTGGAACACATTTTATAAATCCTATTGCTATAGCTATTTTCTGACTTCATCTTTATATAAACCAGTAGAAGAATGATTTTGAACACTGAGAGACATCTTGTCCTTGTAGTGGTCTCAGAAAGCCTTTTCACTTAGTGTTATGGGAAAGGCACATCCCTTCAGTGTGTGCCCTTTCCTGCAGTCCACTGTGTGGTCAGAATGTCTGTCATTGCATATGTTAACCACTAGATGGCAGTGGAGGGCTAAGAGGGACAATTGTTTTACTTTTGCATCTGTATCTTAACCGATGTTCAAAATCAAGGTAGGTAGGTGTAGCAGCTGTCTACTGGGGCAAAGGGTGTCAATTCTTAACGTTTTGCAAAGGCCTACACCTTAGGGAAAAAACAGATTGTCTTATGTTTATTTAAGTATAATAGTTTTTACTTGGGCTGCGGCAATAAAACCCTTGGGACAAGGCTCCCTCAGCTCAGCTTCCTCATCTCTGCTCTTACTATTATTATTATATTGCTACACTGACCTCCTAACAGTCTTCTTGTCTGGTACTACAGTCGGGCCCTCACATCACATGTGTGCACCATTTATTTTGATGAGTCATCGTCAATCTCTGTTATCGTAGAAATTCATACTACTGAAAAATAGGACGAGCCAGAACAGATAAATGAGTGATCTAGGGCAAGATTAGCATACCAAGGTGATAGACACATGCTTTGGAAAATGGAAAAGCAGAGGTCGGGATGAGTATTGCAGGAAACGACTGAGACGGTGAGGTTCGAGTTAGGATTGAAGGTGGTGGGAGGAGCCGGGCAGCTGTTCCAGGACAACGAGGAGGGGCAACTAATACATCAAATATCCTGCTAATTTTGAAGAGAACTGGATTATTTTCTTCATTTAAAGCCAGAAATCAATGAACACCCATTTATACATACATATAGTGTGTTAGTGTGTGTGTGTGTGTGTGTGTGTGTGTGTGTGTGTGTGTGTGTGTGTGTGTGCCCTAGCTGTCCTGGACTCACATTGTTGATCAGGCTGGCCTCTAACTCATGAAGATCCTCCTGCCTCTTCCTCCTGAATGCTGAGATTAAAGGTGTGCACCACCACTTTTGGCTGGTGGTTATATTTTTAATAGAGCCAGAAAGCAAATTTATCTGTGTTAAAATAAAAATCTAAAGACCCTTAGCCACTGCACTATCAATTTATCTGTCTTACCTTAGTTGTACTTCTGGAATTCACCCATTCAACAAACAAAGAAACCACTTACTGAAGCACCTGTCAGCTTTCTAGTTTCCTTTCTATAGCACTGATAAAATACCCTGACAGAGAGCAATCAGCGGGGAAAGAGTTTATTAGGCTTCTGCTTCCAGGTCATAGTCCATCACTGAGAGAAGTCAGAGCAGGAACTCAAGCCAGAATTCCAAGGCAGAACTTACCATATGATGCTGCTTCACTGCCTCTCTGGCTTGCTCTGCTCATGCTAAGGGAGCTTTCTTACATAGCCCTCGACCTACTGTGCGCCTATGCTGCCGTTCACATTAGGCTGCTCCATCCCACATCAGTTACAATCAGGACAATTCCTTGAAGCTAGGCCAACAGGTCAATCTGATCAGGGCAATCTCTCAGTTCGGACTGCCTCCTCAGGAGGCTCTAGGCCTTGTCAGGTTCACAGTTAAAGCAAAGCAGGACTTTCTAAGAACTTAGGCAGGTCAGAGTAGGTGGACTGAAAAGTTGGGCAGGAGTAGTCATGTATTAAGAAGTCAGTGAGTGCAGGATGAGGGCCCATAAAGATGAGGCTATTGTGAAATAATTATTAGCATATGATTAATTATTAAATTACATATTAATTTATATATTATATCATATATTAATTATTTAGTATATGTTGATATAGTATATTTTATTAATGCAATATATGTATATGTACATAATACATAATATAATATATTATAAAATAATGATTAATTATATGTCTTGATGGATTAATCAAGAAAATGGATAGGAAAGGCAAGAAGGCATCATAAATAAAAAAGACTGTCTACTCTGCTACATCCTGAGCTCCAGTATGTTACAGAAAATACCCTGGGAAGGATATGATGACAATAATTTTCATTTGAGATATCTGAGCATATCTAAGCATTATAAAAAATGAGTTGCAACAGATAGAGATTATTTAGAAAACCATAACTGGTTAAAATGCAGCATTGCGGAGCCCAATCACAAAGGACACATCTAAAGTACAACTGCTGAACCTAACTAAGCCTCAGCCTCAGGGAGCACTGCAAAAGAATGAGAGGAAAGACTGTAAGAGACAAAGGAATGAGGAGTTTGCTGAAAAATAAAGTTTTCTAGAAATTTTAGACTCTACACCCATGAAGTCTCCCCAATATGGCCGCCTAAATATGAGTTGAACAAGGACAACACTAAAAGTCATGCTAATGTGGAAAGAAAGGGTGTGTGTGTGTGTGTGTGTGTGTGTGTGTGTGTGTGTGTGTGTGAGAGAGAGAGAGAGAGAGAGAGAGAGAGAGAGAGACAGACAGACAGACAGACAGACAGACAGAGAGAGACAGAGAGAGACAGAGAGAGACAGAGACAGGGACAGAGAGAAAGACAGAGAGAGAGACAGAGGGACAGAGAGACAGAGAGAGAGACAGAGAGAGAGACAGAGACAGAGACAGAGACAGAGACAGAGACAGAGACAGAGACAGGGACAGAGAGAGAGGCCTTTACCCTCATACAGAGAACTACAGGTAGCTAACAAATTTGGAAAATGGGAACAAATAGTCTTCCCCAGGGAAGAACACACCATTGGTCATCTAATACCAAATAGTCATCGCTGGAAACATGTATACTATACAAGTAACTTTATACATTCATAGCATTGAATTTGTGTGTGTGTGTGTGTGTGTGTGTGTGTATGTGTGTGTGTGTGTGTGTGTGCGCGTGTGTGTGTGTGTGTGTGTGTGCATTTAACTAAGAGGCCAGTCATTTGAAGGAAAGTCAGGAAGTCCAAATGGAAGGAATAAGATGGGAAACGGGATTATGTTAACTATATTATAACCTCAAATCATAATTTAAATTTTTACTTGCTGCTTAGAAACCATGCTCAGGAGGAAATGAGGAGCTGATGGTTCACATTAATTATTGCTCTTGCATGGTATCTGTGTTTATCTTATCGATTGGAAAATACCAGATCGGGCTAGATATACAAATAACAGTAAGGGTTTTAATATTTTTCTATAGTATGAAGTGCTCTTGTGTGTTTAAGTCTTAACACACTGCAATAGCAACTACTACTCATCAGCTGCAAGATCCACTGCTTAGCAGCCTTAGGGCTACAGCAAAATCTCATTTGTAAGACACAACTGCACTTGGAAGTCACAAGTATGTAGTTAGCATGCTCCCTTAAAACAAGGTAGCAATTACCTAGCGATTAGCTGTTAATGTGTCTATTCAAACTGATTTTCTGTCTTTTAAAAATAGCAGAAATTATACAGGGCTTAAATCAATTTGATGTAGAAAATTAGTTTTCCCCTCATATGCTAGAATTTCAGCATTAAAGAGAAATTGATTCTAAACTACAGAGCTGGCATGCAGAAGAAAGAAAAATACCTGCACTACTCATGACCCCCAGTTTCAAACTGTACTTGCTGGCAAATCATGAAGCACTGTCCTATGTGAGTTCCTTGTTCCCCTGGCGGTGGAGGTGAAAGAGGTCAGTCTGAGCTCATAGGGGCTCCCTGCTCTGAATTCAGACCTGGGACATAGAACCGTGAAGAAGTCAATCTGTTGCTAAGGTCTGAAGTAAAGGAGTTTGTGAAGTTTGATGCGGTGTTGTGTTTGTTTCTTTTAAATAGAGTCATACTATGTAGCGCAATTGCACTTGGAATGTACGGTCCTTCTGCCTCCACCTCCCATGTGGTGATTATAGACACATTCCACCAAGCTGTAATTAGTCTTCTTGTAGTAAATTCTCTTTATCCGCTTTAAGTTATGTGCCTGTAACACTACCAGGAATGACTCCTCTAAATACATTAAATATTGTAATTTATCAAACATCTTGCTAGTTTTGAAGAGAACTGAATGCTTGTCTTCATTTTAAACAAGTAATCAAAGTAGAAAAAATGTACCGAACCTGAAGCTACACAGGAGGAAGTGGAGACCCATGGTCAGTCAAGCAGCAAGGCCACGCTCAGTGCAGATATTTACTTTGTGTCCAATTACAGAAGATTTTAGTAGTCTGGTGATAAATCAATTGTATATTTTTAAAAGTTATCATTGAGTCATTGAGTGCAGAAGTGAAAACATCACAGCCTCTGTGTGTGTGTGTGTGTGTGTGTGTGTGTGTGTGTGTGTGTGTGTGTGATTATAGACTGCCTATTTGAACTCTGGACAGTATTTTACCCAAGTCTGGACCAGTACTAGGTACTGTCTGGACAGTATTCTAATGCATGTTGTAAATTCTGTACTCTGTGTTGTTTAACTCCATTTCAGTCTAGCAGATAAGTTTTCTTTAGTTCTAAATTCTTACCCAATTTAATAGAAGGAAAATTAACTTTAATATTGAAGGTCTGAGAGCACATGCAAGAATTTCCAAAGAATATTGGATTTGTTTGTCCTAGTATACGATCTTCACAACGGCTAGTTTTAACTAGGTTCCCAAATGTACTCCCGTGGTCACACATGTAGAAAAATAATGCTTGGTGGTGCACCAGAGTAAATGGACAAAACTACTTGAGATTTGGAGTACTGGATACATCTCCTTCGGGGAAAATGCACTGAGTTCTTCAATACAATTTTAGACCTATGGGACCAATCCCAGCTTGACAGGTTACTGTATACTGCCTTGAGGTACTCTAATGAAAGAGAGTAAGTGAGGTTGAGATTTGGGGAAACTGAAAAACTGAGCCTCACCTTTGACCATGTCCCCTGGAGGGGGAGACCTGGTGGCACTCAGAGGAAGGACAGCAGGTTACCAAGAAGAGACTTGATACCCTATGAGCATATACAGGGGGAGGTAATCCCCCTCAGGGACAGTCATAGGGGAGGGGAATAAGGGGAAAATGGGAGGGAGGGAAGAATGGGAGGATACAAGGGATGGGATAACCATTGAGATGTAACAAGAATAAATTAATAAAGTATAAAAAAAAAAGAAAAAGAAAAAAAGAAATTTATATTTGTAGAAATTCCTATCTCATACCTATCATTTATCTATTTACAAAAGAAATAGATAATTTTGTAAACTATAACTATAAAATTACAGATTTGATTTTAAAAATTCATGCGATGAATTAATCTGAAAGATAACAGAATTCTTAGAGAGTTAAAGATTACAAAATAATAGGTATTAAAATCATAGCCATTGCATAGTTTATTGAGATGATGCCATAGAAATGTTATCACCACTCTAGTTATTAATGTTATGAAACATGAACCCAGTGATCTATTATGGCCAACAAGACTCAGCACAATTATGAGATGTTAGGCTAAAAAGACATTGTATGCATGAAATGTGTTGGGATTGAAGCTAACATAATCATATTGACTATTAATAACACATAATGGGAGCACAGATTACCTTTATAGGATTTCCATAAAAAAGATACACTATAAAATGAGGGAAAATAGAAGAATCATTGATGGATGGACTCCCGAGAGAACCCCATCACAATGGTCAAAGTGGAGGAAGCAGCAACACTAAGGGGGTTAACAACAAAACTGTAGTATGAAGAAATAATATGTACCATTGCCACAATACATACATAATAGTACATACTTATAACCGAGTAGAGAGAAGTAGTGTCGGAAAACTAGTGAGGTGACATCATTGACATACAGAATATCTGGACTCCACAGTATGCACTCAATATGGCAAGTAATGAAAATCTATGCAAGGTTTTTAAACCAGGTGAATCATATGACTAAGGCCGTAAACAAGCCACAATAATCAGACAAACCCGTTCAGAAAAGATAACGTTATGATGATATGAGTGGCAAAGTATTCACCAACTGCCATTTATCATCATATTTAGTTATAATGTTTTATCACATTGAAGCAATTCTTTGCACCATGTTGCTTCCATTTTAGGTGTGACGTTACCAAGAGAAAAACATCCACTCTTTCCTGCGCTCCATGGCCACTGTATTTTCTATGTTACTCTACTAACAGGTATTGGGAAGGCGCATGCACAGGGCCACCTGGGAAGGAAATAGATGATCAAGGGTCTGTAATTAGAACATTAACTGCCTCTGTCAATAATCAGTTTGACTGACACAAAGGGTTTGCTAGTAAAACAGAAAAACTCTCCCACTCTGTAAGAGCCTAGTAGATGACTGCTGGCAAAGTCTTCTGTGAGAGGCAAAGGACTCTGTGAGAGAGGCAAGGCAAAGTTGTAAAACAGCCAGTATGTCCCAAAGAGTTGACTAATGATGATAAGAAGAAAACAAAAAAAAAGAGTGGATGCTGAAGCTGAGGGTCCCTCATATCAGGACGTTCAGAAAATCAATGAGGAAGAAAAAGGTTACATTTGATATTAGAGTTGTTGCTTCTCTGTGCATCGGAACAAAGGAGTTGCATTAATTAATGATGTTCTTATTGAAGATAATTGTTAGATGCATCTTAAAATGTAATTTTGTTTTGTCTTGTTTGGTTTGCTTTGCTTTGCTTTGCTTTGGTATTTTGAGACAGGGTTTCTCTGTGAAGCCTTGGCTGTCCTGGACTTATTTCGTAGACCAGGCTAGCCTCAAAAATCACAGAGATCCACCTGCCTCTGCCTCCCTGAGTGTTGGGATTACCAGCGTGTACCACCATGCTCATCTTAAAATTTACTTCTTTTACTATGAATGGAAAAGAAGTGAAAAATAGTAATATGTACTTCTATATTTTTCTTCTCAATTTGAGGATATTGCCAAAGTATTTCTAAACCAGAAAAGGTAGGCTAATAGAAGATTAGAACAAATTGATTTTTAAATTTCCACCCTGGAAGAACCTATGAGAGTTTCCCCAAAGTCTTCTTTGATGAACAATCTGCTAAGATAAATTATTGTAATAGTTATCACCATAGCAACAGGCTTGGATAAAGGACATGTAGTGTTATCTAATTCGAACTCTGAGTCCTTTGCCCCTCAGTGATTTTTCCTTAATTTTGCCCATAAAATTCAGCTGCTTTGTCCCAGAACAGTAGATTATGTAAAAACAAGCAACACTTAGGCTTTGGGCAGGATTGAATACTGTTTTAGGTATTTATTAAGCAATATCTCTCATTCAAAGGTGATCTACAACATCTAATATACTTCTCTGCTCTTTAATATGTACCTGAGGCACCTGACAAGAACAAACAGATGTCAGTACCTACTGCCATCTACTGTCAATACATAACTTAGGTGAATAGCTGGTGTCAAAATGTGGGTATGACATTATTTACTATTTACTATTACTTACTATAGCCAGAAATGTTCAGTTAGTACCTTTTTATTGTTCAGTTATTTCAACCTTGTGAAGAGCTCACCACATAACAGTGTAATTACTTATATGTTTTAAATATAACTGGTAATAGCAGAAACTAATGAAAATCCAGGGGATTTCACATGCACTCATAGCAACTCGGAGAGAGGACAGCTCATGGCAGCTTGTAAATGCTTCTACAACTTTCCTCCTTGGGTGAGGAAATGAGCATTTTAAACTGACATATTTGGGCTATGGAAGTGATTATATCTAAGGTCAAACTGAACTGGAACAGCCAATGTGTAACTGCTTAATGTGTCCTATACTTGTCTCTTTAAAAAAAACAGTTTTGGTAGATTTGATTCTCAACTCTCCAGTCTACTAACTGGCACCTGAGGAGAAAACAAGTGAATGCACTGGGCACCCCACCTTCCCTAACGCTGTCTTATACCAGGTGCATTTCCATAGTGTAGCTTTTCACTCTGGAAGATGAGGAACACTGCGGACACACTCCTGCCCATGAAGAGAGGTGCGGGAAACATCTTGGCTTTCTACTGTTAGGATAAGGACACCATGATTCAAAGCTACTTGGAGAGAGACAAGGGTTTCTTTGACAAAAACTTCCAACTAACAGTCCATCATGAAGGGAACTCAGAGCAGGAAGCCATGGGCAGAAACTGAAGCTAAGGTTTTGGAGGTGTGTTGTTTACTGGTGCAGTCCCATGGATTGCTTGAGCTAGCTTTCTTATGAAACATAGGACCACCTCCCCTTCTCAGAACTGGCACTGTCACAGCATGCCGTGCCCTCCCACATCAACCATAAATCAAGAAAAAATGCTCTAAAAGCTTTCCTATAGGCAAGCACATGAAGGAATTTTCTCAAGTGCAGTTCTTCTTCCCAGATGACTTCGGTTAGTGCTAAGTTGGCACAGATGCTAGCCAGGACACAGACTGCAGTAGGAATCTAGAAACCTGCTTCCTGGCACTGCAAATTTTACATTAAACTTGTTCTAATGATAATTATTTTACTTTTTTTATGGAGCAGGAGAAATGAGAATTGGAGAACAAAGCGTTGAACAAAACATGACCCTTTATGCTGAAAAGTCAATAGCCCTGCTTTTCTTTAAAAGGTTGCCATGAGAGGTTTTGTCTACATTTGCATTTTCAATGTATTACAGCCAGCACCCTTCCTCATCAGTGGAGAAGCATGAGTTAAGTACATCTTTGCAGTCTTCCAGGCAGTGTGCAACTTTCACCAATGGAGCAGTAGTTGAGGAGTGCATTTCATTTCTCTGTTAATTTTCAATCACAATTTTATTATGAAGAGTTGACTTTAGTCAGTCACTGAAATCTAAAAGACGCCCTGGAGACCATTCTCATCAGCATCACCTTGTAGCGATTAGAAATGTAAATTCTCAAGCCCACACAAGCTCTACCTAACCAAATCTCTGATATTCTGTCAGGAGTCCACAAGCCCCCTGCCTGGATTTTAAGCTGACTGAAGGCTTCAGAGCATTGCCTTAGTGATAAGTGGTTCCCTGCAAAGACACAAGCACAGAGTAAGTAAAGTTCTTTTCTTTATTCCTTTTCTTCAGGCAGTCTTACTTGAGAAAAAATAAAATAAAAGACGAAGTCTGTCTGAAGTTGTATATAAAAATGGCCTTTTTTATTTAGACAGAAAAGGGGAGATGTTGGGAGATGGTCTGATGTATTTTGATGCTAATTACTGCTTGCAGTCTCTGTGAACCTTTTGCTTAATAAAAAGCCATCCCACCTGGGCAGGGCAAAGGAAATATGTGGGTCTTAGAGAGAAAGGGATCCTGGGAAGAAGAAAGACCACCACTAGGAGAAAGGAGAGAGACCTAAAGTGAAGAGAGGAAGGCTGTCATGGGTTAGATAGAGGAAAAGCACATGGCCGGTGGTGTGGATGGAGAATCCAGCCCAGATAAAGAACATTAGCAAATATTTGGGATTATGGATGGGAGGTAGCTTGATAGAAGTTATTGGAAACATTTGGCATGGGATTGAGGCAGGGATCTCACGCCTGTCCCACAATGGGAGGTAGTTTAGAAGATTGACATCTGCCCTGACCTAGGTTAACTAAGGCTATTTTAAAATATAACAAGTGTCTGTGTCTTGATTAATTACTAGCCAGGCCTACAGGTAATACAGGTAATTTTAAAAACAATAGATGGGGTGCAGGAGTAAGGCAAAGCAATGGTGCTTATATTTATGATATGATGGTGTGCAGGTGGTTCATAAAAAAACATTGCAGTGTGGAAGATACAGTTTGCACTACTACTGCTATTGCTGTCCTTGTTTGGCATGGAAATCTAGAGAAAAGTACCAGAATTTATATATTTGGCTTCTCAGCCTCCCTGGAGCATCATGCCTTCATTAAGATTTAGTGTTCCTGAGCACAATCAACCAGCAGGCTTCCCTCATCCTGATAGACAATGCAATTGTAATCCCCAAAAGCAAACATTATTTGTAGATTAAAAGCCATATATATGTATGTGTGTATGTATGTATGAGTATATATATATATATATTATTTGTAAGTGATAAATTTCAACTTAGCAACAAATGGATAAACAAATAGGACATTAGTAAGATGGTCCAGCAGGGAACCAACAAATTAAATCTAACCAGTCCACCAGTAATATTTGAAAGATTGTTTCACATTGTAATAGAAAGAAAAATCAGTGAAGCCCTGACCATGCCCATCAGAGCCTGAGGGTGTGCAATGCAACTGAGATAAATGAAATCATTATTTGGTGAGTTTGCCCAATTTAAAAATTGGGAAATGTAATTATCTTCCCTGGAGTGATTCTATTTCCCAAACAGTAGTATTCTTAAGTTTTGGTCACTATGATTCTTGTTTCTTATTAAAAGAAATGAAACATCTTACTGGGGGCAGGGGGAGTCAATGATGCTGTTTTAATATTGCCCTAGACTACTTTCCCATAAAGAAAAGTCCTAACGTTGCAGAGCATTTTTATATGTTTAGTAGATAATTTGATTAAATCTAGATGATTAATTTTCATTAGTTATCTGAAAGATGTACATATATTTCTCCTTCTTGACAACAGCCAGTCCCTGGACAAGGTTGATTAATTTGTTTTTGAATTCAAATTAAGTGAAGCATAAAAATAAAGACTAGTTTTCCCCAGAAACAGGCCCCCAGCAAGAATTAATAATATTAAAAATAATACAGGTAACAAAATCATAGTTTTAAGAAAAACATTTGTTGAAGCTTTGCACCCGACAAAAAAAAATGCCTTAATAAATACTAAGGTGATTTGAACACTTCCCAACGTGTTCTGTCAATGTGTGTACCTGAAACAATATATTGGCTTGAATTAGGACTGCTATACCCTTATTCACAAAGGGTATGATGACATCCATAATGGGGAAAATAAACAGGGTTAGGGAACTCTAAGACATAGAGCTTAGTGTGTAACTCAGTTTCACCACGTACATCTATAAAATAATTAGTTATAATTACTGCCTTCTTAATAAAAAGGACAGCAAATATTGTGATAAAAGCATCCTATCCTTCAAAGACACTAAATTTTGAAAGCAACAGTTGTGAACACCTTTTAATGTATAATGTTATTTGTGCAAAGTATCAGAACTAGTTACAGTGAAGTTCATTTGATAAAGCTGTGTGTGTAAATGGGAACGTTTTTTGTAACTTTATAAGCAGTAATCTTAAAAATATTTGGCTGAATCGAGAACTATGTTTCACCTGGAAACCATATATTTGTAAGCTTATTGTCGTTGTTTTCCAATCACCTTACTGAAGAGAACTGAAAATACTAATACCAAGAAATATAGCATCACACTACATTTGTTTTTTAGTTTTATTTGATAAGCTATTAATCTGTCTTAAACCATGAAACCTAACAAGCCAACGTAGCAAATAAAATGTAGACTCTTTCTCTAAACAGATCTGTAAAATGTTTTTCCAACAGCAGGTGGCAATCTTTGTAAATCTGATTGCCGCTGCTCCGTTTTACCTATGCAGATGAAATGCACTTGTGGACAGACACTAAGCTTCACGCACCGAGAGAGACTGGCTCAGACACCTTCCAATATCAAGAGAGTCTTGCTTCATCACACTCTACCATTCTAATGAAATTGCTCCTCTGGCAACACACATGTTTTTGTTTAAAGCTTGTTAATTCTCACGCGGTGCAAGGATTTCATTGTTAATCTGTCTAGGCATCCTTCGCAGCAGAGTTTCTGCCTGCTATTTGTCTCTTATCGTTCTGAATTCACATGGCCTGAAGAATTAGCAAAACTAATTTTAGACCTCACGCCAGAAGAAAACCTGCTGGCAAGTTGCAAAACTTAAAACTAAGTTTCTAGACCAGAGAGATGGTTCCGTGGGTAAAGGTGCTTGCTGTCTTGCCTGAAGACCACTCAGGGAAGGGGTCTCTGAGTTGCTCTCTGACTTTGGTATGTGTGTTGTGGCAGGCCTGCAATCCAGCCCAATAATATAATTAAATTTAATAATAATTTAAAAGAAACTGGATTCTGATGCAATTATTAATGGTTAACTGAGAAAATTCTTTTAGCCTATTACTTATGGAGAAATGCAATGTTTTGACTACTGGGTAACTCTTAGAGTGGTCAGTTTAGATATAAATTGATAGCTTGAATATTGCAAAGACATACCAAAATTCTGTAACCAGGTAGCAGAAGGAAATAGGAAACTTCTGCATTGTTACCTGTCTTGTTGTTGTGACAGAACACCCTACAAAGGCAATTTAAGGAATAGAGGGTTTAGTACATTCCATCATAGAGAGCTGCCATGGCACCAGGGGCCTAAGGTAGCTGTTACATTATATTTACAACCAACAAGCATGAAGAAAGCTGTGCTCAGCTTTCTTTCTTCTTTACATTGAATCAGGGAGACAGAGTGCATGTTCCTGCCCCAAATTACCTACTCTAGTAAATTTCTGAGACATGACTTGACTACATAGTGTCGAGTTGACAAATGTAAGCCATCGTGTGTCTGCCATTTTCCTCGCTTTAACACGAAACAGACCACTCTCAATGCATAACCTCTAACTCCTGTCAGCAGAGGCTAATGACCATCTCATAATGCAAGATGCATTTAGTCCCACTTTAAAGTTCCCATAGCTCTAATCAGGCCTAATACTGTCCAAAAGTACAAAGTCCAAGCTCACTGGGGACACAAGGTGATGTCACGATGGTGAGCTCCTACAAGATAAAGAAATGCACACTTGCAGGACAAACTAGCACAGCGAAGTATCCATACTGCAAAATGAAGAATGGAAGAATAGTAAGGTATGATCAGACAGACCAATGTGGAAACCCTCAAGTGCAATCAAGAAACCCTGCAGCTCCTCAGCTGCCACCTAGGGATTCAGAGAGAATCATGGGAGCCCGGAAGGCCGGCCCTTCCTTCCCTGCTGCCTGTAGGAAACCCTGCCTCTCTCCTGGGCTACTCCCATTTCATGTCTATCTACAGCCTTCTTTTGGTCAATGTGCCAAGGCTCTGGCATCTGGGACCATCAGAAGACTCCACTACAATGTAGGCTTCACCTTCACAGCTTCATGAAATGGTCTCCCGGGCGTCTCTTTTGTTAACTGGATTGACACACACACAGCCTTGGGTTATCAGCTCTCTGGAAGGACGCAAGCGTCTGTGACTGCTCCAGTTCACATCTTTAACATCTCCTTCAGCTAGGACAAAGAGAGTTATACTGCCGAGTTTGGGTTACCAGCTCAGGACAGAGACATGGTACACAGTCAGGTCAGCTTTCGTGAGCTGGTACCAGTGAGAACGTCACAAAGATTCCTTTCAGGAACTTTTTCAGTTTAGGCAGTCTCATTCAAAAGAACCTGCATTTTTCACTGGAAGGAGCCCCGGATGGGGAAGGGTCTTGCACTTAGGACATCTATTCTGTTGTCCCAGTGCAGTGTCAAATCAGTGTCACTAATCTCTTCAACAAAGACAGAATGTTCTGTTGTTCTTGTCCACATTCTCCTGCTCAGAAGGTTGAAATTTGTCCACACATTTTCATCATCAAAGTGCATGATTTTTTAATATCTCTCTGCTTCACTTGAAGTACTTCATCATCAGCACTTTTGTTACTATTGTGTATGTATGTCTGTGGATGCTTGTGTGTGTGTGTTTGTATGTGCATGAGGCATGAGTTTCTGTTATATGTCTATGCCAGTACAGTAACATGCGAGTCATGGGGTATATGCAGAGATCAAAGAACAGACATTGAGGGGTAGGTTCTCTCCTTCCACTGTGGGTCTTGTGGCTTGAATGCAGGTTACCAGGATTGCATGGAAAGGAATTTTACATGTGGGGACTCCTTGCTTTCTCTGTAGACTTGAATGAGAGCAGTAAGCAGGAGCCGGTGCCTCACACTTAAAGCTAGCCTGTCTGAAGTTCCTTCCACCGAATACATCAGTCTCTTCCATGCGATCCCGTTCAATTACTCAGAGCACGGACAGGATACAGCCAGATCATTTGCGAGATATTCATGTGGAATATTGCACGAGTGGCCGCTATTCCAGCTTCTGATGGAGCTCATGTTCACCTCTGAAACTGATTGGGCCACATCTCTCTCCGTCTTACACTTTTCTAGATTCTCACCGGTATGGCCCAAGCTATGTTTATACTTTTGAGGGTTCTTGTAGGTAAAATATCCAAAGCTATTCCATATCTCTTCCACTAACCAGGTCCAAAGCCCTAAGAACTGCAAGGTCAATTTTATCATGACAATGACTCCACTTCTTGATAACACAGTCCTCTGAGAAAAGCAACTGAAGAAGAAAGAAGTGTATCTTGTCTCACAGTTTGAAGTAGCTGGTTATCTTGTATCCACAGGCAGGAAGCAGAAGCGCTGGAGCTTGGTTTTCTTTCTCCTTTTTATTCAAGAGCAGTCAGGATAGGTCTTCCCACCATGGTTAGCCTAATATAGGTGATTTCTCACCAACATGACCAGCCCAGAGATTTGTCTCCAAGGTGATTCTACAACCCTTCAAATTAGAATCAACCCAAACCAACACACCCATAGAATAAACACAATAGGGCATTCACATTCTCTGGGTTCACTTCACTGGGCAATTACAAGACCGACCCCCCACTCTTTTGCATGTTTGTATCAGTCTCACCTATGGTACCATGCTAAAATTATGATTTTTTCACTTATATACTGACTTCTCAGTGTGTCACAATTATTTCAAGGAAAGAATTTAGTATTCTAAAGGAATGAAGAAAATATGAATGGTATATGAAGTGTTATCATCTGTGTTTACATGCATACCACATTCATTAGCCATAACATCTCATATTTTACCTATAGTGATTTTTTAAAAGATTGAATATTGAAAAAGAATGGGTAAATTGAGATATCTAAGGTTATCCATCGTGGGGATATTAAACAGTTTTAAAAGTGAGAGTATATGAATCTCAACAGTACCTTCTATTTGATTTGCTTAATACTTAAAACATAAAGATTTAAGAGTGTTTTTGTATTCTCAATAAGCAAATTTCATAAAAATAGTAGAAAATATGCTGTGATAACATAAATCGTACATGACCTAGTTATTATCCTTTGAGACTACCTTTAACTATCATGTATTTCAATGTCACATTACAACAAATAAATTACAACTTATGGAACTATTCTGATGTATCAGGAGAATTTGGCATATATTATTTTAAAAACAGTGCATTGCCATTTATTAGTATCAGTATTTTCATTGAGGAAGTGGTCACCTCACACACACACACACACACACACACACACACACACACACACACACACCAGTTTCTCCTTACCTGGACACCGCTGCTCACTACACCTTCTCACTTCTTCACCGGTTCCTTCACACTGCTGTCCTGTTACAGCTGCACCCTGACACGTCCTCATTCTCCTCTCCCAGCCTCCATCACATGACTTGGAACATCCGCTCCAGTGACCCCACTGATTCCACTGACCATTGGCTGAAAGAAAGGGGTCTTCCTTAACAGCAGGCTTAGCGGTCACACACTGCTTTGGAGATGTGTAAAACTAAGGATGCTAAGATCCCTTCTATTATTATTAATTTACTTTCAAGAACAAGCTTTTTCCAAAAAGTTGACGTACTGTGCATTTTGTGATTAGAAAAATTATATTAGCGTGTCTATTCACAGGGAACCTGTCTTTTAAAACCATAAGCCTAGCACTAAATTTTATTAACATAGTGGTTATTCAATCTCAGAATCTCCTGACTTTTCTATTTTCACAGTATACAGTAAAAGAGAGTAAGTAGTTTTGTTCATAAGAATATATAAAACTTACTTTCGTTTTATAACTATCTGGTGTGGCTCTTTAGGGTCTTATGAACTTAGTGTATTTGTAAATAGGAACTAGCCTTACCTGTACATTCAGGGTTGTAGCACTCTCTGCTTTCTGCCCATGGTCCTCTGCACTCAGAGCCTCCGTGAGCAGCTGCTGTGCACTGCCGGCTCCTCTGCTGTGTCCCATTAGAACATGTCACTGAGCAATGGCTCCATGAACTCCACTCCTGCCACTGTCCATCAACTACCAAAGGAGAAAGAGACAGCATAAGATGTTCCAACGGGGAAGGCTATGCAGGGAGCACAAGGTAACAGCAACTTGAAAGATGAATGCCAATCAAGGATTCTGAATATGATTGCAGATCACACTGCATGAGATTCTATTACTACTCCACAAGGTATTACTGCCTTTTTTTTGCTTCTGTTTCATTTTACATATAATCATTTATGATGGCTGACCGTGACTACCAACTTGATGGGATTCAGAGTCATGACAACAAATATCTGAACATGTCTGTGAGGAACTATCTAGACTTGGGTAGCTAGGCTGAGAAGACCCGCCCTTCATGTGATTAGCACAAATGTACTGACTGGGGCTCAAGACTACGTAAAAAGGAGAAAGGAAGACAAGCTGTATTTCCTTTGTGTCTTGACTACAGGTACAACAGGATGAGGAAACTCCTGTTCCTGTCACCTTCCTTAGGAAAGTAAACACTGCTCTTGATAACTTAATTTTATCAGGTATTGCGTCAAAGCAATAAGACCAATAACTAATACCCTTATTTCTACTAATTTATGCATTAAAAAGTTAAGACCTTGAGCTAGACTTCAGAATACAGAAGCAGGATAATGTGACCGAAGGCAGAAACTTGGAAACACATCACAAAAATCATATTTTAAAATATAAGCAACTAAAACTAACCAATAGATGACATGCAAAAAATAGATCAAAGTTATATAATGTGTTGCACAGAATGATTTCACAATACTGTGAGATATAGGTCCTGAGGGCCTGGGACAGCTTGCTGCCTAATCTGGTTCTCCAAGGAATCACTGAGAATACTGAGAACACAATAGGAAAAGAGCTGTCTGTAAAAGGGTATACCTAGGTCTCTAACAGAATAAAGGTGGGCATTTCCTAGAACAAGACACAAGCTGTCGGGAAGGGAATCCAGAGATCCACGTGAAGAGAGGCATCAAATGAAGTTGGTCATCAACATAATTGGTTAGAAGAAAAAGTGGGGAAGAGCCTGAAACACATTGGAACAGGAGACAACTTACTGAACAGAACACCAACAGCCCAGGCCTTAAGGTCAACAATTAATAAATGAGACCTTATGAGGCTGAGAAGCTTCTGTAAGGCAGAAGACACTGTCAACAGAACAAAGCAACAGCCTACGGACTGGGAAAAGATCTTCGCCAACCCTACATCTGACAAAGGTCTAATATCCAAAATATATAAAGAACTCATGAAATTAAACACCACAAAACCAAATAACCCAATTGAGAAATGGGGCTCAGAATTAAACAGAATTCCTAACAGAGGAATATTGAATGGCTGAGAAACACTTAAAGAAATGCCCAACATCTTTAATCATCAGAGAAATGCAAATCAAAACAACTCTGAGATTCGATCTCAGAACCATCAGAATGGCCAAAATAAAAAATTCAAGCAACACCACATGCTGGCGAGGATATAGAGAAAGAGGAACACTCCTTCATTGCTGGTGGGAATGCAAACTAGTACAACCACTTTGGAAAGCTATCTGGTGCTATCTCAGAAAACTGGGAATAAGGGCTTCCTCAAGACCCAGCTATTCCACTCATTGGAATATACCCAGAAGATGCACTAGCACACAACAAGGACATATGTTCAACCATGTTCATAGAAGCCTTATTCATAATAGCCAGAACATGGAAACAGCCCAAGTGTCCCTCAGTAGAAGAATGGATAAAGGAATTGTGGTACATATACACTATGGAATACTACTCACTTACTAAAAACAAGGAATTCCCGAAATTTGTGGACAAATGGTTTGAACTAGAAATGATCATAATGACTGAATTAACCTGGAAGGTGAAAGACTCAAATGGTATAAAGACTCAAGGGGCATGTCCCATGAAAGTCTTTACTTACCAGGAAATTGGCATAGATGTGAGGCTATCCTCTTGTGACTCTGGGTAGAGTAGTATGGGAAAATGGGGAAATAGATGGACCCAGAGGGTCCTAGAAGCCTACAAGAAGAACATTATGATGGGCGGATCTGGGCCCCGGGGTTCTGTTCAAACTATGGCACCAGCCAAGGACAATACGTGTAGTAAACTTTGAACCCCTAATCAGATCTAGCCAATGGATAGGACAGTCTCCATAATTGAGTGGTGAGTGGGGACTGACTTTCGCACAAACTCTGGTGCCCCATATTTGACCAGGTCCCCTGGATGGGGAGGCTTGGTGGCATTCAGAGGAAGAATAGCAGGCTACCAAGAAGAGACTTGATACCTATGAGCATATACAGGGGGAGGAGGTCCCCCCCAGTCACAGTCATATGGGAAGGGAGTAGGGGGTAAGCGGGAGGGAGGGAGGAATTGGAGGATACAAGGGATGGGATAACAATTGAGATGTAGTATGAATGAATTAATAAAAAATGAAGTTGGTCAAATATTGCAACCAATTTTTGCATCTGGGTTAATATTTTGGGCCACTGTTCTCAGGCAACTAAGTAAGCTTTGAAGTATTTAAACGGAGGAAGTTCTGGTAAGAGCTAGTGCTGTGTGGGAAAAACAAATTAGGGAAGAACTGAGGAGCATCTGAGCTTGGATGACAGAGAATTGGGAAGAATAGAAAGGTGGTGCTCAGAGCAATGAAGGAAATCTCTGGGAACAAAACAGAGAAAAACGCATGGTGACTCCCAGGTATCTTGTGTCTGATGGCTGGAATGCAGACCACTGCACTTGGCTCATCCTTAGAGCTTTATTCTCCTGCTCATTCACTCATATGATGTTAAGAACAAATTATCCAATCTGTGATTGGTGCTGATGAGAGAAATGAGAGGCTTAAGTTCCAACCTCAGCTATCATGGAAAGTATGAAATTATACATATAGGCAAGTAAAAGTTCAAAGGAAAAAGGTACTTGAGGTTTGCAGGACTTCACTGGATCTTATCTACACAAGGGATAATTGATAGGTTGGTGAGATTTGAATAATTTAATTAAAAGAGACAGACTGACAAATGCAAAAAAGTAGAAGATTAAAGCAAAAATATGTTATTAAAATGTACAAATTAATATATGAATGCTATAAATATGTTCATAGATCAAGGTCTACTTTGTCTATTCCCACTCTGTGTTCTTAGTTTGATCATGGCTGAAAGGGAAGTTAACATCACACATAAGTTCTACCAGAAGCTAATATTGCTGTGAAAATACTTCCAGGTGAACCAGATTCTGACAGAATGAGTTGATAATTTCAAATCTCACGTGTAGCTATTATATTATATTATATATTGTTCTTTAATAGATATCTAGCTGTACTTAATAAGCCCATGTGAGATTAAAAAATCACAAAATACCAATTTAATCACATTCATGTAATTTCAGCATCTCTTTTGTTGTAAGTACCTGATACAATCTTATCTGACCATGTAGTACACTTGTTAGACAAAATGAAAATTCTAGTGAATCAATAGGACATTATAATGTATCAATGTATCCTCTGGCTTTGACTTTCAGGAGGCATGTAGTTTTTATTTCAGATTTTGCTTTAAAAAAACAAAAAGAGAGCTTTGAACCCTTTATGAACCTTTGCTATTCCAAGCAATTGGAGAATGACCTGAAACATTAAGATTAATGACATGTATCTTATGTTTTAATTGATAAAGGGTATACAGATTGACACCTAACTCTCAATACTCAGAAAGCAAAACTAGTGGAGATAAATTAGATGACATCAATTTAATCAAGACAGGACTGGGTTTCCTGCAGCATCCTTAGAAGTCCCAATTTGAGATAGTTTTCAAGCACGTTTCATCATGACTGTTATAGTTACATACTCTTCACCAGACCAAAACAAAACAACAAAAAATTAAAACACAACACACACACACACCAAACAGTATATTAAGCAAAGAAGTTATAGAAATAAGAATGAGCAAGTCAAGTGTGAGAATGAGAGAGAAGATAGACCGTGTGGTTAGAGTTTTGTTTCTATAAGAAAAACACAAAGGTCTTGCTGAAAATTAATTGGGAAAAATGGTTGTATCTGTTTGTGCAAAGTTTGGTTTAATTAGGTTTTTTACCTCGAAGGAGATGCTATCTTTCCATCAGCCCAAAATTAAACATGTCAATGTCATACATTTTTAATGTGAGTTGTCCAGTGCTTGCTAACAGTGTACATATTTTTGGGTTACCCAATGTTCAAGCATGAGTTAATATTAGAAACATGAAGGATATTTTCAGGTTAAACACTGTCAAATACCCATAAAACACATGTTTGAGATGTGACTAGTTTTGTTTACAAAGTCAGTTACAACAAAATATAATAAAATTGAAGATATATAAATCACTTTTATTAGGGTTTTTATTTCATTTTTATTTCTGCTATGTATTTGGAGTTCATTTTATCGGATATTAGCTGAGATGTTCTGAAATAATTGACTTGATAAAGTAATTCACTTTATACACAAAGAGAGAGAGAAAGGAGAGAGAGAGAGAGAGAGAGAGAGAGAGAGAGAGAGAGAGAGAGAGAGACAGACAGACAGAGAGACAGAGAGACAGAGAGAGAGAGAAGGGGAGACAGAGACAGAGACAGAGAGAGACAGAGAACTTAATTCTTTTAGTGTATTGGCTATATTACTATATAAGGAGAAATGTAAGGAGTGACAAAAAGATTGACATATGTCACAGATGTACATAAATTTCTTTATTGTGAGAGTGAGGGATCACAATATTATAAGATTTTCTGTTATTTTTTTAGTTTCATATCTCACCTTGGTATTTAAAAAATGTTAATTACTATGTTCTTCTAAGGACTTCTGCTGCTAGGTACTCCAGGAGCTGGTAGTCTCATTTTAGGGAACATGAGTTTCTTGGAAGAAGTTAATTTCTCTTTTGGAATTTTAGGCACCCAAAATAAAGAGTGGACATTATATTTCAGGTGTGAATGCTGGTATATATAAAGCTAAGCACCATTTATTAAAATACAGGTATCTATTAATTTAAGAATGACATTCTTCTTGGTACTAAATAAAGTAAATGGATAACTGTGCTATCTGGGGCTTAACTGGGGAGACAAGCAGTAAAGAGATGAAGTCTCTCTCAATACCTGTGCTGGTGGTAACCAGTATAAGGCAGCAGAAAAGCAATGCCTCTTCTTCCCAAGAATCAGTTCGATAAATTCTGTGAGCTTGTCACCCAGATAAGATGAATCTCACAGAGTCATTGTAACCTGAGAAAGCTGGATAGATCTCAATGATTTTCTTCCATTATAAAACCATTTCTGCTGAACTGTGATTCATATCTTGGTATTCTGACATGAAAATTGTTCTCTGGTAAGTTAGTAAAATGGAAAACTCCAAAACCCTAATGAAAGCTAATAATGCACTATTAACTGAAGGGTCCCAGAAAATTTATGGTGTCATTGGAGTTGTTCTTCCAGATTATGGAACAACTGTGGTTGACAAGGACTGCCCAAAATTTGTCTTCATGATCTTATCTGAGTGGCTATGAAAAAAATGTACATAAATGGGTGAGGAGGAGTTTCATCTGAAAGGTATGAAAACAATGTGATAAGCTGGGCACCACCGCAAGGAATCCCCCAGCAGGTCTGTTAGGAGATAATAATGGCAGATTCCCAGTCACTAAAATGAGCCAGCAATGCAAAGACTACTATAACTATATATAACTGCAAACTCTCCAGACCAGGAAGATGTGTGCCAGGGAGAAGAGAAAAAGGTAGGTCATATCACAGTATCAGGAAACCAGAACATGTACAAGATAGATTCAGGTAATATATGGGACCCAGAAGTCATGTGTAGCTATGAGTGAATTTGCAAGTAGACACATGAAATAATTTCCATTTAAAGCTTAAGTAAGTTTGTTGTTTTCTGAAACATAAATTATTCATGGGCAAGAACAGTGAAAGTCAAAGGAATTATGGGGTCCTATGGTTCAGTCAAAGCTAACAGTAGGTCAGATTCTCTGGATGGTGAGCTGACGGAGGCAGTAATAAACAATCAGACTGATGCTTTTGCTAACACATATAGGTAAAAGGAAGATTCTTTTATTGGGCTGTTGACAAGCTTCCAAACAAGTGAGAAATACCCATCACTAAAAAGAAAATTTCTATGTTTATGATATGGAATTTAGAGGTTCATTAATTATTTTGCATCAGATGAACTTTGTTTAAAACTGTGTCTCAAAAGGAGAAATGACTGAACAGTTAAGAATGCTGACTGCTCTTGGAGGGAACAGTAGTTTGGTTTATAGGTTCTATGACAGACACCTACAACTACCTGCAGTTCTAACCATAGGAAGATCAAACGGCTCTGGTCTCTAATACCTATACACATGTACACATGCATGTGTGTATACACACTGGCATGTGCGCATGCACTCACACACAAACACACACACAGAGCTAAAAATTATTTTAATTAAATTTTAAAAAGGATGTCTCTATAGACTAACAATAAAATTTAAATACCATGTTTTGTTTGCAATTAGCTCATTTTACCTCTAAAAGCTTGCATAGGCTGAACGTGAAAGACATAATACGATGTTCTGTAGAGTGTTTTACAAAGGAGTAGAAGTGGCCATACCTCAACCAAATGAAATAAACTGAAATCAAAATTGGTTTTCAAAAGGCAACAGTGAGTCAAGCATTAAGTCAATAATAAATGCTTAACTGAAGATAAAGATACAATAAAGCAAAGCCTGACACACTTAAAGGAGGAAGAAGAGAACGCTGATAGAGGTCAACTTCTATACCAAATTACAGACGAATTCCTGAAATGAACAGCATAGCACTGCAGCTCAGGGCAGTAAACAAGGGAGAATTAACTAACCTCACATTTATTAGAAGGAAGGAAACAAGAGGTATCTTTGCAGAAAGAAATGACAGAGTAAAATAAGGAAAGAAAATTCCTTAAAACTGTGGTGCTTTTAATAAGAACCACACCAACAATACGCTCATTTATATATTTGAATCCTTGGTCACCAAGGAGTTAAACTCTTTGAAAGAATTAGAAAGATTAAAATGCATGGCCTTGTTGGAATAGGTGTAGCCCTGAAGGGGAAAGTGTGTTTTAGGTTTCAAAACTATGCCAGATACAGTCTCCCTCTCCCTGCCTAGAGATAAGGATGTAGAACTCTCAGCTAGTGTCCTAGTGACCTCTTGTATGCCACCATGCTTCCTGCCAGGATGATAATGGAGTAAACCTCGGCAATTGTGAGCAAGCCCTCAATTAAATGCTTTTTCTTATAAAAGTTTCCTCGGTTTTGGTGTCTCTTGACAACAGTAGAGCAACAAGGAAGACAAAAACATTCTATGAATCTGCCAGTGCACTACAACTTAAACTAGAAAAGAACACACCACTGAAAGAGGTTCTCAGCCTAATATTCTCTTTCACATATAGATGCAAAATTATTCAGCAGAAATATTTGATAGTACAGAAAATCAATTATAATAGCACATTAAAATTAATTAACATCCTCAATTGGATCCATTCCTATGATGAAGAACAGGTCAGCATAATAGAATCTATAAATGTGGCATACCATATCAGGAGAACGAAGGATAGAAGGTATACTATTATCTCAGCAGTAGCAAAAACATTTGAAAAAAAAAATCCAACATCCTACTGGACAGAAACTTAATACATCAGGTATAGGAGGAAGGTATCTCAAGATAATAGAAGGATATTACCTTAATAGATAGGAATGTACCTTACATAATAAAAGCCACATAATGTAAGCAAACAGGTGAAATAAAGCTAAATGAATAAGGGAAGTTGAAAGCTTTGTCTTTACTATCTTTAAGAAGACAAGGGCACTAATATTCTCTACATTTATTCAACATATAGTTGGAAGTCTAGACAATCAAGAAAGAGTAAGAAAGAACATACATTCTGGGAACAAATAAGTCAAATCCTTACTGTTCACAGATGACACAGATGATCTTATTTAGATTAAAAACCGAGATTCTTTCAAAAATTAGAACTAATAAATGGATTAATAAAGTTGATGATAACAAACCCAACGTATACACATTGGCAGTGCTGTTAAACACCAGTAGGAAAAAAAAAAAAAGAATGAACAAACCATTCTCATTTACAGAAACCACAAAACAATATCCAAGAATAAATTTGACTGAATGGATTAAATGAAACTTTTAGAACACTGGTGAAAGAAACTGAAGAAGACGTACAGAAAAAGTGAGACGTCTTGAGTTTGTGGATTGGAATGATGAATATTGTCAAAATGTTTCCATCATCCAAAACGATTTGCAGTTTAAAACCAATACAAACCTTACTGTCCTGACTAATACTGAGAATCAACTTGCTGGGATCTGAAATAACAATGAAAAGATGTGTCTGGGCATGTCTGTGATGGGCTATATAGATCCATCCTAAAAATGGGCAGGACCATTGCACAGACAGAATTCCTGGACCTAATAAAAAAAAGAAGAAGCGCATTGAGTATTAGCATCACGACTCTCTGCTTCCTGACTGTAGACATAGTATGACCAGCTGAGTCAAGCTCCTGCTGTGTTGTTTTCACTGCCACAGTGAACTTGGGCCTCTTGGGGCTAGAAAAGATCCTCAACGCAGTAAGCAGAGCTTAATGGGTGGTTCTGGAGTGAGGTTGGAAGGAAAAACTGAGGAGGCAAATGTGAACCACGGAGCCCCTCGTGTAGTTTAAAACAGATGGAGTGGTCATACGAGGACCTGGGTTAAGAGCTATGCATGTGTACGCTAGTAAAGAATCTAGCTGTACTTAACCCATGGCAGAGTACTTGAATAAGACTAAATTTAGAGGGGACAGACTTGTTTATTTGGTAGAGAACATTTCAAGGTATGTTACTGTTCAGCCAGTGTTATGATTAATGATTAATGCTCAGTGTTCCGGGGGGGGGGGGGGAAGAGGGGGGGGGGAGGAGGGAGGGAGTGAGTGAGAGAGAATGAAAGATAAGAAATTTGTGAGTTTGGAAAGGAAAGGTGTTAAGGGTAGGTTTGCAGATTTGAACAAGAAGGGTGCGGAGGACTAAACATCTATAATTTTTATGCAGATTAGTGTAATAAATGAAAAATGGTATTTTATGGTACCTGTGTATTCTTTTATAGAAGTTTATTTTAAGAGACTATTTTAAGGCTTAGATGAAACTTGGACTCTGCTCTTACAAACATGCTTGTGAGATATTGTCTAGATCAGCTGATGTGAGGTGCACAGATCCACCTTATGTTTAGAACCATGGGTATAGGTCCTAGTTGAAAATAAAGAAGAAAGCAAGCTGAGCAATAACATTAATCATGCTGTTTCCTGACTTTGGGTGCAACATGACTAGCTGCCTCCAGCTCCTGGGGAAAGTAAGAATTTCCCCTTCATGATATACTACTGTGCCAAAATAAAGTCCTCTGCTATAAAGTTTCTTGTTGTTTTCTTTTTCCTTTCACAACAAGTAACTGATACACCTAGCAAAATACCAATGCTACTTTTCATAGAACTAGGAAAGCAATTTTAACATTTCAATGGACCACTAAGTCACAAATAACCAAAGCTCTTGATTAAAAAAAAAAAAAAACAAAAGAACCAAGCAGGATCATTATACAATGTTTTAAAAATGTGTTAGATGACAACAATAATCAAAACCGTACAATATTGGCATAAACACAGGCTAATGGAACAGGAAACACATAGACAGCCTAAAACCAAATTCATGAACCTGCTGCCAAAAGAGCTTTTAACCACATTCTAAGAGAATGATTGCTAAAAGGATACCATTATTAAGAAATAACAATGGGGACTGACTTTCACACGAACTCTGGTGCCCTATATTTGACCACGTCCCCTGGATGGGGAGGCCTGGTGGCACTCAGAGGAAGGGTAGCAGGCTACCAAGAAGACACTTGATACCCTATGAGCATATAAAGGGGGAGGAAGTCCCCCTCAGTCACAGTCATAGGGGAGGGGAGTAAGGGGAAAATGGGAGGGAGGGAGGAATGGGGGGATACAAGGGATGGGATAACCACTGAGATGTAATATGAATACATGAATTAAAAAAAAAGAAATAACAATGGGAAACTGGACTCTGCCATTTTCAAAATCACAATTTCAAAAATCATCTAAAACGAACTCCAGTCTTAATATAAAACATGAAACTACTGGAAGAAAACAATAAGTAGTTTCTTTTAATATCATAATAGACAAAAATCAGAAAAAATAAATTTTTGAGTTAACATAAAACCAAAATTTCTGCACAGTAAAATAAAGAGTAGTGAAAGGGAAGATAACCTAATTGAATGCAAAAATATTTGCAGTCTCTACATATGACGGAGTTAGTATCCAGAATATATATGGAACTCCTTAAACCAAAAGGACAAACAACATATTTTTTTTAAAGAAGAATTCTCATTAGACACTTTCAACAGAAGACACTGAAATGTTTAACATGTCCACAGGGGGAAGAGGTCCCCCTCAGTCACAGACATAGGGGAGGGGAGTGAGGGGAAAATGGGAGGGAGGGAGGAATGGAAAGATACAAGGGACGGGATAACAATTGAGATGTAATATGAATAAATTAATAAAATATATTAAAAATAAAAAAAGAAAAAGACTAAGAAAAGCCCAAATCAAAACTACAATGAGATATACTTTCCATCCATTCAGAATAGCTTTTATTATTCTGGTGAGAAGGGAAAAGAGTTGCAGGGAATACAAATTAGTACATCAGTTATGGAAAATATTGTAGATGTTCTTTAAAACACTTAACAAAAAAAAAATAGGAGTAGAACTATCATACGATCCAACAATAGGTAATTTGAAGAATCACCTGTACCCCTCTGCCTATTGAAGCAGTACCAGAAGAGGCAGGAGCCAAGAAACAGAAACAATCTGTTTATCAAGTGATGAATGACCCAAAAAGTTGTTGTGTAAACACAATGGAATAGTACTCATCAGTAAAGCAAATGAAATCTATAGTTTACAACAAGAATCAAACTGGAAATCATTATGTTAAATGAAATAAGCCAGACACAAAAAAGATACATGTCATGTGACATTGTATGTGTAATATAAAAAGACTGATCTTAAAACCAGACTTATAGTTATCAGAGGCTGATGGACACAAGGTGAAAGATATACTGATGGATAATGGATTATATATAGTTAGGAGTAAGATGTTCCGTTATGCTTTACACAGTATTGTATGTTATAAGAATACTTTGCCAAGCGGTGGTAGTGCGCGCCTTTAATCCTAGCACTCGGGAGGCAGAGGCAGGCAGATCACTGTGAGTTCGAGGCCGGCCTGGTCTAAAAAGTGAGTCCAGGACAGCCAAGGCTACACAGAGAAACCCTGTCTCAAAAAACCAAAAAAAAAAAAAAAAAAAGAATATTTTATTGAAAATGTAACCCTTTCCTTTCTTTTCCCCCTCACAGAAAGCCATTTTTCAAATGGTACACCATATCTAATAATTTAATCTAGGAAATGCACACATTTCAAAGTCATCATTCTCTAAGCCCCTTTCAATTCCTTTCAATTACATGACAAGCACTCACAGTTTGACTCTTTTTATTTTTATTATAAATGTTAATCTTCCAAATTAAAAGCTCCTGGTGCCTTATGAGCCATTCTACAGCAGCAAATAAGAACAAAGGACAAACAGGCTTTATTTTGAAGCAGGAAAAATCTGATGGATCGAACAGTCTAAGCACTCCGCAGTGTACGCCCTTCCACACTGAAGTCCCTTCGGCGATAAGACAAGCTACCTGACTGGGACCAGAAGAGTGACACTGGCACGGGCTGAATTTTCAGATCTCTGACATTAGTGCTGAAATAGGGACTTCATCCTGCCAGACATAGCCAAGCCAGTGTGGTAGAAATAATAACTGTCTCCTATTAAATGTTATATAATATCATAGTAAATGTATTGTCTTTAGTCTGTTTTCATAGCTAGATCGACTTGTTAAGAATACAGCACAGGCAGATAGATTTGTACCCATGCATTGAGTCTTGTATATTTTGGATACTAAACTATGACTTCAGCAGTGATTCTGCTTGAAAACTGCTGAGTGAGTAAATCGGACAGAGAGAGGGACTTGTGAGCAGAAGAGCCCTGGCACCTGGCTGTAAAGCTGTCTGACTTAATGATAGAAGCGCCAGAGGGCGCAGATTCAAATTTAGCTAAGAGTCACCAGGAATCTGAAAGATCCTTTCATAACACAAGGCTCAAGTGTGTGGAAAAAGCCTGACTTCTTGCCTTGGAAATAAACAGAAAAAGAAAAAAATCTATGTTTCCTATGTGCTATTTTAAAATGAACTATTAGGAAATAGGATTCAAAATGCAATATTATTTTTAGAAGTTACAAATGAGTGTGATGCAAACTCTTATAAAAGCAATGTACAATTGATAAAAAAAATTATTACTGGCATAGAGGCATAAAGCAAACACAATCAGCGTGAAACAGACTGACTAGAATATTAAAATACCAAAATACATATATTAAAAAACAGGTTAATGGGGCAACAATTGAATGTCAAATTGTAGCATCCTCAAGCAGAGGGATTAGCAGACCTTTGAACCAAATGCACACAAATGCTTAGCATCATCCTGTTCACCATGCCACCAGAAGGGCTCCCCGCAGAGGGACAGACAGGCTACTCTCCTATGAATGCCAAGCATCAAAATGTTAGGTCAGTAGGACACTGAACCCCGGGCATGTTTCAGGTCAAATCTCCTTTAGCTATAGCTCCCTGCCAGGATTTGCAAAAATATGCAAATGTGCCTGGAAACTAGACCTGGGGAAACTCCACAGTGGGTTGTCTGGGTTCACAGGAATGTGTTTCTCAAACAGGATATCAGAATGACCCTTTAGCCCGCCCCCCACAGGCACAAGCATTTGGTGAATACTTGCACAAAACGGCGACAAGGGTCTCATAGTGTATGGAGAGGGCTCCAGAGCTCAAAAATTACACCTTGAATTTATTTGTGGTATAACCTCCAAAAGATCCAAATATTAAAATAGTATCATTCTACAAAGCTGGCTAAATATCTTCCACTCTGCATTATTTTATACTTTTCATGTTTCTGCTGAATTTTAATCTCATCATATCTGTCATATAGATGCTGGGGTCAATTTATAAATGAGAAAAATGAGGAATATTAAGGGCAATAGTAAGTTGTATAAGTAAGCATCATTAATTAAGAATTGGAATTGAATGTATTCTGGCTTCCAGAGCACTTGTTTCCTACTAAATTGAACAATTAAATTTGCTTTTACATAGTATATTCATAGAATCTTATGTAGACACTTCATGTATTTTGGTCTGCTAGTGGTGATTCACATGTTACTTACGCTTGATCTATTTTATTTGTACTTTGCTAAATGACTATATTTCAGATTGAGAAATGCCAAAGCTGAAACAAAAAGCAAGGAGAATTTTGAATCATTGGTTACTCTAATCCTCAACTGCTAAGAGGGAAACATTATCTATAATGTAAATTATATGTTTGTTAATTTTGAGTTTTTGAGTTCAGACCTTAAGACATTATAAGCAATTGTCTCAGTTCAGAAGAAGTGATTTTTATTCTGAGGCTATCAACCTATATACTTTTCAAGTTGTGTCAATAAGGTTAGTGGCGGTACCTCACATCTGACATAATTCTGTAGCTAAATATCAATGAAAGCCAAAACCACCAATGACAAGGTTTCCCCATAGGAGTAGTCCAAGTAACAGGACAATCCAAAGATGGAATTGGCATAGTTAGATCCTACCATTGTTAGCAGCTTGCCTATACTTGACCTAGGCTGTGTTACCATCTAAACAACATTACTGCGAGACACATTCACTTCCATGTAAAGATCAAGGTAATATAACAAGTACAACCCTTCACCCAACAACTCATGGAAACTGATGCAGAGATCCCCAGCCAAACATTAAGAGGAGCAGTGGGTATCCTGTGGAAGAGGAAAAGAAGGACTGAAGAAACCAGAGGGCTCAAGGACACCACAAGAAAACCTACAGAAGCAACTATCCTGAGCCCATCAGAGCTTGTAGGGACTGAACTGTCAACAAGAGCATGCATGGGGTGGACCTAGGCGCTGTGCACATATGGAACTCTTGAGCAGCTGGGTCTTCATGTGGGCCTCCTAAAGCAGGAGCAGGCGCTGTCTCTGACTACATTGCCTGCAGTTGGATCCCTTCCCCTAACTGGGCTTCCTTGCCTAGCCTCAATAGAAGATGTGCCTAGTCTTCCTGCAACTCGATATGCCAAGGCTGCTTCATATCCGGTGAGGCCTCCCCTTTTCTGAAAAGGGGAAGAGGGATGTATAGGATGGGGGCAAGGTGAGAGGGTAGGACTGAAAAGAGAAGAGGGAGGGATAGCTGTAATGGCGGGGGAATATAAGATAATTTAATAAAAGACATAATAAAATGAATAGCACAACTACGCACAGTACAAAATATTCATTTCTCAGTTAATATGAATGGCTGGCATTTATTACAATTACAGGAAATCTTTCCTTTTCTCTAGACAATGCATATGATATCCAGTCAGAATAATCCTCCTACCTGACAACATGCAATCCAGAACAGCGTTCTTCCTTCTTCAACTGACATCAAATTACTTAATGCACAAACCAAGTCCCTTAATAAGCCCTTTCTAATTCTCTCAAAGGTCTCATTGGCAAGTTTCAGAGAGCAAGAATTACAGTAAAAGATACAAAAGAAAAAATACATCCTTATGAAAGCACAAAAATTCTATCATGACATCACATTAAGATAATGAAACGTTTGTAGAAAACATAACTAAAGAAATTGTAACGAGGTTTAGAAATTTGTGTATATATGTAGATGTAAGTAAATAGATATATGAAAATATATTTTATAGATGACATATACATATATATGAAAAAAATACATTTACTGTAATTTGTTGGATGAATACCAAAAGCCAATATGTTTAAATACGAAGACAACTGAAGAGAAGTTCTATATACTCAAATATGTCAATAGTCACTACCATAGATTGAATGTTCAATTAGTTACAACAACAAAATTTCAGAGAAAACAATAATTAAAACAAAGTGGTTTGGACTTTGTTTTATGTTTGTTTAGATGAGAAAGTCAGACCAGAAAGACAATTAAGCACTCAGGGTGCACACAAAGCCTTCCATAATAACTCTAAAGAAGCTGATCCCCACTGCTGCTCCACTCATCTGCTCATCTTCCCCATCAACAGCAGGCCCTGTTCTCAGACAAGACTTTAATGCAGTAATGGTAATGGTGTTGATTGTCAGCTTGGCAGAGTCTGCAGTCACCTGGGAGAAAAGCCTCAGGGTATACCTGGGAATGATTAAGGTTAGCTTTGGAATATGTCTCTGAAGGATTATCTTGATTGCATTAATTGATGTGGGAAGGCCCACCTTAATTATTATCAGGATGATTTTTGTGGTCAGGGGATCCCACACTGTATAAGGTGGAGAAGCAATCTGAGACCTAGCAAACCTTTATTTATGATGCTCTGCCTATTGACAAGATGCAATTTCACCAGATTTAAACCCTTGGTGCCTTGACTTCTTGACCATGGTGGGCTGCACCTTGAACTGTGAGCCAAAATAAGCCTATTCTTTAAATTAATTTTGTCAGGATATTTTAATCACAGCAACAGGGACAGAAGCTAAGACAGTAACAGACAACTGAAGCAGAAACGCAGCATCTACTCTCTTTTCTTTCTTCCCTCCCTCTTTATTTTGATGTCAGGCAGAGGACTTTCCACCCTCTAAAGAAGTGAGGGAAACTGGATATTTCCCATGGAAAGCAGCAGATGGGATATTAACTGCATAAGTGAAAAATACCTCATTATTTGATGAAAAATGTATGTCACCCTTACAGTGGCTTTACACATCTTAGAAACATTTATTTAAAAGAAAGGATTTGAAATCCTTTTCTTGTGGTATCACTGAAAAAAATAACACCATACACACTACTTCAGCTCATATGTTAAAACTTGAAAGTAGTAAGGATAGATGCAATTTGTGGGTTTGTGTGTTTCTTCTGTCCTTGTCTTTACTACATTTCAGGTCAACCCAGGAGACATACTGTAGTAGTGACCATTTACTTTACACTTGGGACACGTCCTATTGCATCTATATATCATAAGATAATGTCTAAGGGATTCAAGACAGCATGATAATAAAAAATGTTACCCTAAACATTAAGACAATTAATCTGCAACATTTAATAACACTAGAGTACTTCATCTAGCATTTTACATGCTTATATGCAAGTGTTCTTAATTTCTTGAAGTTGTGAAGTATGCATTCTTTTCAACAATGCCTTGCGCCTAGCTATTACTGGTGAAGGTTTTGTAGTAAGTAGAGTTGGCTGAGTGTAGCCATACACAATTGTTTCTAAAGAGAATTCCTAGTGCTTGTACCAAATATATATTTATAAATCATAATTGAAAAAGATATGATACAGAATGAAAATTTTGAAAAGCCATAAGAGTTTCCATTTTAGAGTAGGCAAAGTGAAATGCATCTTTTGTAGTGTAACTCAAGACTTAAATAAAATTGAGGAGAAAAATGTATGATGAATTTAAGAATATAAAGATCGAGCCATACATCTTAATTAAAGATGAGCTGGGCCAGATTTCTAAAAAGGTTTGAGTGAGCTTTGAAAAATCATAAGAAAGGGGCAGTATTTCGATGACTGAATGCGAATGTGTGGGGTATGTACTTACAGATAGAAGGAATACCAATAACAACATAAATGGATTTTCTCAGAATGATTTGCAAATAATTAATTATGATTTTGAGCTCTAATATTAATAATTGAATTGCTACTGAAATATCTATCCATGGAACACATGAAACTACACAAAAATTTTATTTTTAGATAATATTTTTATTTATTTTTTGAAAATTTCATATGTATATACATTGTCTTCTGTATCTGTTCACCACTACTTCCTTCTGCCTTCTTCTGGCAGTCCTCATCTTGTCACATAATTCCTGAAACATTAAGGGACTGCCTTATAACAGTGGACACTGACATGAAGAATTTTAGTGTATAGAAGAAACTGAATTTGTGTTGGAAAATATACCTACACAAAAGTGTCAGTATGAGTTCCACTATGTTGCTTTCCTACAGAGTAGATTGTAAACTGGTCCACCAACAAAACTTCCAAAGAGCAAAGAAGAGATTTTTGTTTTAAACACTGCCTTTTGTCACTCTCTTAAGCCACTTGCCATTTATGGTCTTGCCTATAGCTTCCTGGAAGATTCTATCACTTACTAGTTTATTAACATACCCTAAATTTGACCCTATTGAAACTGGGGATTAAAATGTCTTATTCTTTATATAAGTATTTGTTTGATGTTTGACATAACATTATAAAGATGGCTGTGTTATAACGCCTTTAATCCCAGCACTTGGGAGGCAGAGGTGGGTTGATCACTGTGACTTCGAGGCCAGCCTGGTCTACAAAGCGAGTCTAGGACAGCCAAGGGTACACAGAGAAATCCTGTCTCAAAAAACCAAAAAAAAAAAAAAAAAAGTTAAATGATGTAGAACTGGATTATTAGGAAGAAGTAAATTGTTAAGATGACATAAATACTCTAAGAAAGAGCGAACATGTTGCTCTATGATATTTCTCAGAAAATGTTGGCAGTTATCTCATGTGATCAGTGACAAACTCCATCCCTTGACTGAATGAGTGTGAAGGGAAAACACACGGAGAAACAATCCTAAAACAGGTCTTACTAGTAATACCCAAAGGTAACAACTCACCTCAAGACCCGAGAACTCTGTGATTCTTCACAATGGATAATTCTGTATCAAGGAACCTTTATTTTAAAACATTAATGTACATATAGAGAGAAATACAGGAAGATGAGCATCAAACTGGCATCACTCAAGAAAACGCCTATCATTACAAACATAGGGACCAGGGCAATTACCCAGATAAGAGAGAGTAATGAGAGGGAATATTTGCAGCAAGGATCAATAATTGCGATATGCTTCCTGTATGCCATGTACAGCAGGGACAATATATGAAGGACCTTAATGCAAGCTTCAATAAATATCAAACCAAATATGCTTACCTGGGCAGAGAGCAATATTACAAGGCTTGTGATGTGTTTCAGGTCCTTCACAGGGCCTCCCTCCGTACTGAGGAGGTGTGCACGACCTGGTTCGTGTTCTTTGGCCTCGGCCACATGTAAACGAACATAAGCTCCATGGTGACCATTCTTCCCAAACGCCATGTACTGCAATAAAGCAAACGAGCTTCAGCCACAAGGAAGAGAAGCAAAGTCAAAGACTTCTCTCTGTATAATTAAGAAAAGAAATCATCAAAGTATAATGATATTTTGAAAACTCTCTCACTGAAATTCTTAATTAGACATTCGCTTTTAAATTTAGTTTCAAAATGTATTAAAACAACAGAAAACTATCTTGCTTCTCTTCTATATTTGAGCCATGAGTTTTAAACTATTCCCCCCTTTAATCTGTTTAAATGGAAACTCCCCTTTCTTTTGATGGAAGATGCATCTGTTATTTTTAAAGCATGGTCACTTACGATGAATAAGAAAAATTAAATTTCTCATAACAAAGCTGAACCTTTTGGAACTAAATTTGAATTTAAATAGCTAAGGGACCATTTAATTCTAGTACCTGTGAAGTTTCAGGAATATTTTGTGTCAGAATGTTAACAACAACAACAAAAAAAGGCTCCCTGAATTTTGGTTGCAAATATTTAAAATAGATATTTTAGAGTGATTATTTAAAAATTGTTCTCTCATATAAAACTTTGGCAGTAAATTCACCATTTTTTTTTGAGTAAGAGAATATTTCAACCACTGTATCTAATCTCATCGGGTCCTCCTGGTTCCCATTTCAAGGTGAGCACAAAGGATAGGTTTCTAAAAGCCATGGGGCTAGAAGATGATCTTCCTCCTCTGACATTTTGATGGAATTGGAAACTCTCCCAATTATATTTCTAAAACAACAAGAACAAAAGCTAAAGTGTATAAAATCAGACTTAAAGTCACCATGAACACACTAATACTTCAAATATCCCATTACCCATAAGGCTAGAAACAAAACAATGTTTTCCTTCAGAATGAGTATTGAATGCTGTGTAAATAAATATTGGTGTATTTTACAAAAGCTCAGTGGATCTCAAAGTTTAAATCCCTCTTCTGGTTGCCAATTACTGGTCTCCTCCTCATTATTAACGTAAGGTATTACCTCACAAATAAAGCGAGCACAAAGAAGACAGGAGAAATGTTTGGTTGAGAACCTGCTCTCTTGATGGTGAGCTTGTCTCTGCCTTAGATCAGTGAGAATGTCTTGGGTTGGCTGAGGCTACTCATGCGAGTTGTGAAGGAGTATAGATCCACAGGACAGTAGCAGCAGAGAGAGGTTCGTTTTCCTCCTCCAGCTGATAGCTCTAAGCACAAGTCCACACAAAATGTCATAGGTGCCTTCCAGGTAAATATGATATTTCTAGATTTTTCTTTATGTATATGTTGACCATGTTCTTATTTTAAAGCTGAAATCTAGTTAACTAGCCAGTGCATGGCCACAGGTTGTTATCAGTTTTCTGGTAAAATGCACTTAGCATCTGCTCCTTTAGGGCCTTGATGGAATGTTGTATAGTTTTACAAACTATGCGAATGGTTAATTATGCCACAGTGTATGTACATATACTTCAAACCACCAAGAATACAATTTAAAACACAATTTTACATGGAAATTTAAATGATCCATGACTAAATTTCAAAAGAATTTCACACACTAAAAAGGACACTTCAGTATTTGGGTAAATTGTTATTGCAATAAGTGGTAAAAATGTATTCAAATACTGAAAAAAGCAACTCAGAATATTATTCAATAAAAATCATTTACTGATTCTATGAAAGTCACTGGAAAATCTTTCAAAATAATATATAGGAAAAGTACCAGAGAACAAGGAAAACTAACATTTATTCATTGACTTTATGGTAAGTTAGGAAACCCAAAGCTAATTGATATCTATCAGTAACAATATCTAATGTCTGCATTTAGCTATGTACACATAATTATTATTTAATTTTTGAGTATGTAAATATATATGTTCATACATCTATGTACACATCAATCAAAGAAGGATTTCTCAAAGAAATCTATATGAATATATTTTATTCTTTTAAAAGTTTTTAACCTATTTTTGCATTTTTTGCAGCCATTAAAAATTTCAATTTAATGATTAAACTGCTCCACTATATAACATATTAATGACACTGTATGATTTTTATCAAACTACTACAGTACTCAATGAACATAGAACAATGCTAGAAAAAATTAAATGGCTAAATTTGCATATTTTTCTTTGTGAACCACAAAAAACTACCAAAGAATTTAGCCGCTTAGTTAAATAATCATACTGGAGGGATCAGAAAATTAATGCTACCTAGCCATTTTAAGTAGTCTTTACTGTTATGCCTTGAAGTTTTGTGACTCAGTCACATCATTTGAGATGCAATTTTGTTTATGGGACAAGAAGTTATTAATAATTTGTCATTTCTAGAGACTATTAAGTTGGCAGAAAATGATAGCACATGCTTTATAATGTTTAGATTCTAAAATATTTCTATTAGAGTGGCTATTCATAAGATTTTTGTTAAGACCAGGTTTCAATTTAAGTAAAAGTGTTATATAAGGTCTTTTATTTTACAGTAAAATAAGAAAATGTATAAATTATCTAGCAAGTTTTTTTTAAAGAACTAATATAGTCATTTAATTTACATCAATTTCATCCAATTTTATAGTTTTCTTCTTAATCTTTGGTACCAGGTATATTGTCATATCTCTACTTGGTACAAGCCAAAGATAAATTAAAATATATACAATATATAAACATTATCACAAGGTTTAGAAATAAACATCTGGAAATACTCATATGAATTAGGTTGCATTATATATAAAATAAACCCTTTAAGTGTAACAGTACTACTCTGGAAATAAATGAATATAACAATTTTGACATTCATTAAAAACACATCTTAAGTCATTCTGTAGCCTTTATTAACTTTCACAGATTAATTTCTGCAGTGTAAAGATCAGTATCTGTATCATCTGGAAGTAACTCCACCCATGGGGACAGTGGTTGGTATCTGCGGATGGTTTGGGTTGTATCAGTTTATAAGGAAATGAAGTGCTATTGGCATCACATGGGTGAAAGCCTGAGATGCTGGGAAGCACTCACATGAGCAGTAAGGTCCCTGGGAAACAAAGATGTATCAGGGTCAAAATGCTGGTGTTTAATCAACAGAGAGAACCCTAGAGAGAAATATAGAACTGATATTCAGCTGGGACAGTTACTACATAATTGAATGTTGCTCTCTGCCTCTCTGGTTTTACTTTAAGAATATCCCATAAGTTTCTCCTCTGTTAAAGCCAAACCAAGCCAAACAAACACACACAAAAAAAACCCTGCCAATAAAAAAAATCATGTCAAATAAAAACAATTTCCATAAGGCCCAGAGTGTGTCTGTATTAGAGGATCAGAATAAAAGAAAAACAAGTGAATAAATGAAAAGTTACTTGTTTGTTATGAGCTTCCTTCATTGTACAAAAAGCTCTCTCACGCCACGTATTTGGTGGAGAGATAACTTAATAGTCAAGTTGTCCTTTTCTTGTCACATGTTCATTAATAAAATAACACAAAAATTACAGTTCTCCAGCATCACAGCTGAGATAGTGAGTTTATATTGACACAAATACTTCTTAAGTTTTAAACCACTTAGAGATTTAGTTTTCATTTTGTATTGCTATCACAATATACCATGTTAGGATAACATTTGACAATGCAGTAAATAAAAAACAACATATGAGAGAAATTCCTATTTTCTGAAACTATGTGCTTATCTGAAACTTTAAAACAAAAGAGTTGATTTTTTTGTAGGTGTAAAATTAAAAAAAAAAAGATCCTTAGTTCAACAAAATGAAATATAACAGTGACATCCTTCTTGTGAGAAATATTCAACCAAAATTGAAAAGTCAAATATTTTATATACATGAAGGTGAAAGGGAAACTTAAGAAATCAAAAAAGCCAGCAAATGAGGTATTATTCAGTTTTCTCCACATGAGACACACAGAAAGAGAATTTAGTAATTCCATGTGTGGGGAGATCTGGGTCTTCCTAGAGAAGTGCTCGGTTTCCAACTAAGGGCTTAATCATCCCCCTCTGGTAGAGGATGAAGACTTCCATATCCATATATCATCCTTACAAATTTGTATAACTGATGATTGGAAAGTAAGCTATGAATAGAGATCAGTGGGAAGCACACTGGAAAACAATCCAATTGCCACTTGAGAATAAAATTGTCATTAAATTCTATTCTTGTCATGTGCAAAGGATTTTGACACAAAATACTTATGTATAAGATAAATTTATTTATCAATTGAATCATAATCCTTTACTGATACTTTTTTTAAAAATGATCAGAACAGGGTGTAGACCCTGTAAATCATCATGTAAATACTGGGATTAAGGCTTCCTGGTTAAGTAATCTCCCAGAAGACCTATTATGTTCATATGCACTATGCTTGATGTCTGCAGGTTTTACTATGACACTCCAAGCCTCTATCTCTCCATCTCTTTTTTTTTTCAGCTCATGTCATCAAAATGTGTTTGGTCTATCAACCCTCCTTTTAGACTTTTGTCATCTTTAGTCTTCCAAACTAGCTTACTTTTTTCCCCTTCTGAACCATATTACTTTTTATTCCATATTCTTTCTTTTCTCATGCAATCCCAACTGTCTCTACTTACTTTCAGTAGTAATTATTGTCCTTCTGTTGATAATTATGCCTTCCTTTCCTCATAGTCTTAGTTTCTGTTTAACTTTGTCTTCATCTATTGATTTTCTGTTCCTTCATTCTTTCTGCTGTGAAGTGTTCTCATAATTTATTACATCATTCCTCCAATACTCCTGCTATTTCCTTCATTTTTCTTTCCTTGGGGATTTTTATTTTTATTACAAAAACCCACATAACATAAAATTGTTCATGTAAACTATTTTGAGTTCATAATTCAGGAATGTTGAGGATATTCATGTGGCTGTCAAACAGATCACTGGAAATGTTCGATTTTGCACTTTTGAAGCATTATACCGATGAATAATTGGTTCCCTAGAATGACTTATGATTACACTTGCCTGTTCATAAATTGACATTATATCTGATCAGTCTACCACGTCCCTCACTCTTGTCTTTAGCAACTGCAGAATCAGCTACCTCCAAAAATGTAGAACCCCTAGGAAATATTCAGGTATGACTTGAAAGTTACAAGGCTTACTACAGTGCTAGGCTTTTTTTTTTTTTAAAGAACATCTGCCTTTCAGATGTTTCTGTAGACTATACATGTGAGTCTAGTATCAACTGTTGCAATATTATATATCGTTAACAGTAAACCATTATTCAAATGATGGGGACCAAGCTAAACTCTTTGCCTTGGGTGTGATTCAAGTACAGTCCTCATTGCTTTGCAAGTGTGAAACAAATACAAGAAGACCATGTGCATCATTAAATAATACATTTTTGGTGTAACATATATTACCATAACCAACTCCCTCGCTGGCTTTTATAAATTTATATTGCTGTGATGAGAACAATAACTTCAAGGTAGTTCGTGAAGTAAAATAAGAGATCAATTTTAGGTCTACTACACTTATTTTTTTCTGATAGGGTCAGATGAATGGTAGGGGAATCCATGACTGGAAACTTATGTCAATCACTGAATGGCTACATGTCATATTTCTACTATGCTTGAAATTTTAATTTATCCTCATATATGCAGTTGGATGCTTCTGCAACCTAAAATACAAGAAAAGTAACTGAATTTTTATACTCTTTGAAGTAGATACACACATTTCGATCTTATTTGCAGCCGAGATAGTCAACTATCTAACAGCCTGACTGCTCTGAAAGAAGAAATAACCACATACAGAGTAAAATATCACAGTTGAAAAGAATTACACGCTAATAGGCTCTAATTAAAATGCCTATACCCAGTTCACAGGAAAATAACAAACTGTTCCAAATGCGTAGCATGACACAATTCAAAACATCCATAGTCGTAGTTGCTGCTAACACTACCTGGACAGAGGGCAGTGTTATTGCAAACCCTTGATTCTCTTAATGGGCCGCTGCAGTGGGTCCCGTAAGGTGATACACAAGTTCTGGTTCGCACCTGCGACCCTTGACCACAAGTAACTGAGCATGTGCTCCACTGGGACCACTCCTCCACACCAGATTCACCTGCATGCAAGACAACAAATAAACATGAAATACTGTCTTGATTATTCATCTCATAAGCATATACCAAACTGACACAATGACATGCATGGATAATTTCAATGTAAATATATGACAGTGCATCCAAAGGTACAAAACATTTCATAGGAAAATGAATTTAGAAGGATGTATGCAATGCCGATACAAAGGCTGTTCGTCATAACCTCGTTAGCAAAACCATTTCCACAAAGTCCACTGTGCTATCCACACTGTGAAGGAAGAAATCAAGGGTTTTCTGTGGGAATAATTGCGGAAGGAGTCTTCTTCAAGCCTATCGAGGGTCAGGTATTTGATGTGAAAAGAGACAGACTGTCTGCCTGCTCACACTCTGTAGCTTTGGTGAGTATGGATTCCTGACTTGTTCTTATCTAGGTCTTTGTTGAAGAATGCTCTTTCTATTATAACGACTGAGTACACATGGATTACTGTGCAGGTTGATAATGTATTCCAAATATACTCCTGAATTTTCAACCTACGATAATTATTTACCTTGTGGTAATTTATTAATATCTACCTGCTCTCCGTTTCACCCCTGACCTAAGAAGTGATTTTTTTTTTTACTTCAAATGAGTGAAAGTATATATTTCTATTAGCTGAAGGCAGAAGTAAAATGTACTTCAAAATAGGGCCCTCGGAAGCCAATTAATGGCAAGCTTCATAAAATTTCTGGTGCTTTGGCTTTGCAGTGAAACTATGACTAGGTGCTTCCTTATCTAAAGCCATGTCATAAAAAGATAGGAAGCATCAATTTTTCAAACCATTGGGGTTTTAATTATATTCTGTCATCGTGTCCAGGCTGGATTTTAAAACCTGACTTGAAATTTTGCCAATGCTTTGCACCAAATTCCAGTCAAGCTATATCTGGCTAGAAGTGTGTGTTTAAGTTAAGTATGCATATCGTTGTCAAAATGTTTCACAGGGAAGGGGTTTCCCAGAAATGTGTATCACTGATTATTCAGAGCAAGAAGGAACTTAGCTCCATATTGTATATTCTGTCCAAAGTAATTCCTAGGAAGACAATTGAAAAAACAGAAATGACCATGCACTTGTCTGTCTTGCTTTGGAGAGTCAATGATTTAGAAAGCACATTAAGTGCAAATCAGGGCAGCTGATTAAAAACTAGTTCTGAAGAAAAGAATGAATTTACACCAAACTGCAAGGCAAGATATTTTTCAGAGAGAACCCCATTCTAAAAATGAGCTTACTGCTTGAAAATCTCTTTGCTAAAGAGGTTGATTTTACATTCTGGCATAATCTGCTTATTTTCTTGAAGGCTCAGAACAATCAGTTTGCAGAGAAACACTGCTCATTTGAAACTTTGTTAGCAGAATCTGGAGAAATGTGTTCTTATATTATGGTTTACAGTTATGAATGAAAAGGCACAGATAACAATTCATTGACAGCTGGCTATCTATCAGAAGGACACATGCTGGTATTTTGAAGGACAACTCACATTAATTAGGGATTCTTTTAAATATTGACACATGTTTAGCATAGAGGTGCAGTAATAGATCGCTCATGATAGTGTTTTTACCTTTACAAATATTATATATTACTAACTTGATAAATATCATCTTGGATGTCTGTTTGAGTAGTACTTGAAGTTACATCTTGTAATTTTCTCTATTACGTTGAATATTTTAGCAAAATAAAAGTCATAATTTTGTGAATGCAATAGTATGGCAATGGTTAAATCTACATATGTATGCACATACACATAGGCATATTTGGGAGTAAAAACTTGAAGCTTAAAATTAGGGGAATGTAATGTACATTTAATGACATGCCCAGCTGCTTGTGATGAGACTGAGTATAAATATTATGGCTATATGTTACTGATTACAAACCAGAAAGTTAAGAGCAATGTGAACTCCATAGGTGAAATGACAAAGGTTATAAGTAAAATTAGTCATTGTTTGCCACAAACATAGTTTTTCTTTCTTTCTCTCTTGCATTGTAATGATGGAAAAAAATTTAAATTAATCTTAGCAGTGAATTCATACTGAAGCCCAGTTTAAAATAGAACCTTTCACAAGTATTAGAAAATCTGAGCTGTCTCTAAATCCATGATTCTGCACAACACTGAACATGGTAAGCAGTGGTGCTGGGTCATGAGACGTCACTGGTGAACGGTAAAAGCTAGCCTTCCTCACAGTTCATGTTGAAGATGAAAAATTAAATAAAAATAAACCCATGAATAGGAAATTTTACTTCAAATTTAAGAATCAAAAATTGCCACTAAAATAATGGTCTAACCATCAACTTGATCCTGTATCTCGAATGATATTTTCACTGCAATGTTTATATTATTTTCCTTTTTTCCCTAAAGTGTGAGGGTAATCTAGTAAAGCACACTGTGAGCTATGTTAGAAATAGTTAATATGCTTTATAAGAAAAATATTTTAATGGCACTTAAATAGTAGTATATTAACTAAGCACCATGTTCAGCATATGTGTCTCTAGGGATAGCGCAAACTGATCTAGACAGCATGCAGTTTAGGTGTCAGGCCAAAGAGTCTTGAGACAAGGCCATTTTGAGGCTCTTTATCCTGAAACTAGCCATGGAAGAAAAACAGAATGGTTTTCGAGTCAACTCTATATTGACCCTGGAGCCTTGAAAAGCTCCGTTTATTTTTTGAAGCTCTTTAATAATTTGTCTACTTCAAAAGCTACTTGTTCAAATTGAGTGAGATCATCGGGGTAGTGTATTTAAAGTTATAAAAAAGATATTAACATAACATTTGCTAGTGTGTTAAAATCATGAATTTAGAAACAAATTTAGTGTTATATTCCTATTTTATATCACATTTTATATATTCCCAATACAGTTTTCCTCGTGTAATAAATGATTACTTTTTTAAACCTGTTTATAAATTCACTTCATGCCTATGTTGCTAAAAAGTAAGACCCATTAAAATGTCTTATTCTGCCTTATCGGTACTTAGCTTGCATGTATCCCTTAAGTAGGCATATTTATTACTTATTTCATTTTCCTTAACTATACATATAGATATCCTACTTAAGTTTTTACTCTATTTTATTTTATTATGCATGATACAGTTTGGCCACATTATGAATGTAGGCTAGAAGAGTGTGTCAGATACCCTAAAATTGGAGTTAACAGATGGATGTGAGCCTCCATGCAGATTCTGGAACTTAACATGGTGCCTCTGCAAGAGCAGTAAGAGTTGTTACCACTATGACATCTCTCCAACCTTATCTGAGGATTTTACCGTGACCTACTTAATGTTTCGACTTGCTCCAGTTATTAGTACTTTGAAGAAAACTCTAGTTATGATGGTAAAATAATGCTACCTTATAACAATGTAATTTAAAAATATCCACCTACTTTGTCTCCATATAGTAAAGTTTATTTTAACATGAAAATATTTAGTGATTGTACTGATTTTGCAAACTAGTTCACTTATTTGAGAAGAAACAAGGTGTGGTAGCTTCTGATTTCTTTTTCCATTATTAATATAACATAGTCTGACCTTTTAGAATTCTATTATTTAATTTTTCTCCATTGTGTCATTTTTTTTCGTTTTCAAAATATGCTTAGCAATGTTTCATGACTGTTTGTATGCAATATTAATACCTTGATATGAGAAATAAACAAGTTCTATAAATAAAACTTTATTTTATAAAATGTTATTGTTTGATACTTCTATTAATTTAGTCTTTTTGGCTTTATAAGCACAGAGTAATCACTTATTAATCTTAAAAATAATTAATATAAATCATTCCCTTTCTAGTTCAGCCTGGTGATGTTATACCAAGTAAATACAATGCACATCTTTATGCTTTCATATACAATGTTTGGTTTAATATGAATTTATTGACCCTATTTCTCATAAATTCAAGCATCAATCCATAATTTTAGAACTTTAATTTTGCATGGCCCTCCAGAGATGTTAACATTATGTGTAAATAGTTTTAAAGTTGATCACAGATCTATTTATTAAGTGTGTCATCTACTTACCAAATCACTTGTTAGTGAAAAAATATACGTTGTGCAAAAAAAAATAATGACTTGTAAAATCACAAATAAATATAAAAACTATGACAACCAATTCCTCTTTTAAAAATCAACATTCCTCACCATTTAAATTTAAATCTGTTAAAATATTCTGGCAGAAAAACTGAATATTCTTAATGTACACAAACATTAAAAATGGAATTTAAACAAAGTCTCCACTAAATTGCATAATATTAAATACACAAACTAATTTTACTAGATCACTGGAAACTTAAACCTATGTTTCTCTATTTCGCTCGTCCTTGATGACAAGTTTTCGGATTTGCAGTAAAGAAATATTTGATACGTCTTCTGTATAAAAGAAGGACACATTTCTCAAAAGGCATATGTGCCCTCATAGTGAGATGCCTAAGTGACAACGTGGTCAGCCCGTGCTTCATCTTCATTGAGGGCAGAAATTCCTGGATCTCTGCTCACTGTATCAATTAGTTTTCTCATGGTATCAGAAAAAAACACATTTAGAAATTTGGAGATTCATTTAAATCCTGTAATAAACTTTAAACCTGAATGAACCACTGACTAAACTATAAATCTCCTCTTAAATTAGCTACCCCAAAAACAATCCAGCAAAGAAAATTCTCTTCATACAATATTTTAAAAATTTATTCTATACTATAGAATTTATTCTACATATTCTGCTTTGAGAAGCTGCTGCAATTAATATATTAAAATATTCCTCTCATCTATTTTGAAGAATGAAATACAGTATCAGTATTTCAATTTCCGGGTAGTCAGGTCAGATCAGGTACAGTGTTCTAAAAAAAATTAGCACCACAAAAAAAACATAAGCCAAAAGAAGCACCCATTCTTTTGGACAATTTCATTCAAATCAGTCTGTATATCATGTCCCAGATCTGACCATATACTCATAGTTTCCTACTAATGCTAAAACAAATAGGAATTGAATGCATATGGTTTTATAAAAACACAGGAAAACTGAGTTTCCAGTTTTGAAAAACAAAAGTAAATGCTGAGCATGTTTGCAATGCAGTTTTAAACATCTGCAACAAGGAACAGTCTCCATGCAATGTTACTGGGCGAAATTCTGGACCACTTACTAAAGTGGTCAAATCAAAACCAATGTAATCGGTCAAACTCTATAGATTATTAAAGCATAAACTCTGCATGGGCATATCTATTCATGTATATTTATGAATTTCAAAAATCATGTCAAACTTTTAAGTCACTTTCCAATTTGTAGCAATGTTTTAAAATAGTCTGATTGATGTAGGATTAAAGAATTTTATAAGCCAGTAAGATAATTTTATTGATACTTAATTAGATGGTCAACTATTTACTATTTATCTTCTTCATTAAAATTATTTTCAAATAACATATTAAATTATAAAAATCCCAACTTCTGAATATTTTAACAATCAAGCAATATTTATAGATAATGTCATTTAAGAGAGTAATGTATCAAATTTTGTTAAGTTAAATTTCATCATCTGAGTCCTATTTAAATTATAGTTGTTGTAAGTTCCAAAAACAATAATTCTTGAAAAGGTAACTGTATTGCTTTCCTTTGAAAGTGTATTGATACATTTTAGTGGTTAAATAACATAAGGAAATAATAATATACAAATTCTAAAGTGTTCCATATCAAAGCAATGTAAGTCTTACACATTTTCTCTGTGTAGTTTTCATTCACAGCTACTTTATTTATGGACTTTAACTGGTGACAAAAAAAATGGCTAAAAAAAAAATCAGCTCCAAAAACTGACAAATGTGCAGCAAAAGACCATGAAAACATGCAGTGGTTTCATTAAATTAACAACAATAAATAGAAAAATGTAACTAACGTATTACCAGTTTGTGCCATAAATTTAGCAGCATCAGCTTGTTCCTGAGGGACCCTTTTTTCATGGACAGATCGAGGTCGCTGACTTTTAATTGTATGATCTCCCATCATTCCAAATTCTAAAGACAGAATAAAGGTATATGAAAGCCTGCGTGTAGACATTTCTCACAAATTACATTACTGTCCCATGCAATATGTTCCTACACAGACCTAGAAGTTATGGACAAAATACACAATTCTAACTTTTCTATGCTGATCTACTTGGAATATGTCTAAACTTTAGCTGGAAAACCTGCAATCATGAACAGCTTTCAAGAAACAATAACAACAATCAGTAAATGATACATCCGATGTTAAGTCAACTCAAGCAACAGAGCATATATTACACTTTTCTGATAATGTTCTGAAGTCACATATCAGAAGGAAAAGATTCAACCGCACTGTTAATTGTTGTCCCTCAGAGAGTCGTGAGTAGGTGTCTGCTGCCTCTGTCTAAATGTTTGTCACCCCCATAAGGTTTCCTGCACCTTCAAAAGTAATGGGCAGCTCTGTAATCTAACTTTCTAGTGCAAGTATTCAAAAATGTATGTTTATTTTTCATCCAAAGATGAGGTAACCTTGGTGTGCCTCAAGGCTCACACACACAAAAAAATAATAGTAATAATGGTAGCCTCAGTAATTCTGACTCTTATTTTCCCTGATTTAACCAATACCTCACTCCGACTACATATTAGCAATGTTTTCTTTTTAAAATTGTATTTTAAAAAAGAGTCTAGGCTTTTGTATTTAATTGTCCCATAGTAAAGCTACTAATAAAGACAAAAATTATCCTTGCCTAACATAATTAGAAAGGAAATGTGGAGATGAAAATTCTGTGTAGCATGTTTCCAAAAACTCATGTGCTTAAAGGGTATATGCTCAGGACTCCTGATTGGCTCTGTTTGCTGACTTGTCATAGTAAAATTCTCTAGTAAAAAAACGTGCCTGGCATATGGAATATTTGATAGCTCTAATTACTAACAGTAAGCTAGGAAAAGGAAATTCCTAGCAAGAATGAGACTATGGGGTACTTTCTCTTACATCACACATGTTCTAATCTCTGATACTCGAAACTTAAAAGTTGAGAATCAAATTCTCACCAAAAGTTTTACTACTTAGCTTTTTAGTCATCAAATCTTAAATGTTCTTATGCTAAAATACAATGTATTTGCAATGTACTTTGAAGGCAGTAATTCTGCCAGCTTGTGTCTTTTAGGTAAGAGAAAGCCTAGCATGTTGTCTGTCCAGTCAAAATCCCAACCAGTTACAACGCTGGACAAACCAACCTAAAGAAATTCTTACTAGTGTATCCACTAAAGAGTTCACATCTCAAGATATCTGGGAAGTGTACATGTTTGTCTCTTTTTTTGTCAAATGGGAAAATATCAAAGAATAAAAAAATTGAAGTATTTATAAAATGTCAGTTTACTTGATAAAATAAAATCCATCACTATTTTTCTAGCCCTGCCAACATTCTTTCAAGCATTCCTGTGTAAACTATCAGCTGTGTAAACCATTTCTCCTTGAGCATATAAGAAGTATCTAATTACTATTAAATTTACTATTTAGAAAGTTTTAGCTATAGTTAGATCCTACATATATTTAAAACTATTATGCAACTGAAATGTCATTGAATCTTCAATAACAAACAAATAATGATGTTTAAGTTTTATTAACACTATACATCACCTTTCTACTTAAAAGTATAATTTAACTTGCAGGTTTTGCAAGTTTTTATCACTTTCAATATTTATAACAGAGTATATCTTTTCATTATACAGTTGGGGCTCTAATGCTCACACTAAGATAGTTTTGGCACAATCATGTGAAGGATGAAAAAAATTTTATCCCATATATACAACTTTTAAGTTACAAAGTAATGACAGAACCAATTTGATGGAAGACCATTTGTAATATCAGTGGCAGCATGACTATTATAACCTGTAATCTATCTTCTGAGGAAAATATTGTGATGTTAAAGCAAATGTGATTCTGATACTTAAGGTTGTGGCAACTGCCAATTCACTACTGAGATAACACAAAAAAATATAACATGAAATTTCTATTTATTTCTCAAATATAAATATGTTAAATATTTATTTTGGAAAAGGATTTAGGCTATTATTGTGTATTATTAGCCAAATAATTTGTATATCTCGAAAATGTTTACAGTACAAATGACACATCTATCTTCAACTTTAGTGACCACTTGCCATCAATTTTTATGTCCATATGAGCATTAGTGATGATGCTTTACGCTTGTGATAATATTTAAGAAAATAAATCCTTCAAATATTTATAGCTTTAATTATATCATGAACAAACAAATGTTTAAAGTGGAATTGTTGCTTATTGTGGTAATAAAATTTAACTGGAAATTGTTTAAAGATGAGAATTGTGAGCTTTTGTTTTGTTTTGTATCTCTGCCACTGAGATATATCTGAAGCCCCACACAACAATATATGGCCCTGATATAGATATATTATCTATATTATGTAGGATATACCACTGATTTCTTAGAATGCAAATGAACACTATAGAAACATCTAAAAATATCTAGGCCTATTAATCCAGATTACAGTTATCATTGAAACTGAAGCATGCTATTATCTAATCAAGAGAGTTTCTACCCAACATCTCCATTTTAAACTGTTAGAAAATATACATCCATGTTGTCTTAATATTAATAAAGAGTAAGATTTTAACAACAAATTTGCATATCTCACAATATATTATTTTCAAAACACTTATATTGCCTTTCACACCTTTCATGGTGGCATTATCTTTGTTTCTAATGAAAATAAAGGCCAATTTGATCATTCAAATGTAAGAGACAAAGCTATTATAATAGCGTGCTTTCATGTGGCCAATGTATTCTGTAGTAATATGATTTCTGGATAATATAAAGTCTTTACGAATGATTGGTTCATAGTCATACAAGTCTGCATTGGCAAAGATAATATACTACATTAGTTACAAAGGAAAATAACCAAATTAAAAGATGAACTGCTTTGGTGAAAGCAATGAAAAGCAAGTTATGAAGTCAAATGAAAAAGTGCAGGGTAATAGGACATGTATGCATATGGCACATGGCTTATGGAAACAAAGAGTTACTTCTTTTGTCTTTATGTCGATGGCATTGATGAAGTGGTGAGGAAAAAGCTATTTATGTAGAAAACCCAAAATGATTGAAGATGACTCGGAAGCTTCAGGGTTTTTCCCTCAGTCATCCATTGAGGCTTCTTGCTAAAAGCAGAAGTCCCAACAGTTAGATGCATGATAGAAAGGTTTTAAACATCATTTCCCTTAAGTCTAGGCCGATGAATTGATTAAGTACAAGATCCCTTGGGAATCCCTAAGGATCCAAATAGACTTTAGACCTTTGTCTTGAACATCAATCATCAATTATGTGAAATTTGTTCAGAGAGCAAGGAAGACACGGATAATATGATTTAATTTATCAAAAAGTTAAAACATGTCTATTCATTATTTTACAATGTGTTTATTTTAAATATACGGACAAGCATATGACACTGAAGAGCAGGCATTGATACTGGCACTTAATATAAAGACTGGCTTCATAATTTGCAGACTTTCCTTTGCATTCCCAACAACAACATAGTACAGGCCATAAATGCTTTTCCCAGTGCTCCAAGAGTCATGCTGTAGTTATAAAGTGTTCCAACTGTACTACTGCTTGCCAGAGAACTACACTTTTGCTCACAGTTTTCTCCAATGGAAAAGTCCCCTCCTACAGCCATAGCTGTAGGCCCTTTCTATTCTCAACATCAGCAATAGCACCAGATATCACTTCCACATCAAGGTATTAAGGAAAAGTGCTTATCTCCTTGAAACACTAATTTGCCTAGTACTGCAAAAGGATTTGTATTTTATCTAGTATGTAGATATAATTAGTATATTATATAGATATATTTTATTTTTCCCATCATATACAAATTTTTCCCATTTTCTTTATTTGATAAACCATCTCATGTACCCCTGACTGTCTTGGAATTTGTTATACAAGAAGAGATAAACCTTAACTCTACCACTGTACCACATACCCAGCCCCCACCATATAAACTTTAAGAACACACCTAGAAAAATTAAATGAGATTTTTTTTCATTAACAGGAGAGAATATCAAATACATTTCTGTGGGCCAATGAAAGTCTATCATTTACTTACTAAAGATAGTGCAGACAAGTAAAGTCTGTTAAGAAGCATCAACATTATCTCTGAGGCAAGTTGATTTCAGTTAATATATTCTAGGTTCACATCTGGGCTGGAATATATTTACTAAATTTCTCATTTATTTTCATATTATTTAAAATAGTTGGCACAATTATTTTGTGTGTAAAAACCTTCTCTGCATAATAAAGTTGAAAAATATGTAGACAGTAAAGAAAAACTCAGATCACCTCTATGAGAATATATTTTTGATTTCTGAGGTTTTCTAATTTGTCTAACTTTTCTGTTATTTTCTCATTTCATAAGCATTTGTTAAGTGCTTATATATACAAACATTTTATGAAAATACAGAGGAGAAAAGTGCAAAGATTGAAATTTCCACAATCAAAAGTGTTTCTAGAAATAGCATGCATTATCAAAGTATATATATTGTATTTTGGTTGTATTTGATAACTTCTCAGCTTAATTCCCGTTCTTTTCTGACATATATCCATATTAATTTGAGGTCATTTTTCTGAAAATGCACTAAAATTACTTACGCTTGCCTGTAACTTTTAAAAATGTGGATAAAAGAACACTCGTAGAGATATATACTACTTAAGCACACTTACCTTTTTTTTTTTTTTAAAGAGGGAAAGTGGCTCAAATAGGAACAAAGCTCAAAAACCGAAACAAACATCAAATAAGAATGAAAATGTTAATTTTGTCAATCTGCTCCTCCCATCTTTTATTGTTTGTTTGTGTTTTAGATAGGGTGTCACTGTACAGCCGAGGAGGGCCTGCTGGAATTGCAATCCCATTATCACATCCGGCTTCTTCTCTTTCCAAGTTATCTGAACGCCCTCAGTGAGTCGGCCTTTAAACTCCTCCAGTATTACATGAAAGGCGGCTATAGATGGAGTTATTGCCATAATTAGAGTCTTGAGTAGAGAGGCATCATAAGGCAAGTGAGCAGCACCACTGGGTGCCCTCCATGCCCACACTCCAGTCGGAGCAGGCCACCTGGGATGGCTGAGCTCAGAGGCTGACCTACAGCTTGTAGGTAATTCTTACTTTATTGGGTTTTATTTTGTTCCATATTTGTTTCTTCCACAATTTTGTAAGTAGGGCAAGGTTCAATTGGTTTAAGAATGTTTATCCACACCTCAAACCGTCTTACTCAAGTATTTTTATCCTCCTGAACATATACTTAATATTCACCTATGATTATTTAAAAGTCAGTCAGCTGAAAAGACAGGTGGGACACAGGGCTAAGGATTGCCACCACCCTTGGGCATGGCACTGGTTGAGTGAGTTGCTCAACGGCGGTAGGCAGGACCACCTACTACTGAGTCTTCTCCAGGAAAGCCTTGCATCCCCTAGGACACTGCTGGTACATCACCTCGCAGTGAGACTCATTGCCACAATAGGGATCTGCAATAATGAGTTGTTTCTGTGGATCATAGCTCCCAACAGCTGAGTTTTAACTTTGAAGTTTTTAACTTGATTGCTTTTTCTATTCAAATATCTCAGGTTGCTCTCATTCATGCATAGTATATAATTGAATGTGGCAGTCTTCTTTTTTTAATCTGCCGTGCAATGTGATTCATGGAGATGCCATGTTTTCTCATGCAGCTCGGCCCTTGATAGTTAGGGGGGGGCTCCCCACTTCGCAGCTGGAGGTAGTTGCACTGTCTATCCTTCAGTTATCTGAAACACTTCCATCAGCTATTCTGAAAACTGCCTTTGCAATGGATGACCGGCAAATGTTACCGAGACACGAACAGCCCTGACTTGGACCCAACCTCTGCCCTCAAAGGCTATAATTTTAAGTATGTAAATTAGGAAAATTTATTAAAAAGCACTTGAACAATACTTACTCTTCATTATAACTAATAGACGCCAAAGCACAGAAAAATGACTGGAACACATTTTTAAATGAACTTGAGAGTAAAAGTTGCAGAATAAGTTGATAAATACTAGAAAATATTTAAAAATAAAGACATTATTAAAATACAAGGAACCTGAATAATTCATTAAAATTTGAGATATCAATGATGAGTCCTTACTAAACATCATTTTAAGTTTAATTATCATATTTAAATATTCTTATACCTGACTACAGGGATAAAGATGTTATATCTCACACTTATAAAACAGCACCTTACTTTGAAAATACTTTGGCAGAATTACTTTATTAGGGACCTAAGATGCTTATATGAATTGATAAAGCATTAACGAATCATGCATATGCTACTAATATGTTCAAAGAGTTCATAATGTTCAGAAGTATACATGAAGTGGTAAAATATCATTTATGTGATAATAAAATATTTACTAAGTTACTTAAAACATATATGTTGATTATGTGTGTTAATATATAAATGTATATTATTAATGCATATTTGTTAACTACTGAATTACTGTAAGCAAGTATTGGAGATTGCTTGAGAAATACTTTATATTGTTTAGTAATGAAGAAAATGGCATATGAACACATACTAGTAAATGCAATTCTACAATTCAATGGTAAACTAGTAGTTGAATGTACTTTCTTGTTCATTTACATCAGCACACCAGGGCTTTCCTCATATCTACTTTAGTCCATTTTGCTGCAGACAAAACCTATTATATTATGGCATTTTAATAAGCTTTGCTATTAATATGGCCTGACAAGATCTTAAGAATCTGAAATATATGAAAACAGAGCTGTCTTTAGATAAAATTATTTCTGATTTTTTTACAAACTAGTGTAGAGATTGATTTTTTTGTTTGTTTTTGCACAAAGTTTGTGACAGGTAGAGGCGTCCTGTGTGAAGAGGCTTCAAAGAGAGCAACACAGTTATGACAGTGTCCAAAAGATTTGGCTCTCACCCTTCCCTGGAAACAAAGCAGCGAAGCCAAGCACAAAAGGGAACAAGGCAGATGTTTTCTGGGAAGCCAGATTGTCTTAATAAGGGGAAACAGACTGGCCTCAGAAGTGATTGAGGAACTTAAAGCTTTGGTTAGAAGATACGGAGATTTGAAGATTAGTTTGATTCATTTCATCTGTATCACTGTCTGTGTGTATTTACGTGCACCTCGTGTCTGCAGTGTCTAAAGAGTCCAGAAGAGAGGGTCAGGTCTCCAGGACGGTAGTTTTAGAGAGTTGCGAACTAGGATACTGGCTGCCTATTGTCTGATGTCTAGGCTCAGCACTGGAATTGGAGGTTCGTGTTGTTAGGCCTTTAAGTGTGTGCTGTGAATCTGAACAAGGGTCTTCACCCTTTCTCACAAGCACCACTGTACTGACTGATCATCAACAAAGAGTTTCCATGTAGAAGCGTATTCTTATTTTGTTTTCTGATCTTTTTAATGCATTCACTAGTTGGCTATCTTGATAGGTCTTACCCACATATAAATATGATGATATATATTTTCTTAGAAATTGTAATGAAATTATTCTTCTAGATTTTAAATTATAGCTCATATTATATGGCACTTTAAACTTGCCAAGTTATTTTTCATTTATTATTTTAACAGCAAGCCATAGAATAATTTGATTTAAAGAAATGTTACTGGAACTTTTATGAGATATTCCATGAAAATATTACATTACTAACGGGAATTTTTTAATATGATCTTCCAAAAATAATTAGCATATTATACTATAAGATCCTTTGCCTTTTTGTTATAATACTAATAGGAAATAAATTTAAATTATTTAAGTATTAAATTTAAATACCAAGTTTAAAATATTCTATAAATGGTTGTTTGATGAAAAAGTAAATATATAAGCTATAGGTAATAAAAAACATATTTTCTTTTTCATAGAAAATATCGGTAAATATATGTTGAGCTGTCAGCTCTCAGGGTTTGCTGTATTTTCTGAAGGTGAGAAAAGGGTTTATTCTGTCTTCGATGTATTTTTTTTTTTTACCTCATTCAATATATGGACGAAGAGACGTATTTTTCAGGGTCTGGAAATGATTGAGTAAGTGGTTCGGGTCATGTCTTACTAAGAACTCTCATATTTCCATCACTTACTGCAGAACATTGCAACTTAAAGCAGTGCTGTTAGCATAACATTTACTAAAATAAATACCAGATTCTGAGGTACAGTGTCTGTGCTTTCTACAGTAACCAGGATGCTAACTCGGAGCTTCCCTAATATTGTAGATTATTTTTCAGAGACAAGTAAAAATACATGGTTTATTATCTCTGCACTTTTCTAAGATATCAGCTAACATTCAGTCAAGAGGACCTCGATAAATGGACTACATTGCTAGCCAAGTCCAATTCTGTATGCCAATCTAAGAATAATGCACATTGGCAAAGCAGTGGCTAAGATGCTGACAAAAGTGAAGGCCACTTTAATTGGCCTGTACCCTAAGAGTCAGAGTAGATGAAGGGACAAGGAAATTGGCAACTAGGAAATGCAGTTCATATTTCAGAATACCATGCTTCAGCCTGGTGCAAATGCAAGTGCAGAAAATTGAGGCCCCAAGTTCTCTTTATGTTCTATAATTACACTTGTTCTGAATTCCCAGGTTGGAATTCATTCCGTGAGTGCATGGACCAACTCACCAGACCAAGAGGCCTAGACACCTGACCAGGGCTGATTAAAGGTTTTGTAGATTTTCACACGTCTTCAAGCATGTGATTTTTTTTGTACATTTGTTTGGCTGTTTCAAAACATTGTTTATTTAATCAGTTATTTAGGAACCTTCTTGATTTAGTTCTAAGTATTGATGCAATGTGTTGTCCAGCCTGTAAATTCCTAGACTTCATAGTGTACACTTGAGTAAATATGGCAAGTATACTCTTGTAAGATTCCACATTGCAGGAAGTTTTCCCAGAAGGGGAGTAGTTTTCAAATGCATTTGCGAATGGATGGTTTTTACTCATTCAAAAGAAATTATGTATCCACTCCACTTCATATGAGACTCTAAATACTGGAGCTATGGTGCTAAATTAAAAAGATAATTTTTGTGTGTAATTACCTTTGCAATTGCTTCTATTCAGATTTGTAAGACATAGAAATATATAAATATTAACTATACAATATTATCCATCAAGAGATAATCATCAGTTACCATATATATTCAGATTTATAACTTTTGATTAATGCTTTATATCAATTTAAAGCTAATGTAAATGTGTACTTCAACAATATTATTTGACATCTTTGTTAAGTGAATATTTAACCACGGACATGATATTCATGTCATCACATTTCAATTTCCTCATTTTTATTTTCCTGATTTTGTCCATTGCTCAGTTAGTCTCTTTAAACCTCATTAAAAAAAACATTTTCCACCCTCATTTCTTATTTTCATATAAATTAATTATTTTGTTTCTGCAAAGTACACATGGAAACATACTGTAATACTTTGGCCGTGATGATAACACTTTGTAATTGCAGTATTTGTGATGTCAGGTTGAGAGAATTACAAATTTGGGGCTAGCCTGAAATAAACGGTGGGTGTACAGCATGGTGGGAATATATAGAAAGACCATATATCAAACAAATTGACTCAACAGTGAAGAACAAATCTCTATCCTTAGATACTTGGGACATTGAGAAAAACAGATAGGAAATTGAAAGTCAGCTGGGGCAACTTAATGAAGCTCTTCTTCCAAATAAAAAAATAAAAGAAGGTTGGATCTAATAGATAGATAGTGGATTGCCTACTTTACTTCTTGGTGCCATTGGTTCAGTGCCAGTCCCAAACACAACACAACAGCATATATATATATATATATATATATATATATATATATATATATATATGTATGGTTTTGTAGCTGTATATGTGTTATATATATATATATATATATATATATATATATACACACATATATGTACATATATTTCCAATCTCTTTCAAATATTTATCCTGGTATACTTGACTATAAGTAGCATAGTAAGGAAAGGCATATATTGTAATCTTCTTGGTGTATTTGATGCTTAGGAAAGTTCAGCCTCCCTATCTCGGTTAATGCCTTTATGCCGACTCCACCTCTGTCCCACATTGAGTACTACTCTGCGTTTTTGCTCCCTGTATCTGCTTTTTTAACGCTTTGCTGTGCATTTGATCTGGTCCTAAATATAAACAGAGTTAGATTTTTAAAATCATATCTGACCTTCCTTCTCTTAATAGATGTGGTGGTTTGAGAGCTATTAGGAGGTTGTGGCCTTGCAGGAGGATGTATGTCACGGTGGAGGTGGGCTTTGAGGTCTTATATGCTCAAGCTATGCCCAGTGTGGCACGCAGTCTCCTTCTGCTGCCTAGGGGGTCAAGACGTAGAACTCTCAGCTCAAGCACCATGTCTCCCTGCATACTGCCACTCTTCCTGCTATGACGGTAATAGACTAAATCTCTGAAATTTCAAGACAGGCCAATTAAGTATTTTTCTCTACAAAACTCATCATTGCCATGGTGTCTCTTTACAACAATAAAACCCTAAGAAATTTAAAGTGATTATATTTATTAGATGTATTAAAAGGTTAAACCTACTTTTGCTAGGTATGAGTTTCTCTTTATTTAGCCTCCCTACTATTTCACTTTTCTGTTTTGTAATTTCTTTTAGATTGGTAGGAGTTTTTTTTTAAATTACATTTTCTCTTAGAAATTTTAATGTAGGTTTTTAAATGTTTCAACGTTGAATACTACTTATTTCCTATGCACAAAATAGTGCATTTTTAACCTGATCAGTATCTGTAATAAGCATCTATGCTACCATACACAAAGCCAGAAGTTTAGAAGTGTTGTCCATATCTCTGCCTGGACCCTGGGATGGGATGTATGAGGGATTGTAGGAGCCAAAGGGGCCAAAGACACCAGGAGAACATGGCCTACAGAATCAAGTTAACACATCTCATAGGGTCTCACAGAGATTGAAAAAGTCGATCCAGGAGCCTGCATGCTTCAGAGCTACTTCCTCTACATATATGTTGTGGTTGATTAGCATGGGGTTTTTGTGCGATTCCTACCCATGGGAGTAGGGCTGTCTCTGACTATTTGCCTGCTCTGGGATCCTTTTTCTCCTGTTGTGTTACCTAGTAGGCCCTGATATGAAGGTTTATACCTAGTCTTACTGCATGCTGTAATGCCATGTTCAATTGATATCCTTGGGAGGCCTGCTCTCTCCTGAAGGGAAATGGGGGGACAGCAGTGGGAGAAGAAGGGAGGTGGACAGAGAGAGTTGAAGGAGTAGAGGGAGGGAGGCCACCATTAGGATGTATTATATGAGAGAAGAACAACAAATATGCATCCGTACACCATGTGTCCATACTTTAGGATGGACTGTTGGATCTGGCTTGATTTACCTTGATTTCCCACTTCATATTAATGCTAGAAAAAAATATATGATTAAAATTGTTCCCCCCCCCCAAATTTGAACATATTTTTACTTTGATCAGTTTCCCATGAAGCTGTTTCTCTTAATGAAAGCAATTCTTAAAAATGTTGTGAACTGAATTCAGCATCTCTAACATGCAAAGCACAAGCCACATCACCCCCACCCCACATACACACACACACACAAACAACAACAAAATAAAAAACAACAACAAAAAACCCTCCAGGCCTTGGAATTTTCCTTTTATTCATGGAGTTCTAAAGTGTTGCTAGCGTATGTTCAGGCATTCCTGTTCATTCAGCATACATGCATGGAATGTACCCTTGGAATTCAACACCGACACTTCCATAGTGCACATGGAGTGTGTTCATCCTAAATAAATTTCCTATTTCTTTCTGTTTTTTCCCTCTTACGTTGTTGAGCTTCTGAATGCCTCCTGTGCTTTCATGCCAGCTCCTCCACACTCATTAAGAAGTTTCTTTAGGACAATTGAGGTCCTGATTTCTGATTATTAAACAGTGAGTATAAAAACTAAGACAATCTTTACTTTTTATTTCCCTCTCTGAACAATCCTTGTAATAGAAAACTTTCACAACACCATTGTCAGTTCACGTCCCACTCACACAATAACATCAAGCAATGTGACTTCAGACTTTTGTCCTCCAACAAAACTCTTGAAAGTGAGTTGCCTTTAGAAACTGTCACGTTCATTGGATCCCTTCAGCATCTGACACCCTTCCACCTTTCTCTAGCCCACAACCTTTCCTGCAAAGCTCATCCCCCAGGCTTGCAAAGCTAGCATACTTAATTCTCTTCCTCTTCAATTCCGCCTCCCCTGCTCCCCTCCCCCACTGTGACTGTCATTGCCTAGGTAACCCCTTATCCACGACATAATATGCTTACTTTGGGTTGTGCTTCAACATTGCACCCCCACACACACAAATCCCACTCAACCCCACACAGTCAAATATGGCTTTCAAGCACACAGCTGTCTTTGATACAGATGAGCCCACCACTATCTTCCTGACTACCTACGCTAAGTATTTGCATATTCTGTATGCAAACTTAGCATTTATGATAACAAGTTAATTATTTCTCTTAGGCCAGCTGCTTGTGTTGTATGTTTTAAATTTCTGCTTAACAAACTTTAAGTTCCCCAAATAAACATTTGATGAATAAATAAGTAGGAAAGTGAAAATAAGTTGAGCAAATAGAGTAAAGAAAATACCTCAGGCTTATCAAAACATCATGCTGGACCACTTGTGCATTTATAAAAAAAAAGCGCTGGATATAAATCTGAAAAGCTGAAGATTAAAGTTTGTTTTGCCTAAGAGAAGATGATGATGATAAGTTAGCTGAGGCTGCCAGTCAGAGTAGCTAGATTTCATGGGGATAGTTGAGAGAGAGCTAAAGGTTAAATATTCAGGTAGAATGAAGGAAAGGGTGCAGAAAAATCTAGAAAGTGAAAATAGAAGAAGCTGTAAGAGATGAATTCCTGCACTTCAAAAATGATGTTAAAAATAGTGATACTTAAAGATCCAAGATGGCGGCGCTGATCTCACAGTGCATCTGAACAGCAGGTAAACCAGGACTGCACAGTGACCTAAACACCAAGTTGAGAGCTATAAAACACCCCGTGCTGCTGATTCCCAGATGAGAGGGATCTGCATAGTGTGAAGCATGTGTGAAGGCCCTGGCCATCCAACTCGCCCACAGAAATGTCCCAGGGGACAACCCTCATTAGCTGCCATTTTGAGAAAAACTGTGAGACACCTGTGCAGCGTTGGGCTCTCTCCGTCTGTCTGCTGCTTACAGATCTGGAACACAGAGCATACAGGCAGAGCTGAGTCCCAGCACGGCCACTCTTCACATTAGCTGCCATTCTCCCTGCAGCCTCCAGCTCGAATCTTTCTTTCTCTGCCCACCAGCTGCTTACTGGTCTAGCCCATATTCGTCACAGAGCAGATAGGCATAGCCCTGCCGTCTCAAAAAGGCCTGTGGAGCACCAGAGCTGTTTTGGGTTCCTATTTCTCTCAGCCCCCCAGCCACTTACCAGCCTGGCCCTCTCTGTGACACAGAGCATACAGGTAGAGCAGAGTCCAGGCGCCGGCCACATTCCACATTAACTGCCATCCTGCTAGCAGCTTAAGAGAAAGTTGGATCACTGAAATTCTTTAGAATTTAAATTAAATATGGCTATCTGTTCATTTTGTATAGTTTCTTTCTACAAAATGGATGTACAGCTATGTAGCATTTTTATAGTGGAGACACCCAAATATAATTAATATAGAATTAGGCTAATGTTGCTCAGAGTTTTCGTCTCGGCTGCAGGTTCCCTCTACGTGTTTTGTAGGTTTTTATTTCATATATCATGGGAGGGAACTACGCTAAATAAAGAGCTTCACAATGTGGAGTGCTGGTGAGTGATATTTATATTGCATCTTCCCTCTTGCTTCCAACATTGCCAACCTGATGCTTTTGTAATTTTGCCTCAACTGGGGATATCTTCATGGAACATGAATAAGATACGTTATTTCTCAAACAAAGCACCGGAGAGTATAATTACTGGGGTACCTTAGACACATTTTGGAAGAAGCATAGAAATAATAGACATACATAATATATAAATTCTTTATATTCATAAGTTACTGAGATGGAATTGGCATTAATTCTGGTGTCCTTTGAGATCACAATGGTTTTAAACTCTAACTTTTGTAAAAGACTGTAACTGCCAGAGAAATACTCAATTCTTCTTAGTAAATGGCTGAGAAAGAACTGAACTCCCCCAGCAGACAATCTGTTAATCACTTACAAAGGTCATGGTTGAATCACATAAGAATTTAATTTTCTATGTAACAGTACCCTACATTTTGCTCAAAGCCTAAGGTCTCCACGAACAAGACTTTCCCATTACTCCAAAACACTAGATGGATCTCCAAAACAATCCTGGAAAAACGTTCTTCCGGACATTAAAAAAATGAAATTAAAAAAAGAAAGAACCACAAGCAACTACCACATGATGCTTGACATTTTAGAATGACCTTTGTGTAGAATAAAAAGTCATTTTCCAAAAAAGCCAACATTCAAACTTTCCCAGAAACAAATTTGCAAATGAATAGACATTATAAGCTAAAAAAGGAATTACTGCCCTTGATATATATATATATATATATATATATAAAATTTTTGCCAACATTACTGAAAATCAGTAAAGTTAAGTGCCCAGATTGCATACAAATATTTCATCCATTTTCACATCACTTTTACAAAACTGTTAAACCCGCTTTGATAACTCAGAAAATGTAAAATTTTTGACAACTCTGCAGTTTTTTTTTTTTAATTTCAAAACCTTCCACCACAGCCTTCTGTAATACCAAATATATCCTTTCCTGGTATCCAGACTGTTTCACTGAATTTAGTAATTTCAGCATTCAAATCAAGTCTGAGACTCTCTGTCTTGACCTTGATGCTGCCATATGATTTCCTTGCTGGTCGTTCTACACAAGCTTTCTCTGTTCCTCAAGCAATACACAGTCTCAACACAGGTTGATCAGACCCATTCAGCTCCTTTCATGAGACAGAACATTAAGTGACACACAGGACAAAGTTACCATGGAAATTGTCGTTCTAAATGAAAACTCATAGCTCACAGAAATCTCAGTATTTTCTCCCATCTGCTTTTAATAGAGGACTGTAATGTTTCTTTAGCTTTCACTTGTCCCTGTTTTTGGTGAAAAGGGTACAATTTGTTATGTCATCTATATATGCATGCTGTTATTAGAGTTGAAAAATTTAAAAACACAGTCACTGTTCTTAAGAGATACGTGTAAAATGTGAAGGAAGCATGTATCCCCTGTTTCTAAATCCTACATTATTCTAGATTCTAAGTTATTCTAATTCTTTAACATGATTTTTCTGTAGCAACTTTTAAATGCTAATTTTTTAACCTAGTCAGTCATTCTCTTCAACATGAGTAAAACAATAGAGATGTGGCCAAAATGTATAATTATTTATTACAGAAGTTTTCTGGACCAACAAGTGATTAGAAAGTAAGCAGGAACCAGTAATAATAAAATTGATTTGAGAATTTATTTTCCAAGATGATTTAGGAGCTAAGAAAATGCCATTGCACATTTGATCCTACAAAAAAAATGACTAAAACCAATGAAACGTAAAGGCTATAAAAATAACAAAAATAAAATAAAATAAAATAAAACATGCGGCCATAAATTATGTTATATATCTTTATCATTTAATGATTTTCAAGTATTTGAATAATGATTACAGGTCATTTTTAAAACCAGTAAAGGAATCTTTAAAACAGCGGTAGTTCGCACTATTCTAGACCATTTCAATGAGAGAATTACATTTGTGTATCTACCTAGATAATGATGAAATGCAGGCAACAGCCAAGTTTTTGTTTTTTCTATACTTTTGTGGAAAGATAGAAGCAAACTGGGACAAATGGCTGGAGGGAAGATTAGAATGGAATATTTGGGAAACTTTTTAACCTAATTTGGAAAACTCATTTGCAGTTTGTAGATAATCAAAGCACTGCTGTGAAGCAACGCAACCTGGGGCTGGTCTTTTCTCCACACGTTCCCGGGGATAGATAGGAAGGCTGTAGATGGAGGTCAGGATCAGCCTGAAGCAGGCTGGCTCTCAAGTAGGACACAGGGCCTCTGCTTGACCAACCAAGCAGAAAGGGAGGTCTGCTAGAGGTGTAATTGCTACCAAAATAATAATAAGCACATTCTGCTCTGAACTGACTCAATCTCCATGTGACTGTTTAATCTTTTAGTCCACAATTAAGTATTTTTGTTTAGTTCTATGATGGACAGTAAATAGAGATGTTTTATATTATTTTTTAAAAAAACAGACATTATTATTATTAACACAAGAGTCTCAGAAAAGGACTTGGTATTCTTGTGATCTAGAGGAAGAATGAAGTTACCAGTAACAGTAAAAACCTGAAACTTAATGGGAGACCCTGTGAAAGCACAATAAACGACTACTGTTTATTGTTAGACACGATGCCTTAATAACCCACAGCATGGTCTCAGAGCAACTATTTGGGTTAGTCATGCAAATGGAAAACAAGAATATTCACAGTCAGGAAATGTAAGACATCGAGGAAAACTCCAGTGATCTTGCTATATAGGTCATCTATTGTATATATGTGTAAATATATAAATATGCATGTAAAAAGATAAAAAAAAAAATAAATATGCTCTCTTTCTCTCTGCCATTCTGTCATTCTGTTCTTTCCCTGCCTCTGTCTGTCTGTCTGCCAGCCTGCCTGTCCCCTTTCCCTCTTCATGTGTGTGGAGCACATGGTATATGTACATGCATGTGTGAGTGCTTGCACATGTGGAGACAATGGTGCACGACAAGCATCTTTCTCTACTGCTCTATATCATATCATTTTAAACCTTTTAAATTTGATGTCGTGACATATAAATACCAGGGAGATTTGCGAAACCACTGGCAATATAGTAAACCTTCAAAAATGTAACAAACACTAGGTTCCAGTATTCATTATGTACCTGGGATCATTTTATGTTATTGTGGGTCAAGTTTTTTTTTTCCAGAGCTGAGGACCAAACCCTGGGCCTTGCGCTTGCTAGGCAAGCACTCTACCACTGAGCTCTCTGTGGGTCAAGTTTTGATGCTCATTGTTGAGATTTGAAACAGCATGCATCTCCACTGTTTAACACGCAAACTCTTTTCATGTGAAATAATTGCCTGTTTGGATAAGTGAAATAGAAAACAACAGAGGAGAAAACTCTGAATGTCCAGAAGGGATACATTCCTTCTTTGCTCTGCTTTCTAAAATATTCATCATTTACTATTTCTTAATAGCCTGCACATGTCAATAAAAAGTTGATTAACACCAAGGACACACAAGAGTCTACATTGCCATAAGCCTAAATAAGCACAATGACTGATTATTATTTAGATTATTAAACCCAGCGATAGCTTCGGAAGTAATTATTTAAGAGGTAAGTGTTATCAGACTGTGACTGAGAGAGAGAGAGAGGTTGTTACTGCAGGAGGCTCCAAGGCAAAGGCAACCCCATCACATAGCACTCCTCTGGCTTTGGAAAGCATGGGATTATATGCGGGCCCACTCAGCTTTGCGTTGAAGGACAAGAGTCTCGCCAAAGCATGGTTACGTCTACAGACATCATAAAGTGGACCACCTGCTTGCACCACACTGACTGACACAGTCTCTCAAAGAACCGTAGACTGCAGTTTTTCAAAATCATAATCTTCATGCACGAGAACCATTCTTCCTAAAGTCCGTGATTAGAAACCACCATACGTGGTTGTATGAGATGAAAACATCTAGGTGCAAGTTAGACCTAGCTCAGGGCTAAGACGTGCTTCATAAGAGTTCATGTGTTATGCTGAAATCACTACACGCAAAAGCAACATTTTCAGAGAAGAGTGAAGCATTCTCTACCTCGGCCTACTAGGGTGCATTAGCTGTTGTCCTTCCCATTGGCTTTCATTTTCTAATTATTAAATGCACACTATATGCCTGTGCCTTTAAATCACTAGTCTAGTAAGAAACACCTACTGGACATTTCCAATATGTACATTCAAGCACACTGAGTCTGAATCTTGACTGGAACACCTCTGGATTATGCAGTTTTAGCAAGCACCAGGCCAGTCACAGAAGCATCACCGTTAAAGATAAGCCCTAACCATTATGAAATGTCATACAACATCTATATTTCTGTTTTCTAATTCCATATTAGAATACTTGACAGTGCAAATAATTATTAGACATGTATGGTTAAAAAATAGAAAGCAAAACAAAAAAACTTATCTAAATGTATGGTCTTCCATCCATGGTGGCATCTTGAACCCTAAAGGTTTCTTTGTTTGTTTGTTTTTACCAGCTTTATTAATTTTACCTGCTAGCAAGCCCAGATTTGGGATTTTTTTTCATATATGTATATAACATACCTCTTCAGTCTTACAAATCAAATCTGATATTCAAACTTCTGACTGAACTTAGACAAAGTACATCTTATATATGCCACTAAAAGCTAGCTTTGTGAAGGGAATTGCATTCATTTATCAAACGGTAGTTGAGAATTTTTTAAATATTTTCAGGTGGAATAAATAAAAATGTCTTAGTCACCAGCTTGAGGAAGTGAAGGTACTGTAAATGCTATAGGTGTTACAGACAGAATGACAGGATGCTTGCATCGAGGTTTGGATTCTCTTCTGCAACAGGTCCAAGTAGAATTTACTATTGAAAAATGCTATTCAAGATTTTTATGAGATATAATCATAAAACCCCTACTTATCTCTCTTTTATTATTTAATTAATTTGTTCAGATTACAACTCAATTGTTATCCCTTGTATCATTGTATCCCACTTTTATCCTAACGTTCCTCCTTCCCTCACGCTTTCACCCTATTACCCTCCCCTAGGTCTATGACCAAGGAGGACCTCCTCCCCTTTTATATGGTCATAGGCTATCAAGTCTCATCTTGGCAGTCTGCTTATTCTTTCTTTGAGTGCCACCAGGCCTCCCCACCAAGGGGAGGTGGTCAAATATGGGGCACCAGTGTTCATGTCAGAGTCAGTCCCCGTTCTCCACATAACTGTGGAGAATGTCCTGTCCATTGGCTAGATCAGAGTAGGGGTTTGATATTTACTACTTGTATTGTCCTTGGTTTGTGCAATAGTTTGAGCAGAATCCCCTGGGCCCCAATCTGCCTATCATGATGTTCTTGTTATAGGTTTCTAGGACCCTCTGGATCCTTCTATTTCCCTATCTCCTATATTTCTCTGATTATATCTGTGAAAGAAAAAGAACTTAAGCCTCCTATGTGCTAAGCACATTATCTGCCATGGAGGGCACCCTAAAAGGGTTTCTAATATTACTATCACCATTCTTGTATGGCCTGTTCACTATGGTTTGAAATTTTTAAATGATGAGAAATATATCAAAAGAAAAATGCTATATTGTAGCCCACAATAATTATATGAAATATATATTTTCATTTCTATTAATGAAGTTTTATTGGAACATTGTCATGTGCTTTATTTTTATTGTTGTTGTTGTTGTTGTTGTTGTTGTTGTTGTTGTTGCTCATTTTTGGAACAGGGTCTTATTATGTATCTCAGGCTGCCGTTAAATTAATGATCCACCTGTCTCAGCCACTAAAGTCCTAGGTTTAAGTCTGTTTATATGATGTAGATGACAAAGGTAGAGGTAAGTAGTTGTGACAAAGCTTGTATATCATACAAAATTGAAAAATGCTCTGTGGCCCTTTAAGGGAAAAATTTGTCAGACACTGTTTTAAAACCAAAAATATTGGAATTGTTTGGAATGTCAATAAAAGGTGAATGATATAGTCAAGTGTTTAAAAAATTTTTTTTCATGGGAGTTGTTTGCTAAAAAAAAAAAGGTTATTTCTTGACTTGAAATTATAAGGGATTTAGAGATACAATAATATACAATCACATTTTTGTTATTAAATTTTGGCCTATCATATGTTATAAGTTACCATCATTTTTCATTTGGCTTTTCCTTTGTGACTTATTTCATGGTTAGATTACTAATCTCACTTTCTAAGAAGCTCCAGTGAGTAGTGAAATATATGGGAGATGTCCAGCATTCAGTATTCTATGCCTAAAGCCACATCTAAGTTTATCAGAAAACATAGACTCTTTGTTTGTACCTGTCAGATGCAGCAGAACTTGACAGAAATTAGAGAAGTTGTACATTGCTTTTAGCAATTAAAAAAAAAACTGTATCACAGCATACCAAGTGAGTTCAGAGTAGCTTTTGTCCAGGGTCCAGCACAGTCACACTATTCAGGCCAGCAGTGACTGTCTGGCATTACTGAGATCACTGGGGTGTGTTGTGTGGGGGTTTGCATTATTTGCCCATCAGCTCAAGAGAAAATGAAATAATTATATTTAAGTAAACATGATTTCCTTTCACTCTTACACCAAGACATAGAGTTAGTCTCTCCGAAGTCATATTTACTTAAACATTTTCCCCTTTCCAAAATATTACACAACCAGTTACATAAGGCAAAGGTTTGGCGTTAAAATATAAACAAGCCATTTGGTTTTTTTTGTAAAGTTAATCTGTAGAACCTCTGATTCTCTGTATATTTTTATTAATAAGTCATTTATTTACTTTACATGCTGATCACAGGTTCCGCTCTCTCTCCTCCCAATTTCTACCTTTTGCTCCTCCCCGATTTATCCACCCCTCCTCAGAAAAGGGGAGGCCTCCCATGGATACCAAGTAGCCTTGACATAGCAAGTTGTAGTAAGACTAGGCACGTCTTCTATTGAGGCTACACAAGCAGCCCAGTTAGAGGAGAGGCATCCAAAGGCAGGCAATGGAGTCAGAGACAGCTCCTGCTCCCACTTTAGAAGTCGCACGTGAAAGCCCAGCTGCACAGCTGTTACATATACGCCGAGGGTCGAGGTCTGTCCCATGCATGCTCTCTGTTGGTCAGTTCAGATTCTATGAGGCCCTATGGCCTCAGGGTCGTTGAATCTGTAGGTTTTCTTATGTTGTCCTTGACTCCTCTCGCTTCTTTAATCCTCCCTCCCCAGCTTCCACAGGATATATCCCAATCTCCACTTAAGCATTGTATATATTTACTTGCGAGTGTATATTAGTCATAAAGTACAGGATGGCCATGCTATAAACCATAGACCCGAAGACACTAAGTAACAAGGAGGGCCCAAGGGAAGGTTGTCTGAATCTCACTGAGGAAGGAAAATATATTAGTGATCAGGGGGTGGATGGAAGTGGAGGACTGGATTGGGGAGGGGGTGGATACGGAGACAGGAGGGATGACGTAGGGGAAGAACAGAGGATAGAGTTCTGGGAGAGACAACTGGATTCTTGGGGGTCATCTCTAGCATGAGCCAGAAACCTAGAACAATGAAAACTCCCAGGAATCAATAAGGGTGACCCTTGCTACGACTCCAAGCAATGGGGGATATAGAGTGAACCAGCCATATCCTTCAACCAGGCAAAGCTTCCACTGGAGGGATTGGATACTAGTCCAGCCACAAAATCTGTGATCCACACTTTTCCCTGCCTACTAGGTGTGCAGGAGAAAAAATGGAGCAGAATTTAAAGAGAGTTTAGCTTGAGATCCTTGTCATGAGAGGGAGTCAACTCCTGACTCTGTTGATGATATTCTGTTAGACTTACAGATAGAAGCCTAGCGTAACTGTCATCAGAGAGGCTTCACCCAGATCCTGATGGAAACTGATTAGGGGCCCGCAGCCAAATATTCTACATATTTTAAAGAGAAAGCAATGTCTTTTCTCTCTCTCTCTCTCTCTCTCTCTCTCTCTCTCTCTCTCTCTCTCTCTCTCTCTCTCTCTCTCTCATAACACCAGGGAAATGAGAAGGTAATAGCTTTTCTGTAGTGGTTCATAATGAAAAAAGCAAACAATCTCCAGTCTACTGAAGAGATGACATGTTGTTTTGTGTTTAATGAAAGATAAATTAAAATCATTTGACATTGCCATATGCTAACCATCATTTCCTGAGCAGAAAGAACATTACCACAGATGGCTTGATAGATTGTCCTAAAAAGGTTGCAGGGAATAAACCCTCTGTTCTTATAATAGTTGTTGGTGTGACAATAGACACAGTCTTCAGTGAATAAGACTGCAGAGTGATTATGGCTATGTCTAACATTTTTAATCAGAGTTACACAATACAAATAGCACCCATTTATTTGGATACATTATGTGTATATCCTTGTAATCTAGATGATAGATCTTAATGTTGCCAATAATCACGCATGGACAGGAAGCCATTCAGATTTTCAGTCATGACAATTAATATACAAATTTTTAACATGGAGCCATTCAGAATTTCAATCATGAAAATTAGTACACAAATTCTTAAGATAAATTTATATGTTGGGAGCATATTCTTTTTAATATTAGCTATGGACAATATGTAACAATTTCTTATTTTCTAAGCATTTTTATTATGAAAGGCTATGTTCAAAACATCTGTACCTTAATGTATGAAGCTATGTCCATTGATATTTGTTGAAATGATAAGGTATTATAGGTAATAATAAAAGCAGGATTTGCATCTTTTCCCAATTATTTTCCATTCACTGCTAAGTATTATCCAAAATGCCTCTCAGTGCTCTGATAAATATGTCTACATACACTAGAAATAGAGAGCAAGCAAAGGGAGCATTGAATTAGGATAATCTAACCTAATGTTTTATTTTTTTCTTTTTCAAATTTATGATGGAGCTCATGTGGAAGTAGAGGACAAGATGTCCTTGTTCTCAGAGATAAGACCAGGTAAAGTAAACACACATGTTTCTGTGTTGAGAGGAAGGAGATGTTTACATCACCTGGGATGCTGGGAAAGGAAGTAGTTTACAACCTAATGATCTTTTGCCCTCTGTAGCACCAGGCTTCACCAAATCTCCCAGGATTAATGTTTGTTTATTCCAGACGCCTCCCCACAAATCTTAGGCATTGCTTCTCAGTCTAAAAATATCCATTCTTATAAGAGATATCATTTGTATTTTATAATAGTCTAAGGACTTTCTATGTTATCTTAGGGAACAGGCCAATTGGGCCTCTCATAGGCTATTATCTTTACCTCAGTCATTCTCCCTATATCTCATCTTGAAGAATGTCTAAGTCAATAGACCGCATCTTTATGGAAGAAGACACATGCACTTTGTAAAAGTTTCAGAATAAGTATGTCTTGAGGTTGGATGTATACTCAAGGCAGAGCTAGTCAATTGGCATCAGGAAACATTGCAAAACTGTGCTGAAATTAAACGTGTCTAAAATAAACCAGCTGGTATCACACTCCGGAAGTTTGAAGCAGCACCAGTTAACTAAAGCCATACTGAACCAAGTTTCATTCTTGTCTTTCTGCTGATCATTTTGCTTCTGACCATGAGGCCCCTGCAGGGAACACACACAGGTGATCGGGAGTCAACAGAAGCCACACTTCAATCTGAGGGTGGACCTAAAGCGAGGTCCATATGCAGGACAACACCAGATATTGGGCAGTGGCAACACTAAGCAGCTCCTCCTCGTCATGCAAGCATGACAGGGCAGAATCAATGTTTTCCTCCACTCTGACTTGCTAAGTTTTCAAGTTTATGTGATAAGCATTCTTGAATGACAATATTTTTTTTAAAAAGTTGGTTTTGTAAATACGCAAAATGAGCTTAAATTAAGAGGCATTTTTGTCTATATTAGTAAAAAGCCATACCATCTCTATTACCAAAACAGTTGGAGTATGCCGTATTATGGGCACACTATTAGTCTCTATTGGTGGGAAATAGGCCCTTAGCATAGAACTCAGTCTGATTATTTTTAGTTGCTAAGCTCATATATAACTTCCCTCATTGTTAAAATCGTTATAATGTTACTTTATACATGAGTAAACTGGGAAATAACCGAAGAAAGGGACGGTCTGAGTTCCACAGAGTGGCTCACTCAATTTACTGGTGTGATAACTGCCTTTACTGGTGGAGTCATTCGTTGGTGAGCATTCAATAATACAAATATCTTTATATTTGTGTCTACTTATATGCATTTTCCTCTGCCCTGCTCGCTATCAATATTCCAATCATGCTTATTTAAAGAGGTTTTATGATGCCAGGATAGAGGTCCTCACTCTTACTAAATGTATATTTTGTTACTGAGGGACAGTTTACCTCTAGCCCATCAACCATATTTTCTCTAGTCACTTAGAAATTTGCTAAGTAGGGTTTACTGGACTGTCATAATATCTACCAATCACATTAACTTAAGGGAAGTATTTCAGAGCTCCTTAGCATACACCTAGTATATTTTTGTATTCTTTTTTTCCTTTTTTTTTTTATTAATTTGTTCTTGTTACATCTCAATGGTTATCCCATCCCTTGTATCCTCCCATTCTTCCATCCCTCCCATTTTCCCCTTATTCCCCTCCCCTATGACTGTTCCTGAGGAGGATTACTTCCCCCTGTATATGCAAATAAGAATATCATTTTCAGCTCTACTTCCCCTGATAACCCTTTAAAACAGTTTTCTGTTATAACTGATATATGTATTTGAGATCCAAATATGTTGATTCATGCCTATGATGGATAATAACCAACTTACACAAATTAGCATACATACCACCTTAGATATTTAAGAAAAACAGATATATTTATTTGTATTTCTCTGTGAATGGGTTTTTACCCTTATACTTAGGTGCACCATGTGTGTGTAGTACCTGTGGAAGATAGAGGAGGAAGCTGAAAGCCCCAGAACTGGAATTACTGACATTTGTGAGCCACTATGTGAGAGCTGGGACCAAAATCAGAGTTGCAAATTCCAGTAAGGCATTTCTGCAGCCCCAGTTTAAACTTTTACAACTTCTCTCTCCAGAGTATTTACAACCATCTCCTGTATTTTAAGAGTTATAATGTTGATTACTAACTCTATTTTGCTACTGAGCACTAAAATCTATTCTACTTACTAACTCATTCATCCATTTGCTGCTATTCTGTAGCATTACCGGTATCTTTAAAATGGGCCTGAAATGGATTTTTTTTTTGTTTGTACATTTATAGGCTCCAATTCCTCAAACCATATATTAAAAATCATTTTCCTTTGGCTGTTTCCACGTTCCAGTTATTATGAACAAGGCCACTATGAACATAGTTGAGCATATGTCCTTGTTGTGTGCTGGTGCATCTTCTCGGTATATTCCAATGAGTGGAATAGCTGGGTCTTGAGGAGGCCTTATTCCCAGTTTTCTGAGATGCGCCAGATAGATTTCCAAAGAGATTGTACTGGTTTGCATTCCCAACAGCAATGAAGGAGTGTTCCTCTTTCTCCACATCCTCGCCAGCCTGTGGTGTCACTTGAATTTTTGATCTTAGCTATTCTGATGGGTGTAAGATAGAATCTCAAAGTCGTTTTGATTTGCATTTCTCTGATGACTAAAAATGTTGAGTATTTCTTTAAGTTTTTCTCAGCCATTTGATATTCCTCTAATGAGAATTCTCTGTTTAGTTCTGAGCCCCGTTTCTCCATTGAGTTATTTGCTTTGGTGGTGTTTAATTTCTTGAGCTCTTTATATATTTTGGATATTAGACCTTTGTCAGATGTAAGGTTGATGAAGATCTTTTCCCAGTCTGTAGGCTGTCAGGCTGTCACTAAGTGTCCCTCAGTAGAAGAATGGATAAACAAACTGTGGTACATTTACTCTATGGAATACTACTCAGCTATTAAAAACAAGGAATTCCCAAAATTGGTGGACAAATGGATTGAACTAGAAATGATCATAATGAGTGAATTAACCCAGAAGCAGAAAGACTCAAATGATATATACTCACTTATAACTAGACACTAGCCCAAGGGACATGTCCCATGAAAGTCTTCACTTACCAGGAAGTGAGATAGATGAGAGGACATCCTATTGGTGAGAGAAGTATGGGACAATGGGGAAATAGAAGGATCCAGAGGGTCCTAGAAACCTACAAGTAGAACATTATGACTGGCAGATCTGGGTCAAGGGGTTCTGCACAACCTATGGCATCAACCAAGGACAATACATGCAGTAAACATTGAAACCCTACCCAGATCTAGCCAAGGGACAGGGCACTCTCTATGGATGAGTGAAGAGTGGGAACTGACTTTCACATGAACTCTGGTGCCACATATTTGACCAGGTCCCCTTGATGGGGAGGCCTGGTAGCACTCAGGGGAAGGATAGCAAGCTACCAAGAAGAGACTTTATACTCTATGATAATATACATGGGGAGGAGTTCCCTCTCTGTCCCAGTCATATGGGAGGGGAATAGGGTAAAATTGGGAGGAAGGGAGGAAGGGAGGGAGGGAGGGAGGGAAGAAGGGAGAGAGGAATGGTAGGACAGAGGGATGGGATAACAATTGAGATATAATATACATGAATTAATAAATAAACAAATTTAAAAAATCATTTTCCCTAGCCAAAAGGATGTTGAAGGTATTAAGGTGCATTGAGATGTGTCTTTAGCAGAGTAATTTTTTTTATCTTTGATGATTAGATCAGGTGATCATTTTGATAATTTAGCTTTAAATTCCAAGCGCAACATCAAAGGTTCAGTGCTCACCTATCTCCATTTCATTTTCCTTACTCTTTCCTTCTTCCTCAAAATTAGGAAAAGCCCCATGGGTTGATGTCATTGAAACTTAGATAATTTATATGCATCTACCTTTTGTCCTGTGCTTAAAATGGCAGAATAAGGTCAGAAAAAGGAAAAATTATAGGCAATTAAAATAGAAAACTAGGCTTTTAGTGAAATAAAAATGCTCTCAAAATTGCTTGAAGTATTATTTCAAAATTTGTACCTTTGAAAAATAATTCTGTTAATTATCATTTTAAAATATAATTGTTAATATTAGAGATAGAGAAAACATGTGGACACCATCTTGACACTTGATGATCATGGTCTCAAGGTCATTTGCATTTTTAATGTGCTCTCCCTTCTACATAGAATGGGTCAGGGGATGGAAGATACCCAAACCCATATTAAGCTCTTTGGTTCTTTATAGTATGTTTTCAAAACTCTGCAACCATCAGGGGCTGCTCAACACCTTACTTGAGAAGCTTATTTTCAGGAATTATCTGTACATGAATCTTCTCCAATTCTTCATTGTTTATGTATAATCCTTTTAAAGGAAGCTGGTCATTTATTTACTTTACACACACACACACACACACACACGCACACGCACACACACACACACACACACGAGCACTAGATAAGTGGTATTCTTTTTTTAAAATATATTTTATTAATTTATTCATATTACAATTGAGATGTAATATGGATAAGTGGTATTCTTATACCTACATTTTAAATTTCTCAAACGAGGCTCTTATTGAAAAAATACCAAGTATTGACTTTGTCATTTGCCCTCTGCTCTATATCTTTATGTATTTTTAATTAATTTATTTGCTTCCTTAATTTTTATGTTTATGATATCTTTATGTGCTTTTGACCATATTTACAGTATCCAGCATGAATTCCCTTATATTTTAATAACAAATCAGATATTCTGTTTACAAATTAATACTCTGTCAGATTTTTTCCTCATAGCTAGTAGAAAACAGGTTTGTTACAGCAAATTAGTTAAGAATCTACATATGGACTAGGCCAACTCTTGTGATCTACTCCTGTAGTTACAGCACTTGAGAGATGGAGGCAGGGATATGGTTGTCAGTCAAGGCTAGCTACAGCAAAACAGCAAGATTTTATCTAAAAAAGAGAAAACCATAGGCAAATAAATAGTTACGTAGGGCAAAAAAAAAAATATCCTGTGAATTCCCAAGTAGCAAATAGAACTGGGCTTTCAAGTTCTATGGATATGTGATGGATATTGATATTTTGTGTTTTAAAAGATTAACCACTGATTTTATTCATCGTGAGATGCTTCTTTGAATAGCTGGCACATGGTGCAGAACAGAATGGTAGTTCATCAATGTAGAGTCTTAAAAGCCACACAAAATTTTATATGTTCATTTTAAAAAATAGGAAATATTTGATATAAGAGGTTTAGTTTTTATCTTCATCTTCAAAGAATGTGACAGATATCCTTCCTTTCTTACATAGAAAAAGCAGATTGGTGCAAAAATACAGAGACAGAGCTGTTCAACTGCATGCACTTTCTTCCTTCATCTTTCTCGAATTTAAAAATCTCTTTTTTTACTCACTGTAAATCTTTTCAAAACCCTGAATGCTAAATGTGCACTTACTAAATGTGTAAAAATAAAATCAAGGAAATACACAGTACAAAGGACCTCATACTTCAAGTCAGCAGGACCTCTTTGAAAGCTTTCAATTGGTAATGTAATAATCTGCACAGCATTGAACTAAGTAAAACTCAACCTCAGTAGATCCAGCAGCTGGGACAATGGGATTGTTGAAGCAGGAAGAAATTATGTCCAAAAAATAATGTCTTCTGAGAAAGATGATAATTTTAATAGCTGAGATGAGAACAGAATATCCTCTAGAAATTTGGTCCTTGTCTTTAAAAAGTAGGCTTAATAACATTTTATGTTTTCTACCAATATTCTATACCAACGTATGACTCTTGATTTTGAGGACATCAAGGTTTCAGGTTTAGTTTTCTTCAATCATAATGCTTTTTTTTTTCATAACTTAAGACATGTAGTTATTACAATATAAAAATGAAATCTTGTCTTATTATGGGCACCAAAGACTGAAATAAAAAATCTGTTAATTCACAAAGCAAGTGGGTTAATAGTTATTTGAAGTTACAAATTGAGCTTGTATCTTAACTCATACAACTTGAAGTGAAATGTTTATGCCAAATTACTGGGGCACACCACATGCTCCTAAGACTCATTTAAATTTTTGAGACGAGGACAAGTTCATGTTTTGATGGAGCTATCTAAATAATTACTTCATCTGCATTTCACAGGCCATTAATGCAATTTTTTTTCATACCAACCAATCCATCTGTGTATACAACATGAGTTCATAAGGTAATTATCTGCTCTCTAATATGCCCCTTTGGGCAAAGGAAGCAGATAAAGGAACCACTTGCAGTCATTTAGGGACTCGTTCTGTAATTGTCACCATTTGGGAGTCATCTGTCTTTTATCTTCTTAAGTTCTCTCTACCTATGGAGGCGTATCCTAGCAACAAATTAGAGGCAAAACTTTGTAGCCAATTCGGTGAGGGAGTCTTTAGAAGAGACATCCTGGAAATTCAACAAGAATAGCAGAGAAAAATCTTAAGCAGCAGTATGTGGCCCACATAACTACTCAGAATGCTGGGAGGCAGGGACCTTCTGCTTCCCCTAAGCAAGGGCTCTCAATAGGAAGTGGTATGTTCCTACTTGGGAAGTTTTATGAGCGAGCCTCTATTTCAATACATTCCACCTGCTAAGCAACTGATCTTGAAATAAGTTATGTTGAACTCTGTGGGTGGGGTAAATGGAGAAAGAAGAAATGGATTTCAAGAAGAAAGACAGCCCATGGAATCCCTTGAGAACTATCTACAATTTGTGACGAACTCTTCCAGGATCATTTTTATATTTGTATGCTTTATTATATCATGACATCACTTAAAAGTAAATCCCAGGTTATCTAAGCACATATCCCCTATGCCCACTTAAGATCTGTTATGATACCCCCTAGACTTGTGCAGATATCCATTGGGAGAAGGGGCAGATCGCAGGTAGATGAAGACATATGAAAATTTAAACAGAGATAGGAGGGGAATTGGTATTTTTGAAATTCAATGTTGTTTCCCAGGTCCTCAAAATTACTTAAAACCATGCACAGACACAAATAACTGAATACACTCAACTTAATCTTCAGCTTGGACACATGAAAGCAACTTAACATTTATTTAAATTCATAATTTAAGGGGAAATATCAGCATGGGGTATTTATTTCTATGTGTAGTTGCTACTGTTTTCTTCTCCCCTGCCCAAGTCACCTAAGCCAGTCATTAGTCTCTCTCTCTCTCTCTCTCTCTCTCTCTCTCTCTCTCTCTCTCTCTCTGTCTCTCTCTCTCTCTCTCTCCCTCTCCCTCTCTCCCCCTCTCCCTCTCCCTCTCCCTCTCTCTCTTTCTCTCTTTCTCTCTTTCTCTCCCTCTCTCCCTCTCCCTCCCCCCCCCTCTCTCTCTCTCTCTCTCTCTCACACACACACACACACACACACACACACACACACTTCATAGCTATAGGATATGGAGAATCACACCTCGTTGTCTTGGAGACAGATTCCCTATTTGCCTTTGTCAGAAGATATATAGCTTTGCTTCAAATGCTAAAGATGTTTTTCATTTGTATAACCCCTTTTATATTTAACTTTAAAACTACACACCTCAAACAATGCTTTATTTTAGAAAGCTTTAATGTTGCACCATCAATTTCATTCCCAGTATAATGAAATCTATTAAAAAATATCCTGTGCCTATTTAAGCAGTGGAATCAGTTCAACATGCCAGCTGCTGTATTTCACTCATACAATGACAGTAAATAACTATTTTTTTCTGAGGGGATAAATTGATCCTTATTTCTCCTGCTTATCCAAGCAATAACAGACTATTTTCTCTTTCTCTATACGGTAAATGACAGTGGTTTTTGCATTTCGCCATGACAAACATTCCAGAAAACACCCTGAAATGAAGTTATCCAAAGCTTCAACAGCCCACACAAAGGTAAAGACAGCCAGTGAGACTTCCTGCTGAGGAAAAAGCTAGAGCTGAGTTTGACCTATAGAACCTACCTAGTACATTGATCTCCATATGCATGCTATGCTATTCACATGCACCTCCCCCTCTCTCTCACACACAATATATATAATGTAATAACATTATCTTTAAGGAAGTCTAAAGAATAAATCTATATAGCAGCAATAGTCAAGAGGCAAACTTACTTTAGGTTAGCAATAAACTCCAGTGGTACCACAGGAACAAAGGCTTTAGACTTGATATGTCATGAGCAACAAAGTTAAGTGACTTTCATTCCTGTAGTTACTACCCAAATAGTATCTTTTAACTGATTTTATCCTTTTTGTGCAATGGGCTTTTCCAGGAAAACTTTGCTATTCTGTTTAAGTTTCTCCAGGTACTCTGTGGGTGAGATTTATACACACACACATACACACACACACACACACACACACACACACACACACACACACATATGTATGCATATGTACATATGTTGTGTAACAACAAGGTTAATATGTTAAAAATCTCTCTTTAATAGCTACATATTCTTGGATCTGACAGTTTGCCTGGTACGTATAGAACAAAGTCACTCCATGATAACTGCTCTATAGCACAGACAACTGGCTATAGGCATGAGAAAGACCAGCTTCAGAAGCTGTGGGAAATAAACAGGTAACAGTTATGAGTTATATCCAAAGAAAAATAAATAAATTGAGTGTCAAGTCCAATGGCAGAGTCTTGGCTAATTTAGAATACAGGCTTAGGGAAGAGCTAAGAATCAGCATGTAAACAGATATGTGAATGAACTAAAAAATGAGCCTTGTAGAAATTATAAATAAGTTGAGGGAAGCAGGTGATGGATTAAAGGCCTATATCAGGAACACTGACATGGCCGTGGCTTCTCTGGGGACACTGGGATCAGAGATACTTTCTAGGCACTAGGCATTTGGTACTATAAAAATTAATAAAGCAGGAAAAGTCTCTGGCCAATTTTAAGTAAATGGATTATAATAGGGATTTCACTTGATGGCCAAGTAAAAGCGACTGATGTGAGACAAGAGCACTGCAGTGCTGGAGAGATGGCTCAGAGGTTAAGCATCAGACTGCTCTTTTAGAGGATGCGGGTTCAATTCCCAGCAGCCACATGGGAGCTCACAACTGTCTGTAACTCCAGATCTGACAACCTCACACAGACATACATTCAGGCAAAACACCAATACATATAAAATAAGAATAAATCATTTTTTTTAAGAAGAGCACTTTAACATTCTCTGTAGCTGCACCTATCAACGCCCCACTTTGGGTGCACAGAGTATTCTGGACAGCCTATGGGCAGTAAACACAGGACACTTCCATGTTGCAGGGACGGTTTCCAGGCAGTACTGCTCCAGATCAGTATCGATGTCTTTCTGGTCTTTGCTTTTCACATCTCCACCTTCTAAATGCAGGGAGCAGCTGTAGAACCTCTATCCACCTTCTCTTCCTCCATTTCTCTGTGATCACTTCTGACTCACTCCTCTGACCACACCCTTGCCAGCTCCACCATCAGCACCTCCTTATCTTCTGCAGAAGATGCAGTTTCTCAGCAAATGACTTGACAACATTGCAGGACTATTACGGAAGCAATTTGAATCCAACCTTTTATAAAAATCTTTGTTTCCCTGTGTGCATTCAAACCTCCTGCCTCCTCTATTGTTTAGGAAGGATTTTTGCCATTCTCCTGATCATCATCTGAAAGCCGTCTAATCTGTCCATTTCATTCAGGCAGTAATTCAGCAAGGCCATCCAACCATATATAATCTATACTAACAAGGTTTAATACACTTTTACTTCTATTCTCAACTAGTTGGTTATTACTTAAGTTACTTTAACTCCTCTAGGAAAAGTGATTGTAAATAAGATTGGTTAAAACACTATAATTCCAACCAGCATTTTGATTAAAAAAAAAATCTTGCAGACACACGTCATTTACACTGTTGCCATAGAATATTTGCACTTCCAATTTCATTGTTTTTCTTTCCTTTTGGCATTCATGGTTTTGGTCCAGGAACATGACCCCCTTCTCTTCCACTTCCAAGTTTGGTCATACTATTCTGTGTTACTTGCTAAGCCACCCACCTCAAATATATGAACGTATTAATTACCTTTATACCACTGTGACCAAATACTTGATAGAAAATAACTCATGGGATGATAGACTCATAGGTCCCAGTTTCTCAGCACAATGCGTCAAGGAAGGCACTTGTGAATGTGCAAGTGGACGTGAAAGGAAGAGATTCTTCACAAGGCAAGCATGGAAGCAGTGATACTGGTTGGAAGGATGAGTGGGTATTGCCTTCAGGGGCCCACCATTAGTAACCTACTTCCCATAACCACACCCTTTGTTTGAATGCTTCCATATTCTTCAAAATAGTGTCACAAGAAGGAGAACCCATGGAGGACATTTCAGACTCAAAACACAGTCATATTACTTACTATTTATAAAAACTGATTTAAAGGTGATCACCAGCACTTCTTGCTCAATGGAGTCTTATTTTATCTTCAAAACCAGTGTCTTATAGAGATTCCTTCTGCATTTAAAAAGCTCAGCTTCCTCTCTTAGTGATTTATTTTCTGAGTTTGCATACCCCTGCATTATAGTGTTGATTAATGCCTCATAATTCACACTAAGACCAAAAATACTGTATATAGATTTACAGTTTTAAAGTATCTAATATGCTAATTGGATCTTTATAATATACAATAGCACTAAAGGTATTAGAAACTTAATTAATTTTAATGAAACATCTTCCCTTGGCTTACAAAGTATCAAAATGAGCCTAAAGTCCCTGTTAAGGTGGCTCAGATAAAGCTATGAAGATGTCTTTTTAGAAAGGTTAGGGGAACTGAAGCCTGTAGTCAATTTGAAGACACTCCAATGGGTTTCTTTTACCTGTGGAAATAAGCATAAAATGTTCTGTTTTGTCATGGCAAACGTATTTGCTAAGGATAAATTGGACATCATGTGTAACATTCTCAAGTAACTGTACTTACCTGGAAGCAAACCTTTGCCAACGTTTCACTCTCAGGTACTGTAGCCCAAACTGATGCCTGAGAATGTCAAACCATGGTTCGCTTTTGGACATTTATCATCCCTTTCTTGGTAGGTGGGGTAAAAACTAAAGAACTAATTCACTGAGCTATTGACGAACTAAGCACTATTTTGATATTTGTCTTAAAACTTAGTGAGAGCAGAGGTTTCAGGAATGAAGTGCCTTTCGAAACTTGATCATAAACTGCTTGCAAAATAAACATCAAGTATTGGGCATCTAATGCCTGAAAATATTTTGAAATGCATAATCAATCAAAGGTCGCAGTTAGGGTCCCACAGCAATACTCATTACTAGTTATAATTTCAATCAAAATGCACTCACTTCTCAGTCTGGAAGGATTAGTCTAGCCACACCCAGTCACACGGAAGTATTTTTCTGCTGGATTCCCTTGAATAAAATGGTGCATTATTTACAACTAACCTATGTGTAATGCTGTATATTTTAGGTTGCTTGTACTGCCGGAGATAATGTAAGTCCTAGGTAAGCATTCATTACTCTTTAGGAAATAATGACAAGAAAGGGAGTGTAGACATATTGAATGCAAGGTGTTTTTAACTAAATATGTTCTTCTATCTTAAGGTAGTTGAACTCATACATGTAGGACCTACTGATATGAATGTTTGGATGAATATGTCTCTAAAATCTGTATGTAGTTGGGACACGGTGGGAATTATGTTCCATAATTTGGAGTTAATCATATAAATATTATCAAGAATCAATTTTATTGGCAAACTAATAAAACTTATGAAATAAACTTTTAATGTGTTAACGTGAATATGCACATGCTTGTCTCAGGGCCTTCCCTTATGGCTTCCGTTTGCCTCCACTGCACTGCTAGAGGCAATGCTGTCCTTTAGCTATCAGGGATGTTTATCTGGCATCACTGGAAAATTACATGTGAAGCTTTTATTTTTATTTTGTTTGAGGATTTTTTTGACTGTTTTTTAAACATTTTTATATTTTACATATACATTTATATTATTACACACACACACACACACACACACACACACACACACACACACACACATATATATATAATAAACTACCTATAGCAAGAAGAACCATGATACAATCAGGAATTATATAAATGTTACATTCTTAGAATTTTGGCTATTTGTATTTGACAGCCTTGAAAAAATAGCTTTTCTGTCTTGGTGCATCTAAACTTCTGAATGTAAATCAATCTCCAACACATCTTTTTATTATCAACTTAAAACATCTATCTAAACCTAAAAATATCTTAACCCCTAAGCAATTAAGCTTCATTGTAAAACTAAGCTACCTGGTCTTCAACTACGTCAGAGACTTGAGAAGGAATACTTGATTACCTGAGCATGTCGGGAGTGCAGGTTAGTAGCTTTCCAAATGAGACGATGACAGAGACATTTTGCTACCTGAACAGTCACCCATAACTCTCTATTATGTTGGAGCATCTTCTTCAGCCTTCTGGACCAATATATCTGACAGACACATTTGTGAGGCATGAACTATTGAGGGCTTGCTTCATGAGATACTTTTAAACAATAGCATTCACGATAGAACTGTTGTGAGTCAACACAACATGTAAAACCAAGAAGGGGCTTAAACATTCACGAAGGTCATGAGAATGGCAGTTTCCTCTCTGTGCTCATTCAAAACCCAGCAAAGAAAAAAAACCAGCAACAACAACAACTAAAAGAAACTGAGACGAGTACGCCATGAACAGTATAAAAAAGTATCAATCTTTGCAGCATATAAAAGGCCACATCTCTGTTACAAAATTTGTAATTTATGTATGATTAGGATATAACTTAGGAGCATGATGATGAGTATTAGTAGTAGCTAGTTATATACAATATGATGATGGCATGATTTTAATATTATTTATGCTATTTATTTTTTAGCATTGAAATTGCTTACATACTTCTTTTTTAAAACACTTTAAAAATTGCCCCCCCCAGTAAGATGAATTTTTTGTTGCAGAAGGTTTTATTAACAATTATTTGAAAATGAAGTATTGTTACGTCTAACTCCAATTGTGGAAAGATATTAATGAATAAAAATAAAGAGGAAACATACATAGAAACACATAACATATGAATGAAAGCCTTTGTTTCTGATTAATAAATGTTCTTCTTTTAATTTCCAGGCATTGAAATGATTGACAGCATCGAGGTCATTCCGGCCACCATGTACTTTTTAGACTAGAGATGCATGGAGAATTATACTAAAAAAAAAAGTTTGGCCTTTCAATTGAGGATTGCATTCTGGGCCTATAGACAATGACATTTAATAGGATGTGGGGAACAATGACCAGAAAATTCCCATCAGCTGCCCTAGCAGGATGAAATATCAGAACTAGCCAACAGTGAGGATTCGGGTGCGTTGGGTCTGGGATGTGCAACTGTAACACAGCTGCTGTTATAAAGCTGTGTTATAGAGCAGAGCTGCAGGATAGAGCTCGCTTCTAGTTAGCAGGGCCAGCTATGCATTTTATTGGTAAGTGCTGTTATTGATTTTCTGACTCACAGTTCATCAGACATTCCAACTCATTAAATAGTCACAAAAGCCTTCCTGAACTTATGAGGTGCAAACTTCTACTTATGTTGAACACTTCGTTTTTTTTTTTTCTTACATATGTAATTTTGTAATCCTGTCTTTTCTTGGGGTTTGTTTGTTTGTTTGTTTTATCTCTCATTTATTTGATCTCTCTAAATCTCGTTTCCTTTCCACTCTCATCTCCATCATCCTATGCTTTTATGGCCTCTGGCCAGGATTCTGACTGTACATCTGACTATTTCTCTCCTCTAATCTTTGGCCAGGCTTTCACTGTGTCTGTGCTCTGTCAATTTGATTCCACTGTTAGTCTATTCTGAGGACTGCAGCATGTCCCCACAACATGTATGTTACACAACAGCTGTCTTACTAAAACTCTGTATCTTTTGAAAACAGCCCCTGTTCTTCCATTCCTCCCCTCCCCTTCCTCTGGGAGGAACCATCCTATCCTCTGATTCTAAGTTCAATTTTTCAGGTCCCACATGTAACTGAGATCAGTTCATGTCTTGATCTGGGGCCGGCTTATTTCACCTAGCATATAATAAACAGTAAAACACTGCCTATTTTAAAATCATTGAGTGAGATTTTTTTTTTTATATTTTTACCACATCAAAAATGATAGGAGTCTGGGGTCATGGATCAGCTGTTAAAATGTCGACTGTTCAGTATAATGGTGCCTTTGAGGGAGAGTTTTATCAGCATTGAAGATGCTGAAGCTCCCTAGCCTACCAGCTTAGCCTGTCACCAAGTTTCAGGGTCAGTGAGAGATCCCATCTCAGAAAGCAGGACAGAGAACAATATAGGAAAAACATAATGCCAAACTTTTTTCCTCCATACATATGTGCACTTACTGAATGGCACACTAAAATATAACCATCAAACATGAATGGAAATGAAAAATGATTAAGAATTTCACTTGATGGACTTGACAGGTAGGTTTATTATCACTCAACAAAGTAAATCCCATCAAAGCATCACACTGTATCACAAAATCATAACTATATATACAATAACAATATATATTATAACAATTTTATGGTTATGGTTAATATAATTATAACTATATATAATTGCCAAATTATAAATAAAAGACAAAAATCCTAGATATGAAGCCCGGGCTCTATATTCTTTGTAACCATAGCATCCTTTAATCCTGTCATCAAATTATAACCACTTAAAAATAACTCGAAATTATCCCCTCTCTAAAATTCCGATACTGTTAGTACCAGACTTGCATACATTCTTTCAGAATATTAAAATGCTCCCTCTTTAAAAGACCTCACAGAATTCTTTCAGCACCACGAGCTTCTTGCTAGTCTGACTGCACAATGATTAAGCAATTATCTATGACAATTATGCACGGCTTGCATAGTACACTGCCTCTGCTTTGCCCTGCACTGCTATTTAGTCTCCTGGGGGTGAATTCTCTTTTCATGTGTTGTGCCAATTTTTCCACCCGGCTCACAATTCTGAGGCTAGCAATGATAGGAATCACAGTAGCAGTCTTAGACTTAGGGTATGGAATTATAAATAAGAACATTTCAAAATCCTAAAATCGCATTTGATCCACTGGGATCAATCTTAAGAAAAGCCAAATTACCAAAACAACAACAACAACAACAACAATAACAGCAAGTCAAGCATCTAAACCTTATGAATTTTTTTCTCTCGAGTATTATCGTCTTCTTCCCCAGCTCCACCTCCCTGTGACAATTGGTCTTTGTATTTAGGGTAAAAGCTCCAAAATTTGCCTTAGTATTTCTCTGATATCATTTGGCTCCTACTTCTCCAGCCTTATCCCAGACCATAGTGTGGACGCCTGGGGGATGTGCTTCTGGGCTCCTCCCCAGCCTCTTTGTTGATCTGTAGCACTAGGCTTTGGGTAGTTCTCCACAGGCTTTGTCGTTCTTAGTCTTTGGGTTTTAGTGTAACGGGCTTACTCTCTGAGGGAACTTAGAGTCCTGACTCTCAGTCTAAATTCATCCTATTTCTTCCCTGAGATGCCCTTCATGGTGTTTTTCAGCACTTATCAGAGTTCCTATTCATTGGGGTGGTGGTGTAATGTCTGTCTTTTCCTGGACGTTAAGACCATGAGCAAAGAAACTGCCTATCAGTGTGTCTAACATAAAGAGAAAGTTCACACAATATCTGATTAATATCATTAGCCATCTGAAAGAGTATATTTTAGTTTACATTGATGCTAAAAAACCACTTTTTTTGTTTTGTTTCTATAATTAAGTTACCCATGAAGATTACACAAGTCAATACAGTAATGCATTTTAAGTTTGGAGGAAGTTGGTGCCATATTTAGTGATTGGCAATCCAGAAACAAAAGTGTAATATTTTAAGATCCAGGCAAATGCTTTTTTACTTCTATTTGATATGTAATATATTACTACACAAATACCAATTGACAGAATAACAGTGAAGGGAGCATGCATATATTCTTGTTTCAGTTCAAGCATCATTAGTAAAATTTCAATGTAACAAATTAACTGGGTAGAGTTTTAAAGCCATCTTGCTTCTGTGTCTCTCTCCAAATAATGGAGATAAGAGCATGAGAAGAATGGATGATAAAATACCTATATATTTTTAATTTCAGTACTTTAAGAAGAAAGGACCTCGTATTTCTTTTAATCATTTTCCAAAAGACAAAACATTAAAGATAAACATTATACCACTGTCAATTATGAAATACTTAAGAAAATTAATTCCTCTTCAGAGCCTTTTTATATGAGCAGTTTCAAAGAGTATTTAGAGAAATCAGTCATCATAATCATTTTCTTGATCTGAGACTGTTTTTCATTTCTGACTTAAAGATCCTCTAATAGAAATGTCTGTTGAAAGAACTGCATCCTAATCTAGCTGGTCTTCCTATCAGAATTAATATTAAGGACACTTTAGTAGAAGCTTTTTTTTCAATAGGCCTTATTAGTTGTTTCACAATCTGTTTGATATAAAGAGCAGGAGATATGTGTGGGTGTGTGAGCCTGTACCCTGTTGCTTGAGAAACTGAGGTGGGAGAAACTGGTGATCTCATGAATTCACTCCTCAGGAAACATAAAAAGGACCACTTCAGAGAGAGAGGAGTGGGGAAGAGAGAGAGAGAGAGAGAGAGAGAGAGAGAGAGAGAGAGAGAGAGAGAGAGAGAGAGAGAGAGAGTTCCTACTTCCAACAAACATACAGAATAGTCCATAGATCACCACAGAGGAGGAAGAGAACCCACTCAGAGAGAAAAAGCGAGAGATATATAGGGGATATTTACAGAATAAGATAGGATGATGTAATGTGAAGGAAGTTTACCAATCTTTTAAGATAGCTGAGTTAATAAAAAAACTAATGATATCCGAATGTTATGATTTCATGGTACTGTTTAATAAAATGAGACAGAAATACATAGCTTTTCAGAGGATTGTTCCACATTTACATGGAAAACTGCCAACAGGAAGCGAGCAGCTCAGAATCCTGTGGCTTAAATGCTACCCTCAACAGTTTAATAGCTATTATTTGTATGCAAACTATACACATTACCAATATTGAATCACTACTTCAGAAGATTATTTTGTGAAATATTTGGGACTCTATAATCCAAATGTCTTTTTCCCACATGGTAATAGAGCAATTATCTATCCATAATTTTCAATAGAAATAAGATACCCATATTATGTTCCAAGCCTTAGAAAAATATTAGAGAATGTTTATAAGATGAATAGAAGAATAACATTTCTAAATCAAAGTCAAAGATCCATAAAAGAACATTAAAGTTTGCTAATAGCTTTAGATTATCAGCATCTGGGAGGACATACTAGCGTATGAAAGGGGACTCAGAGATTACACTGAAGCAATAAAGATTAGATTGTTATGATCACAGACCTATGCACACAAAATCAAGGTGTAAACTTGGATAAAAACTGAAATTATAGTAATATTTAAACATATCAAATATATTTTTACCTTATGTAGAACAGGTGAATATGGGAACTGTATTACACTAAGTCAAGATACATATGCTAGGCATATCATAAAGGAAACAGCGGGGTTTGTTCATTTATAAAAAGAGATGAGGCTCACTTTAAAAGACAAATATCTCCTCAAACATGGAGGAGAATGCATTGCAGCAAACAGGAATCTTTGAGATTTCATGATCCCTCATTCCCGAGATGGAATCCCCATCTCTGCTTGTTTATATCAGACTCCAACTCACATATATTGCTTTACAATAGGATGATGTGAAATATGAGTCCTGCTTATCCCAAATATTCAAGTCTATTAAAGAAGCAGCTACAGCAAGACTGATTGCATCTTCCTGGACTGTATGCAGCAAGTCCTTGTATGGCAATGCTTACTCAGGAAATATCTGATGAGCTGAACTGAGTTCACCTACTCAATATATATCCACATGTATCAATAGTATGCTAGGCACTGAAAAGGCAAAGTCCTTGCCTCTACAGAGGCCATGTGTTAGACTGGAAGTATTTGTGTAATTTCAGTGGAATGTACTGGAGGATATGCCATTGGATGTGGACTGAGGAGTGCATCACTGGGCCAGAAAGAAACGCTGTTCTGAAGGAAGACATAATGGCAAAGGTAGCCTTGATGAACAACAACCCAGGAATGTTGACTGTGGAGTGCATGATTTAAACGAAAGCGTGTTGCTTAGTAGAAGAATGGAAAGAAGATCAAAGTAGCACGACACAGAGAGGGTGGGGAGATACCTGAAACCAGGCTGTAGAATTGAAATAGGATAAACCGTAAAGCACTTGCTCAGAAGTCTGAGAAGAACAAGGGGCAGATAGAAAGACACTGAAGGCTGAAAACTGCAACAGTTACCTAAATAGACTGGCACTTGAAAAAGTTCACTGACAGCACTGAAAAAGATGGAAAGGGAAGGGAATGAGGTATGTGCTTTTTCATTTGCAGGACCGTTGGCTTGATACTACATATAGAATTTTTTCATACACCTTTAAGTATACCTCCGTAAACCTTGTAAGAAGTGACAATTTTAAACACTATTTCTCTCAAATACCCTCGATGTACAAAATGCCCTTTCTTGCAAGCATTTCAAATAATTAATGCAGAAGGCACTGGACATTTTAAACCTTGTATTTCTCGGTTTTCTTTTTTCAAAGATAAGGCACACATTTCTATGAGAAAGAATACAATGTCAAAACATTGCCTAGGGTATGTTATGCAACCGATCCTAGTAAAGTGAATTTCTGAACACACTGTTTCCTTTTCAGAGACACTAACACTCGACTTTGTTCTTCCAGGATGCACTCCATGTATGAAGGCCCCGTGATCTATTTGAGCTGTAGAGTTACCTGCATAAGCTTTTATACATGTCTCCTCTTTAAAGTAAGAAGCTCTCAAAGTGCATTGACCCAGAACTTATTACAGGATACCTTGTATTAGGAGACCTTCGGTTCCCTCAGAGTCACAGTAGCCCTACCAAACACAAGGTAACACTGATACAATATGAGGTAGGAAAGTGGAGGTGAGGAACACAGTGTTTTAAACTTAATACTTCATGTTATTTGGCATGTGTTATCCCTGTTACAAGAGAGAACACCACATTTATTTCGGGAATTCGAGGCTTCAATACAGCAGTTTGATGTCATGCATCTCTTTGGCTTCAGGAGTCACTGGAAGATGGAGGTACCATACCTTAAACACCTTACCCAGTCTCTACAATGGACTTCCATCTTACGCAGGCAAGGTTTTTCTGCTTATCTCTAATTCAAAAGTCAGGATTTGGGCACATCAATCTTTAGGATAATATGCCAATTTCTGGATTAAGATATAGCTTTATTTTAAATGAATTTCCAACAACCTGGTCATATCTAGGTACAATTCCCAAAATTTTGTTTTGTTTTCTCCTCTCCCACTTTCCAAGACAGCTATTGAGGGGAGGTCTCTACTAAACCAGAAGCACATCCTTTGGCTAGGCAGGGGTGCCAGTGAGCTCCTGGGCTCTGCCAGTCTCTGCGTTACAGGCACAAGTAACCAGCTGGGCCTAGCTTTTTACATGGGTAAGCGGAGTTGAATTGAGATGGCTTTAGTTACACATTATGTGCCTTCCCAGCCTTTGTTATCAAAGTTTAACAGCAGGCACAATACTAATTATTAGAAATTGGTTTTCATTTCACCTTGGTGGGATGACCTGTTGATGCACTTTGAATATGACTGTGCCAGGCTCAAGTGCCCCAACCAGGAGTGAAAAGCCTCAATATCTGCTTTGTCCCATTTTTCCAAAATGTTGTTGAATACACGTGTCAACTGACACTGTCAAATGACTGAGACAGGGCACAAGTTAAAAGGTATATTTGAACTCAGAAATTAGTTTCTTCTATTAGTATTCTGCTAAAACTTTCTAGCATCTCACAGGAGCGTTCTTTGATCGATATCTTCTGGAAAAGGAAAGCTTCAGTTTTCTCCAATAATATCTCACTGGTAAATTAACCACACCTCAGGGCAGGCCCCATGCTCAGGAGAAGAAGCTCAAACACAGAATAAACTTAATATTTATTGTAGACTTTTTTTTGCATTTTTCTAAATCTGGAAATTTTATTTGCTTGGTTTTGCTTTACTGATCTTTTCATTTGCCTGTTTATTTTGTTTTGCACTTTTGTGGGGTTTTTGTGGGGGGTTTTCTTTTTTCTTTTTAAGAGGCGGTACCTAAAGTTGGGTAGGCAGGAACAGGGGAAGACCCTGACAGGAATAGGGGGAGAGGAAACATGACCAAAATATATTGTATGAAGTATTTTTCAATAAAATGTTGAGTAAAAATACAACAGATTCATTGAAATAGAAGTTTTCTGAAAAATAAGTCAGGATTAAAACATGAAGTCACTTAGAAAAAACTATAGTCACTCATCATTTTCACATTTTTTTCTCCCATTTCAACATTCTATCTCTATCATTAAGTATAACTCAATCCCAACATTCTTCTAAATAAGAGTTTAGAATCTGTGTGGCCTAACTTATACTCACCTGAAAGTCATGGTTGGTTTTTATTTAAAGAGCATACTGAGTCATTTAAATTTGCTTAATGTATATGGCATTTAATTTTTTTTATATTTCTGTGACTGTGCATTGCTATAAACTGTTAAGTTTTTATAAAAGGCAGCATATTCTATTCCTGTTTTACTAAATAGGAAATTATACTTCATAGTTAGGTTTTATAGCAAATCTGAAGCTCCATGGCAATTATAGTTAAAGGAAATATGGAGAGAAACTGAACATTCTATGACTGCATTACCTTAAAATATCCCAATTTGGAGACGATTCCCTTATGCCATAACTCCCCTTTTGCAAAATTATATTTGCACGGAAATTGTAAGTGATAAATATTTTAAAATATTACACCAGAGCTACACCGGTATTGCATTATGCTAATATAAAGTTGATTAGTGCAAAGCCATGACCATCAAACTAAACTATTTTAAATGCAGGAGAAATATAAATTCAGGTATGTTTTAGCAACATAGAAATGTGTGCATAGAAATGTGTGTTATATATAATATGTTTAATATTTTATTTCATTACCTATTTATTATAAAATTCATGAGCAATTAATTCATGCATCTTACTTCTAATTTTCTCCTTCAGTATAATTTAATTATCACCTAACTTTAACAGTATTTAATGAATCTTTCTTATTGTTGGCTCTTTGGCATTTATATGCACTTGGGTTGGTTTTTTTTTTTCCGTTTTTATATTTATTTAGTGTTTTTAATGAAGACATCAAGTTGTGTTTTTTTGTTTTTTGTTTTTGTTTGTTTGTTTGTTTGTTTGTCTGTTTTTTAGGAAACCACATTTCCTGTGGTTCTTAGTTCCTGTTGTCTGGATTAAACTAAACCAAAATCTGACGTCTGTTTTGGCCTTGCACAGAAGTCATTTGTTTTGTAAAAATCATAGTTAAGAGTCACTTCAGCCTGACAGGAAGGTTCAGGATGACTCTAGCTCAGTTTCAGGCAACGAATAACTTCCCTAGAAGTTTCACTGAGACCAGAAGGATGCTGTTCAGAGTGGCAGGAACCTTCTTCGCCGTATGTTGCAAAGGCTTAATGAGATGTCTTCCTGGTTTCAGCTAGTTGTCTGTGAGCAGGTGTACACGAGTGCAGGTGCTTCTGTGATAGGAAGCGGTGTGATAGGAGCAACCCTAGTTGGGTGCTGGGGACTGAGCTCAGACCCTCTCCAACAACAGCACGCGCTCTTAAGTGCCGACCATGCTCCCCAGCTTCCAGATTAAACAAGAATGAAAGCACCAGGAAGAAAAGAAAGTACAGAAAGGGGAGGGGGCTTGGGGCCAGATTTCTGACATTATTTAAGTATCTGATTGAACCAAGTCTTTAGTCTCTGACCTTTTCAGTAAATGTCGGTTAATCCTTTCCCCTGTTTGGAGCCATTTTTAGAAACTCATGGAAATAAAAGAACCTGACAGAAACCTAACATGCTACAAATGCCTTCGTAGTTAAAGTGCCTCCATAGGAACTTCAGGCACCTTATCTACATAAATTGGCGGTATATCTATTCTGTACATTCACATCTTTAGATACATTCCAATTCATTAATACAGTCATCATAAACACAAGCATCTGATTATAAAACTCTCAAATCATTAGGTAATATTACACAATGAGATTCATAAAACAGATTTCCAACAATCCATTAATGTCTTTATAAATACTTCATGTTCAATAAAACTAATGCATTAGAGGATCAAAGTAAGCATTCTCATTAGTCTTCTGTTCGCCTACATTTATAAACAGCCTTAATTGGGTTACTTGATATTTAATGTGTATCTTATGTAAAAAGTAGGCACTTAAAAGCCACTGGACTTAAATCAGGATAAAAATATTAAAACATTTTTCAAAACATCTAAGAATCACAGGTGAGAGAGAGAGAGAGAGAGAGAGAGAGAGAGAGAGGGAGGGAGGGAGGAGGGAGGGAGGGAGGGAGGGAGGGAGGGGAGGACAGGGAACACATTATTTTATTTTAAAGTTATCCTAAAAGATTTTCTGGAATATAGTAAAATAAAATTGAGGTAAAATAATTTATAATTTAATATGATAAAAATTAATAATATAGAAATAAGAGTTGAAGTCATGAAAAAGCTGACACTACAAAAGGCAATGGATTTTATTGAGGCCAACATTTCCAAAGTGTTTCACATTAAAGCTGATTGGTTTACCATAATTTTTGAAAGATAAGACAATGCGTGAATTAAAGATCAGACAGAATAAGTAATCTACTTTTCTACGAAACTGATTTCCAGTGGAGATAAACTATTTATTAACTAAAATGGATTATTAGTCAAAAGTCTTGATATCAGTGAGTTTTGAAATGTGTTTCCCTTTTCATCTCTCACTACATAAGTAAAGTACATTTAAGCCAGTAATCACAATAGAAAACTGACGCAATTTTATCTTCAATACTCCAGAAGGAATGTTTAGATATGTCTAATTATCTCAGATATATTATATCTGAGTCCTGAAAATGGCATTTCAAAAATTATGTTGTTTTTTTTTTTATGGGAATGGAGTACTTTAGTGGACAGGCAGGTATTTTACAGTGTTTAAATTATAAACCTAAGCTAAGGCTGCATGAGATATTACATTGGTTTAAAAATTAAATAGTATACATCTAAATTCGTTCTTCTCAAACCTGATAGTATTTTATCATTTTCTAAATGGTGGCAACTTTTTATAACTCTTCTCAAATGCTGCCACCTAAAGGTAAAGTTGAGAATGGCTTAACAATGTCTTAAAAAACTATAGTTACTTAAAGATTTGTATTTTCAAAACTGAGTCATCATATTATAGCCAAATACTACTCTGTATGTAAACTCATACCATAATAAATACTGGATGAAAACAGAAGTATAAGACATTAAATAATTAGTAAATATTTTATTAATTATTTTAGCAAAAGAAAATAGAAGCTTCAAATACCTTACACATGAGGCAGAATAAAATAAGTAACAAAAATGTTTTAAATGACATGACATTCTACAATAATAAAGGCGTGTAACTTTGCACTCGCTAATACCATTGCATTGATCCCACTTCTGTCAGTTCGCTATGGTCTATACAAAATAATATTCTCAATTTGACATAAGGTAAGTAAAGGCAGTATACTTAAACCAGTTTAAACTAGCACCCATAAATATATAACGAACTTGGCATATATTTTGTGGAATCCAAAGTCCCAGATCTAATCAAGATTAATTGGATGTATCCAGACAAAGGCAATAAAGAATGTAATTCATAGCTTAATTAATATTTTTAAGATTTATTTATTTCTGTTTAGATGTGTGTTTTGTGTGAATGTCTGTCTGTCCAATAGGTGGGTGTCTAGTTTCTGTGAATGCTACAAAGGAACACCAGAGGCCTTAGAACTGAAGTTACTCGTCCTAGAATGGAAATTATTCACAGTTAAGAGAAGACAGGTGAGTGCTGGGCAACTAACCCCAATTACTGAGTTATTTTTCTGGGCCTCCCTTAATGTTTTCAGTAGTGTTTGGCAACTAATAAGAAACACAACCATGAGCTTGGTCCACTGTGCTATCTCAGAACCTGGGAGGGTGTGGCAGGGGGATGTGGAGTTCAAGGCCAATTTCAGCAACATAGATTTGAGGACATGAGATCTTCATGCAAATCTAGTGATTAAAAACTAGACACAATAGGCTTTTTGTTTTTGTGTTTTTGTTTTTGTTTTTTTTGTTTTGTTTTGTTTTTTTGAGACAGGTTTTTCTCTGTGATGTCTTGGCTGTCCTGGAATACCTTTGTATACCAGACCTGCCTTGAGCTCAGAGATCTGCTTGCCTCTACCTCATGGAGTGCTGGGATTACAGGCATGTGCCACCATGCCCGGCTCTACTGTAGGCATATTTCAATAGTTTCTCAATACTCATCACTAATAATATCAAGGGGGAAAAATCACTTAGGTCAAGAAAAACATATTTCAGGCATAGATATGAACAACTTTGAAAAATTACTCATTGATAACCACTGATAATATCCGACAATCTCCTTGCTTTGATTATGTATCTACATTCAAGTATTCACTTTCAATCCTAGTAAGTTTTTATAAAAATGTTGTCTACTGTCACCAGCGAGAGAGGAGCAGAACACTGGTTTGGTTCCTGTTCCCCTGTCATATGATGGTAGTTAAAATGATTCCGCTAATCACCCTGAGCCATCTCACTATACTGATGGATACAGCTAAATTCTTGTGCCTCAAAGAAGACTGTATATTCCAGCAAGACTGTGTAGTAGGAGTGATCTGATGACATCTTTGTCATTTGCAATTTAACGGTTGTAATAATTTCCATGAAAGCACAGGCCCCCTCCCTCTCCTCACTTGCCTCTCAGCTCCATGTTTGAAATAATCAAGAGATATTTTGAGTTCATAAATTATTTATAATAAAATTAAGATCAGATAGTTCCTTATTCATTATCCATTCATAGAAACAACAATAAAATACAATAAATTATTTTTCCCAAAATAACTTCTACTAAACTTCATTGTAGTTTGAGCATTTTAGAAAACACTAACAAATTAATCTTTTCTGTGTAGTATTTAGACAGTAATAGAATTTGTGATTTCACTTGGCAAATACAGTACACATTAATATATGTCCCATCAAGTCCCTAGAAAATTAAAACTGCTGTCAAATATTTTCAGGAACCCTCATTTAAAAAAATTTGTGTGTGTGTGTGTGTGTGTGTGTGTGTGTGTGTGTGTGTGTGTGTGTACACAAGCTTGTATATGTAGGGGGTTATGGCACAACCCAGTGAGTACACTCAGAGGCCAGCAGAGGGTATCAGTCCTTCCTGGAATAGGAGTCACAGGTAGCTGTGATCCTGTGAGAAATCAAGTGTTGTGAAATGAACTGTGGTACTTCACAGGAGTAGAAATTGTGTTTAATTGCTGAGCGTCCTCACAAGGCCCAAAAAACTTTTGACTTTTTAACACCAAAATGATTTACTTAAAAGTGTGTGTGTGTCACATTTTTTCTTTATCTTTTTCTAACATGCTTAACATAGTATCCACATCATTAGTACTAAAAATACAAGAACACTTTATATTGGAAAGCTTGTCACAGACCTTCCCACCCTACTGAATAAGAAGTTACAATTTTTATTTTTAAACTCCAATAATACTGTTGTACTCAGGTAATACTGTGGGAACAAAATCAAACAAAATTAAAGTACATGAACCATGCCAAGAAGACTGTCCAATAAGTAAAAGTAAGCTGTTTAGGAGTCTGGGAAAGTAGCTGAACAGTAGAGCATGCTAGATGTGTGTGCAGCCCTGGGGTGTACCCTCAGCACTGAGCTCTGGTATGCTACATTTAAGATTCTTACTGGTCATGTGTATTTGCTGGTACATGTGATGTCGGTGCCATAACTTTAACTAAGGAAGACCACTTGTTTCTATGTGGGATAGATGATTTTCTTGACCTACTTAACCCTATCAAACATATCAGGTGATTCAGGCCTTTATTGATTAAAAGTGGAGCCAAGACTCAATAGTCTTATGAAAATAGAGAAAGAGAAAGATAGTTATCAAGGGCTCGAAGAAACAAGAAATGCTCATGATCTCAATGAGAGCATAAGCAATAACATACAGGCTTCATGTACAGCCTGAGGCAGGAGCCAACCTCTGCCACCTTTTATGATTGGGGAATTTTGCCCATGTACCTGATGAGTTTTGTATCTGGATTGGATTACAGCTTACATGAGTTCAGGAGACAACATTCTTGTGTCCAGATTTGCATGACAAGTGAATTTATCTGCTGAGCCATCCTGTCAACCTTGATGATGCTATATAAGTCAAAATTTAAAATTTGTCAAAATATAAACCTAAGTATATCCAATCATTTTGAACTAGTTAAAAGTATACTGAAATTTGTATGTATGATGAATTCATAACTAAGAGGCCAGGGTTTTACCCAAACTACATGGGCTTTCAAGAAAAGAATATTTAAATATGTATTTAGGAGTTAGTAGTTTATAATTAATAATCCATAATATATACTTATGAAGAATTATAGTATGAAAGCCAAATCTTGAAGTGAAGTTTTACCTGGAAATATAATAATAAATCATGAGTGCATACATGTTATTCTCACAATGTCATGATTTAAAAAATAGTGGTAATATTTATATGAAATCATATATTTTTCTGCTCAGTAAGAGTACATTTTAAGGGATAGCTTTTATTATAGGAAACCTTCTTTCCACGGGTAAGAAAGCCCAGTTTTGTGAAGAATGTTCCATGACAAATATACATTCTTGAAAGTCAAATTTCTGCAGTTAGGAAAGATGGGAAAGTAGGCAAAAACTGCCCAGATATCTTAGGTACTCAACAATTATAGTTATACTATTTGAAAACCAATATAATTTTAGAGTTTCATTTAATATTTAGGCTATTCTGAGTTATATTAGCTAATTTAGAGTGAAAAAAATAATATATGCTAATTTGTTAATAAAATCAAACTCTAGTTCAACCACTGAATTACCTTTAGGGAAGTGTAATAAAAGCATTTTGAATATTTAATACCAATTCCGAGTATAATAAAGTCATCCTAATTTTACTGTCCCTCTTATCCCCACCCCATGAGCCAATATTTTATTAGTTTTATTTTTGTGATGAAAAACCATATACACTGTACATATTATTTGTTTTTCATTATCAGAATCCATAGTCAACCCCTGTCTGTGGCTCTTAATACTATTAGTTAAATATTAGTAAATATTATGAGGGGCTAGGGAGTCAGTAAAGTGTTTGCTGTTGTAAGCAGAAGGACCAGAATTGAATCCTGTGAAGCAACACAAAAAAAAAGAAAGAAAGAATGGCACCATATATATTTGTAAGGCCAGTGTTAGAGAGTCAGAAACATGTGACCATCTGGCCAGCACTCTAGACCAAAGGGCACCATGTGCTTATGCACCCCCTTTAGCAGGTTCACACAGGGTTACACATATACACACACAAAAGGGAGGGAAGGGGTAGGGAGAGGGAGGGATTGAGAAGGGGTGGAGGCAGACGCTAGGCAGTAGCTAGTTAATCATTGCTTCCTTTAGAACAAACAATCTTTACGTGTGGGGTTCAATATTCCTTATTTTAATCTCTTGCCTAACGCACTGCCTCTTATTTTATCCCTGGCACATATAGAAATCACATCTGTTGTACAAACTGCTGCCCTAGTTCTTTCTTCTCTGGGGATTAATGGCATTACATTCGAGGGATTTTCATTAGCTTCAGAGAGAAAAAAGACAGGAACTATGGCTGTAATCCGAGCTACAATCTCACAAAATGCATCGAAGCCTAAAGCCAGAATATGTGCACCTGCTGCTGAGAAATGATCTTCACTCGATTCTTCACCGATAAGCCAAATGGGAAACATTATTTCTATTACATGCTACACCACATACTTTACAGTGTCTTGAAGGACTTGTAACAATTCTTGAAATTTCAAAATTCTTAAATTATAAGTTTCCACTTTGGTTCTTTTTCTTTTCAGTAATTCTTCCTTGGAATTGTGAAGACTGGGCGACGATCATTCTGCAGTGACTTTAGTGTTCTGTCAGTCGACTAGCCAAGTGTCAATGTGTTCTCCCTCCCATCTCCTCATCTATAATTCTTACTAAGGGTGTCCTTTAAAGAGTATCTGGATCAGAGAACAGTAAAGTTGATCGTGGTTCCAAATGACACTCTAGAATTTGTCTAAATGTGCTACCACACAGGGAACTTACGTACTTGATGTCCACTTGAAATCATATTTAAAGACAATATAAACATACACATCACAGCAACAGTTGTCATTAGAGCTTGGCTATGTTATTTCAAGACGTAGACATGTAATCTTCCAGATTAGACAGAGTACATCACAAGATCAATAAAGAAGTCATTTGCAAAGGCCTTATTTTTTGCAACTCATAATAGGAGAGAGTAGAGTCATCCTATTACTTAAGGTCAATATAGAAAAGTGAACATTAAAAACGGCTCTCATTTTGAATTCAATATATTGTGCAGTCTATTTTTACCTCTTCTCATACTTACTTTGAAGTTAATTATCTTAGCCTTTTCTTCTGTTCAAATGGTAATACCTCCTGAACAACTTTTATGTTCACAGTTTCTTTATTTTTTATAAATTCCTTTCAGTAAAATCTTTATTCTAAAGAAAATAAAAGCAGGTGACTATCTCATTGCATTATGTTTTATCATGTTAGCAAATGCCAGCTATCAAGAATTTGTCTTTGAAGATAATTTTGCATTTTATGGAAACCAACAGGAGTTGAAAATATTGCATTAATGTTTCCGGAATAGAATAATGTTATGCCTCTACCTGGTCTCCAAGTACCAAAGCCTTGCACATACAGAAACTTACACGCTCTCTGAATATGAAAGCTACAGCAAGATTACATAACTTATATAATTTATCCACAAATGATAAATTTTTAGAATGGTCCAAGAAATTTTATTTTACTGAAAGAGAATGGAGTTCCATAAATTGGTAATTGGATTGCATTTCCAATATATGTCTGTTGAACACAATTTCCCCTTTATGAAGAACTTCATGTTCCTTTTGCTAGATAATTGACTTATATGTAAACAAGTGTCGTATTATTCTTTCCATTGGTGCAAAATGGGAAATATTTCTTTGTAAAGAAAGCATTCTAGCTGGTGCTCAGGGAGTCATGTCAACCTGAAATTAATCCGTGGGGTAGGGACATTTGGGAATGCAAATGTTCATCTCTTGAACAACAACAAGCTTAGCAACAAGAAAATGCTAATTTTTAATGCTATATATAAATGCTTTTTAAAAATTACATGGAGTTATTTTTTCTTAGTGTGAAATTATTTTTAACCTCTTCACCCAAAAGAACCTTTCTTGATTGTGAAGTGTGTAGTTCTAAAAAAGCCCATTAACTCCATCTGACCAAGGTAATGACTGTGTCTAACAGGGGGGAATGCATCTTCATGTCCTCACCTCAGATGGTGATTTGTTTCCTGGTTTCTACAATGTTAATACTAATTACACATTATTCAAAGAGAAATTTAACAAAGAAATGTTTTACTCTTTTAAGTGAGAACTGAAGGTTTAATTCAAAACTCATGTATCTAGCCCAGTTTTTTTTTTTTAATTTAAAGGAGTAAATTGTTCAGAACAATTACACTGTTATCTTTCTTTCTCTTTTTTTTCATCTCTCTCTCTCTCTCTCTCTCTCTCTCTCTCTCTCTCTCTCTCTCTCTCCTACCCCCCCCACCCCATCCCTCCCTCTCTCCCCCTCTTGCTTTCTTTCTGGTAATTGAATCCTTTAGTAATGTTGACCAACCACAGTGGTAAAAAGTTGGGATCCCACAGAAACACACAGATCAGTGGAAGTCTTTTATTTTTATAGTCTTTTGAGGAGAGAATAGTTCTCTAAGCTTAGAATAGAGGGGTTTTCTGAGCTTAGAGGAGTAAAGTCTGAACTTAGCAAAAACTGAAGGTACTGGACAGGATTAAAGGCAGTGATTTATAATGTTTATTCAACATTGCTTGGGGCTGCCAGGAGGTAGGAAGTTCATGAAAGGTATGAGATCGACATGAGGCATGGCAGGTATCTACCATGGCAACTTTCACCCAACATTCCAGTTTTTGTTTGTTTGCTTGTCTGTTTTTTGAATATGTTAAAAAAGGAATGAAACTTCACAAAACTGATGCTAGATGCAAGTTGGGTCCAAGGAGCTTATGGGCCCCTACCTTTACTCTGTTACTTCCTGCTGAAATTGTAGCATTGTGAGGGTCAGGTTTAAAAGCCTTCCCTCTTCATAACGTGTCAGTTGACCGACTAATGATCCTAGAGTCAGAGGCTGGTATCTGTATTTCCACACTCAGATGTGGCCTATGTGAGTCCCTGTGACAGGCTGGTAGGTAATCTGGGGGACTTAATGATAGGCTGGAGTAGAAAGGCGCGGTTGGTTCTTGAATAACAGTTTGAAGTCCCCAGAAGGACTTCAAGAAAGAAATAGGTGGAGTCAACTTACTGGCAACTTTCTAACACTTACTCCTGGTGAACGGGGTCAAAAGTCCAGCACCTGTCAGGTTTAAGTGTGAGCTCTGCTATTCTGCTTCTGAAGTTGGATTTATCCTCCCAAGCACGGTGCTTCCGTACCACATTTTTAAACAATGAAGATTCTTGAAAATAGATCCCATAAAGATAAACCGAGGCTGATTTCAGATAGATGGTCATCTTTTAGAATGCTGGTGACGCAGGGCAGGAGAAAAGAGTAACATTTTGACTTAGGGTGTCACCTAGATCTCTCAGGCCTAGAACCAGACATGCCGCTCACGATGTCAGTGAACTCCCACTCCCCCTGCTTCTCCCTCCCTAGTTCTGGGATCCCAGGTGTATGCCTCTCCAAGTGGTTTTTCAGCTGTAAAAGATGGACTAAATCAAGGGTCAGACATACAAATGTTTTCAGATGCTGCAAAAGTGAAGTGAGTGCAACCCGTTGTTTGAAAGTCAGTAAGTAAGCTAGAAGAAATGGTCCCTCTGGCCAGCTGCCTGGTAACTCGGTCCTAACTGATGGCTAGAGGAGGGAACAGCATGTTTAAGACCATCAGGACTTCTCAAGACGAGCACAGAAGCTAGAATCGTACCTGTAATTTCCAAATTTTTACTTAGTGTGCCAAAATAAGTGTGGTGAGTTCTGACAATGAAACCTCAGTTGGTGACTGTCACCAGACAGGTTCTAAGTCTTTGTCCAGAGCTGTCCCTCCAATAGCATCATGAGTTTGCAGCAGAGTATTTAGCTGTCGTTCCAAATAGGAATTGAATTCTCACACAGGAAAGAAATGCAGTGAAAATTATGGAGCTAAATATACGAAGAAGATGAATTTCTTTCACAGCAAAATAATTTTCCTTTTTATTTGAAGCTATGTTTATGTGCATCCCTTACATAAAAATAAGAAATAAAATAACAGTTTACGTTTTTTTAAATATAGGAATGCATCTACAACTCTAAATAAATGGACTCATCCTTATTTTCTCTGTCTTTATAATGCTCTAGAGTCTGCTCTTACTTAGATTTATGAACCAAGTGATCAAACTGATTTGGGTATACAAATCTCATTTATGAGGTTTTACTGCCAGCTTTCCTTTTTGTGCTTCCTAAATGCTTAAATTATTATTCAATACTCTTACCTTTTTTATTTCATTTTTCCAGTCTAGCAAATATAAGTACCCATAAACATAATTATTAGTCTACATTTGAAACACGCATTTTGCATACACAAAATTATTATCATCTTTAAATTTCCTACTATAGAAATTCTCCAAGTAATCATAACTATAGTTGTATAATTATAAATTATCATAAATTATAAATTATTTTAAAGTGATAAGTTTTAAACAACTATAGATTATTTACATTTCTCCTAGGATTAAGAATTGTTTAATTGTTATCATTATCTTATGTTTAACAAGTGAAAGATGCATGCGTTTGAGGATTTCAAGTCAAGTGTTACAGAATTAAAAGGCAAGAGTCTTGTGGTTATTTCCACCACATATATTTCAGAGTCCAGCTGACTGGGGAGAAGGACAACCTTGAAGTCAAATACATTACTTTGTAGGGGTCTACTAGACTGTACTTATTTTCTTTTGAGATGGTATCAAGAAAACTAAAGCAGAAAAGTTTAGAGATGATTGTTGATATGAAGTTAAAACGCATGCAGGTGCCCACACATGTACACAAGGAGACACAGTGCTCTCTGTAGCTTGTCTTCCAACCTGTATTCAGAAATTATAATGCTTCATGGTTATAACTCTCCCTAGGAGTCTGCACTATGGTACTACAGGGTGCATACCGTCACACATCTGACATATGCCAACACAGAAATATTGTGTAAATATATCTCGTAATATTTATTAAAAACATCTAGGAGAAAAATAATAGTTATTGGGCTTATAAAAGTTACCTACACTAGATTATCCTATAAATAGCAGCATTTTAGATTCAGTGGAAAAAATATTGGTTTCAGGGACAAGGGAAAATAAATGTGTATATTTTAATGTCTGTTATAAAACTTATAACTGCTTATACAAATTTTATGTGTTTGATTAAGAATAATTTTGTACGTAAGAAAGTATGTGGTTCATTCTCCTTCATGATTACCTTACTAAAGGAACAGAATGCTTACTGGGACTCATGCCAAACCCTGGACCAGAGAATATTAAAGTCACTTGCCTTATGAAGTGAGGTGCAAGTGCATCAGATTCATCTCCCACGGCTTTTCAAGAGTCAAAAGATTAGAGAATTGTTCTCATCCCTACCTTGTAAACTATGGATGAAAATGCCATATAATTAGGTTACATTATGAACACTTTGTGGCATCTCCTCTCTTGGCCATGCTGGAAACTAGTAGGAGAATTCTCATTCTAGGTGGGTAGGAAATCTATTTAGGTAATTTGCTAATTGAATCATGGTTATTTGAACCAAAAGATAATTGAGGAGAGGAAGCAGGATTTCTCTGAGCAATGATACTGTTAATATATTGAGCAGGGGAGGATGCTGTTTTCACACCACTAACTACATTCACTTATACGAAGTCTGGTCCATTAGAAGACAGGTAACTTAGAGCAACAATAACAGTAAGTATAGGAAAAGGGAAGTCATTGATTTTGTCCCCATTTCAATGGCTCTGTAGTCGTTCCTACACTATACCTAGGTTTCGATCATCACCCACTCCAGGTATACAACTTTTTTTTAGTTCTTAGCAACAGGCTGCAGAGAGGGCTAAAAAAGCCACATTGCTTCCTTTAAGGCTTTGCGTTGAAAATGGGACAATTTGCTCCTATCTCATTGTCCCAAATCAAGTCCTCTGATAGCTCCTTCTTAGCCATTGTGGCCTCAGCAGAAAATGTTAAGTTCTACTGTTTAGCTTAGAAGAATAAAAAAAAAATGAGGAGGAGGAAATATTCACTTGCTAATACATCACTTACATGATTGAGTTAACTGTAACGATATATGTACTTTATGTAGGTATAACACTACATAATAGATGTCTTAGCTCTGCTTCTATTTCCATAATAAGAAAACGTGACCTGGGAAACTTATTGAGGAATGGTTCTAGTGGGTCTTGCAGTTTTAGAGGATGAATCCATGATTGTCTTGGCACAGAGCATTGCAACAGGCAAGCAGGCTTGATACTGAGGCAGCTGATGAGTGCTTACATCAGAACCACAAACAGAAAGAAGAGAGGACAGGGAGAGGCAGTGGGAAAAAAGAAGTTGAGGAGGAAAAGAGAACCCTATTGGGGAATGGCATGGCGTTTGTATTATTGAGGCTATAATTGTTTATTTACATGTATCTAAGTATGTGTTTTTATTGTGTTTCAAAAGTCTGTTACACAATCACCACACCTGTGGATACTGAAAAATACTTTGAGTTCATATTCTAAAAGCAGGCAGGAAAAGTATTAGCAAAACGCCATTCATAAAAGAAGTACTAACATATTAGTAAATAGTTAGTACTTAAAACAAGTACTAAATAAATTCCATGTCAAACCAAAAAGGAGGAGGAAGAGAAAAAAGGAGGAAGAGAAGGAGGAGGAAGAAGGAGGAGGAGGAGGAGGAGGAGGAGGAGGAGGAGGAGGAGGAGGAGGAGGAGGAGGAGGAGGAGGAGGAGAAGAAGAAGAAGAAGAAGAAGAAGAAGAAGAAGAAGAAGAAGAAGAAGAAGAAGAAGAAGGCGAAGAGGAAGGCAAAGAGATGGAGGAGGCGTTAGAGGAGGAAGAGGAGGAGGAAGAGGAAAAAACAACTTTGGGCATGAAAGAAACATTTTTTCTTTGAATAATCTTGGAATCATTTTTAATTCTACAAAAATTGTCCTTCTTGGGTCTAACTCCTTAAGAGAGACAAGTATGAGCAAGAAACTGAATGTAAAAATATAGGAAATGAGATTCTGAGGTAAGACTCTACAAGGGCAATAATAACCAGCTCACAGAGCTGCACAGAATATTCTGCCCAGAGATGAAGAGAAACCTAGGAAAGACTATTAGGTCTTCATATTTTGAAATAAAGGGAGCAAGGTATCAAATCATAAAGAGAAGTGGTTAATACCCTGGGGAGGAAGATGTATCCCAGCATTGGTGTCCAAGAGAATGGAGCTTGGAGTAAGACATGCAGTCCGTAAAAGTTGACCTTTCAAACCTGACAGCTATTAGGCGTTAACCCAGCAAAATTTTCTCAGTAGTCCACCTCTCTGTTTAATAAAGTAAGGGAAGTTCCTTACATGGTCATTTATGGTCCAGATACTCACTTCTTCAACCTGAAAAGATGCAAAATAAATAGAGGAGACAATTCCAGAAAATTATCAACCCTGACCAGAGATCTGCCAAGAGACTTCCCAGCACAAGGAAACAAACATGTGCACACAGGGATTGATCAAAAAGAAGCCAAAACTTTAGACTGAATGCAGAGATCGTGGAAACGGGACGTGTCTTAAGAAAATAAAAGATCTTCATATGAGTGAAAATAAAAATTAAATATCTTTTACACATCCATGGTTTGGGATATCAATCCTTTGCTCCTTGGTACTAGAAATCATAGCTTTCACACTTGTTATCGCCTTCACCTTTACTTTAATTTAAATGAGCATTATAAAAACCATTATCTGTGACTTCAACCATTATTGCATAATTTTAAGATAACTTTCTAAAAGATTTACTCATAAGTATTAAGTATGATTGAAATAGATCTCGAGTTAACAGCTACTTGTTAACAAATAATACAGGTACTAACTGTACCACTCATCGGAATAGGTGTGACTTAGAGTGTTCTTCATGACTGCTTAATCCAAAATATTAAAAAAAAAAAAAACACTGAGGAGTTTGGGCTAAGGTGTAGCTGAGTTAGGAAAATATATGTCCCATATGCATAAAGCCCGGGTTTGGTCCCCAACACTGACTAAACTGGGTATGCTGGCATACTTCAACAATCCCAGCATTTAGGTGGAAAACAAGATCTGATGGTCATGTTCACACTTTGCTTAATATGGTCTATGGTAAGCCTGAGATATGACACCTCTCTTCCTACATGCATGAACACACACACACACACATGCACGCATGCACGCGCGTGCAGAGAAAATGAGTCAAGAATCAAAGTATCTTTATGGTTTTAGCCCATTTCCTCATTGCTCACAGTTACTATGTTTAATAACATTTTATATTATTTCTATTAGTGATAACTGTTTCAGTTTCACTTCTGAAGATAAGAAACATGACAGAATAAAAAACATTTTAAATGCTTTGCCAAAAAAAAGTATGAGCGTATTCACCTATTTCAAACTTATGGCTATTGAAAATCAAGCTCTAAAGAGACAATGCAGGTTATGAAATTTATACCCAATTATGGCGTATGTTAATTGATTTTTCTTCAAAATGTTTTTTCTTTGTCAAATAATATTATACAAATATAAATCATAATTTGTTCTGCTTTGGCCTATGATGATTAAATGAAAGATTAAAATTTTGCCTGTGGATAAAAAATATATTATAACTATTAATGAGTAAGGTTCCCTGGAGGAAACATTTCAGATTCATGAATGCATACAATTAATTCTAGACATTGTTTCATATATGGGGATAAACAGCAGGCTTAGTCAGTAAAGACTTCTTGCATTTGAAAAGTGCACATGTCTTCCTGTTTAACATTCCAACCTCAGAGGTAACAAGGTCCACAGAGTCTAAAGAAGTAACTCATTATTCTAAACTCAGGGCAGATATTTTCTACTCCAGACAAAAATTTTAAAAACTTAACATGATTCAAATACAGCATTAATTCACTTCCAATAAAATTATTACTTCACCTTTGACAGCCTTTGCTGTGTGCAGCATTGAAGGCTATAGATTTCTATTAAAGGAAAAGTGTTGATTACTTTAAAAACAATGAGGGATGTTCATATAGAATTTATTTTGGTTGCTTACATTATGAAAATATTTTAAATTTTATATCAAAATGTATAATGAAAGCAAAACCTACTTGTTTACCTCTGAAGAGGGCGAGTATATATTTTCCTCAATTTTATAATAAAAATTTAGTACTTTCATAAATACATATTACAATGTTTCATTTCTGTTAATATTCAACAAATGATAATTTTATTATATACTTATTTCTGACCTCTTAAAAGCATTCAGTATTCACTAAGAAGACACAAATAACAAACGTTATCTTTATGAAGTGTTCAAGACTATCCATGAATAACGAGATGCATCTGAGTATTCACAAATAAGATACATTCTTAGCCAAGGACATAAGATACCATGTTTAATCTCTTAGAGGAGATAAAAACTGATAACTTTTTATGGATGTGGTAAATTAACAGCCATATTAAGATGCAAGGGCTTAAAAGCCCAGAGAAGTAACTCAGAGTGGCCAGTGTTGAAACATATAATTCATCAAGAGATAGTAAGTGTTCATCAAAAAAAAAAAAAAAAAAAAAAAAAAAAAAAAAGAAGAAGAAGAAAACCCAGCTCCTGGAGTAACTGCAATTTAAATTCTTAGGTCTTTATTAATTGACAATTGTAGAAAAAGAAGAACTGCCTCTGTGAGATCAACACATTCACTGCAACAACTATTTACTGTGCTGAATGTTTTTAGAAGTATATTACTTCCATGAAATAAAGACTATTCTAATGTAACACAGTATATTTCTATTACTAATGATAGATGCTTTAATTTGGTAGGCCAGGCTGTCACTGGATCATTATCTCTTAGCCTTTGAGTGATTTCTGGCATGTACCACTATTCCTAACCATTGAGAGATATTTTAAGAATAAAATAAATATTTTTGATGCCTTAAATCAGCCAGCATAACTGTCTCAGAAATTTGATAATCATGTAATCTTAAGTTTTATCTGTGGGAAATCATTTTTAAAATGTATATACAGAGCCTAAAATATCAACACAGAACCTTTCGGTTTAATGTGGGGGAAAAGCTCATAATGTCAGAATTTTCTTTACCAAATAAAATGAGCAGAAACAATTTAAGTGGTAGAAATATATTCTAACAGTATGCATATAGGACTCATGAAAACTATAGTAGAATAAAAAAAATAATACTAGTAAGAAACACAGCTGAAGACAAAAATAAAGCAGATACACAGAGAGAGTGCATGTGCAGACCATAGTTTTGAAGGACAACTTGTCTGAGAGACACAGGAAGAAGGTAAACACACCATTAGTATTTTTCTAGAGGAGACAGAAATGCTCTACAGAAATGTGCTACAAAAAAACAGAAAGGCCAAGATTCCAACAGAAGAAAAATAAAGCATGGCTCAAAAAAAGAATTTTCCACAAGTATTAGCATTAAAAATAATGTACTAATATTATGAACTATACAAAAATGAACTCAAGTGCAAAGTGAAACAAGTATGTAAAATTACAACGCAAGTCTTATGAACAAATATTGACAATTGAATCCTTTTATATAGAAGTACACAATTAGAGATATCAGAAACCAGATTAACTTGATTAAAGGTCAAATAAATGATATGGAGGACACTGCTGGGGTTTATATAGCAAGCTATGGTTTCATTATTATTATTATTATTATTATTATTATTATTATTATTAATGAAAATGCTTAGCAAGGTTAGAAACAAGCAAATAGATATGAAAATGAGAAAAAGGGAATACCACAAAAATATAATTGTGTACAAAAATTAGAGACTCCACATATGCAAGAATTGTATTTTAAACCTGCACTCATCCCAAATAAAGAAATGAATAGACAAAGCCACAGAGGGAACCCCTGTTTTAAAAAAAAACAAAATAAAAAAAAAAAAAAGAAAGAAAGAAAGAGAAACAAACCAAGATACTTAACTAAGTATGAAATCCAACCAGTTATAGGAGAAATGAACAAATACACAGGGACCCAGGCTTCACTGTGGAAGGAATGGCGAAGCACCCTGAATCCAGTTCCATAGAACTACTTACTAATAAAAAAAAATGTAATAGCCATACATTTGATAAATATAGAAATAGTGCTTAGTATTATCCACATGAAGAGAAGGACTTATGTGTAAAAATTAGAATAAACAGGGTTAAAATTTGATGAGGCAACTGAAAAACTGACCCTCATAAAGCATTCTTGTACTTCCTTCCCTTTTTTTTTTGACAGTCCGTATTCTTCAGATTGCTTGTCTCTCTCTGCTACTGAGCTATCTTCTCTACTTGACCCTGTCATTTCTCTCCAATTTAGCAGTTTTGAATAACTCAAGTGAAACTGAAGGGTCTCTATATCTTCTGAAATAACATGCATATTTGTGATTTCCTCAAAATCAACCAACCCTCTATCTTTATGCACGCGTCTCCCTGCACATGTGTGCAAGGATCTTGCTGCAGCTTTGAAGACGTGGGTAAGACTGGTGTGGTAAGAGCAGCAGAGAAGGTGTTTAGCTAGTGTTAAAATGGTGGCGTTGGAAAGGAGGGTTTACCTTTGCATATTTGATATCTCAATATACATGTTTTTTTTAATTAGGTATATTTTGTTTAGGAACAATAAAGAAATGGGCAATAAAGAGCTCGTGCTCCAGTGTCCAGTAGCTGACCTCAATTATTATTTACAACTGTGCTCTGTGTAATTCAGGCATTGACCACTGATGCACATGTAGCTCAGCTGCTCATCACTGCATTTGCCTCTGCTCTAGATAAAAGGAGGGGAACATCAGTGAACTTTTAAGTTGAAGTGTGTATGCTAGAAGGGAGATTTTTCTGTGGCCTCTCCTGTAAATCTCCTACAGAGAGTCTTTAAGGATATTACAAATTATGATTCATTTCCACTGGTGACAATTTAGTTCAAGGACGCCGAATTTTTCTTGCATCCCCTTTGCATGATTCAAGGCCATTTCTCACCTGCAGATCAAAGCAAGTATCATGCTTTTGCAAAACCTCAGCAAACAACTCAAACAGTTCAGTCCTGGCTAAGCTTCAGCACTTAACTTATCTATTCCTCAATAATCAAGTGGGCCAAGAAGCCTTCTGTGCCTTTCCGGCTCTCCTCAAACAAACCAGATACGGCCTTTTCCTTTGCAGGGAAGATACATCAAAAGTCAAGAATATCTTTGAACTGTCAATGCTCCACGATCAATGGGAAACCTACAGAATACTAATAAAATCTCAAGGAGTCGACTATTTGCTAATAAGCAATGGTTCCTGAGCCTAATACATTTTAGAAAGGAATAATGACATAAAATATTAACTTACAAGGTGAGCAAAACTTTGGCAAATGAATTAAAAATGCTGGTTTTACAATTTTGCTCTTGGTCTGAATATTTCTTTTTTTTCTACTGGCTTAAAAATCATGATTTAATATATCATACTGAAAAGTCTGAACATGTTTTGGTGGAATTATATTAGATTCTATGGGAAAATTTTATGGGTCTAAGAAAGATTCTAAACCCTCAAATAAACACTGTAGATGGCTCTCAAGCAATACAAAATAACACCATCTTATTACTGTGATATTTTACTCTTGAGACTAATGTATTTTCATTAAAAGGCATTTTCATTCTTTATTCATATTTTATGTTTATGATGTATATGTTGTGCATGTACAGCATTCCCTGTTCACACAGATAAGCACTAGGGAATCCAGGAGTGCCAAACACTCAGAATGGTGTCTTCAGTGGAAGAGATGAATAACCTGTTTTCCACCCAGAAGTTTGGAAAAGGATATTTTTAATAGGCCAGTGAGTTCTGCTATAAGTAGACCCAGGCCACATCTAACTCTTGCAGACTCTTTAGTTTAACAAAGACTCTTCCTCCCAAGACCTTTATCCTACCTATTGTTTTTCAGTTAATAGAGCCCATCCATATGTAAATTTGTCACAAGTACTTCACAATAGCCCATGTGGTCTCTGTGCTATCTAGGCTCAGGCCACACAAGGCTTCCCCAGACTCTTATGTTTATCTCAGTTATTTTTCCCTAAACTCCTTATCTTGGGCATTGTCAATAGAACACATCTTTCTTCTTCTTCTTCTTCTTCTTCTTCTTCTTCTTCTTCTTCTTCTTCTTCTTCTTCTTCTTCTTCTTCATTAATTTGTTTATTTAAAGAATTTACAGCCTGATTCTAGTCTCTTCCCTCCTCCACCCACTCCCACCCTCACTTCCCTCTCCTCTCACCCCCCCCCTGCCCCGCCCTGCCCCGCCCCCCCCCTTCTCCTTCTACTCAGAGAAAAGGGAGGCCCTCAATGGGTACCAACCCACCCTGGCACATCAAATCACAGCAGAATTAAGTGTATCTTCTCTCACTGAGGCCAGAGAAGGGAACCCAGCTATAGGAAAGGGATTTACAAGTAGGTAGCAGAGTCAGAGACAAGCCCGTATGTCCTGACCAACTACTCCAATTGTTAGGGGACCCACATGAAGACCAAGCTGCACATGTGTAGGGCCACAGTACACTCTTTGGTTGGCAGTTCAGTCTCTGTGAGCCCCTAAAAGCCCAAATCTTCTTAGGTGTTGTAAGAAGTCATGTTCACTTTGTCAAGAGTTTCAATGTAAGCATTCTTAAGCTTTATAGAAGACGCTGGCTTTAATTTAGTATCATCTGGAAGCTTTTTCACAAATTTGCTCTATGCTTAAACATGTTTAAAAGGGATGGCTTGGTATCAGGTTTGGAAGTTTGAAACAGCATTGGCTATGACTCTTACTAACCTGATTTCCTTCTTGCCTCCTGAAGATCTAGACTTTGCTAGCCCTGGTGTTTGCAGGGAGCTCTCCCCCTGTCCAGACATACAGCACAAGTACATGTATGTGTATGTTTGGGGTATAGAGGTCAGAGATCAACCTCTAATGTCTGGATGTGTGGCCAAATGCCCTGCAAGCTTCCTAGGAATCCCCTACCCCTGTGGCCCACCTTCTTGCAGAAGGCTGCAACAATATTACAGAGGCCACTACTACTTTAGTTTTTCTGTGGGCTCTCCTCAACCCTAACAGTCATTTTTAAAGAAATACTTTTAAGATGTGAATTCTACAGTTTTCATTGTTTAATATTTCTTCAAAATGGGATTATTTCCTTCTGCATCTTAGAAACAATGTTGCTACTATTGTTGTTAGTAGCAAAACTGCAATTGCTCTTTTGTATAAATTAATCACAAAGGTGCAAGGTAAATTAAAGAGAGCCTTGGACTCAGTAACTGGCAAGAAAGATATATGGTTTTCCTCTTATAATCTCGTATTGCTTTTTCTTAAGATAATTAAAAATAATCCCTATTCTTATATGCTTAAAATGTATACACATTTTACTTTTATTTAACAACTGGTTATTTAGGAAGGAGTGCCATATTACAACTAGCTTATTTTTAAAAATTTTATGTATATGATTGGATTCAATTTCTTGGTTGCATAACTTAAATTATTCATGCTTTTAATATCACTTTTTTCATCTTTTTCACGTTCTTTTCTTCCTCCTTCCTTAACTCTCTCATTGTTTTCAAAAGCAGTTCTGTACCCATTCCTTCTGAACTTACTTTCTAGAGATGATCTAGTTCTTCTGAGCATAGAATGGTACTTTACAGAGAAATATGGTGGATTGAAATTCCAAAGAGGAAAGAATAGAAACTGTCTGTGTAATTTACATTATATAACAATAAAGTTATATCTTTACCTTTTATAGCAGCAAACACAGAAATATTCCTGGTTTGGACCATTCCATTGATAGCTAGCCATAGGGGGTAGGGGGTGCTGTTGAGATAAAGCAAGCATGTATATCTCTTACATTCATGACCATGTAAGTTAATGGATATTTTGTTCATTTTTAGTTTGTTCATTTTTGTTTTGTTTTGTTTTTTAACTTCTAGGAACCAGCCAATTTAACTCCACTTTTCTTGTTTTGTTTTTTGGTTGATGTTGTTTTGCTTTTGTTGTTGTTAGTGGTTTTTTTGGTTGGTAGGTTGGTTGGTTGGTTGGTTGGTTTGGGGGTGATTTGTTTTGTTTTGTTTTGTTTTGTTTTGTTTTGATACAGGGTCTTATAATGTATGCCAAGATGACCTCAAACTTGCAGTGAGTGGGTCAGCTAGTAATGCATACCTGCAATTCGAGCATTAGGGTGGCTGATCCACTGCAAGTCCTTGTTGTTACGTAATTTTGATTAGTATTTCATGCATCTTTGTAGGACACTTCCAAAAGATCCTTTGATGACATGAGATGTGTCATGGAAATAAATGCAGAGATAGTAAGTAATCTGTAGCAGTTGGTTCCTATAGTATTTTGAATGAGATGCTGCTCGTGGTCTCAAACATTCACATATTTGGTCCTCAGGTCGTGGTTGTTTGGGGAGGCTTAGGCAGTATGAGCTTGATGAGGGAAGTATATCACTGGGTACAGGAGCTGAGAGTCTGAAGGTTCAGACCATTCTTAGTTCTGCTTTCTGTTTATACTTTGAAATGTGAGCTCTCAGCTGCTGCTCCAGCCACTATGCCTGCCTGCTGCCATGCTTCCCCTACAGTGTTGCTGATAAAGTCATCCCTCTGGAACCATAAGCCCAAAATAAACCCTTCCTTCTATAAGTTGCCATGGTCATGCTATTTTTCTGCACAGCAACAGAAAAGCAACTAATACAGTTACTCAAGCTGAAAGATCAGATGCACTTGGCATGTCAGTGTAGAATTGAGGAAAAAGACACCAACTGTATAAACCAAACCGACAAACTGATGAGAAATCTACAACTCAAAATTTGGGATCCCGATCCCTAGCTTAACAATTATTTTTTTCTGTAAAATCCTTTGACTCAACTATAACAACTTATTATTAATAACAAAATTGTTGACTAACCAAAATCATGTTATTACTTTTCCTAAGCATGTGGCTACACATGTGGCTACACTTAGAAAAGCACGTTGTTGTAGACAAAAAGAGAAAATGGGGACTGAAGCAAGTTCATGAGCTATTGTTTTTGTTTTGTCATTGTTACATCCTGTAATACAAATAAAGCCATCCTTCTCTAGTTGCATAGCAAACAGTTAATCCATCTACTTCTTAGAGTGAGGGAAAGCACATGTGGCAATATTCACCTACATACATAGTCTACTCCCAATCAATCGGTGATTATTCATCCATTTAAATAAGACAGGGGAAATGAGTCCTAATCATAACTGTGGCTATAGTCAGCATTTGCCCACACCCTGCAGAGTTGCTGGCCTTCCCCTTGATTTTTCTAGGCCAACATTTTTCCTTGTACATGTTTTCTTTCCAATACTGTTTTTTTTTCCCCTCTCTGGTTATCATTTTTTTTCTTCACATAAAAGTAGAGACTTTAGTGTTAAAAATTCAAGATCCAGAATCTAAGCATTGACTATCAAAATGGCCTTGAAAATTCACTTTGATGAGCTTCCTCGCAGCTCAGCTGAAGATAAGGCTTGGCAGTTGTTACAACAGATATATTTTAAACCCTGTTAAATCCTTTGACTGTGGCATTCTGTTTGACATAAGATTGGGAAGTAAAGTGTCTGGGTGATTCTGAACTGTAAATCCACTCAGGGGGCAGTTTGGCATGCAGAAACCCTGCAATGACCCCTTAGGTTACCAGAGCACTTTTTCAAAGAAGAATATAATCCCAGCTTGGAAAAACCTGTTTTAAACCTGTATCTATTTCTTCAGGTTGGCTATAAACTATCCCTGAATGACAGGACTTGGTTTTTAGCCTACACAGATCATCAAAAAGAGCAAATGAAAGTTTTTATCAATAACTCTCTCCCTTTTATCCTGTTTCTTTATAAAGGTCATGGACTTTCAGAGTTTCTCTTTCATCTACTTCACATGATGAAAACCAGCTATTAACTTTAACATATTATGTTTAAAGATATGACAATATTGTATAAGCAATAATTATATTACTAGATATGATAAATGTAATACAAATTTAGCAATAATATAGCAAATTAAAATTTAAGACTATATTAGCTGCTGCTGATCATTCTTACTTTCTATTTCCTAGTTTACTAGTATCTGTATTTTTATATTTTGAAATACCTCATGGTGTAGTTAGTATGAGCCTTAGAAGCCAGGGCAGTTGATTGTTTTGCACACATGGGGAAAGGTTTATCATCAGAAAGTTAATTACAGAGAAAAGGCTTTAGCTGTTGTTGTTTATTTGTTTGTTTCTTTTTTTTAATACAGGTCTTGATATTTGCAGTATGTATGATAATTGTGGGGAGTGTATTTCTTCATTAGAGGATTTGAGTAAGGCAGACCCAGGAGCGGGCCAGTAGTTAGACTTTAGGTAGCAGTTGTCCAATGAGAAAGCTTAATTTCTCTAAACTGATCTCCCAAAGGGAAGTTACATTTACTCTCTTGAGTGATATAAGCTATTAGGGCATTTAGCAATTGAATGAGAAATAGTTTTGAAGTTCAGTACTCTATAGTTTCATATGTAATTTCCTAATTTCCTCCTCAGATATGTTACTATTAAATTATGTAAACAATTATGGAAGTCAAAGTTCATGCACTATGTCTCTCGACCAAAAACATTTATGAGTACACCTGAATTTAAAATGGCACTTACTATAGTTAAGCATAATCAAGGGATTCTATTTAAAGATGGTGAAGTAAACGAATCAACAATGGCTTCTTTTTATAAAAAGGTGCATGTAAGAAAATCCCATCTTAAGTAACATGAGAAAATGGCTGGAAATAAAAAACACAACTAGGACAACATGTTATGAAAAAACAATGAACATTAGACATGGTTAAGAGAAAGGGTTATCGTATGATATCATATTTTCATATCATAAATGGAAAGGCATTATAACGCAGCTCTAAAAACCCATTAGAGCTAAACTTGTGTCCTTTGTCTAGAGATTTGAAGTCCAGGTATGTGCACAGGAATAAAGTAAAGCTGGGTATGAAAAAAATGTCAAAGACATTTCTAATATAAGCCTTTTTTTTTTCAATTTAAAACATGGAAAAGCAAAAATTATCTCTCTAGCTGCACTTCTGTAGGGTAAAACAAAGAACAAGACACAAAAATGTGAAATGCAAAGCAGTACACTGCCTATCAGACTCTGTAGGCCACAGCACAGCCAGTCTCCTATCCGAGTGAAAGGCATACAGGCTTACATATATGGGGAACACTCATCTACAACCAGCTCATGCCAACATTGTCCTTAAAACATCAAAGCCAGTACAAAGAAGACATACCCTCCACAAAAATATGAAATATTCTAACAAAGTAAAATAAAAACTATGAGCGTGGTGGTGCACACCTTTAATCTCAGCACTCGGGAGGCAGAGGCAGGTGGATCTTTATGCGTTAGAGGCCAGCCTGGTCTACATGGAGAGTCCAGGACAGCAAAGGCTATATAAGGAAATCCTGTCTCAGAAAAAAAAAAACCCTGGAAGACAAAAAATAAACAGTGAAATATAAAGCAAAATGAAAATTCTAGACAAGGAGCTTTTCCTACTATATGACAACAGCTTTAAGGAGACATCTGTATAATTGCAGCAGTTGTAACCTTTGTAAAGGAGAAAAATCTAAAATACTTACAAGTACTCAAAGAGAAAAACATAGCAAATGAGCTGTAGAGCCAAAACAAAAAGAAAGAAAGAGGGGGAAAGATAATGGGATCTTACCCCTTGTATATGTGAACTTGGGATGGAATTTGGTCCCTTAGCATAATTGAAAATCAGTCAAAGGTCAGTAAAAATGTGTTGGAAAAGAAAACTTTCTTTTTATAAGGGAGTGCATAGTCCTTTGTACATATTTTGTGTATTTATGAACTTCATCAAAAAATGCACATCAACTACTTCATAGACTCTATGTTTGTCGGTTTAATGTCAACTTGATGCAATCTAGAGCCTTTTGAGAAGAGGAAACTCAACTGAAGAAATACCCCCATCAGATTGGCCTCTGGGTAATCTTATGGTGCTTGGCTTAATTAGTGATTGATTTGTGAGTTCCAAGGTTTCAGTGGGCAGTGGTATTACTAGGTTGGTGGCCCCAGGTACTATAAGAAAGCAGGATGAGCAACCCATAAGGAGCACCATGGCAACAAGAGCACTCCAGGGCTTCGGCTTCAGTCCTTGTCTTTTGGTCCATGCCTTGAGTATCTACCCTGATGTGTATCAGTTAGTGACAGAATGTAATAAAGAAACCCTTTCTTCCCTAGCTGCCTTTGTCATGATGTTTTCTCTGAGCAATAGAATACTATCTGAGTTGGAAAGAGAATGCTGGGCCACAGAGACCAACCCTTACTGAGACTGGGCAAGGCCTCCTCACAAGAAATTATCATCGACATTGAAAGCCTTTTTAAAAATGTCCACTTATTTTAACACACCTATTGCCCCAAGCATCTTACCTTACAGTCTCACTGTTTAATATCATAGCTTAAAGTGTTCTGAAGTTGACAGAACATATTGAATTTTCTGCCCAAAACTGTCCTTGAGTAGGGCATGTGGAATATTTTTAGGGCTGCAATTCTATATATAAATATGTTAAATAGTAGAGTTTTATTTATCTCTTCGAGTGCAGGGGATTGAACTTGGGCCTTGCACTTGCTAGACGAGTGCCCTACCACTGACCTACATCTGCAGTAGAATCTTGCAGTTTATTTGGTAGACAGTGCTTCATGCGCCTTGCTAAATTCAGGCATGACCTTCGTGCTTTCCACTAACTCAGCAGATTGGAGCTAGTGGCCGCAAATAAATATAAGCATCCAGCCTGTGTCTGCACCGAACAGATGGATATCCACGAATACACTCAGAAAACCGAACTTGGAAATTTAAAGAGTGAGAAGCACTGTTAAAGCTTTCTGTTAGCTGCAATTTTCTGGGTTTCTGGTACCACACAGGAAGTGGTCTTTTTGTTCTTATATTAAATTGTTTTTCTGTATATCTTTGAATCCAGCTCAGCTACTCACAAATGGGAATGACTGCCTTAAACCATTTAGATTCTGGATTTTCAAAAGTAACGTCTATATACATGCATACGATCGCAATCACAATGCTTTTGTTATACGCACAGTATCCTATTTTACCCAGGTTTAAACACTATTGGCCCCACTCAGGCAATCATGAGGGTGAATAATTTCTCTTCCAGTGTTGGCTTTTGGCTTTGTGTTGATCCACGCACATCATCACTTACTTTGACCTCTCCAAGCTCAGAATCAAAGGTGCAGTGCACTGGGATTCTCTATGGCTTCCAAGGGAGATACAGGATATGAAAGTTTAATAGGAGGATCCCAGAGAGTTTAAAACTTAGCCTAGGTTTACATGTTATTTTTCTTTACATGGCATGATCATAATGATTGGAAACTGGAGTTTCTTTGCTGACTATGACACTCATTTTTCACTCATTCAAAATGCCTTATAACTGCATGTTAATATAAGTGCCGCATAAGGAAGGAAAATAATGCAGAGAACAGAGCAGACAAAGCTGAGGCTCATACAGTTTCTCTTGTCCATAAAGAAAACATTTTCTATTGAGTTGGCTATGTTAATTTTTGAATATGTCTTAAGTCCCATACAATAGCTGCTTTCATTCTTTTGGGTTTAATACATACAAATGCTCTCCCAGTAATATTAGTATTATATCAATTTTAAATTGTGAATTTATTTTAACAGTGGCTACTGAAGAAATGGGATTTTTAATTATTTAAATAAATTGGGAATTTATTAATTTTATTTCAATAAAGTATATTTTAGCTAATTGATAAACTGATCTCAATAAAACATGAAGAGAGATGCTGACTTCAAATCCCTTACCTAGAATACTTACCTAGTAAAATAACAGGAGAAGTTTCTTATTTTCACTGCTTGATAATAAACAACATGACATTTTATTTTAATTCTTGTAATTTTAAGGCTTCCTAAAGCCACAAGTTAACTTGACATACTGTGTTACTTTCTCACAAAATGGCACTCATGTTACCAAGAATAAAACAAACAAACAAACAAAAGCAAGGGAGCTGGAGAGATGGCTCAGAGGTTAAGACCATTGTCTGTTCTACCAAATGTCCTGAGTTCAATTCCCAGCAACCACAGGGTGGCTCGCAGCCATCTATATTGAGATCTGGTGTCCTCTTCTGGAGTGCAGGCTTGCATGCAGGTGATACACATATACATAATAAGTAAATAAATCATTTTTTAAAAAACTGTAAACAACTACAATAATTTAAAATCCTGCAGTCTTCTATACTCATTCAGGTGTCAATTTACATATATGCAGTAAATACACTTTTTAATAATTTTAGTATTCTTTGTCAAGTCAGCAAATGTTTTACTTGTAAAATAGTTTCATTAGACAATTCAAGATGAAAAGTTGCATGTAGGATGGTGACTCAAGATGCATATTAATATCTTTGGGTTTTTGATTGTACACAAATTTTCCGTACAGAACAAAAAATCATATTTTTTGTAAAAGGCTGAGAACCTTTGAAATGCTTCTGTAAAACCATCCTCCTTAGATGGTCTTGTTATAGATATACCTTTACCTTGTTTTTGACCACTCTGTTGGTAATAACAAGAGAACGGTACATTGTGAGCAGATATTAACAAGTCAATGAGTGTGTGTGTGTGTGTGTGTGTGTGTGTGTGTGTGTGTGTGTGTGTTCATCAATTCAGGAGACTCAGATTGCAAGGCTGGGAGAAGGAATACTGCATTATTCCTCAAGATCAAACAGGCTGCTCATACAAACAGAATTGACAATGCTCTATCCTAGGGACATAAGGGAGCTAAGTCTTAGTGATTTTTCCATCTTGAATATATTCATGCATTTTATTTTTTTATATTATCATTATAATTATTTTTATGTGCTCCTGGGGGTCACCTGAGGGTGCACAGCACATATAAGAAGCACTGTAACAGTGTCCTAGGACCAAGCCCTTGCTTCTTGGAGATGGCCTTGCTTTATAGCTCAGGCTGGTTTCCATTGAGTCATGATCAGCTTCCGCTTCGAACTGCTGGAACTCTCATGAAAAGTGCAAGGAATATTGTACAGATGCAAAGGTAGCCAAGATATAAGTCAATAGATGGTCAGGAGACAGGGAAACATATTACTTAAACTTCAAAGCATTAATTGCTATTAGTGTCATGAACTAATTAATGTACTATTGTAATGATATTAGGTTGAACAATACTATTAGAAAAATTAAATACTAAAATGTGAACTATGATTGAAGGAATAGAAAAATGATCGTATCAAAGCAGATATATGTTCTAGAACATTTGCCAATATGATATTTGTGAAAATATCTACCATGTCTCCATTTTTGAATTTTGGATCTAGAATCAAGCAATACATTTATATCAGATAAATATATTGATATCTATTATATATGTATATATATGTGTGTCAATGATTAATTGTTACCAAGAAAAGTGAGTCTAGTGGAGGAGGGAAATGGCTAGTCTAATAATTTAAAGGAAGGCAGAATTTTGTATCTTTAAATTTTGTTTAAAATAGGGCAGACATACATTCATGTTTCAGTATACAGGAGGGAGTCAGATGACAGTGTAATGAATTTGTTCTCTCCTATAACCTTTACAACCTGCACCTGGCTTCAGAGAATTGAACTTGGGTCCATGGCCCAGTGACATAGTCCTTAACTCTCTGAGCCATCATTTTCACCCTGAGAAATGGTATTGTCACTAAAACAGGAATGATACAACATAATAGGTGAATGAAAATATAATAAATTTTTATTTATTCATCTTTACAAAACATCTATTTTAACAAGTTGAAATGATAATAACTATAAAATTTTTCCTAAATGTTTTTATTTTATGACAACAGTCTTAGTAGTTTCTATGTTGATTTCCTTGAGAATTGCTAAATCTCATACACATTGAATATACAGTTTTAATTTAAAATATATGCTTTCAGATATGTGTTGGCAATTAATACATCATAACTTTATTTAAATGACAAAAAATGAAGTTTTTTAAAAGTAGCTGAGTCCTTGCATAAATACATGTGATACTGTTAATAATATTATCACAGCAGCAGTATGCCCGTTGTATCTCAAGTAACCGTAGTGTAAATGAAAACACTTGGTGATGGGAGAAAAATTTCATAGAAATCTTTGTGTTTGTCACACTAACCACGATGGGTAGAAATACTATTTTGGTCAAAGCATGTAAATTAGGATAAAATTAGCATAATAATATTTCCCTATTCTTTAGATTATAAATTATTGTCATCTCATAGGATTTCTACAAAGATCTGATACTTTACCTACCCTCTTAATATGATTTCCTCCTCAACTTCTAAATGTTTCTGTGTCCTCTGCCCACTTTACTGATGATTGTTTAATAGTTTTCCTAGGCTTCAATGGTACATTAAATTCTAATAGTGAACATGCACTATTGCTGACTTTCTTAATGCAAATAATGTGAGAAGGCATGAGCCCAGCAGAAGGTGCAGGTCCCATGTGTTGTTTGCAGACACAGAGTTGGTTAGATGAAGAGCCTCCGAGAAAGGAGAAGTAGCTGCAAGTGGCAAAAACCAATTCTGAGTATGTGCGTCAGCTTGCTTTGAGTTTGTCTTCTCTCTCCCTCTATATCTAGCATTTTACTGTCTGTGTGATAGTAAAGGACAAGACATTTCCAATCCTGATATGACTATAGATTTGAAAATGTCAAAAATAGCACTTGCTAATGGTGACTATTAAGTGACTCTGATTATGGAAATGGATTCATAAGACACAATACTAAAATCAACCTTCTCAGAACCATTTTTTTCTGAAAATGAAAATTCAAATACAACATTTTTTACATGCCTTGTAAATGAGAGTTTAGCTACTTACTGCTTTCCTTCAAGAAGGTATAATTTGAGTTCACTGACAATTTGGGAAAACTCAGTCTGCCTGAACAACAGACAGCTGTTTGTTTCCAAATATTTACTATTAATTTATTTCATGGGCTCATTTTATTTCTGATTCCAAAAATCAATAAATTATACTCAGAACATTATTTTTATATTTTAAACAAAGTAAAAATAAATTTGGTATATAATAATCCATAATGTAATTATGAATATAGACCTATGAATGCAAATGATCCTCAAAAGTTTGACTTTTTAGAAAACTCCTGATTATATTTTGATTGAAATCATTTGCCACAAAAGGAATATATATATACATATATATATGAGCTTACTAAATATGTGTTATTAGCACTTGTCTTGTTTTCTTTGCTTTGCTTTTCTTTTTTCTTTCTTTCTTTCTTTCTTTCTTTCTTCCTTTCTTCCTGTGTGTGTGGGTGTAAACACGTGTGCGCATACACATGAGCATGCATGTGCACATGCATTTGTATATGTGTTCAGCCTTAGCTGTCCTAGACTTTCTTTGTAGACCAGGCTGGCCTTGAACTCACAGCGATCTGACTGCCTCTGCCTTCTTCAGTACTGGGATAAATGCATGTGCCACCACACCTGGTACATGTGTCCTGTTTTATATTCATTAACATAGGTCTGGCATAGTAACTCTTTTATCAAAATAATAATAAATAATTAATATTTGCCTTGTAACTTACAAAATTACTATCTAACAATAAATCACTAGTTATAATTCCTTTGGAATATTGATGGTGTTCACTTTGCTTCAACACAGATAAAGATTACTCTGGCACATGGCCCATCATAATATACAGTAACCATATATAAGTATATCTTAGAAAAATGATGAATTCTTCATAGCACAACAATGTAAATCTGATTGGCTCAAACTAGGAAAAAATTAAAATTATGATCCTCATCAATACCCATGTGACATGGAGGTTTACATTAAAGATCTAAGTGATGTGCAATACCCTATCCCACCTTATTTTCCTCATGCATTTGATATTACATCTGAAAAACTCTTTGTTTGTGATAAAAACTACTTTTAAGTGACAATCTGTCTTTGGCCCCATGGTCATAGCATTGTAACAGTTAAGTGGAAGGGGTATTTATAAAGACTTTTCTGTTCTACTGGAGACTCAGGAAAATTAGAACAGCAGCTAAGATAAGGATACGGGTCTCAAATTTGCATATTTATGGTATTAAATAACAGTGGGGTCATGAAGACTTAGCAACCTCCTTCTGTGCAACACTTTCTATTTCTATTTTATAAATGCTAGTCATACAGTGGGCACACATAAACAAATCATACCACCTCAGTCACTCACTTATGCTACTGAGGTCAGAGTTTTACACAGCCCTGTTGATGATCACACAAGGCTCAGAAATGGGTACAAACATGTTCATATCATTTGATTCCTAAGCTCTTTGATTTTAACTGACAGTTTCCTGATTTCTTAATATTGCTAAATATTAGCTACTTTCCTAAATTCTTGCTTTATTGGTTATATACACATGAGTAGATGTATTGAGTAACCGATACACATTTATTTTACTTAATGATTTGCATCACTCTTCTTCTGCAGTACTTCCCACTTTACAGCAGCAACATCACCACGATCACCAACATACTTTCAGAAACCAGTGAACGTTTTATTTTAGTGAGTAAAAATGTAAGTATTTCATGCGGTCCTGGGTCAAAGTTATGGGAGCATAGCTAAAGGTTCTAAAATTTAAGCACAGCTTCAAATGTTCCCACGACATTTCTGCATGCACACAGTTGGCTCATTTTGAAATAAAAAACTCAAGAGTATGTCTTTTGCAACATTATTTTCTGACTTATTCGGATCACAGTTGGCTTACTCATGTTATCTCTAGAGCATTTCGGATTTATGATGATGATTTTGTCTAGACTCAGGCAGCCAAAATCAGGGACAGGAGCACCTGCATCAGTCATCTTTTGCCCCTTAACAATACATTCAGTATATTTCAAAATGTTTAGTTAACAATATGCTCGTCCCGTTAGTTGGTTCAGAGACTGCACCACCAACCAGAGAGCAGCCATATGATAGATATAGGCCCCCTCCCCCCCCACAACTGTGTAACAGACGCACAGCTTGGTCCTCATGTAGGCCCTCCAGCAGCAGGAGCACGGGCTGTCTCTGACTCTGTTGCCTGCCTTTGGATCCCTTCCCCCCTAACTGGGCTGCCTTGTCCAGTATCAATAGAAGAAGATGCACCCAGTCCTACTTGATATACCAAGGTAGGTTGATAGCCATGGGAGGTCTCCCTTTCTCTGAGAAGAAGGGAGGGGACAAAGAGGGAAGAGTGAGGATAGGTAGTGGGAATGGGAGGAGAGGAGGGAGAAGACCCAACTGGTATGTAAAGTAAATTAATTATTTTTTTTTAAAGAGACCATAAAAACAAGCTTGAAAATCATCAAACCCACTTTTGGTTATTATTATCCTGTATATATGATATGTCCTTAATACACTTCAAAAGACTTGGTCCTGCCCTTTTGACTAAACGTCAATGATAAAGACTACTGTTAACCAACTGAGAACATAAGGAAACAGAATTAGATCTGTTGAATATATTAAGATGACCTAGATAAAGCCACAGAGTGGCTGCCATATGAGGCAGACAGAATGCACAAGGACACTATGGTGAGTCTGGGGCACGGGGGAAGAATGCAGTAAATACAAGTCCTTGTGACTGGACTCTCACAGGAAAAGGGCAGGATACGCACTGCTGCATTAACATCTCCCTTATTCACAGTCTTTCTGACAACATTGCAGATAGCACTAAAACATTAAGTCAAGACTTGCTTGGAAATCAGGAGATGCCAGTTCCACTACCATCCACTCTTATTTGTGTATTCCAAAACAGAACAGCTCATCCTTCTTTCTTTTGCATGAATGTATTCCCAACTCATTTTCTTCCCTCTACATTCTCTATATTTTTAATTTAAAAAATTTTTAAACTTGGCTGTGAGTCTCAGCATCTGTTTTGATCCATGGCTACCTGGAGCATCTCGGAGGACAGCTATGCTAGGTTCCTGTCTGCAAGATTAGCATAGTATTCTTAATAGTGTGATGGGTTGGCTCTCTAGCCAACATTGGGCGAACCATAGGGAGTCTTGTGGCAACATTGGAGGAAGGACAGAAGGACCTGGAAGTGATAAGAACTCCTCAGGAAGACCATCATAGTCTGCTAACCTTGGCCCATGGGAGCTTATAGAGACTAAAGCACCAACCAAGGACCATACACGGACTGAACCTAAGCGTCTACACATATGTAGCCGACGGGCGGGCAGCTTGGTTTATGTGGATCCACTAGTAAGGGGAGTGGAAGCTATATCAGGAATGGACTCTGTTGCCTGTTTTTTAATCACTTCCGCCTGGCAGGGCTGCTTCACAAGGCCATTGGGGAAGAGGACACTCTCAGTCCTGATGCAACTTTATGTGCTAGGATAGGTTAGTAGGGGGCCTTCCCTTTTGTGAGGAATTGAGACAGGGGTATGTGGGAAGAGGGAGGGAATGTGGGACTGGGAAGAGAGGACGGAGAGGGCTATGATTAGGACATAAGGTGAATAAATAAGTTAATTTAAAAAACAAAAAATTAAACTTTATTATTTTCATGAAAATTGTAAATAAAATACACTTTGCACTAAAAAGTCAACCAGACACAAGGTCTATACAAGTCAATAAACATCTATGTGGTTAAAGTAGCCATTCCAAAATGAAGGCATGGGGTTTCACACTGGATTTTATATTTTCACTATGAAATTTATATAATTTGCAGGTATCCACCACCAAAAGATGACTCTGTGACTGTATTAGAACTACAAAAATTAAACAAAATAAAATAAGATAGTAATAACCACAACAAAAAAGTTTTCTACGCTCTTTCATTGCTCATGTTCATACCTGCATACCTTTATTCTTCTTTTGTACACATTATAATGCACCCACATGTATATTTGTTTACATATACAAACATATTATTGCATAGATTTCTTGGATGATGTTGAACATGTATGTGATTCCCTTGTTTTTATATTGTGAATTAAATATGTTTTTATCATATCTCCTCTCTAGCTAGGCTTCATTTTCACACTTGATTAAATAGAGAAAATCACCTTATTTCTTCCCATTTTCTGTTGAATATGCTCCAATTAGCTTTTTTTTTTTAACCTGCTTCCAAATTATAGTTATTTTCATGGTTAAGGTACAACCTCTCAGTTACCCAATGTTTACCACTTGACATACCTGATCATTCTATCAATGTCTTAACTTCTGGGATTCATTCTCTATCTAATGGGATATTTAATTTCACTCTGCTTTTCTGTTTACCTGGCATCTTGTGAGGCTGACCATAAAAGCTCCTCAGGGCTCTGCCTTTACTGTCCTTCTCTCTATTCATTCGTGTGTGATGTGTGTGGGGAGTGATTGCAGCATCACAGTATAAAGCAAAATCTACCTACTCATCAGGCAAATTTACATCTCCTAACCTACTTTTCCTTGTGATGGTCTAGTTTATTGATTTACGTTTGTTGCTTTGTTGTTTTGTTGTTGCTGTTCTTTTGTTCTGTTTTGTTTTTGAGATAAGGTATTATGTACCATGGCTGGCCAGGAACACAGTGTAAAATAGGCAGCCTACCTACCAACTCATAGAGATCTGGCTCCTCTGCCTCTCACGTGCCACCACACGAGCCTGAATTGTGTATTTGAATCTTGAGTAGGATTGATTCATAGGTACCACCAACCTTATATAACCAAAACTCGCTTCTACAAATTCTTCTCATGCTGTCTTTGTCTCCATTCAGCTAGTGGTACATCCAACCTAGCAACTGTTGCTAACGCAGTATAGTATCTCTCCTCCCTCCTTCCCCACCTCAGTTCTTCCCAACCTTCCTTCTTGCTTGCTTGCTTTCTTCCCTTCTTTCCTCTCCTACCGCCCTCCTTTCTTGTTTGGCCATTTTCTTATTTTGTCATTCATTCTTTGAGACAGAATCTTATTATATAGCCCTGGCTGACCTCAAATTCATGATATTCCACTTTCAGATTCCTCAGGCCTAGGATGAAGTAAAGGATTGTGTCACCTGGCCTAGCTCACTGTAGTCTAATACTTCAGACTTAATGTATCAAAGGAATGCTGTAGGCTGTGCCATAATTGCACTTCCCGGACCTCACCAGTGCTCCCCTGCACTGCTGTGGCTCTCGGAAAACCACCATTATATTTCTCTGAATTGCTGCTGCTGATGTGTAATCCTACTTTTTCTTTTTTTTTTTAATTATAATTTATTCAGATTGTTATCTTCTCACTTATATCTTCCCATTCCCACCCCCTCCCTCTTTAGCCACAATCCTCTCCCCTACACCTCTGACAGATGGGGACCACCCATATGTCACCACAGCAAATCAGATCTCATCCAGATAGCCTGCATCCCTTTCCTCGGTGTGCAGCCTGGCCTCCCACCAAGGAGAAGCGATCAAATTAGGGGCACTAGAGTTCACGTCAGAGGCAGTCCGCACTCTCCCCATTCCTACTTTTATCTTGGACGATTCCACTGGACTATAATAGAGCAGCGAGGCAGATCTCTTTCAGCTTAAGTCAAATGAATAATATTTCTACCCTAAAAATAGCCCAGGCTTCTAAGACTCCCAAGCAGTAATAGGCAAATTTCTCTCTATGTTGGCCTTCCATACTTCTTCCTGCCATCACTCCGTACCAGTCAAGCCCAGTCAGTCCCCAGTGTTCCCTGTCTTTAGCCTATACGTCAACACATCTGGCTTTACCACCTCCTCTTTCACAAAACTTCACTGCCCACTTAGTTATATTCTTAAGGTCTTTCTTCTCGCTTAAGACTTCATGCATTCTCTTTTAAGGTGTAATTTCTGTCCCTAGTGACACTCTTATACTCTTACCAAGTTCTTCAACATAGTTAGCTTATAATTTATATAACATCTTTTTTAGCTGTTGTCATTTCTAGAATGGAAACTCTAAAAAAGCTCAGGAGTTTTTAATGTTTTACACATGATTGTCAGCATTTAGTATTGTACCTGGAACCTCCTGGTCATTTAGCAAATATGTGTTGAAAGTATAAACAGAGAAAGTATTTTATGGCAGGAAAAAAAAACTCTAAAGAAACTGAAAAAATTTTGGATAGTTAGGCCCTAAATATAATCATAAACACAGATCATGTAAAATTCTGTTATTCAATCTATAAAAAGCTAGAGGTCACATTGCGTGAGTGTGGGTATGTGTTTGTATGCACACATGCTACCGTGCATACATGGATGGCAGAGGAAAACTATGAGGAGTCATTCCTAAACCTCCACTTTCATGTGGGTTCTGGGAATCAAAGTCTCATCTTGTGGCTTCCAGGAAAAGTACTTTCACTGACTGACCTACCTATCTCAGTCCAGAAGGTTCTGTCTCATTACTATTATATCTCATTTTTCACATACATGTTGATATGTGTGCACATTCTCTTTCACATACAAAAACTGCATATATGTAAAACATGACTCAATAACAACTTATCACAGTCTTCAATACTTATGGAATACCTTGCTAAAATATTAAATAAACCTTAAGATATGCATCTATTTATCTACCTAACTAGATGGGTCATAGATGCTAGTCAATCAGCTCAATAAACTATTTCAGTTTTAAAGAAAGGTTAAATTAGTTTGTGCACCAAAAGCATTAAAAATCAAAATAAAAACAAAATTAAACAAAAGTACAAACATTTCCACAGTGATATGGCTTAATTTTTTTTCAATGAATGAGTTTTATAAGCCACATACTGTAGAATTCTCTGGTCTTTCCTTTGTAATAACATTATCATCACCAGTAAGAATCTTTTAGTGAATTCACAATATTCATTGTGCAATTGTATGTACAACATCTGCCTCCTATTGGCTGAAGACATCTTCTGTTATAGTGAGTTATTTATCAGTAGTCGTAACTACAGTAAGATTTGTGCTTTACATTTATTTTATGCGTTTAGGTTTCTAATAACAGATGCAAATATTCTCTGCTTGTCATAAATAAACACAGCTTTCTTTTGGGGTGTAAACAGGAAGATGTGCTTCCAAAAGATCGAGGAGGCAACACAGCTTCACAAATTGTCACTAACTTAAATGACCAGAGTCATTTCATCCTGATCCTAAAATGAAGTGCCTCATAAAATGCTTGGATAACAATTTCCATTTCTTAACATCATTTCAGGGTTCTTAAGCTAGACTTCAAGTCTCTAAAATGGAAACGTTATGTAATAAACTTAAAAAAAATCTTCATGATAGCTTTTCCTTCAGTGTGAGATCTTATGGTTCAAAGAGACATCAGAAGGACCTTGGAAGGCAGCTCATGAATTTTAATAAGAAAAACCACTAAGCACTAGGAATTCTGGCCTTTAGGACACACAATAACTCTAATTGAAGTCATTTTAATCTTATGTCAGCACACCCACTGAAATATACAAATAACTTATAGGACAGGTATTGGACAAAAGAGGAGACAGAAAGAGCTAGAGCTGGGGGAGGACACCAAGGAAAGAGCATCTTCTAGACACAGCAGGACTGAGGCACATATGAACTCACAGTGACTGTGACAAATGTGCACAAGACCTGCACAGGTTCAAGCCAAACACTGGGGACAAGTGGTCACTCCTAACCTAGTAGCTATTTGCAACGAAAAGGAGGAAACCCCTTTCTTTTCCAATGGAGTGTTCCATTATATAGGAATATAATAAATACATTCCAGGGTAGGCCTTAAACCCAGGAAGAGTGGCCAAGAAAATACATAGTCTCGTGTGTGTGTGTGTGTGTGTGTGTGTGTGTCTCTGTGTGTGTGTGTGTGTGTGTGTGTGTGTTCACATTATTTTATGTATTGTTTTATCTTACTGCTTTAAAAAAATGATTTACAGCTTTTCATCTTGCATTGTTTACCCTAATTTTTTAAGGAGGGGAAGTAAGGAGAATCTGGAAGAAGTTTGGAAAGTGAATAAATATGATGAAAGTACATTTTATGAAAAAATACATGGTATGCAAAAAGAGAGGAAGAAGAATATGTCTGAAGAGGAAAGGACATAGTTATAATCTCAAAAATAAAAGAAAGAATTAGAACATATCATGTGAAAATTGTTTTAAAAAATAAGGAAAACCCACAATTATTTCATGTGGAAGAAACAGGAGAAAAAAATCAAGCAAAGGAATCAGACCCCCTGACAGTGCATCAGCACACCTTTGCCTGCCTACCAAGGGGCCCGCAATTGTGTCTGCTCTAGTAAACATTGTAAGTAGTGTTCCGTTCAATGTTCGTGTATTCTGTTGCATCAGAGATATAAGTGGTTTCATTTTCCGTAAGATAAATATAAAAATGTGTAATTAGCTATGCGACAGGAATTTATGTAAAGTGATATCATTATCCTGTAAAAATGAGTTTCTTGAAATCAGCACTTTTTCCAATTTTTTTCAATTTATAACAACATTGTAGATTTTTAAAGAAACATTAAAGTCTAGAGAGCTAGAATACATAAGTTGACAACTTCTTTTATCCTCTCTGCCTCCTTCCCTTTCCCTCTCCATCTCCCTCTGTGCTTGCACACATATGTGGGTGTATGTGTATGTTGTACAGGCCGATGAGAATGAGGGTGCACATACCCATGCACACATGTGTGGACATCTGAGGAGGATGCCTGGGGTCCTGCTTTTTAATTCTTTAGCACATTCCCTTGAGACTAGATCTCTCACTGAACCTAGAACTAGTAAGCTGGTTTGTAAATCTTAGCAGTCTGTCCTTCCCTGTCCTCTGGATTCTGTAGTTATAGGTGCATTTGAAGCCATTCCCATGTTTTTACATGAATTCTATGATCTGAAATTACTTATTGTAATTCATTGCAAGTACTTTCAATCTATCATATAATTAAGATTTATACTAAATTCCCACCTGGGTGTAACCTAGTGTCAGAGCACCGAGCATGCATTCCTTGGGCTGAGCACCCATTCTACTATAAAATTCTCTATAACTTGGTCTTCAAGTATACAGAGTGTAAAATAATTTTAAATTTGCCCAAAAATTATTGTCTTTATGGACTTTGCATTCTTGCTGGAGTTTGAAATGTATGGCCAAATGGTTAAAAAGTTATTCCTGAAAAAGCTGATAGTCAAAGAAAATATTTGAACAACAGAGGAAGACTGCAATGGATGGCTCCACACAGTTTAGTGCTCTTCATAATAAGGAATGCAGCTGTTAAGTCTCAGTCTCTCTCTCTCTCTCTCTCTCTCTCTCTCTCTCTCTCTCTCTCTCTCTCTCTCTCTCACACACACACACACACACACACACACACACACAAAGATAATACTAAATTGAAAACTAAGTGATGGGTCATAGGATGGTTCAGCAGGTTAAGATACTTGCCTTGTTGTCTGACAACCCGAGTTCCTTCAATAAACATACATCGTGAAAGAAGAAAACTGAATCCAATCCGTAGGGTTGCTCTTTCTCCTCTGTATGTGTACTTTGGAACATGTAAGAACATGCTTATCACACATGCACATACATGCATTCACACACCCTAGATAAATATGTAAACAAGGGTTTTCTATGTACTTTTAATGATCAAAATCTACTAATAAGACAAGAAAATTAAGACAAAATAAATTTCCATGTGTGAGATGCATTTTGCTTAGACACTTTAAGCTCTGAGGTATATAGTGGTGCCCCCGGGGAGGGGGGCAGGACAGCACAGCATAAAATACAAACTTTTGAGTCAGGAACTCTAGACATACAAATAAAACTAGCTTTATGGTGTTGAGCGAATTCACCAAGACATTTTGCATGGATGTGGATCATTTGAAGATGTAGTTAAGATGCATATGGGAGCAGAAGGGCAGGCTATTAATACAGAAAAGGAGCAGGAAGTGGGAGGCAGAGTGAAAGATGACCGTGCAGGGGAAATCACAGACTTCAAAGTGGGGAAGCACATTATACAAAGGACAAAGGTACAGAGACATTTAAGCTGGAGGAGATGAATAGTGGCCCAGGAGTTAGACAGCCATTCAAATAGGCACCAGAACTTTCTATGGAGTTAAATACAGACTACTAAGGGGTGGATGTGAATGAGTTCACATCTAGAGGTTCATAGCACTTAACAACAACAAAACAATTGGTATGTCCTTGCTTCCAGGCATAAAGTTGGGGAAATGAAGCTTATCTATTAACTAAAGACTGGATAATTTTCTGCGTGGGATAAACAATATTCCACTCATTTAGCGATCATCACCGCAGCAGATGACAGCTGTGGATCTGCACGATAAAGAAGCATCTGCCTTGTGTTGTTTCTTTTTATTCAACTGCTTCACAGAGTAAAACATGTGCTTGTCAATCTTTCATAGAAATACTGTACTTCTCTCTGAAATTTATCTTTCCTCAGAGAGTTTGTTTTTCTTCAAAGTCTTGAGAAACAGTCTGAGAGATTATGTAAAAACATCAGGAGGCTTTCTCATCCTTGAATTTTCTTTATTTCAAATTTTTGTATTGGCAAAATAAAATAACTTTGTTTTCTGTTTGTTTGCCTGAGGGCAAGTTTAGAAGCCTCATTTTGAACTAGATAGAACTGCAACTGATAAATAATTAAATCTACTCTTCATCTAAGAGAGAAAAAAAGAGAATAGTTTATAAAAAAAATGTTTGAGGGCCCAAGAATGCATAGGACAAAGGTAGAGTGTAACTTCTTTTCCTTTTATGATCAATCTCATGTTGAGTAAACAGGGACTCAAAAGTTAAAATTTCAACCAAGCTAAGCAGCTGCCTCTCTTGAGGAGTACTTTCACACATCAGGGCAGCAGGGTGGAGAGGGAGAAATGGGTGCTTGGAGGCCTGCCTTCTAGATACCTCTCAGAGGTGGGTTCCTTCATCCTCAATGGAAATGCTATGGGGGCCGGCATTTCAGATGACGCTCCAGTGACATTAAACGCTGGGTTTGAAGGTCTAATTCCCAACACTGCTTTTATCACACTTGAACTGTGTGGGGAGTGTGCAGCAGGAAAAGGTGAATTCACACCCAGAGAACTGCACATTCCATGTGGCTTTCTCATTTCCTTAACAGTGTGTGGGTTGGGCGCCGCCCTCTAGCAAACTCTGAGGGAACTGGTCTTGGTTACAAGAACAGATAGCACCTCCATTCCCTGAATTTACTGCTAATTCCCTGGATTGGCTTGGTCAGAGAAACAGCTTCTTCCTCCTCCTCCTCCTCCTCCTCCTCCTCTTCCTCCTCCTCTTCCTCCTTTTCCCCATCCTCCTCATCCCTATCCTCCTCCTCCTCCTCTTCCTCCTTTTCCCCATCCTCCTCATCCCCATCCTCCTCCTCCTCCTCTTCCTCCATCTCTTCTTCCACCTCCTCCTCCTCTTCCTCCACCTCTTCTTCATCCTCCCCCTCCTTCTCTCTTCTCCTCTCCTCTGCTCTCCTCCTCCTAGTGGTGGGTAGCAGTTGCTATAGGGATAATTCTGAAAACAAGTAAAGGTTGAATGCTCAGCCTTAAATGGCACATCTCTATCACTCCAATCAAGACTCAAGTAATGAACAAAAGATACAGAAAAATGTTAGAGCCAGAGGATGTGGAGAAGTATTTTGGAATGCTGTCTTCCACACATGACGAGCCCATTGCGCTCATGAAACCACAGAACTTGTAATTACTTCCAGAGGATCTGCACAAGAATGACCCATCAATAATTTCATCATCAAGAGACCTGAGAGCTTATAAAGCCTCACCTGTCTTTGAGGATGTATATACTTAATGTTGCTGGAGATGAAGGATACACTTCCTTCAAAGGTGCACCTACTAGTAAGTTGTCTAGGATCTTGTAAATCCTACACATGCTAGAAACACTAACTCACTGAGTCAAAACACACACACACACACACACACACACACACACACACACACACACACACACATAAATGAAAAGAAAATTAATAAAAGGCATGGGATAGGAAACAGGCAGTATGAGGAAATGGATCATCAGGAGTCGAATAAGAAAGGAGGTATAAATATGATTCAAATACATTATATACACCTATAAAAACGTCATACTGAAAGCCATTACTACATATAATTAACACATTGCTAATCAAAATAAAAGAAATAGACATAAGGATGGTAATCGATCTGACCATATTCACTTATGCTATAACTTATTTGTAAAGTGTCCCCAGTTTGCAGTTTTGTTTTGAAGGCCACGAGAAGAGTTGGAGCCTCCATGGAAGAAGTAGGTCAAGGGAGCCCTGGGTATCCTGCCTGAATTTTACACTGGTCTATTGCTGTATTACCTCTCTCTGTTTTCTCCATCATGATGTAAAGCTCTGCACCACATCCCCCATCATAAAAAAGTCCAAGCACATGGGGACAAGTGACCATGGACTAAACTCATTGAGAACACCAGCAAAAGTCTTTTACTTTAAGTTTTTCTCAGATATTCATCATATCAATGAGAGAGTTGATTAAATACCTTTTCGCTTCTCTGTTCACCAAAGACACATTACTCACTATTTCAGACCATACAACATTAATCACATACTATCACCTTACTGTGAAAATATATAAAATATAGAATCTTGAATTTTATATGTACAAGGACAAATTGGTGGATGAAATACTCTTTATCAATAAATCACTCAAACTTTATAAAATAAGCCATTGAACAACATATATATATACATATATGTATGATAAATTGTAATATATATATATATAACTTTTTAATTATTTGGGAAATTTTTATAGACTACTAGGAATGTATAAGCATAGAGTGCTGATGGTGTTAGTCTATGAATACCAAGGAGAAAAAATGTTTCCAATTTCAAAGATTATATTGAAGGAACGAATGAAATAAAAAGCAAACGTGCAAATGTCCACATATGCATGCATTACATAGATGTCTAATCTTGTGAAGGAGTATACAAGACTGATTGGAGAAGAAACATCTCTAAATATTTCTCCAATAGTATTTGAGGGAATTACATGAAGTAGACACATATCAGATCAAGGAGCAGCAGTAGAAAAGCATTAATAAAATAGAAACGAGGTCCAGCTTAATTCGGTTTCATTAGGGCATTGGGAATCAAGAAGGTCAAAGTTCAAACCCAGGAGGAAGAGGAAAAATTTCCAGGTGGTGTTGAAGGGGCTGATGTAGTCTGTGCCTCGAGAGGCTTTTTGCGTCTGAAGAGGACAGGAGTAGTGATAAATGGGAAAAAATACTTATAAAATCATACTTCCTAAGTTTACTCAGAGTTGAGTCTGTTTTTATTTTCATTGACTCACTGTGACTTTCTGTAATTACACTAATACTTCTAAGGCAAAGAATTACAACAGAAATCTCCACTGGATTGAACACATGGTTTGGGACTCATGGCTACCTAATAATAAATAGTGTATTTGTTTTGTAAATAAGAATTTGTAAACCAAAGTCATTATAGCAGAGAGAAACAAGCTATCCTTATGAATAAGGTTGTCATTAATATAGCAGAATTATTTCTGTACTCCTGTAGATAAAATTACAAATCAATTTTATATAATTAGTCATTAATATTCTCTACTATATTCTGGAATAACTCATTTAACAGTGTCGTAACTCAGAATAGATCCTTATTCATTTTAATGAAAATAAATAATCATATTCTTTATTCCAAGAAGCACTTGTTACTTGTTCCAAGTTAAATATTTCTGGGAGTATACCATAATCAATGTGTTTCAATACATTAATGAGAGTTTAACCTAGTTACTCAAAGTAAAATTAGCTCATTTATTAATTTAAAACAAATCAAACAACAAAATGCTTCTTTCATACTACATCAACTAGTTTTTTTAATTTTCCAATAAAAGCTTTTATCCATTGCATTTTTTTTTATCATTAACGGTACACAATTGTACCTTCAGGAATGAAAATGTTTGATTTCGTTAAGACTTCTGAAAGCTTTAAGAATGGGCAAAGATGTTATAAGACACCACATCCATACATTCTTACATACATGCATATATACATGATGCTAATTCAAGACATTAGTTTTAGCAAAAACACTTCAAACAAACAGAATAATACTCCTCAAGAAGACCAACAGAGTCAACCAACCGAGGGCCATAGGGGCTTACAGAGACTGAAGCCCCAACCAAGGAGCACGCCTGGACTGGACTAAGCTCCTGACACTTATGTAACTGATGGGCAGCTTGGTCTTCATGTGGATCTCCTGGCAAACGGAGCTGAGTGCGGGGTGGAGGGAGTTGTATCTGACATGGGCTCTGTTACCCACTTTTGGATCACTTTCTCCTAGCTGGGCTGCCTTTTCTGGCCTCATTGGAAGAGGATGTGCTTAGTCCTGATGAGACTTGATGTGCCTGAGTGGGTTGGTGGTGAAGGCCTCCCCTTTTCTGAGGAGAAGGGGAAGGAGGAAAGGCGGAAGAGGTTGGGATGGTATGACAGGGATGAAAGGAGGGAGGGGGCTGTCATCGGGATGTAAAATGAATAAACAAATAAGCTTAATAAAAATTTTAAAAACAGACACGGAATAAAAGTGGAAGCCAAAGCATTATGAAGGACCTATGATAAGAGCTTCTTATTCCTAATCTTATTAGATAAATTGTAATGTCAAAAGTTGAAAGTTCCCCATTATGTTATTTTTAAACTCATTTTGTCTTAATTTATATTGACATATTGAAATCACGAAAATTTTTAATGAAACAACCAAAGATTTGGATCAATTAGCCTTGAGAATGCCAATCTGGTCTGAAAAGCTTAATATTGATATAAAATAATGTAAAAGTCATGTGAATAAATATATCATGCAGAGCATATTATATATGTGAAATATGACATTTAGAATACATCATCCTAATTATTATAGTACTACAAGAAACACGTAGAGCATTGTAAATGTTAAAGTACTTTTGAAGATTTTTACATCTGGAGCATATCTCTGGAGGGCAAGTTACATATGTAAAATGTATTTAAAACCAATAACTGTTCTCTGGATGAGTTTTGTAATTCAAGATGAGTTTTTACGTTACTACATTTAGCAGGATCTCTATAAATGTATATGCTGTATACACATAAATATTTATAATAATCAAATCAATCTTAAAAGTCCTATGTTTACCAGCAAAGGTGGTAAGTACTAACAAGACGGTATTAAGAAAATGAATTTTTCTCTTTGCAAAGTAGTTAAGATAGATGTGCTACAAAAACTATTTCAATAAAACTATATAATGTGCTGCTGATAGGTTTTTGGCATAAACATATATGATTTTGGTATATTTGAACAACATTACCTCTTAACTAACATTTCAGGGCTACAGCCATGTTACACAGAGACAAAGTAGTCATTCAGGCCCATCAGAGATTTAGTATTAGAGTTAGTTATTACTAATATAAAACATTCATGGTTTGTTAGTATTATGAAATTAAAAACTGCAGTTAAGCTTGTAACTTAACTCTAGATTGCTCACAGAAATTGAACAAGTTTTTCAATACAAGCTAAATTCTTCCTGTAATGACGAGCATATTTACCTTAGGCTCATAAGCTTAGCCTACTGCAAGCCACAGATGTGTTCCCTGAGTAAAATCTCCATCGTGTTTTCCCCCAGGCTTATTTAAACGTATCATATTTGTATGTAGCATATTTTATATGTTTTAAAACTCAGACATTACCCTCTCTCACTCTTCCTCCCTCTCAGGCTTAATTCTTAAAGACTCCTGGGTGTAACCTTGTCCTTTAACATTGTGGGAGCAACATTCACAATTCAGTGTCTATTAGGTGATTTCTGTGTTGAAAAGAAACATTCATGTGGATGTTTCATTGTACAGCTACTTCCATGGGCATTGGTCATATTAGGGAGGCAGGGCTGAAGAGTAGTTTACCAGCATGTAATCAGTATTTACAAAGTGTTAAAAACACAGGGTTGTTCTGTTACTGTTGGCAATATAATCACCTAATTAAAATATTTACACTCTAAAATATACATATTTACAACAATAATTTTTTAAAAAAATAAATTAGCTCAGAAGTTAGACTGCAGATTAAGTGAACCTCAAGTGCTTGCAATACTGTCAACATTTATATTATCCGTCCAATCATGACTGTGTACAGGACAAATTTCAAGTATCTTTGTTTCTTCTAACATTTAAAGCTCCTTGTTACTGATTCCTCCCTGCCTTTACCATTTCACTCATGAGACTTTTGAAAGTACAATTATGCCATTCCACATTAGGTCTCCAAAATCCACACCATAAGATAGTAATTAATATTTTTATCCATACCATTCCCTTGGTCTCATTAAAGAATCATGTCCCAAATACATGATTCAAGTAATTCTAATTCTGCTATTTTATATATATAGTTTCTCTCTTGCACAACTAAAAGTGATTTTTTTTATTGCTAATTTCTTAAGAGTAGCCACTGACACCCTTTCCAGTTTAAATGTAAGTTAAGGGAACAGGTCCCTGTATCTGTCTGTCTAATTCAATCCTCGCACATCACTCACAGAATCTAGAAAAGAGCCTTGCCCATTTTGATGTGCTGTTGTGCCCAAAATAGTTTCTTTGGATGAGAGAATAATCAAACATCATGTAACTTAAAACTCATAGAACATATAAGTTTCTTTTTAAATTCTTATGTGTGTGTGTGTGTGTGTAGGGGGGCAGGCGGGGGTTGTGAGGTGAAAAAGGGTGGACTATGATAGAGCTCAGTATGCACTGAGTACAGGCGTATAAAGGAGCAAGTGAAATCCTCAGTGCATGTGTATTGTTGACTTGGACAAGGCCACCTCAAGGGCCAATGCCTTAGGCCCAAGAGAAGGCAAAGCCTTTCCTGGGTTAAGCTTGCAGGGAATGTTCACAGTATGGTCAGAAAATGTCCACAGTTCTCCGGCCCCCCAGATATATATGGCCTGAACACTATTTTTCTATAAGAGACTGCTCCTACCAAGATTAGCAAAGCCTGTTTCCTCTTCAACCCTGTATTTATGGTAACTCTATCTCCTTGTTAATTGTATGTGATAACGCTGCCTCTTGTTTATCTGTATGTGATAACACTGCCTCCTTGTTCATTTATATTTAATAATGCTGCCTACTCATTTATCTGTATGAAACATCCCTGTCTCCCTCTTCTTTTAATTATATATAATAAACATTCTGGGCTCCCAGGATGCTGAGGCTTCGCCATCAGAGTCCAGCCACCTGATCCCAGCTCTTCTGGGTACCAAAGTGTTCATCCTTTCTTCACTCCCTTCCCATCCAGGTGAGGCCACTCCAGGGAGTTGTGCAGGAAGCATCACATGTGTGAAACTGGCTAAGAACAAATTTAAGGAATGAAAAGCATCTTGTATCGGAAAACTAAAACTAATGAGCCAAGGCTTTGCTACTTACAGGAAATGTTGAAAAACTATCATTAAAATACATAAAAAAGATATACTTTAGATACACATTTTTATATAATTTGATTAACTTACTTACAGAAAGCTCAAAATATGCTGCCATGCTTTGTTTCTGCTGATGTGTGAATCAAATGGCATCAATTTTCCTGTTCTTTTATAATGAAGCTTTCATTTGAACCAATTTGCTTATTGTTAAATCTGCCTATTTTCTATGCCAAATGCTTCATATTTTAATTTTAAATATTTTTAAAATTTCCCTTTCTTCAACTTGATGTACTTTTAATTTAAGTCTGTAATTACTGTCTATCTCACCACCGTATATACTGGCTTTTTTATGCCATCCATGTTCATTTTTCAACCTTTGGAAAACTAATGTAATAAAGCAAAACCTACCTCAAGCCATTTTTCAAAAGATTGAAAAAAGGCACAGGAAACATTTGCTGGATTTCTCAAATTTAAAGTCCTGACCTGAATCCTGTCAGCTGACAATCTTAACAGCCATTTCCCATCATAATATGTGTCCACCGAATCTCACTATGATCTAAGCATTTTTGCTAAGTACCTACCTACTTCATGATAGGAACTGTTAAGGAAAACTTGGCCAAGGTGATTCCATTGCTGATAGTGACCAAGGTCAATATTTTCAAATTTGTCTGGTGTAATGATAGTAATGTTGATGACTGTTTTCAAAGGCATTTGTGTTACATTTTTAACTATAGACAAACACACTCTATTCTTCCAAGAACTTGGAAATATTACACCAATTAAAGAAATCATAATAATTATTGGTCAAGTGTAAGGTGGCTCTTGACCATTGATCAGCGTGGCAGTTTCCCATTTTCGTTCATATATAAATGATAACAGTGTCAGCAGCTGATACTCTGATGGAGACGCCATGGTAAGGAAACACGATTAGTACAATGCCAGAAAAAAACAAATATTACCATCTTTGGGTAACTGCAAGGACATTAAATGCTCTGAAGCATATGGCTTAACCAGAGACCATAAGATTTCCTCCAAAGCTTACAACACTTTTGCAGAAAAATAAAAATGAACTTTTCATGAAATAATGTATGCTAAAATATGTATTTTTTGACATTAAATTTTCAGGGCTTTGGGAAAGAACTGTCTTGATTTGCATAATCTACTTGTGTTACAATTCCACTCCAAACACTGAAGGGGAAAAAAGGAATAAAATAATGTTAACACAGATTAAAATGCACATGTCAAAAAATCAGCTTCAGAAGAAGTCTATTTTTCATTAATTAATTTTAGCACTGGAACTTGTAGTATTATTTTAATGATGGAACTATAAATTACCAAGTGACCTATGGGACTAAATTCATCTGTTACTTCTTTACACTATTTTCCCTAGATATAAAAATTTCATTTAAACTACATAAGTATGAGCATAATCTCAAGAGAGTTAATTAAGATATGATCTTAAATATATACTCTATAACTTACAGAAATCGATATACATATCAGTCAACTGCCATTATCTATTATTTAAACTATATTTACAATGTCTGTGATAATATGTATCAATATCAGTCACTTGATAGGAATATTCTGGCATGTAAATAATGAATAGTTTCCAGAGTCTTAAAATTTAGGTGTTTGTCTATACACATTAATTTGTTTTTATTTAAGTATTTATCAAAATCACCATTCACATAATATTAAAAATACAAAGCAAAACCATTTGTGCCTTAATGACCCCTGCTCCTGTTATCATTTCTAAAAGCAATGAACAGTCAAAATGTTCCTATTAGTTTTACTCCAATGCATTTTCCACACAAGTTTCTTTATCAGATTTTTTTCTTAAAGTAATGAGTTTTGTGATCCTTAAATGTAAACTATTAGCATGCATAGATTTCTTTTTAAAGCTAATACTATTTTAGAAAAAAAGAAAACCTAAAACAGGCCAGAGGTCAGAATTCTCAATTAACTTTAGCCATTAATGGATGTTTAACGTCACAAATCACCTTTGATATTTGTTGAAAAATAACAATATAAATTGTGGTGTAGCTTGGTGGAGTAACATGCTTATAATTCAGAAGGATATGGAGTAGTATGCACACTAGCACATATACGTGCACAAACAGAAACATGAGGCCCATCAGTATATAGTAGTAGGTACAGGCTAACAGGCGAGAGTCTCAATATTCATCAGGTACAGTGTCCCCGTCCTCAAGGGATCTCGTGATCACAATTGGAGAAAAGCCACTACTAATAGCTATCTGCTAATAGCTATCCTCAATCACAATAATAAAAAGGCCTCCACTTCTTTGTTGGTTGTTCATTATTTTTCCTCCTCCCTCTTAATCGTCCCTTCCTTTCTCCTATTCCTGAAAATTTCTACCACTAAAAAATGCAATGTATATGAGTCTTCAATTATAAGACATTTTAGAAATATTAAGAGAATATATCTGTTATGTGAAACTTAATTTGGCATTTCCATTTCATCTACTTGCAGCATACAGAATTATATGCTCCCCAAACCTTATCTAACTGTATTTGATAGAACATAATTCAATCTGCATAGCTTTGAAGCTGGCTAGATCTAAATATCACCTTAAACATAGCAAATAAAGAGTTAACGGAGGCAAAAGAAAGGCCCTGAAAAGTGAGGGTTTTTCTCTTATTGGAGTACAAAGTCCATGCATCCGAACAGTTCAAACAATGCTATCCGAGGTAGAAGCACATTGTCTACTCTTTCCCTAGATGACAAAGTGATGGATGATATTGCCACAGCAAGCGCTCCACTCTGAGATTGAACTTTTGAAGCCACTAAATGCAGATCGGAAACAACCATATAGGAATCCTGGGAGTTTGATTCAATTTTATGTGGCTTTATCTTTCCCGGAGTAAAAGGAAATTAGATCCATCTGACCTTAAAATATTATTATTGAACTAGTGCTACAAACATTTTAGAGCTTTGTAAAGGCAGTTGTGATGGATATTAAACTTGGAGAACTCAAAGGGGACTATGCATACGCAGTACATGGTTCAATAATATTCAGTTTACAACAGTTTTGCAACTATTAACTAATGATTAGCTCAAGCAACTGAGCTGTGTCCTATAGTATCACAGCAGATCTGTTTTTCACTTGAGTGGAGTAGATACAAACACTTTTACTCAATTTGGGGACTAAAGAGATGGTTCAGCTTTCCAGGACCCGCTGGATCCTTCTATTTCCTCATTCTAGCAGGCTTCTCACACCTAAAGTCTCAATAGGATGTCCTCCCCTCTTACCCACTTTCCTGGTAGGTACAGTTTTTCATGGGGACGTACAATTTGGGCTAGTGTCTTGATATAAGTGACTATATACCATTTAGCTCTTTTTGCTTCTGTGTGAACTCACTCATTATGACAATTTCTAGTTCAATCCATTTGTCCACAAATTTTGGAAATTCCTTGTTTTTAATAGCTGAGTAGTATTCGATAGTGTAGATGGGGTCCTCCGCAAACTGTGGCAACAGCCAAGGAAAATATAGGCAGTAAACCTCGAACCCCTACCCAGACTAGCCGATGGACAGGACATTCTCCACTGTTGAGTGGAGAAGGAGATCTGACTTCCACACAAACTCTGGTGCCCCATATTTGAACATGTCCCTTGGATGGAGATGCCTGGTGGCACTCAGAGGAAGGACAATAGGTCACCAAGGAGAGACTTGATACCCTATGAGCATATACAGGGGGAGGAGGTCCCCCTCAGACACAGACATAAGGGAGGGGAGTAGGGGGGAAGTGGGAGGAAGAGAGGAATGGGAGGATACAAGGGATGGGCTAACAACTGAGAGGTAATATGAATAAATTAATAATAAGAAAAGAGAGAAAAAAAGAGATGGTTCAGCAGTAAAGAGTTCTTACTACGTTTGCAGAGGACCTGAGTTTGGGTTACCAGCCCCCAGGTTGGGAACTTACAAACTACCTACCTGTACTTCCACCTTTAGGAGAACCTGGCCTAGGCAGGCAGTTACACTCAAGTTCACATACTACCCTTCACACATACAAGTAATTGAAAAATAAATCTCAGATGATTAACTTGAAAGAACTGTGTACACGTTATTGACAGCTGGGTGCAGCTGTTTGAACAGCATTAAGCCTGCCTCTAGAACTTTCTACTGTTCTGAATATATGATCTAGAGGGAAGCAAATGTTATAGAAAGAATCAGTGTTGGGATCTGTTCTTTGTGACACGGAAAGGGTCAATTCAGGATAACTCTTAGTTAGCTGATTAGACCTTATGAGGCGTGGAGAACACAGGGAGTCCATAGAGCCCCCATCATAACCAAGACCATGGAAAAGACAAGACTTAACACATTCAGGTGACAATTACTGGTCAAAAGAGGGAAAAATGAGTGCCGTCTCTGACCCAGAGAACAGCCTTGGTATCCTCAATTGCTTTGTAGATCATGAATAGATATCTATCTCAACCTGGATCTAAGGATGCTAAATCATAAAAGCTTAGTACATGTTAATAGCAGGAGGCTTTTAGGTAAAGAACAGAGACTTGTTATTGTCCCTTCTTATAGTAGTGAATACCAATGGTCCTGTCAATCATCTGGACCTGAGAAGACACTTGGCAATAGTTGCTAGTTTTAGAGACTTCAGAAATACCATAAAATGTAGATAAGGCCATTGTCCATTCTAAGTTCTTGAGAATGTGCTCTGCTTTTTAAAAAATTTTTTTATTAATTTATTCATATTACATCTCAATGGTTATCCCCTCCCTTGTATCCTCCCATTCCTCCCTCCCTCCCATTTTCCCCTTACTCCAGTCCCCTATGACTTTCCCTGAGGGGGACTTCCTCCCCCTGTATATGCTCATAGGGTATCAAGTCTCTTCTTGATAACCTGCTATCCTTCCTCTGAGTGCCACCAGGTCTCCCCCTCCAGGGGACATGGTCAAATATGAGGCACCAGAGTTTGTGTGAAAGTCATACCCCACTCTGCACTCAACTGTGGAGAATGCTCTGACCATTGGCTAGATCTGGGTAGTGGTTTGAAGTTTTACAGCCTGTATTGTCCTTGGCTGGTGCCTTAGTTTGAATGGGACTGCTGGGCCCAAATCTGCCTATCACAATGTTCTACTTGTAGGTTTCTAGGACCCTCTGGATCCTTCTACTTTGCTATTCTCCCATGCTCTGCTTTTACATGACATTTGGTGTATCTTCTGTGATGGAGATCATAGAAATGAGAGAAACAATGGAAGACCAGACTTTAATCCCAGAAACATAATCATTATCTTGCACTATCTGGAGCTGAAATAGGGCTTTCTCTGAATACAATATATTGTAATCAGTTAGTAAATTATGTCCATTCTGTTATTATTTGGCCTAAAAAGCACATTTAAATGTCCAAAACATGTGTTACAAACTTGCTGCTTGAAATATAATCCTGCATGAGCCTTCTGGTAGTTATTCACTAAGTATAAACACCACCTGACATTTTAATATCAGTCTAAAGGTTATCTTAAGAAGCAAATACTGTTATGTGACAGTAAAGATGCTTACTATAAGTTTAAAGTAACAAGAAATAAAAAATATACCTTAAGTTTATTTATTACATTTTACATACTAGTTTATGTACACATGTGTAGTTTGAAAGCATGTGTAATAAATAGTCTACATGTGAAGGTCAGATGACAGGTTGAAGGAGTGAGTTCTCTCCTTCCATGTTAGTGCCAAGGACTCAGTCAAGTCCTCAGTTTTAGTGGCAAGTGTTTTTAGTCACAGAGTCATTCTTAAAATGCATTAACTAGGATTATTTTAAATTATAGCATACTCTATAAAGAAAATACCATATAGATAAGTAGGAAGTATCAATTTTAAAACTGGTCATAATATAATAAAATGCCTTATAAAATATATTTTATTATGAATTAAATTATCATATGTGTTTATGTGTATGTGTATGTGTTTATGTTCATAATTGTTTAGATAGAAAATTAAGATAAAAAACTTAAACTATTCAATAATTGCCCCAATAGTGACACTTTTTTTCTGGGAGGTCAAAGTAGTAATGTCTATTTGTAATTTTGGCTGTTTGTTAGTTATAGTTCTATAATAAACTCAAAATGTTCTTTTTCAGTAAGTACATCATAGCATAAAAATTTGAATATCAAATTAGACTACTATCCCATGAAAATATTTTGGCAACATGGAAATATCAGAATTACCAGGAAGAGAAGATGAAAAATGAAAACTAGTGATTTACAGAGTTATGGATTTAGGGTTATATTTGTTCTTTCCCACATTAAATGTTAGCAATATTGCATAATGGTGTTTGTAAAACAACTTTTTAACCGGTACGTGCATGCAGAGAACTAATATGTAAATATTAGATTTTTACAGAATGCACACACTCATTAATTCTGTATATCTAGTAAATAGGTCAGGTCCCAACAGACTACAAAGTGAGAAATCTGAATTTGACTATGTGAGATACAGACTACAAAATAAAAGTTAAAAATTAAACCACCATGGGCCCTAAAGCCCCACTACAGGCAATGTATTGATGGGTAGTAAGTGCAAAAATGTGTCTCTGAAGCTACCCAAGGCACTGAGAATAAGTGTTTACTGAGAACTCAGTCATATACACAACATGGATACCAGTCCTTCTAAGGTCAGGGGACACAAAAGCGTTAGCAGAAAGAATGGGAGAGCTGTGAGATACTTAGATAGATTTTGAAATGTTTTCTTCAGTCACTGCAAACATGATTCACAGTAAATGCTTTTCCTGGTCTGGGACTACATAAGGCTGGGCCTATCAACAGTCAATTATAGATTGAGAGAGCTTCATTGATTCCTTTTCCTCTGTATTGACCCACTGGTTACTGGTATTTTTTGGAGAAAAAAAAAAAAACCAGTCATTGTCTTCAGTATGTTCCCAATGGTGAGGCCACCAGGCTCTAGAGGATTGTTCTGAACCTATGGGCACACAGATCGCTCTAGTTTAATAAGGTGAGTGGTGACATAAAACAAAAATACACACTGGGACTGGAGAGAGGCCTCGGAGCTTAAGAGCATTGGCTGTTCTTCCAAAGGTCCTGAGGTCAATTGCCAGCGACCATATGGTGGCTCACAACCATCCATAATGAGACCCAGCACCTTCCTTTGGCATGCAGGTGTACACGTAGACAAAACACTGTTTACATAAATTAATAATTCTTAAAACAAACAAACAAAAAGACACTGACAAGGGAAAGAATTTGTAGAAGGAATGGGTGATGGAAGAAATAGGAGAGAGGTAAGAGAAGTGGGGGATTGATAACAACCTGAAATCATTATATAAATGTATAAAATTGCCACATCATAAATGTAATAATTAAATACAAAAATTAAAAAAAACTATTTTAAATTCAATACACAATGTTCTATCAAATCCAAACCACTGACTTTCAGGTATCCTCAAAGTCTTAAGGACACAGGAAGTAGACTATAATGAGCCTTTAAACTCCATCACTCTCACTCACTCATTTGCAAACATTATTATACTGTCGGACTCTGCATGGCTCTAGCGCACCACATTAAGTCTTAGTCAGTCACAGAATATATGGTCCCTGACATTTAGGCAGCAGGTTCTGGTAGGCGGACGCTTGCTACAAAACCCTTTCCACAGTTCGTGTGTGGATATTCTGAACTTTCAGCTCTGGTCTCAAGGCCTGTGGTGAATAACCATTCTAGAATGTTCCTTGAAGGATAGGAGTACTGTTTTGGCGGATGAAGGTGAAAAAGAACTGAACTTACATTCACTGTGGGCTTTACTGAATCAGGCAATTACAGCACCTGAGAGATGGAGTTCAATTAAGTGAACAAAGGAAAATTAGAGTGCAGAAAAATGAACGTCCAACTGAGCATTCCTTATTTGGGAAAATGAAATCCTGTAAAGTGCTCACATTCATTCTGTAGTGATTTCAAAATGCTGGCTCAGGTTCCTTCTAATACTGCAGCCTTTCAGAACTGTACTTGACGTATTTTAGTACAACATGTAAATCCAGAGGAAAGTTAGAGATATCAAATTCAAATAATGTGGAAAATAAGAGTAACAGTACTATTTTGAATGATCAGACATATGATATAAATATTGTGGAATAATAATGTTTTGAAATATCAATTTTAATATTTAAATTTTGTTTGTATAAAAGTTATCACCTTCACCCATTAATGCGAACTAATTAAAACTGTGGAAATAATTTTTAATAAATTTCTTTTGCTTATTTATTTTTATAGAGATAAGCAATAAAGAGAGCTACTACAGAATTTCCCCATCAAAGAAAGACAATAAATAATACTGATGGTAGAGGGAAAATCTTACACTGCACTCTGCAGTGTGAATGAGATTATTTGCTGTAAACACTTACCTAAGTAGGAACTCTGTAACCTTAGCCATCTAAGAAAATATTTCAGTGTATGATGCTTGACAATTCTAAAGCCTTCTAGGAAGGCAAGTGGCACAGTGGGGAGATAATTTGCAGATAAGCATGGCGTTCTAAAGTTGCAAGGGTGAAATAGCATTTCAGAGAGCAGCAACCGCATCTCCAATGCTCTAAGGTATAATGTGTGTGGTGTTTTCAAGGCCTTTTAAGTGGCTACTCCACTTAGATTTGCTAAGACTGTGGAAGAGAGCCACGGCCAGATTCCATGGTTAGAAGAAAGCTCTTATCTGTTCTCCAGTCAGATTTTAAACCCCTAAGAGACAAGACAGGAGTTAAAACAGTAAGAGATTCAGGCCTTCCATGAAACAGGGCCGTCTCTCTGCCTGTAACCAATTCTTACATTAGCTGACATGTGAAGCGAATGTTGGAAGATATCGTAGGAGCATGAGAAAAATCATTAGCAATGTATCCCAATATGGTTCTACCGGAAGGAAGAGTGTGACGTAAGCCAAAGAAGTCGAATTATTCAGAAACAAGTACACAGTGAACATTAGGAACCAAGGGGATGAGGTGGGGTGAGAGAAAGTGCAGGCAGACAGAAGATTGAGAACAGGGTGCTCTGGCAGCTTAGGCAGATAAGCTGAAGTGGAAGGCATAACTGTCACGTGAAGAAGTTTGAAATCCACTCTGTGGGGAACAGGACACAGGCAGAGTCGTTGTTAAGGCAACTGAATTACCCTGGTGGGGGAGGTCATACAGATAATTCTCAAAGCAATGATAGGACCCAGAGTGAAATGGTAGAGACCGTATTGATCTACTTACATGAAGCCACGGTCGTACATACACAAGCAAGTTCTAGAAGCACAAAAAATTTATGCACACAGTCAGGAGTTCTTTTCATTAAGCTGACTCATTATCAAGTGATTAGTTCATTCAGATTTATATGAAGCTGATCACATATTTCAATAAATACAAATCACTTCGACTAGTGATTCTATTAAACACCAAGGATCTTTCCCCGCTGTGTCTGAGGATATTCCTGTGTGATGTAAAAACCAGTCTGTTTGTCCAAAGTCAGTCAGTGTCGGACACTAATGCTCGGCTCCCTTTCTACTGTGACTTTCTACTGTGCTCCCCAAACAGCAATGCCTACCTGTCATTATGAACAGCAATTTCGTCCATGCAGATAGCAGCTTCTATGAGCTACATGACTAGTTCATTGAGTGGGTTACGTGGGTTAATTTGTAAACATAAAATGCCTCAGTGTTTTACCGATGACATCTTTCACTGGGATTGGTTGCTCTTAGAACCTCTCTCTACTTCTGTTTGCATTACTGAAACAGATCCAAAGGTTCCTGTGTCTGCTTTCTTCTCAGCATCCTTTGCCAGCAGCCACTCCCCTGCCCTGCTTTGCAGTCTTCCTCCAGTCTCAACAGTGCTCTGCGGCTTCCCCATCTGCTAAACTCCCCCACTCGAGGTGATCTCATATGCTCATGTGCTCATATGCTCATATGTCCCATGCTGAATTCTCCAAGAACTCTCTCATAATTTCAGAGGATAGCAGATTCCTTTGTTCCTGATTTTTCCTTGTGCATGCTCAGGAGTCACAGATTTAATACAGCCTTATCCGACTTAATGTACCTTCTCCCATAATTCCCCGAGTCCCCCCTCAAGTCCCCAGTACTACCTAAGTTCCAGGGTTGGTTCATTTTAATGGACACAGACACAATTTCTTGCCTTTGCCATGCTACTTCCAACATTCCTGAAACTCATTTCCTGTAAAACACACACACACACACACACACACACACACACACACACACACACACACACACCCCTCTATCTCCTAGCTTTAGTTTCTCTACCTATATCTTTCTCTTTCTGCTGTTAGAAAGAAAAGAACAAAAATACTATCCAAGGTAACTTGAAGTGAAAATGGGTCACGTGGCTTATAGACAAGTGCAGTCAATCTTTGAGAGAAGCCAGGGCAGGAGCTCAAGGCAGGAATCCGGAGACAGGATTGTAAGCAGGACCCTGGAGGAACTCTTGCTTCCTTTGTCCATCTTTTACAGCCCAGACCCCGCCTTTTGAGGGGACCCTCCTAAAACAGTAAGCCAGTAAGAACGGCTCACAGATACAGTTCTAGGCCAATATGATAGCAACGCTTCTGCCCTCACACGACTCTGTTTGTGTAACGTTGACAGCTGAAGCTAACAATGACAACTTTCCATTGGAACAACTCTGCAGAGAGCACTGTCTTTCAGGTCATCCCATGGGGATGTCTCCTTTACTTCTTCCATTACATATTGCTTCTTAGAGGGGCCTTTCATAACCATTTTATCTGTAACATATTCCCAGGCTGTGGCTTTTCTCTACTTCATCATATACCTTCTGTTTTCTCCAAGACACAGAACCTCCTGAAATTATTATTCTTTCTGACTCTATTTTGTCCATAGGGAATTGAATCCCTATATAAATATAGTGTCTGGTTTGGGTTTATATCTCTTATTCTGGAATAAATGTTGGAGCACACTGATTACTCAGTAATATTTGTTGAATAAATAATTACAGTTTCCTCCAAGCCACTTTATTTCCTGGATGGTAGGTTGTACTTGTCTACTTTTTCCTAAAAGGTTTGAAATGTGGAAGTAATCTTGTACCGTGTCCCCCTTTTTTTTCCCAAATGCAGTGTGTAAATTGCTTCTGACAATTTCTCTCAAACCGTTCTTCCCTGCCTCACTTCCCTGTGGCACGGCTGTAATAATGGCTATCCTTCAAGTATCCACTTGAACTGTGTTTTTGAACTCTGGAGTTGCTTTCTAATTTTTCATCGTTTCTGCAAATGTATATTCCTTGCCCTAACCCATCTGCTAATACATTTAAAAAATGCATTTCTTTGTTTAGTCCTTGCTGTCTAGGAACTCATTCAGCAAGCCAGGCTAGCCGTGGTGGACTCAGAAATCTGCTTGTCTCTCTGCCTAACAAGTGCTGGGATTAAAGGCATGTGCCACTACTGCCTAGCTTAGATTATTCTTTAAATGGAAAAGCACTTTTGTTTTCCACAAATGTATCCAGGTATCTTAACTTTAAATACTTTCCTTGTGTTCCTTGGCCTCAGACACGAACCTTGAGGAAGCTGTTCTATATTAAAGCCATTTGAAATACAACTTTACCAGAACCCTCAAGCTTAGCCACATTTGGAGCTTCAGAAAAGCCTGGTTAACATTTCAGAGTAATTTATGCACTTCACCTCCACCCAATCATCGCACAGGAGGCTCTTTCACCTTGAGTAATCTGTACACACTAACCTGCTCCTTTAGAAGGCAGCCTTTCAGTTTTCATTTACTTACTTATTTGCCAATGTTGGGACTTACACAGCAGGTTCCACATATGCCAGGTAATCCTTCCCAGTTTTTAAACACAATGTGATTCCCTTTCTCGGGATATAATGTTTCCCATAGCTCGTTTGTTCTTATGTGTGCCTTCTCTCACTGGACAGGGGACTGTCTTATAGTCTCCCCCTGTCTGTGCCGGAAGCTTCTCGCACCCTTTTTGACCCATGCTGGACATGGAATGCACGGGTGCAGTGAATGGACGCAGGCAAAGATGGGTTGTCTTTGTAGCTCATCCAGTTTTGAGTCATGAGTTAACCTTGGTTACTAGTTGAGCATTCAGACAGGAGGGGAATATACACCAGCCAAAGAATGTGTTCCCATGAAACAGAACCGAAACATTAGGGAAATATGCATTCTTCATGTCTCTGGAGATCCTTTCCACATAGTTTCACTATGATTTATAGGGTTGTATTCCTTGAGTTTGCAAAGGACAATTATTAGCACAAAAATAAATTTACAATAACCGTAGCCTCTACTACTAATTTTCTTCTAAAGTTATTATATATAATAGTTCCACTGTGGTCTACAAATACTACTCTTTCTCTCTGTATGAATTGTGCCTAAGCTGTTATAAACGGACAAAGGTTCTCTGGAATAATTGCATCGGAAGTTATAGACGCAAACATTTCATTTGATAGTCTTGTGAATTTTGGTCCCAATAGCCGCACTGTCACCAAGACAACATAGACCTGCCCGGTGAACCTCAACAATGGAGAACAATATTCCCAGATGATGCAAATTAAGAAAGTACTTGATGGAACGCTTCCGTCAGAGGAGAAATTTTGGGGAGTGCCCTGGAATCATTGGTAGCACAATAAGTATAGACACTGGCACAAAAATACGAATGTCTCAAAGGAATAACGAAGATAACGAGGACACGTGTAACCCTAGAATATCAATCACATGCAGACTCACAATAAAAGAGTGGAAGGCTTCGAAATAAAACTTTCAGAAGAAAATCATACGCAGAAAGCTCGAAGGAAGTAGAGGACACAGAAGAGGATGCAGACAAAGTAGGAAAACACAGACCATATTTAGACTCAGAGGAAGCTCTTCCTGGATACTGTATAGTGTGAGTGTTCATATACCTAAACATATCAATCATTTCGTTCCCTACGGTATAGCTATAATAGGTATCAGTAAAGGTAAAGAATGCTGAGATGAAAAAAAAAAATACTCATGGAGCCTTGACCTAGTTGTAGAGAAATTGTAGCGAAAAATTTGAACTCAATTTCACAAATTTACTTCACGCCAAAGCTTTCTTTTCTTTTTCCTTACCCTCTTTTTTTTTTTTTTTTTTACTATACTGGTTCTTAATTAAGGTTTTTTCCTTTTCCAACAGAAACAGAAGGGGTTTCTGAAGATGGAATCTGAACCAGCATAAGAAAATTTTAAACAAAGCCAGTAAGATACAATAAGGATGACATCATTAACCAAACTAGTTTTTTTTTGACATTTATTTTTAAAATAGGAGAGAGAAAGAAAAATAAATCAGTTGAAAGAAATGGTAGCTAAATTAGGACTCCACTGAATATGTAATAAACTGTGAGAACTTTCTCTTACATCGACTTGCATTTTAATTCAAGATGCCCATTGACAACTCCAACCCATTCACAAACATTCTGCATTTACATATTATTTAGGCCAGTTTTTTTTCAGGCACTCCTGGTGATTTTAGCTTTTAGATTTCCCCACAAATATTCAGATTTTAAAAATTAAAACTTGACTGGGAAAAATTCTCACCTTTGAATTTGCAGTAGAACATCTATTCTACCTCTAACTAGCTCAGAGCGCCGTAAAATTTAGGTTTGGGTGTCTTTCATGCTTTTAAAAATACAACATTGATTCAGATTAAAAGAAGAAAATTACAATTGCTCTAGTGTATTCCATCAAAAGTATTAGCTTCGTGATCTAAGTAAATGTTTAGTCTTTAAAAAGGAAAAAAGTCTCATTTGTCTTAAAATCTGAGAATATATGTCATATTTTCTGCTATTTCAAGAATTTTTTTCTGGGATAACTTCATTTACTTATAATTTAGCAGAGATAATTTGAATGTTCTGCTATTACCTCTCATCTTTGAAGATGACACAGAGTGCTAACAAGGCTGAAGACTGTTGCTTGTGCATGGGAGAGCATACAATTATTAAATCACTGCGCCCACCTGACAACTCAGGGGGCACAGATTCAAAACAGGACATGTGGTCACTTTCCTTCCACTGCCCTGGGGGTTTTATCTTTACTGCCTCTTACTTGGTCCCATCTATTACTTAAATATTTTAGATCATCTCAAAAGCATCCAAAGTTGACTAGGGCTAAGATAACAGCCCTTATAAGGGTAGTTTTAGAATTACCAGAGCCCATCAACAGGAGCATACTGGTTCAGCTGTGTGAACTGACCCAGGAGGCTCAGTACCCTGTCATTCCAGCACTTACCAGGGTGGAAAGTATTAAATCAAAATATCAGTTTATATTTGGCCACATGAAAAGATCAAACTAAATGTTGGTGATGTGATACCAATATATTTCTGCATACCAACCTCTGCAAAAGATTAATTTCCAATGCCAGCTTTATTTAGCCTTGTACTAAGTATTGTCCCTACCATACTTGCTGGGCCTTACACTAGCTTTAAATTCCTCTCAACTACAGGGGGAGTAGGCTACTAAAGCTGACTACCAGATTATAGGTCTGTCATAACATCAATCAGTTACTTTATTTCTTTACCCTTCACCGTCACATGTAGAAGAAAAAGAACGATGACTTACTTGTAGAGTTGTTATGTAACAGTAAAATTAAACACATCAAATGGTATGTGCTATGAGTACAATGTGCTGCAGCCATTTCCACTGCATTTTTCTTCCCCAGGTTATGTACCATTTTGTAAAGGAGCAAAATGAACGGATTTTTTTTCAACTTGATTCTATTCCTTTACCAATTCTTGCATTTTACTGACCTATCCTTAACTGATACCATATCACATAAGTATGAATTGTGTATGTACTGCATATGTACAAATGGCCTATATTACATGGCTCTCCCTAAAGGGGTTATACAAGCAAGGTGATAACAATCGAGGTGTAATATAACAAAATATTAATAAATAATAAAAAATGAAAAAAATTTTTTTTCTGGCTGTAGCTTCTAAAATTGAAAGAATACATAAAATTTGCTCATGTACCTAAGCAATGAATATATCTACAACCCATGGTATTGCTTTGGTTATATTGTGAAAAATATGATGAGGATATTTGAGCTGAAAGACTGATTCCCCCATTTAAGCCCCAAACTGTGAACAACATTTAGAATTCTAATAAGACAGAGCTATGTGATTCACCAGGAGGCAACAGTTCCAATGGTATCTTGTCACAGATGTAAAGGCAGCAAAAAAAAAGTCACTTGTCTATATAGTTTCAAATTTTAAAATATGAAATATTTCATCAGTAATAAAAAGGATTACAAGTAATACAAATTACTAAGGAGGATGATTTTTCTTAAATGAAAATTGAGACTAGTGACTGTGCCCTTGGAGAAAATTATGAATTCTAAAAAAAATTTAATTCATGAACAGAGATAAGGAAGTAATTCATACCATACATGACCATAAAACAGATAATCTAAATACATAAATTATATATGTAGCATACACACAGCATGCACACTCACAGGAAAAATACAAAGGGTAGGGGCTATGAGCATATTTCAGTCATAATATGCTAGCCTAGTTTGGAAAGGGCCTAAGTTCAAACTTCAGCACCAAATAAGAAAAGACTCAAGCTTTGCTTGGTAAAAGTGGGCAGCACACTATTGAGATAGAAACCCAGATATGACCCCACATAGCAGAATAAAGGCACCTGTGCAAGCCTGGGATGTGCAAATATCTCACGGGACCTACCGCACACACACCTGTGCTATCTTTATCCACTTACCGTGGTTTGCTTTGCTTCAGCTACATTCAGGATCTTACATAAATCAGAAAACTAAATATTTTAGTGTTATGACGGGGGCGGGGGGAGACCAATAAAATACACAAGGAACAATTTTTAATGATGAGGAAGGAAAAAAAAAGAAGCATCTATTTACAGTCTCAAATCTACTTTTGGAGGTATAAACAATTGACCAGTGTTTCTTTCCTAGCTGGTTTTATGTCAACTTGACATAAGCTAGAGTTATTAGAGAGGAGAGGAGGGAACCTCAACTGAGGTTAAAATTAGTGATTGGTGTGGGAGGGCCAGTCCACTGTATGTAGTTCCAACCCTGGGCTGGTGGTCCTGAGTTCTATAAGAAAGCAGGCTGAGCAAGCAAGCCAGGAAGAGCAAGCCAGTAAGCAGTACTCCTCCAAGGCCTCTGCATCAGCTCCTGCCTCAGAGTTCCTGCCCTGTTGGTCTTCCTGTCTTCACTGCTTTTAATGATGAACTGTCATATGGACCAGTGAGCAAAATAAACCCTTTCCTCCCCAAGTGCCTTTGCTGGTGGTATTTCATCACAGTAACTAAGGCAGTTTTCTTTTCTGAATATGTTGGTTATGTGAACACTGTCCATTCAAAAGCCTAGGCACTCGCTATATCTGAATGAAACACTCACTCCACATTCCAAGTTTCTACTAAATTAAAGAGAACATTCCATGTACTGGTTTTTGTATAAAAACTGAAGATTATTAAAAGGAAGTTGGAAGGCCATAGGTAAGAGAAAGCAGTGCAGGGAAAGAAAAGGAGGACACCTGACTGCACTGTGGAGTGGATTTTGTTCCTTTACGACTTTTTGTTTTGTTTTCTTGCTTCCCTAATCCCTCCAGAGCAATACTTTCTGTAGAATCTGTGCCAAAAAAAACAAAAAACAAAAAACAAAAAACAAAAAACAAAACGTCAGCAACAACAAACAAATAAAACAACAACAGCAAAAACCAGAACCAAATGTAAGGAATGTCCCAACAATGATGCACCTGAGCTAGGAAAAGCCAGAGAGCCATCACAGATGGAGGCTGTTTACTGGGACAAAGAACCACCACAGCGCACTGCTGTCTAGCAAAGGTGTGGATATTCAGCTCAGGCTCGAGACATCAACGGGAGTATTTTCCCCAAGAGCCGGTTAATGTGCAGGCCCCTTGACAGCAAGAGGACATGCTGATAGCGCACAGTAAGTGGAGCTTTAAAAAAGCACAAACATCCACAGGAAGGAATTCAGGTGTAAGACAGAGAGGCTCTCAGAACCACAGGGCATCCAGCACTTTGTAGATCATAGAGAAAGAAAAGTAATGTCTCACTGGGAATTTTCAGATCAGGTAATCAAGGGACTCCAAGCTCAGCAATGAGAGCACTTGGCACCTAGGGCAGGCACGACACTGGACAGCCATGTGAAATTTCTGGTTTGGTTTCATTTCTTTTGCTGAGTCCAGTCTCCTACACCACAGACCAGGCTGTATCTTGTTATGTAGCACGAAATCATCCTAAAGTCCTGACCCTCTCGCTTCTCTCAACCAAGTGCTAGAAATACAAGCAAGGGACACTGTACCTGGCCACTTACTGAGCTCTGAGTGAAGAAGCATTCTCTCCTTGCTCTTAGGTGATGTCATGCATATTCCTAGATAAAGAGGACACATATATTCCTGACAATTAATTAAATTCTGGTATCTATATGACGTAAAGAACTAGTCCCTTAGAGATATAGGTACCATATTCTTCTTGGAGTAAAATAGCCTTTAAAGCCCCAGACAGAAGAATAACATATTATAATTCTGTTAGGCATGACAGTAGACCTAGAGTGCATACAGGGAGGAAAGTGACACTCAACTTTTCACCAAATTCTTAGCAAACATTACTTCAGGATAAGCTAAGAGCTACACTAATACTATCTCCATGCCATCTATTCAATTTTATATCCATCTTTCCAGGTTTTAAAACTATAATGTGTATTTGTCTATAACCTTTATTAAAACCTGTACCATAATTTTCTTGCCTTGGGTCTAAAAGGACTTTTAATTGCCACAATCAATTAAATTTTAATTTGCCCGTTCTAAATAAAAATGATTTTAAATATGCAACTTAAAAATATCTTTAATATGATCATCAAAATCTCATATGTGTAGCATTTAGTCCATCTTCCAGAAAGCTATTACAGACTATGAAGATATGAACACACTTTTCTACATATGGAAAATCAGGCAGCATTTCATCATTAAATATCAGTTAGCTATTCTGATGTGCAGAAACACAAGTGAGGTACACATCTCTAATCTGAACAATATATAGTGTCTCTACACCACAAGCACTGCATGATGATCAACTTAGAAACTGAATTTTCTTAACCAATTTGCATGAAAACAGCACTTCAGGAAAAGTAACACACACACACACACACACACACACACACACACACACACACACACACACACACACACCCCTGTGTATGTGTGTATGTGTTCTGCTAGTTTTCTTCACAGTTCCATTATGCATGTAGTCATTACATTTATATAGTATTTACTTATATAACACATAATCATCATCTTGATTTCTTTTCCAGTTGCTATATTTAAATGTCTTGACAAAAGCTCCTTAAAGGAAAATGGACTTATTACACAGCGTACAGGGTACAGTCAAACTTAGGAAAGTGAAAGCCTCAGCATAAAACAGCTGACCACATTACTTTCAAAATCAGGTAGCACAAAGGAATGAATGCAAGCGGCTACCCAGTTGCTTTTCTCCACTCACACAATGTGGGATCCCAGCCAGAGAACCATGCACAGTGGGTGGATCTTCCCACAACTCAAACCATCCAGATTACCCCCACAGACATGCCCAAAGGCCTGCACGCAAGGTGACTCTAGCATTTGTGTGGCTGACAGTGTGTGGTTGACAGTTCACACTAATCATCACACCCCTTTTACATTTGGAAACAATTATTCTAGTCTTCAGCTACACTGTCATGATTCTCTATAAATATGCATATGGATACCAGTATGGAGAGATATGAATGCTTATTGCATTCAAAGTCATAATGCTGACAATCGACATTTCCCTCTGACTAAAACCCCAAGGCAAGGTCACAAGAATACACTACTAAAATTTTATTACGTAAAGATATAAGTTGCCATGTACACAAGATTTTATGAATAAATAATTATGCAAAATCAGTAAGAGTACACAATTAGTTTGCGATGTGGGTAGTACTGACGGAACGTCAGGAGAATTGGGGGCTTCCGGAGGCAGCCATTCCTACAGTGACGCTACCAAGACCATGATGCCACAGGAGAGGTTCTGTAGCTTTATACCCACGTACTCACTAACTAAAGTTAAGCTAAGCCATTAAGCTCTTCTACTCAAGTAAGCTACTTTGATCATAGCATGCTATAATGATCCAGAAAATTTTAACATTCAGGTAAATAAAATGAACACTATTAAACTGTGAATAAATAGAAACCAAGAAAAGGAAATGGACTATTTTAATAACAATAATTCTTTCTGCTTTGCAGATATGAAGCTACCTCATCTTAATACAAATGAGAGGCTACAAAAATTAAAATCAAAGAAGGAAAGAAAATCGTTTTCACCTGTTAGGAAGCAAACAAAAAAAAATGCAATTTTTTACTCTTAAAATACTTTGCAATACAATGAGAAGCAGGTGAATCTAAGTTTAAAGATCATATAACAATATTAAATAGCTTTTATACTTATGAATAATTTATATATTTGACAGGTAACCTTCTGAGATATAGGTGATGGCTACTAAAATTTTAGTTGCAGCATAAAATGAATTACTAGAAACAATGTAGAGGTAATTTTAAATACAAATCCACTATACAAAAAGAACTGAATGGGGAGGACACGGACGTTTGATTTCTTTAAATAAGCATATAACAGAACTAGAATGCAGTAGGAGAGGTGAAGTGAATCACACCAATGTGGTCCATGAACAATGCCTTGGTGATGCCTACTGTCTTGGTTCTGCCTCTCAGTAGCCTCCCGTTGGTTGCTTCCCCCTTGCTACTGCTCATATAGATATCTTCAAATGCAGAAGAACTCTCTGCGCTAGTAAAAGGGTTATTCAAGAATCATCTGCATACATATATGTGAAAATTTACTGATACAGTAATCACAGGAATGCAATGGTACTGTTGCTTGAATGTTGAACCAAATTGGTAAATTTCTGTAATCCTGTTCTCAGACACCTAAGAGACTGTCAGGATCATCATCGCTTCTCGCAACGTAGAAGTTAAGTCAGGGCCATAAAATCTTAGGCAGCGCTGGGGGCCCTTCCGACTACACCAATACAACACTTAAGCAAAAGTCCCCTGACATTTATAGAGTGTCTATATAATCATCATATGCTCACCAAATGTGTCACCAAATATCGTGGCCGCCTTATGCCATAGGAAGATTGGTATTTCTAAGGCAAATCTACCCAGAACTCTCTGCAGTACACAGTAAGAGCAGCTCACCACTGTCTACAGTTGGGAGCAGATCCTGAATGTGACATGGGCTTCTAACAGCCTCGCTAAACTTGCTTCTTATCAACATGGCTCCTCCTACACTTCCTAGGCTTCTCTCACGTTAACCAGTGACTGCGCTCAAAAAGCAAGACTTCTGGTTGATGCTGCTGCCCTGTTGGATGGCTCTTAGCGATTTGGCCACATTTTTAAAAAATACAAATTTGTGCTATATATAGCATATTCCTCATAGGCACATAATCACAGACCATTTAACTGTTCGTTATATAAAGAGACTCTGTGTACCAGTGCATCAATGTATAGCCCAGGCTGGCCACCAACTTAGAATCCTCTGGCCTCAGCTTCCAGTGTTGGGATTACAGATATGTGTCACCATGCCATGCTCCATAACATGATTTTATGCCATGAATTACGCAAATAGAACCTTTGAGCCTTTATTTTTCAATTATGAAAAAAAACATATTTGTTTTACCAGTATTCTTCTAAAAAGTAATATTCTTCTAAAAGATATCATTCATTGGAAAAGATGCAAGAAATTTAATGGTAGGATCATGGGAAGGTCGTGAAGTATAAGAGATAGCTGACTTTGGTATCTCAGTGGAAAATGTAGGTGTTTGTAATTCAGATGACACTGATAGAAATGGTGGAAATTATGATTTTAATGAAAACAAATACCATAAGGCATACACTTTAAACCTTGCTTCAAGCTGAAATTTTGTGGAGAAGCAATAACATTGAACTCTACAAAAAAGCCTGCAATTGACAGTTCTATTATTCATTTATTTGAGAGTGACACAAAGGCAGGAGGAAGGCAAAACAAAAGAGCTGAAAGCAAGGCATTCCTCAAGAAACCCTAAATTCAAGCAGAGTTTCGTTGTGAAATAGGACTAATAATTTACAAAATAAAACAATAATAAAGAGATGCTAAGTAATATCATCAAAATATGCAAAATTGAAAGATCACAATAAGGTCTATAGCTAATAGTAGATTGCCAACCTCAATTTTGTCATTTTGTTAAAATATTCGGGTTATATAAGATATTAGCACTGAGCAAAGCTGGGGGAAGAATACACAGGAAGTTCATCCTATTCTTGTATCTTCTAAAATTATTTTAAAATTTAAAAAAACCTATGCCTATTATATGAGAATGAATTAGAAAACTGTAGTCAAAATTTTAAGCCATAATTGGATCATCTACATGAAACTGGAAATGTAATTACTGCTTTGTTGCATAACTAAGAACACAATCATGCTCTATACCTCATTAGGCATTTAATATGATGTAAGAAATTCTTTCTTGCATCATTTTCGGCTTTGGAGATCTTCTTTACTCAGTTAAATTGGATGAGGCAACGCTGGGGATCAAATACACTCTACCATGATTCTGTATCCCCAGCTCTCTATTTCTTTCCAATTGTGTTTTAAATTGGCCATAGGGTCCAGGTATCTTAATTTCTTTGTGGACGTTTATTCTATCTCATGAACATTCCATGAGAAGCTGTTACCAAATCCTCCACAACTCAGATATCAAATGAACTAGCAAATCATGGACCTATGAGTCAACCATGGGTGTCGGTCACTGCTCAGTAACATCTACGGTTTGTTCCCATGATGATGGAGTAGTTAGACTAACAGCACTGTTCCATCCCCAGTTATGCAACTCTTAGGAACGGACTTTGATTCTCTTAGGAAGTAACTCCATGTTGGGTCTGGATATCCCTAAGGTACTCTGAAGAATGCATCATACCCTGCTCTTCCGTAAAAATCAAAATCAAAACCTAAACCAAAGCAAACGCTTTGTAGCAATTTCTTTCTTTCATCTTTCTCCAGTTAAGAAGAATTCATGCATCTCTTTCTCAGATAAAACAGAATGTTTCAACCTTAACAATGACATTTTCTTTCAAAGAAACAGGAATAATTTTAGGAAAAGCCCTCTTCAGAATTCACTTGTGGCATTTTATCTGCCTTCAAAAATGTTAGTCCCACTCCACAGGTGTAGCTCAAAACAAGTGGAGCCTTTTCACTAGACCCTCTCTCCCCACTTCTTAATTACTTTCCCATACGCAAAATTATCTAGGTATGCAGCATATGTCATATAAATGAATTCTGTATAGCTCTGAAAGGTTACAATTGTGACCCCTATTATTAATAACAGTTCAATTTGTTTGGAATATTTGATTAATTTGGATGAATATGACATAAGAATGAGAAGCTTCTTTCTTTCTAAAAGACAAGATGCCAGAGGCACTTCTCAGAAAAAAAATCTTATTCCTTCTCATTGGTGCTGGTTTTATTCATGATCAGTAGCATCAAATTACTTCTGAGTACTTCCTCCAATAGGAACCCACTGTCCCTCACTTAAAGTGTCTGACAGTGGTGACAGGATTTCTGAGGAGAACAGGCCTGTAGCAGCACACATAATGAGCCATCTGGGCATGTAGACACTGCATTACCTAGGCACCGTCATCTACTGCCAATATGTGATCTTATTAGGTACTATAGGTAGAGAGGTACATGAGCAGGACTCTAAGAAGAGACTAAATGATTAGCAGATGTAGAAAGGAAAAAAGAAGAATTTAAGGAATCTGGTACACCTCTTTGTTGCTTCATTACAATTCTATTGTGATTTTTCCTTAATTTATTTACTGTAGACATTATGCCCACAATGTACAATCACATATTTATAAAATTTGGCTAATAGATGAGAGATCTCTGCTTATGCTATGTGCCTTCCAACTAACACCCAGTCACCCTGAAGAATGGCTGCTATAATTGTTACCAAGGTCTCCATTCTTCGTGTGCTCATCTTCCTTTGAGACAAGAAACAGAGCTCCTGTTTTGTTTCTACACTGCTCTATGGGAAACTTAATTAGAAATAAGATAATACATTTTGGTTAGGTTCAAACCAGAAGTGCTTTCCTGGTTCCACCAGATGGCAGTCCTGCACTGAGACACGGGTGAATATGGAGGTGGAGTGGGCGGGGGGAGGTAATTCTTTGGACATAATAATAATGTACAACTGTGATATTTCCTTAAGAAAATATCTGAAAAGTGTGCAGGTGGGTTCAGTAGGAAACAAAGTGTAGGCATTTTGTACCAACTCGCTACAAGTGTGATGCAAAAATTAAAACAAAACAAAAACCAACCAAGACTGGCTGAATAAAAATTATGTGATGACTAACCTATTATTTTGTTACAAGGCTATGGAAAAAATGAAAACAGACCTATGAAACACAAGAAGTGTTTAGGCTTTGGTTGTAGTAATCCTATGCATGAAGTTTGTGTTCTAAATATATTTCTGCAAGCTGGAGTTTTGGCTCAACAGTTAAGAGTATAAACTGCTTTTTTAGAGAAGTGGAATTCAGTTCTCAGGAACTGTTTGGGGGCACCTCATAATTGCCCTCAACTACTTCTCTAGGGGATCCTAGGCCCTCTTCTGGCCTCTTTGGGTAACTGCACTCACATGTACATATCCAGCACATAGATACACACACAGACACAATTTAAAATTCATTCATGCATACATGCACACATACATACATATGTACATAAATTAGATTAGATAGGCTGATATTCTACTTTGTAGTTTAAAGTTGTCATCATGATAAAACACTGCTGGCAGAGTTAAGGGAGAATATGGGTCTATGCCTGAATCCTGATCATAGGTACTGTGAGAAAGGAATTTTAAAGTCTAATTTTGTTTGGGGTGGGAATGGGTGTGTATGTGTTGTGTGTGTATATTGTTGGCTCTTGTTTGTTTTGTTTTCAACCACAAGAGACATATGGACATTTCCCATTTGTCTCTCATATCAGCCTTTTCCATATACTAGACTAGATAATTTTCCTCTTATTTCTTGATGAAATCCAGTCCAGAGTATTGTACATAGCTTCCATGTCACTATCTTGGCTTTGATCCAAACCTATGCCATTTGCTGGCAGTAAGTGATGCTAACGAAATAGCATCTACTTCAGGATGTCTGACATGTCCATCACTTCCTAAAAGGCCAGTTGCATAGCCAGAATACATAGATTTCACATTTCCTTTTTACCTTCTGAAACACAGTGAATGGCACAGTAATGCTGTTGGCTTAGGTGATTGTTTAGAAGAATGGGCACATTAGGATGTGTTTTGGTTTGGTTTCTATTATTTTCTTTGCTGACCATGGAGGTTTTCTTGTTGTCTTGTACTGTTTGGTTTTGTTTTTCATTATGTTTCAGAATTAAGCTAAAAGAATTTAACAGTTTTCCGTGGACCATCCTCTCTTCCCAGTTAGGAATCAGCTTTAAACACTTTGATAACTGGTTAGAAATGTTTTCTATAGATATGCTATCATATGAGTTCATCAGTAGCACATTTCTTAGCTTTCAAAGAAACAGTGACTGTTCCTATCCCTTTTGCATGGTTATTGGTTTTCACCAATTAAAAAAAGAACACTATTCTTGTTTATATCATTTACCATCATTTTTTGTGTGTACATAGGCATTTGTTCTCCAATCTTGGCTTTTAATCCCCAAGCCAAGCTACTGCTAGTGGGGAAAGCAAGTTTGTACTTTGGCTTCTTAATAGAATATTGTTTTATATGGCAATGTCAGAGCAGGGAAATATTTTGAAATAAAGATAATAACAAGTCTTTTCAGAACTTTAAGGCAGGCATTTTTTTTTCTATTTAGAATATCCAACCAAAAGCTGGGCATGGTTGTATAGGTCTTTAATCCCAGTATTCAGGAGGCAGAGGTTGTTGGATTCCTATGATTTCAAGGCCAGCCTGGTCTACAAAGTGAGTCCAGGAAAGCTAAGGCTACACAGAGAAACTGTTTTGAAACACACACCACACACACACACACACACACACACACACACACACACACAAAGAAAAAAAAAGAAAAAGAAAGAAAGAAAGAATATGCCAATGCTTAAAAATATTTGGTAATTAAATCACAGTATATGTGAACTGTTGTCAGCTAAGATAACCACAGTTGGCTGGTTGGCAATAGTAAAGTGCTCTCTTACTAGGTTTTCTGAGATAAAAAGCAAATATACACAAGGGATCATGGTGAATGGTTCAATATATGCTGCATAGAGAAAAGGGCATGAAGTTGTAACTCATCAAAAATCTATATTTTACATCACCTGGCCTGCAATATAGCACAAAACAGACCTCAAGTTATAGATTCAGTCTTACCTAGATTTTCTATAATAAAGCATCTAAATAGGTCACAGTGTAATAATATTTCATATGGCTTTCTTAACCCAAAGGCCATGTAGAACTGACCTAATTAAGGATCTGTAAAAAGCTTCTTAATTTTTCCACTAAAGTGAATTTTGTTCAGCTATGAATTGCAGTTTGAAGATTTCTTTTTGATTTTTTCATACAAAGACTTCAGGGGAAAGAAAAAATTAACAGCTTTAGGGGCAAAAATGAATCTTATAGATGACAGAATTTCAGTCTGCCTATTCAGTATGATCTGTAATATCATTTTTCTTACATTTGTTTACTTTCCATTATTCGTAATTGCTTCTTTTAATTGGGCCAAGCTAGCTTCATTTAAACTCCCCTTGAGAGTGATGTTGGCAGAAATGATTGGCAGTTCTCTCTCCCACACGATGCCATCCTGAAAATGCAAATGTCAGTTAACAGGCTTCTCTCACCAGTATTTAAGAGTGGGTGTCTGCATTAAGAAGAAAGAAGTCTGGGTACACATATTTCTGAATAAATGCATATGAAATTATGCATTCAATTTGCAGAGTCAAAGACTGAAAGGAAATCATGGAGGTCATACGGCAAACATACGACAGATATCTGGTTATGCCATCATTTCTCGGTTACCCTGGACAGATGTAGCAATTTCCTGCTTATAAAGATTAGTTCGTGTAACTCTTCTTCAGTTGTCTATGGTAGATGATTGAAGACTGTATCAGGTACATTAGGTTGCAAGGAGTTATTTTTACATCATGTTTTTTTTTTTTTTTGTCCTAAACTTCCTTCTAGAGTTTCTCGCACTAGATAAAACTGGCAATGTTTAGTCACTTATTTCCTCACATTCATACCTAGTTAAAATGTGAAGATACTAAGTAGTGTGACGGATGGCAAACTGGAAGAGAGCAAGCCCAAGCTCATGCAGGAACCTCCTCTTTCAGTGTCTGGGTTATGACTAAGTAAGTGCTCTTGACATCCTGAAGCATAGAAAGAAAATTCTCAGCCATGCTAATGAAGTGACAATTCTACAGTGGTTGCCCAAATTCTCATTTGTAATACTGATAAGAAACAATTAAATGCATTTCAGTATTTAATTAATGCTGAAGGAATAAAACGGCTTGACAATAAATTATCTGGCTGTCCCTTTCAAACACAAACAAAGACAGGAAACAAACTTCATTTGGCGTCTACTGAAAATGTGTTGAGAGAGAGAAGAGAGGAAGTTTGTTGCGGTAGAGTGAACACTAGTGGTAAGGAAAGACATCGTGATTGCACCAAGTAAAAGATTCAAGGAAAAAAAAACCTGAGTCCTGTTTTCTGCTAGCTTTCAAGTCTCTTAGATTGCTCATAATGAATGCCATCTGTGGACATCAAGAAGAGACATGGGGAGCTTTCTTCTTAGTAAGTATGACATCAAACCTCCTCTGGTCAGAAGTCCGGGGGTCACTTGTTTAGAGAAACGGATTAAATATGTTAATCCTACTTCTTTTTCCTTGCAAGAAGCACCTTTTGTCCACCCTGTTCCTCTCTATTGACCTGGAAGTTATGAGGCACACCTATGTCCCCTGATCTATGCAACAACAGCAATGGTGATTCTCTGGATGTACAGACGTTCCTGTAGCTGCTTGGACCTTTCTTCACTTTGACTCTTCCTGATCACCCAACGACATTAGGAGCCACAGGGAAGTGCAGAATGTAGAAGAGCTCAGGAAATCCATGAGAGCAAAGAATTTCATGGAGCTGATCGCCTATAATACTGTCAAGGAAATCTCCTACTTTCATCATAGTGGTCACACCCATGAGCATATTCAGGAGTGCCAGACCTCTCTGTGGCTCACCCATTCAACGTCTTAAAAAATTTTTTTTCCAAAGTAAACTTTTCCTTCCCGCTTTCCTCCTGCATGCTCATCTATGCACTACGTGTATGCAGATGTGGGCTTTGGATCCACAGGGACTGAAGTTACAGATGGTTGAAGGTTGTCATGTGGGTATTATGAATTGAACCCTGGCCCTAGGGAAGGGTAACTAGGGGCCTTGACTTCTGAGTCATCTCTTCAGCCCCTCAAGCCAGTAATTTTATTACAGAAGTATTTACTTCTATTTGATATAACAGTGCTTTAAATTGCACTCATGTTATGGTTAATATTTCATAACAATATATTAAGAATATAAGATATATTTTACATTTTAAGGAATGTTTCTTAATAAATCCTATACAATTGATGTGTTATATTTTTAGTGAATAGAAATTTTTTTTTGAAAAATGCAAAGACAAAGGGTTGCTTCCCACAAACTGACAGTGGGGTCCCTTTGCTGAGGACAACATCTACACGACTCACTGGACATGGGGAAGTTGAGCTGGTGCCTGCATGGAGCCTTCACCCCTGTGTTCTAGTCCCTAGAACTAGTCCCTAGTCTTCCTCTAGTGGAAAGTTACTCCACAGGCTACCAAAAAGGAAATGCGGACAGCAACCCAGCCATAAAACCTCTCACTTACCATCTGCCCTGCCTGCAAAATATGCTAGAGCAATGGTGGCACAGAACTTGCAGGAGTAGCAAACTTCCGTCTGATTTGACTCAAGACCCACTCCACTGAGCAGGATCCCATCCCCATACTGCTTGCGCCAACAAGAACCAGAGACTAGATAATCCAGAGACGCAGGGTAAAACCAAAATCAGATGGTCTAAAAAAATTTCAATAAAATGATTCCTAATGATATTCTTATATACTCAAAGATCACTGCCTTGTCCAGTCACCATCAGAGAGGCTTCCTCCAGTAGCCGATGGGAGCAGATACAGAGGCCCACAGCCGGACATTTCGTGGAGAGTCTAAATTGAAGGTCTCCATCCAACTGTTCCTCTCAGAGCTCAAGGAGTATTGTGGTAGAGGAAGCAGAATGATTATGAGAGGCAGAGAAGATGGAGGGCACCAGGGGAGCACAGCCTTCAGAATCAACTAAGCAAGGTGCATATGACCTCACAGGGACTGAAACAGCAAGCACCAGGCCGACATGGGTCTACACCAGGTCCTCTGCATACATATTATAGCTATTAGTTTAATATTTTTCTGGGACTCCTGACTTTGAGAGTGAGTGGGTCTCTGACTCTATTGCTTGCTCTTGTGATTATTTTCCTCCGGTTGAGTTGCAAAGTCCAATTTAAATATGGAAGTTTTTGCTTTATTTTATTATATTTTATTTTATCATGTTTGGTTGCTGTCTCTTAGGAGTCTGCTCTTTTCAATGAGAGACACAAAGGGAGTGGATCCTGAGGGGTGGGGAAATGGGAAGGAACTCAGATGAGTGGAGGGAGCAGTAGAATCAGGATTGATTGTATGAGGGAAAAAACGTCTAATTTCAATTTAAAAAAAAAAACATTTACTTAAAAAAATAAAATAAAATAGTCAAAAAACTAAGAGTGTAACATTTATATAATTCCTGATTGTGCCATGATTTTTCTTGCTACAGGTAGTTTATTGTATATATGTGTAATAATATAAATGTATATGTAAAAAGTAAAAATGTTTAATTAAAAATAATTTTTGTCCAGTATTATCCTATAGAAGGTATAGGTTATTCAAGAACATATAGATGGCTTTCTTGCTCAAAACTGAGAATATAAAACATATGTTTTTCTGCTAAAAAAAAAAAAGAATAGAATGGATAGCTGAATAAACAGACATTACCACACCATGCACTTACTGAGTTTGCTCAAGGTCTGTGAACTGAGCAATGCTACAAGATGTCACCACTTCCACTGGTTGGAGGTGATCAAGAGACGATCAGTGCCCCTAACCCTAGTTTGGACAGGCAGAGACTCCAGTCTGTCTTCAAACTGGTAGGAACAGCCTAATTCCAGTCCTAGCTCAGCTGCGGGCAAATGGACAACTTGAGGAAACCCAGTTCAGTTACTTTAGCCCCAATTTCTTTCTTTTACACAAGTTACGTAGCAAGAGACTGTGAAGCCACAGGGCTTGGAATAAAATTCAGGACACGCTGCTTACACGGCAGCTCTATTTGCTCTTGCAAGGCATAAAAGCTGTTTGTGTGCGTTTATTACTATTGCTCTGTAGGAATGTTCTTTTTCCTACATGGTTAAGCAGTTTTATTCTTTTCCAATTGTTTTGAATGTATTTGTTAAACAGAGTGTTAAAGTAATAAATTTCCTAGAGCTGATTACAGTCATGATGACTCATTATAGGTAGATATGAGTGAGAGAGAGAGAGAGAGAGAGAGAGAGAGAGAGAGAGAGAGAGAGAGAGAGAGAGAGAGAGAGACAGACAGACAGACAGACAGACAGACAGACAGACAGACAGACAGACAGACAGACAGACAGACATATGCCCTAGATGTCCCATTAGGAAATACAGCATTTTCACCAATAAAGACATCTGCATCCTGAACTGCCCACCAGCTGCAGGAGGACTGCATCAATACATTAAAATCAAAACCTGAAACTACTTGTCTGGATTCTAGAAACACACTCACCATGTCCACATTTCCCTCTCAGCTTAACCAACCCTTCACTTCCTTGGGTCTTAGGTTTTAGAAGCAGCTCTGGTCTTCCAGCCTTTATCTATGCCTTGTCCTTTCCCTTCTTCCCTTAGTGGGTCTTTATGCTTTGTCCCTGCAGACCTGCAATCCCCCTGCCCGTATGCAGAGAATACTGCTCAAGTACCATCACTGTTTTGGCTACTTTGGGTCCTTTGCTTCTCTCTAGTTCCTCCTGTACCCGTGCTGATGCAGCAATATCCTACTCTGGCAGGGAAACTCTCTGCGCAGCAGGGTTTTGTTTTATTTTTTGTTTTTGTTTTCTGTTTCCCCCTCCCTATAAATAGAAGCAAGCAGTAAACAGAGCTGTTAATATCATCCTTCTTCTGCCAGGCCACTTCTTACTAAGCACTCAAAATCCCATGTGGCCTGATCACAATTGTGTCTAAAGAGCAATCACTTTAGCTCCTAGTTCTGTGTATTTCTTTCTTTCTTTCTTTCTTTCTTTCTTTCTTTCTTTTTCTTTTTCTTTTTTTTTTTTTTTTGTAAAAAAGATGATGAGATAATTCATTCCTTGCCCATCTTAATATGGTTCGCCTAGGACGTGTCAGTTGGTGTCTCTTCACAGGGACACACATCAGCAAATCAATATAAACTTAGGGTAAAAGGTTAAGATAAATATCAAAATAATTCATTATGAACCATTAAATGTTGTAGTTTCCATTAGCTGTAAAGGAAGACCACTGGTATCCACAGACTAGGGGAAAAAAGTGTTTAAGGAAAAATTTAAAAATATTTTATTTTATTGTTATTTATTCAGATTAAATTCTGATTACTGTCCTCTCACTTGTATCTTCCCTCTCCCACCCTCCCTCTGTCTTTCACCCTACTCCTCTCTCCTAGACTTCTGGTAGAAGGGGACCGCCCTCCTTCCCCATCGTCTGACCACAGCCTATCAGGTCTCATCCAGCTAGCCTGCTTCCCCTTCCTCTGTGTGGCCCATATCACCTTCTTGAATTTATAACAACCTGAAAAGACAACTTAGTAAAGCTAACTTACACCATGGTGCCTAGTCGGGGATATAATAAGTATTTGCATCGTGAACAGGGGAATTTCCTCAATGTCACAATCAAGGAATCAAACGCACAGCGTGTACAGCCAGGAGCAGGACAGGGTCAGTTCTCATGACACACTGACTTAAGCTCATGCTGAGAGCCCAATGCATGGACGCCACAAAAGCCTCCCACAGAACTGCATTTTCCTATTTGCCAAAACATCCAGTTCCTCTCATCTATTGATAATAGGCAGAAATATCTGAGAATTCTCCTAGTTAAAAAAAAAATAAGAGAGGCAATTAATCTGCTATTATGTGACATCATGCCCTTGAAACTACGAACAAATTCTCGGGTTTAGACTCTAACACAGGCATATTCAAGGGACAGAAAGGGAGAGTCCAAGTCCAAGTCCTTTCAATAAGTGTTGTGCCATTCATGAACTACATTATGTGAATAAAGATGAAGTTATTTTGCCTAAGTTGCAGGCAGGTTCTTCTAGATAGTGATAGGGTTAGTACAGCTCACATAGATGAAAAACAGGATGTTTCCTAACTATGCTAGCATGTCTCTCTGTCTCTGTCTCTGTCTGTCTGTCTCTCTGTCTCTGTCTCTCTCTGTCTCTGTCTCTCTGTCTCTGTCTCTCTCTGTCTCTCTGTCTCTCTGTCTCTGTCTCTGTCTCTCTCGGTCTCTGTCTGTCTGTCTGTCTGTCTGTCTGTCTGTCTGTCTGTCTCTCTCTCTCTCTCTCTCTCTCTCTCTCTCTCTCTCTCTCCTCTCCTCTTTTCCAATACCCCTCCCTCACTCTAGACACACTAATAAGAGAAAGAAAAGAAAAGCAACTTATAATACATAACACGGATAGAAGGTCTGCATCCTGCTAGCCTTCTATCTGGAACAAAGATGTACATTACCAAAATTACAACATCAGGGATTTTGCCAAGCACTTATCAGACAGAGCTGTTGTTCCCTTAATGTATTCCTTCCAGAGTCCTTTCTCCCTGGCCAAATGATCAATAAGAGCCCTGGGATAAAATGAGAATGAAGACTCAGAATCCAATTACTGAGGTTTGTATATAAAACAGGAGAAATAAAGTATGTAGATTTCTTTTTCTCATTCTATTAGGATAAAAAAAAAAAGGCAATGGTTGTCAGTTGAAAATGAATACAGCCTGAGTAACTCAAAACACTGCATTGAAAGCATGAAGATATGCCATGGCATGCTTTTAATTTTAGCTTCACTTAATTTCAACAGGAAGTCATTAAAAATCTGGGACATTCTAACCCACTGATGAATCCAAGACATCCTTCATCATCAGCAAAAGAAATTTAGAAATATCTTCTTACCTATTGACCTCCAGCTCTTCTAAATTGTTAAGAAAGCAATTTAAATCTTCTCCTTCGGAAATTTTCATTCAATAAACTCAGTGTGTGTGTGTGTGTGTGTGTGTGTGTGTGTGTGTGTGCGTGTGTGTGATTTTAGTGCACAAAAGTTTTCATACTACTTATCTAGTTGGCAACATATTTTTGTATAGATCTTCATATCCTATATCACATTCCATAAAGGAACCTTTGCATGAGATAATCATATGCAATTTCTTTTTCTCTCTTCTGGATTGTGACAATATAAGCTATATTATTGGATAAAGTGTAACTTTCATGATTTTACTATATAATATAATAAATGGCTACTTAATTCTGAGACACTCATGGCTGAAAACAATTACACTACTATTAGAAACAGTGACATTAGCTATGTATCTTATCTGAGATGGTCTTAAATTGAAATTTCCTGCTTTGGAAATAATTTAAACAATTATGTTTCATAAAACATGGAAGTGGTCTTGGCATACTTTAGTCACTTCTCCATCAGTTGATGGATAAATAGTAACTCAAATTACACACTATAACTTGTGATTAAGGATCTGAAAACAAAGACCTTTAAGATAATACCGTTCTACATAAATCTCAAGTTGGGGATAAAAGTAACACACTTATTTTGTATGACATATAAAGTGATGATCATGTGTTCAAACTATAGATGATCACTCAAAAAAGGACTGTCCTGGGAGTATACTATGGGAATCATGGCCTATATACTTCCATACTACAATTGTATAATTGTCATTATTAGCTTTTATTGGAAATTTATCTATTTGGCACTAGTTTTGTGATTAGAAATACATTTTATCCATTAGCATGGGCTATACACTTTTTCCTTTTCTTTTTTTACATATATAGTTATATTATTACACATATCTACAATAAACTGACTATAACAAGAAGAACCATGAAACAATCAGGAATTATATAAATGCTACATTCATAGAGTTTTGGCTATTTGTATTTGACAACATTGAAGAAAACATCTTTCCTATCTTGGTACGTCTAAAATTCTGAGTGTAAATCTATATCTATCATATCTCATCTTTATCAAATTAAAACATCTACTTAGACATAAAAACATCTTTACCCCAAACAACCAAGATTAATTGTAAAACAAAATTACCTGGTCTTCAACCCAATCAGAGACTTGAGAAGGAATAAAATTAATTATCTGAGTAAACAGGAAGTACATGTTAGCAGCTTCCTAAATGAGAAAATGACAGAGACAGTATGCTGCCTGAACAGTCACAAAAAACTCTATAATGTTGGAGCATCATCTTCAACCTTCTGGCCAAATATATCTGACAGACATATTTGTGAGGCAGGAACTATTGAGAACTTGCTTACCCTATCTTGGGATATCAATTTTTATAAAAAGAGGTATTTTACATGACTGTCTCTATTTAAGGATTATTCAAGTGTATCTCTTATTGTAAAATATCTTAAAGAAGACCAACAAGTCAAAAAGGTTTTCAAATCTTTTCCAAATTGGAAGATTTCAGTGTTGTTGTTAATTTAGAAAAACTGCATGTAAAAACAATAAAATTTAAATGAAATAGACATAAAACTATAGTTAAAGCACTCTTGTTAATGAAATCAAGCAAACACATATATGTGAGTATGCTACGTCTTTTTCTATTAAATTAAAATTTTCCTATAAGTTCTATAATTCTAGATATAAAGAGTAGAAAATTCCATTCAATTTTATTCCTCTTCAGATTATGTTTATGAATTATCATATTCAATATGAAGCAAGAATATTTTACTAGGTAGGAAATCACACAGAATATCTCTAAGGAAATTTTTAGCCAAAATAGGACTTAGAATATGCAGAAATTGAAAACTAATAGTAAGATCTTCCAGTGAATTAGCTAAAAATGAAACAATAAACACAAAAACATAGGGCAAGAAAATTAAGGCCTGTAATACTAATTTTAAAGACTAACAATAAAATTACAGTTGAGTTGACTAATGAAAATAATATCCTATGATAGCAAATGCAGAGACAATGAAAGGAAAACAACCCGAACATAATGCTCATGGCTTCTACAAAGCAAATGAAACAATAAGGGAATGAAAAGATAAGCCATAGAATGAGACAAGGTATCTGAAAACAACAAATCTGATAGGTGATTATTATACAATATATACTAAGAACTCAAACAACTCAACTTAAAGTAAATAGATAATCCATTTTTTTAAAGAAGCATGGTCATAAACAGCCTTTCTTCAAAAGAAAATATATTATTATATACTTAAGACAAATATGCTGTCTCCATTCGTACATCTAGCAAGACTTTTGATACAATGTATGGTTTCAGAACAGGACATCTTTTGCTATTGCTTTTATGTTATTTTTTGTTCAACTTTTCAATTTTCTTACATATGATTTTCCTGTGGAAATAAAACAGAACATAAGGAATAGTTAAAGGCAAGAAGAAGAAGGAGGAGGAGGAGGAGGAGGAGGAGGAGGAGGTAAGGAAAAGGAGGAAGAAAAGGAGGGAGAGGAAAAGGAGGAGGAGGAAGAAGAGAAGGAAGAGGATGAGGAGGAGGATGGAGAAGGAAAAGAAAAGCTGAAGAAACTAGACAATGGGGAAACTTCCCATGTTCTCAGAATGGCAGAATTAATAATGTGAAAATGGCTATACCAATAAAGGCAATCTACAGATTCATTGAAATAACCACTACAATTCCAATGGTGTTTTTCATATAACTAGAAAGGCAATCCTAAAATTCATATGGAAACAGAAAAGATCATGGAAGGCCAAACTAATTCTAAACAGAAAGAGCATAGTGGCGTAACGTTATCTATCGGACCACAAATTACACTACCTCATGGTACTAACAGCAAAACAAATAGATGAAGATAATGTAATAGAAGAAAAGCTAGCCTCACACAGTTAAGATCTTTTTGAGTTTTTACAAATGTAGTAAAAACTACCTGGTACAATAAAGAGCCTACTCAACAAAAGTGCTGATAATAGAAGAGGGAGGGGGAATGGGGAAGCAGCTAATTTTAACCACTTAAGACTTATGTATGGAAGCTGCCATTCTACTGTGCACTCAGGTTTAACTAGCCTTTGAGAGAACAACGTAACCAACCTTCCTATGTGTTGGATTTTGCATGAAATCACCTGCCAAAATCTAAGCCAAATGATTGGTTCTAATCTTCAGCTACATATTCCTCCACGTGTCTGAATCAGATTAATCACTGTGGCAACCACTGGCTAAAAGTAGCCAACAGATTGAAAGTAGTCTTTAGCAGCAAATATTTCATAAATGTTGAGAATATGCAGAAATAGGTTAATCACATCTGTGGCTTTAAGTGCTGTTCTGGGTCAGATGAAGTCAGACAACTAACTTCTTGTGTAATTCTGTTAAAATGTTCTATAAAAATTAATCTCATACCATGATCCCCATGCTCATCAATAAATATAGAGCAAAGCCCTTTAGAAGGGACTGGCATGAAGGAGAGATCACCCAGACACAACATACAGACACTAGGGACAGATGATACACACAACACAGACAGGCCACTAACGACAAAGCACAGATGGGTGGAAGACAAAACAAAGGAAAAACAGAGAACTCAAATTGGAGCTCACTCTTGGTCACACCTCCTCAGTCAAATTTTGGTCACACATTCTCAAAGAGAAAGTCACTCTTTGTTTTTCTTCATTCTTTAATGTGAAAGCAACCCTGAAATTATAAAACATAAAAAAAAAAAAAAAAAAAAAACAACCAAGCACCACAGAACTGAGCATGGCTGCCTAAGATATCAGAGCAAAGCTAATGTAATCCTAGGCCATTCAGAGGGAAATACAGTCAATATACAAGCCACGTCTAAGGCCAAAGTAGTATGCAGAAACAAATCAGCTATGTCTCAGAGTAACTCTGAAGAGTTACTGGTTGAAAACCTGATTAGGATCAAAACAGGAAAGCAGGTGAGGTGGTTTAGGGCATATGTGATTCTAAGTTCACTTGATTGAGAGTAATGCCAGCAGGGTCTGCCTTTTCCATCTTCTGGCTGCCTTTTTGTTCTTCTCTGCCTGAACAGTGCATGCGGGCTGAGCTAGGACCACAGGGCTTGTGCTGCTGCGTCTACTGTTTACAAGAATCAGCAGATGTCCTGTCTGTTAGGAAAGCCAAGGAGAAGTGAGAACACCCACTGTAGGAGGTAACAGGAAAGGATGTCAACAAAACTAAAGTTTTCCAACATGGAAATAACCCAAGTTATTTAGTTAAAAGGGCAGATTAAAAATGGTGCTAAAATAGGATGCAAGCTCTAAGTTTAGCAAAAATAAAATTATAGTATTTGTTTTCCTTTAATTCCCATTATGTGCCATATATCTAAATGCAGTCGAATGCAGCTGACAGATTTACTCAGATAGCTGGACATACTACTATTATAGTGTCCTGTTGCAGGCTTGGTAATTGGGCATTGAATCGAGCAAGAATTCATACCCAGTTATGTTTCACCGAGGGTAAATTTATCCTGGCAAATGGCATGATTTTCTCTAGCTCAGACACTAAAAGGGAGGCAGTCCACCTGCATGGACAGCTGCTACTTCAGGAAACCTTTGCCAGGAGCCACTATTTAATAGAGTTGTGCAGGGCATTATGTGTGCTGCTTTCCCCTGACAAAAGGCAAGATGAGTTGGACCTGAGATTTTGCTTTGATTTGTTTTCATGCTCTTTAATTTGTTCAGAAACAAGGCTTGGTAGTGTCATTTTATTTGATCCTGTCCAGAGCAATGCTATGATTCTTTATGAATTACTTATCTCACGCTAATAAGGCTTAACATGCAAAATTAGCCTTCTATACATTTCTAATCAGTTTTTAATGAATTTTAGCTTCTCTTTTAGGAAAAGATCTATTCAACTAACTACTCAGAATTTAATATCCATTACTGAATCATATGACAACCACTCCTATGAAAGAACTCCCCACTGCAGATATGTGTGTGTGTGTGTGTGTGTGCGCGCGCGCGCATCTGTGTGTCTAAAAAGGCTAAACTTGCTTTAAATTACTAAATTATCCTCCCTATATAATAATATGGATAAAATAACTTTATAATGTTTATGTATACTCATTTTTTGTTTCTAATTCTATCATATGTTTTAAAACAGCCAAATTATATAGTTAAATACAGTTTTCCAAGTAAAAGATAGTTTCATTTGAATAAAACTATAGGCATTATATGATATGCAATCTAATTTCAAAACAAATAGTTTCAAACAATGATGATGAACCTTTATTTGCTAAAACAAAAAATCTCATGAAGTTTCTTAAGGGCCATTTTATTAAAAACCTGGAAATGCTAAAAAAATTTTTTCTTTATATTTTCTTTTAACTATAGATAACATATTTATCTCCCAATTGGCATAGTTTCTTTTTTCTGATGTGAATTTACATTTTACATACTAAGAAAATTTTTATTACCTTTAACATTAGTTCATATTTAATTTAAATATTGAAGCTTTTTTTTTTTTTTTTTTTTTTTGGTTTTTCGAGACAGGATCTCTCTGTGTAGCCTTGGCCATCCTGGACTCACTTTGTAGACCAGGCTGGCCTCGAACTCACAGTGATCCGCCTACCTCTGCCTCCCGAGTGCTGGGATTAAAGGCGTGTGCCACCACGCCCAGCTTAAATATTGAAGTTTTTACATTGAACAAATAAATATTCTGGAAATATCTTGGGCACAAAAGAAATAGTTAATATAAATACATCATAAGGCCACTTCTTAGAGTACAAGGGAATGTCAGAATAAAAAAATAACTGTAGAATAAATAAAGCAATGGATTGTGGTTGTGCACATAGTGAATGGATAAAAAATAAGAGAGGATAACTAGATTGTTCAGATGGTGAAAATGGCTGCCACCCGACACCCGGAATTTGACCTCCAGAAGCCATGTAAAGGTTGAAAGGCAAAAATGATGCCACAGAGTCGTCCTCTAACCTTGACTTGCACCCATATTTACACATGCACATAGGATAATCCTAATTTCTTTAACTAATTCTAAATAAAAGAGTAATAAAAGAGTGGAAAGTGTGGAATTAGTACAAGCAACTGAGACAAAAATATTAGATAAGCTACACAGTGAATGAGAAGGAAGTTATTTCAGAGAATGATATATGGATTACCTTTGAAATGAACAAAATAATAAAGCTCACAGAAATATGCGTTCTCCAATATAAACAGAAAATTAACTGAAATACTGCAAAATGGGGGTTTATTATCTTTAATGTGACTCAAATTTATGAAAACTATTTTGATGGCTGTGAAGAACTCTATGTAGATTCTCTATGCTAGTAAGCCACGAGCCATTGCTTAAATGGAATAGCTCTTCTGCATCTACTTTCTCAGCAGGTAAAGAGACTGTCAATGAATATGCTTCTTATATGACATTTTATCACTGGTAAATCTTCCAGAATGATCCTTGATGATCTCCATGAGCATCTCCATGATCATGATCAAGACCATGGAGCTCACAGGCCAGGTACTCATATCCTACACTCTGGCTGATTTAAAATGCCGTTGGGATTGTGTTTTTATGCTTCTTAAGAAACAGTGCTTCTCAGGAAGCATCTTTGAGGTACAGAAGGTATCTAATTTACAAAATGATTGAAACAGTAAGGTTGCTTATAGGATTAGGAGGAGAGCAGACAGAGCAGCAATTGATTATGTTACAAAGCAGAACATTGTAAATGCCACAATGTTATAAAAATGTTGAATGAACATAGAGGAATATACAATTATTCATTTCGAAATGGGGGCTGTAAAATTACTTCACAGTGCTAATAATTCAACCAGACTGCAGGTACAGAGTACATTTTTCTTAAAAAAAAAAAAAAAATTTATTTATTTTGTATACAGTGCTCTGCCTGCAGGCCAGAAGAGGGCATTAGATCACAACAGAGATGGATGTGAGCCACCACATGGTTGCTGGGAATTGAACTCAGGACCTCTGGAAGAGCAGTCAGTGCTCTTAACCTCTGAGCCATTTCTCCAGCCAACAGAGTACATTTTTTCTACACAGGCAAAGAACCAAAATGACTTAAGCATGGGGTGTAGGGAACATGCATTAAAATTTTTTTTTAAAATGGCTGTTTACATGACATTTATGATGTACTGGAAGGAAATGTATTACAATGGTCTTCACAGGAAAGTCGCAAAATGATTTTTTTTTTTTTGGCTGTGTTTACTACTGTGCTAGAAGCTGAGGAGGTAGAATAAGAAATTAACAATATGATTAGGACTACAATGAACCGTGATCTAGTTAATAAAATGAGGTTGATGAAATGTTGATTACAGAAGTAATTATCATGATAGGATGGTAGTGGTAATAGTTACAGTTGAGAATTTTGTGGGTAATTTTTTTTTACACAAAAAGTGTTAAGTATATATGTTTTTGTTATAATTCCAGGTGAGGGCTATGGGGCTGCTTCAGTTATGTTCCCCTAGAGCTGGCTATGATTCACCTCATGCTCTAGGAGGGGCGTGCTATCGCCAGCTGAAGAAAGCTTACATTTAAAATTCTAGGGACTCTTGGGAGCATACAAAAGTGCCAGAGACCCAGAGGCTGGCCATCTAATGCTGCACCTGTTGCCCCTTGTCGTTTGCTCCTGCTACTGTTGCTGGTTGCTAGTTGCCATTTGTTGTTGTCTGGATTGCTGGTTGGAAGTAAATAATAATAAATGACAACAAATATCAAATCTGGCCCAAGGAACTCAATGCCACTAATCAGTGGAAAGAAAATGTCAGGATATCAACCTGTTCCTCCTCTAGATTTCCTTCTTTTCTACCTAGTGTTGAGCAGATGGAAGGGATTGTGGTGATGTAGGGAGATCGGACCATTCATTTCCTACTGATGAATAAATCAACCTTAGAGGCACTAGTGAGTGAACTCTCCTAAGGTCACATAATATTAAGCCCAGAACAGAAAGGTCAGTTTCTATGGCTGCTAAGGTCAAGCATTTAGACTTTCATTCTAAGTGAATGGCATCACTGATAGGAAAGAGACACGGATTCTCAAGTGAAGTACACGGTGATGGGGAGTAGGCAAAAGTAGGAGTTCAAAGTGCCATGAAAGTATACTGAAGTCAGTAACTGTGGAGGGGCATCCTCATGCTAGATAACAAGTATCTTAAAGGTTAATATGGAAACCAGGCTACCACTGGTTGAAGGAAGAGTGATATGTCATTAATTGTTTTCCACGTAGCTAAAAAAGAAACAAGGTACTATTTTCTGAGACGAAAGATTAAATGGTTTTTCAAAACTGGCAAAAATTTTGCAGGCTTATTATGATAAAAAGCTGAAAGTGTCTTCTTGGCTTATAACACAACAGCAATAAAAGGTTCTGAAGATTATTTTCAGGAGAGCATGGGAAATGAAGAAGCTCAGGACTGTAAAAGCAACACTGCCCATGCTTAAAGGTATAAGCTATACGAGCTGGCAAAGCAATGGGCATAGGAGCTAAAGAGTTTTATTTTCAAGTTAACAATTTGGCTCAGAGAGAACCAAGTTGAATTCAGTTGAACCAGGTTGTGGAAAGAAAGGCATCCTCCAAGGGTTCAGACATCATCTTCAGTTGTTCTGCCTGGCATAGAACACCAAGCATGAAAATAAATCGAAATTTTCTCAAAATGGGGGGAAGATATATAATCTTTATAAAATCGAAGGTGAGAAAAGTAAAGCAATGGGGAATTCAAGAACAATGGTGCTCTTAATTCTAACAGCACCTGAAGTTCAGGGCACACTCCCGATCAAAAAAGAAAAGAAAAAAAAAGTTATGCTCAGAAATGGACCAAGCTCTTCCATAGGAGAACAGAACAAATAACAGACATATATGTCACTCTCCACAAATAGTCTCTTAACTTCTCAACAGTGGGATTCAGGACTGTAGGAGAGTGTGAAAATGTGCAAGGAGCTGCAAAGACGTGGAAGCAGTCTTTTGGAGAAATCAAAGTGTACCACCCAAAGGATAAGTGGAGCTGGTAACAACACTGAAAATTTGGCCGGATGCTCCATGGTATTTTACAAGTGGATGGAACAGGCTAAACGATTAAATGTCTGCGATCACACCAGGAAGAATGCTGTACCAGACACCTTTTAATCACGCCACAAATATAAAAATATGTTCCACACACAAGCAGCCTATGTGCACCTATCAGACCATCAACGGCTTGGGAATGAAACTGTTTCTGTTCCTTGCAGCAACTTCTTCCAACATTAGAGGCCATATGATAAGCAAAACAGCCCCGAGCTCCCATCTGGTCTCTGTGTAGCACAGGAAGCCCTTGTGGCTTCTGAGTGATTTTGGTTTTTTTGGTACAGAATATGCCCCGCAGTAATATGAGCACCTGTGCTACAGAACAATCCATCCGTACACTACGAAACAGATTTCCGAACAAGGAGCCTGTGCTTTTTCTGGGTCCTCCGCATTTGTATTTTGGTACTACCTTCTTCTCCAGGCCTAACTTCCTGCATAGCGACATTGCATCGGCACAGACAAGTCCCATTAGATTTAAAGTGCTCTGTGCACAGAGAGGGAAGTACTATATGCCCTTGAAATATTATCTCATTAGATTGTTTTAGTTCTTAACTCTCTTACTCAAGGGGTAGATAGGAAGGAAGCAGTATTATTTAATTATAAAGTAACTCTCTCCTTAACCAAATGCTTTAAATTAAACCAAGGCATTTTTTTTTCCATTGGTGGCATTTAAATGGGAGTTATATACGGCTGTCTCCCGGGGCACTATACTCTGTCCTCTACCCTTAATTTGACCCAAAGAGATTGCCCAGAGCTGAGCTAGCCAGCAGGTGAAGGAAGGGGAAATACAACAGCATGCCCATTAATCAGAACTCTAAGCTTAGAGAAACAAATATATCAGTGTTTGCTAAAAGCTCTGCCAACAGGGCCTAATAAAGGCAGAGGGATTTTTTTTTTTACTTTACCTGAGAATTTTGTTCCTTATAGATGCTTGTTTTTGAGAAAAAGGAAAGAGCAGAACAATAGTGTAAAGCTAGATAAATGAACCTTGTCTGCACTAAAGGCTGCTGCAAAACTAGACAGTAACAACAATAAAAAACATCATCCATTTATCAGAAACTATAGTTTTAAGGGTCATATATCAAAATAAATGTCTCACACTCAATCCCTGCTCTTTTTTTTATTGCATTTTATCTTTTTTTTATTTTCTAATTTTTTTAAACTTTCTTAATTTTTATTTTGTATTTATTTTGTTTATTTTTTTCATTCCCTGCTCTTATCTTTGCTGTCAGACGCTCAGAACCTTGGTCCTCTCCCGCAAACCTGCTGTGGAGGCCGCTTCCTCCTTTCTTCAGTGAGAGTTGCAGTTCCTTCTGGCTGACCTCTGGCCCCTCCCCTCTCAGACCTCCACCATCTTAACTTAGTTCAGTGATCACCTCAGCAGAGGTGTTGTTCTCTTGTTCTGTTCTGTTCACATCAACATCAACATCAGTGCCAATGAGTAACCTTATCTCAAGATTCCCAAGGCAAACAAAACAAAACAAAACAACAGAGCAGCTATTATATGCTGAAATCATTCCTGATGCTGCCTTTACTTCAGTCAGTACCCTTCCTAACGCCTCTTTCTCTCCAAAATTAGTACCAATTTCTGCTAATGGTTCTGCTCTAGTATCTCCATAAATGGCAACATATATATATAAAATATATCTGTGTAATATATATAATATTATATATAATATATGTGTGTATATATGCACACATATTATGCACTATATATTCATTTATGTTTAATTATATATATTAAATAAATATAAATGTATTTAATTATATATATATATTTGTGTATGTGATTATGAGTGTGCGTGCAAACAGACTGTATGCACACTGTAACTGTGTGTACAGGTCAGAAGGCAGCTTTATATGCCTTCTTCTATTACATTCTAAATTACCTTTTGAGACAGGGTTTTTCACTTTACCTGCAGCTCACCAACTGACCAGACAGTCTGGCCTCCGAGCTCTTGGATGTGCCTGTCTCCACCAACTCTTTTCCCCCTCACTCTGGCCCTGTTTCAGTGGTTTTTGACTGGGCAACCACACCCAGCTCTTACAGGAGTGCTGGAAATACAAACGTGGGTCTTTATACTTGCATAGCAAGGATTTTACCCAGTGACACACTTCCCCAGCTCCTTCCTTTATATCTTTAAATATGATATAATGCTAACAAGAAGAGAATTCTCCACTGCAGAAGTCAGGTCAGCTGTAGTCACTCTTTCTTGTGGCCTTTACTGGATCCTCAGGCCCATGGCTATTAGCAACACCACAGCCTTAGAAGTGAAGTCCCCTTGTCTTAGATGTCTAGGAGCTGTGTTTATCTGCCCAAGACAGTCACATGCAGTCATAAACGGGCACACATGCATCCGTCTCATGTTTTCAGTATTCTCTTTCCATGTGACTGTGCTGTATTCAACTCTTGTTAAGTATCATCTGCTCTGGTTCATTCGATCATCTCTCTGAATGAAGCTCATGCCAATGAAAAATGTTGATGCCTTCTCTGCATGCTCTGTGATGCAATTGGCGTTACACTCAACCTCTCAAAAGGTGGGCTTTTCACATCACTGGCCCTTTATTCTTCATATACAAATTCCTCATGAAATGGGGACTCACAACCCAGTGTAGGTTTTATGAATTATTAGAGCGCTAGCATGGTACTTATTTTGTTTGGTATATTTTTAATTATACCAGGTTCTTATTATATCCAGGTTTCCCAGAAAGACAATTTGTACATACCAAGTATTTGTTATGGTTAATTTTATTTCAAGTTGATGAGTTGAGATCAACTAAGCTAATCCCATCTGAGCAGGTCTGTAAGAGTACATCTGGGGAAATTAACTGAGGGAGATCAATGTTCTCTAAAGGTGGGAAGCATCTTCCGGCCTTAGCCGGAAAGAGTTCTGAGGGGGAAGCACTGCTACATCTGTTCACACTCAATCACCTACTAGTGAGTGTATCCAATACCATGAATCCCCATCATGGTGGCATGTACTCTAAACCAAGAGAGAAAATAATCCTCCTTTCAGTTGGCTGGTCATGAGTTTTGCTCTAGCAGTAAGACGAGTGACTAATACAATATTCAAATAAAATGTATAGGCTATCTATCATGAGCTTAGCTGCTGAGAAGAGACCATACATTGACCTGCAGTGCTGTTTCAGAGTTCTCAGCTAGCAGGAGCAGTCACAGAGCTGAGCTGTGTGCTGGAGCGTATGTGTGGAGAGCATGCTATGGCTATGGGCCATGGGTAAAGCTTCTTCTTCTTCCTTCTCAGTGTCCACTTACCGCCTCATTCAAACACCTACTCCTCTACATTTTGAGGTTCCAGAGTGTCCCCCACTGTAAATGTTAAGAGACCAATTTCCTTAGCCAGCATGAAAATAATACCACCTTGCCAAGCCAGCGACAAGTGTGGGGATTAAACATATACTTTATTTTAAAAGCAATTTGTACATTTCCCTCCTTAACTCTAATCTCTGACTTCTGAGAAAAGTTATCTTTACATGCTACCAAATAAGGGATTTAAATATTCAAATACAACACAACACAAGTTCGTCCTTTATTTTTCTTGCTGAATCAAAACTTCCTCTGGGTATTTTCTTCCAGCTGATATTTCAAGGAATCACACAACAGATCCTGATCACAAAGTCTTTATATAGGAATTTTAAAATGGCCTTGTGTTTACAAAGATTGTATCTCCAATACGTTAATAAGCATTTCTATGTGAAATCCCTCCCACACCTCAAGCCACTTGCTAGGATACATTATGGACATAATAATAGCTCCTCCCAACGCTCTCCATTTTGGTGAGAGGGAAATTAAAAAAAAAATGTTGTTCTTGACTTTCATATTTCTTGTTTTCAGATAGTGACATTACTTCTTAAAGTGTTCCCTAATCTGTCATTTTTATATTATTACTCTCCCCATCTACTGGCAGAATCATTTAGACTCTTATGATTACATAAAAAATGCTAAATGTACCTATAATTTCTACTTAGCGAGTAATGAAAAGTTAATCATGACTCCCCAAAATAACTTTCCTATCAGCACTAACTTGTAAAGCTTCTCAGAGACGTTCCATAGCAGAAAGTGGAGGCCCAATTTCTACGGCTGCCTTCTTCTGCTGCCACCTAGAATGACTCCTATAGTGCTTTCTTCCTGTGACATATACCTATTCCTGTGACATATACCTACTCCTGTGACATATACCTATTCCTGTTTTTTTTTCTTTTGTCCCATAAAGGTTTATGTCAATTGCAATGTTGTCCAAAGTTCTTTTAAGCTAATCTCTAATGGTGAACCTGTGTCCAAATCTGACAGCTACCTGATAAGCAAAGTTCTCTATTTACATTGCTAACCTCATGATATAAGAAACCACTACCCCTGTGAGTAGCATACGATATGTTATGACACTGCATGGGTATTTCCCCATGAACACCTCTTCCATAAGTGCCTCTCCCTCCTATGTTCTTGTCAAATGCCATCACTGATGCAACTGAACACGACTGTTCACCAACAGCTCCTTAAACACTTTCAAAGCTAATGATTCAAAGTCTGCATAATCCTTTGAAATTTGATTTGATTTCTCTCCTGTTTCACAAGTGGGCACCACATTTGTCAACAAACAACAATTTTTATCAGTTGACCAACCAACAAATACTAACTTTTGTGTGTTTGCTCTAGACCTAGATTTAAAATAGTGCTTCTTGAATTTAATCTTGAAAGGTCAGTTTCATGTTTGAGTGTCCTTTATCTTGATTCCTTCTCATTTCAAAAATTTGGACTGTTTAAATGGTTTGCTGGTGTGTAAATTCCAATGTAAACATTTGATGGCAAGATGCTTTCTTAGGCAGGGAAGATTCGAGTCACATATGTTATAATAGAAGACAATAACTTATCACAATATTATATTTTGAAATAAGTTTCTCACTTTCTCCATGAACTTGCATTTGTTCCAGTTTGTTTGATTTTGAACAGACAAGGAAGTGATGATGTGAGATTTTGGAAATACGGAGCTGTGTTTAAATGGAGGGAGATGTGTTAAAATTATGTACATTTTCACTGAGACAGTAAATTGGCCAGTGAAACCTGACAAGACTGAGTTTTGCTCTCTGTCTCAAAAAGTCTGAACATAGTCATACTCAAACACACGTTATCCTCATTCTTGCATTTCCAGGCAGCACTGTTAATAAGAACCACCTGAAATTTTTCTTCTCACATATCTGCGCAGCTGGATTTATGTCGACTTAACAGGAGCTAAAATCACCTACAACAATGGAACCTCAATTATGAAAATGCTCCCATAAGATCAGGTTATAGGTAAGCCTGTTAGGCACTTTCTTAATTAATGCTTGATGGGAGAGAGCCCAGCCCATTGTGGGAGGAGCCATCGCTGGGCTGGAAAGCAGAGCAAGCTTTGAGACTTGAGGAGCAAGCCAGTGAGGAGCACTTCTCCATGTCCTCTGCGTCACATCTTGCTTCCAGGTTTCTGCCCTATTTGAGTTTCTGTCCTGACTTCTTTGGTAATAAACTGAAATGTGAAAGGATAAGCTGAATAACTCCAGCCACCCCCCACCCCCAGTTGCTTTGGTCATGGTGTTCCATCACAGCAATAGCCACGGCAACTAGAACAGATGTCCCTCTTCAGTGGCTATAAGCAATTTAATATCTCATTGATTCTAGAGCTTCTGCTAATCTAGGCTCCTCAACACAGCTATAGCTGTCCTCATTAGTCTGTAATATGTTGCTTACACTGCCGGGACAGAAGGCTTAATCCGTGTGTGATTATTCCTCTTATTCATCTGTAGTCACAGGTCTTGGTATAGAAGTCCATATGGTCCTTCTTTTAATGTATCCTTCAACAGCGTCATGATTATTGCTAATGACATGTTAAAATAGGTACTTATGGTAATTAAACCTTGAAGACTTATAATATTTAATAGTAGTTTATTTTTTCCAATCTACTATACTAAACTAACTCATCGTGCCATAAAACTAATAACTCAGCTGGGCATGGGCCCATGCCTATAATCCCAGAATATAGAGAGGCAGAGACAGGCAGATCTCTGTGAGTTCAAGGCCAGTTTGGTCTACAAAGCCAGTCCGGGACATCTAAGGCTACAGAGAAACCCTGTCTCAAAAAACCAAACCAAACAAAATACAAAACAAAAACTCAATAATGCTAAGCTTATTTCAAAGTGCTTTATGAAATATTATAAAATAAAACTAATTTATATGAAATATTGCAAATATCATATATATATATGTCATATATATATATATATGTATCCAAATAGTACCAGACGTATCTGTTTCCAAGAAAATTCTCAATGGACATTTCTAGATTTCAAAAGCTCCTATAAATTATTCTTCACATTTTTATATCAATCTTTTCTACTCTGTGTTTAGCACCAAATTTGCAAATGCAATGGCCTGAAATGATTCCATTTAAGTACTTAAATGAATTGCACCAGCATATAAGGAAATGCAATGCTCTGGTTTTGAATCTACCACAGGAGGTTCCCTTTAAGCTTGAAAATGCATTTTTTTTTAATGTTCAAATGTATAAAAACCATACCGAATAAGCAGGCCACCTTATTTCAGACAACAACAGAGGTCATTGCCTGATTGATTGACACTTCCTACTAATGTAGATGCTGCATAAATGTTTGTGGGAGATCTCACTGATGTGCTTCAGTAGCACATATTTAGGTGGTTCACTGCTCTCTAGGATGCAACAGAACACCGCCCCCCCACACCCAAATGCACAGTCTTCATCAATTAGATAAGTCAGTTGAAAGATGTTTCTCAGTAGTTCCATCAATTTCTCACATACCTCTTTTTCTTCTGCTCTTGTCCTACTCTTCCTCCTCTTCATCTTCTGTTTTCTTGAGACAGAATTTTTTTTTTTTATAAACTACTGCCTGGCTTAGTATTGAGTGTTTAGTGGAAACTGGCCTCAAACACTAGGCAATCTTACTCTACTAAGGCCTGGTATTAAAGACAGCCAGTCATTCTAGACCAGGCATATCTTCCTTGAGAGTAAATATTTCTATCCTTAAAGCACCTGTCTTCCTCTCTTCCTTCTCTGTCCTCTCTTCCCTGCATCCACGATATGTAATTCACAGAATCAATTGTATTTTATAAGAGATTCAGTGTCTCCGTCATAAAACATTGCAAATGCATGCTGCCTTAATAAGATAGTGACTTACGGAAGTTACACAGTGACTCTAAGGCTGCTGCTTTTATGACCAATATGGAGTGGTCAAAATAGAAATTAACCCTATAACTGAGAATATATAGCAACCGACAAGGAAATGAAAATTGACAGCAGGATTAAGAATGCAGGTGAAACATTAGAGGTTGGTTATAGATTTTAATGTCAAAAATTAGTAAAGAAATCAAGTAAATGTTTTTGGAGAATTAAAAATGTCATAGAAAAATACTATATACATAACGGGGAAAGTCTATAAAATGCTCTTCTCTAAATGGGAGTGACAAGGCAAAACAACTTTATGCACAGTTGAAGAGAGAATGTTAATGCGCCTTTGAGAGAACATTCCTGTCACAAGGCACAATGGCACGAACAATAGTAAGATGCAAGAGACAAGATTCTAATTACAACATGATAGCATATGTACTTCTACTTTTAAAAAGTCCAAGCAATTTTAAGATTGTTTTAAAACAAAATTGCAAACAATGATTGTTAATGGACAACAACTAAATCTGAAAAAGAACTAGGTTTTATGAATGCATGAAACAGAACTCGACATATGAATAAAAGATATTCAAAATAAATAGAAGCCATCCCTCTTTTTTCTTTTTCTGAAGCTTAGGAACAAACCAGGTCATTTGCCACTGAGCTTTGCACAGATAAGCATGGCTCTCACTCCTCTTTAAGGCTGCAATTATAGAAATCCACAACTCTACTAACAGACTGTGGGATGCATGGTCCCAATAATACATCTTCAGTACAAGCCCTACACCTTGGGCTCATTGTCGAAGAGTAGGCAGGATGAGCATAGAGTTAGAGGCTCTAGACTTCTATAAAATAAGGACACTTCAGCTATGCTTTATCAGCCATATGATAGCTTAGCAAGACCTGCATAACTATGACATCAGCTCACATGCCAACTCAGATAGAGGAAATACTACAAGCACCCACCTGTAGATGGAGACTGACAGGCAGTTGATGGCTGCTGGGGTAAAGAATCAGTATTCTCCAGGCAGGAGCACCACGATAAGTTATCCAATCTCAAGTGGTCAACTCTAAACAGATGCAAGCAACACTAAATGGACTCAGTAAGGAAGGAGTGTGTGTGTGTGTGTGTGTGTGTGTGTGTGTGTGTGTGTGTGTGTGTGTGTGTGTAAATGTTAATTAGAGGAGGGGAAGTCAGTCCTTTGAGAGGAAGTGGGAGAAGAACAAGGGAGAAGTAGGAGACACAGATTGGTAGCAGCGATGTTACAAAAAACAGCACTTGTATAAAACCCTCAAAAATCCACATTAAAAGCTGAAGTCACTAGTGAACATAAGAATATACTTTCACCTCAATAATAAGATAAGATAAGATCACACGGACAATAATCTTTAAGTATATCAATACGTTACTGAAATTGATATTTTCTACAACTGAGCATACTACAGCAGAAAGGATATTCCTTTATTCCTTTTTGGGATTTGTTTGTTTGTCTGGTTTTTTTTTTGTTGTTGTCGTTGTTTGATTTGGTTTTTATGACACAGGGTTTCTCTGTGTAGCCTTGGCTGTCTTGGTACTCTGCAGACCAGGCAGGCCTAGAACTCCCAGAGATCTACCTGCCTCTTCCTCCCAAGGGCTGGGATTAGAGGCATGCGCCACCACCGCTCAGGTCAGAAAGGGTATTCTTAAATTCTTTGGAGGGTAACCTGGCAGGACTCATATTTTTAAATGGAAAGCAAGGCAAACAGCCCCTACTCGCTCACTCCTCAAAGGTTCAAACAGCCTTTGTGTTAAATGAGTGGTCTCACGGAAGCTGTCCACAGTGAAGTCTGCTTCTTCCCTGCCTACCATCACCTGAGGTCTCTTTCACAAGTGGCCTCCCTGCTGCCCCTCTTCCTCTCACTTCCTCCCATCTGGAGCCATTGGCAATGACCTTTGCAGGCCAACTGCTCTGGGACAGGAGGAAAAACGGATCCCAAATGATATCTAATAATTTATTATTATACATCGATTTAATACAAGACTCAACCATTATAAGAAGTCTGTAATTGAAACAGACTGGACTAACACTGAGACAGACAACTAGTCAAGGTTAAGCGAATAAGAGACTATGTAATGCTCACCTATAAACGAGAATTCTACATCATATCCCCACCTACAGGATTCAGGCCTCATTTTGGGAAATGGGACTGACAGATTGTAAGGGCAAGAAGCAATGGATGACAAGAAAACAGTGTTTTGTGGACACAGCAAGGCAGTTGCATATATGCACTCACAGAAAATGTAAAAGCATCCACAGCATGGAAAGGGGAATTAGATGAGAAGTCTCACCCTTAGGGATGTGCTAGTGGAAACTGATAGCTTCTGCAAGAGGGAAAGTCGGCTTTCTTCAAGAGTGTTTTTCAGGGTGGATGAACCATACATCCAGTGATGTGTAGATGGTAAAAACAGGACTGCAAGAACTGGGCTGATTCATTTTAAAACACACACATACACAGAGCTGTGTGGTAGGCAAGAACTAAAAAGGGTAAGATCTAAGAGAAATTCACGGAGGGGTGAATATGTTTAAAATACACTTTATCAAGTTTGCAAAGAACTAATAATAGTAAAAGGAAGAAAATGTAAAAACAAGATTCATAAAAACTCATACACCATGCTCATTCACAAACCATTCAACACAATGTAGGTACTACATTACTAGAAGTTCAATGGCCAATGAAATTAAACTACTCAAGTCACAAACACACACCTGAAGGTGGAAAAGCCCCAAAGCACTTAAAGGGGCTCTGTGTTCCTCAACTAATAATTTCTGCATATCTACCAAAAAGGAGCAAGGAGAGGATTTATTTGCCTGCCTTAAGGGATAAAAAGAAATGATTAAAAGTGAGGCTAGTCATTGCTGAGACATCCACACAGAGACTCCAAGACAATAGAGAAGGGAATGAGAGGGAGACAGGCCCTGAGAGGCTCCCACTCACGGAGAAGGAATCCCACGTAAAAGGAGCAGAGACTATGCCACAATTAACAACCAATAGCAGCACAATGGATAGAAGCACTGTTTTCTGAAATAAAAATATATGATTCTGTAATCAAAAAGTTTCACAAAATCCAAGCTAGTTGTAATAGAAAATAAATACATAGTTAGTCATATTTGGTAAACTGCTTGACCTACAGCAAACATAAATATTCCGTATCAATGCAGTAAAGGTAGCAAAAGTGCTGCCTATAGGATATAATTAATTAATAAATATGTAAAATATGTTTTTGTGAAATTAGAGGAAATCATGAAAATGGGTTTAAAATGACCCATAATATAGCCAGGTAACATAAAACATTTCAATTTTCAGAATAATTTTAGGGTTTTTTTTCCAACTAAGGAAAAAACATTAGTGACTAGACGCTCATATGTAGTTGTGTGTTTTTTCTAATTGTATCCTATGACTTCAAATAATGTATCTTCATAATTTAATAATTGAAGAGGTTGCTTGTTGATTACTACATAATGCATTCAAATGGACATATGTCCTTCATCTTAATTTAAATCTTGTAGACACCCTATGTGATAGGCATTCATTATTCTCCTTTATAACACAGTGACCCACTGAGTTTGTAGAGGTGTGAGGAAGACAATCAAGAATTCAGTTTCTAATCCTGCAATTCTAAATCAGTACACTTTCAAGTATACTAACTCAGTTTTCAAAGAATGAACTTTATTTCTCAGACTGACTGGCATAATTGGTGTTGTTATTTTTTTTTTCCTTCTCTCCTCTCTGTCAGAGTCAAGTCCCAGAGGAAGTAGGAAAAGTGTCAAGTTTTCTTTAAAATGTATATCACTTGTCATTGGACGAGTTGGAAATCTCCTTCCCAAATCCTTTATGTTGAAATAAAGCACCCAAACAGTTTGCTTAATTAGAATCTGGAGAATCTACAATATATGCTGAATTTAAAACTATTTCCAAGAAACTTCTCATTAGCTATGATTTGCAATAATACTGAGAAAAATATGACAAGTAATTTATCTTCACATTTCTCCAAAAGTCAGTTACAAAGCAATAGAAGTCAGTCAAAGACATGATGATTACAATTCTTATTGTAAAAAAAACATATTGTGATGATTTTACTTCGTTTGGGGCAGCAGGAGAGATTGTTCCATATATATGTGTGTGTGTGTGTGTGTGTGTGTGTGTGTGTGTGTGTGTGTGTGTGTGTGTGTATGTATTTATGTATGTATATAGGTGGCCCCTAACATTTTCCCTCATTAATTTACTTATTTGTTCATTTTACAGCCCAATCACAAGCCCTCTTTCTCCTCTCTTCCCTGTCCCACCCTCCTACTCCCTGCTCTCCCCTTCCCTGCCCACCATGGCACATCAAGTTGCATCAGCCCTGCTGTAATTGCTAGGGAACTCACTTGAGGACCAACTGGCTGTCACTTCATATGTGCAGAGGACCTAGGACCAACCCGTGCGCGTTCTTCAGTTGGTGGTTTAAACTCTATCAGCCCCTCATGGGCCCAGGTTAATTTCCTATGTAGGTCTTCTTGTGGTGTCCTCGACCTCTCCAGCTCCCTCGATCTTTCCCCTAACTCTTCTACAAGACTCCTTGAGTTCCTCCTAATATTTGACTGTGGGTCTCTGCATCTATTTCCTTTATCTGCTAGATGAAGCCTCACAGACGACAGTTAGGCTAAGCCCCTGTCTGCAAACATAGTGGGGTATCATTAATAGTGTCAAAGGTTGGGTCTCTCCTCTGGGGTGGGTCTTAAGTTGGGCCAGTCATTGGTTGGCCATTCCCTCAATCTCTGGTCATCTTTTATCCCTGCACATCTTATAGGCAGGGTCCAGGGTTTTTTGGGTAGGTCGGTGTCCCCCCTCCATCCACTGAAGTCCTGCCTGGCTTTGGGATGTGGCCACTTCAGTCTCAGTATCTCACACTGCTATAAGTCTCAGCTAGGGTCATCCACATATTGTCCCATTCCAGCTCTCCAGCTTGTCCCAGAGATGTCTTAACACTAATTTCCCTTCTCTTTGCCAGCCTTCTCACCCCCGTGCCTGCTCTTCCCACATCTGAGGGGGTGGAGAGGGGTGGCCTCTGAATTTTTAAAATTTATTTTTAATTAAGTGTATTACAGATTCTCAGCACCACATAGCTGCTAACAACAGACTGTGACTCAGGTTCCAGAAGATGTGATATCCTCTTCAGGCTTCCAAGGCCACCCTTGTGATTCAAATGTACAGTCAGGCAAAATATCCACACAAATAAAATAAAAATAAATACATGCAAAAATAATGCTTTCCTTCATTACTGATATTCATTTCTATTTATTGCTATGGGTTTGCAAAACTATAGACCTTTGACTGTCTTCATAAAACATATCGCTTTGTATGTAATTACTAGCATGCATTTCCACTTTCAAAAATATAGTGTGAGATTTGTTTTGAATGAATTGTTTTTTAATGAGTAGAGCAGAAAATGCAGAGGTGGCAAGACAGGTTTAATCAAGTGTATGGTAACTCAGCAGATGTGTCAAGAGGGTCTTAAGGATCCCCAACTCCTGAATGATTGGTGACAGTCATTACAGTGGTACCTACTACCTGCTGAAGTTGGGTTAGGACAATGCTAATTAAACATCTCCTTTAACAGGCTACAACCTTTTGCTACCATTAGTCAAGAAAGTTAAACAAAATCAGAGAAAGTTAATTAAAACTAAATAGTTGGGGTAATAAAAGTAAATGAGTAGTGTTCACTTAGGCTCTACAATCAGCTACATGGATGGTTGCATCGCTATGGATAATTAACTTACAATTTGAATATGCAAACATCCTTGGTTTACTATTAGAGCCACTGAGAACAAAGGCGGAAGTTATTTTTCTCATCAGCTATTTATCACCTTCCCTCTCTTCAGATAGCAAATGCTTCATGCACTCATACTCAGCGTCATTATATCTTAAACTATAGACAAGGAGAACATCACACTGTTTACTCACACCTCCCTTCTGAGCCAATAGGTTTGACTTCTCTAGTCTCCTGCTACACTCCTCACTGAAGAAAACACCCACAACTATGTCTGACATACGTTCCACTACTTAGAAACATGCTTTATTCTCAGGATCTGAAAGGACATGGGGGAGGGAAAGAATATGAACAAAATATATTTAAAGTAAAAATTGTTTTAAGTAACAAATATATATTCATTGTACCTCTTTCCAAATAGTTATTTAGCATATAAAACATGATAATCTTTCTGGAAAATGACCCAGGCATGATGGCGCATGCCTGTAAGCGAAGAATTACATGGACAGCAACGGGAGAAGCAGGAATCCAAGGCCGTCACTGGCTACATTGTGAATTTGAGTTCAGCCAGAGATATTCAAGCCTATCTCAAAAATATATCACTTGGCCATGCATATTTTGTCAATATCCAATTCAGTTGTCTTTTTCCAACAAAGGTTCTAGAAAGATCTACATACATCTCTTTTTTTCCCCTTAATTACTATCCACTCATGATACTCAGACTTCTGCTCTTCAAGACAACTCCAAAGGCATTCCTGGCAAGTTCACCAGTAAACATTCTGGCTATGAGCTAGAAATCATAGGTCTGCCCTCATTTTTCTGAGCCAACTGTAGAAGTGTAAATGTTTGTTCACTCTGCAGGTTCCCTATCCTATACTTGCCATAAAGGACACCACCATATTCTTAGGTTTTAAATATCAGACATGCCTATGTCAGTTTACTCTCTTCATGACTTCCATCAAGGGTGAGCATGAGCTTGGACGTGTGATCATGTGTTATTCAATGCAGGTGTGACCACCACATATCTGAAGAACAGAGGACAACATCGAAGGTTGGTCATCACCTTGAATCATATTCCAAGCCAATTTTCTTTTATTTCTATTTGTTTGTTTGTTTGTTTTGATGGATATGCCAGGCCAGCTGGCTTGTAAGCTTCCAGGATCCCTCTCTGTCTCTCCTTCCCACTTTCACTTTGGAGTGTGGGAAACACAAAAGATGTTTTACTACACTAGCTTTTATGATGACGATGCCCCGAGGATGCAAAGAAGTCATCGCATTTGCATGGCAAGATTTCTACCAACTGAGCCATCTCCCCAGCTCCCACCCCATGTTTGACCTTAGAAAGCCTGAGACCCTAATAACAGAATTTAACAATCACTGTCTTGATAACAGCCCAAGGTGTCATAATTTTAAGTTGCTACTAACTACTTCCATATACTTATGTATGACTGGAATGCCTCTTCTGAATTTCAAATTGGTATTTTGTTTGTTTGTTTGTTTTTGCTGTTTCTCACATTTATTAATGCCACATTGTAAATGGTACTTAGACAAGTGTGCAGTGATGTTACATGTCTACCTTACCTAATATAGTTTGCTTAAGCTTAGTGGACTCAGAGAGCGGTTAATGATGGCCATGGGCAGGTGCAGGACTGGAGTCTTTCAAAGCTTTACTTCTTTTATCAGTACTCCTGATTTTATAAAGGATAAGGGTCATTAACTTCATTTCTACCCAAATTTCCTGGTAAACCTGGGTATAGTAGGGTTTCATTGGGACCCAGACATTCTGAATAAGGCTTTTGAGGCATCTCAGCAGAACAAGGACACAGGCCATACAATATTCACTAAAACTAAAAATCCCTCTATTTCAAAATAGAAAAAAATTTCAGGAATTTGTCTGTAATATGGCCTTGTGTTAATGTGGTCCTCTTTAAAAGCAAACTATATTCTACATATGACAATTTTTAAAAATTACAGAGTTCATGGTAGGCATGGTAACAGGAGAACCCTTACATGACCCAGGTCAGATGTCTTTCCTCATGAGTCTGTATAGTCTAAATACCAAGCATATTAAAATGCTCCAATTTTTGTAAATTAATTTAATTAGACAAATATATTGTTATAAATTCATTTACTATAGGAAAAAGTATAAGGTCTTAACAACTTAAAAATATTTCTCAATACTTTAGTATGCTTTTATTTCTAATTTTAATAAGATATTTCCTATTTTCATTTGTATTATAAGAAAAATTGATTACTTTCAGATTCTATCAAATTTTCAGTTTATTATTAATCATAGAAAAGTTCAATATATTATCTATTTGAAATGCTAATCAGTCTTTTAGAAACTAAATAAACATATTCTTATCTCAAGTTTGTTTTAGACTTATTTATCTAGATATAAAATTAAGTATTCTATTCAAACTTTATCTTAGAATCTAGCCTAATTGTTCATCCACTCAAGTAATATTTCAAATTTTGTCTTATTTTATATATTTACCATGTCACAAACCCTGGCAAGTAAGTTTCTGTTGACTCTTGGAAGTAACAAGCTACAAAGAGATAATTACCAAGTAAATGCACATTGTATAATGAAGGCTACAAATATAGTTATAAGTCTGTAACCAATGACCAGTTAAATACAGATGTTTGCAGAGAAGTGAGCACTCTGAGAGAAAAAGCAAATACCACATGATATAAGAAATAAGTGGAATTTCTAATAAGTGTAATGAGTACTGATAGGTTGGAAATAAAACGACAAAAGAATTAGATTTGAACTAGATGAAGATAGAGAAACAAGATTACATTTTTGTTTGTTTGTTTACTTGTAATGAGAACCTGAAGATTTTAAATTAGGAATAACACTGTTGGTGACCCAATTTTCACAAGTTCAAATTTTTCTGTGAACCTCGGTGTTAGAGTGTGTCATTTTTCACAGCATGGCTCGGCTCTGTGTGATGTCCATAGTTAGAGCTTAGCATCACGTACTCAATTCTGTGCTTCCTCACAGAAGCCCAGCTCTTTCAAGTAGGACTCAAATGGTGACCTCTGACTTCTTAAGAAGGCTTAAACTCTATTTGAATAAAATCTAGGTTTCAAACCCCAGGCAAACTCCTTTAAAATGTCAAGCTTTAGCTTTCAGTCTTTGCCAGTTTTCTGCTATACTAACAACACAGCACTGTCCTCATAATTCCTTCCTCTGTGTATGAAACCTACTAGTTAGACAGCCAAGTGACCACTTCTCCTGGCTTGTCATCTGGTAATGCAACTCCTACTCCTTTTATAACCATCTTGCAGTGTTCAGGAAATTTCGCAGTGTCCTTACAGAATCTGTTTTCTTCTGGACTGAAATCACACAGTATAAAATCTAAACAGCTAAATAGCTGGCCAGATTCACATCGATAGAAATCGTAGGCTACCTCTTATTTGTAGACCCTAGATTGAAAGTTTGTTGCATAAGTCTGAAAATAAAAAGGGACAGTTAGAGTGAAGCAGGTGATCTTAAGAGGAATAGACCTGAGGTTGGCTGGGCACTGCTTGGGGAAAGTTGAAAGTGACAAGTAACCCTTGGAAATATCATAATGAAACCATTACTTCATAAGCTAATTGTAAACATTCATTCCAATGAAGGAATGAAAGAGATTTGATGTTTCTCTTGTATTCTTCCATTCTAAACAAGCTCAGGGGTTGAATCAAATCATAAGGAGAGAGAAAACTGCACAGCCCTGATATATGAGCCTTTATCTTCTGGCCTGGGAGCTTTGAGTCCCATATTTTTAAAAAATTGCAGTGGTAATAGGAAAACCTAAGAAAATTTTACTTTGGGCAAAACTATGTACTTCCATCTACATGAATGCCATCCAAGATAAAAGGGCAAGGGCTTAAATCTCAAGTGTGGATCTCTAAGTATGCCTAGGGACAGAGAGCTGAACAAAGAGAATCCCTAAGTTTGCGGTTTCCTGCAAGAAAGGAATATTTGAAAATGAAGTGTTCAGATCCCCAAGGGTCTTAAGGGGGCTGCCCTGACCCTTTGTCTCCTTCATACCCTTATCTAACATTCCCCTGATATGATGCACCATGAGAACCCCTTAATTATCAAGGTCCATGTGAAATTTTCTCAAATTCACCAGATTGATTTTAAACATATTTCTATAAATGTGGATCCATTTTAGTCTATGCGTTTATGTCCAAACTTACAATACCAACTTCGTCCTTGACAATTTTACCAAAACACTTGGTGACTATGACTCTTTCTACAGAGCTCTCATAAGGAAGGTGTTTGGCAGTAGTTCTTTTTTTTTTTTTAAGAAGATTTATTTATTTATTTATTTATTTATTCATTTATTTATTATACAGTGTTCTTCTTCCATGTAAACCTGCACACGAGAAGAGGACATCAGATCACATTATAGATGGTTGTGAGCCACCATGTGGTTGCTGGGAATTGAACTCAGGACCTTCGGAAAAGCAGATGGCACTCCTAACCTCTGAGCCATCTCTCCAGCCCCTCAGCAGTAGTTCTTAAGGAGCCTCTCCAGAACACCACCACCACCACCCTGCTGGGTGTGCAGGAAAAAACAAACCTCTTGCTTCTAACCTGGTCCTACTGAATGAGAAATTCTAAGGTGAGACCTGTAACCTCAATGAACTGTTCTAGGTTAATCTGATATAATGTTCTCAGCATGTTTCATTCTAAGACTGTTATCAGGAGCAACAGAGATGCACAAAAGACATATATATATATATATATATATATGGATGTGTGTGTATGTGTTTTATGTGTCTGCCTATCTTTGTCTCTGTCTCTGTCTCTCTGTCTCTGCCTGTCTCTCTCTCTGTATGTCTCTCTGTCTCTCTGTCTCTCTCTCTCTGTGTCTCTGTGTCTGTCTCTGTCTCTCTCTGTCTCTGTCTGTCTGTCTGTCTCTCTCTCTCTCTCTCTCTCTCTCTCTCTCTCTCTCTCTCTCTCTCTCTCTCTCTCTCTCTCGTGTGTGTGTGTGTGTGTGTGTGTGTGTGTGTGTATTAGGTCATCCTCAGTTTTCAATCTTCCTACCTCACACTTCATGCCTGAGATGGCGGATGTGAGGCCGCTTCCTGACTTTGGATTTTGTTCTTTTGTTCTAAATATTTATGTTATTTTTAAAACTTGGAAATAAATAAAAAATGTCACATGCCCAAATCAGCTATACCTAATTCAATAAACTGTGATACAATTAGAACTAGCATTCAAAACAGAAGCTGTCAAGTTTCTAATTAAGTTTTACATTTTTAGGATCAAAATATATCTTCTGCCCTTACCCACTATACTATAAAAAAGAAAGAAAAGAAAGGAAAAAACAAAAAGACAAAAAGCATGAGAGAATTAGATCTAGAAAAAAGAGTTCGCTCTACCTATAGAAACTCATGTCCCTTAGGTGCATTTAGTCCTTGTGTCTCCTGCAATATGCACTCTTGCATGTTCTCTTTCTGTTCTACTTTACCTATGTGCAGATTTGTTTACATATGGACATGTATGATTGGCTATATCTGACATATGAGAAAGAACATGGTGTATGTTTCTAAGATTGTGTGACCTTGCTTAGTGTATATACTCTAAGTTCATCAACTTTCCTGCAAACTTTTAAATTTCATTTTCTTTGGAAAGTAGCAGTAGTGTTTTACATAGATAGGCTAAATTTTCATTATGCTTTCATCTGCTGATGCACAGTGAGTTTCATTCTAATCCTTTGCTAGAGTGATTAAGTAATAATAAACATGTGGAGGGTGACTTGTAGACTAAAGGCTAACTACTGGAAGACCTGTATCATAACGCATGAATCATCAGGTTTCTTTTCAATCAGGTGTTTGAGCATGCTTTTTATAACTGAGGTGTTGAAAACTATGAAATTTATCATCTTGACGTCTACTTCCTTATAACCATCTTTTCTTTTGTTTAAGTTACAAGAGTACTGAGCTGATGATGATCAAAAAGAAGACATAATATGGGAAGAATTATATAATACTTCATAAGTCACAATTATTTCTTAGTTTCCCAGTAAGTTGCATGTAAATTCCTTCCATATGGGTCATTTTAATATTAATATGCCCACAATTCCTAATTTGTTCTGACTCATATCATTTGTGTCATCATCTGTACTGGACATTTGAAACATACAAGTCATAATTCCACCTCAAAATGCTAATTTCTAAAGGAAAGTAACATTATGGCACCGAGACTAGCTCTGAAACTCTCAATATTAATAATCATTTTACACATATAAAATATTACTTCTCTTAATGGATTAATTTTGTTCTCCTTTGTGATGGTTCATCAACCTCTTTGGTCGTGCCAGGAGTTTAGAAAATGGGAATGGCTTTCATGAAGCTACATTATTAATTGTCCAAGGATAAGAATCTATTAGTATTTTAACTTTCATTTATCATTCATTTAACTAGATATATGAATTTATTCCATGGTTCCAGTTTTGGAGAGCTATATATGCCCATGCTCTGGAAATAACGTGATAAATAAGGCACTAGCTCCATTTTCTAGCATTTTTAATAACTGTGGAAACAGATGGATAAAACTCTTGTTTCCTATTATCCCTTGCTTTAATTTTCAGTCAGTCATTGTTACTAAACTGTAAGTTATCCAGGGTAGTAGATATTCTGACTCATCTTTGTATCGTTATATCTGAGACGAGAATTCTACCATGATAATTTTCTGGATGCTGGAAGTGGGATAGATACTGTAAGGATTTTGGGGGAAAACATGTATTTAAATGGAGGATCAATATACCAAGGAGAAAGTGCTTACCTCATCTCAACAGAGATGTTAACTCTTGAAAAGTGCAACTATAAGGGCAAGAGTGTATACAACACCATACAACAACAAACCTTTGGCCTTAATTCTGCACAAACTTACCATGTGCAAAAGATTCTCAGGCTTTCCTCTACGGCCCTAATCTGGCTCAGTATGCTTCATGACCTGTCCGATACCCCACTACACACACATATAATTCAGAATATTCATCTACAGAAGTCAAATTCCTCCAGGGTTTGCTGCACACTGGACGTTTGCAGTTTTCACACACTAGCTTCAAACCTACTGCCAATCATCCTCTCCAGCATGAACAAGGATACTGAATTTCCATCTGGGTCGTTAGTGAGTTAGAGCAGTATTTCTGTACTACGCCAATGTACAGTTTCCTAAGGAAACATATACTTCCCTGTTTTCTTTCATGGACAAAGATACTGAATTTCCATTTCTGGGTGGATAGTGAGTTAGAGCAGTATTTCTGTACTGCGCCAATCTACAGTTTCCTAAGGGAACATATACTTCCCGGTTTCCTTTCATGGTTGCTACTGACATTGACCTATATATGAGGCATTAATAACCTATAGCTTCTGTAACTATATCAGATTGCCTTGCCTATCTTGTGTCTTTTGCCATTAGAAAGGGAAACAGTTTTGAATGTCTCTTCAAGAAATGCAAAAAGGGTGCGTTTCAAAGCCATGTGTTGAGTGACAACTTCCATTAAGTATATTGTTTCAGTTGCTGGCTTCCAGGGGAGGGGAGAGTCAGTCTTCTTTCAGGTTTTCCCTGGTACTTACCCATTCTCCTCTAGATCACATACCCATATATATATATATATAGGCAGCACTAATTTGAATGAGTTTGCTACAAAGAAAAAGAAATGACAAGAAGTTGGGAAGATGGAATGTGAAGGTACACCTGGGAGTTCAAAGGAGTAGTATGAGATACATATAATCAAATTACAATGTGCACCAAAATGCAATTCTTTAAAATTAATCACATTTTATTATTATTAGGCACAAAGCCAGAACCTCTATGAAATAAAACAATATAAACAAACAAAATTGATTGGGCCTTATTCCAGAATCTTGGGTTGCTCAGTTGTAGTGAAGATGGATAGCAGATTTTACTGATAAGTTTAAGGGACATGAAGCCAAGACACGTTGTTCATACTTGGCTCTGGTCTTTCTTATTGGCTGTACAACTTTAGACAATCACCTAGTATCTATGTTTTAACATTCTTTTTTGTAAACAATGCAAATGATATTCTCTATCATAAAAATTCCATCTGAAAATAATGAAGGTAAAACTGCAATACCTACTAGTATCTATATTTATGCTATTTATATCTATATCAATAAAATAAGCAAACTATGTGTCATGAACACTATCTTATGTGTCTATATGTATGAATGTTTGATATTTGAAAAAAAATAGTCCATGAAACAAATTAGATTGTTTGTAAGGTCTAGACACTCTATGTCTAACAATGTTTCCCTCATCATTACACCATTTGAGAAAACAGGAATTTGGGGGTTTATATTTATTTTTTTTGTCCTGTATTATAAGGCTGGATGGATGATGAGTTTCTGTACAGCCACTAACCGCCAAGAATGAAATTTTCATACATAAGTCTACACACAGGAGAAGGATAGAACAGTTAGCCTTTGAAGCTAACTGACATCAGGAAATGCATTATCACACTGCAAAAGAAATCAAATCAAATTAAAATACCCCTTCAGTTTACTTGTCAATATTTTTTAAAACATACTCCATGTGTCTAAATTTTCATTTTTCGGTTTTAACTTATAACTTACAGGTCATTCTTAGAAAAGATTCAGAACTATCAAAACAAATATAATGCAACAAAAATACCCAAATAGAATAAAACAGAAGAAACTTACACTAATCTCTAACAAACAAATATTCGATGGTGTACTTTTCAAATATCTATTAAGGATTCATCAGTATTTGATTGTGATGGGATTCAAAGGGTCGGAGAGAACTGTTTTGTTTTATGTCATCGAATTGAGATGACAACCATTTTATCTCCCAGAAAGGGTTGATGTCAACTGAACATCTCAGTGAAATCAAGCATAGCATTGTCACAATCAGTTTTGTAGTTTGTCAAATGGCATTTGAGATGTATATATTAGTATGATATAAAGCCTAGATGTTCTATAGATAATAAAATCTTAACTACGAGAAAGTCTGAGCAAAAGAACATAGACTTTAAGTGTTTCTTTAGAGTGATAAACATGCCCAGAAAGTGACAAAGAGGATCTTTAGTCCTAATCATTATGGGTAACAAATAATTAGACTAGAAATAAATCTCTATTTGTTTGTTCATTTCATTTAGTACACTTTTATGAACTTTTCAATACTTATAATCAATGAACACTGAATCATAGCCCCATACAATTGATGATGGTAACTTTTCATGAAGAATTAATGAAATATTTAATGAAACTTACTTAACAACAAAGCTTAAAGGACAAACACAATGAGAAGTAAAAAAAACCCAAATGCTTACATAACCAGGACAAGAGATTTAAAGAAATCTAAGGCTTTCTAGTTACCTACATTACGATCCCCCAAAATGTGAGGAATTAGCCCAAGAAGTCTTCAGGGGGCCATAAAAGGCCTCCAGTTTTATACTTTGGTTTAATTCGCTAAGGAAATTCACCCTCTTTTAGAAGAGGGTGAATAATGTTTTATATGTCCTATTTTCCATATACTAAATCTTGCTCTTTGCGCATGGTCACTCCAAATGCAGCGCACTGTCTCCATTCCTGTGGGTCCAGATCGAGCTTTAAGACAGATGGCAGCAAATGATGCAGAACATTTCTTCCATGACACAGCTCATTCGTTTTTCTCTGTATAGAAATGACCTCGAGCTTTCTGCTCATGGCATAATGGATAAGGTACTAGAGCAGGAATCATAAGAGCATCCCCAGATTTGGTTTTACAACCAACTATGTGCACATATTGGGAAGACACTTACCCTTTTTATTCAATTTTCCTCCACTCCAAACTGACTAGGCTGATAAGACAAGCTGCATAACCATTTTGTATAACTTTTTCCTACTTTTATGGAGCCATATGTACCTTTACATTAAAAAAAAATCACTCAACTGATCACAAGAATGAAATATTATATAATAAAAATTTGTCAGTATATAATGTTTGGACAAATGTCTTTTCCAATTATAATCTGGAAGAAATAGGAATTCTCCAATACTTACCCAATCTAATAAAATTATATAACGCCTGACCATACCCTTGAAGTATAAGTGAAAATGCATAGCTATAACCTAAAAATAACATTTTCTTATCATTATATTCCTATCGTCAAAAGTTTTCTTTCATGGTCTTTTTCTTACAAGAACTATAAAAATCTGATAGCATTATTTAGCCTCTACCCTTCCATTTCAGTACTAACGATTGACAACTTTCCTGCAACCATTCTGTAATTACTTCAGTTCAGACTCTTGGCTTCTTTTACTAGACACCCCCTACCCTTAACCTTCTGTCAACCATTCCTACTTTGATGCTCGGGCTAGTATTGAGTCAGCCTCTTTCCCAGTCAGAACCACCACCTGTTGCTGTTAATAATTCTAATCTTCTACTCTAATTTCTCCCCAGTGATCTCATTAGTTTTCCCCTAAATATTGTTAGGTTATCAAAAGATTGTCATTCTCAAGTCAGTCCTCTGATAGACTCTGGAACCTTGATGTTACTCATACTGAAATCATGACATGCTCCTAAAGTTCATGCTTTACTTTCCCATGTCTGCAATCACATTGTTCATCAGTCCTTTCAATTCGTGGTGACACTGTTGCTTGACTACATCCCCATCTGGTATATTTCTTTGGCATATGTATTACTGCCATACCCTCTTAATTAATTTCTGTCAAGCTAGTTTTCCTTCTGTCTAATCCATCATCTGAATTATTGTTGAAATTCTCCTTCTGAGACAAAAATAAGATTATGCATGTCATTTGTCACTTCCTTGTAGTTTAGCAATGAAAAGTTTATAAAGGATAAATCCTGAATTTCATAACACATCCATTAATATCTTTAGAATTCTAGATTTATCTTCCCCTTCTCCTAATCTAGTAAAGTAGGAGAGGAACACAAGTTTACCTGTAATAAATATATGATATGTGTTCACGTTAAAAAAATACTGCAGACTTCCCAATCATATTATAATTATGTGAGGTGTTCTTATATACACAAGGAAACTAATGGCACAGTTCTCGCTCATCAGCCCAGTCACATAATTTGACAAATATAAACACACCTATGAGAGTAGTAGCTTGGTTTACTAAACAATAAGGCCTTCTAAAATTTCTTTAGTGCAAAGTAGCTGTATGTTGCCTTTGGCATGAAATTTGTGAGATTTCTTCTGCCAAGAAAACAGGTCATGTGTTTCATTAATCTATAGTCTCATGAATAGTAAACCAAGGATGTAATAAAGAATGAAATGATGCCCACAGTTTTTTCATAGTGACAAAAATAAAAAAAAGATAATGGGAAAGTCTATTCATAAAAATTCCCCCCAAAAGCAATTCATGATAATACACGTGTGTTTTATCCTTTAGTCACCATCTTAGACTGCCAAGTTCCAATTTCAAAAATAAAGGGACAGTGGAGAAAGAGAGGAACAAGAAATGATAAAAATGCTGAATGATTTTGGTCCTAACATCTTTGGCTGTATGTTATATTTTTACCTAAAATGAACCTAAAATGGCTAAAGGATAGCCATTTCACAAGGACTAACTGTTTAGTTCTCGTCCATTGCTATAAAACCTTCCAAACCTACAGCAATTGACTTCCTTGCTTATACATACCACAATTTCCGTTTTAGTGAGTTTTTATTGACAGTTCCCCTAGGGATTTACAATCTTACTGCAAGTGTGAAGTGCAATGGCCACCATTAATAAAACTGTCACCTTGGCAACAAGATCAAAGCCATAAAAAGTCATCTTAAAGACAGCCCCACGGACCCTTTACTGGCCAGCTTTGTCTGCAATTTCACTGGATGCATTATTATAGGGGGGTAAATGACAGCAGTAAAAGAACTGCTCAAGTTCAGAGAATAATAAAAAAAAGTCATCAAGTGAAATCTGGAACTAGGGGATCCAAGTACTCCTTATGGGTTATAATTACCCATTTACAATTCACATCTTTACGTATATTCTCATAAGCAAAACATATAGAAAGCCAAATGATCAGACGTTTGCTAGAAGAGCAAAAAGTCAGAAACACATAATTCAGTTATGTGACAGAATGTTTAATATTGTCAAACAATTAACTGAGTACAATGATGTGTATACACAAGTTCCAACAAAGAAATATCACCACATGATGCTCGGGTAACATCCTATAGTGACATCCAGAGACCAATATGTCACTGGGGATTTTTGCTGCATATGTTTCTTTCACAAAATTTTACCATTCTTTGTTTCTTAGATAAATATCACATTTTAAATGAAATATAAACCAAAATATCCCTTAGGGAAAAACCTGCCCTTGCATTTGTCTTTAAAAAGCAATATTTAATTGCTTCTTTTAAACAGGAGGAAATCATATGGAAAATGAACAACAAACCAAAACACACAAAGCAGTGACTTCCTGGACACATAAGGTCAATATATTAAAAGAAAAGTTAGAAAAATTAATGCAAATTGACTCTATAATCAAGACATTATAGACTAATGTTTTAAGTAGCAGTGCCACTAGTGGTACCAACATATGTATACATATATGTGTAGCTTAGGATATATCTTAAAATCCCTCTGTTTAGACAAGAAATATACATTTTGGAATCATTAATATAGATACAAAAGCTAATAGGTTTCAAATCTTTCAGTGGGAAGTAAGGACACTTGTATTGAATATCTTAAATATCTTAGATACCATGATATAAAATAGATGTTCAAGATGACATGGAAAAAGTTAAAGAAAATGATGTCAATTTTCAGAATTTTTAAAAAAACTTCCAGAATTTAATACATTTTATTGTATTGTTGTATTAATGAAATTCGTATCACATCTTAAATAGGCAGCTTTTTAAAAAGATTACTCAATTTTGGGGAGGCCCGTTCATCTCTATTTTAATATTTTAATATGATTTAAAATATAAACCCATTTAAGGTAGAGATAGTTATCTTCTCTTTTCCTCTGCAAAGACAGAGACTACCACTTTACTGTAACTATCCATGTATTTTACATGAAAATGACTTTTTTGTGCCTATATATGGGCTTGAACAGCTTTCTCTCCATTGTTGTTATGTATAATATCCATATATCCTTTTTAATTTGATATGATAATTTGGAAGAGTAAAAATATCTAAGCATCGTATTAAAATATCATGAAAGACTAAAACAAAGGCCACTATCCTCTGGAGAACAGGTTATATGGAAGCACTCCACACCTTTCTTTCTTTTTTTTTTTCATTTTTTTTTACTTTAAAATTTTTTATTATATATATATAATATATATATAAAATAAGATACATACAGCAAGAAGAACCACAAAACAATCAGGAATTATATAAATATTACATTTATAATGTTTTGGCTACTTGTATTTGGCAACCTGGAAGAAAACATCTTTCCTGTCTTGGTGAGCCTAAAATTCTGAATGTAAATCAATATCTATCATATCTCATCTCTATCAATTTAAAACATCCTTCTAGACTTAAAACATCTTAACTTCTGAACAACTACACCTAATTGTAAAATTCAACTATCTGTTCTTCAACCCCATCAGAGATTTGAGAAGGAATAAAATTAATAACCTGAGTATGCAGGGAGTGCATGTTAGCTACTTCCAAAGTGAAAAAATGAAAGAGACAGTTTGCTGCCTGAACAGTCACCCAAAACTCTCTATAGTGTTGGAGCATCATCTTCAGTCTTCTAGCCCAATATATCTGACAGACATATTTGTGAAGCAGGAACTATTGAGGACTTGCTTACCCTGTCATGACAGAGTTTAGCCATTGACTCTGTCTCCCTTCTTCCAAGCTTGCCTACTTTTAGGCAGAATTATGTTTATCGTAGAACAATGACATTCTGCCCAGTGGCTTGTTTGCCACATTGGAAGCCATCTCCATAAAGAGGTTCTGTAAATATTCTTAGACACTGGTTTATCACAGCAACAGAAAAGGTACTAATACACATCCACATAGTTTTACTCCTGCATGAGTTATTTCAAGTAATTGAAGAAAACTGTGAAGTGTAAAAATCTGAATTAATAGGGCTTTGGTCCAAAAGAGTTTTCAAGTCCAAACAAAATAAAGAGGGGTATCCTAATGTTTGAATAGATTTTTGATACTCCTGAATAAACAATTTTGTGTAACTGAAAGTATGTTTGTCGGGTAAAGATTTTACCAAATATTTTATAGTCATAAATTCCCTTCAGTATGAGTTCTTTAAGATCCTCAAAGACTACTGTGATACCTAGAGGCTTTAACAGGTTGATTACACATTCAAGGTTTTATTCTTGTGTAAGATAACAGAAAGTACAAAACTTTACCACATTTACTAATTTATGGGTCTCTCTGAAGATTTTTCTCTAATTATTTCTAAGACTACTGCTACATACAAAGTCTTTACCACACTGCATAGGTTTTTCTTTCCAGTGTGTGTTCATTTCCACATTTGAAGATGACTGTGCTGTGCAAATGTTGGGAAAAAGTAAAAGTAAATTTTCCTGAGTACTGTCTTTTTGCTATCAGCCACCTTTTAAACAGAGGGCAAAACTAAGTTCAATTTCTCAGGCCCTAAAGGAGCTAGGGACTTCCCAATAGCTGGCAAGCTTTCATTATTCATCTTTTGTTCCTGAAAACATGACTCTTCCTAACCAGGGCTTCTGTTGATGTCCACCGTTTCAAGGCAATGTCAACATCAACTTCCTTTCCTCCCTGTATGTGTGTGCATGGCCATCGCCACTGTCTACACACGTATACTACAGGTAGACAAACATTTGTTATGAGTTCAGTATGAGACTTCAGAATGCAAAGGCATTTGTATTTTTCTAATTTTCACTTTTATATTTGATATTTAGAGTAGCTTCTATTTAAAGAATGTACCAAGTTTTTTTTACATAGTAACAGATTCAAAATTCTAGCACTCCTCTTTTGCCTTGAAACAAAAAACCATTTTAATCTTCTTTGTAACTTTGCTGTGGCATATGTCCCTTACAGAGGCTGTAGTTCCTAGTTTAAATATCAAAAAAGAACTGCATCTTCAATATTGTTATTCTGGTAAATTTTTACATCCAGTTAGTCTGAGAAACTCCCACAATCCTAAAAAGAGGAACCTCCAGTCAGGACTGGTGTCGGACATGAGGGAGGTTTGTTTTGTATTCATACCAGGCACAAGAATTTAGGGCTGCCTTAAAAACTGGTGCTAAAAGACCTATTTCTCCCTCAGATTCCAGTTTATCAGCTTAAGAACCACAAAAATCAATTTCCAGAATGACTAATGCATTTTTGTTATAAGCTATCTAGGTCTCCATTTTCTTTGCCAGAAAAGAGGACTACAGGCATTTTAAAAGCACATATGCATTTTATAAGTCATTGGAATTCATTGTACCATTTTAATACATGCACACATTATGCATTGACCGTGTCTCTTGGCCATTGTGCCATTTTTATTGCTCTCCATCTTCTGCAATCCTACAGTCTATAGTAAGCGCTCTTTCAATTTCAAATCTTCCGTGCTGGCTTCCATATAAGAGAATACATGGTACTTATAATTCTGCCGTCTGCCTTTTCTGCTTAACCTGGCCTCTTCTAGTTCTATCTGTTCTTGGTAGAGGACAGAACTTCATTCCTCCTGGGAGCCAAATAATACCTGAGAGTGTACATATCATATTTTAAATAACCATTCTTTTTTTTTTTTTGATGGACACCATGTCTGGTTCCATTCTTCAGTTAGGCTGAGTAGTGCATCGGTCATAATGAGTAGAGAAATGCTGCTTTTGTATGTTTACTTCATTTCCTTGAATAATTACACTGGAGTCCTGTAGCTGGATCTTATGGAAATTCTTCTTTCATTTTACTGAGAAAATTCTATACTGTTTCAAAGGAAATATATAAATTCACACTCCAGTTAACAGCATATGAAATTTTATGGTTTTCCTAATTTTTCCATCATTGGTTTGCTTTGTCTTTTGGTTCAGGAAACAAAAATTTTTTGTTTGCACCTTACACTAAGGTCTTTGCTCTATTCTTCATTAATCATTGTACAGGATCGAAGAAAACATCAAGTTTAATTTTTCTATGTATATACATGCAAACTTTTCAGCATCAAATTTTAAAAAGAGGCTGTCCTTTCTACATCACATTGTCAGTAACTGTTTGAAAAAACATCAGTTGGTTGTGTTGACTTATTTCTGTCTTCTCTATAGTTTGCTATTGGTCAGTGCATCTGCTTTATGGGAAAAAAATCATGCTGTTGTTACCATGCTTGAGTATTATGTCTATTAATCAGGAATTGTGGCAACTCCACCTTTGTTCTTTTGCTCAAAATTGCTTTAGCTATTCAGTCTTTTTGTTGCCATAAAATTTTAGGACTTTGTTTAGTTTTGTGAATAATGTCATTGGTAGTTTGTTGGAAGGAGATTCCATTTGCAGATAATGTCATACATTATGGAAAGTTTAAGTGAGATAAGACTTTTTTTTCTAACAAATAAGAAAAGAAAATGATAAACTATCACCCTACTTGTTGATGACATTTTGCAGTATGTAGAAAAACCTCTACTAAAAACTATCTGCTACTAAAAGGATCTACTAAAAATCATTAGAATTTATGCATTAATTCAACAAAGTCGCAAAATACAGACTCAGCATACAAATAATGGAACCTTTCCTGAACATCATTAATAAATCAATTGAGACAAAACTAACAGGAAGGAAACCCCATCCATAACACCCACAATGTTGAATAGAAACACAATTATAAGAGGGAAAGTTCTACACCATGAAAAAACAACACAGAACCCATAGAAAACATTAAAATGTAGAATGATCTCTCAGAGCAACTGAACGATTCACAACTGGGCCTCTTTAAAAAGTTATATTTTTTCACAGCCATAATATCCTTACCTAATACGGTCACATAGGCAGTGAAGTTTAGCTGAACTTCAGCTACAATAATGATAACTATACAAATATGTTAAGGAAATATCCTAGGCGATAACACTCCCAGGACTCTCGAGTAAACTCCTCTTGCATCTGTAGTACTCACTGCTCAATCAACGGTAACACACAAAGGTAGAACTTATGATATGGATCTTTCGGTATTTCAAGAAACCTTTTACCAATCCCATCTTCCAACACTCTCCCATCTCCAACAGGTGAGCGTGTTTTATATTTTCCAGACAGCATCTGAACTTCTATCCTTATGAGCTCCTCTCACTTCACATGAGATTGACCAGGACTACAGGTGCATGCCATTGTGTTTGTGTTTTGGCTTCAATAGCTTATGAATTGATGAACACTTATCAGCAAAAATATCACAAATACTCAGTAAGTGTACTTTTGTCATCCCCATATACTCAAGAGTAATGAATAATATGAAAATAAGAAATGTAACTAGATATATTTTAATGAACTTTTTAAATTAGCATATAAATTTTAAGAGCATTATCCAAGATACAACTAGTGATCAAATTTTCCCAAAGAATAACTATTAACAACACAAAAGCATCAGAAATCTCTTACAAATATTTTATAACATAACAAATTAATTCCTGCCCCTTAATTCTTGTTCCAAGATGTTTCTCTCCAGGGGAAATTATATATATATGATTTGTTTATATCAACATTGTCCAATATGATAGCCATTAGCTATTTTAGTTTAATCAATGATATTAACTAAATTTAGTTATCCAAGTATATTTGTCACATGTCAAATGCTTCAGTGGCCACATGACCAAGCAGCTATCACATGGACAGGACTGACATGGGGGTATTTTCCCTTGCCACAGAAGGCATAGAGCACTGGATGAACATCAAAGACAAAAGGAATCAAAACCAAACTGAGCCAGGAAAGCAAAGCTTTTATAAATACAAAAATTCTCAACTCTTCATTCTTTCACTACTTATTTAAATAAAACCACAGAGCAGCAGAATGTTAATATACAATGACTAACTAATATCAAATACCCTAATTTAGAGTTTGCCAAACTAAAGAACCACACAGCAAACATTTTAGGTTCTGTGGACCATTCTTCCCTGTCAATACCACTTAACACTGCTGCCAGAGTGCAAGGGCTCCTTTAAATGATGTGTAATGGAATAGACATGGCTGTGTTCCCACGAGACATCATTTACAAAACAGGCAGTGGGCTGAACTTTGCCTGCAGACTGTAATTCGCCAACCTCCACTCAGGTTGATAGATAAGCACTTCCATGCAAGGTGAAGAATTCTACAGAGGTACACTGTGATGAATTCTAGAATATGTTCAGAATCTATTGGGACACAGGTTTGAGAGGCAGATTTTTGACTGAGCGAACTGGCAGAAATTTCCCAGAAGAGGTGAGATATGAAATGGATATTGGTAAATGAATATGACCTCAGTGAGCATGGAGAGAAGAAATTTCAGCAAGAGTGAACAACTCAAGAGAAGACAAAGGGCTTAACAGCATAGGACTTGTTCAATGAGTTGGTAGTAGGTCACTCTAACTGGAATTGACAGCGACACAGAGTATATATTAGGACGAGGCAGTCGTGCTTTCTAAGTATAGATGAGGCTGTCCTTTTTAACACCAACAAAAAAAAAGCAGTATTTTTCTAGGTGATCAATTGTTTACCCACATTACCACAGAGATTTGTTAAAATGGATTCTTGGATCATAATCTGCAGAACGTCCAAATTCAATAGATTTGTAGCCGGGAACAATGTACATTTTGAACAATCATCCTGAGTCTGAGGCTAACAGTTGTTTGAGGACCGCTGAATACATGGTTAGCTTGAACACCTCTAGCTGCACTTCCTTAATAAATGAAGACAGGCTGAACATCTCAAGTTATTAAAACTTGTTAACCACTTGAGACAGGCTGAACACAGTTGGAATTATGTTAGGCCTATTGTCTAATGTTAACTCTTTCTCTGGAAAAAAAAAAGCCCCAGATGTGTGCAAGTCACTGTTTAATGTAAACGGTTTCGCTACCTGGCAGGCTACCTCATCTCAGAGACCTCAGCCTCAAATACGTTCATCATACCGAGGCAATTAGTATTCCGCCTTGAGATGTCATTTCCAGTTTCAAGACCTCTCATTTCTAGTACTAAAGAAATACTTTTCTTTAGTTATTCTCATTTTATTCCCCTTTGGCACGTTTTGATCAAATCATCTTCCTAGTGGAATGTCCCATATTCCTCCTTGAGATGCATCAGTGAAGTTTCCATAGCATGGGAGTAAGGTTTTGTCAATTCACAGTGGCAGAGAGAAACATTATTATATCTTTGTTAATTCAATGGATATTTTAATGAATCATTGGAATACACCAAATTCTTTAAAGCTACAAGGAAAGGGAAACTAGCTCTTCTAGGTTCTAGTGCAGTCCAGGGGCTCTCTCAGCCAACTGCATTCCAAGTAGACCCTCTTTAACCCAAAGAAACATTTCTATAGTAAAATTCCTTTCACCTTTCATATTCAGGAGGATTTCTTCCTCCCGTCCTGCCTTCCTTTTTATTTTTTTCAAGACAGTGTTTCTCTGTGTAGTCTTGGCTGTCCCGGACTCACTTTGAAGAACATGCAGGCTCATAGCAATCCTCCTGCCTCTGCCTCCCTGAGTACTGGCATTAAATGCATGGGCCACTAAGCCTGGCTTCAGGAAGATTTCTTATAAAAATAACTTAGAGTATCTAAGAGACTTGTAATCTACAGTTTACCTTGATGTGACATCCTACAACATACCATTTTAAGATCAATGTGATTTATTAACTACAATGTGAACTGGAGATATTATCTCTATAAGTGAAAATGTAAATATAAAATTATAAAATGCTCTGAATTTTTCATAGATCTATTGTTATGGGGCTTTCATAAATATAACATTGCCTGCTGGAAAAAAATCATATTTTGAGGAGTAAAATTCAAAGTGAAAACATTTCTTTAAACATCAGTACATTCCTTCTTCATATATTTGCACACCGGGGAGAGCACAAAAACAGCATGAGAAGAAACAGCAGATACCTGCTAAAGAACCAGGGCAGGTACCAACTACAGTTGGAGAGAGGCTATTGTTACACTCTCCAGTGATCTGTTCAAGTCTCTGAGCCAATTTTCAACCCATAGAATTGTAGCAGTTTTTATATTAAAGTCATTTCAAATTATTTAACTATCAGATAATACTTTATTCCAAGCAACTGCCCTTTATCACGAAATAAATAGCCTCAGGGTCATTTATGCTTTGTCATAAATAAAAGGCAATTATTAAATGACAAATTTTAATGATGATAAAGATAGCTATCCTGCACGTTAGAGCTCTTTGTTAAAACACATGGTATGCACTAACTCATCTGATTGTCCTCACACTACAAATGTCACATAGAGTATATTAATCTTATTTTATGAAAATGAATAACAACTTACTCTGACAACTTACTTTCCAAGGATTATAAAACTGCTGCTTTCAGAAGAAGAAAAAAAACCCTATTCATTTAAACATTTGCTTTTTATTTTCAATAGAAGATAATTGAGAGCATGAAAGTATTCATGTACTTGATTCAGAAATGACTCAGGCCTAAAACATTCACAAAATATACAATTTATTCTCTATCAAATCTAAAATCTTAGGAGCCCTACAAAAATTTACCCTTTAGTACCACTGTCCGAACATTAAAGTTGAAAGAATCTCCCACATACATTTTTAACATGGCAACTGTAGCAGGGTGCACGTAATATTCAGTTGGCCCATGCTTCTCTGTTTGCTCAGTATTTCTAATTACTTTGCAGAACCAGGAGGTAAAAACAAATACATAATCCTGAGAGTGGTGAGTACACACCTGTACAGACTGATCCTACTGTCACCACATGCTGACAAGTCTTGGAAACCGACATGAAAACCTTATGATTTGAATAGAACAAATCTACTTGTGCAATAATCTCTTGAATTCTCACAACTGGCCACCCTTTTCCTTGTGCTATATCTGTTCATGCTGTGATCTGACATTTTGCATTAACAGCTAGCCTACATTGCCAGGAGACTACACCAAGTAATATTCCCAAAATTTAAAAATAATGTAACATAGATGTTTTTGACACTAAAAAGACTATATCAGAAGTTTGGCTCTTAAGTCCAAACTAAAACTACCAAGTGAATCAACATTTTATAGAGGGTCCTAGTTAGAAATTCATATCTTTATGTGTTGCTACATAATGCTTAGATTTTAACTCAAATTTTTCTTTTAAAATGTGTTACTTACCCTCCTCTAGTCAATTAAATATTTCTCAGCATTCTTCCTGTGTAAAAATATTATATTTAAATATATAGGACATATTAATAAATAATATGGCCATATAGTTAATTAAATGTTTATGATATAAATATGACAATAAACCTAATATTTATGACATAAAATTTAATAACAACTAATATTGTCAGATAAATTATTCTAAGACAAGAGGCACCAATTGGAATTTCATAGGATTAAAATATATTTTTAACTTCTATATTAAGATGGGTTTACAAATAATTAAAGAATAGAAGTTTATCTTTGAGGTATTACATCCAGACGCTAGAGAGATGAAAGGATAGTTTAGTCAATAAAGAATTTGCAAGGCAAGAAAAAGGTCCGTGTCAAGCCCCAGAACTCACATATAAAAGCAAGGGTAAAAGATTGTGCTTGTAATCCAAGCTACAAGGGAGAGATAGAGGGAGAAAAAGGGAAAGAGAGAGAGGAGGGAGGAGGGAAGGAGGGAGAGAGGGAGGAATGGAGGGAGAAAAGGAGGGAGGGAGGGAGGAAGGGAGGGATGGAGGGAGAAAAGGAGGGAGGGAGGGAGGAAGGGAGGGATGGAGGGGAATAATGAAAAAATTGATGGGTGATAGATCACATTTTTCTCTTGTCTTAACATGTATGCTCATGTGTGTTTGTATATCCAAGTGCACCTGTACACACACACACACACACACTCACACACACATACACACACAAACACACACACACACACACACATACAAAATCATATATACAAAGAAAATATGCTAGACAAGAGGTAATCATATAAAACTAAGGAGGGGATAAACTGTTAACAAAAATATTGCAATAAAACTAATGTGGGTAAATCAAATATAAGTGAAGTTTGCTCAGCAAGAAAAATATTAAGGTAGAGTCAACAAATGCATACCCGTTCAGAAAGTAATATATTGTCTGACCAAAAGTACTGAGGTAGAAATTCATAGACCAAGACCATGTACACAAAAGAGCCTGGGTGGTCACCATAACAATGATTTTGATTTGGATACCATATAAAGGAGGAAAAAACTGGAGGCAATCAGCTAAATGATCTAGGGAGCTCCCCAGTAGATCATAGGAACCCCAACACCCGCAGTGTCCCTTCAGGCATCCCTCTCTTTCAATAGACAAGGCAGTGACTGCCATTAGTAAGGAAGGCAATTTCCAAATATTTCCTTTTAGTCTACGGCTTAGCCCTTCCACACAGCTTTTGTTACTCTAGAACTAGAAATCACTAATTCTAGAAAGCCAAAAAACAAACAAACAAACAAACAAACAAAAAACTGCAGAGTAAGGCACATCTAGATATTGAGGTTCACACAATGGTGGGAGGAAGTGGCCAAATGCAAAAAACCGTGATTAGATTCAGAATAACATTCTCACAGAGGTTGGATCACAGATATTGGAAACCGGCAGAAAGTGCCTAATCAATTTATCTCTCAGCCTTTCTGTTTTACCAAAGTGTCATTTTGTTATTGTTGCCCACCACTATATGCTATCCCTAATTAGACCATATAAACCTGAGTTTGATTTTAAACCAAAGGCTGAGGTGGAAAAAATATCTGCTGATGTAAAGCATAACCTTTCTCTGTTTGGGTACAAGTCATCCTTAGTAATCTAAAAACAGGCTTTGCTGCCAGCATTTGAATGTCAAAGAGGCATTTAAGTACATATAATAAATGATCAACATCTCTAACAACCCCAAATGAATTTATTAAAAAACATTCCCGTCACCAATAAAGCTGGCAATATTTCAAAAGATTTTGAGAACTCTGAAGGCTTCATACAAAGTAAGGACAGTACACTGCGTCCACAAGGTTAATGGACAAGCAGTGATGATTCCTAGGTTTAGTCAGCATTTAATCACACCTACTACACAACTTAAACAATGAGCTGTAAGAAGGAAAGATGTCCTTAGGCTTGTTCATTCAGAGCTCTTGGTTCAAGGTCAGGGTCACTGTTGTGTCTGGGAAGTGGTGAAGCAAACTATCATCTCTTATGGATGTACAGCTGTTGACTTTATAAGACTCGTGTGTGTGTGTGTGTGTGTGCGTGTGCGTGTGCGTGTGCGTGTGCGTGTGCGTGTGCGTGTGCGTGTGCATGTGTCCACTTGCCTCCCACTGTAACCTCACGCACATCAACTTGGCTAGACTTCCTACCTAGGAGCCCCACAGGATCCTCCTGTTACTGCCTCCCCAGAGCCGAGATTATAGGTACGCACAACTATAGCCAGATTTTTATACTGCTGCTGGGGATTTAACTCAGGTCTTTGTGATTATGTAGCAGACACTTTCCCTATTGAGTCAGATTTTCAGCCCAAAAAGTATTTCCTATTCTAGTAAGAAAAACAAAAATAAATCAAATTTTATTTAGCTAATTTCAACTTACAAAAAGATAACCTACTAAATTTTTCTTTGATGTTTTCCTTGTTCCTAATATGTCTAATTTGTTGTGTCCCATCCTATGATTCTACCTCTTTCTCCGTCTTTGTCTCCTGTCCACAGGATCCCTTTCATTCATCTACCTAAACTCCTACATCCTTTCTCTTGACTTCCAAAAAAAATGAAGGGCGATCGTAGGTGAAAATATGGATTTCTAGTGATTCTGACAAGAAAGGAATAAAGCATGCTGGAGGCAAATTCACATTTGCATGCTGGTGTTAGAAGAAAAGCTATTAAAATTCAAAAAGTGGGTTTTAAATGAATTTGAAATAGCAGCTATTGAAATGCCTGTGGTGTAGATGGAGACCAAAATTGCTAATATAGCCATGCCCTTTGCCTTCTCATTCACAGTCACCCCAAATCGCTGCCTCTTTATTTATGAGAGGATTTTTATCTCTGTTGAACTTAGATAAATTGCGAAGTGATGTTCCACACATAAATTAAGCCCATGCTCAACTTCCTGCTTCATAAAAATTTTAGTGCACTTTCGAAGTCAATAAATTTATTAATAATATTTTTGCCCTAAGTTATTATTTTTGGAACTTTAATTCCTGCTTTTAAAGAATATTTATCCTGGAGTTATCTTTTGTTTCCACAGCATAGTATTTCAAGACCAGAACAGTGAGACTCTTCTAAGACAGAATGATAATAAAACCATGGCTTTCCCAGCAAAATACCTGCAACTAAACAGGACCTGTCCCAATCCTGTCTCCTGTGGTTAGATACCTCTAGAGAAACAGTTTTCCACTCTCAGGAAATGTTAGTGTCAATTAGACTTATCCTACGAAAGAGGAAGAATCATAGTCTGCGTGTCATGTGGTGATCAACATGACAATAAGTTTCATAGGTTTTGAAGTCATGAGTATGAAAGAGTAAATCAAAATGTCCACAAAAACGAAAAGAGACCTCGACATTATTTTTGTTGAGAGAGTATTAACACAAGACCCAGAAGCCAAGTCAAACTCACTGTTGAAGAGGCTAAAAATAATGATATTAGCTTTATTGGTCTAGTTGAATCCTTCAAATAAAAAATAAATATAAAATAAAATATAGACACTGGCAAGGAAATATTCACAAAGCAAAGTAAGGTCAGGGCAGTTTCATGGAATTTTAGAAAGCACATCTAACTTTCATTCCTTTCTGAATTAAGAGTTGGCATACTGTCGGCATTTTTGATAATCAGTATTTGCAGACATTGTCAATTTTGAATGTGTTCCTATCAAGTGTCGGTCCTCATTTTAAAAAGTATTATTTGCTTACCATAGAAACATACCGTTTGTGGTCATAAACTACAAATAGTTTGCTGGCATTCTAGAAATAAAAAGGAAAATGTTAGCTTCAAGATGAAATCTACAAGCAGGTCACGCTACTGATAGGAGAAAAGAAATAAGGTCTTGTGTTACATATGCAGGATCTGAAAGATAAAGATAGTGTCCACTGTCCTCATTCTATGAGGATGCACAGACTTGGCAAGGAAATATCTGCCCTAAGTAGAAAATGAGAAAAATACACAGACACATAAAGAGACCTACTTGGATCAATTTCACAGTATTATCTGAAGAGTAAAAGAGGCTTCTCTGAAGCAAACTCTACAGCAGAGATAGAGGGAGAAATGCATGAAGGAGGAGAAGTCTGCACAGAAAACAACTGAGTCATCCCCTCAGAATTGGGAGTGAACCATTCTGGAAGTTTGGTTTTCCTTAAGAGCATTCAGTAGGGCCTAAAGGAAAGAAATGATAATAAAAGCTGAACTAATAGCTATATCCAGTTCGAAAACTCTGACCCTGTCGAAGTGGGTAGGGAAACCTTGAATCATCCGTATTTTCTACCTTGGAGGCCATTGGATGGGTTGAATCTACAAGTAGGCTGGTACACTGATACCATTTCCACCTCATCCCATCAGAGTCCCATAACAGGATGAAAGAAGGCTCTCCTTAACCTAGAGATGTTACAAAAACAGTGCATATTGGGAAACAAAAACAGGTTCTTAACCGTGAGCGAAACACACTCACAACCAGGAAAGAAGCCTGGTAACCTCAAATAAAATATGGTACTAGTCCTCAACAAATAATAATGTCAACACACACAAAGTATACACAAACCACTAGCTCAAAGAAAGAGCTGTAGCAGAGTCTGGGGAACATGGGCAGCCAGAGGAACACAACAGAAAGTCCACATAAAACAGGTAGTACCAGGGTGAAATTACTAAATGTCACTGCAGAGGAATCACATAAAGGAACAAGAGGCCCACATACCTTTTGATAAAGCACAAGTTAATTGTTATATTACCGACAATGGAGTGATACGTACATCTCTACCTATACCTTCCTACCATCTTCCACTCAGTGAACTTGGCTGCCCTGGGATGCTAGAGAGCTTAGGCACATGAGCACAAGAACTACACTAGGTTCAAAAATATCCTCCACTGACCACATACATAGAATAAACCACATACAGTAAGAAGAACCATGAAACAATTAGGAGATATATATATATATATTACATTTATAGTATTTTGGCTATTTGTATTTGGCAGCCTTAAAGAAAACATCGTTCCGATCTTGGTGAGTCTAAAATTCTGAATGTAAAACAATATATATCCTATCTCATCATTATCAATGTAAAACATCTATCTAGACCTAAAAATATCTTAACCCCTAAACAATTAAGCAAATTTGCAAAACTAAACCATTTGTTCTTCAACCCCATCAGAGACTTGAGAAGGAATGAAATTGATTACCTGAGTATACAGGGAGTGCAGGTTAGCAGCTTCCCAAAAGAGAAGATGACAGAGACAGTTTGTTGCCTGAACAGTCACACAAAAATTATCTATAACTTTGGAGCATCATCTTCAGTTTTCTGGCCCAATGTATCTGACAGACATATTTGTGAGGTAGAAACTATTGAGGACTTGCTTACCCCGTCTGTCAAGTCTGCCTGCATTCAAGCGTGCCCATTTTTAGTCAGAATTCTGTCTGTGGTAGGACTGGGGACATTTTACCAAGTGGCTTGTTTGCCACATTTGAAGCCATCATCATAAGGATGCTCATTATTTTCTTTGAGGTAGGCTGGGTGTTTGCCATTGGCTTAACCTGTCTCACTGTAAATCTATCTGTGAAATAATAAAAAAATCTTTATATGTCATACTCTGTATGTCTCTGAGATTGTTGCAGACCTTATCTTTCTATAGAATCATATCTATCTGTTACACCTAGGATGTATAGTCTTGTTATAAAAGTAGACTAGTAACTGATATGACCATGATTTGATCAACTAACAATTAACCTGTATAACTTACTTGTCCTAAGCAGTTTACAATAGCACTTTCAAAGTATTGGAAGCAAACCTTTTATTTAATTGAGTTGTATGGGTACAATAGAGCATATTAGAGTAGAAATATATATAATGTGTGCAAAGAATAATCTTCAATTTGAGTTCTATACCAATATTTTTAAATTAAATTTATTTTGCATATATATACAAAATCCTATACCAGTGAATTAAAAATAACCTTGTGAGTAATAATTAAGGCAATAAGTTGAGGAGTAGATTCATTAAGTATTTGGGTCATTGCTATGAACAGAAAGTTTCCTTTGCATTTGTAATTTGATAGAAATTATGTACCATAGTTTAACATTTTAATATAAGGCATTGTTTTCTTCATGAAAATTATATTCCTTCTAAGAAAATAAAAAGGAAAGGCTCCCATTATTTGTAACTCTTTCTGCACCATCTATACATCCAGCCACAGTGACAGCACTATACCTCTTTTAAAACACAGACACATTTTAAAAACTGAAATGCCCTGAAGCCTGGAAAAGCTCATGATGAGCCCACAAACAAATCCATCAGTAGCAAAGCATGCACTTGTTATTCAGTAATCTTATTATTATATAAAATTATTTTCTAAAACCTGATGATTTTTTTTGTAAAGGAGGAAAGCAATATGTAATATAATCATCATTAGTTTTGCCGAGTTAATTTAAAATAGTGTGATGGAGACTGAGACATATTATACCTCTTGTAAAACATATTAGAATATGATTAGGATGCAGTATTCCATCTCAACTGGAAAGCATTATGGAAAGAAATCAGTGTGACCAATGGAAATGTTACTTGCTATTAAGTAGTCCGAAACACCAGCAGGTCTAAAGTACCTGCATCTCATTTTGATTTAATTATTGCAATAACATCTCATTTGCTTCAAGGTATTACAATTATCTCCTGTTTTAAATTGAAAGGTATTTTAGAATGAATGCAGTTAATGAAGCAAAAGGTTCAAAATGTCCAGAGCACTGAGCTTTAAAGTAGAACAACCTACATTTTAAAAAATTGTGTTTGTGCATGCAAAAAGGCATTTCCTTTCATCAGAATCCACCCATGCTCCAATAAAGACAGCACAGTGATTTTTTTTTCTGACTACAATATTATTAAGGGTCTTTTTAAAAATGGCATCAAGTATAGATTAAAAATAGGCATTGGCATTAATCAAGGCCCTTTTAGAAAAATCACATTATCAGACTTTCATAAGATGCCATGTATTAGTAAAAACTATTCTTTAAATTTTTGTAAGGCATAACATTTTAAAAATTAATTCAAACAAAGTTTCAGATCTGATATGCACCAAGGTTGGCCGTGAACCTTTTTTATATAAATCCTGAAAACAATTCCACATATTCCTTATCTATTAAGCACAAGTGTCAGGAGCTGGAACCTTGTAAATGCTAGGACTCTAATTAGGTTCCCTTTCAGTCTTGTTTTCTGTAACTCGAACCGCGTGGCATACTCCAAACATCTGTCCACTTCATAGTATTTACTCATCCACAAGTTGAACCTTTAAGAATTGTCCCAGATGATAGCATTTCAGCCTGGGCACACATAACAGGAGTGCTGTTCCATATGAGGAGTATGCACAGGAACCATCGAACCTAGGGCCCATGATAATTCAGGAACTGTAGAAATATTTTAATTCCTGGCTAAAAAAAGGACAAAGGGGTGAAAGTGAAATGGATCTAGCGTTGGGAGAAATTAATCGCTTGTTTTTCAATGGAGAAAGAAGCCTCATAGTCAAAATTGTGTTAAGAAAGGTTTATTTATTCCTGGTCAAGTACAGGAAGAGCTTCTTACATGAAGACTTACTTCACAGATCCGACTTGACCTAGTACCTCAGAAGCACCAGAATATTTTGTGGGCTTTTAAATCTTGTTTTCACCCTGGTCAATGTTCAGCGCTGCTTAGGCTCTTGCCTGCTTTGTGGCAGAGCTTCCTCATTCCCTGGCACAGGATCTTTGCTTGGAAGACTCTTTGATAATCTCACCTTAACATTACTTTTGTACTAATATTGTATATATTTGAAATCCCTTCTGAATACACATACACACATGAGGCCTGAGCCCAGAATCATCCTGAGCATTAACAAGCTCTCATCTCTGACAGTCCTGGCACTACTGCAGATAGAAAGTGGTGTACTACAGTATTGGGAGCACCGAGGGCCTAGAACTCACAGGTACGTACTAGGGAAATCAAGAATGTTGAACACATGGGATTGTCTCATAAAAGGAAAAGATGTGTAAACTGTATTGTGCCCAAAGGGCTGGATATGTTGTTGCAATAGCCTAGGTGACCTCTATGCTTTCTGTATGAGCAAGACCCTACCAGGTCCCTCCTACAGACCCTTAAAATAACACATGTTGGCTATCTATGGAATCCATCTTTATGAATGACGTGATAAACAACTTTGATGTAATCATGCCCTAGTGTGCACATGGGATTGTGTTACACCAAGAAACTACTGTCTCTAAATATACCTAAAATAAATTGCCTGGCATCGGACTCTAGAAGTTTGAACCGACACTGGATACTGGGTCATTCTGAACCACATTTCCTTCTTGCTTCACATGGATCAACCTTGGTCTTTGTAGAGTCCCTTACACTTCAACTACGCATTTATTATGTTGGTTATAATGCATTGATCAATTTGATTTGATTGCTAACAAATGTGTAACAATTTGATGACCCTCAGATATGCAAGCAGTTTTATTTTCATACTATCTCATTTTATTACATTGTATAATTGAACACGTACAAAAACAGTACAAAAGTGAAAATGCACTCACTATTTTTCTGTGTGCATCACTGTCATACCAATATATTGTATGTATTTGAAATCTCTTTGGAATACACAGAAATGATTGTACATTGCTATGTATGAAATATTTACTGAAATGATTCTAAGACATTATAAATACAGATGTGATCCTAGAAATAAGCATATCTTCAGAGCGTGTCATTCCCAGAATCTATCATCATAACTCTATTTCAGTTTTGTTTTTTAGCCCTTGCTTTGATTCAAAACTTGAGGCAATTTTATAGTTTGGCTTGGTTTTGATTTGTTTTGGTTTAGTTTGGTTTTTGCTTTTGTTTTTGATGCTAAGATAGTCATAATAAGAAAATACTCTTATCAAAACAATCTTAGTAACTGAATCAGCTATCAATGTATCATTAAGACCTGATGTAGTTCTACAATGGGGACCCTTTAGCCATGCTGTAATATGACTGAGTACAATCTACAACTGTCACATTACATACCAGCTCTGTCATTTTATTAACGCTAGTCCATGTATGTCTCTCTATTTTCGTTTGGTACACCAACTCCTGTGCAACCCTCTAAGTGCCCACTTCATTAATTTCTCTTTAACTGAATTCTCGTGATGTGTACCCAATTTCTGGAATATTGCTGACTGGAATGGAGACTTAGGATTTTAAATACCACTGTTTAACTCCATCATAATTCTTCAAATAGATACAGACACACAACCACAACAAGAACAGCAACAACAACACATGGGATGCCCACATTAGTTCATTCCACTTCAAGTTACTGACAGGATGACGTAAGCGAAAACGACCCTTAGAGAAAGGAGTCTTCAGAGCATAAGTTCAACGTCCTAATTTATCAGTGTTGACTTTGAATGGAGAGAGAGAAAAAAAAAACTACAATGAAAAAGCATCAGGTAAGTCTCAGTCACTGACTACTTTTAGCTACAAATCTACGTAAGAGAAAAATACATGTAAATCTTGTAATAAATGCTGCAAAGTGCTATATTAGAAGTGATGATCTGAGTCAGTCTTCTGGAACGAGGGAGGAGCACAACAACGAAATGATGACTAATCTTGTGTTTAGGAGTGAACAAATAGCTGGAACAAGCAGTGAGAAGCAAAAAAGCAGTGACCAAGTAAATAATCTGAGACACATATTAGATATACTATTCCAAGGGCAGCATTTTTGTGTGTTAACTTATCTTAAATACTGTCACCTTAAAATATTTTCAGTATTTCCATAAAATCATTGATTATAATCAAGTGCATATTAATGTTATTAGAGAAATACTATACAAATAATCACCCATGGATCTGCTGTGAAAAAGATTAATTACTGACTATATTTTAATGGCTTCCAAAAATTATTTGTGTATTTAAATTGAAGACAAACTTATACCTCTTCTGGTAGGATTTTATTTTTATTATTATTATTATTATTTTTTGAGACAGGGTTTCTCTGTGTAGCCTTGGCCATCGGGGACTCACTTTGTAGACGAGGCTGGTCTCGAACTCACAGTGATCCGCCTACCTCTGCCTCCAGAGTGCTGGGATTAAAGGCATGGGCCACCACACCCGGCTGGTAGGATTTTATTTTAAAATGGAATTTTAAGCATTCTTCTTTAAAAGGAAACTTTTGTTATAAAGTTTGATTTTCTGATGACACAAATATTTAGCACTAATTTATCAAACCAAAGCATAATATAAATTACTGGCAGGTTCCAATTGAATGCAATATTTTGGAGATTTTGTCTGTTGTTTGCCTGCATGACAAACCTGCTTGCGCTAATTTCTTTATCAGTGCTTCTTTTGAACTGACATGATCGGTTCTCATGAATTTAATTGAAGGTAAAATGCCAAGTTTTTCCAATAGAAGACTGTGAACTGTGACTTCAGTGGACTTAGAATACAAAGCTTATACATAGCAATATTTTCTAAAAACAGCAAAAGGCTTTAAAGTAGGTGGATTCAAATTTGGTGCTGTTAAAAATAGCTGCCTCCCAGAGCATGCTGTTCTTGTCTCAACTCTTAATGAACTCTGGAAAGCTCACTTGAGAATGATAATCAGGTTGGCGTTATTCTCTAAGTGTCCCACATCTAAAAACAGAACCAAACGCTTGAACAATGGGGACAGAACACATAGGGTGACACGCCTCTGTGCCTCAACAGCGGCATGCTAACCTCAGTAGGCCAGGACTTTTTTACATTTAATAATATAATCAGACAATCTTTGAAATAAACGTACACATTAATGCATTACACTTTACATTTATAATGATGAAGTGGTATTCGGTAGTAAAATACAAAGAATCAAATAGTTATCAATAAATTTTGGGGACTTTAAAACATTGAACACATCCCATTTATGTGCTTTAAAATGTAGCATCCTCCTTGCTTGATAGCGCATGTTTAAAATTCCAGTACTTGGGAGACTGAAGAAGGCGGATAGGAAATGTGAGATCACCATGTGATAAATGACAAACAGGGAGACATTGGGTTCCATGAAATGCCTATCTAAAATCGAAGGAAACCAAAATATAAAATAAAAAGTGTGGTAAAACAATGATCAATAGCAACACAGTAATCTCAATAAATTATGCTTTCTCAGTTCACACAAAATCTACTAAAAAGTTAATTAAAACATTGAAACCATAAGGTTTTCTTAAATAGCCATAGATTCTGAAAGCTGGTAATCAATAATGGCTTTCTATAGAGTGATAATTTTTAGGATTTCAAGCAGAAATCTGACCTTTACAGGATAAAATCTTATACCAAAACTTCAAAGTTATAGTTCCCCAATTCCCTGATGGCACTTTGTGAGAGCTTGTGCTATATCTATATTTCCTTTTTCTTTTCTTTTCTTTTCTTTCTTTTTATTTTTTTTTTTGATTTTATAAATTTAAGATTGGAAAACATTCATTTTTATCTTAAAATTATTGATTTTGATGAATAAAAATAAAATGTGTTGTCTCCAAAATTACACTCTCCCCTCCCCCATATTTTATTATGGCCTTTGGCTAACACAGTTGGGAACATCTTACAGAAGATGGGTATACTCATGTACGTCATCTGATATTAACATTTTACTTTGTGTTTATTAATATCTACTCATTGTTACCCATTCTAACCAGTAATCAATAAATTTCTTTCTTAAAGTTGTTTTGTATAAATAAGTATTGCTAAATTTCTAGTATTCTAAATATTCTCAATTTAAAGTATTCCCAAAGCAATATATATCTTAAATACTAGGAAATTATGACCAGTAGCACAAAGCACATGTAAGTTACAGCTCTATATAAAATGTATTCAAGGAATAACAGCAAGTCTAAATCTTTGTATTATCTTCAATTATGTCAACAAATGGTCAATCAAGAAATCAAGCTACTTTGATCACTAGATAAATAGACAAAATATAGGTTTCAGATGATGATGATGATTAAGATATAGAGATGAGAGATAGATAGGTAGGTAGGTAGATAGATAGATAGATAGATAGATAGATAGATAGATAGATAGATAGACAGACAGATAGATAGATAGATAGACAGACAGATAATAGAGATAGATAGATAGATAGATACATAGATAGATAGATAGATAGATAGATAGATAGATAGACAGATAATAGATAGATAGATAGATAGATAGATAGATAGACAGACAGACAGACAGATAGACAGATAGATGAGAAACATACAGTCAAATGCATTACCATGAGAAATGCATTGATTCTTTTATGTTGGATTTTGGTTTATTAATCATTTCTTCACTTTTAAGAACATGCTCATTGATGAGACTGGAATGTTAGTCAACTCTGTCCTTTGGAAAGCATTTTATGCCAATCCCTCTGCCATGCTAGCCTCTGAACCTCTATGACTACACTTCCTGCTCCATCTTCCAAGCCAAAAAGACTGAGTCCTTCAGTATGCCTTGCTAGTACTCAAGTTGATGAGACCAGAAATAATTTTATAATGTGAAGCAATGCTGCCAAACTATTTAACTTTAAATTATGCAGGCTCAGAAACAAGTTATCAGTCCTGCCAAAGCAGATTGTAGTTGTGCCTGTACAACCTCCTTTGTTTCTCCTAGTTTAAGTCAACTAACAAAATAAAAATCAACAAACGTAAAATAAAGCCTCATATGTTTATGAACACCATTTCTATCTTTAAAGAGTGTTCAGATGACAGACAAGCACAACAAACAAGACGTTTTCTTGTGCCACGTGGCTGTAGCATTTGGCTTGGGGAAATTCTGAATTCATTTTTTTCTTTGAGACAGAGCAATAATAAGAACCAATTAAAATAGCTTTCAAAGCACCATAGGAAAATGTGCTGGCTTCGGTCCTATTGATCTGCAAGTTGTCCGTCAAAACAAGTAATGAACCGAGAGATATGATAAAACATTAAGAAACTAAGAATGCTTTCATTAAGATGTTCTGTTATCTGACATGAGGAGAAACTATAAAGGTAGTCACAAGTAGTCAGCCAGTGCATTTTTCCTGTGTGCTGTGTTGGAGAAGGTCTTTCATCTTATCTGCCCGCTTTGATCAATTAGCAATGAAACCCTTTACTGAGTAGGACTGTGACTATCCATTTGGACCAGGTAGGGAGAATTCTTGACTAATGATAGATGTTGGATGTTGGAAAGGATAGAAGAAACTAACAGAGAGACATATTTGCTTATACACCTTGGCAAAGACAGTGTCTGAATTCTGTTTTAGTCACTGGCTGTGAAACATCAAGGAAGTACAAATGATTCCTTGGTTTTCATATGGTGTGGTTTTCAACATAGTAGTCAAAGTAAACAGGAGGCACCTAAAGGTAATTTCCTAGAATTAGGTATTCAAATCATTGTGAAATGTCCTTCACAACTCTGATTATATTTATGCTTACCCTCACACAGTCTCAAAGGTATTCATTGAAATATTTAGACTTTTCACATGTCTTATAGAATTCGGGGAATAAATTTTATACCTTAACTACAAAGGGAGTTATCAAAGCATCCTTAACAATCTTGATGGTTTATTTATAAAGTGATTTGAATGTATTATTCTTACACTGAAATTGCTTACATGACAGTGGACAGAAGAAAAAAGACATCAAAATATCACTGAATCTATAAAACTCTTTCACTGACAGGTTTTCAAGTTGAAACTGTCACCATGTCTTTGTATTTTCAAATCCCATCATCATGACTATGAAACAGTAAATTTATTCCATTTTTATATCTTCTGGTTGATTACAGGAAGTATAAAAAGAATATAGATAGGTAGGTAGGTAGATAGCTAGATAGATAGATAGGTGATAGATCATAGATAGATAGATAGATAGATAGATAGATAGATAGATAGATAGATAGATGATAGATCAGAGATAGATAGATAGATAGATAAATAGATAGATAGATAGATAGATAGATAGATAGATAGATAGATAGACAAAATAAAATAAGAATGATCTACTTCTTTGCCTTTAAGGAATACAATTAATTAGTAGTTGAATAATCACACACACACACACACACACACGCATGCACACACACACACACACACACACACACACACGCATGCACATACACACACGCACGAAACTCTCTGAGGCACAAGAACCTAGGTCATGAATCTTCTGCCTGTCTCACTGTTAAGGAACCTTCTCCCCACCCCACACCTTTGGATATCTAACACTACACAAAGCTGGAAAACATTGCTCACTGTTTTTGTCCCCTCTAGTTTCTGCTTTGTTTGTGCATGCGTGCATATGAGTGTTGTCTAAGCTCCCTAAAATTGGTCGATAGATATCCTCAATACTCCATGGTAAAGAAATAATTGGTGTCACAGTGTTTAAGATGAGAATGTCTTTGAAAATAGGAAGCATCCCATGTTTACCAGTGCAAAAAAAAAACCCACCCTATTTGGAATCACTACCCCCATAGCCCTCTGTTAAATAGAACTCTACTGTCTCCTATATTCAGGGTACCACCATCTCTTGTTTAAAACTGTGTACAGGACAGAGGTACTGGAGAGTGGCTGATCATGGTGGATATCGCCTGGCCTCATGGCCTATGCAGCTGTTCTGACTGATGTCTCATGTGGCTGTTCATGATGGATATCACCTGACCCCTTAGCTTATGCAGCTGTTCTGACTGGTGTCTTCACTCACTCCTCTTCATATTTCACATAGCTCTATGAGTGTCTAATCTATATGTGGTTGTGCTAAGACCTTCAAATCTAACTTGAGTCTCCATATAAGAGATTACTTTCAATTACAAAAGATTCTTTAGGATATAGAAGGAAGAGACTGTCCAAGCAGAAATGAACATGGCCCATCTAACACCATGAAAAAATGAATATACTATTTAAAGTTCTACAGAGACAGTCCCAAATATCAAATCTGGTTAGCTAAACTACAGATTATTCCTTTTACAAATATTCAAAATAATTTGCTACATCACAAGGACTTATCTAGTTTTATATAAGTTCTTTGAAATATTGCTCTCTGAAATATTCCAGGGAAAAAAGCATCTGAATTTGTCTCCTCGGTTTTTCCTCATTTACAAAGCTGTCTTTTCCTTTGTCTCAATAATAGTAATTTACACAAATAAAAATGCCAGTCTGGTCAGACTTACTGGTCTAAAATATCTGCAAATTATAAAGTGCTTACTCACAGAATAAGTTTCTCTAATTGCTGTTATGAAGGCTTATGTCCATTAGTACTGTAGAATTAGATGTTGGAAGAGTTCCTACTCAAAATATAAAAAAACATTTAAAAATGCTTCTGTTATAAATGGTGTTTGTTTCTGAAACAATAGCTTAGAGATCATTTCATTTTTGTCTGGGGAACAATTGCAGAAAAGCTCAAGGTTTCTATGTGGACATAAAATGAGCTCTAGCTATAAATGAAAATTACTTGAGAAACATGGTACAGATAGCACCTGGGCTTAGATGCACCACTTGTTAGAAACTTCGAGAGGTTAAGTTTAATATAACATCATTGATGCCTTTGTAACCTGTGACTACCACACATGCCTTTCTTGCTTTGCTTTACATAAAGTAACAAGGAACACACCACTGTTTGCTTAGATAATCTTCCTCAAAAAGTATCCTGAAATAATAGCCTTTTCTGCTTGCTTTCCTAGAATTATCTTTCCAACTATATTTTTGCCTCATTATCAATAATGAGGTCTCTCTCTAATTCATTAACTTTGTCTTACTGCCCCTCTGAAGGAGAGATGCACATCGTGTCCATCACACGGTAGGTATATGTGCAGTGATAGAAACCAAAATAACTGTAAAGGTTGAAAAGTGTGGGTGAAGAAAGGGTGGATTACACAAGTAAATAAAATAACGTAAATAAAAATGGAAAAATCGATGATCCTATTCAACTGTTTCTGCTTCGTGAGATTTAAGCTTTTTTAAAAAGACTTTTTGGTCTTTCCATATTTTTAAAAATTTCATACTACTAACTGATTATTTTGCTATTTATAGTGTCTCTCTTGTTCCCCCTCTCTCTTTCTGTCTGGTGTGTGTGTGTGTGTGTGTGTGTGTGTGTGTGTGTGTGTGTGTGTGTGTGTGTGTGTGTTCAGGGATGTTAGTTTGCTTTGAGCTTTCCCATTCCTCACTGCTACAACACTACAAAGAGCAGAGCGACAGTGCTATTGGGTTTGCAAGAAGCCGGAGGATGCTTGCTAGAGAGTGAACACCATCTTCCAGGGCCAAGTTAAATGGATCATTCTAGTACATTGACAGAATTTATAAGACAAACAGTATAGGCCAATACTGCATGGTGGTCATAAAGGCCTTAATACACACACACACACACACACACACACACACACACACACACACACACACAATGTTATGAAGGACATATATGCTCAGAAAAAGCAACTCATCTGTCACTCAGACTAATAAAAGAAAGGTTATGTGTAACCAAGGTCACAAGCAAGTTATGCTTAACATTTCGTTTCAATGGGTTATTGAAGAGGTCCATCTTCAATATATAATTCAGTATAAAATAAATAATAGTATAAAATTAAAAAACAGATCAATTGAAATTAAAGCAATCATTTCAAGGTAAGATAAAACAACACAGGAAAAATAGTATAAAAACCTCTCAAACAAAAATATGGGATGTCACATTTCTTAGTATAAGATCGGGACTGAACATTTTCATCTCTGGTTTGGTCCATCCCACACAGTTCTTCACAGCATTCTCGTAGGATTATCTGTGGTTCCCTGGGGTCTCTTTATTCTCTGATCTGACTCAAAAGCACAGGTGATAATTCTCAGAAGAGTAAGAAGTATTGCTCAGTAAGAGAGCTGCACAATAGGATCAATTTGCAAGGATGTAAAATCCTTTAATTACCAGTGGAATCAGGGCTTTCCAGATGTTTCCTTATTCAAGTACTCATACAAAAAAGCAAACTACAGTTTTCTAGCGCTGTTTAAATTTGACCTCCTATAATATAAAGAAAAAAGACAATTTTCTTGACTAAGGGACTACCCTCTCCAATCATTTAGTGTAAATTTTACCATGAGGCTGCACAGCTTCCATTCTGAATGCCTGTTCTGCCTGAACGGTGTTCACTGACTTGCATCGGCCGCATCTGGTTATCTTTGGTGGCTGATATTTTTATTTATTTGCTAGCTCTTAACAATAAAGTTTATAAAATTACTAAATGGACTTTACACATTAGACTATAAAATGTTTTGTTGTCCAATTACCTGAAGCCATGAAGGGATACAGGCGTCATTTTAACATTTGGATGTCTAGGCTTACAGATACTAAAGCTTTCTCTAAAGACAAGAACTTCTGATCTGTAGAGCAAGATGGTAGGAAAGAGGCAAACAAAAGATATGGGGGAAAGGGACAGTAGCTGAGGCGTCAGAGATCTCACATTACCTTTTTAGCCTATTATGGCTTAAAACCAACAAAACCATTACCAACCTTGCAAAGAGAGAGTGTAACAGACCTTACGGGTTAAACTAAAGGAACACAGCATGCATCTAAGGTAACCAATAGAAAAAAAATAAGTCAGGGCCATATGGGATGGTGGATATTTCAGCAGACATCTGTGTGTGCAGGCAGAGGACCACAAAACAGGATGGATTAGTCTATTTCACACATTTCCTCAATCCACTTCCCTGCCAATGCCTTGACAATATCCAGCCCCTGGAAGTAGGCAAGATCTCCCCCAGAGAGAAGTGAGATACGTATGAAGCTCATTATTACTGGATTACTTTAGCCTAAGAAATGGTAGTTTGAAAGGGTTCTCTGTCTCACTGCCCAGGTTGGTGAAGGAAATGATGTTCCTGATCTATATGGTCTCTTATAACAAACAATAAGTCGGTTCACCAGAGTCCTGGCATCCTGCCCCTTGCAAAGAAAAACTGCCCGTTTTGTCAGCAATCCCCAATTCACAAATGAGACTTTTGAGTGCTTTCCAAATTTGGGGGGTAGATGCCATGTGTTCCTGGTGATTAATGTGCATCTAATTTGTCAATTAGTATAGAACATCCAGTCCCTGCTATGATAAGTTTGGATGACAATTTTGTTTTGGTAATTCATAGATATAAATATGTGTGAAAAACAAGACTGATATACAAAAAAAAGGTGTCAAAAATAAAATATATCTTCCATTACTTCAGTTTAGCAACTTAAAATCCTTTATAAGCCTTTAGTGACATGAAAAAGCAGTCTTATGCCATGTTCCTATAAACTCATTTATCTTAGAAAAATTGCAAAGTTAGAGTAATAGGTTTTCACAACATGGGAGACCACCATTAACACTTAGAGCCAGGCAAGGTTTACTTTACTCATTGAAAAGCACATCTTAACAGTGGCTTTACAAATTGTTTCATTCACAGCCAGTTTTATAGTTAATACCTGAAAGTTTGAAACACACAGTTGAGATCACATGGAAATACAGATGAAGTATCATCTACTGAACTTACAAAAGAATAAACCTTTAAAATTTGACCTCAGTCACTTACCATCATTTGTCCCTATCACTTCAATCATTTACTGTCACTTTGGAACTGAAAAATATAAATATTTAGCTTCTAAGTTTTTTAAAGTTGATTCTATAAAGCTGAGTAAAGTTGCAAAAGTCACAGGGATGCCATTATAGTAGCTTGTGCTGCAAAGTGTGTGGTTTTAAGTGCCTTAGTGGTCACATTATTTCATTGTTGACATTTTCAGGGAGTCAGCTCTCTTAACACTAGGGGCTAGCATTTTCATTACTCTTTACAACCCCCCTGCTGAAGGAAAAATCATTTCTCTATACTTTGTAAATAGAAGTGAGAGCCAAAACATAAAATTTTAGAACAATGATATTGAGTTTCAAAATTCAATCAATTTCAAACTCACAACAACATAACACAGAATAGACAAGAAGCCTTCCGTAGACAATGTTGATCTCAGACACCCACTGGGAAGCATCTGGAGGATTCATTGATGCTTTCCTTTTAGCATTATGTAAGGACCATTGCTATTATGCATGTATTTCCTGTGCGTAGGGCTTCCTAAAGTATAGGTTTAGAAAAACCCAGGGACATTTCTCTTTATTTTTCAAACCAAGATACAGAGATATGGGATATTTCAATGAATATTCCTCATTTTCAAACCAGAATAATTTAAAATGGCAAGATCTCAAGACGAGAAACGAAATATTCTTTAAGATGAACAGCTTTTGTTTGCTCAATATATTAGCCTGTTATAATGTTGTCTTTCATTTAATGTACCCATGTAATTTCAAATGTGGGAGAAAGAAAATGTTGTTGCTTTAAACACAAAATTGTCTTTCTAAGGGATAATCAAAGTAGTTATCCCATATACAAACATCACATTAAATGTCCTCAATATTAGTGGGGTCTTAAAACAATTTTGAAAGATTTGACATAGTTACTTCAATGGTAAAAATATTTACTCTTCTATAACCTTTGGGTGACCATATTTGACATTGGTTTTAGTTGTATTAAATACTTACATAATTATAATGTAGTATAAATAGTGTGCATAATCTATGACAGGTTTGTATGCAAACCTGAGTTTATATCTATACATTAACATACATTGGATACACATGACAGCTCTGGTCAATATTTCATACTCTAGCAATAGTTTGTGAATTAACGTTTACCTTCTAGACAAAGCAGTAGGAATGCACTTGTAGTCTGAGCTACTCAGCAGGGTGGGGCAGGAAGACTGCTTGTGCCAAATAGTTGAAGCCCAGATTGGGCAAGGCAGCAAGATGCCACTCTTTAAAACATAATTTAAAGTCTTTCATTGAATTCCTTAGGATCTCTTTAGGGAAAAAACATAATATACTTGGAATTTACCAGGATAGCATCATTACTGGAACAGGTAAATCCTTTTAGTTATGGCTTGGGTCACTATATGGGTAGAGAAAAAAATAGTAACTGAAATTTGACAAATACTATAATATTGCAAATTAGCTGTCACTATTAATACCCATTCTTGTTACCGCTAAGGAGCAAAACAACCCATGGGCTAAAGGTCATCCTCTAAAACTGCATTTTAGTGGTATGAAAATGTAAACTAAATAATGGTTTGTGTCTACCTGATAGTTTCAAACATTGACAGGGAAGAGAGTGACAACTAAAGAATCAATGTACTCAAACGTGTGATATTTAGGTGTTTGCATAATGTTTTGTGACTTTACACACACTGTCAGCATTAGGAGGAGTAGACTAACTGAGATACTTAGCACTAAAGAAGGCCAGACACCAGTTACACATTGCTGTCGGCCACAGCCACAACCACAGACACAGCCACATGAATTTCAAACGTTCCCTGAGAGAGATAAAACCCAAACCCTGAATATTCATCTTTCAGTCAAGCAATGTCTGGCCCTTGTTTCATGGCTATGACATGATGGTGGGGATATGACTTAGCAGTCTTACAAAGTCAGCAGCCATTGAGAAGAGACCACACATAATGAGAAGTCTACCACTATGTCTAACACAGTTCAGGTGACGAATCAGTGAAATACTCTGCAAAGATTTTCTATGAATAATTCAAATAATCATCTGATTGCCTAAAGACTAAAAAGAATAGATGTAGCCTGCTTTATCCTAAATTCTATAGCCAAAACAAATAAAATCAAATCCATAGAATGTATTTATCACGGCTATATGTTTCAAAGAATGTAGCATTGTTATTAAAAGCTATCTCAGAAAATATTACAATTATTTTATGAAATTAATATTAGCACTTAAAATTGTTTAAACCAATTTTTTCTTGGAAAACTGCAATCTAGGGTGGTTCTCTGTGAAATAAATTATAAAATGAAATAATAAAGCATACGAAGAGTATAAAAGAACTGTTTTGATGGCAGCCATATGCTAGATATCGAATGTTTAACCTATAGAATTGTATACAATCCTTATCGTAGTTACTGCTTTCTAGTACATCTTATGGATGAGGAAAATTAGGCTCATGTCACACAATTAATAAACTGACTCAGACTCAGGGCATTGAGTCAAAACCGTGTGCTTCCTACAACCTCACAGGAACTGATATAACCGAACTGTTGAAGGATTGGGAACGTTTCTTCTTACGTTTCTAGATTACTTTTACTAATGTATATGTGTATGGGTGTGTCTGGTGTATGTGTGTGTGTGTGTGTGTGTGTGTGTGTGTGTGTGTGTGTGTGTGTAACTGTGGGTAGCTGAGGAGTTGAGAAGAGAGGGAGAGATCCCTGCGGCACTGGAGTTACAGGCTGCCATGAGCTCCCTGATAGGGACAAGGGAAGTTGAACTCCACTCCTCTGGAAGAGCAGTCTGTGCTCCTAACCACTGAGCCATCATCTCTCCAGCTGATTCTCTTAGTTTTACCATGAAGCTAAGATGGATATACTGACAGGAGGATGGCAGAAGCATTCATATGACAATGAGCATCAATGTATCACAAAGAGGAGTAACCATTGTCATTGACTTGGAGCCTTAAAATTCTTAAATATAGATTTAAGCTGTTTTTCAGAAGTACACAAACTAACAAAAGCTCATTATGTTTCTAAGCTTTTTAGGGACAAACACACAAAGAGTTGCAGTTAGCACTGCACCGTGCTTCCTGCAGCTTTCTAAGTAATTCCTCTGAGGAGTCCTTCCTTGGGAAGCTGCCTTCAATAGCTGCAGACAGAAGGAAAGAAGAGCTTGTCTCCCACTCACTTCCTGGGAGGACAGCACTGAAGCTTCCGCCCAGGAGTGGAAGAAACTACTCACATTCACAGCCATTCAAGTCCATGAGCAGTCACACAATGGACAGGGACCAGCCTGAATTTCTATATAGAGAGTGGTTCCTAGGATGCTCCTGACGCAGAAGCTGTAACAGTCAAGACTTCTAAGTATATGGAGAAGAGGAAGGCACCATGCTTAAGATAGGGCTGCAAAACATTGGGGGTGATTATTTGTTTGAAAAGGAAATTTATTTAGTTGATTTTCTGATTTTTTTTTTGTTTGCAGAATAATGTATTTGGTGCTTAAGCTACAGTTGGCAAACACTTGTTAAAAATACACATTTCATAAGCATGCTTAGTTGTGGAGCTAAGCCTTGCATGATTAGAAAAATTCAGAGCATGTATAATCCAAAGAGGGGCCTCCCACTCTCTTCTCAACTCCTCACAGACTTTTGAAATGACTATGTTCCTTTTTTCTTTTACCCACAGAAGTTTAGCTACTAATAAGGAGATTTATAATAATCTTAGAAATTTATAAAGACATGTACCCAGCTTTATAATAGCGATTGACATTCACCACAGACCAGTTTTTAAAACCACTGAAAAGTAGCCCTAATGATATCATCCCCAGCACACACTAGCTCCTAGGTTCACAAGGCTGAGCTCTGTTCTGACGCCTGGCCTACACCTAGAGTCCCCCACCTCCAGCTTACTATTAGCAGCAGCCATATGAAAGGTTCCATCAGGATACTGGGGTATCCCATGCTCTTAAGCTTATCCTACTACTCTTTTTTCTTTTTAAATTATAATTTAATTATAATGCTGCAGGATTTCAATCATTTACATAATGAAATACAGCTCTAAATGGGACATCATTGTCAAATCATAGCACCCCCACACTCCTAGGCCCACCAAGGCTCAGAGAATGTCACCAAAGAGTAGGCAAGAGAAATGTAAGAGCCAAGGATAGAGAGGAGTGCTGAGCAATGCTCCCTTCTGTGGTATTTTTTATCATGCTCAGGCACTCAGAGTAGCTATGGTTAAATATGTAAGATTAAGCCAGTCAAAGCTCTGGCATAGATAGAGGGGATACTCCCAAAGCCTCGCCCTTTACTGAGGAGCTATGGGCACATGAGAGCTATTTAATGAGAAAAACAAATCAATATTTTTGAGGGTGTGGCTGTCCTAGGCTTCCCACACTCCAACAGATGGCCCCATACACGTGTAATTCTGAGCAGTTCTCTGGACTTGGTGGCTTGTCATTGCTCTTGTGTGGCTACATTGCGACATTTCCTCTTCCACTTAGAAGCCTGAGTGTTCTCCAAGCTCCAATACTATAGTGGTCTCTAGACACTGCATCCAGAACATGGCACATGGGTCCCTCCTTAAACTTACAAAGATAATCTTGGTGAATGTCAGTAGTTTCTGGCTTGAACCTTTATGCACTTCGTTTTGAAAAAAAATTTCATGATACTTTAACATAAAGAACAATTATACAATTATAAATCATTGTACGGAAATCCTGAGTCTTCTAAATAGCTTCTGATTTGATCTTGTGGTCAGTTCAAAAGGTAGTTTATGTATCTGATTTGAAATTTCAGAGGTCAGAGACCTCTGATCTAAAGGCAGTGCCCTTAAGCTGTGGGAGCTTTACCCGCATGGACTTTCAAAGGTCCCTGAAGTCCCTGAAGAAAACTAGCAGTACATTTACCTGTTAACTTCCTTTTATGAAAATGTGCATAAATAGAATATTTCAGTTGAAACCAAGACTGCTGTCCCCTGCCTCTACATTGTCCTCCGGGACATCTTCCCTGAGCTGTGATAAAACCTGACCAAAAGCAACTTGAGGCTGTAAGGGTTAATCTGGCATACACTTCCACTTCATAATACAGAAGCTAGGGCAGACACTCAAGGCTCAGGACAGGAAGCCAGACACAGGAACTGAAGCAGAGACCATGGAATAGCATCTCTTACAGACTTGCTCAGCCGGCTTCTAAAGGCTTCATGGCTTGCTCCACTTGTTTCCTTATACAAATCAGGGCCATATCTGCACAGAAGTGGTACCCAACTTAAGACCACCAGACAGCCGGCGGAACTTTCTGAAGTGGGCTAGGCCCTCACACATCAGTCATTAATGAAGTAAACGACACACAAATTTATACATGGGACAATCTGATGGAGACACTTCCTTATTGATGTTTCCTCCTACCACTAGACTATAGTTTGTGCCAAGTTGATGTAAACTATCCAGCAATATTATATAGCGTGATAATTGAATTTCCAGATATAATTTGACATCAAGCTACAGTGAGAAAAAGTTGGGACCTATTAAGTTTGGATTTTATGGGTACTATTATGAAATAAAAAAATCATTGTATACATAAACAGGCCTTATTCATAAATGTCTTTTTTATGTTCTTCTTTGGATAGACATAGGTTGCTGAAATTTTTGTAGTGATCAAGTCATAAACAGAGTAGCATGAAGGTCTCACTGTCAGAATGTCCCCATGACACAGGGTGCAATTGGAGTGCATTATGTGAAATTCACAAAGAATCAGTGAAAAGTTAAAAAAAAAAAAAAAGGAATATATCTTATCATGCTCAACCGTGAGGGTGTGTGGGTAATGGAGGAGAAAATGATTTTGAGATATGCTAGAGCATTGGAAGTAAGATCTGTGAAAAATATTAAGATCATCAGGACCATACAAGTTTAAAAATTAAAATAAAAATTCAAGAGAGAGAAAAAGCTCTTTTCTCTCCTTCAGTGACACACACTTCATAAATGCACCACGCTTTCCCCCACTCTCTCATGGAATAGAATTTATCAGTACCTTGGGATTTGTAAATCATAAACCTGGAGCATTCCTGGAAAAAGGAAACTTGTGAGCAATAACAGGATACAAGTTAGAGGAAAGACTAAATTGTCTTTCTATTTTTCTTTGGGGAAATAAAAAGAAAAAATCAATTCTGTAGGATAAAGAATTGAAAAACAAGAGAAAGGTATTTTAAATACTGATAATAACTACTGCAAATACTAATATTACTATTTTCTTTTTAAAAGCCTAATTTTTAAATTGTTGTCTAAAATAAAATTCCATTATTTTAAACTATTTTTGCATTCTCTTTAAGTAAAAGTGTCTTTAGAATTGAATAAATTCTCAGACCTCATAAAATTTCTAAATCTTGACTGTCCCATAGTAATTATAAAACTAGAGATTTCTCAACTAAATTAATTTCTTCCCTTCTCTTTCTCATAAACACACATGAATATACACATGTACACACAAAGTTAGTGAATAATAAAATATTTTAAATGGAAGAATGAAAACATAATACTAACACTAGAAAAATAAAGTTAAAAGTCTTTATATATATATACAGACATATATCACTAAAGACAGGCCCTTCACTGAAAAATCAAAACAGAAACACACAGGAATTTCCATGATCATAAACTGGAACACATGACCACAATAGAATCATGGAAGTGAATAATCTTTATTATACAGAGGCTTTAAGAAATGGAAATATCATGGCATCTGGAGCAGGGACAACGGGAGTGGGTGCCAGTGTCTTCTCTCTTTTTCTAAATAGAAATTCAATTTGAGGAAAAATATGTAATTATAAATTAAACAAGTTATCTGAGAGATTTTACCTGTTCTGCATAGACTTTGGAATTTTAGGAAATACTCAATAATCACCCTAATTAAACATGGGAATATGAAATAAAAATCATCATCTTCTATCATATCTGCAATATAACAAAAATATTAAAGTTGCTTTTTCACTTGCTTATTCTTTTGAATAGAGCAAATCAAGTTTCCATTATTATTATTATGGATAAAGAATTAAGTTTTAAACCATGAAGTATTTGCTGTTGACATTCTTATATATAAGAATACACATGTGATGTATATCTGATGCATAGAGCTTTTGACAATACTACCTTTGAATCAACAAAGCAACATGGAATAAAACGAGCTACAGACATTTCAGAGCCAAAAACTTTGTAAGTTGAAACCAGCACTTGGAAAGATATTCTTTATAAATATTCTTCATAAAATGTACCTAAGTGTTAAGGTCTAGCATGATGTGATATATGTCCTATCTGCAGATGTGTGGACTTTCAAATGAAGTCCATAACCTCTAATGACTGACAGTCTACTAGAACACACACACACACACACACACACACACACACACAGAGAGAGAGAGAGAGAGAGAGAGAGAGAGAGAGAGAGAGAGAGACAGAGACAGAGACAGAGACAGAGACAGAGACAGAGAGAGACAGAAAGACAGACAGAGAGACAGAGACACACAGACAGACAGACACAGAGATGGAACAAGAGACAGAGAGAGACAGAAACAAAGACAGAGAGGGAAGGCATGCATCTATGCCACTATTATGAAGAAAATCCATATGAATAAACATGTGGAAACGGGTACATGACATATATAACTCTTCTGAATCTTCTTCTATTTTACATACCAAAGAGCAAATGTGGTTAGGATGTAGTCTGGCAACTACGGACTTTGCCACATTGATAGGCATGCTATCTGTCTGAGGTTTGTTTGTTCATTGCTCACAGAGTCATCTTTTACTAGGAAGTTTCTGGACTGCACTCTTCTGGTTTGGACATGTATCACCATGTGGGACTCTACAAAATCCTTCCCTCCTCTGACAATTTGTTTCTGGATTTCATACCTGCCTCTTCCTAGGTATCAACTTAATTTCCCTGTTCAACACCTACTGGCTTCCTGAGAAAAAAAACTGCTTGAAGACAAAGTTTTGTTTTTTTTTTCATAACAGAAAATGTCTTCAGTCAACCTTCAAGTTTAGACTGATTACTTAGTTGGAAATAGAATACAGGGTAAAAAAAATCATCTTAGTTTTCACTGTCCATTTGGTTACAGTTTGGCATGAAGTTTAGATCCACCATATAGGGTGCTTTCATTGTTTGTGAAATACCTGCTTTGCTTTTTTTTTTTTTTTTGCTATTGTTTAGTCTGTTTCGCTAGAAAGTCTCAATATTGTCGTTCATATTCTAATCCTCGCCTCTTAATGGCATGATTGCATAATGGTGGTCTGAGAGGGAGAGTAAAGCAGAAACGGTGAGCGTGATGGACTACTCAGATGATGGGTGGACCAGCAGAAACAGATTTCTCTTCTGTAGGTGCGGGCTTCACTGAGCAGCTCTTTTGATTGGGGAGAACAAAGGCTATTTAACCCTTTGGAGAGTGGGTAGAGGCTTTCAGGGTGAGTGTGCATCACTGGCTAGGACAAAGGTCCCGGAAATGCCTTATTTGCATAGAGAAGCATTCCAGGTGCTTACTGGCCATGACCTTATAAGTAGAAAGGAAGTTTAACCTATAACCTGGCTGGCAGGCTATGTGACCTCCATCAAGGATAGCAAAGGTGAGGGATAAGTGTGCCAGGACACACAGGCCCAGGGCAGGGATGGAGGAGTCCTGCTCCTTCCGGCTTCAGGATGAGATTTCCAGGGTTTAGACACACCTGGACCTCACTCCTGCTCCTGGATGGCACTCCAGGCCTCAAACAATACCTTGTTTTTCATCTCAAGAATTAATAGATTTATATTATGGGCAATGGGGGAAGGGCGAGTTTGGTTACTTAATGTCCTGAATTCCATTCCTCATTTATAAGTACGTATTCTATTTTTTGATTATTGTGGTTTTCTATTTTTGTATGCCTTTATACACTGGATCTTGACAATTGTTGGAGGGCACCAAATTTGTGACAACATAAAATTATACTCGTCACTAACATTCATTTAATGGGCCACAGTGAAGTTGGCAAGGCTTTTTCTACAGTCTCCAAAATCACCGTCTGAAGCTCTCTCCCACTCGGCTTGGTTCGTGATGGTAACTGAATGCTCACTTTTATGTTTTGGGAACAGGCGCTCTTTAAATTTCATTTTCTCAACAGGGAGGACCGGGGCAGCATTATTTCTACCTATTCTTTTTTTTTTTTTCTTAACTGACTATTTTCATGTTTCTCTTATTATGCCCTGCTCCTCGACAACATGAGCATGCACAGGTTTCACAAGTGCAGTTAGTGTAGCTGCTGGTCTGACTTTCTCTCTGATTATAGTCACCTTTGCATTTCAATAGAGCCTCAGCTTCCTTGCTTATAGACAGTGAGAAGACAACTGCATTTAAAATCTTGGCTTTCCAACTCCATTTCTTACCATTATTTCTTCCTCTAACTTTAATTTTGCATTTTAACTTCATATATAGGACACCTATTTTGACTTGTGAACTGATCTTTCTTCTCTAACTCTTGAAGAAAAATACAAAACACATTTTGTTTCAGAGATGCAATGCATAGATTTATTTTAATTGGGATAGTAATTTATACTATTTGATGTATCATTTTATTCCCTGAATATCTGCCTTCATCTTCATTTTTCTATTTTATTTAAACTCTTAATATTAGGTTTTCCTTAAACTTTTTTTTTTTCAGCAAAGCACTGAAGTAATCTATTAGAAACTGCCCATCAATGTATGATGTGTGTAGACTTACAGAAACACAACTTTTCCACTGGAGACACTAAACACTGAAATGTGGTCTGGCTTTGCTCAGTTCCTACTGAGTCTTTCCCTGCAGGTGGGTGCTGCCAGTGCTTGGGATCTGCTGAGCAAGAAAGAGATGCACAGCCTTCTTGACTTCATCTTCATCCTGTAAGAGTTTCTAGTGTAGCCCTCTACCTTCCTGTGATTCTGGAGTGCCCAATCTAAACTTCCCCCCTGGTCCTAGTAGGCCAAAGCACAGTCTTCTTTTTAAGAATCAAATGTAGATGGTCAAGTAAATAAACAGGAAGAGTTTTAAAATTAAATTGAATTGCTATGTGGAATATGGCTCCAGTTTCTATCAAAAATTAATAAGAATACACTATAGCTGGTGTGTCATAAAATCATGCCCAACATTTCTTTGGACAATGTCCCTTGAATTAACATTAGAATCTCTCATAATTGAAATTTATATCATAGTGCTCACAACGTTCTCCCGAAGGAAATCAAGTCCCCTTAATAAAGGGCATATTAAAAAGAGAAGGCCTAATTAAAAGTAGGACAGACATCTCTATTCAGATTTACATGACCCCATTATAAAATGTGAGATTAAATCTCAAGAAATAATCATGTTCTGTATTTCATAAGTGTCAAGACTCTAAGAACTACAACTTTTAAAAAAAAATCTCTTTTGCTTCTAGGCTTATTAGCCTAGATTATCATTACAAGATTATCAGAATATTCAGGAATTGGGGTCTATTTTTCCTTTTATGACAAACTTTGTGAACTGTAGCAGAAAATACATTGAACTGAAGACTGAGATATAAATGTCTAGGAAGACTTTCTGTGTAACAAGGCGGTTCAAAATAAGACAGACAGGTAGCCAGAGAAACACATCAATTCCAGAGTGACAAAGAGAACTGGAAGGTGGACATGGTATGAAGGTGCCCATATTATTCTGGAACATTACAAACCCTACTGCAGTGTGGTTGACAAAAACAAAAAACAAAAAACAAAAAAAAAAACAGCTTTCAAGCAAACATTCAAAGGGAGAATTATTTCATGTCTCATACCATATAGCCCAATTTTTAGAATCCCTAGAAAAAAATGTAGCTTTAAACTTTCTTGATAACTTGTCAGACAGTTAGTACTTGATTCCACTTTCAAAGATCAGGAGTTCTCTGAAGCGGGACAGCACATGTACCTCCTCCCTTACAGATGAACCCAAAGTGCAAGCATTCCATAAGGTACCCTAACACACATTTCCATTTTATGTGCATTTTTAACGTATGTGGGCCAATGTCTTTGCTATAGCCAACTTCAGCCATGTGCTCAGAGGAGCACTGCCGTAAAGGCTTCTTGAATAATCCATTCCAGGAATCTATAAACCTATCAGGTGCTGCCACTTCCTCGCTCCAAACTCCTCATTGATCCTACATCTCAAAACAAATGGAAATCAAAGTTGTAATATTGACACAACTCCAATTGCCACAGTGTAGAAATAATTATGAGTTCAGTGACCCACTGGATATTTTCTTAACACAAAGCAAGGCATACAGTAGATACATGTCAAATATAAAACATGAGGTGAACTCATATAACTCCACTCTAAACTACTTGCTTAATTTAATTCATAGAATATTTTCTAATTTACTTTATAAAAATAAGACAGGCAGTAATGATCCAAATTTGTAAATCAGAAGAACACTGAAATTCTATCTTCTGTTAGATTATTATTTAATTGTCTCCTATTTAACTTGCAAAACAGTATATAATAAACTATAGCATCATATATTTATTATCATATTAGATTATCTTTGTGGAATAAACTGCAAGTCAAAAATATAAATCAACATATTTTAAATTTCTCATGCAAATGACCTTACATTATTCTAGCAGTGTGTAAATTATGTCACCTAAGTGGGACAGGATATTATTTAACACACTTAACTATTTATGTGGCCTCTATTACTTATTATATTTATCGTTATTAGCATATACATTTTCTAAATTTTATAGATGGGTAAAATTTAAAAACCCAGTAATTTTTGAAAGAAAAAAAAACTTATAGTTCTGATATGTGATCACTGTATACTAGAGCTGAGTTTTGAAGCTATTTTTCTGATAATGAACTTACGTCATAAATTACATGACCAATAGAAAAAGTTAGAGAAGCAAAAATTAATTGACGTATTCTCGGGAATTGAGTACATTTCCTTTTGATTTTTATGTTTAGACTAATATGATATTTTCTTACTTTTCATTTTCAAACAGGATGTACCCTGTGTTGAGGAAAACAAAATAAGACAAAATTACTTCCAATAAAAATAAACTAATCCCCTGAAAGACTCTACCCAGTGGTGGATTGAAGCAGATGCTGAGACATCCAAACTTCAAGGTGGAGCACAGGGAGTCTTCTAGAAGAGTTGGGGGAGAGAAGGACCTGGAGTGGAAAGGAGCTCCACAAGGAGACCAATGGAGCCAACAACAGCGCTTCCGGGGGATGGGGTGAGGTTGGGGGTGGGTGGAGAGACTGATGCACCAACCAAGGACCATGCATGGTGAGGAACTAGACCCTCTGCTCAGATGTAGAAGATAAGACATCACAGTCTCCTTGTGAGTCCCATAATATGGGGACAAATTCAGGTGTTCACTCACTGATCACTTCTTCCTGCCTAGGAAGCCTTGTCAGGCCTCATAGGAAGAGGATGCAGGCTGTCCAGATGTGATTTGATAAGCTGGGATCAGATGATAGGGGAGGAAGGCTCTGCCTCTCTGAGAGCTAGGGGGAGGGGGAGGGAGGGAGGGAGGGAGGGAGGGAGGGGAGGACCAGGAGGATGTGAGGGAGGGAGATGTGACATGAACAAATTAAAAATTATAATAATAATTGGAAGAATCTTTGAGACAGCACTTTCCATAACCTTTTTCTCCCCAGACTCCAAATACCTAGATGCTAAAGAGTTGAAGTTTCTATAAATCAAATTTAGTTTGCATAATTATAACTTATTTTGGAAAGGCTATTTTAATAGCTGAAAGCAGTAACAATTTATGGATCACAGTTTTGTCTTTCAAATAAATGAAATATAAAGCAACTGGAAAAAAAGAAGGTTTTTTTTTTTTTAGTGAGGGGTGAAAACTATACTTACCTGTGGGTGTAAGGGTAAGTGTGTAAAATATATGTAGAAACTATATCGAATTATGAAAATGGCAGTGGCTTATAGACAATTGATTAAATGTAGAGAATAAATTACTGTGAGGAGCCCAGCAACAAAATGTACCTCTGTAATACAATCTCTACACCTCAGATTTAGGGAATGCCACAGAAGAGGGGTCCAGAAAACCAGTGAGATACTGTCTTCTAGACATGCCACCCACAACCATGAAATCTCAACAGTATAGGTAAATAAAACCTACCTACATGATATATGTCATTGTTGATGGAGAAAATTTGATGGACCCTCTCTCTCTAGGTAAATAGCTACAGGTAATCTATGGCTGCTGGGAAGGGAGAAACAGAGCTCCCCAGGACAAAGGAACCTAACCTATTAGGGACCCTAAACATTCAGTCCCAAATGGTCAGTCCTAAACACATGTAAAATGGGCAACTCTAAATAGATTCAATGAAGTGTGCATGTGTGTGCGTGTGTGTGTGTGTGTGTGTGTGTGTGTGTGTGTGTGTGTGTGTGTGTAACAATAATAAAGAAAAAGAGGTCATGAATTGCAGAGGTAGCTGGGCGGGGGGGGGGGGGGACACAGAGTAGGAGTTGTAAGTGGGAGGTGGGAGGCATAAAAATGATGTAAATATAATACTTGTGTATGAAATACAACACATTTTTAGTGACTGTAGTTTTGAAAATGTCCTAATCATATTTCCAACTTTGTCACCCAGATTATTTTACCCTTTAAACCAGAAAAAAAAATAGTAGCAATTAATTTGTACAGTGCTTACGTTTCACTGGATAATAGAGTATTAAGACTGAAACTGTTATTGGAGTGTAGAAATTTCAAGTAACGGACAGCTCATTTTAGCAGTTAGTAAACAAAGAGAACTTCAGTGATTCAGTGAGTTAAGGCAGGGGGAAAATATCTTAATGCCTTGAGGCTCTTTCCCTTTCTAGTTACTCTAAAACATTCATTGAAAGGAACAGTCATAGGGGAGGGGAATAAGGGGAAAATGGGAGGGAGGGAAGGATGGGAGGATACAAGGGATGGGATAACCATTGCAATGTAACAAGAATAAATTAATAAAGGATAAAAAATAAAAAAGGAAAAAAAGAAAAAAAAAAGAAAAAAGAAAAAAAAAGTGCTATGGATTGATACCTGATGGCATGTCTCAGAGTAAGGGGAAACTATGACCCAATTGTAACAGACTCCACGCAGTTCTGGCTTCAGTCCCAAGGTTTATAAATCAATTTATATCCTGTTGGCTTTCTCTAGTCTCCCATTCAGAGGATACTTCAAAGGCTTTAGGATTAAAGGGGTTGAAGAGCTCTCTGTCATGGATAGCCAGCACCACACACGTTAGAAAGGAGTCCACAAAGCTCTAAAGCTCGTTGACAAAGAGCCTAACTGAGCCTAACCTCTAAACTTGCCTTCTTGTACGTGTCTGCTGTGGACCTCTTTCATCCTCTTTTCCTGTTCCATTTGCATAGTTTTATTTTCACTATTTCCACCTTTTTTGGTTCTTTTTTTTTTTCTGTCAAAATTTATTGGAATCTTTTACTTGTTGTTGGACTCTTCCTTCATCCTGTATTCATCTGACAGATGAATTAACTATCCCTTTTAGACACCACATACTGGCTACTTGAAAAACAATTGAAAAGTATGTCTCACTCTTCTAAGGTTAAGAAGCCCACATTGAAGACAAACCTGATGTTATTTTCTGGTTCATAGTCAGCACCTCCTAGTTGGGTCAAATATATCAGAAGGGACAAAGTGTCTCTTTCAGACACAAATGACATTCATAAGATTCATTTCCGAACACTAATCAATTCTGAAAGGTTCTGCCTCTTCATTTCATCACCATGGAAGTTAAGATTTCAACTTAATGATAGAAACCCTTGCAAAAGTAATACATTATGCATACTCTAAAGTGCCATATTTCAAGTTATTTACCAAGTATTTAATTTTATGCAAAATAAGCAATACTATTTAGAAATTAATCACAAGATAAATATTTTAAAGAGAACTAATGGAGAATAATATTCTTTTCTGATCTTTAAAATGGAATAAGCAATTTAAAACAAAATGAAGAAAAGCCATTATTTGCATACATGTACATAACATCAAAACGTCTTTGAGGTTAAGCCATTAGACAACTCAAAATAATAACCCCGTTGAAATGCTTTATTATGATGATATTCTTTTGATGTTCAGTAGCATTATTAATATTATTGTTTTAATTTGCAAATCCTAGATTTTTATCTGACTCTGAGAATTAATGGGGTGTTACAACTTTATAATGATGGTAATGCTTACAATCTCGTACATTACCACTCGCAATTAATAAATTTGAATGTCTCGTGAAAAGAACATATGCAGAATTGCCTGTACAATAGAAAAAGAGTTTCTAAAACCAGGATGAATTCCTGAGTTTGACTATTTACATCACCTTACTACTCTGATTATGTCCGTTCTATCAGTGGAAGTGAGGACAAATTTTAACTCTAAGGACTCGTTTTTTGTTTTTTTTTTCCAAATCACAACATCTTTTATAAGCTCCAGAAAAATAGTATCAAAATCTCAAAAGCTCACAGAGGCTCACAGGTGGCATGTGGGTTATACTTACTGGGCTAGGTAGGAGTTGTGATGAAACACCAGAGTTGTTTTGCCCAGCAAATTGACATTTAACTTGTTTTTCTAATGGAAATAGGTTGACTCGCTACTTATGAGAGCCACTTGGCCCAGAGCTGAGCAGATATCAATTAAAAGCAGGCATTAATGTTAATAGGAAGGTCTGTGGAGGCCAATTGGTTGGGGGAAATTGTTATCTTGGTGTTTTTGAACCTTCTAATTTCCTTGAAAGCTACATAAAATCCAGAGTTAAATGCAAAATTAGTTAAAATTTAATCACCTAGGAGGTACATAAAATATGGTACATACACGTTGTGATCTGTGCTCTAAAGATTAGACCTATTTATTAACAATTGGATGTTTTTGGTTGATAGAAATGAAGGCACAGAAATGTAAAAAGCCATTGGGAGGGTGTGGAGGGGTAGCTCAGCTCTTCCAGAATATCCAGAGTCAGTTCCCTGCACCCACTCTGGAGCTCACAACCACCAAAGCTATAGTTCAGGGGATCTGACATCCTTCTTCTGCCCTCCGTAGGCACCAGGCATGAACATGGTCCACATACATACCTACAAGCAAACATGAATATGCATAAAATCTAATTTTTTATACATTAATAAAAGAAAGATATGTTGGCTTCTCTTTTGACTTACTGTGCCAGAAGGAAATAAATTATTTTTAGAATGATTTTATCAAGTGTGATAGTTCTTTGGCATTGTTCCTCCTTTCCGTAGTTGCATATCACCATATTTTTGAAGCACGCCTGTGCAAAAGGGAAAATAAATGGAACCCGGATGCATGTCTTTTCCTGAGACCCTCTGCAATTACCTAAAATTTCTGCAAGTTCCTATGATTCTGTTTGTATCAGTGAACTCAGAGTGCTCTGTTGAAACATTCAGGCGGCGGGAGAGGGAGGGAAATCATGAAATAGGAAAGTAATGGCATCTCAAGAAAAAGATCCTCGCTATAGTTCCTTCCGACAGTAAGAAACAACCTACATCACTACTTCAGACACTGAGAAGTGCCCTGTACCCAGCCAGAGTAACTGCAGAGAGTACAGTTCACCTTCCTCGAGGCACGACAGAAAGACATAAGCAGCAGAAAGAAGAATCTCCAGGTTCATGTGTTTCCCTTGTTGTTTTGGTTTATTGTTCAGCTTTAAAGAAATACTAACGTTGTAATAAAACAACCAAACCACGCCAATATGTTAAGTATACTCGCCTCACTTTAATTACTAGATGGCGTACTCACACTGCCAGAAAAGAAAATGAATATATTTAAAGTAGGGTTTGTTTATGATTCCTAGAACCAAGTAGAAAAATGTAATTATGGCAACATTCTAAAACTGTTGATTCTAAAGTTACTGTCATTCTTTCTTCTTCTTCTTCTTCTTCTTCTTCTTCCTCATATTAGGTAGGGAGGATCACAATGGAGAAGATTCTCATCTTTTTAAATCAAACTAGATGCTTTAAATAAGTGCAGATTAACTTGACAGCCTTGGTAACCTGAAAACGTCACAGGATTCCTTATATCGTACAAGCACTAGATCACAAATGCAACACACATTCATGGAAAAACACATTTTACTTAGGTCTATACTCAAACCTACACAGGCCATAAAAGTATTATGATACTGTCCTTGTCTTGGGGGATTTTACAGTCTATTTGAGAATACAAGACTCTGGAAATATTAGTGAACCAAAGCAAGTACATAAAACTGTAACTGAAAGGAGATTCACAGCATAGGTAGATACTTAAACGGCAGCCTCTTTCCATGGATTAGCTTCATTACGGCTTCATTGCTGCATTAGCATTCAAGAAACGTAACACCTTGCACACAGTGGCATGCTTTCATTTAAGAAACAAACAAAATATTGCAGGAGGACTTTATGCTTATTTGTTTATTTATTCCAGAGACAGTGTTCCCTATTTAGCTCAAACTGGCGTGAACTTGCCCTCCTTCTGGTTCAGCTTCATAAGTGATGGAATTTATTCCTTCATTTGAAGTAGAATACCATTTAGGTCAAAATATTCTGAATGAATAAAGTAAAAGCCTGATATGTTGGATTCAATCTCAAAAGAGAGACAGAGAGAGAGAGAGAGAGAGTTTATGAATATCCTGAGAGAGAAACACCAAGTATAGTCTTCAGTTTCTTCAATAGTATTTGACTTACTTGGAGTTTGGCGGCTATGCTAAATTACAAATACCTTGGGAGAAGCTGTGGCTTTAAGGCACGAAAACGACGCTAGGCCAAAAGTCTTCCACAAAAACCTGAGAACTCACTCACAGGGAGGGCAAGGAAGGAAAATTGTCCTGTTTTTGTTTTATTTTGGTTTTTGTTTGTTTGTTTGTTTTTCTTTTATATATATATTAATTTTAATTTATTCAGATTACAACTCAATTGCCGTCCCATCACTTATGTCCTCCCATTCCTCCCTCCGTCCCACCCCCACCTTATTCCCCTCCCCTAGGTCTATGTCCGAGGGGGACCTCCTCCCCCACTATATAGTCTTAGGCTATCAAGTCTCATCTTGGTAGCCTGCTTATTCTTTCTTTGAGTGCCACCAGGGCTCCCCACCAGACAGAGTTTCTCTGTGTAGCCTAGGCTGTCCTGGACTTTCTCTGTAGACCAGGCTGGCCACAGACTCACAGTGATGCACCTGCCTCTGCCTCTGGAGTGCTGAGATTAAAGACATGTGCCACCACGCCTGGCTGTAGGAAGGGAAATTTTCTAAGACAAACATGTCTCTGCATAGTTTTCTTTTATTCATTTTAACTCCCCTTTTCCTTCTTCAACCTGTATCTTTAAATCTTCTGCCTGTCTGTAAGCTGTCTCTCCTTTTCTTTTATATATGCTTTAGCTTCTTCACTTTCGTTTCAATGGATTTTTCTTGTAGTATTTCTTTGCCCAAAATATATTCGGAGGATATGTCCTACTATAATAAGTTTCTTTCTTTCCCTTTTAATCTCCCCTCTCATCTATTCTAAAAACTATTTCTTGCTGGTTTCACTGTTCTTTATTTCAAAATTGATTTTTAAGACCTAGCTTAAATTTTATGGCAATAACTTGTTAATTCATTTTTGTTTCCCTGGTATTCCCTGTTCATGCATTGATGGACACCAGATTCAAGCTTAGTAGAAGGAGTAAAGGAATCAATTTACTAGCTGAAAAGGAACACTTCCAACTTGTTTATTTCTGCTACCCTCTTCCTTTCTAAACTTGAGAGCAAAAGATGGAATAATTTCCTCTCCTAATAACAATTGCACACAATTGAACTGCATCCAAGTTAAGACTCATGTAAAAATTTTAACATTTAAAAACATACTTTAGTATAATATATTTAAGGTACCAAATAATGGGTTTCTTTTGACATTTTCATATTTATTTGTCATTGTGCTTCAATCATAATAATCACCATTACTTTCTACAGGCCATGACTTCATTGCAAAGTGTTTCCTGTTCTACCTTTATGTCATACATATATAAATATACAAGTACAAACACACACACACACACACACACACACACACACACACACATATAAATACACTACTCTTGATTTGTTAATCTCTGGGTGACTATCTAGGCTCTTTCCATATCTTAGCAGTTACAAATCTACATCAATAAAAATTAATGTGCAAGTATCTCCATGGAATGCTGGCTTAGGTATAAGTATACAGAATACCATAAGTACACTGACAAATGATGTGGCTTGATGATACATGGATTAGGATTAGTCAGGATTCTCTAGAGGAACAGGACTGATAGAGTAAATGAAGGAATAAATACACACACACACACACACACACACACACACACACACACACTTATATTTGTGTTTAGTAGCGTGACTTACAGACTGTGTTCTGGCTAGTCCAACAATGACTGTCTCAAGACAGAAAGGCCAATAATCCAATGGTTATTCAAGTCACAATGATGGATGTCTTAGATTGTTTTCATTATACTTTGGGATTCCGAAGAAGAACTTCTAATACCATTGAAAGGATGCTTCAGCATCACGACAAATAAGCTTTCCAGTAAGAGTGAGGCCAAGCTGACAAAAATGTATAAGCTTCCTTTTTCCATGTCCTTTGATGTAGACTGCCACCAGAAGCCCCAAATTTCACATGGGATTTCTGACTTCAAATGACCCATATTTGGCTCGGTCTTCTCACTTCCATCATCCCACAAAGAAAACATCCTCAGAGGTGTGCGTAGCTGCTTGGATTTTAATTGATTCAGGGTGTAGTCAAGTTAACAAGCAAGATTAGCCATCACGTATACTTTTAGTTTTCTACAGAATTTCCACACTGATTTCCATAATGGCTACAGTAATTTCACTTTCCACTCTCTCTTCTAGTACCCACTGCCCATTCTCCACAGTATGTGTTTGTTGTTTTCTTGATATATCCATTATGACTAGGGTATGACGGAACCTCTGTGTAGTTCTGATTTGCATTCGCTGGTGGCTAAGAATGCTGAATGTTATTTTATATATGTATTGGCCAGTTCTTTTGAGAATTGTATAGCTCATTTCCCAATTGATTGATTAGATTGTTTGGATGTAATGTGTCATAACGTTATATATTCTGGATATAAATCTCACCAGATATATAATGCCACAGCTGTTATGCTTTTCTTTAAGCCAACTTTGTCTTCATAATTTTCTTTGCCTTGAAGAACAATATTTGCAAGCACATGAAAGAACCTAATATGTACCAATTAGCTACAATCAAGACACTCCCAAAACAGGCCAAAACTTCTGTTATTCTGAAGCACAGTATTATATTTCAACTACAGCTTAGTCTATGGACCTACAGAAAGTTCCTAATGTTTTGGAAGTACAAGTTCTTCGTTTTTAAAAATATATATTTTATTAATTTATTCATATTACATCTCAATTGTTATCCCATCCTTTGTATCCTCCTATTCCTCTCTCCCTCCCATTTCCTCTTACTCCCCTCCCCTATGACTGTGACTGAGGGGGACCCCCTCCCTGTTTATTTGCTCATACGGTATCAAGTCTCTTCTTGGTAGCCTGCTGTCCTTCCTTGAGTGCCACCAGGCCTTCGCATCCAGGGGACGTGGTCAAATATGGGGCACCAGAGTTTGTGTAAAAGTCAGACCCACTCTACACTCAACTGTGAAGAATGTCCTGTCCATTGGCTAGATCTGGGCAGAGGTTCGAAGTTTACTGCACATATTGTCCTTGGCTGGTGCCATAGTTTGAGCAGGACCCCTGGGCCAAGATCTGCCCATCATAATGTTCTTCTTGTAGGTTTTTAGGACTCTCTGGATCCTTCTATTTCCCCATTCTTCCATGCTTCTCTCACCTAGAGTCCCAATAGGATGTCCAAGTTCTTGGTTTTAATTTTGCCTTTTTATTTAACTAATCACGGTGTTCTGAACAAATCACTGATGAGCTACTACTTCACACTAGAGTCAAATGAATGTAATTGTGCTCCTGTGCCTCCACTTCTAGGAGAATGCCCACTGAGCTCTATGAAAATCTCCATCGTACTCCACCCAAGGCTCAGAAAATACCTACTCTTTAAGTCATTTTCCTCTTTGTATGATAAAACAAGATAATTCCATTTCATAGCCCCTTCAAGCGGCATTTTATTTAGAGCACTTTTAACATCTTCTTTGTGACAGTTTTTATCCTGCCATATGAAGTCTTGATAACAGAAAAATACAATATCCATGTGAATCTCCCATGAATAAGGTTTGCTCTACATATTTTTATAAAGATATTTTATATGTAATTTTTTTCTATTATTATCCATTTGTGGTAAATAGATTATCTTTTCTACTAAGTCTTATATCTTTTATTTTTAAAAGATTTTAGCGTTTTAAATCATGTTATATTACAAACAATTTTTCCAACAAAAATATTCCCGCAGAATTGCAAGCAATAGCAATAGCAATCATAGGAAGTACATTATTAATGTTCAGAAACTTTTCCTCTCACTAAGACAAACTCAGACACAATAAAAAAATACTATCTTTCACAGTATATCTTAAGGTCATAAAATGCTTTCAGTGTTAAAAAACAGAGTAACAATTCTTTCCAGGGAATTTATAAATACTAACAATGTTTAGAATTAACTTTATCTTGGATATGAAAGGGCATCCCTTATTTTATAACATTAAAAAAAAATCCAACTCTTCTAAATCTACATTCCTCAAGGATTATATAGGTTAGGTAACTCTTCCATTTCTTTTCTTACTCAAAGACATAAGTGTGGAGCAGACTGGGCAGCAGTCCGCTTAGAACAAAAGCGTTGTGCTAGGACAGTTGGGATGATTAATCTTCATTGGCAACTTGGACTGGATATAAAATCGCCTTGAAGAGGCATGGGCATCTCTGTGAGGTGATGTCCAGAAATGCTTAACTGAGACGAAAAGTCCCACCCTGAAGTGCTCTGTGGGCCTCCATCCTGAGCTGAGTAAGAAGGGAGAAGCACATGTGGTCCAGTACTCATCTCTCACTCTGCTGCAGGGATGCAGTCCCAGAGGGACCAGTGGCCTCACACTCCTGCCACTGCAGCTCAGCCTTGCTCTCATGATCACAGCCTCACTCCCTAATGAACCCTGTCCTCAAACAATGAGCCAAGTAACACCCACCTTCGCTTTAGCTGCTCTTTCTCAAGGAATTTGTTACAGCAGTGAGAAAAGCAACTGGTAAAACAAACCCCAATAAAATAATCAACTGTAAGGTTTTTCTTGCCTTAAAGAGAAGTGGGTAAGCAATTTGAAAAAAAGAGCATAAAGAGTCTCTAAATTCACTGATGAATAAAAATAAATGTCTAAAGACCAAACAGAACTAAGAAAAGTTTCAGAATCTCAGCAGTCTATGACCAAGCAGAAAATAAATAAATAATAAATATATAAGCTAACACACACACAAAATAAACTAAAACACTCTCTGCTACTAAATCCAAGTGACAGCTATACTGGCTTCCTAGTAAATAATTTGAAATATATGAAGGTGTGACTAGGGTTATGCAGAGTGATATGCCTTATTTCTCAGTATAGTTTCACACTATAAGGGACTATATCTTTATATTCTCAGGGAGTGAGTTTCTCTGGCTCAGTGAGAACAGTAGCTAAATTCATTTTCTTGGATTTATTTTAGAAATAAGATATTATTAGTAAGTAGAAATCTTTCTATTTAATTCTATCTGCATTTTCTTTCTTTCTTCCTTTTTTTTTTTTTTTTTTTTTTTTTTTTGGTTTTTCAAGACAGGGTTTCTCTGTGTAGTCTTGGCTGTCCTGGACTCCCTTTGTAGACCAGGCTGGCCTCGAACTCACAGCGATCTGCCTGCCTCTGCTTCTCAAATGCTGGGATTAAAGGCATGTGCCACCACCACACAGCTCAGAAGGGAGGTAATTCAGTTTCAGGAACTGGCTACAGAAGTCAGGTTTTAAATCTGTAGGATACTCCCTCACAGCTGCAGAAGCAGACAAGAGTTGATGTAGCTTAAATAAAGGCAAACTGGATTTTAAAAAAGCTTTCCTCCTTAAGAAATCTGTCTTTTCTCAGATTGTCTTCAACTGACCAGGTAATATAATCAACGATGCTACTCTTTATTATATGTTTATCTAAGTCTCCATCGCACCTAAAAACTATCTTTAGTGTAATTAGTTCTTTGACAAAAAGTTGGATCCCATTGTAAAGCCAAGTTTGCATACAAAATTAAACAGTGCACCCAACACAACATGCACAAACCATATTTTAAGGCAAGCTCAACTCAAGGAAGATATCTCTTATCTTTTTTGTCTATCAGGGTGCCTGTGTCCCTTAGCAAATGCAGATAGGACTATTAAAAGAGCTAGGAATATAATATAGAAAGTCCTATTCATTAATCTAGCTACATTTGTGCAATATTTTCTCACTCCTATCTCTGCTGAATATTGCCCTGCTAAAATTAACTCCTCTATCCCTTTTCACCAGACCTTAGGAGGAAATAAAAAAAATCATTATAGAAACCTTGTGTTATAATTGCCTTCTCTTACTATAAAAAGGAATCTGATTTTGGGGGAAGTTAGAGAAATTCTCCCTCAGAAAGTGTATTGAGAATGGGAAGACAAGCATAGGTATATGTTAATTACAGTGTATAGGCAGAGAGAAGAAAAAGAAAGGTCCTGGTGGTAGAGACTGGAAAAGCCCTGTGTGAGTGAAGACCTCAGTGGATGTGTGATACTGCTGTTGGCATGGAACACATTACCCTCAGACCCATGGAAAAATGGCAAACCCCACCTCCACCTCCCCGAGTGAGGCTCAGGGGGAAATGTAAAACCTTCCATTCTGGTCCATCTCTAACGTGGGTTCAGAAAATGTGCAACAAACTGTGGCAACAGCCAAGGAAAAAATAGGCAGTAAACCTTGAACCCCTTCCCAGACTAGCCGATGGACAGGACATTCTCCACTGTTGAGTGGAGAAGGAGATCTAACTTTCACACAAACTCTGGTGCCCCATATTTGAACATGTCCCTTGGATGGAGATGCCTGGTGGCACTCAGAGGAAAGATAAGAGGTCACCAAGGAGAGACTTGATACAGTATGAGCATATTCAGGGGGAGGAGGTCCCCCTCAGACACAGACTTAGGGGAGGGGAGGGGAGTAGGGGGGAAGTGGGAGGAAGGGAGGAATGGGAGGATACATGGGATGGGCTAACAACTGAGATGTAATATGAATAAATTAATTAAAAATAAAAAAAATGTGTACACAAAAAAAAGAAAAAGAAAAAAAAAGAAAATGTGCATCATAACTCTCTTCCCCCAAACATTCAGTCCTGAATAACCCTTCCCTACAGTCACTCCTCCTACTAACATGAGCTAAAACTCTTTATTTGACACAATGGTATAAAATAAACTCAACAGCCTTACTATCTGTAAATAATAACCCACACCCTTATTCAGTTGGATGCCCTAACTAACCCGGCTTCTCATTCAGTTCTACCAAGCTGAGCTTCTGGATGCTCAGAGGACTCCATCTGAAAGTCCATCTCACCTGATCCAGCTGTTCCTGTCTTTAGATCTGTCTGCCATTTCTCCACTCCCCATCTTCCATAGTCAGATCTAATTCCCTAGTGTTGTGCTAGATACAGCACCTAGTAAAGGGAAAGATCATATGCATGATATTGGAAGTATGAACAAAAAAGTGTGACAATAATGAGACCTGGACAAAGCCTACTACTTTTTCCTCACTCCAAAGCTAAGGAAATTATAAGGAATTTTATCTTATAAACAGATCATTATTTGGAAAATAGTATCATTCCTACATTCAAAACCAGTACTAGTTTTACATATGAAATTACATTTTAAAAGATTTTATTTTTAGTATGTTTGTGTCATTCTGCAAGCCATGTCTATGTGTAGGTATGCACACGTGAGTGAAAGTGTTGGCAGCAGAAAGCAGGAGCCATTGGATCCCTGAGCTAGAGTTATGAGTGCGGGAAACTACAAGGGCAACCAGAAACTCTGTCAGAGCAGCAAGGATTCTTAACTTCTGAGCCATCTCTCCAGACCCTTGAAATTCCATTTTTAAAGTCAGAGAAACAATACCAACTTCCGAAAGAAAAAAGATGCTGACCGCCTTATACAAAATAGTTATGTGGATTAAAATGATAACTGCTCATATTTTCTCAAGATTGTATGCCTTGAATATATGGTTCTTCTGATATGTGAACAGTTCTATTAGGTAGGATACACACATCTCTAGATCTACGGCTTGTGGGCAAGGATGGCCAGATTTAGTTAAGACAGCTGAGATTGCAGGGGTGGATGTCTGTGATCTTTTATTTTCCACAAAGCAAGCCCTAACTGTATACTATTTTTTCAGTGTACATTGGCTAAAGAAAAAAAACCTATGATATAACTCATTGAAAAGATGGCAATAATTTTTTACAGGCCTTCTCATTAAGAGTCTTGTTCCTCTTACTCTTAAATCTCTGCTGGTCTCATTATTATTTTGACAAATAGAACATGGCACCATAACAGGCAGTCTGGAACTCTAACTATAAAAATGCCTTGCAGTTACTGCAAACGTTCTTTGGAGCCCTGTAACTCTGTACTATAAGAGAATGTAGCTACACGAATCTGTTATTTGTTGTCAAACTGTGTTTTCAGATTACCTTAAATACTTATTCAAAATACATGATAATTCTAAGCCTTATTTTTATTCCCTAGAGCCTATGGATATAAATTCAGATTACAGGGTTCCTGAAGTTTGTTCATGAGTGTTTCTTTAGGTTAAACAGAGACTTTAGCACTGCTGACTCCAGGCAGAAGAAGATCCATACAAATTTAGTAAAAAATAAGGCAGTGGTTTGATGTTTCTTAAATGTACAATACATCCACTCAAGTTACTTTGCACCATTAACAAACAATTACTTTAAACTTTTATCAAAGTCTTAAGAAACAATTTTTCTCAGTCACTTCATGGTTACAGATTTTAGCTTTAAACTGAACTCGGGTAAGTTTTAACATGTTTTAGTTTTGCATATTTTCCCTACAAAGTTAAAACAATGCTCCAATTGTGTGTAGAGGCCTGTATTGAACATGAACCAGTTTCACTACAAAATAACTTATGAGAAATATTCATTTGTAGCTCCAATTTTCCAAACAATATTAGTAGTAGGTAAAGGTTATATTTTAAAATATTGAAAATAATCATAATGACTTCAGTATGACATTTTTTCCTTCTAAAATGATATTACTATGTTAATCATTGACTGTCAAACTTCCACGACACTTAAAATCAACATCACTTATCATTACTTTGTGAGTTAATTACCTAACTATACCTATGTAGTTCAACTTACTTTCATATCCATATTTTTAAAAAATTACTCCAAAATGAAATTAGCCAATAAAATAAATAAAAATAAAAGATAGAATTTCATTCTGCTATTGTATTCGCAGAAGATTAAGAATATTTATTTTATTTTTGAAATATCTTTGCAGGCTGTAAAATCATGTCTATCTATGCTATTCTTTGGTGCCTATATTTGACTTAGATGGCAGCAAAATAGAAAAATCAATTTTCCTCAGCATCAAAAATGACAATTACTGGTCCTCATCTAAAAGTGAGACAGAAGCAGGAGCTGATAATAAAAACTGCCTTGCCCAAGATAGTTCCAAAGAGTCACAATCATAAGAATGCTGACAATTTCAGTACTGGAGGCAACAAAAAGAAAGTAGGTCCTACAAACAAAACCTCAGGTTTCTTTCGTAGTTACACACCTAATATAAATGTCCAAAGTGACCATGTTCAAGCTAATTTGACAAGTAGAAAAGAAAAGGGACTGAATCTCAAGGGAGATTCTGATCTGCTATTTCTGCACCATGAAATCTGCCTCTCAGACATTTTAACATAAAAAAAAAGCCTAAAATTCTAAGGAAGGGCATACCTTAACTAACTAGGGCCCAGGGTGAGTAAACAATAAAAAATAAATAAATAAACTGTAGTTTAAATACATATGCAAACAATTACATGACAATATTTTAAACAAAACAACACTTTTATCATTTGAAGCCAAGTAACTTTTAATAGACAGGATCACAATATTAAAAATGAGTACAGACGAACTGGATATCAAGGAAGTCTACGTAAGAATTCATTACAGCATACAGTCTAAAATAATGTAAAACTTCATTACATGAGCATAATGGTACACAATTATACTAAAAATATTAAGCATAATTTATGGGAAATTGTCTTATTTCACTAATAGTGCACCAAGAATAACATATATGTGGAGTTATCATTTTTAATTAATTCAGAACTTAAAATTAGACATAAAAATATACCCAGCAATGGCATTATTAAGCCTCAGTGCATGCTGCTGTTGATGCTGATGACAATGGTCCAGCACAGAGCCCTAGACAACTAATTCATAAAAAGGACAAAGGTTAGACCAGGTTGGAGTGTAAAGAGAGGAATACTGGGAATTAAAATCTCTAACTCTGTTTTCCCAGTAGGCAAAGGAACACCAAATATTGATATATGCATTCTAAACCATTCACCAAAAAAGAGGAAAGTTAGTTACAAATGGGTATAAATTAACCCTATGACCTCTTATAGAAGCTGCCCCATGTACGTGGCAGTGGACTTATGTCAATATATAAATTATTAGTATGACAAAACATTCAGATCACACGAATATTTCAACTCAAATATAAAACATATCTTAACATTTTATTTGTTCACAAATATAGTTTTTGAGGGTGACGGCTCATGAAGAATTGTGATGGTACTGAGAAAAATGTGACTCAAATCACACTATCCTCTACATATTTAGAAAACACCAGGAAAATGAAGGAACAGAGGAAACAGAAGAGTTTCACTCAAGATGCTTGTTTGCACTTAAAACTAATCCTTTTATCCTATGAATGGAATTTCCATATGTAATCCTTGCTGACATACTGATTTTTCCTTTGATGATGATGCTTTTAGAGAAAATTACACTGCAAGGAAATCACAACACTGCGGACGATTTCCTCTATGGAATACACATGGCTTAACTAACTTGACCCTGAGATATCTAAATCTATTATTGTACTAAAACACTTGAACCACCTTTAGTCTCTCCATCTTTAATACAGTGGAGGGCTGAAATCTTTGCCCAGTCTTTGATTTAACTACTGTTGAAATTGAGAGAAGTTTTTCCTTCGGTAGCTGTAAATTTTCTGCTCTTTCAAACCGCTTTCTGGACAAAGCTATTAATGTCTACGGAAGAACGTTTTCCAACTGCACAACCAATGATGCACAGAATGCACAAAGATCCTAATAGCCGGTTCCAGTACACATGAGCATCTTTTAAGGCACAAAATTAGTTGCATGACCTAGATGGGTTTATTAATTTATCACTTTGACTATAATGTTGATTCAACCAACAGGATTATTTCTCAGCATTGAAAAAAATTTAAACTTATCAACTCAAACTTAAAATTTCAAAAATAGTTTATAAAATATAGGGGCTTTTTTCAAGTACTGAATTGTGACTCTGTATAATTGTTTGTATAAGCATTTGTTAAAACATAGAGTTTTTGAAAATCTGAAAAGAGCAACTTTGCTCAGAAAGCAGAAAGCCCTTTTATAAGATTGGAAAACAGAATTAATGAATTAAAGCAGTAATAGTATATAGTGGACAAAAGCTACAGCTTGTTTGTAAAACAAATTTAACTTTTTGCTAATGCTAGATGTCTGGGTAAAATTAAGGCAATATCAATTGGTACAGCATTTACTACTGTAAATGGTCATGGGCTTTATATTGCTCCCTTTGCTTTAAAGGCATTTCTGAAATATAAAATGATTAGTAATACGAGGTAATTTGTGGAAATAAAAAGACAAATAAGGACCCTTTTTAAAAGCTCTTAAACTCAAGCCGGGCGTGGTGGCGCACGCCTTTAATCCCAGCACTCGGGAGGCAGAGACAGGCGGATCGCTGTGAGTTCGAGGACAGCCTGGTCTACAAAGCGAGTCCAGGACAGCCAAGGCTACACAGAGAAACCCTGTCTCAAAAAACCAAAAAAAAAAAAAAAAAGCTCTTAAACTCTAGTCTGCTTTGTAGCTATTTATGAAAGTTTAGAAAAATGAAATGAGCAAGTTATGGTGATACATTCGTGTCATTGAAGCTGCTTAGAAGGTTGAGGCAAAACGATCACAAGTTTGAAGCTAGCCTCCTCTGCAGAGTGAGTTCAAGGCTAGCCTGAACTACCTAGCAAGAATCTGTCCACAAAATTTAAAAAAAGTAAATTACTATAAAAAAAATTGAAAAAAATGTTACTTTTTATATTTCTCCTAACATTGTTACTGACAATGTTGACGAAGTATATCTAGAGGGAAGTTACTCTCCATTTGACAAGTTCCCATTGTATTTACAAGAGACCTTATATTTTCATAGTATAAAAATATTCACTTATGGAAACATCAAGATTTATTCTGATCAATTTTCACTTCTCCAATAATTGTTCTAGAATTGTAACTAAATGCCCAAAACATCATTTTCATGATTCTACATGATAGTTTGTATACATACATAGTGTTGTTTAGTACGTCTTTAAATGATATCTTCAAAGATTGTGGTCTGAGTTTCTGTCATTAGATTTATTAAGTAAAATATAATTTTCAGATATCATTTTATAACATACACACTTGCCATTTCTTTGTATAGGTTTGAAAATTTTTGTTTAAGAATCATTGACTGGCCAAATAGATTTCTATTTTGGCCATTCTTGGCTCTCTGTGAATTGCATAGCCTTTCACTGTAGGGTTGAAATAGAGTATTCTCAAAGCTTCACCTCAATTCTCTACTTAGCTTAGAAAACTGCCATTTGCTAATACAAAATGTTTATTTTCTGTCCCCTTAACTACTTGCTCAGTTCATTCACAGTTTCTCCTAAAGTTATTAGGTACCAATTACACAAATGGAAAGAGTATTCATTATGCTTACTGAATCCCTAACTCACCATCCCAGATGCTTTAATTCAGCTTTCATCCAATTTGCCTTTCATCCAACCTTTACCCTTTTCATTATAACTTTTATCTACTCCTTCCTACTTCTATCACAAATATCCTTATTGGAGACTCTGATGTAAGCATGGTTCTGGGAATAAAAGTCAATATAAACCCGCAAGTTCAGCAAGGAGGGAGCTTATATAGCAGGCAGGACTGAAGTGATCTAGGCCAGAAAAATAACTGGTCTACCTCAAGGTAACATTAAAGATGTCAGCAGCATGTTACTGACATGGGCAGCTTCAGAGTCTAGTCTCAAAGTTCCATATGCCGCTCCGCATTTTATTTTGTACAGCATGCTGAAAAACAATTCTAGGAAAACCAGCCCAGAATAATCACTGAAGGCTTATGCAGCCAGGTTAAGGTCAACTCTTAGGCTGTTTACATATCAAAAACGGTACCGCTGTGAACTGTTACGTGCAAACATACATGTTTCCTTACACAATAACGTGAGGCTAGGAATAAAGACAACACCAAGAATCATGATCCTTCAGCTACTTATCAAACTTATTACATATCATAACCTGATTACACATATTCTATCTACTGTTATTGCGACTCATCCCGACCTAAAATAACTTGATGCTAAACTTTTGCAGTCTTGTTCTAATCCCTTCAAAAATCACCTACAAAATGGACTGAGTACAAAAGTATAATTACAGAACAATCTGAGTCTCTTTTCTTTTATTACTGGAGATAACACATAGCAGAAACTCTACTGTGGTTCAATTTCACAAGGTTTTCTAGCTTATCGTTACATATGACTTTTTAGTCATACAAAATGCTTACACATTTCAATAGTGGGACTGCACTTTCAAATGGGAAGAATGCCCCTTAGATTGACTTTGGCTGATATGTAAATGGGAGGGCTGATTTGGAGACGCTGTTTCTACTGTTCTATATAAAGGAACTGTTATACTTTTATACTTATTTTTAAAATTAACTGTTTTTCAGTGGGACCCGAGGAGGGGAAGCTCTTATACATTTTCAATTGAATGCATCCCAAATTTATCAGTTCATTAAATGAAAAGAGAATAATTGATAAATAAAATATAGTTTCACCTGAAACAGTAAAAATGTGAACTGTTGAAATAATTTTACATATTATCTATTACAAAAGTGATAATCTAACTAATATCTTAAATACCCTAAGAGAGTAAAACTCAGGTTTTACCATCTAGTCAATTCAATAAATAGATTCAGCAGAATAAACCAGGGATTATTGACACAATATCATTTGGGGCTTAAGTGTGTTCCCTGAATTAACAAAAGAGTTTATCACAAAAAGTATGTCACCCGTCAAAATATAGTACTCTCCTTGTAAATTATATTACGCTGAAATCTGTAGTTAATCAGGACTATTCCTAGCTCCCATATATTTTAATGATGTACTTATTAATTCTAAAACCTTCTCTTTAGAAGAGAAAATCTCTCTGAACAGAGAAAGCAAGACTTAATAGTAGTTAATCCTTTGTAGAGCTTTGTATGCACAGGGGATCAGTGTAAAAATGGTCACTGCTGTGTTGACTTTCATTACTCCAGCTGTTAAGCAGATGTCCAAAACAAGTAAACTGCTCTAGCATAGTTTTCTAAATTCTTTTTAATCTGATAAATTCTATAAATGCTCAAGTATGTCTAATCTTGTACCTACAAATTTTTATATACAATGAGCACAAAATAAGAATTTTAGATTCATTCAAATGAAATTGCTTTCCAATGATACGATATATAAATAATTAGCATGATGGATATATGCTTATGTGTTAATATAAAGAGAAGACAAAGAACATTAAGTTTGAATCACATTCAAAATAAAACTTATTTCTGGGAGAATATGTTTTTTAATCATAAGTTAAAAAAAGATAGTAAAATAAATATAAGTGAAAATAGAAAGTTTTCTGATGTACTTTTCAAAAAAAATTGTTCTTTTTCCCTGCCAAAGGGCTACAGATAGTTTCTATAAATCTTAAAGTAAAATAAATAGTTGTCCTTCTGTAAAAAAAATTAAGTTTTAATTGCTTTCATTTAAATGTTTATATTCTTATAATAGTGAATCACTACTATTTAAAGCATAAAGCTTGGATCAAATTGATTTTAAATAATTGAATGCAATTATGGTTAATGTCATTTATCAATTAATACTAAGCATGGCCCAAAATTATTTTCTTCTTCCTAAATGAGAGTATACCATTTTGACAAACATCCAAACAAAAGCTGAAAATTAAAAAGGAATTTAATAAAATATTTAAAAGAGAAAATTTAAATAAACTCTTCCTTCAACTAAGGAATGAACTTTTTACCCCTATTTCTTTTTATAGTTATCCTGTATCTTTTGCCATTACAAATGCTGAATCTAACTATATTTTTGTCGACTATAAATGACATATTAACAACTTAAAATCATTACTTTATACATGAAGAGGTAATTGTAATTCTATTTTATTTTGATCTTCTCTAATTATAATTATGGAACAGATTAAGCACCTAGTTGTGTTAATGTGGTGCTAAGTGAAGTTCAAAGCAATTAAACGGCAAAGCCTTTGCTCCTGTAATATAAAACATTCATATTTTTCTGGAACAGAATATTAAAATTAGACTACATTTATACCTAAGTGGATATTTACATTAATGAAAAACATAAAGTCTTTGAAATTCATATATACGAATAAAAGCTATTCATGGGCTCTGTATGCTAATAGCTGGTCAAAATTTTAACCACTTTCACCTTTATTACTAAGGAGGAGTACAACCTACTCATTAGGAAAGATAAAAATATTGGATGAAGCATTAGAAAGCCACGGCTGCTGTGTCTGATTTAAGAAATATACTTTAGAAAGCTTAGAATAAGACTTCAGACATTTTTAACATCCCATAGCAACAAAGAATTGAACAGGTTGGTTATCTTTTGAATTATTAAAAGTATCAGATTGTATTTGTCTTGACAGAACTATAGACTTGTAGCATGTACTCCTAGTTAGCTTTGTCTTCTCCATGTCCCAGTTTGCAAATGTGGAAGATAAACATTAAAGTAATAAGTATTTCTCACAGGGTTCAGATACACAACACACACACACACATAGACACACACACACGCACACAAACACACAAACATTCATGGGCATATTGTAAAATATGTAATTAAACAGTTTTCAAAAAAAAAAAAACAGGTTTAAGGGACTGTTCTGTTCCACTTAGATTTTCTTTACAACAGCCAATTTGAGTAAGAAATTTCTGTTAATAGATTTAACTATGCTAACCACTGCCCAACTGCTGCCTTTATTGCACAAAAGGGCAGTTGTATCACCTATTTGTATCTATTGTTATCTGATGTGATCTAGTGATCTAAATGTTAAGCTGTGATTGTTTGATTTTAACAAGTTGTGAGAAAACAGAACTAGTTCATTTCAATGCTGTCTTTGAAAACCCACCTATTAATATTGCAGCGCTCCTTCAAAGGCACAAAACTGCATGCTTCGACAAGGTGACTGTGAAGCGATTAGGTTTGTCAAAGCTCTTTAAAAGTTGAGCATTCCACAGGTAGAAATTTTTACAAGCAGATGTTCTTCCTGGCTACGAAATTTACTAAGAGACCCAGTCAGAACAGTAGTATATGAATTGATTAAGCTAGTTTTCTAACATAGTCCCACTTTTGCCATTTAGAGAAGTCTTATATGTACTTTTTTGAGGACTAATTTCTAAAATAATACTCTAAAACATTTATGAAGCTTTACTGTAATTCACCCAATTGGTATTCCTTAAATATTAACACATATAATTTTTAATCGCATCATCTGTCACAAAGATGAGTGCTTATTGTGTATTCTTCGCCTCCTAGAGAGAGCATTTCTGTAACATTATAACTCACAGTCATCAGAACAACATTTTGGTGAGTCCATCTGTTCTCAGTCCCGTCTACTATTGCTCTTGACTCTTCATGGGAAAAGGATGTATTTATTTTTAAGCAACGTGTCTGGTTTATGGGAGACTGGAAGCTCATTGTGAAATGACTCATCAAATTTCTGATCTTCAACTTCAAATGAATAATGCCAAAGCTGAATAAAACCGAAGTCATCAAACATCACTAACTTGGAGAAGCCTAACTTTTTAAGTTGCTTTAAAATGTAAATTTAGAGAGCAGGCTACACCTGAACACCTGTGCAATAACTGTATTTTTATTGTATAGACTACATTTTTTAAAATATGAGCCTGTTTTGAAGGGACAAAAAGTGTGCACTATGATGCACACTGGCACGTCACAGAGATAGAGCAAGTGACAGATGAAACCAAGCACTTAAGCTATTTCCACAGGAAGTCAACACTCTCACCAGTGATGTTGATTATAGAAACTAAAAACATCTTAACAACACATACATCTCCTTTAAGAATCCCAAGCATATCTAAAACCATGCGATTTACGATACTTGTCATCAGAGGAGAGAGCCTTGTGCCCGAAGCATGCCCACCTATGAGCTGAACAATTGAAATAAATAACATGAGTTTATCTTGGAAATGATGAAAAAATAGCAACATTTTTTGGTCGCTGATATAGATTTCCCAAATGGCTCTTAATGTGAATGATAGTCTCCTTGCCACACAACCCTGTGAGTCACAGTGGCCTTGCTAAAAGCTGGCTTGAAGACACAGGCAAATCTCATGCACAGAACTGTCGCTTAGCTTCTAACTAGGCTGGAGAATTGAACTCCAGCACTGCGTTTCTGGCTGGCATGTTTGTGACATTATTCCAAGTTAAGGTTTTTGGCTTTCTTTCATTTTGTTTTGCTGGTTCTATTTTTTTTTTTTCTTAAACGGAAATCAAAAGAGTTGATCTTTTGGGAAATCAAATGTGCAGTTATATTTTATTACTATTTTCCTTAATTAAGCCTAAGAACAAATGTTAACAAAGAGGCTGAAATAAGACACTGTTTTAAGGGAAACTACTCTTTAGAAAGAAAAAGATTGATGGAACACAGACAAAAGTGATAGTTTGCTTCAAGACATGCACTAGACTTGAGATTTTAACTTGATACAACTAATAACATGATAATTCATTTAATTCAAATATTATCAAGAAAAGGCTAGGCTAGTTGGCCATACACCCTGACTGGAAAAGTACTAAGGAAGATAAAGCTGTTTTCATGGCCAAATGTAATTAAATATAACTGACTAATTCATTTTAAAAGTAGAAGAATAGTGATGTGAACAGAACGATCCATTTTTCAAATGAGGAGTAATGAAAAGCAGGTATGTCAGATTAACTCACTGATTTCTCAGCAGGAAGAATCCAAGCAACACATTTCCATACACTGAACACTAGAGGAGATACTTTAATTTCTCTGGGGTCTGTTAAATAAATGGATTACTTTTTATTAAGGATCAAAATTTCATTTGGTGTTAGCAAAATCTCTAGCACAATAAGGAGCATTGGGATCACCCAATTGATAACATTTAACATTTACTAAGTTTGTACTACATAGCCCAGACATTGAAAGAATGCCATGTGTATGTGGTCAAACATCGAGCATTGTCTCTATCCCAATCTGCTAATTTCTACACTAAAATACCTCTATGAAGACTGAGGGTAAGATACCTTGATATTTAGAGAGATGTATAATATTCTAAAGTCCATAGAGCCAGAAATGAAGAGGCCAGAGTTGCATCTGGGCAATCGGACTCTGAACACAATGAAATGTTGCCTATTAGAGTAATCTCAGTTGATGGTAAAATCAACAACCATAAGAAAAATCTAAAGCCTGAAGCTGAGAGCAGAAATGCAGAATCATGAGCTCTAAGACATAAAATGTTCCTACAGAGTGATCAATAGTTAAAGGGGATTTGATAGTCTCTAATTTTCTATATGTGGTGTATGCGACTTCATCTGAACTCTCGTGTAGGTTTTTGAATGGAGAACTGTCTTCAGATTTTTAGAACTCTACTTGACAAATTGTCTATTTTTAAGTCCGAAGTAGAAGTGACCAATTCTTATATCCAAGGAGATCTATCTAATGTTGGCTTACTTCATAAACATACTACAAGGGAATCTTCAAAATCCTTTAAGCCTCCTACTTCAAAAAGCCTTCATTCCTGTTACTGCTCTGGGTTTCACTAGGTTCTCCAATGGAGAAGTCAGTATGTGCCAATGCCTGGGGGATATTCTCAAACTATTGGAAAATGTTGATCATTTCCTATTATAAGGATGCATGTAATGCCTGTAATCATTTAATTCCACATAGTTATATAAATATATGTGTACATCTCCATGTTACAATATCACGTATGCACTCACATGTTAAAACTGACCAAATAATTTGCTCCATCCCTGGATTTTCTTCAAAATGCATAAAGGGAAAAAAGCAGATAGTGTTTGATATCTCTTTTAATTTCTCAGTTGTTCAATGGATTACATACTCTTCCCCCTGACTCCTGGAGTGTGCTTCTTATAATTAACGAGCATGCCATAATCCACACAGTTTGAGGATGAGAAAACAAGGAAATGGAGGCACAGCCCTTAGAGCAAAGCTTGACAGAATTGCACTAGAAGCAAGAGGACCTATTCTCTCCCCAGTAAGGAAGCCTGAGACATCTTTAAAGGTCATGTGCCTTCCCTTTTCCTCCCACTTCTCAGTGGAGGTTAAGAATACTCCCCTAACAAAAACCCACCTACTCAAAGAGGAGGTTAATTATCGCTACATAATTAGCCTCACAAGAAAATTGCTAAGATTAATGAAGCAGTGCTTACTAAGTGATTACAAACTCTCCAGGAACTACTACAGAAATATTTGTTTACAAAGACCATTGCCATGTATATTAATAACAGATTCTGCGTACATTGCCACATTGGTTAATCGATGGACCAACGTTTGTAAATCCCACGCTGTGTATTTGTTGAGAAGTGGAGAACAAAGGAGGAAAAAAGTGAGAAGGAACAAAAAAAGAGAGAGAGAGAGAGAAAAAAACACTTTGGAGAAAGGCAGATCAGCAGAAAGGAAAAACTTCCATGAATGAGATGTGTTTCAACTGAAACTGCCAGACTAGAATGAATATTTTTTTATTTGCTTAGATAACAATATAGCTCACCAAATGACAATATCTTCTGTTTAGTTTTAAAACCAAGGAAACCTCAAGTAACTTTTAAAATTAAAAGACACATTGTAAATCAGTATAGAGTCCTCAAAACAGCAAAAACAAATCTCCCTTTTGACCTAGCTATATTATTCCCACATATTTATACAAAGGACTATAAATCAACATATCATAAAGACACTTGCACACTGATAGGTACTGAAGTCACTATACAGAATATCCAAGGCACGGACTCAAACAAAGCATCCATCAGTAGAGAAGTGAGCAAAGAAAATGTGGTATGAATACAAAATGTGATTTAATTCACCTACAAAGAAGGAAAATTATGTCATTTTCAAAAAAAAATGGATGCAACTGAAAATTCTCATATTAAGCATATTAAGTCAGGTTCAGAAGGACAAATACCATGTTCTCTTTCATTTGTGGATCCTGTATTATACATAGATACAAAAATTTTGCATGTATAAGACATGAAATAAGCCAACATGTTTAAAGGAATAAAGGATATAACAGGAGGAAGAAGTGTAGCTTGAGGGGTCAATATGATCAAACAGCATTATGTACTTGTATGAGGTGCCCTCAGGATGCCCAGTGCCAGCATTATAAATATACAACAAATAATGGTTTCTTTAGAAGACAAAGTTTTCATAGCAAATCTGAGATTTGCTTTAAATAAGCTAGAGAAAATTTTCTGATAAATAACTAAAGTGAGTTTCGGGGTGACATGGACATAAAGTGCAAATACAGCTTACTACAGTGTTGTGCATGTGTGACTCAGTCCCTTTTCCCAAAATACAATGCAAGGTCATGGGCATCATACAACTACCTTGAATTATTGAACACATCAGCAGTGAGTCATTGCGCCACTGAACACATCACCTTGATTACTCTGCAGACCTTCTCACCCGATGTTACCTGGGTCCTAGTAGACAGGTTAAACTGCAGCTCCAAACACACCCTTTGTATTAAGCCACAGAGATCCACCTTCTCTCGTGATTCTTGGCCATCGTAGATTGATCAAGGTTCAAAGTGAGGGCTGCTCTCAGGCATTAGCCCCTTCCGTACATGCAAGTCTGCATGCCAGAAACAGGAGACTTCACAGCCTCATAGCAGCCAATAAATGAGTGGTGTTACCTTTGCTCACACATGACTGAATCCATGCAAAACTGGTGGTCTATACATATGGTCCCATTAAATGCCCCAAATGGTCCATGTCTAGAATTACATGGAGGAGAACAGTAATGATACCCCAATCACCCATTTGTATCAAAGGAATTCCAATACTAATAAAATTTCTGGTTTTGCTTTAATAAGATATCATCAATCACAGATGCACACTGTGACTTAAGTGCATATCATTCATCTATACTTCATATATAATCAGAGTAAATAGTCAGAGAACTAAAACTAACAGATAGCTTGATAGTTTGTAAGTAACTAAAAGGTTAACAAAACAATAAAAAAGTAGACCACAACGTATCTACCACAATGTCATCTGTTTACAATTATAGATTTTAAGTAGAATTTGGGGACTGCGGAGACAGATCCTCTGATAAAACCCTTGCCACTTAAGCACAAGGTCCATAGTGTAGTTCCCCCCAAAGTGATGTACACGCTAAGCATCAATTGCAGTCTAAGTACCATCCCAGCCCTCCAGAGGCTAAGGAGGGGACTCGCTGGAGCAAGCTTGCTACATAGCCAAACCAAATTTGTACGCTCATGGCTCAACAAGAGACAATGCTTCAAAATATACGATGACGAGATTGAGGAAGTTATCTGCCATTAACCTCTGTTTCCCACCCCCCGCCCCACACACACACACTTGTGCACTCACATATTAAGGACGTGTATGTACAAGAATATTAAAATGAAAAAATATTTTAAAAATAGGTCTTTTGAATACTTAGCACCTAAATGAGCTAAATGTGTCTGAGATGATTATTCATGATTATGAAGGAGAACCAGTATGTGAACAAGATATACGCCTGTTTTAGGAAGTCCTGTGGGGAGAGAGATGATCCGAAGTCTAAATAACTAGGAAAAACAGAGAACCATGGTGTCTTCTCTCAAATCCACACACTGTCAGGCTCCATACTGTAAAGCAAATGTCACATGGCAAGTATGACAAGTAGGTCATGAGAGGTTATTGCATTTTATTTCATTTGTACGAAAATGAAACAGAGTAAGAGGTGATCTCATCTTTGGCATAAACCTACCATGGATTCTATACTATAAAGCTTTGCAAAGCAAACCTAGAAATGACTTTGTGGCCTGATACTTGAGAGTATAAAAGCCAATCGGAGCAGAGGACACATGGTAGAGAAGTGACCAAACACTGGTGGGTATAAACATCATCTGATATATACAGGATTGTTGTACAAACGGTGGATGTTCATCCCATACAGGGCTGTGTGGGGAGAAGCATGTATGGAAGGAAACCAAGAGAAGATACTTGGGCCATAGGAGTATGGATCCTGCTCCACACAGAGCATAATAAACACAGAATATTGGTTCTTACGTGTTCTAGGTGATTGTAATATTGAAATAGTTTTATAGAAGGAAGTGCATAGTACTGACCTTTCCAAATTCTCTTATAAGCAGACTGAGATGTTGTAGCAGCTTCTCAAGTGCAGTGGCTTCTAGGCTCAGCACCCAGAGAGGGGAGGGACTGACTAGGAGGACATTAGGCCTGACTGCATCAACTAAACATCTTGTTGGTTGGCTCTTCTTTAAGCTTTTATGGGTTGATTTGAACTTAGAGAAAAGTAGAGTCGCCCACATTAATAAAAGTGTGCATGGTTGCACATTCTGCCACTTACTTTTTTTTCATGCCTTCATCAGTTTAGCTAGAGAATCAACATTTACTCTATAATATTATTACTCCTTTTTTGTGGTTTCTGTGGTCTCATGACAGAGATCAGAGGCCACTACATGTACTATTTATTAAGCCTAGGATTCATTTATGCCCTTTAGAAGTAATTCAACACCAACATACGGTCATCACAAAATTACAGGAAACCACAAAAGGATAAAAAGTCACATATTTTTAGGAGAGTAGATTCTTGACACACTATAAGCTATGATTTAAAAGCTGTTTTCTGGCTACCTTACTACTTATTTGAAATTAAAGCTTATTAAAAACAAAGGGCTACTGTACTGTATTAATTTCTTAGGCATTTTTCATCACTTAAGCATATACACTGTTTAGCTTTTAAATTACAAAAACTAAGGCCAGCCAAAAGTAACTAACCACAGGCTGAAGGATCTGTGAGGAAGCTGACCTCTCTGGGAAGCCAAAATACACTGAAATATCTCAGTCTGCAGGGCACTAGCAGGGTTTTGAAAGCTTGCCAGATTAATGTGGAAATATTATATAAAGTAAACAGATTTTTGTCCTCCTTTCCATATCACCATTATTTTGCATAGGCAACTTAAAAATATTTGCCCAATATCCATTGGATTCTAGTTCACAAATCCTCATAAAGCTATATGAATAAATTTAGAAATGGAAAAGTCAATAATTTCCCTTTACAGATTATTTTTCTCCATATGAAAAATGGCTAGACAATGAAGAAGAAAGAAATATAATATTCCTTATTCATTTTTAAGGGAAAACTTGGAAGCTTTTTGTCACTTTGGTACATCACAAAGAAGTGTAGGAAATTATGCGTCTTTGCTTTTCTTGTGCTTGAAGGGACACAGTTGAGATGAATCTGCAAATTAAAACTGAATTAGCAACTGATTCTGGTTTCGCTTTATCCTTCCATTTTCTCAATAACATCAGATTAGAACTAACTTCCTCTTCTTATTTCATTTTGAAATCTTGAAGCTATTTGATTTTTGTCTGTCAACCTCAGAAATATTTTCTTCAAATGTCCAGGAAACTTTAAATGCCCCAGTTTCACATTACCATTTAACAGTGAGGCCAAGGTAAGATGGTCAGCCAGAAAAGGCAGTTGCTGTGCAGGCATAATGACCCACATGTGGCCCAACTGCAAACCCCATGGTGGAAGGAGACAACTCCTGAAAACTGTGCTCTGATCATACACACTGCCCTGACTGGATACCAAATAGCCTTTTTCACATTGGAGAGATGTTACAGGATGCATACTCTGACAATAACTGTGTTCAACTGAAGCAATCTTCTCATTACATATTTGCAAATGAAGGTTTTATTAATCAGGCAATGGTTAAAAGATTCTTACAATTTGGAGAATGTGAGATTTAGATTCAAGTGTTCCCAAAACTGTAAGAAACCACTAAGACTACCAAGTTCTTGAGCATTTCATTTTGTCCGGTTATACTATTATTGTTTTTTGGTTTGTATGATAAAAATGGTATATCATGATATTTAGGCCACATAATATTGGTATAAATAGCATAAACCCCACACAATCATTGCCCAAACAAGCAATGCCTGCGGTAAAACTCTTCACGCTACCACTTCTAGATTGAGAAATTTAATTGTATTGCTTTAACACATGAAGTGCTTATGCACTTTACTTCTTAAACAAAGAGTCTTTCAACATTCAAAACATAGAATGGAAATTAAAGTATTAAATTTTTTCAAGATGCAAGTACAGAAATTATGTTCTTTTTCCAAAAATTTATCATTTTCTAAAATCATCTTAAAAGGAACATCAGGAGAAATTACTCAGAAGGGTAAATATTTCTGTGACACTTTATCATTCACTCATATTAATTTTCAAAACATCTTTTCACCTGTATAGCTTTCTGTGCTGGAGTCCAAATTTCCTGTTAATAATGTCTATGCATATTTTAAAAACATTGTAATCTGGTCCAATTGGTGTTCTAATGTCATTTGCATGCCCAACTTCATTATATTTCTCCAAACAATTTCAGTTCCCAAAGAAACTTTTAGTGTAAGAAAAACTCTTGGAATATTACATCTTAGAATCAGGTCACCAAGTCAGTTATTTCATTTCACATAATGCAAATACTGTTTACATTCCATTTGATAACAATGTCAAATAACACTGTCACAATACTAAGTGACATCGATCGACATCGCTTTCTGTATTGCTGCAATAAGATACTGACAGCAAACAACTTTGGGGAGGAAAAGGGTGTGTTTCATCAAACACTTTCAGGAAAATAGTTTATCACTGAGGGAAGTCAAGGCAGGACTTCAGGCAGGAAGCTGAACCTCAAGGAACATTGCCAACTGCCTTGCTGCTTTCAGCTTGCTTTCTTATACCCATGGGGCTGCGTGTTCAGGGTTTAGTATTGGTCAGGGTGGGCTGGGCCCTCACATAACCAAGAAAATACCCTACAGACATGTCCAGAGCCCAACCTGATTGAAAAAGTCCTTGGTTGAGGTTTCTTCTTCACACATGACTTTAGTTTGTTTAGTTTATGCTATGTGGGGCGGGGGTGGGGGGTGGGGGGGTCAGAAGGTGTTCATAGAAAACAGTTATGACCTAGGAAAAGAACTGCTATTTAGTCAACTGATTCCTATGCATTTGTTATTTGGTGAGCTTTCTTTACTAAATGAAGATAAATGAGTAATCTTTAATAACTAGGTAGCTAGGTTACTCTCTGATGGTAGACTTTTTGGACCACATTTTAAAGGTTAGCTCAACGGAATTATACAGACAACGTTTTATAATCCTGCTTTAAGAGCATTTCAGAATCTTCAAACCAATACTAAAACAATCCTCATTGTTTTTGTACCGATATCCGAATATGTAAGAAGCTGAGGGGAGGGGCTCACTGTCCTATTAAAACTGGTCACACTTGAGTGAAAGAAATACCAACCAAGCCCCACTATCCTCCCAAATGGTTTACAGCAGATTGGAAAAGAATCCTTTGGCATTTGAAGAGAACTCCTTTGCAAGGCAAACATCCAAATATAATCTTCATTTCGTATAATGCAGCAAAGATTAAAATACATGGAAACAGTTTAACTTAAATAGCTCGCCTGCCTATACGCAAAGACATCCAAAGGACGGCTTTCCAGGCTGAGATGAGTCGCGCACCACTAGATTGATCTATTTGAAGTATTAGTCATTCATACATCAATATAGAAAGCCAAAACTGCTGCTTTTTCCTTATCTAACTCAAAATGTACACAAACTCGTGGCTTAATGGTCCTTTATTAAATGCCCTAAATTAATAGACAAGTTCAAACAATTATATCACAATCTAAAATATTATCAATTCCCTATGGTTATTTGGGGGGGGGGGGACAGATTTTTATGGATTTCAGAAACCTCAGTTGTTTAAAAAAGAATCTTTTAAATGAATGTATAACAATAAAAATGGAAAAGATAGTATAAGCAACCAGATAAATAGAAAAACATATACTGATGTTATACAAGAGACAACGCTTCCATAACTAAAACTACAGAAGATGTAAAGAGCAGTTCTGCCATCAGTGTGTGTTAAACCGTAATGGAAAGGTGTCTCAGGGAAAACGTATTCTACTCATGATGCAAAGTGTCTAAGACTTCCATGCTGGCTGATGGATCACTCATCAAGCTGGAGAGCAACTACCCTTGTTCTGCATTACACATGACAGTTCACAGCATTTGTTGGAATTCTGTTTTGGTTTATTCAGAATCTCAAGCCTGTTCACATAGAAACAACAAAAACCTTTCAATTTCCAAATTTCGAATTTAATTCTTTGATTTGGCTTGGTTTTGCTTTACTTTGGTTTGTTTCTTTGTTTTGTCTGCAGAAATACATTCAGTACAGAATTTCCCACACCACACTCTGAGAACTTGGTATCCTCCTGATCTTGAGGTAAATATTGGCATATCAATAAATTTGCTGAAAAAACAATGTTTCTAAACCAATGGTATTACTCTTTTATACACAGAGAGAGAGAGAGAGAGAGAGAGAGAGAGAGAGACAGACAGACAGACAGACAGACAGACAGACAGACAGAGAGAGACAGAGACAGAGACACAGAGAGACAGAGACAGACAGAGACAAGTGTGGGAGCAAGATGGTGGCTGATGTTCCAGCTTCAGCCCGGCTGGTAGTTTTAGGTATTATCCCTCTGCCTTGTTTATACTCTCTTGTCCATCAAGAAGAAACAAAGGGCAAGTTTAGCCTTTTCAATGCAAATTTAAAAGACAAAAGGCAGCAACAATAACAAAACCTATTGACTACTTGACAAATGCAGTTTAATACTGAGTGTTAACTTATCTTGAGCTTTAAATGATCATGTCTACACTACAGTGCACAATTATAAAAACATTGTTTATCACATTATAAGAAACTTTATAAGAATCTATAAATCCCTGAACTTAGTGAGTTTTAACAACTACCAAAAAAAAACAAAAAACAAAAAACAAAAACAAAAACAAAAAAAACAGGAAAACTAAGCCACCAAATGGAGAAGTTTGAGAGAGAGGAAAAATACTAACACTTATTAATGTTCTAACACAGCTTGAGAAATATGCTAAGTATTAATAGGTGCAATCTCATCGAATACAACTCTTTTATCACAAGTATAATTCCCAGCTTATTAATGATTCAGGCTTAGTTACTTGTCAAAGTTGGCTGAGTCTTTCTATGGACTCGGGTCCGAAAAAACCACACTACTGCTTTCACTTCAATGAAGTGACACAACTAGAAAGTTTAATGTTTTTCTGGTATTAAATAAAGAATATATAACTGCTATATTAAATGAGAACATTAGTAAACTGAATTGAGAAGTTTTCATAGAGACTGATGAAAGCTAAACTATCTAATCATTAATCTCATTTCTCACTCTTATATTCAATATAATTTTTCTTATAAGCAGTATCAACAACTGCAAATCTAAGAAACAAGATCATTTTATGTCAAATGAAAGAATAAAAGATAGCTTCATGATCTTTTGGATTCATAAACTGAAAGCCCAGATTATGCTACTTTAAAAAAGAGAAGCAGAAAACTGTGTGCATGTATACGTCTGTGTGTGTGTGTGTGTGTGTGTGTGTGTGTGTGTGTGTGTGTGTGTGTACATGTGCATGTGTGTGTGTGCCTACTAGGCTTCTGGGGATTGAACTCAGGTTTTATGTGGCAAACATTTTACTGACTGATCTACCTCCTTAAGCCAGAAAAAAGGTTGTTTTTTTTTTAAATACACTAATTCTTGACTCAAGAGTCAATTGAGTTTTATAGGCAATGCAGACCAGGCTAACTGTAAAGGAAACTGTATTTCACAAGACAGTTATGTCACAAAGTGACTAACAACATAACTGTTAGTGAAGTAAAATTTCTTCCTCGTTTTTGAGGAAATATCATTTTAGTATATTATCCGCAACAGTCACAAAGACCTACATGCTGCCTGCCTCAGCCATGTATGTATGCCGAACAGGCACACTTCCCTTAATTTTCAAGGCTTTTACTATTAAGAAGCAATGGCTTACAAAATTGCATTGCAAGAGTTTTCTTTCATAAACACTGCATATGCAAAATATTTCCTAAACTGATATATTTCTAAAATTGAAAAAAGGAATAATTTCAGCATTTTGTTTGACTAGGCCTTCATCTTTGGCCATATTCTGCCATTAACAGTGTGTACAGTTCCTAACTGAGAGTTAATAACACAGGTGAATGTGGCTTTCTGCATGAGCTCACTCTTTAAGGGAGGACATAGGAAATGCTCTGACTACACAGGTTATGCAAGAGGCAGAAGAGAAACACAGAGATGTGAGCAGAAAAATGTTACCAACCTTGTTATCATTTTCTAGACCAATGGTTTTCCACCTTTCTAATGATGTGATGCTTAAATACAGTTCCTCATGTTGGGATTACCACAAACAAACATAAAACTACTTTTGTTGCTACTTTATGGCTATAATTTGCTACTCTTATGAATCATAATGCAATATCAGTGTTCCTGATAGGCTTTCGTGGTCCCTCGTAAAGAGCCATTTGATCCCCAAAGGGGTTGTGACCGAGAACCACTGTTCTAGATGGTTATATTTAAAAAGTTAATGCTTGTCATTCACACTTACAAATAAATATGAAATAATACTAAATGCCTGCAATCTCCTTGTTCTTTTCAAAGTGTTATTAGAATACACTGGAGACCAGTCTCTAACATCAACAATCCATTAATGGAATTGGAAATGTTGTGAATGGAATTCATCTTCTCACAGAAGAGTAAAAGGTGACTGCTTTCCCAACATGATTCATCAATAATCTTTTGACTGCAATCAATACATCAATATGTTTCCTCTTTAGAACGTCATTGTTTTGTTCTCTTCACATTTATTTCAACCTGTAGTCACCGAAATTCTGTTAAGATCGGGCTAACAATTTTAAATCCAGGGCTTTTAAACTCAACACAAAATCTGGCAAAGAAGAAGAAGGAAATATAAATTGGAAAAATCACACTACGTTGTGGTCAAGTGTGAGAGCAAAACTACAGTGCTTACAAAAGGCTGTAGGAAACAGCAAAGAACAGGACAAACCTCAGGGTCTGTTTCCTCAAACCCATACGGATGCACTTTCTCTTGGGATGAAGAAGGTGTATTGATAACAATTATTCACAAAGGGATAAGAGAAAAGATGACAGGTGAGTCAGTAAGTAAAGTAAGGGCAAATAGGGCAAGAGAAGAAAGACTTAGAATGACAGAGATAAAAATCCCTCAAGACTACACACACACACACACACACACACACAAGCTAGAGTTTACACAGTCACACAGTGATTCTTCCCTTGGGAGCTGGAATATTCAGGATTCGCATAGCCAAACTTGAAAGACAAATGAGTGAGTGTGTGCAGATTTCCTGGAATCTATACAGGGATCCTATTTGCCTTCACATAAGTAGAGCCATTGATGTTAGCAGCAAACAAAGCTTCCTTTAAGAATTCTTATATGACTTGGACATTCTGCTGTGGAATTCTTCTTTCCAAATTGTTTTAATATTATCAGTTTAAACTGTCATAAGATCTCACACCAAATTCTAACTGTATAGTCCTGAGTCATATTTGGTAATAAAGCATATTTCTGAAAATGTGAAAATGATTTTGCCAAGACCTGTCTATTCCCAGAATTCTATCTGAAAATAGCTGAATGCCAATGTTAAGTTTTATTAAATATATATCCATATATGTAACAATACTATTTTATTTATATTTACATGCTCTATATAATTATGATTATATAGTCTAAATTATATAGTTTATAAATGTATATAAAGTATTTTATACATAAATATATAAAATATATCTATGTATGTTCATGATGTATAGTTTTTAAATCCAAATATTGTCTAAATTGTCAAATCACTGTTTTTAGGAAGCATCCCTTTTTAAAATTCATTTTCATGATTTAAAAAAAAAGAAATAATCGGGGTGAATGATAAGGCAACATTCTGTAAGCAGGTGCCACCCTCCACTCTGTCCGATATGACATTAAATAAGATGGTTCTTAAATGTTCTCAGATGAGACAGAACTCCAGTACGGGAACTTGCTGTGTGCTTTAGTTTATAATGGCTGGTATCCTTAGAAAGAGTAATAATTTCTCCATGTTGATGAATAACCTTTTAGTACAAATCAGCTTTTAGAGTAGAAACCCACTGTAGAGCGTCTACTCTTTCCTCAGTGCTAACTTGGTTCCTGTAAACACAGTGGGCTCACTTGGGATAGGCAACATTTGGCACATTTTGTCATGAACATCAGTACCACACAAAACAAGCTTGAGTCGTGTCTACTAAGTTTGAGGCAACTGCTGACAAGTCATTCCCAAGTCTATAATGTAACTCAGGTAAATATGCTCAAAACAGACCTTCACCACTACATACACAATGAATGAACAGGAAGTCCAAAACTAAGACTGGGTTTTTAACAACTTCAGCAGAGGTGAATATTATTCCATAGAAAATATGATCATCAAATAATATACATGTAGGTGAAATTTTTAAAAGCTCATATTATAAACAAGAATTGCAAGTTATTGCATGAAATGAAGAAACCATAAATTGAATATAAGCAGCAATTCTGTATGTAATGATTAGCCTTAATCTCTAGGTGTTGTTACGTTGCTTACTTAAAATGGTATTAAATAAATCATTCTCTACATAATATTTTGTCACTTACATAAAATATTATCTAAGATTTAATATACTTTGCAAAAATGGTACAAAATCAAGGGTCTAAATTTCCACATTCTTTTTCTACAATGCATGTTAAACAAAAAGGCCCTCTTTGAATGAGATAAGGTAGTCTTTCATACATATTTTATAAGAATGACTTGTAAATGCATCAACTAAAACCTGTCAGAAGGAACTAAAATCCCTCACATTTCTAACTCCAGGCACCTAGACAACTAAAAAGCACAAATTCAGACTACAAAGGATATAGCTGTGCCATTTTATTGATACAGCCTAAATATGATGCCTGATATATAAACTTGGTAGTTCATCTCCCATAACATTATAAAATTCAAGATGAGCATATATTTGCCTTTGCGAGTATTTCCTCCTCATTTTTACAGGATTAACAACAAAAAATATGTTTTTTCCCACATGCTTTACAAATACAACCCACTCATCTGCAAATCAAATGTGAATTTCCTGCAGCTTCTACGCAGCCCATGCTTGCAACCAGCAACATCCCTGAAAAGCATGCATAATGAGCTCACAACTTTTCTTCTGTGACTTCCATTTGAAAACAGGCTGCAAAACTAGACTAATTCTCCACATTCCATCTGATCAGGGGTCAAGTTTGAACCACCACCACCACGGAAGAATTACATTTATAATTCTCCTTCAAATGACAAGAGGACGAGCCGAGCTTAGCTTCTGATGGTAACATTTTCTTAGGCAGCTCGTGGCATCACAGTTTCTGTGTGTACTGTAGTTCTTATTCTAGGGGACACTAATGAGTTTTAAATGGTGTTAAATACCATCCCTGCAGTTGTAAGTGCTTCTCTGGGATTTTTACTAGAGAAAAAGAACTCCTGTAATTTAAAACTACTTTGTTTTCTTCAGTCAGGGCTCTAACACTGACCTGTGGAAATGTGAAAAGGTTTCCGCCCCTCTCTGGTTGCTGTTGGCCTGCACTTATTTTCTAACATTTTTTTTCCCTTTTGCCATCGCTCTTCCATAATTCCCATCCCCCAAATTGCAGCCAGCAGAGAAACAGCATTAAGCTGTCGAGGCTCCTCTAAGCATCCCTCCCCCCCTTCCTCTTGCTGGCTCTACTTTCCTACAAAGCCTTGGCTACCATTAAAGAAAATTCTCCAACAACGTGTCAATTTTATATTGGCCACAAAGACAACTTCTGTTGGGGGAGGGAGAGGAAAGAGGGACTGGAGCTTGGCTGTCCCTTTTCACAGACTGGGATCTTTGTGGTGATCAGAAAACATTTCCTGCATAAGAAATCAACACACTCTCTGGTCAGAGAGCTGGGGGGGACGAGAAAGAATATGCACCAGCTCTGTCCTCTAACAAATGGAGCACAGCTATTAACCTCCCAAGCGCAAATGTCATTTTCTCAAAATATGCCATGCTTTCTTGCATTATTAAAAATAATCCACAATCTCAAATCTCCTTCTAGCTCCCCCTCTGAGGATGGCTGAAAGCTAGAAGTCACTCTAATACTTGGGATTCTTCCTCCGCATTTCCGTTGCACTGTTTCCCCCCCCCCCCTTTCTGAGTCAGTCAGTCTCTCTCTCTCTCTCTCTCTCTCTCTCTCTCTCTCTCTCTCTCTCTCTCTCTCTCTCTCTCTCTCTCTCCCTCCCTCCCTCTCCCTCTCCCTCTCCCTCTCCCTCTCCCTCTCCTTCTCCCTCTCCCTCTCCCTCCCCCTCCCCCTCCCCCTCTCCACATATCAATAAAGGAAAAGAAAGTAGCAAGACTTGCAACATGGAACTCAGGTCTTATAGAATCTATATGTCCTTTAATTTCCACCACCCCCTCCCTTCTGCTGGGGTGCTGGTGACTTCAGAGGCAGACACCTAGGGAATTCTGGCTTCCAATGTGTTTCTCTTGACAGGCCAAAGACTGTGCATATGGATCTATTGTGCCAAATACTCTATACAAAACAAGGACCTTGGTGAAACTGGTCCCTCTTGACTTCAGAGACAGGTCACCTCTGAGTCCATGCAGGCTTTCTGGTGAATGGTTTCTCAAGTCAGCAAGAGGAAGAGAGGATAAGGCACAGGTGAAAGGAAGGGAAGAGAGAATTTGCTGGACTTGATCAGAAAGAAGCCTGCATATTCTTTTCACATTTGAAGCATGTGTAGATTTCCTGGGCTGCAGCCTGAATACAAGCACACGTTTTTTTTTTCCTCCTTGCCAACCCCCAACACAACTCACTCCTCCTTTCTGTATCTCTCTCCTCTTGAATACTCTACCCATATTTCTGTAGAGCTTCGCTAAGCTGCCCATGTCCCCTGCTTGTCTCTAAGGTCCTGAAGGCGAACACTAGCTTAAGAACCCTTCATCAGTGACGGCCACAAATCAAATCAATTCAAAGTTGACAGAATAAAGAAGCAAGGATTCCCGCTTAAGTAACGAACCAGGAACTCCTATGCAAAGCCTCCCCTACCCCCTAACACCAGTTTCCCCCTTTCTATATGCACTTACCTTCTTTGGGTGGTCTTTTAGCCTCCCTGGTCAGATTGCAGACTTGAGTAGTTTGCAGCTCCTGGGTCAGGCAGCCCTCCGTCTGCTCGTTCAGGGGTAGCACGACGTTATTCAACAACACCAGGGACTGCTCATCAATCCCCCAATCTCCCAAATGCTGAGGGCAGGTGCACTTTGTGTACATGATTCCACAGGACTCTGTTCTCCCATTTTCTGATTTTAAGCAGCTCTCCAGCCAAGTGCACAAGACATGGCAACCAAACTGGCTTGGGCTCACCTTGTTCAAGACCAAAAACTCAAAAAAAGACTTCTGATCTTCTTCGCCCTTTTTCTGTAATCCTGGGAAATCACTTGGAAATACTCGGCGTATCTGAATAAAATTTTTATCATACTGTAGAAAAACAAAAGCATTCTTGGAACTGCAAAGTTGCATTATGGAATGGTTCTTTCTCAAAAGATCCTTTATTTTTTCATGGGAAAAATGATCAAACTGATAAGCCAGAAGAGAAAAGTTAGAGCAGCTAAGGTCCTTTTTGGAAAATTTCAGGTAAATGCTATATTTGGTTGGATCTGGATTTTCCAGTGTCCAAGTGCAGTTTGTAAAGTTTTTGGGAAACATTTCACTTACAGAATAGGATCCATAAATGACTCCTTTCACCAAAGTTGAACACCAGAAGTCTTGGGCAGCATTAAATCCAAACATAACCAGGAGATAGGTGGAAAATATATAAATCAGCAGGTTACGAACAGCCTTCATCCTATGTCATTTGGCCTGTAAAAATGGCAATGGAAGTGAAATGCAAGCAGGAGACCACAGGCATTGAAAAAACAAAACCTTTCCAATATCGCAGCCAGCTGTTTTCAAGAATTCAGTAAAAAAGCCCTTTTTAAACGAAGGGCAGGTGATTTTTATTTTATAATGCCAGGAAACTATCAGTTGCTGTGTGAACAGCGCCCTCACGTGGTAACTGCTTATGGACAAAGTCTCAACATTCAATTTAAAAATAACATTTAATAGATTATTAATAGTTATGTCCTAATTCATCCACCAGGATTTCCTGCACATCCATTATCAGTCTATCAAGTGAAGCGGGAAAACAGGTTTTTTTGGAATAGCAATAGCCTACATATTAATTGCTAAGCTTCTGACTCAAGCTACACAACCTTTCCTCTCCCTCAGTCTTCTGCCTGCAGTAAACACCATCACACAAAATCTAATCTGATAATCTGGAAGCAGATGTCATCACATTACTTATTTTCTCTTAAATGTGAAAAGTAATCATGATAAATTATGGCCATGGCTTTGCAAGCCCAAATGATCATTTGTGCCAGATGGAATATCGTCTCCCAAATGCCCCTACTTGCCTTTGCAGGGGCCACCATAGGAAATGATGAGAAATTCCTGTGCAAAAACATGGGCATTCGTGTGGATTCATATAATTTTAAAGCCGTTACCTAGGAAAGGGCACACATGGGGAGATGTACAGGAAAAGACTTGGTGTTCAGCATCACCACTGAGTACAAGATTTGAGGCAGACATTCCATATGACATGCCCTCCTGGGGGGCATAAAGTGGATCACTATATTAGTATATGTATCCAAAGACAATGTCAGAGGGGGAAAAAAATCCCAGAACTGCAGTAACTGAGCTTGCCTCACTCTTTTTTTTTTTTAATTATGGTAGTTTAGTTAGAGTTATCTCTTATAAATTAGGATTTACATATGGAAGATGAAAAATATTAGCCTCCTTTCTTCCTCTAGTTGATTTCAATTACTGAATTCATGCCTTTCAAACAAGTGCTCCAGAGCTCTTCCTTTTAATTTATTTTTGTCGTGGCCTGTACAACCAAAGCATCCTTGATTATATTTGCCTCTGTAAGTTGTTGTCCAAAAACAACTTGAATATTTTTTCAGCTTTAACGTTTAGGAAGTTGTTTCTCAGAATAAATGACAGTGGCTTTTTTTGTTTTGTTGTTGTTATTCAGCCTTTAAGCTGATAAAAGTGATGGTCAAGTTTATTTTAAAAGGCTTTGGGCTGATGTCTCTTCCACCATTCAATAAGCAGAGACAGACAGAGAGACAGACACACAGACAGTTAAGAGTTCTCATGCTTTCTCTGTCTGGTCCTCTTTGAACCAAAGCACAAAACCCTCTTCTTTGCAGTTGCATAACCCACCAACGCATGCACTCCCAATCCAGTGACCAAGTCCCTGAACAGATCTGTGTTTTAAGGATTGTAATTCAAATACTATGTCTTGACAGAGGCCAAAACAGCACCGACTGTAAATCCCTATATAGGAGCAGTTTAAAATAACCCCAGAGCTGATATGACTATCAGAACAGCATTTTCTCTTTCAAACACACAGCTCAATGAGTAATGCCTTTTCCAGTTGGGGGAAAAAAGGCAATGATCTTTTAGAGGTTAAAATATGTGGGGTTTTTTTTCACCTGGAAATAATATCCCTCTCTCTCTCTCTCTCTCTCTCTCTCTCTCTCTCTCTCTCTCTCTCTCTCTCTCTCTCTCGTGTGTGTGTGTGTGTGTGTGTGTGTGTGTGTGTGTGTGTGTGTGTGCGCAGCACTTTGCAGGCAATGCAGGTCTGCGCAGTGTTCTTCAGGATAGAGTGTAGGCGTTGAAAGCCAATGTGACAGTAAGTGTCTAAATTAGGAATTCCAACCACGAAAGGGGGCTTCATTTTATAATCAGGAACTCAAAAGGAGGTCGTATTTCTTTTCCTTATAAAATCTGTATTTCTGCTTCCATTTATGTGACAGTGAATGTCTGCAATATTGTGCTTATCAGTGATTAGAAAGAATGGCAAACAGCTGATTTCACGTATCTCTTGAGCAGGCGCCCTTCATGTAACGCTCTTAATTTTAATTATCCTTGGTGTATGAAGTCTTGTTTGTTTGTTTCTAAATAATGATAAATATGAATCGCTGAACTGCCTTCGCTCCCCCCCCCTCCGCCCCCAATGCAGGGCCTGTTCAAACAACTGTACATCTGTCTAAGGAAAATAATGGGCCAGGGCTGGGCTAAGGGATGGTCACCGAGGTCTCCAGGATGTTGTACTTATTTATTTATTTATTTATTTGGCTCTTGCTGAGAGGCAAACCAGCACTGAGTTTAGCTATTCTCAAAACTGATCTCTGGGTGACACTTTAGTTTAGCCGAACATAGACGGCGCCATCACTCCACTGATTTTTCCCCCAATAGAAGACACAATTCTACTCTATTCTAACTTCCTTTTAACGTACCCCCTCCCGCCCCCGCTAAAATTACCTCAATCACGTTGGAGTTGCTAGATTTTTCTGGGTCTCTCTCCCTATTCCTTCCTATCCAGCACACCTCTTCCAGATGAGACTTGTCTTAACTTTTCAACTGCGGCGGTTAAGTAAGCTCAGAACCTCTCCACCCGCCAGCAACAGCCTTGACTTCCTTCACCCAAAACTGAGCCCAAGCCTCTACGGGGCGACCCCCAGAAGACAGAGGTGACCGCTAGGCTTGTTTCCTTACCTTCCACTCCGAAAGCTCCGGGAGGCTCTTGGTCTAAGACACCAGCACAGGCACGCGTCCCAACAACAGTGACGGAGAGACTCCCCTTCGGTCCCAATCACCGTTGCCCATTTTTCCCCCAGCTCAGCTTCACATATCAAGATTTATTATTGGGGGGAAAATGCATGCATACAAGAAACAAAAAGAAAAAAGAAAACTAAAAAGGGAGTGGGGGTGGTGGTACCCAGTGGCCAGAGGCTTGCGCCTTATCCAAGTGAATGAAGCCTTCAAAGGAGAGGCGGGGAGAGGCCCCCTGAAGGGACACTCGACAGAAACAACAAACAGAAAAATGGAAGTGGATTAAGAGCGCAGATGTGTTTTCCCAAACCCACCCCCCCAAAAAACGGATTGGCCAAGAAGCCAAGAAAGCACTGAGAAGTGGCCGGCGGTGGCTGCTGAGGCGGCGGGCTGGGCGGCGGGCTGGTGGCAGGAGTGCTCACGACTGGTGGCGAGGCTGGAACTGGAACCGGTTGCTTGGTGCACCCTCCTCCCTGACCCTCCTCCTTGCCAGGTACTGATGGACGAGCCGCGGCTGAGGAACCGGGGGGGTGAAAATCCTAGGCTGGCGACGTCGGAAAGCTGTTTGAATGCCCGGCGAGGAGGGAGGCGCGCGAGGGCGCGATATAGTAAAGCTGTGTGTCCGGCGTGCGCGCCGGCGCGCGGCGCTCGCTCTCCCCGGGGCTGCGCGCGAAGGGGAACCCGCGCGTTCCTCGGCGCGGGCGCGCACACGCCACCAGGCAGCACCCCCCGCCCGCGCGCGCGCGTGCTCGTGGGTGCGCGCGCCACCGGCGGAGCGCTGCGCTGGGGTTGGAGTCTGGCGTCCCCGGCGGGCGGGCGCGGGAGCGAAGCGGGAGGGAGCTGCAGAGCCCCGCGCCCCGCTACTCAAACACGAGCTCGTCTGGAATCCCGGTCTTTTCTGCGTCTGGGAGGTTTTCGCATCCTCATTTTCCACCGCTGGGACTGGTGGCCACCAACTGTTGGAGAAAAGTCCCCAGGAGGAGAGGCAGGGGGGCTCGGAGACAGGAAGGCGACTCGGAGGGGTAGGAAGTAAACGCTGGATTCGATCAGAGATCTTTTTCTGCCTTTCAGTCCCCGCCTGAAGCAGCGGGAGAGCTGTCATTTCAGTACCGGGATTTAGGATTGATCCAGTTTGCAGCTGAGGGGCTAAATCTCAGCTCCCACTGCTTCTTGCTTCCGAATGGATGCTGGAACTATATAGTTGTTGGGTTTTTTGTTTTGTTTTGTCTTTTTTTTTTTTAATCAGAGCCAGACTGCAATTAACATCTTATTTGTTCTGGCTCCAAAGAGCCTTTGCCAGGACCACTGGGCGGGCTACCGAGGTCAGGCGATCTGCACTGCTGTCTGCCTGGAGATGGGACAATAGTGCGGGTTCTAAACTTTTGATTCGTTCGCCTTCTTAATGTATTTATTCCTTGTCAAGTCTCCCCTCGTAGCAAGTTTGGGTAAGTTATGGGAAGAAATGAGGAAAAGCTACCATTGCTGTCCATTGAGAGGGAGAAAAAGAATAAATCTCTACACGCCTCAACCTTTTTATTTACTTATTGTTTATTTCGCCTTTTGTACAGACAGCTGTCTGAAGAAGTATCTGATTGGCTTTACATGCAGCAACAACTGGTCGTTCGCCTGCTCGTTACATCTTTACTGGTAGCCTTGGTTGGTGTTTTGCAAAACAAGTGTTTGAATAGCCTACTGGTGCGAAGGGAGGAGGCATAATAATGGGAAATGCGTTTGCTCAGAGCAGAGAGTCTTCCTAAGGGTGAGTTGCCTGAGCGGCAGGTGAAGTTGAATGAAGCAATTTTCCATCATTTGCTCTACTCTCTCATTTGCATTTTTTATTCCTCTTCTTGTTCCTGTCCCCTGGGGCAATTGCATAGCCAAGAACACGATTTTCAAAGGAGGGCTATCAAGAAACCAGGAAGGTGCTGATGATCTTTTGTGCACCAGAATTGTTTGAAATATTAAAATTGGCTCGTTGGCTCTTTACATCTTAATACATATTAATAGAATGACCCTCTTCAAGGCTTTCTCTTTTAGGAGAAGAACTGAAGTAACAACCTGTAAGGGAAACAGTTAATCACTCTCCAGCAGGCTTCAACTATGTTCCCAGGAACAAATCACCAGGGAAAGCAGCCTGGGTGGCATTTTGGTTTTGTGTCATTTCTGGCTCATTACAATGCTTTTATTCATTTAAGGGAATTTGAAAAGAAAATGGGTCTTATATGTCAAATCCAAAATCCAAATCATAGTGTGTATAGTGAGCACATTGTCTTATAAAAAGAAAGACTATTCCGCAGTACAAAAGAGGAAAATGTTTCACTCATTTTAACTTTCAGATATGTAGTCACAATTTTGCAAGACATTTGGGTCAACCTGTTATTTTTTAACCTGGAGAAAAAAAATCTTAATAAACGTGCAATAAAAATGGAGAATAAGAAAATACTTTGCATGGGTTGTAAATAAGGAGATAAAATAATGTAGGGTTAGTTATAATTCTCACACAGTAGTGCCTTCTCACATTATCGTTTATCATTGTGAATCCCTAAAGTCATAGCACTGTGGAGTAAGAAAAACAGCCTAGGGGGACAATTTAAAAAGGCTTAATCCTAAATGGGAAGGGGCACTCTTTCCCAGGATCGTTTTTTTAATTCAAGTGGGACCCAGGGCTGGGTTAGAAAGGAAAGCCACTCTTAATAAAGCGCTTCACCCTTCACACTGTTTCCCATAACCTTCATAAATTGCAGGCTACTGAGCTGGCCTGATGATGATCCTGCTGGGGTATATTTATAGCAGATGATTTGTAGATGATAAATATGCCAAGCAAGACATGGCTACAGTAACCCGGGGCTCATCTGACTTCCTCTGGGGGGTAGGGGGTCACAATCAAGAATAACAGGAGGAACCATATAAGGAGAATCTGGTCTCTGGGCCCTGACAACAACCATAAGCCAAAGCCAACTCAAGAAGGCATTACTTTGTTCTGTGCCGGCATGGAGTTCCGTGGGAAAGCTTTGCTGTCATTGACTCAACAACAGCAAAAATATAGTGTATACCATGAGCTCTGTGTCTTCAGATGGTAGTTACCAGCTCTTACCATCTAAGTCATTTGTCCTTGTGCATATTCCTTATATATTTCATATTTCACAATATACTTATTATATGTGTTTATGTATGCATACATTATTTCCCAATCTACACACACATCACACATACATACATTTGATCATGTTCGGAGGGTTATAGTAAATTGTTTATCTATGGCAAGTAGCTTATTTTAAACAAAAAAAAAACCTATCAAATTAATTGTACAACTCGATTTTATCCATATCCTTATTGACTTTCAAAAAGAATAATGGGAAATAAGTTTTAACATATCCAAATCTAGACTAATACTTTATTATGGCATTGCCATTATTCAAATTGGCCAGGGTATCCAAGGTTCAACGTCTTCACAATATATCACCTATAATTTATCTGTCTCATTAAGATCACTGCAAAAAGTGTTTCTATGTATAGTATTTTTAAATTTACTTTATCACCTAACTTTAAACTTTCTGCATTTGACAATAACGCCATTCTCCTACAGTATTGCTTATGATTGTTTCATCTGTATAACTGTCATCAAATAGTAATACACTTCTAGAACACATTTAATGCATTTAAGCTGTTTTAAAGTATTTGTTTATTTTACGTGCATATGTATTTGCCTGTATGTCTGTAGACCATGTGCACGCAGAGTCCTCAGAGGTCAGAAGAGGTGTTGGACCCTGTGTAACTGGAAATATAGATGTCTGTCAGTTGCCAAGTGAATGCTGGCAACCAAACATGGGTGCTTCACAGGAGCACTTAGTGCTCTTAACCTCTGAGCCATCTCTCCAGCCACAATTTTACAAAAAGCTTTCCCTTGCCCTTTTCCTCATATAATATAATTGCCACATTCTATGTTTTATAGTTTATCATTATTACTAAGATTTTTGAAGCATATATAGTATGTAGCTTAACCTCTGTTCTTTCCATGCTTTTTTTTCCCCAAGTAATTACTGTCTCTGCGGATGTGCACACAAGATTTGGAAATAAATTCTCCTCCTCTACCGTCTCCTCCACTGTTTCCTTCCTATTGTCTAGTATCTCCAGAGATATCAAAATCTAACCATGTTCTTATTTACCGCAATCACCAAACCCTTAAATAATCATATAATAATAAAATCTTAAAACATTACATGGTTATGCTAAAACTAATATATTCACCACAAGCAGACAAACTCCCCCTCTCCTCCTCTTAAATTGTTTTCCTTAAGTTATTTTTCTTAAATAACATAGTATCTCAGTAACCAAGCTGAGTATTGGTCATTTTCGTCTTAGGCAGCCTTGAAGAGAAGGCATAGGCCAAAGCGGTAGAAAGTTATAGGAGGTAGGCGGTGCACTAGAGAGGTCTATCTAGGTTAGTCAAGTCTCATCCAGTGTAGGGACGACCAGAGCTGAATTGGTCCTAGTATCATTTTTCAATTTTATTAGTGTTTCCAAGGATAATGACACGAGTAAGAAGGTTAGCTCATTGGTAGTTATTGCCTGTCAATTTCTATAGTTTCACTCATTGCATTCCAGGAACACATGTGTTGTCATATAGATATATTGCAGAACTTGAAAAATATGGATTGTAGAAGCTTAGACTAGGGCATGGAGAGAGGCCTCAGTGGTTAAGAACACTGACTGCTTGTCCAGAGGACTTGGTTTCAACTCCCAGCACCCATATAGCAGCTCACAATTGTCCGTGACTCCAGTTCCGGAGCATTCAACAACTTTACACAGACATGAATGCAGACTAAAACAGCAGTGCACATAAAAAGTAAAAGCAAAAACCAACAAAACGAACTTTTTAGAGCTCTGAATAAAAGTTTTCAGCAAAATGCCAACCTATCCCAAAATTCTATCAGTTACTATTTTGTTTTTGTTTTATTTTTGGTTGTTCTTTTTTGTTATAAATTTATTGTAATTATGGCATAATATTTCATCTATGCAAATTCAATTCACTAGAAGTGAGATATTTTATTCTGTTCTATTTTTTGTTTTGTTTTGTTTTTTGAGACAGCGTTTCTCTGTGTAGCCTTGGCTGACCAGGCTGGCCTCAAACTCACAGTGATTCACCTGCCTCTGCCTCCCAAGTGCTGGGATTAAAGGCGTCTGCCACCATTCCCGGCATTTTATTTTAACCTGGAAATTGACATTACTTATTCCCTGGTTATGAACATGAAACTGTGGCTTCTCTAGTCTTTTTTCATAGGAAAGGGAATGGATGAGTAGTTGCTATTTTTTCTAAGTGAAGAAATGTGTCCGTTGTTCAGGTTTTCCTGCTGAGAGGTGAACAATTAGATGTTCTCTCCAGAAAAGGCACTAATGACAGACCAAATAAAAGTCTCCACTAAGTCTAGCCTTGTGGACCAATATGTTTTACTAGGGTGAATTGGGGGAGAGGTGACTTACAAGAGCAGTGGCAACTCAAAAACAGCTCCTTCACCTAAAGTTTCTTTCTTTCTTGAAATAAATTATGGAATAAAAGTTATTGAATCACATTCAAGAATCACACAGGTATTTCAGTCAAGAAATAAGAGACGAATAATATTGACAGTAATCTAGATTTTAAGTATGTTTGTCTAGAGACAACAATAAGTGTAACACCGTGAGAGGAAATATAGTTTAGTTTATATTTAACATATATGTATAACAACAACAATAATAAAATGTATTTTCAATAAATACAACATTCTGAAATGATAAAAACGTCTGTGTATAGTCTCTTGTAATAATAGATTGTAGCTTTTATTATGAACATACCCTTTAGGACGAGCAAGATGACTCAGCCGGTGAAACACTTGTCACTCAAATCTGATGGCAGTAGTTCATCCCCAGAGTTCTCCTAGTAGAAAGAGAAAACTGTCTCCCAAAAGTCATCCTCAAATCTCCCCATATGCATCATGATTTGGGCCTGTATGCCCATGCTCACAAGCAGTCACAGACACAGACACACAGGATAATCTTTAAAAAGCGTAAACAGTAATTTTTCATATTCTAAGTTTTTGTGTGAGTATAAAATGTAAATTGAGCATGCTCTTCATTGGAAGGGTACCCTAGCCTTCCTGTTTCCACACTCCTCTTTGTAACACTTGTCTCTGTAAATAGTTTACTTCTACTCTCATCACCCATACCATACATGATTTTATATGTTTCTCTTTCTGAAATGGTTTTAATTCACCTAATATGATTTTCTCCAGTTGCATCCATTTTCCTACAAATGGCAGCAGTTACTAAAAATTATCATTGTGCATGAATACAATATTTTCCTAATTTTTGTTATTGGACACCACAGTTGGTCCCCCAATTTTGCTACTCTGAATAGCACTGTTGTGAATAGTACTGTAGGTAAACATTAATGTGCAAGAATCTCTGTGATGACGTGGTGACTTGAGTCCTTCAGGTACATACCCAGAAATGATTTATGTATGAGACATGTATGTGGGGTGTTGTTTTATTGGTTGTTGTTTGTTGTCATTTAATTTTTAGATTTCACCAAGCTGACCTCCACAGTTGCTCAATGAGTTTACATCAACACAAGAGATGAGCACATTTCCCTGTGTTTCTACATGCTGGTCTTCATTACCAGTATTACTCTGGTATCAAAGCTAACAAACAAAGCACAAATCAAATGACAGAATGGCCACACCGTGCTGTGACTCAGATCAGGGTCTTGCTCAGCCATCAACAAAGAAGGTTCCTAGCGCAGTACTTGAGAGCTAACCCAAAGACCCTAAAGTGGGAGGTTTTGACACACTCAGTCCTAAATGGAATGTCTTCATTAAACCCCTCCACTGAGAGTTCAGGGAGCTATGCTGAAAAGGAGGCAAATACGGGCCGGAGATGGATGACTCCCAGGAAGCAGTGTCTTCTTGTTACAACAGCAAAGATGCATAGCTGCTCTAACAGTGACTGTGGTAGTGGGCACAGGCCTGAGCAATTTCAAGCCAGCTGTGGCTCCAGTGCTCACAGGGGAAGAAAATGTGGGTTCCCATTCCTAACCAAGAAACTATCTGAAGTTGATATCTGTTTTTTTAAATGAAAAGAGTTTTTATTTTTTTCCAATAAAGTCACACTGTGTATATTAACTATACCTCAGCGAGGCCCCACGCCCACCAATTGATTGCCAAGATGGCCACCATAAAACAACTTTGTCCCAGCTGGTTTTGTGTGTCAGCTTGATATTAGCAAGCTAGAATTATGGAGAGAGGAAGGAGCCTCACTTGAGGAGATGCCTCCATGAGATCCAGCTGTAAGGCGTTTTTTTCAGTTAGTGATCAACTGGGGGGAGGGGGGGAGGCCACGCCCACAGTAGGTGGGGCCATCCCTGGGCTGATGGTCCTAAGTTCTATAAGAATGCAAGCTGAGAAAGCCATGTGAAGCAAGTCACTAAACAGCATACCTCCATGGCCTCTGCATCAGTTCTTGCCTGCATCAGTTCCTGCCCTGTTTGAGTTCCTGTCCTGATTTCCTTCAGTGATAAACAGCAATGTGGAAGTGTAAGCCAAATAAACTCTTTCCTCCCCAACTTGCTTTTGGTCATGGTGTTTCATCACAGCAATAGTAACCCTAACTAAGACAGATTTCAAAGTTATTTTGGTAGAATTTTTTTTCATTGCTTTATTTGGGTATTTCATTTGTGTGTGTGTGTGTATGTGTGTGTGTGTGTGTGTGTGTGTGTGTGTGTGTGTGTGTGTGTGTGTGTGTTGTCTTTGTCTTACTGGTCTTTTACTTAAATATTTAAGTTTCTGATCTTGAGTTCTATGGGTTCTCTCTCTCTCTCTCTCTCTCTCTCTCTCTCTCTCTCTCTCTCTCTCTCTCTCTCTGTGTGTGTGTGTGTGTGTGTGTGTGTTTCAAACTGGTTTTGTTGTTCTTTGCCTTTTTGTTTTCTAAACAAAGAGGGAGAAAGAAAAGTCATGCAGTTGGGTAGATGAGGAAATGGGAAGACCTGGAAATAATCTATGTATGAAAGTTTACTTTCTTGTTTTTATATAATTAAGAAACAATAAAATGATAGGTTAATACCTCTGATTAACATACAGGCAAATATCCTCAATGTTCTTGCAAACCAAATTCAAGAAGAAATATTGAAAATTAAAAGTATTCACTTACTATATCAATAAATGTAGCAAGGCAGACAAAATCAAACATCAATTCATGATAAAAAAAAAAAAAAAGCCTTGCAGAGACTAGTAATACAGAGATCAGATTTCTACACCATGAAGGCTGCATGTCAAAGCTATAGGAAATATTATACTAAGTAACAAAATCTTTCAGTATTTCCACTTATCCGGGAACAAGTGAAGGGTGTCTATGTTCTCTATTCTTATTAAACACAGTACAAGAAGTCTTCTTCTTCTGAGCAGAAAGGTAAGAGAAGGAAATGAAATACAAAAAAGGAGCTTGCCCTTTCTGAGATTCCTGAATCCCATAGTTGCCTTCAGTTCCATGAACTTCCCACCTCCTTCCAGAACAAGATGTTTTAATTTGGAGAACATGGCTACATATCAGCATCTTTTAAAAATGGAATCTATCAGGACAGCCTGCTTCCCCTTTCTCTGTATGCCACTGGGCCTCCCCACCAAGGGGCAACAATCAAATCGGGGACACCAGAGTTCATGTCAGAGGTAGTCCCTGCTCTCCCCACAACCATGGAGAATGAGCTGTCCATTGGCAAGATCTGAACAGGAAGTCTAGGCTTACAACTGATAGGCTGTGCTCATATGGTGGGGGAGGAGGTCCCCTTCAGGCAGAGGTCGAGGGGAGGGGAATATGGCAGAAAAGAGAGGGAGGGTGGAAATGGGAAGAAACAAGCAAGGGGATAACAATCAGGATGTAATCTGAATAAATTATAGTAAATTTAAAACGTAATTACTGCAAATAAATGGAATCTAGAAGAGAAAAATGTGGCAAATTTCTGGGCTAGATATAATTGCAACTGTTCCACTCAAATCTTGGAAATGTCTGTCTGTTCCACCACAGTTTCCAAAAACGTCAGACTCTTTCAAGCTTAACCACTTCTTTTCCTCATTTACTCCTGCATAGAAAAAAATCTGTTTCTATTCTTCTCCCATTCAGATCAATTTTTACTTAGAGTACAATCCCAGGAGTGTGGGGTAAAACCAGAAAGCTGCTTCTGGCAGCTACGTTATGACAATGATAACGGGATGCCCTTTGCAAACTTAAAGTGTTTAAGTACAGGTTTGCTAACTTGGGAAGTTCTTTCCTGTAGGTTGCTTCTCAGCTACACCAGCTAGCATGCCACCCAGATGTCCTGTGGAGAAGCATATCTAAGTTTATTATACTATGACCCTCTGAGTAGCTCAGAAGGAGTCCTAAGATACATCTTGAGAGACCCACCACCAGGCTAACACAGGAAACTTTGAGCTAAGCCACCCAGCAAAGATGATCCTGGATTTCTGACCTACAAAAAAAAAAAAAAAAACTGTAAGAAACCCAACATTTGTTTACAATTGCTATATTTGGGGGTTACTGCTATGCATCATTAGATAGCTAATGTGCACTCCATGAATTCAATGCCCATGATTATAATAAATAATGTAGCAATGTTCACCAAAGTATAATAATACTTAATTGGCTGGATACTGTACTGTGCAACAGCCCTTTCTGATTGAGGATACATGTAACAGAGCATCCTTACACAGTGCTGTATACTTGTGCACTCCCAACCACCAGACAAGTAACCTCACACACCTTCAACTTTAGTTTGGTAGTACTTGGGTTTGGGATATGCATTTTATAATGGAACCATATCTCTAGTCATCCTTCACTTCTTTAATCGGAATTTATAGCTTTTCTTTATGTTTATCCTATATGTGTCTTGGGGTATAAAATTGTATCAAGTAGGAAGACAGAAAATGTTCTTGTAAAATTTACTTTAGTAATCTAAAAAATTTCTAAAATAAGTGGGTAATGTAAGATGATAGGTGTTATATCAATTGTAAAGGAAATACTCTTTTAAATTATAGTTTAATAAATTCAGAATTGGTGTCTGAACATTTTATCTGTTCCTACTTGATACAATTTAATACATCAAGACAGATTTTAGGATAATCATGGTGTAAATTAAAAAAAGTTTTATTCTTTCTGTGATTTATTGATTATCATTTCATTCAGCCATGGTTGGTCCATATGTTCAAGATTAAAATATTATCCCTTTGTTGATTCAAGGAGGAATTTAAGTAAGAATTATTTATGTCCTCCTTCTCTTATCATGAAGCCTTTTGTTCCATGGAAACAGGATATCTTGTGCTTCTAATTTGAATTTTTTTGTTGTCATTTAATCCTTCGTTCTCTGGCCTTGCTTTTAAACTTTTAATATCTTTAATTTTTGTCTAGCCATGTGTTGAGTGTTACAAATTTCCTATTGTCTTTGTTTTAATTGACAATAATTTACATATAATTCCTTTACAAATATGTATTTCCTTATATTAATCATTAATTAATAAATTGCTTTATTAGAAATTTCAATACTTTTGTAGGACAAGTTGTTTATATTCTTAATATGCATCAAAAGTTGAATATCATGAAGAACATTAACTTTTAAACATTTTTACTGATTAATTGTGGGAGTAACTGGGCATGTGTGTGCATTTGTGTAGCACAGCACACATGAGGACGTCAGAAGACAGCTATCAGAAGTCTGTTTTCTTCTTCTGTCATGGGATCAGGAGATCAAAGTCAGGTCATGAGGCTTGCACAGTAATCACTGTTAGGGGTGAACCATCCCACTAGCCCTATGGTAGAATTTAACACTTATAATTCATAGAAGAGTTTGTTGAGTAAATTAATCTTTGCTTTTGGCAATTAAATCTCGGGCATCTTTGTCATTTCTGTTAAAAGCCTATGGTCACCTTTATTGATTCCTTCCATGTCAACACGTGAATGAATTTCTGTGTGCTTCAGAGCATATTCAGCTAACAGTATTGTGAAGTGGAGACTCCCATTTGGCAAGTGAAAGACTCATATGGCATATTAATGCTTAGGTCATTAATGATAAAGCAATTTTTCAGTGACTCAAAAATAAATAAAGGAGTCAAGGACATGGGCTATTTTTCCTGGCATTCAGAAAGCCCTGAGTTTGATTCCTACCACCATATCAATTGGACATTGTAGCGTGTGAACAGTGGAGGAAGATGCAGAATCATTGGAATTAAAAGGTCATCCTTGGCCACACAGTAATTTCATAACCAGATTGTGATAATTGAGAAGGCATCTCAAAAAGGGGGACTCTCTACTGGTAAAATGCTTGGTCTTGATCATGCAAACACAAAAACCTAATATAAAAAACACTGAACCACCCTTCAATTAACCCCCATAACTTCCCACATATGTTCACCTCTCAACTTCCTCTCCTCTCTTCCCCTCTACCCTCCTCCACTTTTTCCTCCTATTCACTCTCTCTCTCTCTGTCTCTCTCTCTCTCTCTCTCTCTCTCTCTCTCTCTCTCTCTCTCTCTCTTTTTCTAGTAACTCACCAACTACATTTAGTGCTGCCCATATGTGCACTGTCTGGGGACATCCACTGGGACACACACATACCAGTGGCCGTACTCCCAGAGAGAAGAGAATCTTCCTCCCTTAGCAGCTATCAATTGCCAGGACCTCCTTATGATGGGGTTTCCTCATCCAGGCCTGAATTTTTGCTTGCTTGATATTTTGCAGATCCTATGTAGATAAGTACAGCTGCTGTGAGTTCATAATACTATATCTAGCATGTCTCGGGGTAGGGTTTCACAGCGGGTCTCTCCATCCTTCAGCTCTTATATTCTTTCCGCCTCCTCCCCATCTTCCCTATAGCACCGTATAGATGCTCCACATAAGGGCTGCACACTCACAGTTCTTTATTCTCAGCACTTTGACCAGCTATGACTCTCACCTTATGTATTTGGCTATTTAATAGTAATGATTTTAATTCTTAAAAGTTTTACAAAAATAGATTTAAGAGATAAGCTAATAAAGTAAATTTCATTATATTTTTATTTTTGAATTAAGAATTTTATTGAAAGAAGCACTGACTGTAACGTTTTATTCTAAGATGGGGATCTCCAGGTAATGCTAAACTGCCTATAGTCTCTGAAAGCCACACAAAGAGTAGAACTTGTCAGGGTAATTGAGCGCTTCCATTATAAGGTACAGGTAATTGGGAAATTAAGTTTCCATTCTGTGCTTGCAGTAAATGGCAGATTGTAATATGCATTAAAAACTTAGTTTGCATGAATTAAAATTTAAGGTTAAGCTCTAGCTGATACCATGTATTAAAGTTTTATAAAAATGTATTTAGTGGTGTTTGAGGGTCATTTTGGGGAGTTTCAAAATTGCTATGTTCTTTGCAAGCAATTACTAGGTGTACGGAATGATTCTAATACAACAACCAACACTCTCATTTCCTACAAATTGTTAAGTGTATCAATTACTTTAATGCAAAAAAAAAAGAAGAAGAACCCATGGGGACTTTTAAAATATAATATTTTTATCAATTATTTGAGGCTTTCACACAGTGTAGTTTGATCACATTTTCCTTTCCCACTTGCTTCTAACTCCTCCCTAATTCACTTTCATGCTCTGATCCTTTCTCAATGGCAACTGCTTTTCTTTTGTCTTTTTAAACGACTTGATTATGTTGCTAATATACTCGTGAGTGTTAGGCCAACCACTGGAGTATGGTCAAACTACAAGGCTCCACAGGCTTTAAAGAAAACTGTCCTTGCCCTGGAAACCAACCATCAACAGATCCTCAGTTACAGGTGCGGTCTCATTATCTGCCCCCCTCTCTGTGTGAGTTAGAATGCTGAACCTATTGACCTTGCACAGGTGTTCTGCTGTCAACTCACTTGTACTGTGAGGTCAGGGACGCAGTGGCCTCATCATGTCCAGAAGACATTACTCTGATCTTTCTGATTTATAGATCTTAAAATAATTCTGCCTCCACCTTATTCAATGCTCCCTGAGTCTTTTGAGGGGTAGTATATGTACTATGTTGAAGTATTATGCTGTGGGGCAAGTTATTGCATTTCTCAGTCTCTAAGTATTTTGCAACAATATCAGATTCTTACATCAATGTTCAAGGAGCTCGTACGATTGGAAAATTCCATCAAAATTCAACGGGGGATCTTAGGCTTAGATCCCCTGTTACATAATAACAACAGAGTATGACATGTGAATAGGGTGTCAGACTTACTTCAACAATCTAATGGAGTTTTGTGACATTCGGTACTTTTCACTCATCTCTGTTGAAATGGAAACAGGCTTTAGATTAAAAAAAAAAACCAACCTGAAGGTTCTAATAAACTCTTATGTCATGTTTTTGTCACTTTGACACTTTTACTTTCTTTAAAAAATGACCATTTTAAATAAGCATACAATTTAATGGACCTCACTGTACATCACTGTACTTTGTTCCTTTTCCCCATTACCCCCTGCTCTCTCTGCTTAGTCTTCCCCCCACTGAACCCTGTTTTGCTCTCAAATAGTTTCCTTTTTGCTTTCATGTCATATACATGCACACTTCCTAATTAAGTTTCACATATGAAAAAATACACTGCAGATATTTTTATGTAGATGTTTTACTTTGATCTTTAGTGTATGCATGCTCCTGTGTGCCTGGGCACATGCACATGTGTCTACATATATGTAGAAGACAAAGTGTTATATTGGATGTTATCCCTCAGGTTCTGCCTACGTTGTGTTTTGAGACATGTTCTCTCATTGTCCTGTAGTTTACAGAGGACATAAGGATGGCTTGTCAGTGAGTCCTGCCTGTCTCGGTCTCCACAGCAATGGGATTCAAGTGCACTGCATCACGTGATGACTATCTTTATTTTAACATGGGTTCTGACTAACACACTCAAGTTTTCATGCTAACAAGGCTAATACTTTATAGACTGAGACCTTGATCTTTTTATTAATTTGCTCAGCTATGGACTTATATCAAAGATGGACGTGTTGGATAACATTAAAGGGTAACTAAAAACTAAGATATGCACATGAAATATATAAATGAACAAACTCTTACTGGTGAGACTGAGTCACAATGTTAAGGGAATTTGTCAAGGAAGCTAGTTGGAGGTTTGATATCTTGGCTATGTAAGTGAATAGGGACTAAGGAGACATAATGTCAAGATTCTCCTAAAATCTTGGTAAGGATGCTTTTAGCATGCCAATTTCATGCCCAGAAGTGATTGTGTCACAAATCAGCTAATCTACAAGACAGTCACAACCCTCTCCCCAAAAAATAACCCCCTTTTCCATGTCCTTCTCTAAGTGTCCTCCCTCTCCACTAACAATGAATACAAAATTATAGCATGTTTAAAGATTCCTTGTAACTCTACTTTGAAGCTTTGTCTCAAAATTACTCAAAATGTTATTTCTAAGTTCATGTACTCTCTGAGAAATGTGTTGGTGCCTGGTGTAGTTAATTAATTAATTATTACTTAAGAATTCTATTATAAGATTGATAGCAACATTAGTATTGATATTGGTAATTCTATTTTGCCTATTGAATTGGCTAATGGAGTAAACTTTGTGATCAGAATACTGGGTTTAATTTGAATTAGTAGTACTTACTTAAATTCCTTAGCTTTCTTGAGTTTCAGGTCTCTCATCAGCAAAAATGGATGAAAACTGCAGAGCTTGTATACTTGGTATGACATTAGCTGCCTGCCCATATTTCATCAAAGACTCTTAGCTATTTTAAATATAAATTAGAGATGATCATTTTGCCTGCTGTGTGAAGTGATCATGATGTAAAAAATTTTTTTAATGCAACCCCCATCTTTAGTACATTTCATGTAACATATTAGTTAACAACATACCTTATTTCTGCTACAATTAACTATAAGCCAACACAAGCCTTTTATACACTATCTACTTAATAAAGGCACCAATTAGTTGTAACAAATGATCCTTATTTAAGACAGTATTTCAAACAGTACTTGATAAACAAGTCAAAACCAGAGAGGTTATACTTTATCACCCTTAAAGCAATGCCTTCTCCTGTGTCATCATGTTCAATCTGAAATAATAATGCTTTTAATAGACAGATAAACAGAAGATTTTGTTGAAGAAAAACATATGCTCCATTTAATGATTTTGGATTTTCAAACCATTATTTTCTAGTACAACTTGCATGAGCAAAATCAGAGAATCTATGATGAATGTTAATTACTTATCAAAGTGTCTATTACTGAATTATAATCATGAAGGATGACTTTCATAGATTATAGTATAATTGTATAATATATGCTACTCTTATATTAAGTGTATATTACAACTATGCCTTTGATAAAACCAACATAGAGACCAAAAATAAAAAAATACTAGGAGTCAGTAATGTGGCTTAGTAGTCACTTTTTTGTCTAGCACTGAAGGTTAGGGTCTGACATCAGAAACACACAGACACATACCACACAAACACAAACACACAAACTCTGAAAGTAAAATCAAATATTTAACGTAAATCAGTATAAGCAGTGTTTTATGTATCATGTAAAAATATTAAGCTATATCAAGCATCTCTTAAATTGTAATCAGAGTGGAGAGTAACTTGAGCAGTGTAAAAGCAATTTCTAGCTATATAATTTGGCTAGAGTTTTACCGAGTTCTGTAGTTCGGCTCCTGGAGCAGTGACCTGGAGATAACTCCTGAAGGTCCTTGCTTATTAAAATGATTTGCTATTATGGCAATAACACGCTCTCTCTCAAGACAGCATCTGAAAGAATCATTGAGATCCTAGTGTCTTGCTTCCAACTATAGTTTTTTTTTTAATATGTGGCTATATTCTCCTGGCTAAGTTCATATCCTCTTGGTTGAAGGCCAATTTTTAATTGAATTCAGTTAGTTTAATTGCTCCTCAGAGATGTCCATAAAGTGCGCTCTCCCAAATTCCCTAGCAGAAGTGCCATTGTCTTAGCTCAGCATTCCCAGGCAGACAGGAAAACTGCTATCCTGCTCGATCTTGCTCAACAATGACTCTTTAATGTGGTCTTTTTGTGTGCTTTGTATTTCAATTATAATTTAAAATGAATTAAAATCTATTTAAATGAATAGCATCATCTCTTAGTACTCTTGATGGAAATCCACTTCAGAACATTCTATGTCCTTAAGGTAGCACACTAAAAAAAGTGTCATATTTTAAATCCTTAATTTTGTATCATTAGTCTTATTTCTTTTATTATTTAATCCTGCATTTTCATTGGTTTTTATTTACCAAATCAAATATAGTGATGCATTTTGTTACATACTCTTCGTGGATTAATCATTAATGCTTGACACTTAAAGACAACTTTTATAGTCTAAAGTTCTGTATTTCAATATTATGGACAGCTTTAGAAACAGGTTACTCATGGCAGCAAGTAGCTTTACTTTCTGCGGTAATGAAGGACCATCATATAATGTTTCTAGATATAGGTATCTCATGGAGTGATAACTAAAACTATAAAAATATTGATAACATGCGAAACTGTTGCAACTTACAGTGTGTGAGATTGTTCCTTTCTAAGTACCTGACCAGGTACATCATTTCTGTAAAAATGCCAGGATTGGCAGTGCTATTCTTCCTTTAAAGGTCAAGAATTGGAAAGAAGGTCCCATAGTACATATCTAACTGGTGAGCTGTTTGTAGGAATAAAATTTTGTTGGATTGCAGCTGTCACCATTTATATATGTTTTATTGTTACATAAGGTCTATGAGGACAGAGTGGGCTAGTTGTGACAGAGACTGGAGGAATGCTGAAACGATGGAGCTGGAAGAAATGTTTGCTATCTTTTGTTTTTGTTTTTGTTTTTTTTGCTTTATGCCTTTTTTTGTTTTTATTTTCAGTTTTCACTTTTACCAAAGGAAATGTTACCTTTTTTTCAATACAAAAATGGCACATGACTTTCAATATGCAATATTATATATAGAACAAATATCTATTCAATTGCTATTCTTTTTTATTTTTTATTGTTTCTTTTTTAGCATGTGCATTTATATTACTACACATAAATAAACTACATACAGCAGGATGAGCCACGAGACAATCATGAATTATATAAATGTTACATTCATAGTGATTTGGCTATTTGTATTTTGCAAATTGAAGTAAACATCTTTCCTATCTTGTTTGGCCTAAAATTCTGAATGAAAATCAATATCTGTCATATATCATCTCTATTAACTTAAAACATCTATCTTGATCTAAAAACATCTTAACCCCTAACCAACTAAGCTTAACTGTAAGACTATTTGCTGTTCTTGCAGAAGACCTGGATTCAGTTCCTTGGAGCCTCCCAGAGGTTCACAACAACCTGTAAGTCCAGTGACAGGTAATCTGACTCTCTTTTCTGGCCTCTATAAACATGCTTTACATACCTGCATGTAGGCAAACATTCAAACCTAAATTAAAAACAAATAGATCTTTTTATGATGCCTGAAGTAAAGTGCAAAGTACGTGGTTAATCATTCAACGTTTATGTGTAATCTATTGTATATATGAGATGATTTAAATGGAAATCCAAGTATTTATAACTTAAATCGCAGGTTACCTCCCCTTTAGTGTCATAAAGATATTATCAGGAGCCAAATCCATCAGTAATGGAAAGCCTCATGATATATATTTTTATTTGACTTGAGTGTACAGAGGCCATTTGAATGTACATCTATGTTGTCATGTGAAATCTATAAGGAATAGACAGCATGTAAGGACATCACACTCCAGTCTATGCTGTTTTCACCACTGGAGCATGCAGCTTTGTCAGAGCCAAGACTGGAGAATCAGGTGGCTGGAGGTAAGAACTGGAGGATGGAAAGAAATACTCTGGTGGGAGAGTATGCTGAGACTCTCCTTCACCAAAGTGCAAGAGATTCCAGTACATCTGTGTAACTCAGCTTCTAGATAAACACCTGAGATGGTCAGTGTCACAGCCCTAACACAAAGTTTTACTTTTTATTCTTTCTCTTCTTTCAATTTTTGTTACTTTATTTGACTGCTCAGATCATAAGTGCCATTAGAGATATTTCCTTTATACTGTGAACAAAACCCATCATTGTTGTGTCTGCCAAAGAGGTGTTTTGGTCTGCTTTGAAAAAAGATAATGTCTTTTATAAGATAATTGAAGTAGCACTTATATTTGGTGAAGTAAACTAGATTGTTATTACTGTATTGTAGCTACGGTCGACCTCTTGCATTTGTCACATTCTGATTCCTTTCAGGATTGGTACGACTCTTAATTTGTCATGAAATTGTGATTTAGCAATAAAAAGACTTTTCAATGCACAAATACTCTTGAAAACATAGAGTAAAATGGGCTACATTTATTGTTTTTTGCATAGTTAGAACACATATAAAAAGTTAAGGAGTACTTTAAGTTGTTTTTATCATATTATTCATTTACATTAATATGATTATATTCTAAAGAAGATGCATTAATTAATAAAATGTAATCAGTTTTGAAAACAATAATTTTAACATAGGAGCAAAAGACAGAACTCAAATAGCCTGAAATCTAAATTGTAATCCCGTACTCTTTATTGCTGTTTATCACATATAGTCTCTCACTTTGTGATACCATTTGAACACACAATATTCTAGGAATTATTCATATACCTGAAGATGCTGCCTTCAGCAGTGTAGAAGAATCCCTTTCTCTTCAAGTGCTTATATGACATAATGTTAATTCTGAGATTTGAAAGTAAATCTAACCACAGGAATAGAGAAAGACAGAGTAGATGGAACAGGTGGTTTATACAGGTGATCATGAAAACACTCTCTATTCTTTGGAAAGAAACTAAAAAATACTTTACTGAGTATGCTTGCTTTGACAGAATCTACAATAACAAAGTGTTGTCTTCCAATCCTTATTACTTGAACTTTGGGAAAAGTCTAATCCATTTATGTGCCTCCAAGAACAGGATACCCATGCCCACATATTTAGCTTCCCCATGGTTTGGGATCTGACAGCTGTACTCCAATGTAAACTGCATAAGAAGGGGGCCAAATATTTCCTGGAAAACTTTCTAGGAATTAGAAAACCAGCTTGGCAAAACTTCTTGGCTTGTGGGTTGAACACTGTTTTGACTCATCTAAATGCTTGGCCTTGTTGCAGTAAAGCCAATGGACTGACACCTGCTCCATAGCTAAAACCCGAGTCAAGCAAACATCTGAAAACAAACGTCTTCCACTTTAAATCCCAAGTACCAAGGCCTGGGATAGAAAATACTTACTCTATTTTTGAAAAATCAAAGAAGCTTTAGGGAAAGGAGGAGTTGATATGAGATGCAACCTAGAGAATTATGTGACCACAGTTTTTAAAATAACTTTTTATACAGTTTATAAAGTCTTTTATAAATAGAAGAAAATGATTCGTGTAGTATGAATGCAGTAACAACAGTACTGGGTAGATTAAAATATAAACTAATCATATTGGAGTTGCAAAGTGTAGAAACCCACAATCGGTGCATTAGTGCCATTTGCTCTTTATGAGGACTGTTAAAAAAGAGTACTTGGGTTTGAGGGGATGAATCAGTAGATAAAGTGCTTGAGACTCAAATGTGAGGAATATATTTGTCCCTTCTCCTTTGATATTTACACATAAGTGATATCCATCTTCAGTCTGGAATAAATGAAAAATTTGCCATTAGTTCTGTCTAATATCTTCAAAGTTTAATTCTTACATAGACACACACACATACACACACACACACACACACACACACACACACACACACACACACACACATCTCGAGTGTGGCAGTTTGAGTAGGTTTGACCCCATAGACTCTTGTATTTGACTACCTGGCCTATAGGAGAGCCCTATTAAGGTCTATTAAGAGGTGTGGCCTTGTTGGAGGAAGTATGTCACTGTGGAGGTAGGCTTTGGGGGTCTTCCATGCTCATGCTATGTATAGTGTGGTGCACAGTCTCCTTACCTGTGGATCAAAATGAGTTAAAACTCTGAAACTTGAAGCCAACCCCAATTAAATATTGTCCTTTATAAGACTTGCTGTGGTCACAATGTGTCCTCACAGCAATAAAACACTAACTAAGACACATAGTCTACATTGTATTATTTGTAGATATGATGATATCACTACAGCCACTAGATTCGGTAATAAGTCAAGGTGCATACATAAGTTTTATGTACAATCAGTTGAATTTAAGATAATAAGAAAGGCTATCTTTAATAAGCTCAACCCAATCAAATAAGTACTTTATAAAAGGTCTAGAAGATAAAGGTGAGAGAAAGAAAAAAGATTCAAGAAAACACAAATGTTTTGAGTAAGGAGCATTCTGTCCAGTGAGTATTGGATGGCCTGTACCAAAGAGAGTCTTACCACTACAGCTGCCAAGCACAGAATTCTGCTGATAACAACTGTGCTTTAATAAGGACAGGAAAAGATCATTAAAAATATACATGTATATTTCTAAACTAAATTTCATTTAACTTTTCTCCTCTGGTCTGATTGTGCTCCCTCCAAGAACCAAAGACTACCTAAAAAAAAAAAAAAAAAAAAAAAAAGACAATACTAGATTTGAGAATCCCACTTTTTAGTCATTGCCCAGGGTTGCTTGAGAGACTCCCCTAAACATAGCCAGTTGCTGTTGCCCTTTAGAAGTTAGGTCTCTGTTGTTGAAGAAACTATGTTATTCAGACATAAAAACAGAGACCTCAAGCTGGAACTGACCTGAATTTTCCCTCCCTGAGGGATAGAATCCATGGTACCAGAGGGTACCAGAAAAGCTTATAAAAGACAGAGGCAACCAACAGTCTCTTCCAGCTATAATGCCTATGAACCACACCAATGACCAGCATGGCCCAATAACCCTTAGAGTGTATTAATGGCACACTTCTCTTGGTGGAAACCAATGGCTCTCTTATTGGCCTTAAGACTGGGTCAACAAGAGGGATACCATGGTTAGTACTAGAAATCTGGACATTACTTGTTGCTAATGAAATCATGGATACTGGAGGATAATCAACAGCCATTAACTTATTAAACCTGCATGATCTCTAATAACAATCTATAAACATTTGTCTTTATACACAAAAAAATGTGTAATCTTCACTCACCAAAGAAACTGCTCTTTGCTGTAGATATATTGCATCACAGAAAAGCATAGCCTATCAATAGGCACAATTATGGAGTCCAGTCCCAGTGGGCACATTTACAAAACTCTCTTGCGCCTAAGGCTTGGGGAGCATTGCAGAGTAGGGAGCAGAAAGATTGTAGGAGTCAGAAGATCATGGAGTGTGCAGTGGGATTGTGTTGTCCCCTGGGAACATCAGAAGCTACACCCATGAATCTTCACCAACAGGACCACGCAAACATGAGCTGAACAAGGAGAACACCAACTAACATGTCAAACTACATGGGAAAAGCACAAGGAGCCTCAACTACACCCAACAAACAAGAGGTAACTGAGTAAAGCTGGGAGTGAAAGAGGTGGCTCTCCCCAGCGAAGAGCACAACAATTGGTTGTCCAGTCTCAAGTGGTCAGCTTTGAGAGCATACATATATGTAACATTGTACGGATGGAATCTTATATCTGGGAATAAACCGGCATATAAAAATACATTTATTCATGAAGCAACAACTGCTGAAGGTAGAGGCCATGAATTAGAAGGAAAGGGCTGAAGGGAGAGTTTGGAGTGAGGAAAGAGAAGAGAGAAATATTATAATTAAAATACAATTTCAAGAGTAAACAACCAGATAAGTCAAATGGTCAGTTGCTAATATAAAGGGTTAATTCTGGCAAAAACACATAGCTCTCATTTTACCAAAGAACACGGTTTTTGGGATTAGACTATACTGTGGGTCTGTAATTTCTGATGCAGAAAAACCAGAAAATGGCAAGGTAAATGGTTAAAAACAAAAGGCTGGCGGACTGACAGGAGGCCTGCATATCAAGATAATGCCACAGCTTCTGCCAGCCTCTTCCCTTTAGCTCTGTAATTAATACTGTTCCTATTTCCCAGAGTCTTTACCCAGTGCTTTATTTTAGAATTTCAGTCTCCAATGACGCTTAACTGTATAAAACGCTAAACCAGATGAATCTTTTCAGATTATTATCATCTTTCTTCACCTTATCCACTCAAGTGCAATTATTCTTCTCTAGAGAAAAAAAATGTTTATTGTTCGAACCTGTAATTACATCATGATATTTTTCTCTCCCACTCTTGTACCAGGCCATGTACTTACCATACATTTTCCTAGGTTTATATATGCATGCCCTAAGTTGCTCTCTCTATAAGACACAATTTGAGACATTGAGAGGAAACATGGATCACTGCTTAGCAGAGTGTCTATCTCAGGCTACCTGTATGAAGGCTCATGCGGAATGATAGCTGGTCAACATAGGGTTAACTTCATTCTTTGTTTGCTTGTTTGTTTTATTTGTGGGCTTTCTGTTTTTTTGTTTTTGGTTTTTGGTTTTGGTTTTGGCATTTTGTCCCTTACTGGATTTTTGTTTGTTTTGATTTTCATTCTTTTGCTGTGCTTTGTTTTTGTTTGTGTTTGCTGAGAAAAAGAAAAAGAACATGAAGTTGGGTGGGGAGAGAAGTGGAGATGATCTAGGAGAAGCTGAAGAAGAAGAAAGCATGATTAAAATATATTGTATAAGAATTAAATTTTAAAGATCCTTCTCATCTCCTTATGCATGCATTCTTCTATGTTCTACACTTAAAATTTTTCCTTGCAGATTCCATTGTACTTTGCTATTTTTAATAGCTAAGCTATATATACAGCCATAACTTGATGACTGTGTGCAGCTCTGTGGCATACGCTCAATGTATAACGATCCCTTACATTCATTAAAGTGTTCCAAACCAGACAATCAGGAGGAATTCCTTCAAGCTGTCTTTTGTCTTCAGGTGTTAAGAACTTGTTGCATAGCAACTGTATATTCTAGACTTAAAAAACTTGTGCTTAAAAAAATACAATTATTTTAAATCATGTGCATATGTTTGTATCTGAGTGTGGGCTGGAGTATGTAAGTTCAATGCCCATGGGGACAGAAGTGGGTGTCAGATTCCCTAGAACTGTATTTATAGGTGTTTGTGAGATGATTTCTTCATTCTGCTCTTAATGTCCTTTGTTATACAGGAGGGTTATTAGTGCTTTTGTTACCTAAGTTTTTATTATTACTTTTGACCATATTTTAAAAAGCCATTGTTCAGGCTCATGTCACACATAGACTTTAGTGTCTGTCCTTTATATTTTTCTTTTAGTGGTTCCATACTCTCAGGTCATACATTTACTATGTTAAATATTTTCTACCTTTGTTTCCTATAATGTGTGAATAGTTTAATTTTTACTCTTCAGCATTCAGTTTTACTTGCATAATTTTTAGAAGAAACTTTCCTCTTATTGTTCAATTTATTTCTCAAATAAATGTAGTTTTCTGTAAAACTTTTTCTCAAGACTAAATTTTGTTTCTAATTATTTAAATATTTTTTATAGCTATGACAAATAATGACATTTTCTTAAATTACTTTATATAGTTCATTTTAATGATTAAAAACACTAAATATTTTATGCTGGTTTTATATAATACCATTTTACTAAATCAATTTATTTTTGCAAGTTACATAAGGTTAATATGCCTCTCTCTCTCTCTCTCTCTCTCTCTCTCTCTCTCTCTCTCTCTCTCTTTCTGTGTGTGTGTGTGTGTGTGTGTGTGTGTGTGTGTGTGTGTGTGTATGTGTGGAGAGAGAGAGAGAGAGAGAGAGAGAGAGAGAGAGAGAGAGAGAGAGAGAGAAAGAGAGAGAGAGAGAAAGTTCATCCTCAAACAAGGAGAACTTAAGTTGGAAAAACAAGAATTTGTATATTGGTTGGCTTACTTCTGTCTTTTGTCTAGTCACACTGGTAAGGACTTCTAACATCATGTTGAACAAAAGAAGGGTGTGTAGGCATCACTGTCAGTATCAGTTATGATGTAAGCTTGGACTTTCCATTGATGGTTTTTGTCTGGTTCATTTGTCTACCTGTGGTTTGTTCAGAGATTTTATCATGAAAGGATTATTTTGTGTTCAAAACACATTTTCACAGGCCCATAATAAGTAAGAAGATTGAGTCAGTAATAAAAAAATAAGTCATAGAAGTGAAAAGCCCAAGAGACCCAATGATTTCCCTGTTGGGCTCTTTTTTTTTCTTAATATTTAATTTTTATGTGTCTGTGTCTGGGAGAGTTCACGTATACCACACGCACTCCTGGTGCCCATAAAAGTCAGAAGTCATTGGATCCCCTGAAACTGGAGTATAGATAGTAGTACACCTCCATGTGGGCACTGAGAATGGAACCCAGGACCTCTGGGAGAGCAGCAGAGCTCCTCACTGTTGATCCATTACTACATCTCCCCTGCTGAGATCTACAGAGCATCCAAAATTATTTGTAGTACTTATCTTCTAAAACTTTGCAAAAAAATAAATAAATAAAGTAACACCTACAAAACCAACAGTAATTTAACCAAAAAAACAATAAACTTAAGAAGTAGTAATTCTTTATATTCATACATATATTGAGTTATTTTCATATGTTGAGGTGGTCTTATGGCTTTTCTTGATATACATAAGTGATTTGTTTTTTCAAGCATGGATATATTCTCTTTGGGCCTGGTGAATAATTCCTTCTAACATGATTTACTAACAAGTATTTCTTGAGTATTTTTTTTTGCATTTATAGTTATGAGGACCTGTAATATTTGCCTCCTGGTAGTATCTTTCTTAGTTTAATATAAGGGCAATGTCAGCCTCATAAAATGAATGCACAAGTACACCTTCTTTTTCAGTTTTTTAAAACAAAGTTTTAGAAAGTATTATGACTATTTCTTGGAATGCTGAGTACAACAATAATTAAATCATTGTCATATGGTTCTCTTGGTTTTTACTGGTATTATTTTAACAGCTGGCTAAATCTCCTTATTCATTATGCACCTCTAAGGATTTTATGCTTTCTCATGATTTTTTTTTGGCAACTTATGTCTAGGAATTTATCAGTTTTCCATAGCCTATGAAACTTTTTGCCATGGAATTGTTCATAATAGTTACTTATGATCTTTTGCATTATCATTCAGACATGTAATTCTCTCTGATTTTAAGTATAATTTGTCCTAGTGGCCTAATTATATGTGTTAATAGTGTTTATTCTGTTGTGTGTTAGTTTATTTGTTGACTCACTTAGGAAACACAAAATAAACTCTTATTTTAGCTACTTTGAAAACAATGAATTTCATGACATTCAAATACCTAGATAATATGGATATTAGGAATTTCACCACATAGATAAAAACAGCAAAATCATTTGGACAAGATGACTGAAATGAGTAGTGGCAGAACCATTACTGAAATTCAGACAATATTTTTGAAGATGAAGCCCATGTCATATTGCATTTGCTACAGTAGGTCAGAAACCCACACCTGAATCAGTGTTTATGTAACTACTTTCTATTGCTGTTTGTTTGCATAGACCCAATATGCAAACAGATTTTCATGAAACAAAATGATTAGGCAAAATATTCTATCAAACAATGAAATTGATTGATTGATTGATTTGTGTGTGTGTGTGTGTGTGTGTATGTGTATGTGTGTGTGTGTGTGTGTGTGTGTGTGTGTGTGTGTGTGTGTGTGAGAAAGAGAGAGAGAGAGAGAGAGAGAGAGAGAGAGAGAGAGAGAGAGAGAGAGAGAGAGAGAGAGACGGGAGAGAGATGCCTGCCAACCACAATGTTGTACTTTTTTTTTAAATGTGATTTCAGGAGATTGAATTCAGGTTGCCTGTCTGGTTAAACTACTACTTGGAGTGTACCCTAAGGTCTCCATATCTTACTACAGAGATACTTGTTCAGCAATGTGTGTTGTTGATCGATTTATAATAGGCAAGAAACTGAAATGACAAAGAAGTCTTTAAGCTAACGAATGGATGATGAAAACAAGGTACATATACACGACGACAGAATTCTATTCAGCAATGAAGAAAAATGAAACCATTACATGAGCAAGTAAATTGGTGGATTGTAAAGTACTATACTTAAAGAAGTAACCTAGACCCCCCCCATCAAATGCTGCTTGTTCTCCTTCATTTGTAGATCTTGGTACCAAATGTTTCAAGTATATAGCCTAAGGGAAGGAGAAAAATAAAGTAAATAGAAAAGGACCATGGGGAGTGGGTAGAACAAGCATGGGAGAGAGTGATGAGTGGACCCAGGTGCTATAAAGGCGTGTGAGAAAATTGGAGGGTGATCTTAGCTGGGTGATAATAAAATACAGAGAAAGGAAGGAGCTATAAATAATATGGATGCTTAATGAGTCCAGGTATGCTCAGGGTGGCATGGCCATAGATACTAATGATGTTTGAAAAGCTATCGATTAATACATTCTTTTATAAGCTTTTAAAAATGCACATGTATAATGGGGTTGTGTCACACAGCATAATAACTTTCCTTCAAAAACTCTAGAGTACTCAACGAATTCCCTTGTTCCAGACATGGGACACATCGCTTTGAATTGTTGGCCAGGAAACCAAAAACACTCCCGAAACAAACAATATAGACAATTAGTATTGATATTATCTGGTTCTTGCAACTTGAAGGTAAGATCCTGTTGCTGAAGACACCACATAATTGGGACACAAATCTTGGAGGAATAAATAGTAATTCTTAGTATCAGAAGGTTCTATAGAAGCTGCCAAGAGAGAAGAGCAATCAATAGTCCTACCTAGCCATGCAACCTACAAATCACAATGACCAGCATGACAAGACAATCCTGATGCTGCAATAATGGCATGTATATATTGGGAATAACCAAAAGATGTACCGTCTAATAAATAACTAGACGTGTAAATCCCACATAATGGGAGAGAACTCATAACTGCCTGTTGCAGGATATTTGATCCCGAGTCTTTATTGGTAAAACTGAACATTTGGGATTTAGTAAACAAACAAACAAAACAAACAACAACAAGAAAAATAGCACCTGACACTTTAAACAAAGACAATACCCCATGGCTAGAGAAGTCAGAAACTCTAGAAGAAGAGAACCTCCTATTGCTAGTTTCCTATACCAAAACAGTTTCTAAATGCGTTTTAAATACTTATCCTTATAGCCCACAGATAAGTGTAGCTTTAACTCCGAGCAAATAAGCTTCTCTTGACATCAGACAAAGGCTACAACAGAGATTTACAACTGGTCAAAAAACAGTGGATAAGCAACTGTGGGATGCCTCACCCTAACTGACATATTTGCAATGTAACTCCATTACCCAGCGCTAAGGGGATATCATGGAAGAGGACTTGGAAAAGCTGCAAGAGCCAGAGGACTAGGTAACCGTTGCTCATTATTTCTATATACAAGGAGGGAGCTCATGTAAACTCAACATTATGGCCAACCAAGCAAGACCTACATAATGATAATAGTAGTTAACATGTCAAAATGGGAGAAAATTCACAAGGACCCTAGATGAAGAGTTATGGACTGCAGAAGAAGAAAAGGGAATCAATTTTTCCATGATGGCTTATCCAATGCCATTTGATCAGCACTAAACACATGTGCATGAGCAACTGGACTCAGGAGGATATACACGCAATAATAAAAATAATAAGAGTTCATGAACGTGAGATGGCATTGGGTGACTTGGAGGAACATGTCAAGGGATGGGAATTAGGTACAAATGATGAAAATATAGTATTTGTGACTGAGATTCTCGAAAAAGAGAAAAGAACAAATTAAAAATTAATAAATTCAGGAGAACAAGAACACAACCTTTATTTTGCTATGTATTGTTAAAATTCACACGTCTTTTATACTCTAAAATAAAATTTGCTGAACTGAAAGGAGAAAACAACCTACAGCATTGATGCAATCAACTATTTTGTAGTAGGTACCTATTAATATCCTGTATCTATACCAGATATAGAGTGATGTTACTCAAAGATATTTATGCTTTACTGCCTAACACTTAACATACTATAATATGTCAGTAGTAATGTATATGAAGGAACAGACTGTCCTTTTAGCTATGAAGATGTAGGGAGGGAGACTGTAAACCAACAAAAGCAGGCAACCTCTGGAAGATGAAGATATTGAAAATACTTTCTAAGCTTGTGTGAAAGAGGACACCTTTTCGATGTATCACAGTGGTGACTTAGTTCCGGCTTCATGAGATCTCTTTAAAATTTCTGATCTTCAACACTGCAATAAATTAATATTGCTCAGCCGCCTTGGAGAGTATTTCAAAATAGTATGGTGAGACTGAGACAAATGGCCTTGTGGTTAATTTGGTCTTATCTGATGGCTGTTTTTCCTTTTCTTTGGTTTGTGTTGCAGCTTTTCCTCCTGGCCCCAAGCTCCTAGAATAATGACTCATGAGACTCAAAATATAATTACAAATAGCTAGGCCATATAGCTGGGCTCTTCTCTGACTAGCTCATTACTTAAATTAACTCATTATACTAATCTACATTTTTTCACCTTCTGTCTCCTGCCTCAGCCTCTGGTCATTAGCTTTTTACTGACAGGTGATGCTTTCATACAGACACAAGAGATTCCTTCTACACGTTTGCTTACAAGTCCTAGGAGGGTATTGATGCTATTATTAACTCCTTTTCATTGAGGAAATTATTCTGTGAATGAAAGGGGTTTTATTACTTATTTTGATATTTTTTTCTAATGGAATCCTAAAAATAAGTTTCGCGACAGAGAGATTTTAGAGCACTGGGTCTCAATTTTCCCAATACCGCGGCGACTCTTTAATATAGTTCCTAACATTGTCGTGACCCCCCCCAACCACAAAATTATTCTCGTTGCTACCTTATAAGTGTAATTTTGCTACTGTTATTATGAATTGTAATGTGATATCTGGTAGGCCACAGGCAGTCCGGTTGAGAACCGCTGATTTAGATGTTAAGTGCAGGGGCTGCTCTTGCACAGGACCAGAATTTGATTCCCAACAACCATGGCTGGTAGCTCAGAAGCAACGATAACTCAAGCTTCAGAAGATCCAACACCCCCTCGCTTCCATGGACACCTTAACTGAGATGCACATATCCAAACCCAGACACAGAAACACTCGTAAATTTAAACAGACAAATTTATCGCATTGTTACACATTCAGCGGTAAAAAAAAATGTCTTTCTTTTGGAAAAAGAAGTATAAAACCATTAAAAACATTGCAAAATATCTGCCATGCAAAAGTGAGAAAATGACTTATTTTGTACAATGAATAATAGGAGGTGAATAATAAAATAACATATTCATGTGGGAGCTAAAATTTAAGGAAATATTCTGATCATATTCTTTTCCCTCCTCACAACTTCTCCCAGATTCTGCTCACTGCCCTACTCACCCAACTATTTCATGCTCTTTTTCTTTAAAAAAAAAAAAACCCAATGAAAATAATAAGAACAAACAGAGAAAATGAATAAGATAAAAATGAAAAAAACAAAAAAAAAAACAAAAAAGGATACACACACAAAGACCATGGAGTCCTTTTCGTCTTGAGCAACTATTCCTGAGCACAGGGCCTTACTTGGATTGTAGTTGTTGTATTAAGTGACACTTCATTAGAGAATATGACCAAAGTATCATAACAAATAGTTGAAAAATATGTAGAAAATACAAATGACAAAAGCTGAAAAATATTTAGAGCAGTGGATACTAAGGAGGAAGTAAGGACAGTGTGTTGGAGTAGATACAAGATTGATTTTTTGTGCTTGAAGTAGTACATGCAATGTGTATATAGTTTCTTTCCCTAAAATCGTGACATTTTGTGTGTATTTCATTGCTTTGTGGTTTTCAACTGGATTAATAAATAATTTATGCACTCAAAAATGTAAGCAGATAAAATGTCAAATCTGAGGCTTTTGAAGACTTTATCTAACTATTTAACCTTATGTATCTATAGAATCCTATCTGTCTATTAAACCTAGGGTGTATAATCTTGTGATTAAAAATAGACTAGTAATTGACATGAACATGATTTAATCAACTAACAATTAGCTTGTGTTACTTAATTATCCTAAACCGAGTAGAAATATATATAAAATACATATAAACAATAATCTTAAATTTGAATTCTATACCAATATATCAAATTAAAGCTATTTTTAAACTTAAAATTAAACATAAGTTAAATTTCTATACCAATGAATTAAAAATAACCTTATCTCACATTTGCATGTAATACTTTAAAATTGATGTAACGGAGTATGTGCCAACAGGAGATCACCTGAAATACAGTCTCCCATGACTCCTCATCAGTCTTCTTTAGGACCACCCAGTATGGATTTGCATGTAATTTTCAAAAGTTCTTTTTACCTAAATAAGTAGGATGAGGATTAGAAAATGAACTGTCTCTAACTTTCATTTACCATATGAATGAATGAAATGATTACCTAAGCAAAGAGGGTGCCACTGTATGATTATCTAACGTATACTACTAAAAAATATTTCTTTCCTTCTTCATTAAATGAAGGCTTGTTTAAGAAAAAGAATATGAAGGGAAATCTCTAATCATTTCTTGTTTACCATGACAATGACTGTTATTCATAACAGAGAATCAGGCAGCCTGTCTCTTTCTTCAGGGAACTCCATTTCGGATGTTAAAAACAAACAAACAAAAAACTCAAACAAAAAATAAAAACAAATAGCAAACAAAAAAACCAAAAACCATTCCCATGACACCAGGAGTTAATAGTTGCCATCTCATTTGAAATATTTTTTTGATTTATAAAAAAAAATCAAAACATATATTGCCATATATTTTAAACTGTACAATAATTAGAAACAGCCATGAAGAACTTTAAATGTTTAAAGAGCATCAGTCTGAAGGATTCAACACATTGATAACCAGTTGTTCTACAGAGCGGTCCTATTAGCAGCCAATTTAGACTTTAGTGAGGCCAGTGCACACACAGTTGTTTGATGATGGCATTTTGAAAACCAGAATAATTAGCTAATCCTGTGACTACAGGTGGAGCCTGCACTGAAATAATTGGAAGGGGATGAGAGTCTTCTGCTTGACCTAATGTACTATTTTCTATCTCACAGTTTGACGTGAAACTATGGAAAATATACTAGTCTAAGTTCAATTTTGCATAAAATTCCTGTTGCTTTGTTTTTACCATTTTCAAACTAAACTGGAGGACTTGGGTCAGACTGTGTGGGTAGCACTTTTCTCCTGGAGGTGGGAATGCACTGCGGGTTTTAAAAAGAAGTAGCAAAAGGCCCCAAGATCTCCGAGATATCTCTTTCACCCTTTCCTTCCTATCTTCACCCCTCTCCCCCTCTTCCTCCTTCTCTCCTGTCTTTTTTTCCCATTGATTTTATTTTTTTGGTAATTTGTAATATTGGAGCTTAAATAACCGAGGGGAACATTTAACAAGGCGGACACTCAGCATAAATGTGGCCCTTTACTTCATTACACCATAGCTACTTCTTGATGGATCCAATTCAGCTCAATAGAAAAACAGAAGGAAAATAGCATGTTTCAAGTGTTAATGGCTACATGTTTGGGGGGGCGGGGGGGGGGAGAATGTTTCTGTTACCATGTGCATCATATGAAGAGATTGGAGTTTATTCTTTAAATATTCTTTAAATCAAGACAGATTGGCAAAATAAAGGCTCAAGGAATGGCTGCATTAGATTAGCTTTGAATAGAATCCCGTGTTTATAGTGAAATGATGAACAGAGTTCAGAAGGCTGCAGTGACTGCTATCATCACCCGAGCTTCTGGTGGATAGGTTATAGAGTCACAGATGGTTCATTTTGTAATCTAGCTTTTGAAAGTGCCTCCAATTAACTCACTGTCCAGGGTGAAAAATAATTTACATTGTGCCCACATTGCAAAAAATACAAGTTATATACCCATTTTAAAACCTTGGAAGTTTTCTTTTTCCTTTGAAAGAATAACAGAGTTTCATATTTTACAGATCAAACTGCTTTTATGAATTCTATTCAAAGTTTTAATTGAGGTCACAGGGAAATGGAAACAGTAGAGTTTAAAGATTTTTCTATTGCAAAACAGCTTCACAGCACTAACCAAATGTGGTGCTCAGGCAGTAAATGATGCACTTACATTAAAAAGGAGGCAAATTCACCAAGAAAGTGTGCATATGTTTTGAGGCTCTGCAGGAGCCTGACATCAAAGTGACATTAAGCGCTGGGCAATGAAAGGAGAGTCAATTTTTTCAGGTTTAGAATGGACAAGACATTTTCAGATCATAAATTCATGTCTAGGAACCCCCTATTTTTGTGAATATTAAAACCTTCTGAATGATATATTTCAAACATATGCATAGTGGCCATCTGGGAGCAACTATGTATCATTTCCTCTTGCCAAGTGAAAATATAATAATGACCACACCTGACAATATTTATGCTACGTACATATTTAATCTCTTGCAAATATAACGAAATAATGTCACAGGTAAGATGACATTATTACCTGTGACATTACTACCATTCTTATTACTTGTCTATTTTCAAGAAAGTGGAAACTCAGCAGGAACTGTCTAATGGCCACATAGTAAGTGATGTGTAGATCTTAAATGTTCCTGGCTCTAAGCGTTTTTCTTTTAATCTCACTAAATGACATCTCATAAAATACTTAGAAAGATGTACTTTTTGTTTGTTTATATAATGGACTATTTTAAGCAGAGAAAGTTTCAAAAGTCTTTCAAGTAGGGGTTGTGGCATAGTGAAAAGACACTGAGTTGGGCACTGAATTTGAGTCCAAGTTCTGAAAACACCAAGAGAAAATGTGATTGACACTGGTGTGCCTTCCATAGATCATGGCTTGATCATATACATAACGTTGTGATAAACATGTCTACCAGTTATATTTCAGGAATATTTGGAGAACCAAGAATACGATGCATATTCTTAGAGATGTAGAGACCTGAAAAACCACCCTCCATTTGAGATAAAACTATAGATTGTATGCCGTTTCCTCACTTACTAAAAGACCAACAGAAGTTGCTAAGTTAGATTTGTGAGAAATAAGATTTGAAAAAAACAAAAGCAAAATACTTATATTATGATATATTTGATTTGAAAATACCTCCTGAATAATAAAAGGATTTCTAAAAAAAAAAAAAAAACTTGGGGACACATAGATTGAATCCACAAAAGGGAGACATTTTATGCCTTCCTCGTTTCTAACCCATCCCAAATGTTTTCACTTTAATATTCAGTGAAAGAATTCTGGATGACAGAGGTCTGTAAGTGACAACAGTTGGTGTCTTACCCAGACTTGTGATGATCCCTTGGAAATGATTCCTCCAATGCTTCAGTTTACTTAACCTTTTCCATAAGAACTATCTTGGGCTCCTGGAACTGCCTCACCACCCACCAGGCGGAGGACCAACATTACTGAGAGACAGACTGTTAAACACTTGAGTTCAAGCGTGTGTTGTGGGGTCGTGATGAGTCTAGGCCTCATTACAAACCGTCTTTGCTCTGCTAACCTTCCCAGTGCTTCTCTTCACTCCCTTAGAAGGTTCTTGCTGAGGAGATGCTATGAATAACAGGATAACTGTTCCCTCCAAGGTCTTAAGAGGGAACTTTACCTAAGATAAACTGGGATACTTACTATGTGATTCAAAACTTCTTAAAGGAATGATGTTTAGAGTGGTTTTTAGTAGTGGATGTACTGATTGTGAGTTAAAAAGTGCAAGAAATTATACACACACATACACACACACAGACACACACACACACACACACACACACACACACACACACACACACATATATATATGTAGGCTCTGTTTCTTAACAATTAAACTTTATTATACAACCCAACTAGCTTACACAAGAGGGAAAAAAGGTTAAAGGGAAAAAAGAATGAACCTTCTGGTGTCCGTTCCATGGGACGGGTCCCTACGTGTCTCTGGCGTGCATGCTGGTCCAGCCTGTTCGCTGATCCACATGCACTCAAGCCAGGTCTGCACCTGCTGCTGCTCTCTCCTCTCTGCCTGCCTGTGTCACGTGCTCTCTCTCCCATTGAGGGTCAATTAGAAAACCAATAGTCCAGGTGGGGTTCCCAGGTCTGCTTCCTGAATTCCAGGCCCAAGATGGCTCCACTCAGTCTATCACAAGTAATCCATGGGGTGTCCAAGGGTAAAGCCCGGCAAGACTGCTTTTACCTGTGACAAAGCTTACAGTCTTTCCCACTTGATTTAGGCTAAAAGTAAAATCTAGGGGTACTTATGAGTCTACTTTATAACTGTGTACAATATAGTGAAGATAGATCTTCAGTAATATTTCTCTAAGAACATTATTCAATGTATTTATTTGCTGTTGTATATGTCAATATTTTGCTTGCGTGTGTATGTGTGTGGACCATTTACATCCTTGATACCTGAGGCATCCTGAAGAGGCTTTGTAGTACCTGGAACTGGAGTTAGATCTTGTCATATACTAAGGGAGTTGCCAGAAATTCAAAGTTGGCCTCTGGAAGATAAGTGTACTTAACCACTGAGCAACCTTTCCAATACCATAAGTTTATTTTTGACAAGAAATAAGATTGATTTATGCTTTACAGTTATGATTATAGAAATAAAGAATTGCTAATTCTTACAAGCAATCACTACATGCATTCTTTATACATGATCATATAAGCTCAGCCTCCTTTAGTTTACGTGCCATTTCAGCTTCTTTTGCAATTGAATACTCCAGTCCCTGGTAACTTTCTACCCGTGCTCCTGTCTCCAATATCAATAGCTTATTAGTATACAGAGCTCACTCATTCCTTAGTCTGGTTCAGTGATTATGCTCTCTCAACATCATACTGTATCTTAATAAATGCCCTTAGCAAATAGTATTTATATTTTGAAAATAATAATGCTATATAAAACCTCATAACTGTAATTCTCCCACAACATTTAACAATAAAATGGTAAATTTTGTAGCCATTCCCTTTGAATGCCCATAAGAAAGCATCTGTAATGTAAAGGAAATAAGAGTTGTGGAAATGTAGATGGAAAACATGTAAAAGAAAATGTTTGCAGGAGTTATAACACCTTGTGGTGGTTTGAGAATGACCTCCATATGCCCATACATTTGAATGTTTGGTTATCAGGGAGTGGCACGATTTGAGAAGGAACAGTGTTCAAATAGGCAGATGAATGATGTAGGGGAAATCAGTTCAGTAGTGGGACAAGGAAGTTATCAACATGGAGAAAATTATCAGTAACTTAGAGGAGAAACTCAGCGTGGAGCAAGAAAACTTAGAAAATAATAAACAACACACAATAAATGTGAAAATCATGAGACTCAATGAACCAAATGAAACATGTAGTGAAAAGCATTATCAACAGGCAAGACCAAATAGAATGGTGAACTATAAAAGACAAGGCTGCAACAAGACATTCATAAACATATAATGAAACAAGTTTTTTTTAATCACCATCATCATCAACAACAGCAACAACAAACAACAACAACAACAACAACAACACACATAAAATAAAATGGACAAACAAACAAACAATCAAACAAAAAAAAACCCTGCCAAAACTTGAGGTCAAAGGAAGTGAGTGAATGACGCTTGGCAGGGGCTGCCAGAACTTCCAAGGAATACTCTGAAGATACATAAATGCTTTAGAAGAGATGAGTGGCATTGGAATATCTCTTGATTTAATTGCAGCATGAAAGGATCCCAGAGAGGTCAGCTTGGCTTTGTGAAAAAGGTGTGGACCCCAAATTCGAGGACAGAGTCTGGCTCAGAGAGTCTGCATGGGACTTGGAGTAAGGCACATTCTGTGCCGAGGGTTGTTTCTAAAAGTTCGCCAGCAGCAAGCACAGCTTTGCCTTCTTGTTCATGAGACAAAGCCCAGTCTACACTATATTGGTCTTCCTATTTTTGTACTTGGACATAAATGGGAGTAAAACTGAATAAACTCTAAATTTTGTGGTCATTAGACAGAGGAGAAACTCAATCCATTGTTCAGAGAGGCAAAGTTCTGTGGCTGCCAAGTAAATTATTAAAAGAAGTTTGTGCATAGCCCAACACAAGGAGAGTCCCAGGGGACTAAACTATTATTTATTCTAGCTCACATTGACTTCCCCTGAGAGCCCTTTCTCCCTGTTAGGGGAGTTGAAGGCAGAAGGCTGGTCTCCCAGGAATTGTTTCCTGTTGAGTAGGGACATAGAGCTGAATAGGAAAGATTTTAGTCTGTCCTTAAGCTGTCCTGGAGCCTCATTGAAGAGCATCAATGGAACTACATAGTATTCTGTTCTAGGATTTAGTAGACATTGTCACATGAATGTCCTTCTGTATTGTTTCCGGTGGAAGATGTTAGTTACTCATAAGTGAATATGTTGGATAAACTATAGAAGTCTATTGAGAAGATGGAGACCAAAAGTAATCAAAAGAAGGGCGTACGGGAACTCCCTAGGGGAGCAGTACTAATAGTATACAGGTCTTTGATTCTATAGTGTTAAGATGTCAATTGAATCTGATACCCTGTAGGAGATTTTTTAGAATGTGATGGGCATTTTAAAAAATTTGTCTGCATAAAATGACTTCCCTAATGATCATAGAGTGTTAGGTCACAAACAGAGGTACGAAGTAATGGCTATTTTAGAGGTCCCAAATTATCTCAGAATAAATATTGGCTCCATGCCTATAGCATTTTAGCTCTCTATAATTACAGACATTCTTAACAGCCCACCAGCCTTGTAGAGACTTTAACAAAAGTCATGCTAGCACTTTGAAACTTCACAGTCCATCAAGGTAGCCAGGGATGGCACTGCGTTTGGAGGCTAAAAGCTGTCTGATGTTTCAAAATCTAAGAAGGCTTACCCATAAAATCGGGCACAGATGAGGCTGGGGGGAGTAGTTGGAACAGTTCTTAAGAAGGAAATCTTTGAATGCTTGTACATCTTTTGACAGCGTAGTCGGACTTTACCCTGTTGTTGGCTCAGAGGAACATCCCTGACTCCCTCATTCGTTGCCATGGTTGCCATCTCAGTACTGGATTTAGCAACTGCTCAACCACTGTGGCTACAGTCAAAGTGAGGATGCAGTGTGGTCACTCTTTTGCTTTCTTGATTATTTTGTTTAGGTCCCAAATCCAAGTTCCCCACTGTTGTGGGGAAGTGAAGGCAGACATTTTCAAGGGCTAGTAACATTGTATCATCATTAGTCCTGTCAGCCATCACAGACACATCCAGCATGAAAAGAAGACTCAATAATCGAGACATTTTCAGAAGTGAGAAAGGATACAATTTATCATCTCCCTCTGGCAGGCCCTAAGAATATGTTATTCATGGTGAAGGTATGGGCCTAATAATTTCAGCTACTTTGCATCTTATTGAAGAATGAAATAACAGCACACACACAGATTAGAAAAGAGGGAGAACATTTTCTACAAAAAAAAAAAAAAAAAAAAAGCAGACCAGAAAATGTCCCAAATGGGATGTCAATACAGGTAAAGTATATGTTCAGACTTCTCTCAAAGAAGAATGTACTTCGGTCATATTATAATTAAACTACTAAATGTACAGGATAAAGAAAATATAATGAGAATAACAAGATAGAAACATCAACCCAAGTATAAAAACAAGACCAGTTGAAAGACAGATTTCTCAGCAGAAACTTTAAAAGCTGGGGGAGCTGAGAGGGAGAACCGGCCCAGTGCAGAAGGGTTTGAGAGCACTGACTGCTCTTACAGAGGACCTGGTTCTGTTTCCCAGCACAACAGCTAACAACTATTTGTAGCTCAAGTTGCAGGGATTCTGATGCCCTCTTCTGGCTTCCAAAGGAACGGAAAGCACAGGATGGATAGACAAACCTTCAGGAAACCCACACGTACACATAAAAGAGAAATAAATAAATCTTTTTTAGAAAATCAATTCTTAACAAAAATAATAACACTAGAGATATCACATTTACCTTATTTCATCTGCTCTCTATTATACTGTTGTTCTTCAAATTTTAATATCATTTCCCTCAACTTCCCAATCTTCTCTTTCAAGATATTGAAACCTACCTTGTCCTCTGTATTGTTGTATATTCATCCATGTTAGTGGTTTCTGTGCATTTCTAATGTTTAAAACTGTCTCAAGCTGGGCTGGAGGGATGGCTCAGCCATTAGAAAAGGCGAGGCTCACAATCGAAAACGGCTGAAATCTACTTGGCTCCACTCTTTTATCCCTTCTCCCCATTACTATACAGCACCCTAATATTCTCTATTGCTAACCATTGTTAGTGATGGCCCATGAAGTTGTCAGGGCAGACCTAAATTAGTAATAATTTATGATCTGAATGAGAAAATTTTATCACATTAAAAATTACGGACAGAATTGTAAGATAGTACAGTCAAGTGTCTCTTGGTTCTGTGCTATCATTTCCTAAGCATTTAGTCTACAACATCATTACAAAGTAGACGTCATTTAAATTTTAACATAAGAAATTTAGATTAAAAAGAATTAAAGAAATGCAATATATAGTTCTCTGTTAAAAACACACTTTTCAACTATTATACATAGTAAATATCCCTTATTATAGGGTAGCTGACTCTCAACATGTTTCTCACCCAAATTTTCAATTGTTTAATCTCCTGAGGGTTATGTAATTAACAGTAAATATAAACTGTGTACAAAGGTTGCTCAAACAACCTGACAAGTTTCCATGACTTCTTCCTATTTTTGAGGAATTCTGATAATGAAACACCATGTATGCTTCTCCTAATAATTTATGCACTTCTGAAGTCCTAAATATTTTTTCTTTCACTCATTATCTGATCATATTCTTCATTGTTTCCCACCAGCGGCAGCAACTTTAAATGTATTCTTTCTCTTACACTAAAATACTTCATCATTGAGGTACTTTTTTCCCCGGTGATCTTGTAAAAGTCACTTGTTCTAGCTATTGAATGCGATAGCAATTTTTAATTCTATGAAGTTTTTTTTAAATGAAATATCAGAATGACATTGGAAAGTTCCTTTGTGTCCTGTAATCTCTTTTTGAAATTTTTTAAACATTTCAGGATCCTTAAATATAGAATTTGTTCTTTGCTATTCTGTGGTCATTAAATGCACATGTGTCCCTTTCATTTACCTTGTGAGCTAGTAGAATTATATTTGGATCACAGCTATTATACCTCCCTATGTAGTCTTTTAAAAAGGGAGGACATTCTATTGGGACTCTAGATGAGAGAAGCATGGGAGAATGGCAAAGTATAAGGATCCAGAGGGTCCTAGAAACCTACAAGTAGAACATTATGATAGGCAGATTTGGGCCCAGGGGTCCCACTCAAACTAAGGCACCAGCCAAGGACAATACAGGCGGTAAACCTTAAACCCCTACCCAGATCTAGCCAATGGACAGAACATTCTCCACAGTAGAGTGGAGAGTGGGATATTACTTTCTCACATACTCTGGTGCCTCACCTTTGACCATGTTCCCTGGAGGGGGAGACCTGGTGGCACTCAGAGGAAGGACAGCAGGTTACCAAGAAGAGACTTGATACCCTATGAGCATATACAGGGGGAGGAAATCCCCCTCAGGAACAGTCATAGGGGAGGGGAATAAGGGGAAAATGGGAGGGAGGGAAGAATGGGAGGATACAAGGGATGGGATAACCATTGAGATGTAACAAGAATAAATTAATAAAGGAGAAAAAAAAGAACCATGAAAAAAAATAATTAAAACCAAAACATTAATATTTGAGACAAAGAAGAAATGTGGCAGTGGGTGGAGACCAAGTCATTAGATTGTAATTGCTAAGCCAAGGAAGTTAAAAGAAAAATCCCCATTTTTCCTTGGAAATATAGGAGACAAGAATTGTGGTATTTGCCTTACATGTCCTTGCCTATTACAGCTCACAAAAGAAGTTACCTAACTCCTCAAAACTCTTACGTTTGGTAATAAAGTAGGTAGCAATAACTGCATGAGGGTTAATTCCATGTTTCCAGTGCAACAGGAAAAAAGGTAAAAGCAACATTCTGATTTGAAGTATTGCATGACTCAGAACATAAGAGTTCACAGAGCCATAGTATATGAGTGACCTTGTAGGAGTAATGCTTATCCTTCCTGACGTCATAGCTATCTCAGGTGAAGAGGAGGTCAGGATAGCAATTGCTGACTCATTTGAAAGTGTTTAGACACACTAAGCAAATTTCATAGGATTCAGTGAATAAAATTTATTATGTTGTTTAAGAAATCATGGGTATAATAATCTGCATGATTTACCTAGAAATAAAATATTCTTTAATTCACATTTTGTTTTTGTTTGCTTTTGTTTTTGCTTTTTTGAGACGGGAATTCACTATGTAGCCTTGGCTGCCCTGGACTAACTTTGTAGTCCAGCCTGGCCTCTAACTCACAGAGATCATTTTTGAACATCTGTTATTTAGGTTTGAGCAGCTTTGAAGTCAAACTATACATTTGGATACAAAGTTAATAGTATTTTTTTTACTGTGTAATATTTCAAAATCCCTAACTTTCTTTTAAGTGCCCTTCTAAAACCTTCATTTCTTTACTTATTTTATTTGTGGCGACTGCATGCCATCATGCATGTATGGAAGCTAGGGGAGAACTTTCAGGAATCACAAGAGAGATCATTCTCCTGTGAAATCTGCTGCTTAAACTCAGGTTACCAAGCTTTGTGTCAATTGCATTTACCAACTGATTCATTTTCTTACTGTATTATAAGGAATTTGTTGTTATTTTTCCTGTTGTAAGGATTAAACTCACACATACTAGGCAAGCACTCCACCACTGGCCTGTATCTCCAGTATTTGCTTTTTTTGGGTGAAAACTACAGAACAGTCTTAAGCCTAATTCACAATAGAAAATATGTATCACTTACAACCATCAAAAGATTATAGTTAAATGTGATACTTTGTCTCAACCAGTTCTGGGGCAGACTCATACCAGTTCTTTCTAGGGTTGTAAACCTATGACCATTATTTCACTTACCAAAAGACAAAATAGGATAATGGATAAAAACTCACATGAGTTTACAGTTACTGAGTGTCAACATTTTCATGAGGAAAGATGCTGTTTAAAGATTTAGAACTTTCAAGAAGGAATATAATTGAATAACTTATGGTACTATTAAAGTCATTAGTTATAGAAAATATAAACAGTTTGAATGTGATGATGTGGTGAAAAGGTCATCTTACAAAATATTTTTTAAAATATTACAGAAAATTCAGTATACATTTAATTTTCCTGCATTAGGAATCTTATTATTCTACCACGAATTAAAATTTGATCATTTTGAAAAATTATGATCCTGTACTTTAGGCTTATAACATTTCCTATGAATTGCTTTGTTTGTCATGTTCTTTCACACAAAACTATTCAGACTGACAGATAAATTGATATCTTCCATGTTGTTATGGGAACAACTTTCAGAATAGGAACTGTGTCATCAACCTTGGTGTTTATCACTGGAATTAGCAATTGTCTCATCCACTAAGTACGTGTTTAATAAGTATCTTTTGAACTGAAAATTTGAGGCATTTTATTGACTATACTTTCACAGAACTTTAGCAGGTTTAAAACTTACAGCTAATGACTTTGTTGGAAATAGAAATATGCTTAAGTGTATACATACACACTTCTGAAATATGCACAGTATACATAGACACCTATGAGAGTACACACACACGCGTGTGCTTGATGGACACTGGAAAATGAAAAGGAGAAAGCATTCTTAAAATATCTATACCGCAGTTCAAAATTATTAGGTTTTAGTTATATCTATGAATTCAGGTAAGATTATGTGTGCATATGCATATTTGTATAAATGAGATATTCTGAAATTATGGGCACATCAATATATCATTAGGAAATATATGAAATATGTAAGAGGCTATTTTCAGGGCTATGCCTGAATACATTAAATAAAATTATGATAATGAGAAAAGTTATCCTTCTCAGACTTATACACGTACAAGAGCATCCTTAAAGAACTTCAATCAAAAGCAATATCTAATATATAGATTTGAGTTTAGGAACACTTTCTATTTTCTTTTTGAAAATGATTTGAAATGGAAGATTTAGGGGGTAGGGGATGAGAATGGTTTACGGACTGAAATGGGACAGCAGTTAAGCACATGAGACCAATGTTAATTTAACTTGGGACTACTGAAAAACATTACTACCTATTTCTTTTTTCCTTTGAAAACCATGGAAACAAAGACATTTGACTCACTTTTAAATTACGTTTGAATTCTGGTTGTTGCTAACTTAATGCAGTTACTATCCTGACATGTTATTTCCTTCCTCCTCTATTTGAGAAGACCGTGGACACTAAACAAGCCACCAACATCCCCCCACCCCCCCTTAAAGCTCTTTGGAATGCAACACAAAGTACAGAAAAGATCCTGTACATTTCATTTAAACTTCACATAGTATGTATGACATGGACCACTCTTTTACTGATGACTTAACTATCTTCCATGAAATACAATGACATGACTTTTATTTTGCACCAGTCACACTATCTAAGATTGTTATCATAACCAGGAATACACAATTGCTTAAGGAAGCAGGCGATCTGCATTCTCCAGGCTTCCGTGCTGACTCAGTCATGCAGAACTAACTTCCTGGCGGTCTTTGAATACACACCAAGCTGCTCTGTAGCTGCTGCTGACAATGAACTAGTGACTGGAAAAAGGAATCTTAAACACAGTCACATCTCCAGACTCTTAAAATCCTGTTCACAAGGCACGCTGGCCTAATACGCTGCACGGCAGGAAGACCTTTAAAGAAAATGTCTGAACAGTATACAAAGTGTCTCATCTATTTTTTTTTTTTTTGGGAATTTGCTAGGCAACTAAAACATTCTCTTTACATATGTACATATATCCATTGGTGTGCTACAATTCTATTGAGCCTTTCTAATGGATAAGTAAATAATAAAAATTTACTGGTTCTATATTAAATGTTCAAGACATGCTAAATGAGGTAATTGATTTAATTTTTTGGGACCATTTTTGGAAAATCTTAAATTAAATGGAACATCTAGTTTTATAGGAAAAGTGTTAGTATTTGATACATTGGAAAGAATAGACCACTTTAACCAATTAGTACCCTAACTTCAGGGGTTGGTTTTCTAGTTCATATTTATTAATTGAAATTAATCAAATGATTGGGTTTTGTTTAAGGTGAAAATATTGGAACCAAATTTATTTTGCAGAAAGACTTCAGTAGTTGGCAGGAAACAAAGCTGAGAGCTACATCATGTAGCTCAGCACATGGTGCTGCAGGGGCTAATTGTGAGGGCAATCTCCTGGCATAGAGCAAGCCCTCTGGTAACAGGCCTTGCCACGTCCATTTGGGAAACTTAAGTGTATTTAGGAACTTCAGTGCACGCTCTAGCATGTGTGTGTGTGTGTGTGTGTGTGTGTGTGTGTGTGTGTTAGTATTGAAAAAGTAAAGATTATGAAATTTGTTAATTTTGAAGATAGCATTGGATAAAAATTTTTCCATCATCTATATTTTAATAATTAGTATTAAATCTAATTAGCATGGAGTTAAGTTGGATGCAGACTTTTAGCCAAGTGCTATTGTCTGTATCATTGGATACAGACATGGTCAATATCTTCTAATCAGAATTAAATCTTATTTAAAGGGTTATGGTGACATATTTTGTATGTTGAAGATGTGGTAAAGAATGAAACTTGAATCAGATCCTTAAAAGCACACAATTACATTGATTAAGGTAAATTTTTTTGAGTTTGGTATAATCACTGTATGACTTATTTATTGTCTTGGTCATTAATTTTAAATATAAACAATTCTTTCACTGAATCTGGAAATCACAAGTCTCGTTGAATGTCTTTCTTTCTCTAGTTCTTGCCTCAGCAAATCCTGGAAACATACTTAAAAGATGGGCAATATTTAAAATATATTCATTTTAAAGTATTTTAAAATAATTAACATAAAACTCACTGTTAATATGAGTTATTGACAGTATAATATCCATTCTGGAAATGTAAACATTTTAAAAAATCTGTATGCTCCAGTTTATGACCACTCCTGAAAATGTGCTATAAATAAATAAAAAGTAAAATTTTGCTAGGCTGTAAAGTTTATACATGTAATTTACCTTAGTATCGTGTTCATATTTTCACAGGATTTGATATAGAAAACTCTTGTTTTATTACTTCACTTAATTGTCATTTGTAACTTCTCATTTGTCCATAACAAAATTTCAATTTACATTTTAAAATGTGTTAGTTACATTATAAAGTTATGAACATGTTAAACTTTACTGGTAGGGTTTGTTTACATTTGTTAGTTTTGAAATGTTATTTTGTTTATGTTAGTTCACAAGCTGATCTGCAAGCCTGCTAGCTGACCTGATCTGCCTCTAGGTTGCTTAGCAACATCTGACATCATAATCTGCCTCCTCCCCAACCAAGTGTGTGCCAAAGACACCAGGTATACACTTCTCTCTCTCTCTCTCTCTTTCTCTCTCTCTCTCTCTTGCATTCTCTCTAAGGGGTTTCTCTCTCTCTCTCTCTTTCTCTTTCTTTCTTCCTCTCTCTCTACACTCATGGCCCACTCAGGCCCTAACTCTTCTCCCCTTCTCTTAAATAAATCTACCAATATCAGATCTGTTACACCTCACTCTATTTTTAATGATAACTGTTTATGCTTTATGCATTTTGCTTACTGTCTGAAAATTTCGTAATACATTCTTGCCATTGTAAACAATGGTTAAATATATCTGTTGCTGATTTGCCTTTGTCACTTTCTCTTATACAGTTTGCCTCATTTCACCTTCAGGTGCCATTAATTATATATTCCTTTTTTTTTTCTTCCCACAGGAGGGCACCTGTGATCCCACAGACCTAACTAGTGATTTGGTCAGAAAAAGGTTTCTAATCTGTGAGATTTTTTTGTGTGTGTGAATTCTTCATGACTAAAGTTTTTAAACCTATGGCTATAGGTTTACATGTCTTGGTCACCATCTGAAGATTATGAAAGAGTCAAGTCAACACTAAAAGATCACGGTAAGAGACTGAGAACCACATATTTTCAGAGCATCCTCTAATCCCCAAATCTCTCTGTATGGGAAATAGTTCTACTATACTTTTTTTTCCACTGTATGTGCTCAGAGATTTAAGTCCTGACCCAAACGATGGCATGTGTTGTTTTAATTAATATTTACATATTGATATGCCAACTATGATATTTATTTAAAGTAATTTATGGTATTTGAAAATAAATTTAGATGATGCTTCACACAGATTTAGGTGCAGATCCAGGAACTACATGGGTAAGTTTAAAGTGTTGGCCTCATTATTTCATGACTGTGTGATTGACAGCACTATGCACTTATCTTCAAGAGGACTGAGAACACCAATCTCCTAAAGTTCCCGTGAGAAGTCAATATGATTATGTTTAAAGTTCCAAGAAAAGAGTGAGGCACATACGTGAATACACACAGAGCTAACAATGTTTCCTTTTTTTTATTATGAAATTTCTTGTTTCTTCCTGTTTTCTGTAGTATGAAGATCTTTCTATTTATGTACTTTAAAACAAGCTAGAAGCAGTTTGTGTATACATTCTTTAAATTTTTAAAGTTATTTCTACATAAGCCTAGACTGAGTGTAATTTCTCATAATACGGTCAGCACATTCTACAAAAAAGGTTTTTGGCCCACAGAAACAATTTATTATATTAGTCTTTATAATATACTGATGATTATTGCATTGGCTCTATATTCATTCTTCAACAAAATCTATAATTCATGAGTTATCTTCTTTATGCACTTTTTCGAAATTTTTGGTTTTAAATTTCTCTCACATGTATGCAGTAAAGTGTCAAAACACAGCGTGAGGATGGAGTTGTGTGAGAATTCTGGGTGCTTGTGAGAAAACTGCAAGAAAACCAGGCAAGAGTCTTGTGGCGTCAGTTTCTTAAAAAAATCACAGAATTGTTCTTGGACTGTGCTTTGGCACCTCTCCCAGGTATAGCAGAGAGAAGTGAGTTTACTTCGTATTATTCATTATTACTGGCTATTGTTATTTGCTTATATGCCTCTATGGGAAACCATGTATTTGCTATGTGTGGCTTGTCGTTGGCATTGTACACTTTACTCCCGTGATTCCTCTTATCCCTGAGACTTGAAATTGTCTAGTGCTCTGAATATAGTTGGATATTACATAAGCCTTTAGACCACATCATTTTAGGCTCTATTATCTTAGGTGCCACCATCTCAAGAGCAGCGAGCAGAGCAGCTTGGTCATTGTCATACACATTTCCTTTCTCCAGATCCCTCTGCCCCATAACATATTTCACATATCACCTTCCTAAAATCATGTCTTCTAAAGGTTTTTTTTCTTGTTAATTTTTAAAATGTTTTGTAAAATTGTCATTATTTATTTATTAAATATCTTCACTTCTTATACTTTAATTTCTTAGATTCTTAGGACGTTTGTTCATTATGCCACTCATTCATTTGAATTTCCTTTTAAATGAAAACTTGCTGAGAACTTAATTTTTAAATCTCATTTTAGCTAGGTTTCATTCCTTTTCTCTATTGATTGAAATCTCTTTATATTTCTTGAAACATGCTTCTTAGTAAACACAATATCTTATGTTTGTCCTATAGCTGTGTAAGCACAAGGATTTCAAGTATTTATTCTGTTGCCTATAAAAATACTTATTAAAATTGTATCATTTTCTTTGTACTTCTTCTCATATTGCAGGTTATGGTTTTTTTTTCTCACTTGCTAGGCTGTTGCTTATTTAATCTTCTTAAAGTAGGAGCACTCTACATAAGGATTGATGTTGGCCCACGGACAAAATGTAAATTCTACTTGATGTATATTAATGTTAGGCTGAGTGGGATCAGGCTATTTTTCAGTGTTAAGCTGCAGTTTAGGCATGTCTGAGCACTCAACACACTCTCATGAGCTTACAGTATTCATAGAAAATGCTTTACAGGCTAACAAATAACATTTTGATGCCCCCAACTTTCTGGTTTCCTTTGTGATATTAAAAACAGCTAACATGCAACCTTTATTTCTATTTTTCCTAAAGTGAATGATATAAGTACCATAGTTGACAGTCTCAGTCTTCATTGGAACAGAAGAAGTCTTACTGCAGATTTAGAAGAATGTGCACTTTCTTCATCTGTGAAGCTCACTCAGCTGCAGATGGAGTAAACCCTGAATGCAGGATCTCTCAACATTATGGTGATGAACGCACTTAAATGTTCTAGGTAGTCATAAGAAGTGATAGATTCAGTGTGTGATCAAAACAGAAGAGAAGACAGCTCTCGGGCTGTGCCCACAGAGGAAGGAAGGACTTAGAATGGCTCTTAGATTTTTCTAGTCAGCACTTTTGAGAACTGAGCTCAATGTACCCTCACCTGATGCATGTCTGAAGCAACTGCTTCTGAGTTAAGGATAAGACATGAAGCATGTCTGAGCCAGTCAACCGAGCTCTGAGTGAAAGGAGCTAGTGGTGAGAGATAAGTTCTTTAAGCCATTCCTTGTTGAGGAAATGTCAGCCTATCATAACATTCCAGTGCTATCATGGCACCTGATAGTTTGTGAATCTTCATAGCTATTTATGTTAGTTGTATGACATTTCAACTTGTTATGAAAGCAATAGTGTTTATGCAACTTTTCAATAAAAAGTTAATTCTACCAACTATTGGGCGATACTGGATAGATTTTATGAAAGGTTTGATAATGACCACCAGGAAGGTCAAGGAACAGGAAATTGTGAATCTGAAATAAAATAAAGGGCTACTTCGTGAGTAGTGGCACACTTGAAGTAAAAGTGAGGTCATCCACCTGGTTATAGTCTAACAGTAACAGGTTTGGGTTTTACCATCTTCTTGGAAGAAAGAACAAAACATTGCTTGAATGCACAGAAGGTAATAGAGAAAACAAAAGGAACAGCAGGTATTAATTTCTTCCGGCCGGGAGAACAAGCTTTTCCCAACATTTCTGTTTAGATTTAAATTCAGAGGGAAAAGGTGTGGATTTCAAACTCATATGGCTTATAAAGCAAGAAGTCGCCAATTAGATAAAATGTATCTCTCCCAGAGAGCACCTTGTAAGTCTAAAGAATCACAAAAGAAGCAAGATCACCTCCATTTCTGTTGCATTTCCCACAGATCAGTTTCCTCAACATCAAGTCAAGAGATTCATGCTTCTGGTGATAGTGAACTGTGTAACCTGATGCAACTTCTGGCACAGAACACATGAGAATGTGGGATAGACGCAGATTTTGTTTAGATATGGCCTGATATTGATATTAAATAAATATGTTTACTAGTAATGTGATGGAGGAGAGTAATTGATCAAGTTAGAACAGGTGCGCACAGAAATTATCTACTCTGGAGAAAGTTTTCTGTTTTGGAGGAAAATAAAAATCTGAAATGTTAACAAACACTGATAAAGATAAGGTTGATAAAGAAAAGATAGGGAAGTGACTACCAAGTGTCATATCCTCTCAAATATGCTCTATGAGTGCTGAGATGCAAAGGCAGCTCTCTTAGAGTAAAGGTTATTCGAAAGTAGAAATGACTTAACAGGGACTGTAGCTCAGCTTTAAATCATCTTAGTGAGCGAAGTTGGAATGCAGATCTTCCAAAATTATGATTCCCAGGAGTCAGGCAACTAGGCAACTGCCTAGTGAATTCTCTGTGGAAGAAAATAACATTATGCAAGTCTGAACTTTTTCTCCGTTTTTTTTTACCACACAATATTCACCACTCAATCAAAATTAACCAGACATGCCAAGAAATATAATAATGTGATTTTTAGCCATAACAAATAGTGGATAATTGAAACAGAACCATGGGGAATTCAGATAATGGAGCAGATAAAAGAGATAGGAATGCTTAATATGCATAATGAGATATATGCTACAATCAGATTTTTAGGCAGATAATAGGAAATCAAGCACTAAATAGAAATTCTAAAGCAGAAAAATGTACTAATCTACATTAACCAAGTGGAGGACATGATAAAACATGCCATGGTTATCATTTGTTCTATGTTTTTAAAGTGCATTTCAGGATTTATGAATTAATCTCATATTTTTACTTTTTTTCTAGTATATCATATTTTCATTTAAAACATATTTCCCAGTTTTAAAACTATTTTTCTACATTTATAGGTATGTACATATATTTATTTCCATAGCTAGAATATATATATATGTGTGTGTGTGCGTGTGTGTGATTATATATGTATTTATTAGTTCAGGCTTTGTTTCAAGAGACATGTAAGATTAGATCACTCATATGATTTGATACTTTCTAAGCATGTAAATAATAGGATGGAAAAATGTGGCATTAATTTCATGTGCTTCTTAGTGATAATTGTCATTGTTACAATAATTTTTGGTAACTCATTATAACAAGTGCTGGGATCTTTTCTTTTTTTCGTTGTGATAGTTACTGATTACTACGCACCGAGGTTTTGATGATGCACACAATTCCCTTGAAATGACGTGTTATGTGTGATAAAGAAGACATGTTTGGTAATGAACACGAAATCAAATGGACTTAAGCTGTATATTTGGCTCGATTAGAAGGTTTGAGATTGGAATTTATTCAGGGGTCTGTTACATAGTACAAAGAGAACAACTAAAATTTCACTGATGCTTTTCTCAATCCTGAGTGATGAGTCCTTAAGGACTGGAAAGGAAGAATAGTTCCTTGAGTATCAACGTGGAACCCACACACATAGGAGAACCTGGGGACAAAGGACCAGGGGAAAGGTGTTGATAAAGTGAGAAAAATCTAAGGGTGATCTTGAGAGTCATTAGCTCCATTTTTATTATTAGGTTCATGAACATATTCAGCATTTTAGGGATGAAAAAATACTACCAGTGATATTCTTTCCAAATTCACCTGGATGTAGTATACTAAAACTAAGGCTTGTTTTAAGCTAGACAATTTGTAGACACAGTGCAAGAAATGGCTGTGGGGGGGATTGAATACACAATTAATAGATATTAAGTGATGAGCACACCTTTAGGAAATATGAAAAAGGTGGAAATATGGGACCACGAAACAGCTGAATATAGAGAAACATGTTACAGATGCCACAAACATACACTTCCCATCCTCTGCTTCTACAGTGTGTAGCAGAGTTGCTGAGGTACGAATTTCTGGACATGTAACAGGTTTAGAGGAATACGTAGGCTGAACTGCATTGATTTTAAACTTGGAGAATCTGTAATTCTTTCTGGTAAAGATGTAAAACAGGGAAGTTTATGATTTACGGTCTTAAAAGACACTTTTTAATAAAGAGTTTAAATTTGTGTTTAATCAACTTAAAATTGAAGGTACTACAGTGGTAAGAATTTCTCAAGTTGTGATTTCAGTTAATGAACAAATAACTTCTTTGTAAGCCATACACAGAGTTGAAGGACAAAAAAAAAATTCTTTTAAGTTGAAACAAAATACCATATACTACATGAATACAGTCAAGATAGGTATTATCTTACCAATATTTGGTTTATGTTATTTATAAAACATGTATATATGTTCTATGCTGCAAACAGGTTTTAAAACGATTTTACTATTGGTCATGGTATAAAAATTTAAAGACGGTGACCTGGAGATAGTAAATTAGTGACTTTAATTTAGAAGTTATACTACGGATAAGGATAGTGCTATACTGATACCACGGGAGGGGTCTCTAAAGGAACTTGAGAATAACCAGATAAGATGACATTCTCAAATCATATAAACAGTAATAATGCTGCAGGAATTTTGATGCTACTTCTGAATACCTAGGAACGAAATACAAGGGACTATGTGGATGGCACAGTAAAGTGTTTGTGTAGGAGCATGAGGCTCTGAATTCATATGCCCAGCCCCCACATGAAAAGCCAAGAAGAGCTGTGAATGCTGAGTCCCAGCACTGGAAAATTAGGGTCAGATATATCTGTGAGACTTGCCACTTAGCCAGCCAATGCAACCAACTCCAGTTTCAGTGAAAGGCTTTGTTTCAAAGAGAAGTGGAGAGAGTGATTGAGGAAGGTTCCTGATGTCAACATCTGGCCTCCATACGTGCATGTCAGCACAAATACATGCACACATATGTTAATATGCCTACACACAAGGCAGATACAGAAGTAAGCAGATAAAGAGGTATGCAGATAAAGAAGTAAGCATGAGGATATTTGTTGGGTTCAGTGGAAGATTTTGTTTCAAAAAATGTGGAGAGATTTATTGAGGAAGATACCTGATACCAATCTGTGGCTTCCACATACATTCATGTGTGATAGCAAAATACATGCACACATGTATTAATATGTCTACATGTATAAGGCAAATACATATACAAAGAAATAAGCATTAGAATATATATTGGTTAAAGCAGTAAACAATCACAATTAGCTGATTGTTTTTATTGTTCAAAGCCAAAACAATAATATAATTAATAACTTTATCTCATGCACCACATTCATGAAATTCTATTGACTTTCAAATTGGTATTGTTTCCACCAGCATGCCAATCCCAGAGAGGGCAAGTAGTCAGTGCCCTCAACTATTCTTAGGCATGCTTATGTGTCCTACCTGCTAACTTCTATCCATACTGCCTCCAAATTAATCCTTTCAAATAAAAATACACACCAGGCCAACTTAACACTCCTGTGCTGATCCATTGCCATAACTTATACACATTGATTTTCAATTTTAGATTAAACATGTGGTTATAATTATGAATTCTAAATTTTGTATGATACAACTTTCAAAATCAACTGTACCAAACCATTATTTGTAATTCTACTTGGCAAATTTTAATCACATATATAATTGGGTACATTGTAATATATCTTGCTCTCTCTTATTTCTCTCTGTAATGATTAGATTAGGATAAGTTAACCTTCCAATCTGTTCAGGAACTTATTATTTTTATTGTGACAATAGAGAGATAGAATTTATTCTCATAAACCCTTTTGTAACATGGATCATTATGAATTACAATCACTAGACTGTATCATAATTATAAAGTACATAATCAGAATTGATAAAAACCTGCAGACTCAATATCTCTGTCTTTGACATGTTCTTAAACCTCCCCCCCCAAAGCTGTTTCTAGTAACCTCCAATCTATTCTCTATTTTTCTAGTCTGGTTTTAAAGTCCACACATAAATAATTCAGTGTTGGTATCACAGATTCTGAAGCTGTTTCCAATTTGTCCACTTATGATACATTCTCATACATGTGTTTATATGGCTTGTCTTTGACCTGACCTGAATACGTATTTAGAAGTCAATTGAGTGAGCACTGTAATATACCACTATTTATGGTATAAATCATATTATTAAATTTCTCTCAGATAGGAAATAAACATATTTATGAATACACTTTAATAACTAGAAAAATAACATTAATTTATTGAGCTTCTCAAATCTAAAAATATATCTTAAAAATCTTTAAGCATTTTCACAAGTTATACAATTTATCTTAAGTATTGTCTAAATCAATTTGATTTTGTTCTCCTCTCTTTAATATTCAGAGTTGCTCTTTTATTCATCACAATATACTGTAGGAACAGCTCTTGAAAGGCCACAGGTGACGTGTTGCTTGTCAATCAGTGGCTGCCTTTTCTGCTTTATGGCATAAAACCAGTGAAGTTTGTGAGAAAATGCTGCCTTTCACTTCCTTCTGAAACATTCTTCTCTGCCGTTTTAATGACACTATAGCATCTTGCCTACCCTGCTCTCCAGAAATCCACATTGACCACATCACCTTTTTGTTCAGGTGTGTCTACCTGACAGGCTGTAGACCCCCAGAATCCCAGAAAGCAACGATTGTGACCCAGAACAAAATCAGAAACTTAACTTAAACCCTTATGAGAATTTTGGATGGATTTCCTTCTGTAACTCGATAATACAGTTCTCAAGTGTGAACTTTGTTGATGGCAATACCGTGTAATGCCAAAAGGTTGGACCTGCCTGCTAGCACTTACCTGAAAAGCCTGAAATATTTAAAACTCGACATAAGCAGTAATAACCATTTTATAACCTGCTCTAACCTTTATTCCTTGCCCTCAAGCTTGCTGCTTCTTTTATATCTGCCTATATTTAATGATAAATCCTGTCAGCTTCTGCCTGGTTTCCTTTAGCCTTAGCAGTTCCCTACTGCTCAGTGGGTTGGCCACAGGCCTTCTGTGGAACCAGTTTTGACTAAGGTAAAGACACGAGCATAACCTTCAGAAGTACACATAGGAAGTTCTAACCTATGTTAATTCCTCAAAATGTGCAAAGCCTTTCCTGGACTGAAGTGTCTCTGTTGCATCATCTTTGTTGAGCATGTTGCAAAATTAGATTTTGAATTTGCCCATAATTTAGACTGTCCAAGTTTCTTTGCCAAAAATTCTATTGCATTCTCCCATGCCTACCGCATCTATGGAAACTAAATTAAAAAATTCTAAAATATTCATCTGCTTCTATTTTATATGATTTTTTATATCACATATTGTCTGTATGCGATCACAAAGATTCAAGCTTTGATTTAGATGCATATGCTCCCAATACTCTCCTACTGGCAGGCAGCTCCTCCAGGCAATAAGGGCTTACTGAGCACTTCTTGTTAATGCAGATATTTGTCGTGGTGTACTAGTTAATCCTGGAAAAATATTATAATCTTGTTATAAACAACACTATTATTATAGCCTATTTACCTGAGCATGTTTCTAACATAGTCATTAGAACTGATACATGACCATCAAGAACAACACTTGAATGAAAGGCATAGCATGATCTAATATCAGATTTCATTTGCGATCTTATAGATCACTTGAGGAGCCTGCCTCGGAGATCCCCGGGTATCTAGACATTGGAAAGAGTATCATTAGCCCAGGAACCGGCAAGTTTAGAGTGACAGGTATAAACTGATACTTAGAAAGTATATAGTAAGGACATGTTTAGTTATAGATGACTGGTTGGCATGTAAAGGTCAGAGAAGCAGGGAGGAGCTGGCTCAGTAAGTAGGAATAATTCCTCTGCCTAAAGGAAGAAGAGAGCTTCGATTATAGGAAAGAAGTTGCTAAGGCAAGGCTGCATATTATCCATGAATTAAAAATAGGATGCACAGAAGAGACCTAATTAGTTGGGAGAGACACCTTTGTGACAGCGCGGAAGCAGAGTCTGATGAAATTCTGTAGGCTAGGGCGTGCAATTCAGTTTAACCTTGGAGAATCATCATGTCCACGGGGTAGGGAGGAAATCTAACGATAACTACTCATCTGCCCTGTATGAGATTAATGGCTCCAGCCTAATGTGTATTAAAAAAAAATGGCCTCCTTCTGGACACCACGTTTCCCCCGGAGGAACCGCAACTTCTTATGAATGGCCAATTCTCCTTTAATTTGTGAAGTATAAAAAGTTGATTGTGCTGAGGATTTTATCAAAGAAGTCCACGGTACAAGGAGAATCTGACCATGCACTAATTAAGTCTGAATTCCATGGTGTTGAAGTAAGCATGCAATACACTATTAGGCATGGTCTATAGAAATCAAATTTACAGGACTATATTTCTCTCAAAATTGTAAAAATTTTACCTGGAAAAGATCACACCATAATAACTAAGTGGTATTTTTTACTGTTGCCAATGAATAAATTATTGAGTTGGAGCCTATGTGCTTAGAGATAATAACTGTTCTAGAAGAATTAACCCAGATGCTGACTCAGACAAAGGGGAATTATTTAATTGTGACAAATTTTTATTACACATTTTACAAAGGCCTATATACGTGATATTTTAGGGACAATGCTATAATCTCCTTTAAAAGATAACATTTTAATATGCAAACACCTTATCTCTTTGCTTTCAGTAGCTCATAGGTCTTATGGTGTCTTACATAGTGACCACAACTAGCTACAGTCTGTCTGTCTGTCTGTGTGTGTGTGTGTGTGTGTGTGTGTGTGTGTGTGTGTGTGTGTGTGTTTCTAGCTAAAACTTGCACAGGTAAGGAAAGAGTGCCCTCATGGTTTTAAGAGGTTGGTATTCCTTAACAATTTAAGCTGCGTTTAAATCTCAGTGTTATGGCCTGCAAGAAAAGGAGGTATGAAATGCTCTCATGTATGAATTGCTATCAAATAGGTAAAATTATAGAATTCCTAGGCTGATATAGGTAAATAAATGTAGATATGACTCTGATATGAGAAAGTTGATTTGTTACTATGTATAGGCTCAGTGTCTGACGTTTGTCTATGTTGTCAATACAAAAGAGAAGCACACTCAACACAACATAAGTGTATAACAAAGTAATTTAAAAATATAACATATCATAGTTAATAGTTTCCATATTTCTAGGTTCTGATGCCTATTACTTTTTAATAACTATCTTAATTAAGATATAATTGCATCAGTTTTCTCTTGTATGTCCTCCCTCAAGTCCTCCAATGTCCCCTACCTCTAACTCTTAATATGTCACCCCAACAGCTCTCAAACTAATGGCCTTTTATGATCATCACTGTTACATACCTTTAAATGAATATATTTCTTAAGTTATATTGCAAGAAAAAGAGTTGGTGTGGTTCTAGCTTAAAAATGAAAACAATATTCTTGTATAAGGAATTGCTAAAGAGGGGCGGGAGAAATGGCTCACGGAAAAAGATCATTGTCTGTTCTTCCAGAGGTACTGTGTTCAATTCTCTGCAACCACATGATGGCTCACAACCATCTATACTGGAATCTTATGCCCTCTGCTAGCATGAAGGTGCAATACAGATAGAGCAACTCATACATAAAATAAATAAAATCTTATAAAAAGTATATCTACAGAATTAGAAAGGTTGCAAAAGTCCACAGATACTTTCTATAAGCAGGTTTGCAACCCCATTAAAGACTTGAGAAGAAATAAAATTAATTAGCTGAGTATACAGGGGGTGCAGGTTAGCAGCTTCCCATATGAGAAGGTTACAGAGACAGTTTGCTACCCGAGCAGTCACCCACAGCTCTCTCTAACGTTGGAGCATCATCTTCAGCCTTCTGGCCCAATGTATTTGACAGACATATTTGTGAAGCAGAAACTATTGAGGACTTGCTTACTCTGTCTTGGCAGAGTTTGTCTGTCACCTCTGCCTGCATCCAAGCGTGCCCATTTTGATGAGGTTGAAGACCAGATAGTTTAGTTGTACAATTAAGCTTAATTGTTTCGGGCTTAAGATGTTTTTAGGCCTAGATAGATGTTTTAAGTTGATAATGATGAGATATGATAAATATTGATTTACATTCAGAATTTCAGACACACCAAGATAGGAAACATGTTCTCTTCAAGGCTGCCAAATACAAATCCAAAACACTAAGAATGTAACATTTATATAATTCCTGATTATTCATGGTTCTTCTTGCTGTAGATAGTTTATTGTATATATGTGTCATAAGACAAATGTATGTGTAAAAATAAAAAAAACTAAAATGGAAGAAAAAATAACTAGGTTTTCATTAATTTAAGAACATGTTGTATGTTAATTCACTTGTCAGTGGGTGATTATGAGTGATAGAGTCCTGCATGAAACAACAAGCTTACATAATAGTATCTATTGCCAACTCAGTGACTAAAAACTAGAGGATTTATTTTTCTTGCCTGGTTCTGGAGGCTGCAAACCCAGAGTGCACTGTTTCAGGGATATGGTAGCACTGAAGAGTTGAGGTACAGAACTCTCTTTGCTTCCTCCTAGCTTCTGGCTGCAGACAACACTACCTTTCCTTAGTTTATGTGAGAAATCACACCAAGCGCTTCCATTTTTATGAGGCTGCCTTCCTTGTAAGTATCTTTACTTCCTTTTCTTTTCTTGGGAGGATAATGGCCATATTGGATCAAGGCAATGGTTTTTGACCTTCCTAGTTGACTACCAACAATAAAATTATTTTTGTTGCTACTTCATAATTCTAAATCTGCTACTGTTTTGAATTGTATTGTAAATTTGTGTTTTCTAATGGTCTTACATGATGCGTATGAAAGGGTCCTTTTGCCCCCAAAGACGTCATGGCTTACAGGTTGAAAGCCACTGGATTAAGGGCTCAACCTACTTATGAAATACATTGTGTAAACTGATCAATTGCTCTACAATCATTTTTTTTTAACCGTTGAGTTACATCCTAAAATTCTAGGAAGGATGTAGAGATTAGGTGAATACTCTTTAACCTAGTGCACTGACCTAACTTTGCAATGTTACAACAATCCTTTTGGGGTGGGGGAAACAACTTAATCTGATAATCATATGATCAAACATTAAGAGATTTTGATTCCACATTTAAGTAGCAGTGAGTCTGTTTATTACAAAATTAATAAAATGTTAAATAATGATGCTGTGGGCTATTTGAAAGAAGCTGAGCAGTGCATAAAAATCATTAATATAAGGGGATGGAGTCATTTACTATACTTGCCTTTATGAGTTTGCTAAAAGAGAAATACAATGTGGGAAGAAGAATAGATGAAATATTAAATAGGAAAATCAATGTGCTTATGGGAACTGAAGTAGAGATAAACAACTTTTAAGTAGCAATAACCACTTAAGGCAACTAAGTGAAAAAAAAACTCCTTTATTTAAAAAATCATGAGAAGTATACTCAAGGTTAAGAAACTCAAGCATATTTCAGGGTAAATAACTCTATCCTCTTGTTACTTAATAAATATTTGTTGAACAGCAGTTTTGTGGGCAGCTACATTTAGGCACTATGCAATATAGAGAGAAATGCAAACATGACTTACATTTATAGTACAAATTTCTGAGGGAACAGGTGTCCTAGAGTCTCCGTTGACAGCAATCTGTGTTATGAACCCATTTTGTGTAACACCTTCACAGTTCCCTCAATTGAAAAGTATTTTAAGAATTTCATTTACAATGATATAGGAAAAGATCAGAGGAAGCAGTGGCTATAATCTTTTAAATTTTATGTCTCAAGTCATATGTAAATAATATTTTTAGAGTTATATTGATTGCATATTTAGTTAGAAAATAATGAATAGTTAGGGGCAATTGTTTTATTTTTGTTATTTTTTTCCTGGAAATCACTGGTCAGAGCCTTGAAATTTCATTTAATTCTGACAGCTCTCGCTGACGGATTTTATGGTTCATTTAGGGCCTGATAAGTAAATGGCACATCTATTACTTTCTTTCTGTTTTAACCCATTCTTTCAGTTAATGAAAACTTCTGGAATTTACGTTGGCTATCTTTGGAGTTCAGGCTTCCATTTAATAATTTCATACTTTAGAAAAATTTGGAGACAACCAGGCTTGGAATCATAGAGGAAAGTATCAAGGATTGATTGATTTTCCTTACATACTCATTTTTTTTACATACTCAATTTTAAGTTCTGTCTTTACCATGGCAGTGTTTTGGGAGGTATGCACTTGTATTTTTCCAGCTCAATCAAAAGATTAAAAATTACAAAAAATTAGTCCTGGAAATACAGAGATAGCGTGCATTTGTCATGTGATCTAATTCAAGCAGGCATACAGACACTCGCATTTTATTAAACAGAGAATTAGGTTTACCATGGAAAATAAGAAGGTCATTTATTCAGTAATTCTTTATTTAATAAATATTAAATAAATGAGTATCTATTGAGTGACTGAGGCACATCCGATTCTCCACACTTGGAATGTATCCATGGGAAGTTTCTTCACTGAGGAGCTTCTATTACTGCATGAATGATACAACAAATGATAAAAATGATGTGCAAGATTATTTACTCTGTTAAAACACATTTTGGGTACAATAGGGAAAGGATAATTATAATGAAAAATTGAATGTGTTTTATTAAATAGTCTAGATAGACGGATTGGGAACATAAAGTTTGGGGAGACTGGGAGACTATTTGGGAAAAAAGAATAGGAAAGAATAGAAACTAAAAACATAGCAGAAAACATAGCAGATGATAATCAACAGTGTCAGGGATTGGCTCTCTCCCATGGGGTCGGTCTCAACTTGGGCCAGTCATTGGTTAGACACTGCCCCAAATCTCTGTTCCATCTTTCTCCATGCCTTTCTTATAGGTAGGGTAAATTTTGGATTGAAGATTTTGTGGGTGATTTGGTGTCCCCCTTCCTTATATTAGAGGTCCTACCTGGCTAAAAGGTGATCACGTCAGTTGCCATGTCTAGAGCTGCTAGGAGTCCTAGGTAGAGTAACACCATATCCTTCCCAGGACCCCACCTTGTTGCAGGTCTCCATCTTCCCTCAGAGATGCACCCTCTTGGTTTCCCCTTTCTCTCCCAGTCTTCTCCCCGTCCTGCCCCCTGCCCCTCTGCACATCTGAGCATTAGCATTACTGCCCTCTGAGTGGCTCCACCGTGCAGCAGACAAAAAACAGATGCCAAAAGTCACAGCCAAACGTTAGGCAGAGCTCAAGGAGTCTTGTGGAAGCGTTGGGGAGAAGCACTGGAGGCGATAAGAACTCCACAAGAGAACAACAGAGTCAGCTAACCTAGGCCCCTGGGGGCTTACAGAGATGAAACACCAACTAAAGAGCATGCGTGGGCTGGACCTAGGTCCCCTACACATAGGTAACTGATGGGCAGCGTGGTCTTCATGTGTGTCCTGTAGCAAGTGAAGTGGAAGCTGTCTGTGGCATGGACTCTATTGCCTGCTTTTGGGTCTCTTCACTCTAGAGGGTTACCCTGCCTGGGCTCAGTGGAAGAGGATGAACTCAGTCTTGATGCAACTCAATGGTCTGGGGTGCGATGATGGCAGGGGGCTCCCTTTTTCTGAGAAGGAGAGGGGAGAAATGAAGAATGGGCAAAGATTAGACCAGGAGGAGAGGACAGAAGGAGCTCGGTTTGAAATATAAAGTGAATAAATAAACTTACTTTTTTTACACTTTAAAAAAATGTTATTAATTTATTCATATTACATCTAAGTGGTTATCCCCTCCCTTGTATCCTCCCATTCCTCCCTCCCTCCCATTTTCCCCTTACTCCCCTCCCTTATGACTGTGACTGAGGGGGACTTCCTCCCGCTGCATATGCTCATAGGGTATCAAGTCTCTTCTTGAAAAAAAAAGAAGTAAACACACACACACACACACACACACACACACACACACACACACGCAAACATGGGGGGGGGGAAATAAAAGTCCTTAGGCCGAGTGTTTAAGATGATCTAAAGTCCTTAGGCAGAGTGTTTAAATTGATCTAGGCCAGCAACGCAGTCAGGCTGCTCTTTGAAGAAGTACTTAAAGGATCTAGGAGTAGTTATGGGTGGCCCAGTCTATATAGTCTAGAGAGAGACCACCCATTGTAAAGATACTGTCTAAAAATGGGGGGGAGGGACATTTTATGCAGATGAGTACCTGATTCTTACACATGTTCTACAAGAGCCCTTATCTGCTCCTAGGGACAAGCAAACATGAAAACAGGGGACCCATGAAAACAGTAACCCCTGGCAGGGTAGTGGTGACATGAAACCAATTCATAGTGATGGTGGAGACTTGTCAGTGGTTGAAGAGTAGAGGATTGAGGACTCCAAGAAGAATATTGCTTTTAGCAGTTGGATCAATGGATTTTGCATTAGCAGAGACAGGAAGTCTATGTTCCAGGAGGAGTTTCAGAGAGAATTTGTTTAACTGTGGAAGTTAGATTTTCCAAGAGGAAAGACAAATCAAGTTGGCACAGGGATTTCAGTCTTAATTCAGAAAACAAGACATAGACAGCAGATTATAGTGCAGAAAACAACAGAAGTAAATAACAAGAAAACGATTAACTTCTAGGGACTGTATGAGGCCCTTGAAGATACTGTGATAAGTTATCACAATACTGATGTCTTAAATAACAAAAAATATTCTGATATCTGGATATAGATGCCAAAAATACATTTATTGTGCAATGTGCAAATCAGGCATCATGAGGGTTGCATGCTCTCTGGCTTGGATTGGTAAGGCACTTTTTGTTTCTTCCATTTTCTGGTGTCTACCTTCATGCCTTGGCTTGTAGCTTCATTACTCTAGTCTTCGCCTTTCTGTCCACACTGGTTTAGCCCAATCTGGCTATATCAGTTTTCCTGTGTCACCAAGGAAATTCAGGGTGATTTTTGTATCTCAAAATGTTTAACCATTTCTTCAGTAACTGTTTTTCAATATAATATACCCATGATCCTCCTGCCTCCACTTTCTTCAGCAAATCCTACCAGCATATGCCACCACAACCAGCTATCCTTTCTGTATTCTGAAGAATAATATGTTAATGGGTCATTAGGTCGATTTGAATTTTCAGAATTTTTTGTATAATGAAGTTATGCAATATATACTATATGTTGAGGGTTTTTTTTTGCCTTGAGTATCTTTCTAATTTAAAATAAATACAGGTATGACCAATGAATTAATATCAAGAACTGGTGATGTCTATTAGCCACTTTCTTGTTGCTGTGACAAATGCTCTGAGGAAAAATCCATAAGGAGTAAAAGGTTTACTTGGTTTCACATTTCAGGATCCATAGCCCATGTTGCTGGGGAAATAATGGAAGAAAGAGTCTAAGGCTAGTCACACTGCATTCACAGAAAGCTGAGGGAAGTGAGAGGCCATGCTCTGTGTCCTTTCTCCTTGTTTTTTAATTTTTAAAAACATTTTAAAAATTTTTATTAATTCAGATTACAACTCAATTACCTTCCCATCATTTGTAACCTCCCATTCCTCCCTCCCTCCCTCTTTCCCCCTAGTCCCCTCCCCTAGGTCTATGACCAAAGAGGACCTCCTCCCCCATATATGGTTATAGGCTATCAAGTTTCATCTTGGTATCCTGTTTATTCTTTCTTTGAGTGCCATCGGGCCTCTCCACCAAGGGGAGGTAGTCAAATATGGAACACCAGAGTTCATGTCAAAGTTAGTCCCCGCTCTCCACATAACAGTGGAGAATGTCCTGTTCATTGGGTAGATCAGAGTAAGGGTTTGATGTTTACTATTGTATCATCTTTGATTAGTGCAATAGTTTGAGCAGATCCCCCCTATCCACCCATCATGATGTTTGTCTTGTAGGTTTCTAGTACTCTCTGGGTCCTTCTATTTCCCTGTCTCCTATATTTCTCTTACCTAGAGTCTCAGTACGATGTCCTCACTTCTATCCCAATCTCCTGGAGCCTAAATGCCCCTCAGTTGAAGAATGGATACACTGTGGTACATTTACACTATGGAATACTACTCAACTATTAAAACCAAGGAAATCCCAAAATTTGTGGACAAATGGATGGGACTAGAGATGGTCATATTGAGTGAGTTAACACAGCAGCAGAAAGACTCACACGGTATATACTCACTTATAATTGGGCACTAGCCCAAAAGGCATGTCCCACGAAAGCCTTTATCCTTTTTACTCTGCCAAAGATTCCAGCCCATTGTAGTGCCATTCCTCCTCCTCCTCCCTCCTCCTCCTCCTCATACTCTTCCTCCTCTTCTTTATCACCATCATCATTTTTTTAAAGACATGGTTTCTTTGTATAGCCTTGGTTATCTTAGATCTAGATCTCTTGACCAGGTTGGCCTTGAAATCACATAGATCTGCCTGCCTCTGCCTGCCTGCCTGCTGGAATTAATGGTATGTATCACTGCCTGGATGCCTTTCATTATTAAATGGATCTTCTCAACTCAAAAATAATGTAGCTAATCCTTCACATCTGTGCCCAGAGGCTTGTCCCCTTAGGTAACTCTAGATCTTGTGGACCTGACAATGATTATGAACCATTACAGGCTCTTAGGAGGTAGTGGAGTAATGATAAGCCCTCCTTAATGAAAGGAATTGCAGGTTCTTACTAAGGATGCTTTATGCAGCATTTGTTGCACTTGTTAATCTAGTTTCTGCCATAGGCAAAGACATCAAAAAGGTCTACAAAATATGCCACAGTGTGGAGTTCCAAAGTTGAAGCTCCAATTGAGAGAAATAAAATTCGTTATGGATCACCTAATCTTGGTTGTTTTTCACAGAACCTCAACAGGAACAAGGTTTCTGTGACAGCTGTCTGCCTTCTTTCACCCAGCATGTTTACTTCGTTTCATGTCTTCACTGAATATATTGTTTCCTTCTTTTGTGTTGCTGAGTAAGATACCTTCTAAAACTTCATTTTGTATATGTAATTTTATTTCTTTCTAGTATTAGTGTTCTGTCAACCTTGAATAATTTCATCAGCTATATGTGACTCATTTTTAGAACACTGGTGATCTCTCAGTCTTATATACCCATTTTGTGCAAAGATAACTCACTTTTGAGAACTGTGTTTTCATATGTCTTTATGTTTTGTATTATAAATCCACCTGCTGTTTTTTTTAATGTTCAATATAGTTTTTTTTATATATGAGACTTGTACTTATTTGGTTGACTTCTGACCTCTAGTAACTTTATGTATGTTCCATAGGGTCCTCTAATAAGGAAGTCCAACTTTTTAGAAATACGGGGCCATGGGCTGTAGATATTACACATTTTTTGGTTCATTTTCTTGCATTACTTTACTGGAAAAATCACTAAGAATGTTTGAAATGGAACTATTAGTCGTTGAAAACAGGATAAGTAATCCTACTGAGAACTGATCCTGTCCTGGTTTTATAGTGTGCCTTACTTCTAGTCATAAACACTAACCAATCCTTCAGATAGGAAAATGTGTACATCCTCAACTTTAAATTCCTGAATGCAACTTTAGCTAGTAATACAAGTGTTTTTAATCTTATTACTGCTTTCTTTTCCTTTAAAAATACTGTTAATAATTTCTAGAAATTTCTGGAAGCAACAAGACCTTTTATCCATCACAGACATATCCATTTTCCTGCCATCATGGCATTCCAATAGTAGGTCACAGGTTTAATCATCCTAAGCCTATCTTCAAGTATTCCCTCATGTTTCCCTAATCCCTGAGCTCAGTTGTACAAGATCTGTCTGATCAGAATTCAAATTCCTTATCCAGAATACAACTTCCCTGGTCTTTACAAACAACTTCTATACAAGTGTCTATTTTCCTCAATTCTTATCATACATAGACTGTTATATTTTCTGAATTTTAGTATTTATAAACTGTAAGGCACTTGTTTGAAGATCCAGAGAGTAAACTACATTTGAAGCTTAACTTTTTAACAGAAAATAAAGGTGTATTGCTTTTCTGCTTGCTGAAATTTTTTTTTACCTCATTTGTTTCTCATACATAAAACTTGATACGGTGATATATATATATCACACACACACACACACACACACACACACACACACACACACACACACACACATATATATATATATATATAATTTTAAAGAAATAAGTTTCAATCTTGACATGCTTACTTATATGCTATAATCTGACTAATACATAGGTTTTAAAGTGGGTTGGAGCAAAATTACATACCAATTTGGCAAGCTCTAGAGTTTTGGCATTTTATTTTGTCCTAATGACTAAAGATTGTTAAAGATGAAGCACTGCATAAAAGGTGTTAGAGAGACTTGCAGGAATGAATAAAGGGCGGGTCCTCATGGGATGATTCATGGGCCTTATGATGAAGTAATGATTTAATAAGTTTATGAGGGTCATTAAATACTTTACATTAGCTCAATGATGGGTGGTCATATAGCTGGATTACTCACAATATCATTAATAGGGCCAATCAAACACAGTGTACTAACACAAAACACCAATGAACAAACCATATCTGTAGACTGCTTTTGCTACTTTGTGGGTTCTTCTTTCTTCTACCCTTTCCTACCCCCTTTCTTCCACCCTTTCAACCACCTAACACTAGATATGAAAGAACACTTGATTTTTGACAAAGAAGCCAAATCTGTTCAATGGAAAAGGATAGCATACTCAAAAAAATGATGCTTTTCAAACTGGATGTCTACATGTAGATGAATGCAAATAGATCCATATTTATCACCATGTACAAAACTCAAGGTCAAGTGGATTAAAAACCTCAACATAAAACCAGAGACACTAAGTATATTAGAAGAAAAAATGAGGAAGAGCCTGGAATTAATTGGCACTAGAGACAACTTCCTGAACATAACATAAATGGCTCAGGCCTTAAGGTCAACAACTTTTAAATGGGACTCATGAGGCCTAGCAGCTTCTGTAAAGAAGAAGACACTGTCAACAGAACAAAGTGACAGTCTACAGACTGGGAAAAGATCTTCACCAAGCCTACATCTGACAAAGGGCTAATATCTAAAATATAAAAAGCTCAAGAAATTAAATACCACCAAACCAGACAACTCAGTTAAGATATGGGGCTCAGAACTAAACAGAATTCTCAACAGAGGAATATCGAATGGTTGAGGAACACTTAAAGAAATGCTCAATGTCTTTAGTCATCAGAGAAATGCAAATAAAACAACACTGAAATTTCATCTTGCACCCATCAGAATGGCTAAGATCAAAAACTCAAGTGACAGTATATGGCTGGTGGAAGTGCAAACTGGCACAACCACTTTGGAAATCAATTTGGTGCTTTCTCAGAAAACTGGGAATAGGGCTGCCTCAAGACCCAGCTATTTCACTCCTTGGAATATACCTAAAAGATGCTCCACCACACAACAAGGACATTTGCTCAACCATGTTCATAGCAGCCTTATTGATAGTAGCTAGCACCTGGAAACAACCTAGATGTCCCTCAGTCAAAGAATGGATAAAGACCTTATGAAGATGGCTTCAAATGTGGCAACCAAGCCACTGGGCAAAATGTCCTCATTTCTACCACAGACAGAATTCTGCCTAAAGAAAGGCAAGCTTGGATGCAGGCCGACTTGATGGCCAGAAGGCTGAAGAAAATGCTCGAACATAATAGAGAGTTTTGAGTGACTTTTCAGGTAGAAAACTGTCTCTGTCATCTTCTCATTTTGAAAACTACTAACCTGCACTCCTGGTATCCTCAGGTAATCAAGCTTATTCCTTCTGATGTCTATGATAGAGTTGAAGGTATCTTAATTTTACAATGAAGCTTAGTTGTTTAGAGGTTAAGATGTTTTTAGGTATAGATAGATGTTTTAAGTTGATAATGATAAGAGGTGATGCAATTTATGATACACTCCAAATTTTAGATGCACCAAGATAGTAAAGATGTTTTCCTTAAGGCTGTCAAATACAAATAGCCAAAACAATAAGAATGCAACATTTATGTAATTCCTGATTGTTACATTATTCTTCTAGCTTTAAAGGTGGTTAAATATATATATGTGTGTGTGTGTGTGTGTGTGTGTGTGTGTGTGTGTAATAATATAAATGTATATGTATAAAAACTGTGGTAGATTTACACTATGGAATACTGCTCAGCTATTAAAAACAAGGAAATCTTGAAATTTGCAGGCAAAGGGATGAAACTAGAAATGATCATCCTGAGTGAGTTAACCCAGATACAGAAAGACACACGTGGTGTATACTCTCTTATAATTGGACACTAGCCCAACAGGGATGTCCTCTCAGAGTCTTCATTTAGTGGGGGATTGGGATAGATGCTGAGACTTCCTAGTGGGACTCCAGGTTAGAGAGGTATTGAAGAATGGGAAAACGGAAGGACCCTACAAGAAGACCGTCAAGGCTGGCAGGTCTGGACCGGACCGGGGGGTGGGGGGCGGAGTCTACTCAAACTCCTGTACCAACTCAGGATAATGCATGCTGTAAACCTAGAACCCCTATTCAGATCTAGCCAATGGACAGCACATTCTCCACAGTGGTGTCAAGAGAGGGGAGTGACTCTGACATGAACTCTGGTGCATCCTATTTGAACACTTCCTCTTGTTGGGGAGGCCTGGCGGCACTCAGAGGAAGGGTAAGCAGGCTGCCAGGGTGAGACCTGATAGGCTGTGATCATATGGTGTGGGAGGAGTTCCCCTTCTGTCACAAACCTATAATAGAGGAACAGGGTGAAAGAGGGAGGGAGGGAGGTGAGAATGGGAAGATAGAAGTGAGTGGATAACAATTGAGATGTAATATGAATAAATTATTTAAATAAAAAAATACATAAAGAATGGAAAAAGGATGAAGAGGAAAGGGAGCAATGTTATCAGTAGACTATTTCTTGCTTACTAGGGGGCATCAAGTTCCATGGGGCAAGTTTGATCTTCACCATCAGGGTATCTAATTTCTTCTTTTTCTTTGTGCACAATTACTTGACAAACCGCGACCAATGGCAGCCAATAGCATCCATTCACCAACCAGCAACACACACCACATCTTAGAGCTCTAGAAATTATATGCCCTCTGGGAAATCCCCCAATTTCCAAATGTCACATACTTGCAGAAACTGTCTGCAGCTGGCAAAATCATGCAAATCATAGTCAGCTGCTGAGAAGCATGCCGATATCTCCACACCTGGGATTAAAATGAAAACATATTCCCATAGTATTTCCTTATTTGTGAAAGAAACCAAAATTAGAAAATTCTTATCACATATTTCTATCATTTGGGCCATCTCTTTCACTTCATCTTTTTTTTTTTAATTTCTTCTAAAAGTTAACATAGCTTTGAAAGTTGCAACATATCCATGGACAGTGCCTATAGTTTGTGATACAGCAGCAATCACTCATTTCAGTTTTTTAGTTTATTATATGTTAACTGAAATAAATAAAATGTTTAGCACGAAATGCCCATGTCCTGCATCCTATGAAGTTTCCTCCATGCACATAAGGATCTACAAGAAGGAGCTGAAACATCTGTGTAAGGAAGGTAGATTGGCAACACCCAATTTCTTATTCCCAAAAGGTGTTGAAGGAAAGAAGTCTAAAACCAATAGCAGCATCCACCTGCTCTAAATGGCAAGCCCATTTTAGCTGCAGAAGCAGACGTTCTGGGCATCACTGTTGCGGGAAGCATATGCTAACTAGGATCTGTTCATGTCCAAAGAGCTTAGTGTCCTGATGGTATGTGTTGCTTTTCGACTCACAAAGTGGAAATTCATGCTTCTCTTTTGTAAAACACAAAATAGAATTTTATTGGTAAAGTTCTGAGGTATTTCAGTTACCTAGACACCAATGGGGCAAGAGAAAAAAAGAAATGGAAGAAAAATGTTGAATAATAAATATTTCATTGAGCTATAAAGCCTTATCTTTTTCACAATGAAGATTTCATTAATGTAGAAATGTATCTGTATATTTTAGAATGTTCACATATTAGATCATATTATACATTTTATTATTTTTCTTTGTTAAACATTTTTCTTTCTATGCTAATTATGAAGCAGAGAGCAAATACATGGTAAATAAAGCTTTTAAAGTAAAGAAAACAAAAGAAAAATGAATCCAAAAGGACTTTGAGTCAATTGCTTGATTCTTTTTCACAGTTCTAAATTTAAAGAAGACTTAGTCCCGGGATGTGTATCAATGTCTGATCTTTCCATGGTACTCCATGATATACTTTGGGGCCTTATTGGAAGGCGATCTCCCTTTACTTTTGGGATCTTTCACCTGACGCCACTTGCAAGTTAGTAGAAGTTTTCAAGTCAGTAGATGATAACTAAAAATCAAAGATTCCAGAATCCTGACACAAGGCCCCTTATCCACTGTGGGTTTTTTTTTCTTCCAGAAATGTGGGCTATACTGAAATTCCAGAAACATAGTATGATTACAAAACACAATTTTAGAGAATTTTATGTACTTACCTAAGTTTTTGCAAGTAGTGTAGAGCTGACTTCTACCATTGAGTTCAGAAGACAAAAACACCTACAAGAGTCTCATGCTTGTTTTCATCATGAGTTAGTTAGGAGTGTAGTAAATCACATTTAGAATAAGAAAAAGGATTTGAAACAATGGCTACTATTGACTTTAATTCAAAACTTAGTAGTATTCTAATGTGAGAAATACAAATTAAGCAAAGTGATGACTCCTCTCATATATTTCGTGGACATTTTCATGTTACTGTAGGAGAAATTAGTCACATTCTCTAGTAAATTTTGTAATCAGATTATTAACTTGCCTTTGAGATGTAGATCTTAACACATTTATATATTTACCACCATCTATTGTGGCTACAAAGTGACTTCACCTATGGGTATGGCATCTATTGTATTATCATTCTGTTGGTAATTTTCTTTGCTAGCAAAAAATGTTTAGCTTAATGTACAGCCATTTCTGATAATTTCTTTGTCACTTGCAGCTTTGGTGTTACACCTGAGAAATAATTCGGTGCTTAGACCTGTGTAATGAAGCTTTCTCAGTATGATTTTCCAATCAGTTTTATGGTTTTACATCATACATAAAACAAAGGTGACCTTACACACCCTAGGTTGGTTATAACTACCTACATCTGTATTCATATTAATATTTATATCTGCATCTATCTATATCTCAGTTTTTGCTGGTTAAATTTTTTTAAAGCTGTTTAGAGACACTTGGAAGAGGGAACCTCATCTGAAGCTTTTCCACCAGCCGATCCATCTGTAGCCTTGTCTCTGAAAGGTTATCTTTATTGATGATTGATATGAAGACATATAATTCCACAGCGGGTACTACCATCTCTACTCGGAATTGCATAAGAAATCTGAGTTTAAACCAGTGGACAAGCCAATGAAACTGTGTTCTTCTACACTTTCTGTCCAAGTTCTTGCTTGAGTTCGTGTGACCTAGAATGTAAGGTGACATAAGCCACTTTGTCCCCTAAGTTGTTTCTGGTAATAGTAGTTTTTATGGCAGCAACAGAAATCAGCTCAGTATAGTACCCATCCCCCTCCATGTTTCTGAGAATTTGGAGACCTGAGAGCTCATTTACACTATTGATAAAAATGGGAAAATGAGAGGCATTATTTAAAAAAGAAGATTTTGTAAAATTTAAAACTAAGCCAATTGTACTAGAAATCAGTTTCATTTCTGATTATAGATACATAGCCTTTCAGCTAAATTTGTATATTGAAGAGGCAACTGTACTTCTAGGTCTGACACAGCAGTAACAACAGCCAAGATACAGAGATAAACTCAAAATGGATGCAAGTCCGGTCATTGCACTTGATAATGTCCAAATTTTTTTTTAAATTTTTTTCTCCTTGTACATTTTTATTTACTTTGGTTCGAAACGCACAATATTATAGCCCAAATAGTTATATTCAAAGCATATGTTATATCTGCCTATGTTTTTAATGAATTATAATGAGAATTACAATTTGTACAATTCCTTTCTTTCATATAGGTCCTCAGTTTTACCGAGACATTCATAGGCTGCTGAAAACAATTTCTTCACACCACATTTTTTATGATAACACAATGCTTTTGTTAACTGAAAGGTTATTATTTATAAACAATGTGAATGAAAATCATATTTGCCTTTTAATTATCATTATAATTCACACCTTATTGATGTTTTTGTAAATACTTAAATAGCACTTTTTCAATCAGAGACCACAATCTATGTCATATATCATGTTACTTTCCAGTGACATTCAGTGTCATTAAGTGATAATGTCCAAATTTTAATCACTGACAAAGGTTGGGTTCAATGAGTGACTCAACAGTTAAGTGTTCACATGCTCCAGCATGGGGCCTGAGTTTGGCTCATACCTACCTGTACCTCCAGCTCCGGAAGATCCTGAACCTACTACTTTATTCTGGGGACGTACAGATACACTTAAAATAATTAAAAATAAATATTAAAATAAGTAGGAGATTATACCATACGTAACAACATAGATGAAACAGAAGGAAAATTTTCAATTAGAGTCATAGAAATCATTATTTCACTTATATGAGAAACAAAAATCAAACTAATACAAACAGAGTGAAGAGTGTTGTTTGCCAATATGTGGGGCAAATGGGGACCTGTTCTTCTAGATAAAAGTCTGGCTATGCTATGTGTAATTCTACACCTTGCTGTTTGTCATCATGCCTTGCTAACCACCCTATATAGTGCATTTGAAGTTTTTCTGAGAAGGTAGATCTAATTCTCTTTTTGTTTTCACTACATAAAAATATATGTGGCACATTTTAAAAGAACAGTTACATTTATATTTTATAGGACATTAAAATTCCACAAATTTTGGTCATGGCTTCCATCTCATGTAATTCTAAATATGTTTATCTGAGAATTTTTCTTTAAGGTTTTAATACCATCATATGGGCAAGATTCTTATTAAGTCAGACTTGTATCTCCTAATGCAACAAATACTAAAAGCTTAATTCATCTAGATATTAATATTTCAAAGTACATTTTTGAAAGGTAAGAAAAAAACTGTTCCCAAATAAATTTTATCATGGGAAAGTTCCAGATTTTATCACGGAAAGGTTACAACATGACAGTTATTTTTGTTCGTTTGGTTCTTTTGCTTTATTTTTGTTTGTTTGTTTGTTTTGGAAACTATAATTTTGTAGAAGAAGCTTTCAATTATCCGACGAAATTTTTATAAAAATCATTATTTTGTGGATGGGTATTCTTATAAGTAAAATATCAGTAGATTATTCATAGACAAACCATTAGTTGCAATGGGATTTAAAATATATAACATTAAAATGTTCAGCTTCTATAAAGAATTTTACATTCTCTTTTTCTCATTTCTGTGCTTTGTCTCTTTAGCTTTGATGATACATAGCTGCAAATGAGCTACACTGCAAGCCTTAGATTTTAAGCAGCAATGCTTTCTACAATACATCTCTTGTAACATCCATTTACGGACTGTCTCCTTCCACAGCCTCAGTGACAAATCTGAAAAAAAAATGTCATCCAGATTGTGCTTAAATTTCTGTTTATGATAGCTGAGTCCCTGCCAAATTCTCTGATTTTTGTCACTCCTCAGTCCCCTTCTCTTCACCTCTTCTGTTTATCCTGTTATAATGGAATATTACTTAGCTACTCTTTATTCAAAAATCCATAAGTAATAATACATGTTACAATGGGAAATAAGATAAGTAGCCAACTTGGTCATTTAGAGAGTTGGTTTCCTGAAATTTGACTGTAATCAAACTGCATTAATCTCCAATAAACAAACCAACAGTGCTCTGGGGACTCAGAAGCTTCTCCAGTTGGGGAGGCCTTAATTGTGTATTTTAGCTTTCTTGCAGTAATAGCAGCCACGCTTTTAGGAGCTATGGAACAAAGATAATATTTCTGTTAACAGTGGTTTGAGTAATCTTCCACTTTCTGTGGTATGGATGGTGTATGTCATCCATAGGTAAAAGGGTTTGAACAATTGATGTCTGGCCTATGGTGATGTTTCAAAGGCTGCTATTCATTTATTTGTCTTTGTTTTATTCTTCTTTCATACAATACATGCCAACAGCAGTTTCCCCTCTCTCCACTCCTCCCAGCTACCTCCCCTGCCTCAGATGGAATCCTCACATATTTCCCTTCGGATATTAAAAGGGCAGGCCTTCTCTAGGGCGAGGGGAGGCTATCAGCCTGTTTAGACTTTGGCCTAGATACTAGGAATTGGTCTCAGGGGTTAGCACTGTGGAGGTAATACTCATTTCTGGATCCAGTCTGGGATCTCTTTTATGATCTGCTAAGATATGAATAAACAAGTACGGAAGGTCCTTCCACAACGGACGGGGTGTGTTGAAACTGTAAACCAAGATAAAGGTTTCCCTTTGAGTTGCTTTTGCCAAATAATTGGTCACAGTGGCAAGAAAATCCCTTAGCACATTACTTCAACCTCTTACAATGTTTAAAATCACCAGTTTCTGTAACCATTTGTTGGGTGTTGGCATGCATCTATATTGATTAGTTAGTTTTTAAAAAATATATTTTATTAATTTATTTATGTTACATCTCAATGGTTATTCCATCCCTTGTATCCTTCCATTCTTCCCTCCCTCCCATTTTCCCCTTACTCCCCTCCCGTATGACTGTGACTGAGGGGGCCCTCTTCCCCCTGTATATGCTCATAGGGTATCAAGTCTTTTCTTGGTAGCCTGCTATACTTTACAGTTAATTTTTAAAGATACTTTTGAAAGTATGATGTAGTCAATATAAAATGAGGTTTATTTTGAAATCTTGTGCATTTATATTAAATAGTATGGACCTCCAATCATTAACTACCTTTTCGCTGCAGAAATAGGAACATAATTTTCTAAGTTTGGTAAGGCTGTTTTTAAGTTTATTAATTTTGATAAACTTTGTAAGCAAGTAGTTTTTGCTTCACTGATTTTCTCTATCTCATCAATTTCTGCTGCACCAGTTTTTGCAAATTTTTCTCCTATTTATTTATTATCATTTGTTTTTCTCAAGGAACTGCCAGAATAATTAAATTTTACCTTTTTAAAATTTACACATTAATATTTACTGATATGATATTAACTTAAGAACTAATGTTCTTTATTTTTACTTAGAATTACTGTATTTATTCAAGAGTGATTACTTTTTGTATTTCCACATTAAAATATTTTAGAAATTTCCTTATCTATTTGTAGATATATGGGTTACTTTTTTAAATATTTTCTTTTTTCTTACAAAATTTATATCTTTTTATTTTATTTCGATAGGAGTTTGCCTGCATGCATTTCCAAAAGAGGCATGAAGAGGATTTCAGATTTTCTGGAACTGGATTTATAAGTGTTGTTAGCTGCCCTGCAGGTTTTGAGAATCAAATCCAGGTCCTCTGAAAGAACAACCAGTGCTCTTAATTGCTGAGCCATCTTTTCTGTGCCTGTATTTTCTACATAAAATCAGAATACTGAATTTTGCTTTTACTCAACAGTTAGAGAACTCAACACATGGTTTAAATCCCTTTAAATTAAGAATATTACTTATTGTTTCAAACATACATACCAGAGGAGTAAATGTTCCGTAAATGTTACTTCTACTGCAGTGGTTCCTAAATAAGGCATAGGTCCTACGTAAATCTAATCAGGAAAGAGTGGTAAATCCTCTATGATACTGTATTTATGTATTTTCCATTCACTGCTATTATATTTTATCATTGGTGGAAACCTGTTAATTCATATGTTCACTCTTATAATGTTATGACTTCTCTATTATTCACAGATCATATCATTATGAAACTATACTCTTTATCACAGGAGAATCTACATTTTAGTTTATGTCTGTTATTACTAGAGCCAATCTGGTATCTTATGATTACTGTTCCCTAGAAGCTTTTTAACGTCTTTGAGCAACATCTATTCTTCTATATATTTGCAGTGTGGTGTTTGCTGGTTACTACCTACTAAGTATAGTAGTAACACACTTACTACTATAAGTATACTTATATTTACTGTAACTATAGGTATGAATAATACTTAAAGTATCATTTTTTATGTCTTCTATTTTCTCCTACCTTTTTCTCTTCTTGGATAAACTGATTTTATTTATTCTGCACTATTTTTTAACATTCCTACTTACATGTACTTATTCTAAAAATATTGTATGCCTAATAAACTTTATGACTAATTTTAGATGAAAATTATGGATGCTATATTTAAAATACAAGTGACAAACTGCATATATCAAGGTGTATACTTATTGCTATTTAATTGAAATAGTGCCCTACTATTTATTTCATTAATTGAAATGAAGGCTTAAAACCTGAACAAAATTATTTAAACATTAATTTGGTATGTAATAGAACACAGAATAGTGTTTAATCTGTATTTATTTCTTATAAGATTATCCTTTCTTATCCTCAAATCTTGTGCTACCTACAATAGATTTACATTTGAAAGAAATGTTTCTGTATTAGGTTTGCACAAAGTGGCTGTTAACAATTTGTTTAGACTTATCTAAGGTTCTTGAATGTCTCACTGGGAACATCTTATCAGTTTATTGTATACCTTGGTGACTAAATGAGGAAATAACTCCTGTTTTCAATAATTTCCTGCTAAAAACAGTAATTTATTTCCTGGAAGTATTTAGATGACCTATGCGATTAAAATGAGTACCACCTCATAGTAAAAAGTAAGCAAGAATTGAAGACAAGCATATTTTAATTTATTTTTATTTTTTCATACAATACATTTCAGTTTCCCTTCCTTCCACTGACACCAGATCGCTTTCATCCTTCCCCTCCCCCAGAATCACTCATTTTATGTTTGCTCCTCAAAGAAGAATAGATCTCCAAAAGACAAGAGAAACAGTAAGATATAATATGACAAGGCAAAAGCTCTCATACCGAGGCTTGATTAGGCAGCCAAATAGGAGGGAAGGATCCCTAAAACAGGCAGAAGAATCAAAGATACATCTGTTCGCATTGTTAGGAGTCCCTCAGAAACATGAAGCTACCGGCTATAACTTATAAGCAGAGGGCCCTGTGAGTCCATTTGGTCCCTGCTTAGTTGATACTGGGAGCCATGATCTCCTGGTTCATATAATCTTTGTACCCTCTGATTCAAATAATCTTTCCTCCCCATTTTATGCAGAGTTCTGGATCTCTGAGGGGAAGGACCCAATGGATCCAATGTAGATACTCTTTCTGTATATATGTCTATCTTTGGTTCGGCTGCCTGAGGAAACCTCTCGGATGACAATTTGACAAGGCACTTAACTATGAATATAGCAGAATATCATTAGCAATCATTTAATTGGTTATTGGTTTTATTTATTTATTTAAATTTGTTTGTTTGTTTGGCTAGCCATGTGTGATTCTACCTTGAGTCTCTGAGCTATTCATTCTCCCGTCCCCGGCCACCCAGGCAGGGTAAGGCGTGGGCTCACTCATGTGTGCCTCAGGTTAAACCAAACATTGGCCACTCCCAAAAGATCTGTACCACCGTTGTTCCAGCACATTTTCAAGAAGGACAGTTTCTAGGTCAAGGGTTTTCTGGCTGGGATGGTGTCCAGGTTTCTCTTTCTGTATCCTGCAGAATGCCTTTTCATGCTAAAGAGACTAGAACATAGTGATAAAGGTTCCATGCGAACACCAGCTTGACCTCTCCACATTCAGTTGTATGGATGCTGTCCTCAGCGATGGGACCCAGATTTCAGTTTTCAGAGAGTGAATCTTTGTCCTAGCATCAGCTTAGGTTCTTTCTTTCTTTCTTTCTTTCTTTGGTTTGGCTTTTCAAGACGAGGTTTCTCTGTGTATCCTTGGCTTGGCTGTCCTGGACTTGCTTTGTAGACCAGACTGGCCTCAAACTCACAGCAATCCTCCTGCCTCTGCCTCCCAAGTGCTGGGACTAAAGACGTGTGCCACCACACCTGGCTCAGCCCAAGTTCTTTAGGGATCTCCACAGGGCCCCCTATACCAACAACTCAATACAATGCAACTTGCAACCAACTTCTACCAGTAGGAATTTCGTGGGGCTAAAGAACATAGTCTGCTCAGGCTCCGTATTTTCCATTACTCTCTAGAGCCCCCCTCATGCTTTCTGGGAAGTTTCCTCTGCACTAGGTTTCCACAAAGGCCCCTAAATGCCCACCAATTCCAGCCATCTCTTCCTGCGCTCTTTGCCTCATCTCCCCCCCCCCACCCCGGTCTGCTCCCTCCTGCTCCTATCCCCACCCACCCCAAATCCACCTGCAGAATCTATTCTGTTTTTCCTCCCCAGGGAGCTCTGAGCATTCATTCCCCTTAGAGCCCTCCTTGTTACTTAGCCTCCTTTGGTCTGTAGACTGTAATGTGTTTATTCTTTACTTAACAACTACTAATCCACTTGTAAGTGAGTACTTATCATGCTTGTGTTTCTGGGTCTGGCTGCCTCATTCAGGATAATTGTTTTTAGTTCCATCTACTTTCTTGGGAAATTTTCATGGTATCGATTTTTAACAGCTGAGTAATAATCCATTGGGTAAATGTACCACATTTTAAAATCCATTCTTCAATTAAGGGGCATCTAGGTTGCTTTTAGTCGCAGCTATTATGAATAAAGCCACAATGGACATAGTTGAGCTAGTGTCCTTATGGTAGGATAGAGCAACTATTGAGTATGTGCCTTAGAGTGATATAGACGGGTCTTGAAGTAGATAGATATCCAATATTGTGAAGCACCACTATAATGATTTCCACAGTGGCGGTACAAATTTGCACTCCCACCATTAATGGAGGAGTGTTCTCCTTGTGGCCCATACACACTGCCTGTGCTGTCACTCGAGTTGCTGACTTTAGCTATTTTGACAGGTGTTAAAAGGAATCTCAAAGTAGTTTTCATTGGCCTATTGGCCAAGGATATTGAACATTTCCTTCAATATTTCTCAACCATTTGTGAATCCTCTATTAAGAATTCTCTGTTTACATCTCTACCCCATTTTAAAATTAGATTATGTGTTTGTTTGATACCTAAGTTCTTGAGTTCTTTATGTATTATGAATATTAAATCTCTATCAGATATAGAGTTGGTAAAACCCTTTTTCCATCCTGTAGGCTTCGTCTTTGTCTTATAGATGGTGTCTTTTGGCTCTTAGAAACTTTTCAACTTCATGATGTCCAATTAATAAATCATTGCTCTTAATGTATCTGGTATTCAAATATATGCACATGTGTGTGAGATCTTGCAGTATTCTTGTTGCTTTGTTTGTATTTCTTTATTTAGTGTCTTGTTATCTGGTCTGGTCTTCCATGTTTTGCATACAACAGTATCTCCTTTGTACTTGTGGCTGGATCTGTTCTTGACTATACAATATACAAGTTTCCTTGCCATTCTTCCACGGATGGACATCATCAGTCTCTATAGAAGATAGTGCACTGGTATTCCAAGTTTCATTTCAGCTTTAAGAGCATCTCACACTTTTCTTACATTATTTCTTATTATTTTCCTGGTTGTTTTTTAATGAAAGCTTATTTTTTTAAAATGAAAATTAGAGGAAATTCCTGTATTTCCCACCATATTTCTGTTATTTTTGTTCCTCTCATGGTTTTTCCTTCTGATTATGTATTGTTTCCTGTTTTTTTTTTATATTTGTTACATTTCACCTGTACATTCTTCATGGTTAAAAGTAGTTTTTATTTAATTTCTTTAAAAAATTTTAGATTTGTACTGGCACAAATTTATGTTGAGAATCAATTAAACATTTTTGAAGCTTAATAGTCATTTCTGCATGCTAATCTAAGTCCAGATCAACCATTGTTCTGGTTCTGATTTAGCTTCATTTCCTAGGCGTTGTATTTTACATATTATTATTTAGTTACCAGTATGAGAAAATCTCTCCATTCTAGGCAAACGTGCGTCACTCTTGAGTACTTGAGCTCTGGAGTCACTTGAGTCTATTAATTTTTTCCTACCTACATGTTCAAGCTGGGAACAGATCATCCATTCAGAGGCTTGACGGTGGTTCTCTACTTGAATTCTCTCAGCCTTAACTTTGTTGAATTCCAGTATTTAAACCTTGTGTTCATTGAGATGTCAGTTTCATTATACATGCTACTCTGTACAATGTGCCTGGAAATTAACTCCGGCGTGTAGCTGGGGAAATTACAGGCCTTTCTTTGTTTGAGTCAACTCTATGCAATACTTCTCAATGACAAACTGAACAAATTGCTGACACATGCAATAGTTTGGACACGTTTCAAGCTCTTGAACGGAGTGAGAATAAAAGCTAATTTTGAAAGGTCATATGTGGTACAACTCAATTTATATAGCATTCTCGAAATGACAAAATTATAGATGCTGAAGGGAGATTAGTGGTTACTAAGGAGGGGGATGATGAGTGGATGTAATTATAATGAGGAAGTATGGCTAAAATTTTTGTGGCAACACAATTGTTCATTCCTTAGTCATTCTAATGGTTTTAATGGGTCTAAGTATACAATAAGATAGTGAATGACTGCATGTAGAAATTGTACAAATCTCAGTTTTGTGGTTTAATATTTTACTATAGTTACTAAATAATAATATAAATTTCTAGAAGCCAGAAAAAGAGTAGACAAACTCCTTAATAATTTTGCTAATTTCTGTGAATCTACACTTATTTAAAACTTAAAGAAAACTGCTCCACTACACAACAAGGATATATGCTCAACCATGCTCATAGCAGCCTTATTCATAATAGCCAGAACCTGGAAACAGCCTAAATGTCCCTCAGTTGAAGAATGGATAAAGAAACTGTGGTACATCTACACTATGGAATACTACTCAGCGATTAAAAACAAAGAAATCCCAAAATTTGTGGACAAATGGATGGGTCTAGAAATGATCATAATGAATGAGTTAACCCAGAAGCAGAAAGACTCACATGGTATATACTCACTTATAATTGGGCACTGGCCCAAAAGGCATGTCCCACGAAAGTCTTCACTTACCAGGAGATAGGGATAGATGTGAGGACATCCTACTGAGACTCTAGGCAACAGAAATAAAGGCGATGAGGAAATAAAAGTACCCAGCGGGTCCTAAAAACCGGCAAGAAGAACATCATGATGGGTGGAACGGGGCCCAGAGGGTCTGCTCAAACTATTGCAGTAAGGACAATACAATAGTGAACATCGACCTCCTATTGTAATCTACACAATGGATAGGGCATTCTCCACAGTTATGTGGAGAGTGGGGACTGACTTTGACATGGACTCTAGTGCTCCATATTTGACCACCTCCCTTTGGTGGCGAGGTCTGGTGGCACTCAAAGAAAGAATAAGCAGGATACCAAGATGAGACTTGATAGCCTATGACAATATAGTGGGGGAGGAGGTCCCCTTGGTCACAGACCTAGGGAAGGGGAATAGGGAGGAATGGGAGGATACAAGAGATGGGACGACAATTGAGTAGTAATCTGAATAAATTAATAACATTTTACAAAGTTAAAAAAGCTTAAATCATTTTCCTAAAAAAGCTTTATGTTGTTTCATTGGTAAACTATGAGTAAACAATAAGAAAAATATTTATTTATTGTTTTTATTTTAATTTGGTCACTTTACATCCCAAAAGTAGCCCCCTCCATCGTTACCTCCCTCATTGCCCCTCCGCTAGTCCTCAGAAAGGGGGAGCCCTCCTCCCCTGTCATCTAACCTCAGCCTATCAAGTCTCATCTGGACTGCCTGTATTCTCTTTCTCTTTGGCCTGACAAGGCCTTCCCACCAGGTGAAAGTGATCAATAAATGGGCACCAGAGTCCATGTCAGAGGAACCCCCTTACTCCCTATATTATGGGACCCAAAAAGAGATTGTGGTGCTTATTTAATATATCTGAGAAGAGGGTCTAGGTCTTAGCCATACATGGTCCTTGGCTGATTCATTCATTGTCCACAGCACTCTTGCTCCACCTAGATTTGTTGACTCCATTGGTCTCCTTCAGAGCTCCTATCCCCTCCAGGTCCTTTTATGCTCCAACTCTTCCTTTAAAACACCCTCTGTTTCCCTTCATCTGACAAAGGTCTAATATCCAAAATATATAAAGAACTCAAGAAATTAAACACCACCAAACCAAATAACCCAATTGAGAAATGGGGCTCAGAACTAAACAGAGGAATATCAAATGGCTGAGAAACACTTAAAGAAATGCTCGGCCTCATTAGTCCTCAGAGAAATGCAAATCAAAATGACACTGAGATTCCATCTTACACCCATCAGAATGGCTAAGATAAAAAACTCAAGTGACAACACATGCTGGAGAGGATGTGGAGAGAGAGGAACACTCCTTCATTGCTGGTGGGAATGCAAACTAGTACAACCATTTTGGAAATCTATCTGGCACTATCTCAGAAAACTGGGAATAGAGCTTCCTCAAGACCCAGCTATTCCACTCCTTGGAATATACCCAGAAGATGCTCCAGCACACAACAAGGAGATTTGCTCAACCATGTTCATAGCGGCCTTATTCGTATTAGCCAGAACATGGAAACAGCCTAAGTGTCCCTCAGTAGAAGAATGGATAAAGAAACTGTGGTACATATGCACTATGGAATACTATTCAGCTATTAAAAACAGGGAATTCCCAAAATTTGTGGACAAATGGATTGACCTAGATATTATCATAATGAGTGAGTTCACCCAGAAGCAAAAAGAGACAAAAGGTATATACTCACATATCAAGACACTAGCCCAAGGGGTATGTCCTATGAAAGACTTTACTTACCAGGAAAGTGGATCTGAGGGGAGGACATCCTATTGGGACTTTAGGTGAGAGAAGCATGGGAGAATGGGGAAATAGAAGGATCCAGAGGGTCCTGGAAACCTACAAGAAGAACATTATGACAGGCAGATCTGGGTCCTGGGGTCCTTCCTGCTCAAACTATGGCACCAGCCAAGGAAAATATAGACAGTAAACTTTGAACCCCTACCCAGACCTAGCCGATGGACAGGACATTCTCCACCATTGAGTGGTGAGTGAGGTCTGACTTTCATACAAATTCTAGGGCCCCATTTCTGACCACGTCCCCTTGATGGGGAGGCCTGGTGGCATTCAGAGGAAGGATAACAGGTAACCAAGAAGAGACTCAGTACCCTATGAGCATATACAGGGGGAGAAGGTCTCCCTCAGTCACAGACATAGGGGAGAGGAGTAGGGGGAAGCAGGAGGGAGGGAGGAATGGGAGGATACAAGGGATGGGATAACAATTGAGATGTAATATGAATAAATTAATAAAAAAAGAAAAGAAGGGGGCCATTCAGTAAAATTTTTGATAAAATAGAACAAAACTAATACCCAATCAGAAGTTTAAAATATAATGTTCTTCTTTGCTCTAAAACATATTTCCATTGAATTTAATAATCATGTTTCTTATCATAGAAACAACAGAAAGGTATAATTTCAGAGGTTATATGTAGCTCTTTGATTGGATAAACAGTAGAGAAAGACAACTGGTCTGCCCTACCACAAGACAGCAGCATTTGCTGCCCCTTAGACTTGGAAAACTCCTTCCTGATCTCTGTGTGGCTCTCCATTCCCTTTAATAATGATCTCATGCTTCTATCAGAGAATGCTGCCCATTATGAAATAAATAATACCTTTTCCTTCCCATCTCTTTTTACTTTTGTTTTATGATCCTACCTTTTATTATTGTTCTATTTTGTCCCACTTGATATTTCTCTAGGTACCTTTCTGCGTTATAAATCAATAAAAACGATTTGTCTTTAAAAAAAAAAATAAAGACACCCTGTGTTCCACCTCAAGGTTTGACTGTGAGTTTCTGCTTTGATCCCCCACTGGGTGGAGCCTTTTAGAGGACCTCTGTGGCAGGCTCCCATTCTGTTGCTTCTCTTCAACTGCTACCAGTGTCTAATCTATTTGTCCTTGTGAATGAGAACTAAGCATTCTCTCTAGGGTCCTCCTTGTTATTCAGCTCCTTTTGGTCATGTATTTTAGTATGGTTATCCTATACTATGTGGCTAATAATTGCTTGTAAGTTATTATATATATATATATATATGTGTGTGTGTGTGTGTGTGTGTGTGTGTGTGTGTGTGAGTGATCTTTTCTGCTTATATCCATTTGCTTACAAATTTCAAAATTTCCTTGTTTTTAATAGCAGAGAAGTACCTCATTGCGTAAATGTGTCACAGTTTCTTTATCCACTCTTCAGCTGAGAGACATCTAGTTTGTTTCCAGATTCTGGCTATTACAAATAAAGCTGCTAGGGGAGAGGAATAAGGGAAAAATGGGAGGGAGGGAAGAATGGGAGGATACAAGGGATGGGATAACCATTGAGATGTAACAAGAATAAGTTAACTAAAAAAATAAAAAAGAGACAACCAACAACAAAACAAAACAAACAAACAAACAAACAAAAAACCAAATAGAGGTGCTATGAGCATAGTTGAGCAAATAGCTTGGTTGTATTGTGGAACACTTTCGGGTATATGCTCTGGAGTGGTATAGCTGGGTCTTGAGGTAGAACTATTTCAGATTTTCATAGACACTGCCAGATTGAGTTCCAAAGTGGTTGTACAAGTTTGCACTCCCAGCAGCAACGAAGGAGTGTTCCCCTTTCTCCACTTCCTAGCCAGCATGTGCTGTCACTTGATTTCTTGATCTTAGCCATTCTGATCAGTGTGAGGTGTAATCTCAGAGTCAGTTTGATTTGCCTTACCCTGATGACCAAGATACTGAGCATTTCTTTAAACTCATTGTCAAGAATCAAATGTCCATAATTACGTGGGTTTATTTCTGGGTCTTCAATTCAATATCATTGATCAACCAGTTGATTTCTATGCTAGTGCTCTATAGCACAGCTTGAGATCAGGGATTGAGGTACCTCCAGGAGAACTTTTCTTGAGGTCTTCAGTCTCATTTTTATTTACTTGTCTAAAGTGGCTTTTACAAGTACCAAATAAGCCACAATTGCCAGGAGCAGAATATAAATTTAAAGGATTTCAATTAATGAATAAGTAATGACACACTTAGATGTGCATGCTAACTTCCATCATTTCTGACACATTAAGGCTTAATTATTTTTATTTTTTACATATATGTTTATATTATGCCACATATATACAATAAACTACCTATAGCAAGAATAGCCACGACACAATCAGGAATTATGTAAATATTACATTCTTAGTGTTTTGGCTATTTATATTTGACAGCCTTGAAGAAAACATCTCTACTTATCTTTGTGCATCTAAAATTCTGAATTGTATAGAACTGTCTTACTTGTTTGAGGTTTTTTTGTTTTTCCGTATGTAGTTGAGAATTGTTGTTTTGAGGTCTGTAAAGAATTGTGATGGCATTTTCATGGGAATTGCGTTGAATCTGTAGATTGCTTTTGGTAAAATGGCAATTTTTACTATGTTAATACTACCAATCCATGAACATGGGAGATCTTTCTATTTCCTGATATATTCTTAAATTTATTTCTTCATAGACTTGAAGTTTTTTTTTTTTTCATACACATCTGCCAGTTGCTTGGTTAAGAGTTATACCAAGATACTTTATGTTTTTTGTTGCTATTGTGAAGGGTGTTTCCCTAATTTCTTTCTCAGCCTGTTTGTCTTTTGTATAAAGAAGGGTACTGATTTTTTTTAGTTGATTTTGTATCCAGACACTTTGCTGAAGGTATATATCAGCTGTAGGAGTTCCTTAGTAGAATTGTGGGGGCCACTAATATATACAATTTCTTCTTTCTTCCTGCTTTCCTTACTTATTAAAAATTTCTTTCACCTTTCTTCTTTCTTTCTTTCTTTCTTTCTTTCTTTCTTTCTTTCTTCCTTTCTTTCTTTCTTTCTAAGACAAGTTGTTTTCTGTGTATCCTTGGCTGTCCTGGAACTCATTATGTAGACCAGGTTGGCTTCAAACTCTGAGATCTGCCTGCATCTGCCTTGTGTGTAAATACTGGCATAAAAATATATGCCACTGTTCCTGGCCAAAAAATAACCATACAGAAATTAGTTGGAATAGAATAAGAGAGAACATTCATTTTGTGATATCAGATTATTTTGACATGCAAAATATAAGACAAAATTCAGAAAAACAAAAGTAACCAAGCAAAATCTTTAATGAACTTGCATATAAATAAGTTGACTCTACTAAAGAATGCCATAAAATTTCAGCTGTATGTATTTTTACATATGATAAATATAACTTTCTCTCTATGTGTATATATTTAGTATCCATAAGTGTAGTTTATCCCATGAAAAACATGTTATTCCAATACTGAGAAAACAAAGAAAATAATCATAAAAATTAAGAAATGAAGAGGAACACTTTGATATACACTGATGTAGATATTTAATTAAATTCAATATATGTTATTGACAAAATATTAAAGAAATGTATACTGGAGAGAATATTTGTAATATTTTACAGACTATTAATTTCTGTAGCTAATATTCTTAATTCTGATATATTGATTGTTTCTTTTCTTTTTTTAAGTTCAAGACCAAAGCATGCTCCTATTTGCCATTTGCATTAGATTTCAACAAATAGCTGTAGATCTTAGTCAATGCAACAAGGAAAGAATGCTATGAATCCCAAATGGATAAAGTTTGAAAGGGAAATATACAACCTATTTATTTTTGAAAATGTGGAATGTACATACATATGATGTGTTCATAGAAAAGTGCTAAATTATTAGTAAAATTAAAAATTTTAATAAATCAAAATGTATTATAAACATAGATTATTGGATTGTAAAATGTATATTTATATTCATTGATTAGTGTGACTTCCAGCCTTCATTGAAGTAAGCTTACTTTTGTAGCAGATGACAATCCACACGGAGGAGGTTCACAACTGGTCAACATGCAAATAATAAAAGGCTGTGGAGGACTCATTCCTAAATGAGATATCTATATCACACTCCTTTCCCCAAGGTTCAAGAATCTTCGTGGAAGCCATGGAAGAAAGGATTTAAAAGCCAGAGTAGAGGACTGGTGTGAAACAGTGTTTTCCACACATGAGAGGGCCATGTCACACATGATGTCACAGTGGCTGTGACTACAAATCTGGATCAGAATAAGATGAAAACAGTATAAATTTCCAGCACAAATTGTGGAGGGAATTTAGTATTTTCCACTCCTAGATGAGACGATCTTGGCAATCGATTACTTCTGGGAAAGACAGAGTTAGTTTTATATTGAGATATAATACAGACCCTGGTAAGCTGCCCATGCTCCAAAACCATACATATAATGGCAACACTAAGTGAACTTAGTGGGTTTTTAAAAAAAGAATTACTGAAGTGGAGAGAGAAAATAGTGAGGGAATATGAAAGAAGTTGGAGGGGAGGAAGTAGGGTGTACATAGATCAAAACATATATTCATGTGTGGAATTACCAAACAATAAATTATAATAAATAACAATGAAAGCACAGAATAATGTAGACTCAAAGTATTCTGTAAATAGGTGTGCATTGTTATATTTTCTTTTAAAGTATTTATTTTTATTATTATTAAGCATGTGTATATGTGGATATAAGTGCACATGAATATGTATTTGCTCAAAGAAACAAAAAAAAGGCTGTGAGATTTCCTGGAGCATGTAATACAGGCTGTATAGCGGCCTCCAGCATGGATTCTGGGAACTAAACTCAGGCCTACTAGAAAAGCAATATGTGCATTTAACAGCTAAACATCTTTCTAGCCAGAGATATATTCTTAATTTTTAGATTACAAGCAATGGTTATTCTGATTGTGTATATGATATATTAAGATATTGTTTTAAAAACATCAAGGAATTGTAAATTAATAGATATAGTAGTTAACACATATAGTGATTCACATATTATCATCATATATCATGTGTATTTATATATATGCATATATATATATATGTGTGTATATATATTTGAAGTTTGAGGTGACATAATATATATATATGTATATATTAAAACATCAATTACAGGATAGCTTTTTGAAGATGCGTCTCAGAATTCTCTCACAGATTTTTGATTAACTTCTTGCCACTAAAAATATTGAGTGAAAAAAATAGTAACATAAAATTGTGAGACATAGACACAGAGGGAGAAATGGTTTTGAAAGCATTTTCTTTTCAAGAACTAAAAGAGAGAGAGAGAGATGCATAAGAAATTTCCATTAATTATGATTACAGTCAAGTAAAAATTGTGAGGAATTTTGTTTTTCATTTCTCTTTGTGTTGAGTGTGTGTGTGTGTGTGTGTGTGTGTGTGTACTTGCCTGTGGATGCTAATGTGTGTTCCCATGTATGTGTATGTCGGTGGAAGCTCAAGCTTATGTATCATTTCTCAAGAGCCATTTTCTTTGATTTTGAAGATAGATCTCTTACAGGACCTCAGTCACACTGCTGTGTCTTGGCTGTTGGGGCAGGATTCAGTCTGGATTTTTTTTTTTCATCGTAGCACTTCAGTTGCAGCTGCACACCAGAACACCAAGCAAACAATCCTCCCCTAATAAAACAAAGAAAAATAAAGAGGAATATCTACATACAAACAAATCCAATGAAACACAAAACTAGAAATAATAATATAATGCAATATACCAGAAAGATTTTTTAAATGCTCAAACAAAACAACAAAGACCAAAAAAACAAAAACAAAAACAAAAACAAAAAACAAAAAACAAACAAAACAAAACAAAAAAACCTCTCCTAAAATAGTATTGCATTTACTTTTTGTTGGTCGTGTACTGCAGGCCATGGAGCCAGCCCTTAAGTGTGGTTTGGAGGCCCAGTGAGATGCCCTTGGTACCAAGCTTCTTGTTGGTGACAGACAAATAAATCAATAATCTAGCTTACTGTAACTTACTGTTCTTTTGTGATTTTTTTCACTCTTTGCAGATAACTGGTTGTAATTAGAAAACAAAAATTTTCTCCACACATTTCATTACCAAGATCAAAAGAATATTTTCACAACATGACTATGTAAATTTCCTTGCAAATTAATGCTTATTGGAAGATCAAAGAGTTACGAATGTTCTCTGATTATAACACCAAAGCTAATCACTCTGGAGTCATGTTCTAAATCTCTATATTGTAGAACACTCATCTCAGCATTTAATTCCGTACTTGAATTTTCATATACTTTGCCATTTCTGGGTATTATTAATTTCTGAGTAACCAGAACACTTAAAATTAAATGTCAAAAATAACATTCATAAGCACTAAAGGATAACCGTAAGAAAATGTACCCTGGAATTCAGAACATTTATATCATTCTGGGGAAATGATCCATTACAGTTGACAGGACCTACTCAGCTGAGAGCATTTGGGCAGTCTGCTCCAAATGACACTGTTGGAAACACTGCTTTCAATCATTCACTTACAGGGTGTTGTATTTCCCTGATTATAGGATTCTTATGGGTTATGGGAAACACAATTTATAAATATATGCCAGAAAAAATTATTAAATGAAGTACATTGAAAAGCCAAGGTCTGTCATATCAATTTGTTACCAACCAGCTCTTTACAGACTGAATATTGATAATTGAAGACAGACTTCCTTCTCTGTAGTCTTAGAGGGGTTCAGGTTTAAAAGACCAGGTAAAGATTTATTGGAAGAACAAAGGCACTATTGACTACTGAATACTAGATTAACAGATATCAAAGGTTAATATCTGCTATTTGATTGACCTAACAATAGTGTAAAAATTTATGAATACAAAGTCAAGATCTCACTCACGGAAAGAATAAAGATTTTAAAATTATAGAAATATTGACAATTGTTTTTAAGCAGAAAGTGGAGTCTAGCAGCCAAACTCTGGGCAGAGCATAGGAAGTCCCAGGATGGGCCTGGGTTGGGGGTGAGGGGATAGAAGGACCCAGAGGGGACAGGAGCTTCAAAAAGAAGTCTAACAAAGGCAAAAAATCTAGTCCTGGGGGCGGGGGTGGGGGGCGACGGAGACTGATGCACCAAACAAGGACCATGTATGGAGAGGTCTAGGTCCCTCACTCAGGCATAGCTGATGGGCAGCTCAGTCTCCATGTGGGTCCTTTAGTAAGGGAAGCTGGAGCTGTCCCTGCCATAGACTCTGTGTTGCCTTCACTTTCTCCTGCTGGGGTGCCTTACCATGCCACAGAGGAAGAGGATGCAGGCTGTCCTGATGAGACTCGATAGGCTGTGGTCAGTTGAGCCAGGAGAAGGGCTCCCTATCTTGGTGGACTAGGGAAGGGGAGTAGAGGAGGAGGAAGGAGGATGGGACCAGGAGGAAATGAGGGGTGACCCTACAGTTAGAATGTAAAGCAAATAAAAAGTTTAAAGTAAATCAAAATAAAAAAAAGAAATACTGATAATTTAGTATGTTTTAAAGCGGTAATTGTAGGAGCTGGAGGGATGGCTCAGTAGGTAAGGATGAAGACGACTTTTTTTCAGAGGACCCATGTTAGGTTAGAATTCATGCCAGTGCCTCACAATGACCTGCAAATGGAGATACAGGGGCTCTGACTCCCTCCTTTAGATTACTTAGGCACAGGTACTCACAGGTGTGTACATACACTGAACCATAATTGCAAACAAAATGAAATATTGAGAAACTATAAATGAAGATGTTTACTAGCTTCACATCAAAGCTGGAAAGAATATATGCGGCTTTCTTTCTTTAAGCTGGAATCGTGCAACAGTCTAATTTATATATGTTTTATATGAAAAACACATCACTCCCTCTCCAATGTTTAAAGACCGGGTTTTACTCTGTATTTCAGGCTACCTGGAAATCACTGTAGAGCCTAGGCTGGCTTTGAGCCCCTGGCAATCTCCCTACCTCAGCCTTCCAGGTACTGAGTTTAGGTGTGACCCAGAATATTTTCATTAAAATATATTTACTGTGTATAACTGATGGGTTATTGCAAGTGTGAGTGGCTACGTTTCTGTACATTTTCTTGGACAGTTTATACTTTTATAGACATGCTTCAGGAAATCAAATAAAAGCCTCAAACTGACAAATATATCATTAATAATTTTTAGAATGTTATTATATGTAAAAATAGCAGCACTATTAAGATTTTAGTAAAACTCTTTGAGAATATCAAATCATTCATTATTATACTTAGAAAAGGTACGTTATAGTTATTATTTATAAAAGAATGGGAGTATGAAGTATTAGTGCAATGTGAGTAATTTAATCTAAAGAATACAATAATTTTACTTAATTTAATACATGCGTCATTGGCTAAACATCTTATTATTAGTTTAGTTTTGTACAATATTACTTCACAAAATACTCTGTCCCAGAATCCCTCACAACAATGGCTGGGGGAATAAAAAAGAAAAAAGAGCAAATGATTATGATAGTAAAGGCATTCTTGGGACTCTAGATGAGAGAAGCATGGGAGAATGACAAAGTAGAAGGATCCAGAGGGTCTTAGAAACCTACAACAAGAAGAACCTCATGATAGGCAGATTTGGGCCCAGGGGTCCTGCTCAAACTATGGTACCAGCCAAGGACAATACAGGATGTAAACTTCAAACCCCTACCCAGATCTAGCCAATGGACAGGACATTCTCCACAGTTGAGTGGAGAGTGGGGACTAACTTTCACACGAACTCTGGTGCCCCATATTTGACCACGTCTCCGGAATGGGGAGACCTGGTGGCACTCAGAGGAAGGATAACAGGCTACCAAGAAGAGACTTGATACCCTATGAACATATACAGGGGGAGGTAATCCCCCTCAGGAACAGTCATAGGGGAGGGGAATAAGGGGAAAATGAGAGGGAGGGAGGAATGGGAGGAAACAAGAGAGGGGATAACCATTGAGATGTAATATGAATAAATTAATAAAATAAAATTTAAAAAAGGCATTCAATGTTAGTTTTGCCAAGAAAGTTGAACTACAGAATCTTTGTTAGTCCTAAGTACATCATTTCATAATCTTAATTTCACTCCCTTTCTGCACACTGACAAGAAAGACACCTACCATATAACATTAATTATATGAAGGAAGGGTGATGGGACAAGGAGACAGCCACTAGCATCTAATGACGAGGAGGCTAAGGCTGTCCAGTACATGCTCCTCAGGACATAGAATACAAAACTCGTTACCAGAGAGTCAAGTGGAAGAATGAGTAATCCAATGTCATGTGACCTAATCAACTGAGACCCTTACTTGAGAACTGTTAGTAGTACTCAAGACAACGTCTAACCAACTGGTCCTGGTTAGGTATAGTTAGCCATTGGATATTGATTTGGCAAATTCAGGAATACGTCATGTGCCTTGAAATGTAGAAGGGTCGATAGTGCAGAACTGAACAACAACAACAAAGAACAAAACCAAGCCGATCAACCACCACATCGAAACGTTTCAGACAAACAGTGAGAGCTTGGGGGATACAGAGTTGGCTCAGTACTTAAGAGCACGTTTTACTCTTGCAGAAGATGTGGGTTCCCAGAACCCTCCTGGTCGCTTACAAACATCGTACTTACATCCTATGGTCTCCAAAGAGCTCTTCTGGCCTTGGCAGCACCAGGCAAGCTCACTGTGCGTATGGGTAAATGCAGGCAAAACACTTATAACACATAAAAATTAAAATAATGAATTTAATTTTTTTAAGTTTTTTTTTAATCTTTTCAGTGAGAGAGCTGGAGAGACAGTCCAGAAGTTAAGAGTAACTTTTGCTCTTCTCTCCAGAAGACTAAGTTTGTTTCTCAGAACCTATATGGCTGCTCACAAGCACGTTAACTCCAGCTCCAGGAAATCTGGCGCCCTCTTCTGGCCTTTATGTGCACCACCGTCTGTTTAAAAGTAAACATGAGATAAGCTGGGCATGATGTCACACCGTACAAATCCATTCCTTGAAAGTCTGAGATAAGACCATGGATTTATGACATGCATTGGCTACATAGAGAGTCCTTTACTCAAAAATATGAATTAAATTAAAGTAACTAAGTAATAAAAAAAATGGAGTGGAGACATTGAAAGAGCCTTTGAAGATGGGAGAGCTACCGAGTTTGTGTACTTCTAGGTCTTCCAATGGTACCCTAGTCCTCTACAGAACATTGTTTGTTATTCAGACTTCTTGGTGTCTGTCTCACGAGCCAGTGTATTTCCTTTTAAAGTCTGAGTGAATAATTTGTTACTTGTGTCTGAGAAAACTGTCAGTGTGAGGGATGCACAGTTCGAGGAGGCTGTGAGTATCCCATCGGCCGATCTGAAGTGCTAAGAGCTTTTCTTACAAAGGAGCAAAGCACTTGGTTAAATAGGCTATTTGACACACAGCTTGAGGGCAAAGAGATGGACAGCCTTGAGAAACTTGAGAAAATGTCAACATTGCTGGAGTCCTGACGTTCTCACCAAGACTGGAACACTTATAACATCCTCAGACAAGTTGTACTTCCTATCAGCACAAGTATTCAGTTTTCCCTTACCCATGCTATTGAGGTGTAACCTACCTGTGTGAAAGGTGAATTTCAATTAGTTAAAAAATATATATTGTCACAGTAGTATGGTCAAAATACACAGTATGTCTGTCATAATAAAAATGATTTTTATTATAGCAAAATTCCCCTTATTCCAAAATTGATTTGCTTTCTGCCACAATAGATTAGATTTATCTTGTTCTAGATGCCTCCATGAACAGAACAGCACAGTGCACATTATTGTAGCCAGCTTCATTTTCACAGAAAACTGCATTTTGATCTTGTATGATATCGTTGGCGCATGTCTAGCATTGATTTCCCCTCTTTGTAAAAAAAAAAAAATACCATAAATTGCTTCCCAGTCACCAGCTAATCAAATTTAGACTCCTTTCTGACTTGTAGCTTTTAGAGTCAAACTTCTACAAATAATCTCCATGAATATTGCTTTTCAAACTCAATTTTCCAATGTTCTATTATAAGAATTTTCACGCAGACAAAATTATTGCATGTCTATATAGTCACTGGTCTAATCCTGTTACTAATGTGTTACTAAAATGGACTTATCATTGCCTACCAATCCACTTTATTATTTTGTATAATTTCAAACTAATCTATAATATCAAATAAAATCATTATAAATATTTGGTATGTATATTATTTAGATATATTTCCATGTTTATTTGCAATCTTTCTTTGAGAATCAAACTGAAGTAATATGTATGAGCATGATGTGCATGTTCTAATGGATTTTGCCAAAACTATGTAGCGTGTGGTTCATTACCATCACCTAGAATGTCTGAGCCTGCAATTTCCTATGGTAGCCACAGTTAGTGGTATCTTTTCAGAGTCTTTCCACCAGAGACTTTTTTTTTTGCTTTAAGTAAATACAGATAAACGATTCAGAAAACACAAAAGAGAACCCAAAAACCCTTTACACTGCAAAAATGATTTTTGATAGTTGCATGTTATTAGTTTATATGTATAAGTGTTTTCCCTTTATGTATCTCTGTGCGTTATGTGCCTGCTTGGTACAGGATGAGGCCAGAAGAGGGTGCCAGAACAAACCGGCTTTATAGATGACTATGGCACCAAGTGAGTGCTAGGTATTGATTTTGGATCCCATACAAAACAGTAAGTTCTCTTAGTTGCTGAGGTATCTCTATAGTCAGACAGTTGCCTGTGTCTCATCATGGGCCCATTCCTTTTGAGTACTGAGTGTTCGTTCTTTCAAAGCACTGCCACACAAAGCTTTGTACCTGTCACTTCAGTGATGGTCATCCCTTCCTTCCAAATGTAGATGATCGCCAAAATCACTTTTTACATGTGGTATATAGGCATATATTTTTATTTAGGTAATTATCCAGAGATGAAATCTTTGTTTCATAGGAAAGAAACTGTTAGCTTGATAATGATTATTAGCTTTTTCATAGGGAAAAATTTGTTAGCTTGATTACTTTCTTTCAGTGCTCATGGCAGCTCTTTCCACCACTGTTAGGAGACTCGGTACTTACTCTATGTCCTGAAGCATGTTTGGTAATATTTGCAGTAATGTGTAACATTTTAAATTTGTTATGTACAATGCTTTCTTTTGTCATTTTTAAAACTTAGCTTTCTGCTTCCTGTACTATTATTAGATCCTTGCATTATGTGAAAAACAACAACAACAACAACAACAACCAAAAACAAAAGCTGCTAGCAGGATAGTTGATATTATTTTGAGAACATGTGAATTATTTAAATATGTTTTTATTTCATGAATATAGTATGTATCTCAATTAAGTGTTAAATGTTTTCTCTGTATATATAATTAAGGTACAAAACATGGTATTTCAATGCACTGACATTTTTATTGTATCTTCAGTTATTTTATTTCATTTATTTTTATTTTTTAACATTTTTCATTTTTACATATACATTTATATTATTACACATATATACACACATATATAAACTACCCATAGCAAGAATGACCATGACACAATTAGAAATTATATAAATGTTATATTCTTAGTGTTTTGGCTATTTTTTTTTACATAAAGTGAAATTACTAGCATAGTCAAGGATATTAGATTGCTTCTCATCTTGTATAATTATCTTTCTCTTTAAATTTTCATTATTCATTTATTTTTCTTGTTTACTTTTTCCTTGGAAATATATTTTTCAAACAATGTATTCTGATCACGAGTTATCTGCTCCCTTCTCCCAGATCCTTCCCACATCCCCCACCCATCAAATAAACTACATCTTTCTCTCTCCTCAGAAAATCACAGGCAAACAACAATAACAAAACAACAAGGAAAACAGAATTAAGAAAAATAAAGCACAAAAACCAAACACACACTCATAAAAACACAAAATCAGAAACCATAATATGTAAGGAAAAGATCAGTAAGATAAAAAAATGTCCTGGGGGAACTCAGAGGAAGGATAGCAGGTTACCAGGAAGAGACTTGGATACCCTATGAGCATATACAGGGGGAGGAGGTCCCCCTCAGTCACAGTCATAGGGGAGGGGGATAGGGGGAAAGCAGGAGGGAGGGAGGAATGGGAGGATACAAGGGACGGGATAACAATTGAGATGTAATATGAACAAATTAATAAAATATACTTAAAAAAAGAAAAATAAAGCACAAAAACCAAACATGCACTCAGAAAAACACAAAATCAGAAACCATAATATATAAGGAAAATATTAGTAAGATAAAAAATGTCCAAACACAGGATTATGAGACAAAAAGAAATCTACGAAATACTACTGAGTTCATTTTCTGTTGGTCATCTACTGTGAGTTATAGGCCTTACTCATAAGAATGGTTAAGACAGCCAATAAGATTCTGTTAGAGAAACCTATCTTTGCTTTGCAACTGTGATCAAATAAAGTTAGCTTCTTGGTTAGGGATGTCCACTTCTGCCTCTCAGAGCTAGGCTCCCATCTAGCTTTGACCTGTGCTGGCTTTATGCATGCTGCCACAGTCTCTCTAAGTTCATATGTGTCTCACACTGTTGTGTCTGACAGATACTGTTTCATCGGTGTCTTCCATGACCACTGGATCTCACAATTTCTCTGCCTTGTTCTTCTCATATTCCTAAATGAGAATTCTTTATCAAATCCTTTCTCTCAGGGATTAGAGCACTGAGTGTCCCAAAGACCAACACTCTCCGTGTATTTTCCGGTTATGTATTAGTCCCCGTTCACTTCTCCTCTTCTGTTTCCACTCATCTGAGCTGAAATAGAACGGTTTCACTTTCCTTCACCTCTTTCTCCTTTTAGCCCCTGTAAGGTATATGTTCTTTAGTCCTTCCATGGTCCCTCTCATTGTGATAGCCTTCTTTTCTTTTATTACTATTATTACACACACACACACACACACACACGTGCATGCCCAAGCATATAAGTACAGCCTACTGAGTCTGTTTCAGTTGTGTGTATGTACATACAGCCTAAAAGGGGCCATATTCTCTGTGGGAGGCTGATTTCCCATGGATGCTGACACTGTTCCAGTTTTGTTTTCAGTCACCTCTAGGAGAGACTGTTTCATGGGGGCACTTTCTAGTATCCTTACTCTTAACAATCTTTCTGCCTCCCCTTCCCTGATGATATCTAAGCCACAGTTGTGGGAGCTGTGGTCTAGATGTATCCATTCGACGTGGGCACCCCACCATCAATTGATCTCTTTTATGTGGCACGGGTAACAACTGTCTCTCCTGGCCCCATTTCTTAGCAGTCACTTTAAGCTTTCAGAGTTTAAGTCTTTCAAGAAAGATTTCACTTCTGGTATGACTGATTTTACTTAATCTAGTAACCTATAGAATTATCCACATTGTCCCAAATGGTAAGATATTCTTATTCATAAGGTTGAATAATATTGCATTATATATACAAATTAAACCATGTATCCATGATTCTGGGAAGAGTTTTGTGTTGTACATTGGCTTTCTGCAGCTCACGTACAGATTCTTTTCTGGTCTCTAGAATTTTGTGACTCATAAAACTATTTCGAAACGCATTATCTTTCTCATGTTTCTTATACTAACTGTGAGAATTTTAAAGCAATGAATTTATATGCTGTCAGAATATTAAGAGAATTGAAAATGGTCTAATTATTAATTAATCTTTATTATAGTTTAGAACAAATGGGGAAAAAAACCTGAATTTCCCTAAAGCAAAAACACAGCCAAAGGAACAGTTATCGGAAACATATATTCAAGTATTTTCCAACATCGGTTATTATGGTTTGGAAATAGTCAGAGCTTGTTAATGCCTATTGAACACTAGAGAAGGAATACTGTGAGTAATTTTGTGTGTTTCACATTGAGAAGAAAAGGACATTAAACACCTAAGCCAATTTTCTTCAAGGCATTCAAAATTAGATGACATATATGAAGTATATTGCTTATTTTACACTTTTATTTTCCTTTAACTGCAAAATAACCTCTACTGTATGCTTATATCATTAGTGACCCATGAATATCAGAGAATAAGGAGGAGGGATTTCATCTCCCCACACTTCTTTAGTCTTTATGTCCTAAGGAAAATGTCTAACTCAAATAATAAAGCAGCTATTTAGATATCACAGTTTTGAATAAAACATATATTATGTTCACATCAGTACATTTTCATGATAAGCTCCTCATTTTCTATGATGCCTAGAAAAGAATGATTAGCTGGTCTTTCTTTTTGTTTATTAGCTCCCTGAAAATATTAGACATGTGAAATGAAAAGTGGTTTGGTACTCTGCTTTGAAATTCACTTGAAATGAACACCAGCGTGGCAGGTCCATCACTCTGGGATCACATCTGCGTGTAATTTTTGTGAAGATCAGTAGCAGTACTCAAAATAGCCTGGCATATTTCACTTGGATATACTGTTTTATCTGAAGTCTTAATGAAGCCACTCAGCTGCTTAGATCAATCAAAAATTTGTTTAATTCAGAAAGAAAAATAGATGTAGATTTTCTGAGTCTGTTAGCCAAGACAGCAAGTCTACTAAATGTACTTATGTAGATGTGTGTGTATGGTGGGTGCAGTGTGTATGTAAAACACAGTAAATAAAAAGGAAAAATTAAAAAACAGTAGATTTATATACACTGAGCAACATAATCCAGAATCAAAATTAAATTACCTTTTTAATCTTCCAGTAGCTCTGCTTTTATTTTTACTTCAAAACAAACACATGTGCATATTGAAAAAAAAAAACCAACTAAACAAACTGTGATTATGTGTGGAGCTGATTGCATTGTATTTTGTCTCTCTCACAAGCTCCTGCTTCCTGTCTCTTTTCTACAGTAACATTTGTAATGCTCATAGCTGGCAGAAATTCCAAAAGGGAAGAGTTATCATGTCCTTGTCTATGGATACCAGTACATGACTTACTTCATATATGCTCTTATTTCAAACAAAGCACAAACTGTTTGGGAGAAGTTGTTATCAAAACAACCTCTTCACATTTTCTTTTCTTTCATATTAGCTGCAAACTGAATTCAGAGATTACACGTATGGTAACATTGTGGCCATTATTTCAGAGTCACATCACCAGAGATTTGTTTGATTCTAGCATTAAGCCTTAAAATAAGTGGAACCCTTTGGCACTGTGATATGCGATAGGGCTACACTAAAATCGATAAGGAAATTTAATTGTTAAGAAACATGAGAAGATTAAAATTAACTTAAAAAAAATAACCTAAAAGCACTATACAGCTCGACCTTCTCTTCAGGAATTTACACACTATCTTCATGGTATACAGAATAGAGAGGTAGAGGCTACTATATAGCACAGTAAGTGGAAAATATTTTATAGACAAATTAATATCCATTGTATTCTGACAATCAGAAGATAAATGATAATGCTAGTATTTCTTCCATTTATTAAAAGTAGAGACCCAGAGAGATGGCTCAGTCAGTAAATCTCATACTAGGGTCAGATGGTGGAGCGGGAGGTCCCCTTCTGTCAGGGGTCTAGGGGAGGAGAATAGAGTGGAAGAGGGAGTTGTGGGAATGGGAAGCAACAAGGGAGGGGCATAATAATTGGGACATAATCTGAATAAATCATAACAAATAAAAATGTAAAACAAGTATCTGGATCTGAGTCCAAGTGCTCAGAGCCAATGTAAAAAGCTGAGCATGATATACACCTGTAATCTCAGCTCTGGAAAAGTAGAGACAAGAGGAGCCCTGGGGCACAGGGACAGGCAGCTTAGTGCAATCAGTGAGCTTTGTTCAGTGAGAGACTCTGTCACAATAAGTAAGACGGAGAGCAACCGAGGAAGATACATGGTGTGAAAATCTGGCATGCGGTGCTACACACACACACACACATACACACACACACACACACCTGTTCACACACACACGTCCACACAAACATAAAAATTAAATAATAAATTTAACCTGTGTATAGATAAAGTGACATGCAAAATTTCATAAGATCTACAATTCTTTTTGAGTATGGAAAGCGGCTGCATGAAAGGCAAATAAGAGAACATTATAAAACAGCCATCTTGTGGGTATATGTATTTACTGCTTTATAAAACGATTAGAACACTTACAATTGTTTTTTCTTTTTTTGTGGTGGTAAATAATGTTGTTCACTTAAGTGAATGTTATGAGTAGATTATTAGAAAATAGATCCAAGCCTTACATTTTTAGACCTGGGATAATAGTAAGAAGACCGGGAAGTTGTCTGTCACTGGGTACAATACTAGAAACAGTAAGGAAAGATAACTTGGTTGCTATGGAACAGAATAGGCATATAATAATTGATTATGGATTTCCTAACACTTAGAAAAGAAATTTAAATGTGCTTAATGTTAGTAAACTTTAAATAGATGGCTAAGTTATTTGTGTTAAGTGATCATTCCCCAATGTATTCATGAATCAAAATGTTATATTGTACCTCATAATACATAAAATAGTCAATGCTAGTAAAAATTGGAAAGGTAAAGAATTTTTAAAATTTTTATTTATTTATTCATTCATATTACATCTCAATTGTTATCCCATCCCTTCTATCATCCCATTCCTCCATCCCTCCTACTGTCACCCTATTCCCCTCTCCTATGACTGTAACTGTGGAGGACCTCCTCCCTCTGTATATGATCATAGGGTATCAAAGTCTCTTCTTGGTAGCCTGCTATTTTTCCTCTGAGTGCCACTGGGCTTCCCCATCAAGGAGCCATGGTCAAATATGGGGCACCAGAGTTCATGTGAAAGTCAGTCCCCCTTTTCACTCATCTGTAGAGAATGTCCTGTCCTTTGGCTAGATCTGGGTAGGGGTTCAATGTTTACTGCATATATTGTCCTTTTTTTGGTGCCATAGTTTGTGCAGAACTCCTGGGCCCAGATCTGCCGCTCATAATGTTCTACTTGTAGATTTCTAGGACCCTCTGGATCCTCCTATTTCCCCATTCTCCCATGCTTCTCTCAGCTAGAGTCCAAATAGGATGTCCTCTCATCTATTCCACTTTCTTGGTAGGTGAAGATTTTCATGGGACCTGGCCCTTGGGCTTAGTGTCTAGTTATAAGTGAGTATATACCACTTCTTTCTGCTTCTGGGTTAACTCACTCATTATGATCATTTCTACCTCAATCCATTTGTCCACAAATTTCAGGAATTCTTTGTTTTCAATAGCTGAGTAGTATTCCATAGTGTAAATGTACCACAGTTTCTTTATCCATTCTTCTACTGAGGGACACTTAGGCTGTTTCCATGTTCTGGCTATTACGAACAAGGTCGCTATGAACATGGTTGAGCAAATCTCCTTGTTGTGTGCTGGAGCATCTTCTGGGTATATTCCAAGGAGTGGAATAGCTAGGTCTTGAGGAAGCTCTATTCCCATTTTCTGAGATAGCACCAGATAGATTTCCACAGTGGCTGTACTAGTTTGCATTCCCACCAGTAATGAAGGAGTGTTCCTCTTTCTCCACATCCTCCCCAGCATGAGGTGCCACTTGAATTTTTTATCTTAGCCAATCCGATGGGTGTAAAATGGAATCTCAGTGTCGTTTTGATTTGCATTTCTTTGATGACTAAAGATGTTGAGCATTTCTTTAAATGTTTCTCAGACATTTGATATTCTTCCGTTGAGAATTGTCTGTTTAGTTCTGAGCCCCATTTCTCAATTGGGTTATTTGGTTTGGTGGTGTTTAATTTCTTGAGTTCTTTATATATTTTGGATATTAGACCTTTGTCCGATGTAGGTTGGTGAAGATCTTAGTAAAGGTAAAGAATTTAATAAAGGAAGTGAGCGAAGTGGTTTACAAACCAGTTGAAATATTTTATCATTCTACAAAGGCATATGAATCTCCCAATCCTTTTCTCTCTGTATAAAAAAGACTCTGATTTATGTCTTCAATTTTCACATTCTTGTAAGTGTGTAATATTACCCAATGTTTTTAGTATTATTTTAAAATAAATAATTTTTCAAATTTGTATTAATTTTAATTCATATATTTTATTTGATAAAATGTTTTTTTCATTTAAAACATAGGTTGTTTGATTTCTTTTCATTGCCTCTTAAGTTGATTTTTACATAGCTTCAGGTTTTTTCTTTTACGATTTCATATATATATATATATATATATATATATATATATATATAATTAAGTTTGATTACTGCAATATCTACTCTCACTTTATTCTCTCCCACTCCTCCCACTCACTCATGCTTGCTAGTCTTTTCCCCACATTCATGTCTTTTAGTTTGTTCTTGTGACCCACTGAGTTTAACCATGACTGGCTGTGTGGCATTGTTGGCACTTTATGAGTTATTTAATTATAAAATACTTGTACTCTCTGCTGCATGGCAGTTAAATCTCCTCACAGTGCTTTATGAAGAAAGAAAGTAGTTTTAGGACCAAATCCATTTTGGTGTTCTGTGAATGTTGCATTTTGGAAATATCCTAAAAATCTCACTGAAACTCCCTTTAACAAATTGTTTCCTTCTTTACATCCAAATTTAGTAATTAAATTCACTTTTGATTGTGGATATACAATTGTTTCAAAAGTATTAAAAAGCAATTGTCTACCAAATTGTCTTTGCTCAACATGAGTTGCCTATACACGAGTTGCTCTTTGTCGAGATTCATTTCCACTCCTTTCCTTTCTCTATTGTTATGATGATAAACTCTTCCTATTGCTGTCATCTCTGTGACAGTTTTAGTGTGTTGTTTTTCGTTTTTGGCCTTCAGTTTGTTGTTTTGCTGTGCTTGCTGCTGCTGTTGTTGCTGTTGTTGCTGCTGCTGTCTCTCTGCCAAATGCCCTTGAACCTTAGCTACACCTATCCCATTTGCCCTGCCTAAGTGTGTCGGTATTTTGTTGTTCAAACAGGAACAAGGTTTTAGGCAAGGTTACAAACATTTTGGGTTATGTGAGTCTGCTCACTTGGGCAGAACAGATCAACCTCAAACATACAGGGATTTAACAAGTTAGGAAAAAGAGAAAATTAATTTTCTCCAGGGAAAGGCCACTTAATTGGTTATCCAATACCAAATGGTCAGTCCTAGAAACATACACATGAGCAAGACTACATGAACTCATTTGGGTTTAATACATAAGTGTAATATACATGTGTGAATAACAAATAAAAATATGTGATGGATCTGAGAGAGTATAAACTATGTGATGGGCTGGAGGAAGAAGGAGAGGGGACAATGATGTAATTATATTTGAATTAAAAGTAAAGTAAAATATTAAAAATTTACAGAGCTTTTGTGTGTGTGTGTGTGTGTGTGTGTGTGTGTGGTTGGAAAATGATAGTGGTGTGGAAGACAACCTTCTGCCATTCTAATATCTTTCTGAACTTGGAGAAGGAAAATTGAAAGTATTGATCCCTAGAAGTCCCTGTTGTTTCCAAAGTTCTGGCTTCCATTGACGGCTGTGTTATTGACCCAAAATCTACAAAAGTCTCTCAAATACTAAAACACGGTAGGGTGTCTAAATTTGGTAGTTTGGTTTAGAATTACATCGTAGGTTAAGAAAGTACTTTTTTCTCTTGGCTAAATGTACCTCAAAGTGTCTTTTGGGACAAAAATGTTGAGATAATTTGGTAATGAAAATTGTAATAAAATGGATATGAATTTTTAGACTGTTCCCTTTGGAGAGCATACAAAACAAGGGTTTTGTATTGTTATTTTCATACATGTGTATCATTATGATTTGTTTCTATTTGTCCACTGTATATGCATAAGAATATATATATATGTTCTTTGCCTGTAGGCAAATATGTTTTTGCTGTGTGTTTAAAAGATAAATACCATATATGAATTCCATGTGTAAGAGATAAGATCCACATGGGTGTCTGTTCAGAGCACCCTTGCGTATGTCTAGATCGGGAAGTATTTCACTTGTCTAGGTCTGCTGCATTCTGCTTAATACTAGAACCTTCATTTCCAACCATTTTACTTTAAGCTCCAATTTACTTTATCCCATGAAGTCTAACTAAAGGTACACTGTGCACATACACCATAATTTATACTTTCTTTACACATTTATCTGTGCATGGACATTTCACTCATTTTCTTTTTTAATGTGTTGTGAACACATACCTCCATGATTCACTGACTAAGATTCCTTTGAAAGTGATTTAGTTCTATAATATAAGTGTTTTAGTCTTTGGAAATTGTCAATACTGCTTTGAATAGTAACTATATTTGCTTGTATCACTGCCAAAATGCTTAACGGTTCCTTTAATCCCAGTCTTCAGTCCATGAAGTTTCACTTTTTTTCCCTTTGTTTTTTTTTTTTTAATCATGATAACTATTCTGATTGTGGTAAGTTGGAATTCAAACACATTTATAATTTACATTTCTCTGATGGCAAGACATGTTGATCTCTTAAAAAATATTTATTTGTCATCTGGGCTTCTTAGTTTGACAACTCTCTGCTTAGCTGTGGTGCTGTTTAGTTGGATAGTTGACTTGTAGGGATTTGGTATGGGTATTTAATTTTAAGTCAGTAATATAATATGGATGTCAAGCTTCATTTGATTGTATCATTGGCAAATTTTTTTTACTGTTGTACATGTAGTTTATTCCTTCTGGTGATTTTCTCCTCAAATACCCAGAAGCTTTTTAATAGATAGAGATTTTATTTATCAATCATTACAATATTTTCCTGAGTTATTGGAGTCTGTTTGGAATACCTTTGCCTATTTACAGATCTTGAAGTATTTCACATATTTTCCTCTAGTCATTTCAATTTCATGTATTACATTGACATCTTTGATAAATTTTGATTTGATTTTGTACGGGGTGATGGAAGGAAACTATATTATTCTTCTGCCTGTAGACATCTGAATGCTCCAGGACCATTTGTTAAAAGGGGTAGTATCATTTTAATGTCTGATTTGTGCAACGTTGTCATGAATCAAATGGATGATTTAGTGATGTGAATATGGTATTAAGTCATCTACTGTTACCATAGTATATATGGAATACATCATTTTGTCTACTACAATTTATTTTCTGAAATCAAATATCTATTCTGCATATATTTACCATTGTTATATCATCATCATAGATTTTTTCCCTTTAAAAATATATGGCCACTAACTTCCATTATCTCTTTTGACTAGTTGTAACTGGAAATTTACATTATCAGGTATAAGTATGTCTTACTTTGGTTGGCTAGGCTTCTATTTGCTTGGAATACTGAGATCTTGTTTTTCACCAGTCTCTGTGTGTATCTTTATTGGTGAGGTGCACTTATTGTAGACAAAAAAATATTGCATCTTTTTTTTTAAGCTCAATCAGCCTCTTTGCTTTCTTAGGATAAACAATTAAGTTCACTGAAATTTGAGATAATTATTGAGATAGGCTTGCTGATTTACTGTGCTAAAGATGATCAGTTCTTTTCTTCTTAACACTTGTTAAACTATTTTACAAAATTTATTCTTATATTTAACTAAGAATTCTTTTATTTATTATTTATTTATTATAATTTATTCAGATTACATGCCCATTTTTATCCACTGACTTGTATCTTTTCATTCCCAGCCCCCCTTCCTGTTTTGCCCTATTCCCCTCCCCTAGACCTTGGACAGAAGAGGACCTCCTCCCCTACCATGCAGCCTATCAGGTTTCAACCTGCTTCCCCTTTCTCTGTGTGCTGCCTGTCCTCCCCACCAAGGGGAAGTGACTGAATTTGGGGGCACCAAAGCCGTTGACATGAACTGTGATGCAAAATTATTTATTTTTCAGTGATTTCCATGATGGTGGCTGTATTCCTTTTCTGTGTGTAGGAATCTGCATACTACCTTCATTAACAGTGAACTTCTAGGCATGAATTGATAGTTCGTGCTTTGCTTGAAAAGTATTTACTTCTCAGTGAATTTTAAGCCACTTGCAGGTGGCATTGCAAGATATAGCAATCTCGACAGTCAATTATTTATGCCCTTGAACTGAAATCTATTATTCTATGATTTCCTGAGTTGTAGAGTTTTTTTTTTTTTTTTTTTTTTTTTTTTTTTTTTTTTTTTTGCTGATTATCTGTTATTGTTCTGCTATGTCTGCTTTTGTGTGTTGGTTGTGGCTTTTTCCCCTTAATTTTTAATACTTTTGTTTTTAGTTTTGGCAACTTGATAATCATGCATAATGTGAAGGTTATTCTCCGGTCATGTCTATTCTGGGTTCAAAATATTCCTTTGGTGAAATGGTCATTGGCCATCCCACATTTGGAAACATTTCTAACTTCACGAATGGATTTCCTAGGCCTTTAGTTTTTCTATCATTAGAAAATGTCTCTGAGTTCTTGAATTCTGTGGACATGTACCTTTAAATAATATTGATATCTTAACTACATGGTGTTTTCTTAGTTGTGTTTTTTCTCCCCAGTATTCTTCTGCTTGGTGCCACTTTTTAGGGATGACTTCGACTATAATTTTCATTTGATGAGTTGAGTTTTTCTTTCCCAACATTTCCAGTTGTTGCTGTTCTCCAAGATTTTAGTTTCCTTGCTAGATCTAACATGCATTCATACTGCTGACTTTCAATTTCAAAGAGCAGTTTCAGGAATTTCCATTTAATTCATGACTCAAGGAGTATCTCAAGAATAAAACTATGCAGCAGCAAAATAAATTTACCAAATTCAACTATATAAAAACAGTTAAAAATTAATCATGTTAAAAGCGACAATTACTACTCTCCTCTGTTACCTGCTATATTTTATTGCACCAATATTAAAAAAAGGGAAAGTAAATGTTTTTCCTATTGTATTTTTCTTTTTAATATATTTTATTAATTTATTCATATTACATCTCAATGATTATCCCATCCCTTGTATCCTCCTATTCGTCCCTCCCTCCCATTTTCCCCTTATTCCCCTCCCCTATGACTGTGACTGAGGGGGACCTCCTGTGAAAAGCATGGGAGTATGGGGAAATAGAAGGATCCAGAGGGTCCTAGAAACCTACAAGAAGAACATTATGATGGGTGGATCTGGGACCAGGAATCCTGCTCAAACTATGGCACCAGCCAAGGACAATACGGACAATACGTGCAGTAAACTTTAAACCCCTACCCAAATCTACAAAATGTACAGGACATTCTTCATAGTTGAGTGGAGAGTGGGGTATGACTTTCACACGGACCCTGGTGCCCCATATTTGACCATGACCACTGGATGGAGAGGCCTGGTGGCACTCAGAGGAAGGATAGGAGGCTACCAAGAAGGGAAAGTAAAATTTGACAAGTGGCAAATGTAAAAAGCCACACCAAATTGTAGTTACACCCTTAATGTGGTAACAACTAATGTTTCCAATACTACATTCTTGAAACCTAGTTTGAATTCCCAGCATCTCATGTTCTTCCATTGCTTGACTTTTAAGGACTGTGAAGGCACACGGTCACATGTTAAGACTCAAAAAGTGATGCCTTGCTTTGGGGAATAGAAATAGGGAGTGAATATAAATTTACTCTCAGCCTGGCATAGGCAGCTTCTTTGCTTCTCATTTCTGAGTGGTCTAATGAGAGATACAGCCCCTATGGTGACAGACTCAGCACAGATCATAGGCATGTTTATTTCAACCTGTACTGCATAAGAAATGGGACACTTAATACTAGTTTCTAGAAAGATTTCAAATATAGCAAACAAACAACAAAAATAAAACCCATGTGTTTGTTGTAGGTTCTCCTCCAAGGCTCATGAGTTTACTAACCCTGTGGTTATTGACTAGATTTGCAGTACCAAGTATGATTTCTCTCCTACTATGCAGGTCCTAAGTCCAATTAGATAGCTGTTGGTTACTGCCAAGTTATGTATGACTGCAACTTTAGGAATAAGTTTCCATGTTAGTCACTGTGGTTCATCGGCATCACCACTAAGTAGGCTGTTGGTTGCTTGAAAAAACAAAAGGCTATGTATTTGAAGAATGAGTTGAAAGGGAGGAAAAGGAAGGGGAAAATGATGCAATTGTATTATAATAAAAATACATTTAAAACACTGAGCACAGAGTATATTTGGGTGCAAATTTAAAAGCTTTACCAATATTTAAGAGTGCGCGCACACACACACATATACACACACTTTGAAGAGTTTTTTTTCCAGTTGCTCTTAAAGATATCTATAAGTTTGTTAGTAAAGTGTATAAATGGAGAAAAGACGTGTGGAAAAGGACAGTCCTAGTTAGTAGCTCTGCCACGTTCCTGAGGAACAGGTCTGTTCTAGTATCCAGGTGAAGCAGAATTGGAGAAGGCTTCTGACACTTTGGCTTATATTTTCACTGAAATTCTGGATACCACCCAGCTCCATTGGCTTTTGAACCTGAGTATATATTGGGCCTACAAAGCCAGACTGAGTACAGGGGCTAACCACGAATCCTGACTCAAGATTTTTTTTTTTTACCAACAGACACTCTGTGCAACCTAATCATTTATGCTTCTGCTGAGAAGGAAGCCAAAGAGTGCTGCCAGTGGCAGGCACTTGAAATCCAAGTGTTTTCAGAACAAAAACAATTTGTGGTAACCCAGAGAAATAATATTCCCACAGCTTGTCAGACCAGAAAAAGTAAGTTGTTTTCCTACTTACACATAAAATAATCAATTGGCTCTCTAGAAAAGGCTGGCTTTCAGGCATGTATTTGTTTAAATGCCCTACTTCACAAATGACTGAAGTTTCTTACATGTGAATGCGTTGCATAGGTCACATTTTCAATATAATTTTATCTCCCTTCAAATAAGTCTTACCATGGTCTCAAACATGACACTGATCTTTATCTTCAGTTCTGTGGCCTTCTTTCTATGTATCCAAGCCTGCTGGGCCTTGGTCTGCTATTATTTCGTTTGGTGGTCTGTGGTGTGGGAACTCATCTGGGTAGCTTCAGAAGGCAGGTGGCCTATAGGCTGCTGTGCTCTGGCTGACTAGACAGGTGTTCTACCTAATCCAGGTCAGTGTCTTACTGAGCTGTTCTTACTTATGGCACCTGAGCCTCTCGGGACTGTTAAAAAGGATCCCAGTCCAGATTTCTGTTATGAGTCCCTGCCGAGATGAGAGGCTGCATCACTCCGATACTTTGGAGTCTATAGTGTGGACTCCAGGGAGCCAGCTGCTAAGTGAAAACATCTTCCCTTTTGTGAACCTTGGACTAGAGAAAGTCACATCAGCGTGGAATCTACTACAGGAGTCTACTGTATGCCTGCTTGATCCACAAGCCATTCATCATTTGCCTGCCTCAGTGGAATCTAAAACTCGAGTTCTCTTGTGAGTCACTTCTGTCATGTTTTCCAGAAGCCTTGGGTTTCCTTTCCTTGCCAGGCTGTGACTCCCATGGTCTCTACTAGCATGAAAGTATCTACATCATAACCTACTCTGTTGATCTACTTCTAGCTCTCTAAGCTGTTATATTCCGTTTTGGATGCAAAGTCAAATCCCAAGTCATTGAACTTTTCCAGAAGTTAATAGTGGATTTTTGCCACACCCGTATCTGAATTCAAACTACATGCAGTATCATTAGCAGGTTCACACCAGATAACCACTATTCCAGACAAATCAATGCCATCACTTAACAGGCCTGCCATGTGCTCTCCCTCTCTAAGGTCTGATTGCTGGAGCGCAGCTCCCCTGGGACCAGAGAACTGAGCTCTTATAGGCAGAAAGGTCAGGGCACAACAATCCAAGATCTCATACCACTCTTGGACTCAGGAGATGGCTACAGCATGTCTGGAATTGTGCATTTCCAGGTCCTGAGATGTCCTCTCCTGTCAGGCTTTGGAGTCAGCAGCTAGCTTATTCACTGTAACCACAATCTCTGATTCTGCTCTCAGATACAGTGCACCGTGGTCGATGCCCTCTTTGAAGTGGACATTTAACTCTTGATCTTCCTAGTTGCCCTTTCTGTGTGTGGGGATTATAATTGTGTGCCACCACGTCAGAGTATATATGCACTTGACTTTTGTTTTTATTTTTGCATATATTTCCAACCACCCTTCCTTTTATTCCTGCAGTCCCTTCTATTTACTCTTCTTTAAACCGTTCCCATGCCTGCCAAGTCTGCAGTTGACAGTCTTTTTTTTTTTATTTGATTATATGTATGTGTGCAATGGTGTATATGTATATAGCATATATATATTCTGTTGAAATCATTTTTGTGTGTATATACTGATTCAATATTGACCACTTTGAATTGGGCAACCAATAAGGCGCTCATTCACGAAAGAGGCTGAGTCTCCTTCAATTGCAGTAATATGTGCCTATTTTTCCTCTATCAGCTGTGATTATCTTTCTGCTGCGTGGTCTCTATGTCCACTTAGAAAGATCTTGATTGCTTCCACTGATGTGTGAGCCCTTCTTACACCTTTATGCATATCTTGACATACTGGTAATTGTCCTGATTCTTGGCATCACAGATGGGTAGGACTATTTAATTGGTTGCCTGAATTGAATCTTGCCTAGTGTCCTTTGGAATAATAAAAGCTGGACTGGAGGAATGAGATTCTCATGCCAGACCCAGGTCTAGCAATCCAAGTCCATGTGCTAAGTATGCAGTCTTCAGCAGTTGTGGCAGCATTGTCAGCCCAAGTCGTTAGTTTCCCTTCTCTGTCTCTTCTCTCTTCTCTTTGCCTCTCTCTCTCTCTCTCTATATATATATATATGTATATATAATTATTGCATATATCATTATATATTTTATATATTATTTAACATATAAATATACATACATATACACATTTATATTCATATAAAACATATATTATTTATTATATATTATTACCCATATCTCATATATTATCAATAATTACATGCAATCATTTTTAGGTAAATATAAATCATTCCTTGAGGCTTTATCAAACAAATAAAGTTTAACCTGCACACTGCTTCTGATATAATGTTCATTTCCACAATATTATTTTTATTGATCTGTGAACATGATATGTATTATTATTTTCTAGTGTCACTTTCATTTTAGAGGTCTTTAATATCCTTGGTCAGGTTTATTTCAAGATATTTTATTGTCTTTCATTCTACTGTGAATGTGAGTGTGTCCATGATATCTTTCTCAGCGTGTTGTTTTGGTGTAAGAAAAGTTGATTTTTGTAAGTTTGCTTTGTACCCTGCCACTTTGCTGTAATTGTCAACTGTTTCTAGAACACTTCTGATAGAATTTTTGGGATATCTTATATATAATATCATGTAATCTAAAAATAGACGCATTTGAAATCTTTTCCTGTTTGTATCCATTTAATTTTTGTAGGCTTTGAATTTTTTCAAACCTACTTTATTTAATTCATGACCATCTTGTTGGAGGACACGGCAACAGTCACTCAGGCATTGTGCCAGAGCAGTAGCTAAGAGCTTCCTCCTTTTTCTGCAAGTAGGAGACCAAGTTAGCTGACTGGAAAAGGCATGATCCTTTGAAACCTCAAAGCCTGCCCCATAATCCATATCTTCCAATAAGGCTTCTTATACATTTTCATCCAGTTCCACCAACTGGATGATTGATTTAAATATATGGAGGCCATAACCATTCAAAACTGACTAATCATGCTCACCACTGCCTGAGTGGAGCTCTCTGTTGCCTGAACTGCTTGGCAGCCAGCATCTAGTTATCCGCTTCTCCATGGTGGCCTTCCACTCTAGGCATGTTGAGTTAAGGCTCCCTGCCTTTTTATGGCTCCTGGTTATAAGGCCATCAGGTAGCTCAGTCTTAAGCAGTAGGCTATTCTTCAAGGAGCTGCCCAAATCCAGCCTCTGAAACAAAGGTATTTTTCAGCTTGTGCCCTATTCTAAGTTACTGCACACCCATGTAAAACGGCAGTCCTTCAGGCTGTGCTTTGGCAGGAGACTTCATTTTACAAGCAGCTTTTGACTTCGTTTTGAGTAGAAACACGGGTGCAGGGTGACTCTGTACATTGGTGGGAAGATAAATAATACAATCTGTCCATTCCACCCGTGAGGTGCAGACTGATGGATGGCTTAATCTCAAACATAAAAAGGGTGCCACCTCATAAAGTAAAAACATTTATTAGCTCCTTAAAACCTGCATGGTTCCTAGGTTGTAGTTAAATGGCGAATTTGCTTTGTCTTCTGTAATCTTTTGGAAAGCTAATATTTTGAAAGTACATTTATTTTGTAGTTATGAAGTTTCAGTTAATTGAGGTCACTGGGAAGAAGTCCTCTACTAAAAACAGAGCAAAGGTATAGTAATCAAAATAGTTGGCACCTGTCAAATGCCTAATCTAAGAATTATACACTGATCAACTTACTGAAGCCAATGACTGCTCCTGTGTCCAGCTCTACTATTGTCCTTGTTTAAAAAGACAACTGAAATTGAGTTTAAAGAGGTTGATAAACTCATATACCTGCACATGTCTAACAAACATGGACGCAACAGACCTCAGCTCTATTATCACACTAATTTTGTTCACCTATCCACCTATGTGCAAAGTGTCACAGAATTTCAGACTTTGAGATATGAGTACATTTTGGACCGTGCTTAAAAGATAGTTTTGTAAAAAGAAATAAAGATTATTATAGCATGCCATACTGTCTTTTCTACCCGAGGAATGTAAATTAACCACATAGTAGAGAGGATGAGTTAATTTTCCTTCATTTTCTACTACTGGAAAAATGGTTCGGATCACGATCATGCTTAACAAAGAGGCATTCTGAGAGATGGAGTTCTTCATCTTTGTTAAATTGGGCCCACTAGGCCTGCAGTGTTCTATGTATGTAGATGCCTGATGCTATTTTTGATACTTTGTGGTATTCAAATTAATGTCTTTTTAAAAACATTTTTTTCTGAGAGAAATGAATGAGCACATTTAACAATATCGTAACATAAGCAGCTCATCAACATGACATTTCAGGAAGACCTACTAATTCCTGGGTACCCATAGTGAAACACCATTATCATCATTGGTTCCAGTGGAGAATAATAACTTGTCCCCCGCTTCCTGTACTCCCACACTGTAGCAATGAATGTAGTTATACTAATGGCCTTTATAATTCTATTTAGGATAATGAGAGATTCCCTTTTTTGAATGAAGCATGCTTTCCACCTCTGGTTGACTTGTATTCTGCTGTTCTCCTAACTTGATCTTCTACTGATAAAAATCAGTCAAATTCAGGGAAAGAATGACCAGGCAAAGCTTGGAAATTCCCCACTACCCTGGCTAAAACTGAATTTAATTTAGTAGATTTTCTAATAATTATCAGTATCTAATGCCAAATAGCTGTTCTTATCTGACTTATATTCATGGATATCTTGATAATTGTCTTATACTTGAGACTGGAAAAATGTATCATCAGTTAGGAGCATGTATTATTCTTTCAGAGGACCTGAATTTGATTCCCAGCACCCATACTCTGTGGCTTACAGCCCTCTTTAAGGCTGCTTCATAGGAGTCAGAATGTTGGTCACTGTGGACATCTGAATTCGAAAGCACATAACCACATACAGGGACATCTAACTTAAAAATTTAAATACGTAAAAAAAAATTAAAAGAGACTGTCTCATTAAAAAAGTTTCCTATGTGTTTCTTGTATGAGTTTTGATAGTTTGGTATACTTTTATTTATCTTACTAAATAGCATTGAAATGTATGCATCTATAAGATTTATATTAAAATGCACATACAAATGTGTAATAGGTGAGGTATCAAAGCATAGAACCAGAAGACTTCCTAGGTTAAGCAAATCATTAAACAAGTTTATCTTTCCAGAATGAGTTCCAGAATTCTGAACCAAGGTTCATGGTAACAAAGAGAAACTAAAAATGCCCTTGAGTTGAGTTTTCAGTTAAACATCCTCTTACCATTCTTGAAATTACTTCTATTTGATAATTTCTGTCTTCTCAAACATATCTGTGCTCAGATTTTCTCACTCAAAACGGAGGTGACTTAATGCGCAATGGGGTTTAAGGCCACAAATTATCTAGTAAGCTGATTTGAACTAATTTAAATGATAAAGTTGCCAGGGATAGAATTTACATTGGGCGAAAAGAGTTATAAATGTTAACTAGTTGATATATAATTAAAGAATTCATATTTGTATGGAAACATTTTAAAGAGATTATTTACTGAACAATTAATTCAATGTATTAATTTGAAAAGGGAGTCTTGCGATGTTGCTCAGGTTCTCCTGAAACTCACCACATGTTTCTGGCAAACAAATGTTTCTTCTTCTCTTCACAGGTTGACAGGATTATAGGCTTTAGCACTCCAGAAGCACCCTACCCAGCTCGCTGGAGCCTCTGAAGATAACAGGGACATAAGGTATCACTCCTGCAGGTACATATGATTAAACTTTTAGTAAAAATGAGTAAGTTGCTCTACATCATGTAAATCAGATTTAAGCTTGTCTTGAAAGACCCCCGAAGGGAAACACCCTCACTCAAGCCTCGGGATGGCGCGCACCCAAAAACACACAAATGACTGTCTTGCTGTAAACACATGAGGCAGTTTATTGGCGGAGCTCCGGGTCGACATGTATCTCAGGAGACAGAGGGGTTGACCCAGAAGCCCAGGGGTTAGAGGTTTATATGGGCAAAGGTCGGGGGGAGTGGGAAGTTTCGGCGTGGCCACACACGATTGGTTGTTTCAAACATTTGAACATCAGCAAATTGCATAGGCAGATCTGGGGTAAGGTCAGACTTAATCACACGGGAACAGTCCTTGGTTCCTGTTTTTCTTAGAACCAGAGGGTAGATGTTTATCTGAGCTAACGACACATCTGGTTAAACTCAAACCTGAAACATTGTGTGCGGGCCACAAGGGGGGATGAAGCAAACACCATAAGATCAGATGAGGGGTCTTGGCTCATTACTCACTCGACCATGTCCGGTACCTGTTTCTCTCAGGAATTTGTCCTTGTGTATCCTCCCTATCTTTTATGGCCAGCCAGTCCCTGGAACACTCAATAGGTCTTTGTCTCCTAGCTCCGCATTCTTTGTGACTTATCATCTGGGACCTTGGGCTAGCGTACCTGCCGACCTGCACTTATGAGTTAGAGAGCTCTGCTGTTCTGGTTGCTTTAATGCTAATTAAAAATTCTCTCTCTCAGTCTAAGTTATGGGTAACAGAATCAATGTAGTAGAAAGATGCTGTGGAAATCCAGAGGCAGTCTGTAGCAAATTAGGGCCAAAAAAAAAAAAAAAAAAAAAAGCAAAAAACAAACAAACAAGAAATAAAAACACAAAACTTGGACCGCAAAGCAGTCAAAGGAATCCTTAGGAAACAAATTGAAGTCACTCATAAAATGTGAAATATGATAAAGCGTAAAAGCATAATTCCTAGAGTTCTGCATGAAGTAGAGATTTTCGCAGAAGAAAGTTTGAAAAGAATCTAACAAGGCAGCTGTGGGCTTCAGGAAACTTCTGCGTACCATCTCTCTAGTACATTGATCAGCAACATTCTCAGTGGCTGGCATGGTGCCCGCTGTGGAGGACGTCAGGAGCTATTTGTTCAATCGACAAATGAATAGATTGTGTTAAATGTGAAGTGATTGTAAATCTGAAGTGGTAGATTAGTGGGGTGCTTTGGAACGAGTGCTGGAGCGAATATATGGATTCTGCAGTCATTAAAATCAAAGTCGTTAAAAACATGAAAGAGAACAGAGTTGCAAAGGGAAGCATGTTTACAAAGACGTGTGGGCTTGCGTTGGTAGACTAAACGAACATAAGGTTTAAAGTAGAGACGCAAGTCATACAAAGTAACAGGATTTGGAAAAATCTTCAGTTTCGCTCTTCATATTAGCATTTTATATCATTACTCACTCTGTCTCTTCTGCTGTCATTTCCCACCACCTCTCAAAGACGCAGTATGCATTTAGAAAGACATAGCTACACAACCATGTTGACACCATTGTCACAGCATAGTACTAACTTTGATGCAGGTTTCCTTTTTTTTTCTCCTTTATTAATTTATTCTTGTTACATCTCAATGGTTATCCCCTCCCTTGTATCCTCCCATTCTTCCCTCCCTCCCATTTTCCCCTTACTCCCCTCCCCTATGACTGTTCCTGAGGGGGATTACCTCCCCCTGTATATGCTCATAGGGTATCAAGTCTCTTCTTGGTAACCTGCTGTCCTTCCTCTGAGTGCCACCAGGTCTCCCCCTCCAGGGGACATGGTCAAATATGGGGCACCAGAGTATGTGAGAAAGTCATATCCCACTCTCCACTCTACTGTGATGCAGGTTTCCTTAATCAGTTATCTAACAACTAGGAAGGCATCTGGGTAAGCAGTGAGCTAGTCTTCGTTTAAATAAAATTATTTTACTTACTCAAGAAACCCCTCATCCATTTATTAGTTATGTGTCTTTAATAAATTTAGGTAGTTTAATCTAAATTTCTTCAGTCTTAATTTTCATGGTGTTGGCATATTTGAAGATTATAGGCCAATCATTTTTTATTAATTTATTCAGATTACATATCAATTGTTATCCCATCACTTGTATCCTCCCGTTCCACCCTCCCTCCTGCTTTCATCCTATTCCTCTCCCCTAGGTCTATGACCAAGGGGGATCTCCTCCCCCACTATATGGTTTTAGGCTATCAATAGACCAATCATTTTTAAGACAGCCCTTCAATTTGTGGTTTAGTGTTTTCCTCAGTCATAGGTTCCATTTCTCATGCATCCTGGGAAACAGCAACTGTAGGTATAGAGTTGGAGCTCACTAGTCAAGAGTGTTTCCTGCTTTTGCAGAGGACTTGGGTCCATTTGCCAGTGCTAGGATGCAGCCCCAACTCCAGGGAAGCAAGCCTCTTCTGGCATCTATGGGAATCTGAACTCATGTATACACACATACTTGCACATGCATGCACAAACACGGGGTCATGGAGTACTTAAAAACTAAAGTAAAATTACTTATTAAATATATTTATTTTTCACATATACATTTATATTATTGCACATAAGTACAATAAACTACCTACAGCAAGAAGAACCATGACACAATCAGGAATTATATAAATATTGTATTCTTAGTGTTTTGGCTATTTGTAGTTGGTTGCCTTGAGGAAAACATCTTTCTTATCTTGGTGTGTCTAATATTCTGAATGTAAATCAATATCCATCATATCTCATCAACGTCAACTTAAAACATCTACTTAGACCTAAAAACATCTTAAACCCTAAATGACTAAGCTTCATTGTAAAACTAATCTATCTGGTCTTCAACTGATTCAGAGACTTCAGAAGGGCTACAATTAGTTACCTGAGTCTACAGGGAGTGCAGTTAAGCAACTTCCCAAATGAGAAGATGATGTCAGTTTGCTACCTGAACAGTCATCCAAATTCTCTATAATGTTGGGGTGTCTTCTTCAGCCTTCCTCCCCAATATATCTAACAGTCATGTTTGTGAGCCATTGCGGACTTGCTTGTCCTGTCTTGGCAGAGTTTGGCTGTCAACTCTGCATCCAAGCTTAAAAAGGAGAAACAACAGCTATAGATGTACTGTTCTTTCCCACTGAAATTCAGTTAACTACACACTAAATCAACTATCTTAAAGGAACAGTACCTGTAGCAAGTGTTGGCCAATTTGCTAGACAGAGAAAAAATCAGTGAGTGAGCCAAACAGAACAATCTAACTAAGGGCCAGTGACCTCTCCACCAGTTAATAGTCTCTGGCTTACTGTGAAGCTGAGACTAGATTTCTGAAAATTCTGAACTAATTCTTTTTAGCTTAACTTTTTTGTGTGTCACACTTTTTAGAACAATCTATACACATTTCTTTATATGTACATGTTTAATACTCACTAAATCCTATTGAGTACTAGATCTCAAATAGATATCTAGCTCCTTATTGCTTTTCTTTGTAATGGGTTTTTACCTTTTACGTTTATATGACATCACTGTCTTTTGGACATCAGCTCCTTTATCTTTTCCTTGCCTTGATAATCTACTCTTGTGTATTTCTTTGTATTTCTATAGTTTTCTGATGTTGAGCCCACAGCCATGATTCATTTAAAAATGTCTAAACAGCAGTGCTCATCAACTGCAGACACTTAAGTACTGTGAAGAGTAAGAATGTTTTAATTATGAATTTAATTAGTATGACCCACGAAAATGGGCTTAAAATATGAACTTCCGACACTTAAAAAGTATTCTTTGTTACATAAATATTAGCTAATTTAGTATAAATAATATATATATTAGTAATGTAAATTATATATATATATATATATATATATATATATATATATATATATAAAATTGTGTGTGCCTTCATTGTTAAGATTTGTCTTTGTTTAACAAGAGTTGTTATTTTGTCTATGTTTCTTTCATATAACAGATCCATATAGAAAAATATATCTTGAGTGTAATTCTAAATTTAGTTGTTCATATTAGAAATTATTGCTTTTAGTTGATTTAATTTATCATACAAACTGTAAAACTGCATCAGCTATGTGGTCATCAGTAAAATTAGTTCAAATTATGATGCCTATTAATCTGCACACTGTTGCTCACCTTAGTATACACCTGCTTGAGCAATCATATTATATATTCAATTTCCAGACTTAAATTACAAATTATATGGAAAGCTAATCTGACCAGAAGCCTCTCATTAATATAAATAATAAATGATTAGGGTTATTATTTTGTTACAGTAAAAATAATTTGGATTAATTTGTTTGATATAATAATGTTTTGTTAAATATTTAATTCAGTGTTTTTCTTTCCGCGTTGATATGCTATATACTTTATCTCTACAACTGAATTTCACTCCATGGTGTCTTTAAGTGGCTCTGATATTATATACTTTAACTTGCATTACTTTATTATAGTTCCATTCTGAGCTATTTGTTTCTTACTGCTGCTAGTCAACATATCTTAAACACACAAAGACCAGCTTCTCTGTGTTTTACTTTACTACATAAAATTCTTTTGTTGACATATCTACAGATGTCTTCTGCCTCTGAACTGAAATAGCAATTACTGTAGAAGAGATATGGTATTTGTTTCACTGTATACTGAAATGGGGTATAAACATTGAGTATTTGGCTTTGAGTATCATATGGTCTGTTTCCTCAAGAAGCTGAGATATTTCAAACACATTAAAAACTTATGGGAGGGAGGGAAGAATGGGAGGAGACAAGGGATGGGATAACCATTGAGATGTAACAAGAACAAAAATTTTTTTTACTTTATTAATTTATTCTTGTTACATCTCAATGGTTATCCCATCCCTTGTCTCCTCCCATTCTTCCCTCCCTCCCATTTTTCCCTTATTCCCCTTCCCTATGACCGTTCCTGAGGGGGATTACCTCCCCCTGTATATGCTCATAGGGTATCAAGTCTCTTCTTGGTAACCTGCTGTCCTTCCTCTGAGTGCCACCAGGTCTCCCCCTCCAGGGGACATGGTCAAAGGTGAGGCACCAGAGTATGTGAGAAAGTAATATCCCACTCTCCACTCTACTGTGGAGAGTGTTCGGTCCATTGGCTAGATCTGGGTAGGGGTTTAAGGTTTACTGCCTGTATTGTCCTGTAACAAGAACAAATTAATAAAATAATATATATCTTGGGGAAAAATAAATAAAATTGAGCAATTAAAAAAAACAACAAAACAAAACAAAACAAAAAAACCTTAACTTATTTCCAAGGTACGAAGTATTATTACAACTTTAAAACCTAGTCATCATCTTCAGGATTTGGCATCAGTTACTTATAGAATTGAGAGATCATATGTAAATATAAATGTGCCTGAAAGAGTGAAATAAAAACATAACTTTTTCTGCATTTAGTTGTACTGGAGTTAAGCTCTTTAACTCCGGTGAGAGGAATTAGAGAAATTGCAATTTAACATATTATTTAAATATGATATTTTCAGATTTTTTTAATGAGACAATTCTAACAACAAAAGTGTGGAAATGGAAAAAAGTAAAAAGAGTATCTTCATGAAAAAACAGGCTGTTTTCATATTTTTAATGATTTATAAGGCAATCTAATTACAAGAAAATTCAAGAACTGCAATATTGAGGTGGTTCACCTTGTATGTGCATCTTTTAGATGCACCTTTCATATGAGTGGTTATCTAAGTGATAACTTCAGGGTAAAAAGAAAAAGTATTTGAGGGAAATGGGGTTTGTTTGTGTGTATGTGTGTGTGTGTGTGTGTGTGTGTGTGTGTGTGTGTGTGTGTGTGTAGTGTCCGGGGTAATACTTGGGGCATCATAAAAGCCTTGGTAGGACAGCTTGTTAGGACAGAGCACTGAGAAATGGCATTGGGATATAAAGACTGTATGCAGTGATTCCCAGCACCAATTCAGCTCCATGGAAGAGCAGAGCAGAGCAGTCACAGCCACAAGGTGAGGCAGTAAAACCTGAGCACAACAGACTTGCATTTTTAGCTGCAGAAACCACTGTGCTCAAAGGCCAGAGCTTCCACTGGAAGCTGAAGTCTGGAGTCCTAGTGATTCCTCCATGTACCAGGCCACTGCTGGAGAAGAAATCCATTTTGTCAATCTTTGTATCTCTGAGAGTGAAAGCCTCAGGACAGTTTGAGATTTTTTTTGAAGAAGCTACTTGTGGGGCTTGATATCAGGAAAAAAGTGCACTTGTGTAGCAGTTTCTTCTGCAAATGCCACCTCTTACATTAGAGAGCAGCTTTTTTTTTAAGACATAAAAGGGAGATACAACTACAGGATGCTCTAAACTTTAGGGATGTAAAATATTCTATCTTGAAGGTAAGCTCAGTAAGTTCAGGAAGTAAACAACTCAAAGATTTCAGGAAATCCCTAATACCGACCAGATATATTAGGTCCTTCCCTCTCTAAGTATATAAAAAAAAAACTGCTCTGAAACATTCTTTCAGCCAATCTGATTTGCTTAGAAGAGGCTCAGAGCAGCCAGGCTACCTGGAAGGAACAGAGAGGAGCAAAGACTCTGGGAAGAAGATGTGAACAGTAGGGGTTGCCCAAAAGAAGCAGAGATCAGCTAAGCTACCCAACAGCATCAAATCCCTCAAGTGGCCTAAAAGAGACATAGCAATCTGTTGGGCTGCTTGTGAATTATGCAGTGTGTTCGGAGTTTCCAGCTTTCAGGAGCTGAGAAAGCCCATGCTGAAGTATGCTTTCTAGTGATACAGCTGTCTTTTAGGCACGGATGTTCCCGTATGTAAAATCTCACCCATGCTCCTGTAAGTAATACAAATAATACTCTGGTTCACCAATTGAACTTTGATGGTATCCATACTTTGGTTTGCAGCTGGTTTCTTGTCTGCAGTGAATCAGAGATTGTTTTCGTCTCCAGAGAGACAGTAATGCCTAAGAAATGACAAAGCTAGTGAGCACTCTTGAAAGGAATGACTAAATTCTAGGCCCAGATTCCAGAGGACTGAGGAGGAAGTTTTGCCAATTCATTGTCAGTTTTAATTTTTTATCTCTTCCACTTTCTCTTTCATCTTTTTGCTCCAGTTCTGTATTTAGTATTATTTTATTTTCAATAAAGCTTTTACATCATTTCCATTTCCTAGTTATTGTGAATAGAGCAGGAATGAACATGGCTGACCAAGTATCTTTAGAATACCATGTAAAGTCTTTTTTGCAAGCTAAGTCTTTTTGCAAGCACCTGTAGAGCAGTGGTATAACTTGGTCATACGGTAGTTTATTTTATTTTATCTTTTATAGATTTCTCCAGATGGCTTTTGAGAAACAATGGACTAGTTTGCAACCCAACCAACAATGAACTAGTGTTCACTGAAACTCATACAGATTTTGTTTTGTTTTGTTTTGTTTTGATATTTGTCATTCTGACTAGGGTAAGATGAAATATCGAAACTGTTTTGATTTTTAATATATTTTATTAATTTATTCATATTACATGTCAATTGTTATCCCATCCCTTGTATCCTCCCATTCCTCCCTCCCTCCCATTTTCCCCTTATTCCCTTCATCTATGACTGTTCCTGAAGGGGATTACCTCCCCCTATATATGCTCATAGGGTATCAAGTCTCTTCTTGGTAGCCTGCTATCCTTCCTCTGAGTGCCACCAGGCCTACTCATCCAGGGGACGTGGTCAAATTTGGGGCACCACAGTTCATGTGATTTTCATTTTCCTAATTGCTAGAGATGTTGAATATTTTTGAAGTATTTCTTAGCTATTTTTATTTCTTGTTTTAAGAATTCTGTTCAAATATCAAGCCCCTTTATTGAATGGCTCATTTGTTTTTTTTTTTAATCTTTGTCTTATGAGTTCTTTACATATTCTGGATATTAATACTCTGTCAGATATACAGATGACAAAAAATTTCTCCAATCCTATGGGTGCTCTGTTTGTTTGATTGAATGTTCAGAAAATTTTTAGTTCTAGATGGTTCCACAGGTCAACTTTTTGCCGTAATTCTTGTGCAAATGATATTTTATTCGTAAAGCCCTTTTTATACCAATATCATGTAGAAAATTGCCTTATTTTCTTCTATCAGTTTCAATGTTTCAGGATTCACATTTAGTTCTTTGATTCATTTGGGCTTAGTTTTTGTGCAACGTGATAATATAGGTCTCACTTCATTTGATGTGAACATCAAATTTTCTGAGCATCACGTGATGAAAATGCTTTATTTTCGCCAGTGTGTTTTTGGATTGTTGAGTATTAAATGTATTAAGCTATGTTTACTCATGTTTTTTTTTGTCTTTTTTAAAGTGTATTCTGATGGACTACATGTCTGGATTTATGCCAGTATCATATTGTTTTAAGCAGTATGAATTTGAAATGGATAATGAAAATATGGTACATATACACTAAGAAAAATTATTCCATTTAAAAAAAATAAAATTATGAAATTATCAGGTAAATTATGGAACTAGAAAAGATAATTTTGGGCGAGGTAACCCAGACCTGGAAAGCCAAATTCACTCATTCTCCTTCATTTTATTTTCTTTACTCTAAATCTTCAGATGTATATAAATCACTTTGAGTAATTGCAGAAACAAAGAATGAAAAAGTAGCCATTGATAGGGGCAGGAGTGGGGGATGGACACTGAGACAGGACTAACAGGATACAAGAGACCCAGTGTGAAAAATGTGAAAATTAGATGACTCTAGTAAGGGAGGAGGAGAGTAAGATAATAAAAAGAATGTCTGAAAATGTCATACTATTAATGCTCTACCCTCAGTATCTCTCATATATATATATATGATAAAAATTTCCCATCTGGGCTGACAATATACCCCTCAAGAGCTATAGAGTATTTAACCACAACACCAGGTATGACAAGCCTTTTTGTTGAGTTATTGTTCATGGTTGCCCAATAGACTCTCAAAACACAATAGGCTATCAGTGGAACCCTTGGCTATCTCTCAGAGGTGGAAGACAAGTCTCCAAATGTGAAGACTCAATGCCCTTTGGACACAGAACCCAGGCAATGTGATCTGACTCTGACCTGAAAGGCTACTCCCTGAGATCTAGGTTTCAATCTTCCAGAAGGCAACACAAAGCTTCTAAATGAAGCAAGCAATAATCTTACTCAGCTATAGTCAAAACAGTAACAATAACCAGTAGGGCAAGATACCTCTAAGAGGAAAATAGTGGTATACATATCTTGGCTATAACCAACAGCTCTCTAACTGGACTTGAGATCCACTCAACAAGAAAGGAAACATGCTTAGTACTAGAAACTTAGTCAACTCACTAGAGGTAGTCAAGTGCTGAATCTTGGAGGAAAATGTACAACTGACACTTTACTAAGCAAGCATAATCCCTAACTGCCTTCTAAATATTTATCTTTATACCACAAAAATTAAGTTCTCATCCATTATCAATGAAACCTCTCTTTGCAACAGATAGAGATCATTACAGAAAACTAAAACTGATCAAATATAGTTGTGAAGCTCAGCCTCAACTGATACATATACAGTACAACTTCTAAACCCAAATAAAGCTCCAAAACTAATATATGATTTATCTATTCCACCCCTATGTATACCCAATAGAATCTACTGCAATGCATGATAAAAATACATATTCTCCATTTTGATGCATTATTTGTAGGGAATTCATAGCATTAGGGAGCAATATGCTAAATTAGAATAAACTAGATTGAAAATGGCAATTGTAAGGGTGAAGATGAGACAGGATCAGAGCAAAAGAATGAATGTTACAGAGAGTAAACAGAGATAATATAAATGTAACTATAGCTGTGCAACAGTTTGCAAGACAGAAGACAAAGATAGCTATCTGTAGCTGTCATAGTTGCCTACAATTACAAGATCTATAGACTCTGAAGCCAGTCTAGGTAATACACAGTGACACTCTTAACAAAGAAAAGACATAAAGTTTAAAAAGTTAATATTAATTTTTTGAAGCTACTAAGACAAATAAGCACAGAAATGACTGGAAACAATAGATATGCAAATACAGTATGACAGAAAAGTTCACCCTGAGCAGGGATAAAATACAGAAAAAATAGAGAAATGAGATAAAAATGTTGACAAGTTTCAAGTACATTTACTTAATTAACTATATGGAACATTACACCCATTAATGTAGATTATTTCCCTTTTCCAATGCACTAGTAAAATCTTCAATTTGACCATATACTAATTTCAGCCTAAGCTCAAGATGTATACAATTTTGCCATTGAGAATGTGAAAAGATACTGAACAGTACTAGTTATCAACAAAATGCACATGGAAACCTTGTGATAACATTATACAGTCACTAGATTGGCTACAGTGAGAAAATTGGAAAAATATATCGGAGTGGGAAATTTTTATATATCATTAAGGAGCAGATACTGCAACCGCATTAAAACATCTAGAATATTGTTTGTGAGCCTAAGAGGTTTAAGTGACTCATTTATAATTGAAAATAAAATGTAAAAGTAAAGTGGAATTTCTCAAGATTATATACTACTATGTTTGAATAAGTCCCCAATGGCTCTTATTGATAAAGGCTTAGTCTCCAGTCCATTGGCCTTTCTAGAAACTGGAATATTTAAGATGAAGAAAGTCTTTGTACATTTATGGTCACATGGAGTGTTGCTCCTGAATGTGTTATTTGGAATGTGGCCTCCCTTCCTCTACTTTTCCTATGTCACTATGAGGAGACCCCAACTGATCCATCATCCAAACGTAGCCATGATATACTTTCTAGCCATAAGCACAAAGATAATGGAGCCAAGTGAGCATGAACATAAACTTCTGAAACTATGAACCAATCCACTTCATATTCATAGTGTCAGCATACAGGTTGTTCTGCTGGCCTGCCCTCAGGGCCCTAGCAACTGTTAATGACATTACCTGCTGCTGCCAGGTGACAGGTATCAGCTGGATAAAAGGACCCCCCAGACCCCAGCCCTCTCTGTGTTCCAGTTTCTCTCTCCGTGCTCCAGATTCTCTCTGTTCCCTCTGTTCCAGCTCTCCACATTTCTGTCCTTCTCTGTGCCCGCCCCCTGCAGCCATGGTTCTATTCCAGTGCATCTGCCTACCTACGCGGGCTAGCTCGCGGCCACTATGTCTTCCCCATCCCTCCTTTCCCTTCCCACAAACAAACTTCTGTGTTATATCTGTTGTGTGCTGTAATGTCTCAGGGGTCACACCTCGGCATGGGCCTGCCACGGCACTCCCTCGCTGTCACATCATTATATATCATAACAAATAGTTTAGGTCCGGAGAAAATTCAGACCTTTTTCTTACAAGAACCAAAATATTGGAGTTTGATAACTATGAAGATACAAATTACAAATTTCTTTAGCAAATACCCTATATAAAGAATTGATGCAATATATAGCTTAATACTTTCACTCACGCAAATTTCCACTGTGTTGTTCACTTATTGGGAAGACAAGGTTAAGAACACAGAGTACACAGACATGTGCTCTGACTTCTTTCGCTGTCATTACCTAGGGAAGCTAACACAGCTGTACGCACCAGTGGATAGACGGAACGGCATAAGAAGATTGCACAATTTGATAGCATCCCTTATTATTAATACAAGGTGGTAATTTTAAATATCAGAAAGGAGTTATTCCCCTTCAGCTCTCCTGCTTTATCTTTAGAGATTTGAGTACTTTACTTTTGGGGAAAGTTGAAAAGCAACAGTTCAATGTTCACTTGTATACGCAGGATTTCTGATATTCAAAGAGCTCAGAAACCTGAGAAGGTATGCAATTGCCCAACAAGCATCAAGAAGTGGGACTCTAGATGAGAGAATCATGGGAGAATAGCAAAGTAGAAGGATCCAGAGGGTCCTAGAAGCCTACAAGTAGAACATTATGATAGGCAGATTTGGGCTCAGGGGTCCCGCTCAAACTAAGGCACCAGCCAAGGACAATACAGGTGGTAAACCTTAAACCCCTACCCAGATCTAGACAATGGACAGAACACTCTCCACAGTTGAGTGGAGAGTGGGAAATTACTTTCTCACATACTCTGGTGCCTCAACTTTGACCATGTCCCCTGGAGGGGGAGACCTGGTGGCACTCAGAGGAAGGACAGCAGGTTACCAAGAAGAGACTTGATACCCTATGAACATATACAGGGGAGGTAATCCCCCTCAGGAACAGTCATAGGGGAGGGGAATAAGGGGAAAATGGGAGGGAGGGAAGAATGGGAGGATACAAGGGATAGGATAACCATTGAGATGTAACAAGAAAAAATTAATAAAGTAAAAAAAAAAAAAAAGAAGTGGGTCCATTCTGATTTTACTCCATTCTGTCTGAAGATAACTAAAATAAACTAAGGCACACAAATATGCACATAGAGAAATATTAATTAATTTATAATTAGTTAATTAATATTAAAAAGCCAAGTAAAACAGCACCGGTTCCTAGAACAAAGACTTAAAACAGGAAAACAAAGCTTGATATCTAAATTATAGCAGCAAAAATGCATGGGATTCAAGCAACCACACTGCTTAAGAGAGAATCCTAGCTAATTAATGTTGAATTTCTTCAATGTCATAAGGTGCAGAATTTGTCATAAGATGATGCTTCAAAAAATGTGTTTCACAGAGTCATTAGTTCTAAGGTATAATGATTATTTCATGAGGCATGTCAGAGGAGCTTGAAAGTCAGCCAACCAATTTAATTCTTGATTTCAAGAAGAGCCGTATGTACATAAAGTTCTTGTTAGATGTATAATATGTTACAGATAATCAGGAAATGGTATATAATCTCCATGTCAGACTGGTGAACGGTGTTCAATTTTACAATTATATATAATTGTAAGTATAATGTCTATATATGTAAATATATGTATATCTATGTCATATCCAATTATAACATATACATTTATATGAATAGATATATTTTTAATTCCAGCCGGGAAATAAATCATCTTTGTTTGCAGCATCAAGTATTTCTTACAGTATTCTAAACCGGCAAGAAAGGTTAAGTCTGTGTTTTTAATCAATATTATAGGAGTCTCGCAATCTGGAATCCCAAGGAAGGATGCCTAGAACCTGTCAACACATTATTCATCTATCAACTATCTAACCCACCACTCAGCCCGGGGATGATGCAGCATCCAGAAACCATGATCCCAGGTAGGAACCTCCAGGGAGAGTACCCCCACCCACCCTTTGCCAGACAACTACCCTACTTGCCAGACTACCTATGGCATCATGGCATATTTCAAACATGATTCTGTGTAGGGCCACTAGAGAAAGTGTTCCTTTATAGCCCGACAGCCACACCACCTACTGCGGTACTCTGGGATGGAGTGGAGTTCTGCAAGAGAAAGTGACTGCCTAGCTACCAGTCATCCTACTTAACATACTAATGAGGATCACATGATGTCCAGCTGTCCAGAATAGGTGGTGATGCCTGGGAAGGGACTCTCAGAGCCTGTTACCCCACTATCTAATATATGTGTGTGTGTGTGTGTGTGTGTGTGTGTGTGTGTGTGTGTGCACGTGCGTGCGCACGCGTGCGTGTGTGTGTGTAATGTTAAAGAAACTCAAACAGAATACAAATAAATATCTGAGGGAAGGTTGCAAAAACACAATGAAAGAAATGATGAGAATAATTCAAGGTATGAAGGCAAAAATAAAGAGAAAGAATCTCTTTAAAAAACAAAGCCAAACTGAAATATGACTTAAAATGAAAAACTCAGGAATTCAAATAAAAGACTAGAGAACTTCACAAAAAGAGAATTTCTTTTTTCTAACAATAAATATCTTTCAATTCTATATATATACATTTATGCTATTACACATATATACAGTAAGTTACCTACAGCAAGAAGAACCATGAAACAATCAGGAATTACAGAAATGTTATGTTCATAGTGGTTTGGCCATTTGCGTTTAGCTGCCTTGAAGAAAACATCTTCCTTATCATAGTCTAAAATTCTGAATGTAAATCAATATCTATCATACCTCATCATTAAGAACTTAAAACATCTTAAACCCTAAGCAACTAAGGTTAATTGTAAAACTAAATTATCTGGTCTCCAACCCCATCAGAGACTTGAAAAAGAATAAAATTAAGTACCTAGGTATACAGGGAGTGCATGTTTGCAGCTTCCCAAATGAGAAGATGACAGAGTCAGTTTCCTGCCTGAAAAGTCAGCCTAAACTCTCTATGACTTTGGAGCAGTGGCTGGTTTGCCACATATTAAGCCATCTGCATAAGGAGGTTCTTTGATGCTCATCATCTTCCTTGAGGTGTCTGTTGCCAGGAGTGAACCTGTCTCATTGTCAATGAGTCTTTAAAATAATAAAAACATCTTTAAATGCCATATTCTGTATGTCTCTGAGGTTTTTGAAGACCTTATCTATTTTACCTTATCTTTCTATAAATTCATACCTATTTGTTACATACCTAGGATGTATATGCTTGTGATAAAAATAGACTAATAATTGATATGATCATGATTTGATCAACTAATAATTAACTTGTATATCTTAGTTATCTTAAACAACCTGCAATAGTACTTTCAATTTAATGGAAGTAAACCTTATAATTTAATTGTATGGATACAATAACCCATATTATAGTAGATATATATATATAATGTGTGGGAAGAATAATCTTAAATTTGAATTCTATACCAATGTATCTAAAATTGAACTTATTTTACATCTATATACAAAATTCTATGCCAGTGAATTAAAAATAACCTTGTGAATAACAAGTAAGACAGTAACTGATTGACTCACTTGAACAAAATGATCAATCTAGAACAAAACAGAGAAGAAACACCTGAAACAAGAAAAGAACCCACAGTACACCAGGATCACTATTAAAAGACCAAATCTATAAATGAAGAGTATAGATGAAGGAGAATAAACTCAATCAAAAGTATAGAAGATATATTAAAAAACAGAGGAAAATTCCCCAAATATATGAAGTTACCAGACAATCCAGAACACCAAACAAAAAAGAACAAAGATGAAACTCCTTTCGTTACGTAATAAGCAAAACACTACCTATACAAAACAAAGAAAAGAAATTGAAAGCCCAAAGAGAAAAAGGACCAAATGACATAGCAAGGCAGCCACATCAAAAAAACTCCTGACTTTCAAGATCATTTGTAATTGGCATGATGTTATACATGTTCTATTCTCTACAGATGCCAAAGTAGATTATTATACTCAGAACACTATCAGTCATATAAAAAGAAGAAAGAAAAAGCTTTCTATGATAAAAAAGGTTTAAGTAATTTATTTCCACTAAGCCAGCCTTAATGAGTATACTAGAAGGAATATTTTGCTCTTGAGAGGAGATTAAACATATTCAAGAGGGAGCAAGGAATAAATAAACAATTTCAGAACAGTTAATCAAAGAGGTCTAAGAATCTAACAGCATAACAACAAAATAACAGAAATTAATGAAGATTATTCAGTAATAACTCTCAATATTAACAGTTTTGATTTTCCAATAAAAGACAGCAGATGAACATGATTTATTAGAAAACAATCCCACCCCTTTTTTTTACTACTACTGTCAGGTCCAAAAATCACTGAAGGATGACCCCAGACTCAAATCCATGTAAAATCAAAGAGCATTTATTCTGCAGAAACAGCCTGCATGCAGAGGTCAACCATCCCTACAAAATGGAGGTGACCACAAGGGGGAACTAAGGGCTCACTTATTTATTTATTTATTTATTTATTTATTTATTTATTTATTATTTTCCCATCTCAATTTCTTTATTTATTCCCATATTAAGATACAAAACAGATCTCTACAAATTTAGGAAAACAAATATCCTGCATTCTTTCAGACCACAAAGAAATTAAGCTATATATTAACAGCAATATCGATTTTAGAAAGTACACAAATGCACAAACAGTCAGCAAGGTACTACTGAATGAAAACAGGATCAGGGAAGTAATTTTGAAAATGTGTAGAATTTAAAGAAAAGGAAAACATAACATCCTAAAATCTATGGGGCACAATGAAGGCATTCCTAAGAAAGTAGTTTATAGCACTAAGTGCATACTGAGAGAGAGAGAGAGAGAGAGAGAGAGAGAGAGAGAGAGAGAGAGAGAGAGAGAGAGAGAGAGAGAGAATATTAATAGTTTAATGATGTGCCTAAAGTCTTTGAGGAAAAAACAAACAGAACCAAAAAAGAATAGATGTTAAGAGGTCATCAAAATAAGGGCTGAAAAGAATGAAATAGAAACAAACTAGAAACAAAAAGCAATGCAAAGAATCAATTAATTGAAGAGTATGTTCTTTGAATAGGTAAAAAAATGTTTGGTAAATGTACTGGGAAAGGAAAAAGAGAAAGATGTAGAAGAAATGTAGGAATAAAATTAAAGATGAAAAAGAAATTGATACAATAGATATCAGAAAATTTTATGAATCAAAAGGACATACTTCAAAAATCTATATTTTGCTATGCAAGATTTGTTGAGATTTCATGGTGCAGCTTCAGTGTTGCTTATAGAAAATACCATCTCCAAAATAATAAAAACATTTTTAAATGCCATATTCTGTAGGTCTCTGAAGTTTTGAAACCTTATCTAACTATTTTACCTTATCTTTCTATATAATAATATCTATATGTTGCACCTAAGATGTATATTCTTGTCATAAAAATAGACTAGTGATTGATATGGCCATGAGTTGATCAACTAACAACTTGTATAACTTATTTTTCCTAAACAGCTTGCAATAGCACTTTAAAGAGGAGCATCAAAGATACTCCTCATGGAGATGGCTCCAAATGTGGCAAACAGGCCACTGGACAAAATGTCCTTGTCTATACCACAGACAGAATTCTGACTAAAAAAGAGCAATCTTGGATGCAGGCAGAGTCAATGGCCAAATTCTGCCAAGACAGAGTAAGCAAGTCCTTAATAGTTCCTCCCTCACAAATATGTCTATGAGATATGTTGGGCCAGAAGACTGAAGATGATGCTCCAATGTTATAGAGGGTTTTGGGTGACTATTCAGGTAGAAAACTCTCAGTCATCTTCTCATTTGGGAAGCTGCTAACTTGTATCCTCTGTATACTCAGTGAATTAATTTGATTCCTTCTCAAGTCTCTGATGGGGTTGAAGATCAGGTAGCTTAGTTTTATTATGAAGTTTATTTGTTTAGTGGTTAAGATGCTTTTAGGTCTAGATAGATGTTTTAAGTTGTTAATCATGAGATATCATAGATATTGATTTACATTCAGAATTTTAGAGAACCAAGATAGGAAAAATGTTTTCTTCAAGGCTGCAAAATACTAAGAATATAACATTTATGTAATTCCTCAATCTGTCATGGTTCTTCTTGCTGTAGGTAGTTTATTGTATATATGTATAATAATAAATATGTATATGTAAAAATAAAAAATTAATAAAAACCAAAAACAAACAAACAAAAACAAAATACAATCTCTAAGCAGATGTCCTGGTTCTCTGACTCTTATAATTTTTCTTCTCTTTTCCAGAATGCTCCCTGTGCTTTTGGTGTAGGAGCTGTATTGTAAATGTACTAATGAGGTCCTGCATCCCAGACTCTATTGTCCTTTGCATTTTGAACATTGATTGATTTCTGTAACAGTGTCTACCTTCTGCAGAATCATCTTTTGTGAAGGGTGAGAGTTACACTTACTTGTGAGTATTTTAGTTGGTTGATATAGCTGTGGCAAAACAGTGATTAAAATCAAATTGAGGAGGAAAAGATTTATCTAGCTTACAGGTTACAGACCAGCATTGAGGGAATCCATAGCAGGAACACAAGGCAGGAACCTTTAGCCAGGAACCAAAGCAAAGACCACAGAGAAACACTGCTTACTAGCGTGCTCTGAATTGCTCAGCTGTCTTTCTTATACAGCTAAGGGTAAGGACTACCCTTACCCTTGGCCATAGGGTAGCATTGGATAACATTGGCCATAGGGGATGCTCCCTCCTGCATCACTCTTTATTCAAGAAAATGCACCACAGATCTTCTCACAGGTCAACCTTATGGAGATAGTTCCTCAATTGGTGTTCCCTTTTTCCTCTAGCCTGTGTCAAGTTGAAATAACTTAATAGCACAATAGCCATAAGGATAAGATTATAGAATGCAGTTAGAAATTATACTGGTTTAAGAAAGTTAAATTAATATATTCTTCTCTAATGCTCTAGGACATCATCAGCTGTACGTAGGTGGCTAGGTTTAAAGTATCTCTCCTATTGAACAGTACATTAGTAGATAACCTACCTTAGATAGGAAAAATCTCACATAGCCTCAACTCTAAATGAATAACTATAGGCAAACAATAATTTCAGAGAGAAGGAAAGCAGTATTCTCCATGGAAGAACTCCCTGATAGGCTATCCAATCTAAAGTGGTCAACATTAAACATGTACACATATATACATAATTACATAGACTATGTAGATCATATATAGCTAGAAAAGACACATTATAAATATATTGCATATAACATATATTTAATTTAAAAATTTAAGTAAACCTATAAAACCAATGAGAAGTAATAATTAATAGAATATCCAATCTAAAAAGCTCAGATCTAGACGAATACAGAGCCTGGAATTCTGCTGTATCTTCAAAGAAGAACCAACATCAATATTCCTTAATTTAGTTAATAAATACAAAAGTAACAATACTTCCAAATTATTCTTATGAAACTCTCATTATTCTGATACCCAAACCAAAGCAAAATCAACAAGAATACTAAAGGCTACTCTCTATGCTGAACATATATATGTACACACACACACACATCTGAGTACTTTCAAACCAAAGTCAAGAAAAAAATAACAAGATTATCCACAATGATGATACTGCCTGTATCCTAGAGTTACAACGATAGTTTGCATATCAAATCACTATACATAATATAACAACTACACAGACCAAAGCACAGAATCCATGCAATCATTGTATTATATGCAGAAATGGTCTTTGACATTTATTCATGATAAAAGGGCGGGGGAGAATAGAGATATGGGCATCATATCTCAGCATAATGAAGGCAGTCTTCATAATGCCCACAACCAACATCATCTTAAATGGAGAAAGTGTCTATTAATTTCACTAAAATCAGGAAGAAGACAAGGTTGTCCATTTTTTCCTGCCCTCCTTTTCTTTTCTTTCTTTCTTTTTTTAGCTTTTCTTTCTTTCTTTCTTTCTTTCTTTCTTTCTTTCTTTCTTTCTTTCTTTTTAAATTTATTCTTGTTACATCTCAATGGTTATCCCATCCCTTGTATCCTCCCATTCTTCCCTCCCTCCCATTTCCCCTTATTCCCCTCCCCTATGACTGTTCCTGAGGGGGATTACCTCCCCCTGTATATGCTCATAGGGTATCAAGTCTCTTCTTGGTAATCTGCTGTCCTTCCTCTGATGCCACCAGGTCTACTCCTCCAGGGGACATGGTCAAAGGTGAGGCACCAGAGTACGTGATAAAGTCATATCCCACTCTCCACTCAACTGTGGAGAATGTTCTGACCATTGGCTAGATTTGGGTAGGAGTTTAAAGTTTACAGCCTGTATTGTCCTTGGCTGGTGCCTTAGTTTGAGCAGGACCCCTGGGCCCAAATCTGCCTTTGATAATGTTCTACTTGTAGGTTTCTAGGACCCTCTGGATCTTTCTACTTTGCTATTCTCCCATGCTTCTCTCATCTAGAGTCCCAATAGGATGTCCTCCCACATGCTGGCGAGGATGGGGGGAGAGAGGAACACTCCTTCATTGCTGGTGGGAATGCAAACTAGTACAACCACTTTGGAAAGCTATCTGGTGCTATCTCAGAAAATGGGAATAGGGCTTCCTCAAGACCCAGCTATTCCACTCCTTGGAATATACCCAGAAGATGCTCCAGCACACAACAAGAAAATTTGCTCAACCATGTTCATAGCAGCCTTATTCATAATAACCAGAACATGGAAACAGCCTAAGTGTCCATCAGTAGAAGAATGGATAAAGAAACTGTGGTACATATACACTATGGAATACTACTCAGATATTAAAAACAAGGAATTCCCAAAATTTGTGGATAAATGGATTGAGCTAGAAATGATTATAATGAGTGAGTTAACCCAGAAGCAGAAAGACTCAAATGGTATATACTGACTTATATCTGCATTTTAGCCCAAGGGGCATGTCCCACAAAAGCCTTCACTTACCAGGAAACTGCCCTCCTTTTCAACACAGTGCTGCACATCCTAGCTAGAGGAATAAGACAAACAAAAGTGATAAAAAGATATAAGTAGGAAAGGAAGAAATCAAAACTATCTTTATTTGTAGATTATATGATCTTATATATTAAAGACCCTGAAGACTCCAAATGAAAGTCCTACAGTTGATAAATGCATTCATCTAAGTAACAGGACACACCATTAATACACTCCATTAGTAGCATTGATAGATAACAACAACAAACATCCTGAGGAAAAAAAGTTAGGGAAAGAGTACCATTCAGAATAGTCTCAAAGGAATGTGTTTGAGAAGAGATTAAACCAAGGAAATGAAATCTTAAGCAATTAAAAATTGAAGACATTGTTGAAAGAAATTGAAAAAGATGCCCAAAGATGAAAAAAAATCCACTATGCTCATAGTTACTAGGACTAATATTGTGGAAATGATCACCTTACCAAAATCAGTTTACAGACGCAACACAACCCTTATAAAATTCTGACACATTTCCTCATTAAATTGTTAAGGAATCTTAAATTTCATACATAAGCACTCATGCAAACAAAACAAGCAAAAGCAAAATAAAACAACAACAAAACAATATAGCTAAAGCAATTCTGAACAATTGAAAAATTCTGGAAGTATCACTACCCCTGGTTTTATATTATGCTACATTACTAAATAAGTAAAATTAACATGGTACTGACATAGAAACAGCATATTAGTCCAGGGAATAGAATAAGGATGTAAAAATAAATCCACACACTAGTAGAAAGCCCATCAATAGATATGGAAAAAGTGTAGCATCTTCAATAAAAGATTCTGGTTATTTTGGTTGGCTTCATATAAAGAGTGAACATATCTCTCATCAACCTTAGCCCAAGACCAAGGTACTCTGAGTAGGATGGGGAAAATAGAAAATATGCTTTAAGTCACTGGCATAGGAAAGAGCATTTGGAAGGAACAGGACCCTGGCAGCATAGGCACTGAGGCTAACAATTGATAAATGGACTAAAATGCTTCTGTGCAGCAAAAGACACCACCATTGAAATGCAGGGACAGCACACCAAATAGGGCAGAATATTTACCAGCAAGACAAGTGACTGAAACTCTATGTAGACTATATAAAAAGAACAAGCATTAAAAAAATCCCAATCAACTGAATAAATAAAATATGAAGTATCAAGAAACAAACCACCAAAAAAAAAAGTTGGAGCAAGGAACAAAATAGAGTTGTAAAAAGTAATGCAAATGACTTGGAAATATTTTTTTTTACATGCTACATCTTATTCATCAGGGAAATGCAAATCAAAGTACATTAGAACTTCATTTTACCCCAGTCACTACTGCTAAGATGAAAAACAAATTATCTTATGGGCTGAAGTGGATTTGGAGAAAATAGGATGACTAATTCTGTTAGTTGAAGTGCAAACTGGGGCAGTCACTCTTAAAAATCAATGTGTCAAGGTTCCTCAAAAAGCTAGAACTATGCCTACCATATGATGCATCTCTAATACTCTTGAGCATTTACACAAAGGACTCTATATTCTAGAAAAGAGGTATTTGCTCATACATGTTTACTGTGTTCTGTTCACAATAGCCACTATATAAATATAATACAGAGATCCATTAACTGATGATATATGGAACATACAAATGTTGTACATTTATAAAATGGAATATTTTTCAGTTAAGAAAAATAAAAGCATGAAATTTACTAGTAAATTGATGAAGCCAGATACAATCATCCTGAGTGAGGTAATCCAGAAACGTACCAAAAATATAAATTTTGTAATCATAAGTGGTTTAGCTTTGACTCTTTAGATATGTGTGTTTCATTTGAAACATACAAAGCAGTTAGGGATTTAGTAATTGGCCATTGATGGGGCTTTCAAAGGAAGGGAGATAGAATACAGTGACATAAATTGTTAAAGGGGATAGAATACAGTGATATAAATTGATAAATGGGGATAATGAAACAGAAAGGATTCCTTGGAAAAGGCATGAAGGATAGGTTAAAGGAGGGGAAAATGGGAGGAATAATTGACACTAAAGGCCTTTTGAAAAAGACATATAGAAAACTAGTACAGTGGGTGCTTAATAAGTATATACATATTCATATACACATATAGCAAGAGTTAAATGGAGTTACTCTATAATGAGGAAAAATCATGCCTCTACAAGAAACTACATGCTTGCAAACACAAATCCGAGTAGAAGTGATGGGTTACTTCTTTTGGGGTTGTTGGCTACTGAGTTTCTGTAATCCCCAAACACTACAAACTATTTTCATTCCTCTTGATTACCTTTCTGGACCCCATGGTAAGATCTTATTTCAAAAAATAAGATCTTATTTCACTGTCTTAAGTCATAAAAAGCTGGTACTGACAATAAAACTACATCCCCACTAGCCATCTTTTACAGTGCAGTAGGTGCTATGCACACCTGAGGAAGCAAAAACTCATTATCAAGTGGTAAAACTAATGAGTTATAATAATGTATGTTCTGGAAAGGCAAGATCCCTGGCAAATAGTGGCACAAATGTCATGAAAGTTGCCAAATATTTACTGGGTGAGTATACAGCTGGCTGCAGTGGATGGAACACATGCATAGAACTGTTATCAGGGCCCAAAACTTGTGACTGGATGGATCATAGGTCCTAGGGAAGCAACCAGTACAATTAATTGGCTAAATTGATACAATAATAAAATGGCTTCTAATTGCTCTATCCACAGATTGGGGCATCTCTCAACTTTCATCAGGAAAGCCTCTTGGAGTAGACAGGATTAGCACATAGATTTAATGGTCAAGGTACTGATAATAAATGTTGCAGAATGCTCAGCCCTAAATAAGGTATCTAATTCACACTCCTCCCTGCAAGTCTCGGGTATTATGGAGGGTGAAAAGACTAGCAACTTGTGGGATCCAGGAGTCATAATGCTTTTTGGATATAACCATGTAGTTGCACATATGATCTCATTACTGTAATGGCATGCACAAGACATGCACAAGATCATGCGAGAAAATATCTGATAATAGATCAAGAAGAATGGTCATGAAGTTCCTTCCCTCTCTGAAGAACTTTTGGCCACTGATAACTCTTGGGAAAGGAGCATCGGGGGTTTTGTTTGTTTCATAGTTGCACCATTTCTTAGAGTTGACACTACATCCAAGAGGGGTTGAGTGGCTAAAACTGAACTAAATAAGTCTTAAGAGATTAACAAGATTAAAAAAAATGTGAGCAGAAAATTGTGTAATAGTGAGATGTTGTGTAATCTGAGAGAACTTTGGGGAGAGAGAGTGTGGGATCAAAATAAACTGTATGAAAATTTCAAAGAATCAATGAAATATTATTTAATAATATATTTCATGTCCACTTTTACTAACATCTTAACTTTTGATGTGTGACTGTTTGGGGGAGATAGTTATCAAGCATGTTTTTTTAATTTGGTTGTTTCATTATTATCATAAACAAGTAGAATTGGTGATTATGAAAATATGTCATTTATATTTTCATTTGGGATCAACAAAATTATTACTTGTGCACAATCTCATTACAATGAGAAGAAAGCTTTTCCTGGCATATATTACTTTATCTTTCTGAAATATGGAAATTTAGGGTATAGGTCTATTATATAAATAAGTATATTAATACTACCAATTTTCTAAACAATTTCCCATATATGCATTTTAAGCTGTACTTTGTTGTGTTTAGTCTATATCTCCCTTTTATTTGCACATGTTAGCTACTTCTCATTAACTTTAAGTAAATCAATTACTAAAACATGGATCATACTAAAAGAGAAAGGAGTATTATAGAGACTAAAGCCAAGAAGACACAGCAATAAATACAATTGCATCACGTCTCCCACATATATTATGAAGCCACTGCATGTATCTTCCTTTTAAGACAAATGGAAATGTATTACTGAAATTAAAATTCATTTCATACATTAAAGACTGAGTTTAAAGTACTATTTTCAAGTGTTCTTATGTGAAAAAGTTTTGAAGTATTGCCAAGTTCAAGAGAAGGTGGCGTGCTTTATTGATTATTCATTATTTTGAGATGAATTTGAAAACTCCTGTCTTGTGTACTTCTATTAATTCAAAATTCTCAGCAATATTGCTTGATCCATGAATAAGATATATAAGATAATAAATTTAATCTAAGAAACACAATAATGTTTACATGAAGAGGGATTTTAATCCAGCAACATGGCTACTCTTGTTGGAATACAGACATCCCCTTAGTACACACCTTTAATCCCAAACAATTGAATTAAAGTTAGTTTGTAGAAGGAAGTACCAATATTTGACAGTAATTTCTAATTGAGAGGCAGACAAAATGATTTATCAGAGAAAGATTTGACAAACTAAGATAGGCCCAACTCTCATAAGAAGAGAGAGGAAAGAGAAACTACTCGAAAGAGCAGAGTGAAGGAGAGACAGAGAAGGCAGTTTTACCCCGAGAGTATCACAGAGACAGAATAAAGAGAAGACTAAGTAGACACAGGTGAAGACGGAACCAACCAGAGAACGTGAAGGAGCCAGAAAATTAGAACAGAATGTTAGAGTTAGTTTGAGGCCAAGTGGTGCAATTCATTCAGAAGCTGAATGAAGCCAGTATGAATCAGTTAGTTTGGAGAGGAGTTTGAGCCAGAACAACTGAGTTGAACCAGCTAACCAGAGTCCAGAGTAGAGCTAGAACAGGTGAACTCATTCAGCAGTAAGTCTCAGAGACTGAAAACCTAGGTAAGATTCTAAGAAGTCTAGAAGCTTCCGGGACTAGGCCTAGGTTAGCTGATGGAGGCACTAAGTTTCTGAGATGAAAATTATAAAAGGCAAATAAAAGTTACTTTACAAGACATCTCAACCATAAAGAGAAAAAATTTTCCTTACATGGTTTTAGGATATAAGTGGCAAATATCACTGTGAAGATATGTCATTTAATAAACTGAACATAGTATGTGGGTTGTGTGCCATACTCCCTGGCTGCAAAGGAGGGCATGTTGTTAGCTATAGGCCAGCATTGTGCATCTGCTTGCTTTGCATCACATTGCAGTGAAGTAATCAGAAGCATGTGCATTGTCAAGGGAAAATTGTGAAACCCAAAAGTTTACATTAATTACGGTGTCTCAGGGTGATGTACACACAATTCTGACCTCTGAAAACAGAGCAAGAGGCTGAGAAGAAAGCGAGAGGAGTTCATTCACTACACAGTGAAAAAATTAGAATTTTATCCAGCCAGAGAAAGGATTTTGAAAATATTGTACCTTACTAACTTTGTGGTCCTCAGGGGAATACTCAAATTCACTTATAGTTTTATAATCTGCTTAGGGTGGTGTGCTTTGCTTTTTCATGTCTCTCCATTTTCATATAAAATCTATTATGCTTATTTTTCTATGATTTAAAGATTGAGGTGTACATAGAAATATAACTGTTTCCTTGGATCCCTGGGTAAAATTTACTTTCCCAAAGAATATTGTTATCAATACTCAAGGTAGGAATAACTTCTCTTTTGACTCAGTGTAGCTTTTTTTAACTTTTAAATTGGGTTGCTTATCTCATGTTGCCATGCCCATTAATATAAAGGCATCCTAATTAAAACCACCTCCAGAATCTTTTGTGGTATTTTAAATTGTTTGATGATGTCACTGCTACCTTAATCTACGACACTTGCCTGAAGGAATCTGTTATTTTATCCAGCACCTTCAGGAATTGCAACAAAATGATAGCTGGGTTATTCACAAATTGCTGAAGACAAGACCATTATTTTAGTTATGCGAGTCTTAGTTGGCTACCATGTCTCAGGATTGAGCAATACGAGGACGGTCACCTGTGCGTCTATATGCTATTGTTTGTGGTTGTTATTTGAACCCAGGAATAGTTAAGAACTAGTGCTTTATTTACCCTCTGCCCCACAAGTCAATGTCAGTATTACTTTGAATAGTAAAGGAAACAAGGGACATTATAGCTGTACTAATTTTAATACTTCTTTTGCTGTTGCCAGAATTTTCCAATATATCTAAAAACGGAAGACACAGCAGAAGCCTGTGCTTAACATCTACATCAAGTCTGTTCTATTAGGATCTGATTACATGTGAAAGAATGGTAAATGGCAATGAACAAAACAGAAATATCAACAAAAGTACATTTAGATGTTTTAATTTCTTTCTGTATTTCGTAATGATTTTAATACATGTGGCAATTATTTCATTGTATTTTTCAATAGGAAAAATAGTATTTTCACTGTGACAAAACTGTGATATTAGTTCTATACAAGGAGGTCCCTGCATTTCTTTTCAGGAACTAATGACGTTGCTTGAGAATGTGATGATATGTGGTGTTGTTTTGTGAAATAGGAACAGTAAAGTTGGTCACCGACATGACTTTTGTTTTGTTTTGTTTTGTTTTAGGACAGGGTTTCTCTGTGTAGTCTTGGCTGTCCTCGAACTCACAGAGATCCACCTGCCTCCACCTCCCTGAGTGCTGGGATTAAAGATATGTGCCACTGTGCCTCCTCACAGTCCTCGTTTTTAGCACTGATTCATACTGGTGTCCTTGAATAACGAATAAGGTTGTGTATAATTAATAATTTAAGTTACTGAGGAAATAGTTTTTGCTTCTTGAAAGAGGCATAAACAATATTATCATGTTTTGAGTTTCCTTGTTGAAATGTTGTGTAAAGACTTTAACTATTATTAATTATAGTAATAAATGGAAAAGAGAAAACAGTCCACAAGGACCTCTATAATATTAACACAAAAAAGTCACCTCTAAAGTCATGCCTGGGAACTTTCTATTCTTGTTTCTGAAAAACACACTAACTGCCCCTTTTATACTAGTTATCCACATGAAAGGGAAATCCTGGTAAATAAATTACACACAGTGAAGTTAATTAAGCAAAGAATGAACTTTATGTCTGAATAAAACTGTTATCTTAAATATCATTTAAGTATGAGAATTCTTTATACTTAGAAGGGCTTTCATTATAATAAACTTGAAAGCTCTTTTGCAATGGAACTTAAAATTAATGTTCAAAAATTTGAGAAAGACTGAGTTTAAATACATCACCCATTCTTGGATATTATAGGTAAAGGTCTGTGGTCTATAAGTGGTTATATCATCAGAACTTTACTAAAAAATTAGATTACATGTCCTACTATAGCAACATTATTCGCAATTAATGATATGGTGATCAAAAAGCCCTTTGAATTTTAATATTTATCTTAGTTTGGGTGACATTTTCAAAGGTGTAATGTAAGCTCAATTTTCTTAACAAATATATTTTATTGTGAACTTATTAACTGAGAGTACATCATTGATAACCCAACTAACTGAAACAATAGAAAAAGAAGATTAAAGAATACAATAACAAAATGTAAGGATATCAGTTCTGAGGAACATTTCTCCTTGTGTAATCAGAAGGATTTCTTCTGCTGGAACCTGGAACAACCAAAACCCAAAACTTCAGCAGGAGACCAGAGCCCCGAAGTCTTCCCTTGAGTGGTTCTCTCTAGGAGCATCTCAAAGTGGAGTGATGAACAGCCCAAGTTATCCCAATCCTCCAAAAAGTCCTGCCTCTTGTTTCTGGCTCACTTATAAATCTCCTCCCAGAGTCCGTTCATGGATCTTTCCCGTTGGCAACAATCAAGCTCCCTTACGAGGTGGTTTGCCTTCTAGTGGATTGACATCACCTGTTCTTTCACAAGACTGTTTCCCATCCCACACTTGGGATCATAACAAAAACAGGTTTATCTCTCCTCCACTGTAATGGATTTATGGAATTATGTATAGGGGAAAAAAGTGCAAGCAAGAATTCTTAACCCCAAATAAAGCTCAATCTTAGTCTATTTCTTCTCTTCCTGTCTTAGTTAACAATGATCATTGCTGTGAAGAGGCACGCTGACTGAGACAACTCTTATAAGGGACATTTCATGGGGACTGGCTTACAGTTTCAGAGGTTTAGTCTATTCCTGTCATGGCAGGAACACAGCAGCATCCAGGCAGACACGCTGCTGGAGGAGCCAAGAATTTTACATCTTGATCCAAAGGCAGCCAGGAGGAGACTGGCTTGCACAGGCAGCCAGGAAGAGGCTCACACCCACACTGACTGGAGCATGAGCACAGGAAACAACAAGGCCACACCTCCTAACAGTGCCACCTCCTGTGGACCAACCATTCAAGCACATGAGTCTATGGGAGTCAAACCTATTCAGCCCACCAGACAATAAACTGACTCTCCTGTTCATTTCAAAGAACAGAGGCATGCATCCTCCTCTATAAAATGTGGTCATGTGTTAAAAAAAGGGGGCGCTGATATGACAAGTAATATGGGATATAAAATTATATAATTCGTAGGTTTTTAGGAAAATATATTTCCTCATCTGACATTAGACTCTGCCACATGCAGTCTCTGTTCTAATATACTGCCTTTGCTTTCATGAGAAAATGCTGGCTGGCCAAGTGGTTTAGATGCTACATTAATGCCTGTGCTAATTTTTTTTCCAGGAAGATTTCATTTGCTTTTTCTTTCCTTTAAGTGTCCGTGTGTGTGTGTGTGTGTGTGTGTGTCTGTCTGTCTGTGTGTGTGTGTGTGTGTGTGTGTGTGTGTGTGTGAATGCTATCATATTGTTGCACAATTGTGTAGTGTGTGCAATGTGTGTGAAGGGCTGAAATCATCCTCAGTATCATTCTTCAGGATCCAATCACCTAATTTTTGAAACAAGAGTATCTGCTTGGGGGGCAGAAGAGAAGACTCAGAGGTTAAGAGCATTGGCTGTTCTTCCAAAGGTGCTGGGTTCAATACCCAGCAAACACATGGTGGCTCACAACCATCTATAATGAGATCTGGTGCCCTCTTCTGTAATGCAGGTGTACGTGCAGGGAACACACTGTATACATGATAAATAAATAAGTCTTAAAAAAAAAAAGAGTATCTGCTTGCTTTGAGGTTCTAGCCATGGGTATCTGTCTGCCTTCTCCTCAATGATGGGACTTGGAGCACAAGCCATCATTCCCCTGGATTTTATGAGGGTCTAGGGATCAAGTGTATGTCCTCCTGCTTGGAAGCACTTTATTACAGGACTGACCTCTCATCCTAGGCAAGACTTTCCTTTCTTGATCTAGTTTTGTTGCTCAATAGCTTCTTCAAATGACACTTTAAGTAGCCATTTTTATATCAGAACAGCATAACCTGGGTGTTGTTAACTGGACCACCTCATGAAGAGCAAGTGCTTTAACACGTTCACCTAATATAGCCCCTTGCTAACATTTTCCTCTCCCAGTAAACATGCCTGCTCATTTGAAATATAAAAATTCCATCAATTAGCCACATTTAAAATTTACATCTTTACAAAGAAAATCATTTACATCAGTGCTGTGCTTTCTTGCCAGAGCTATATGCCCACATCTATTTGATGCAGTTTTAAATGTGTTCTCACAGCAAGTATTTTGCTACGATGTGGTGGTCTGTTGGGCCTGACATTTTCAATTCCTTTTTAGAGTTTATGTAGCTCAATAAAGTAATCCCAATGAATGCTCAGGGAGCTAAGACACTAGGCAGTATTTCCAAGGATTTTAAATGACTTCATTTTCTTTTCTCCAAGAAAAATGTAAAACATTCAGCTTTCCCCTTAATCCCACTAGAGATTTGATCTTTCGATGCAGGAACAATGAGGATGATTTTCTCACTTTGCTTAGTTTTTTTTTCCCCTCTTAGCTGAACTGTTGCCTAAAAATATCTTGTAAACTCCTCTTTATTGAGCCCTGTGAATATGCTTAAAGATATTTTACTTATTTGACAAAAGTTAGCTCATTATGATATTTATGTCATTTTATTAATTTCTATCGATATAAAATTAAAACTTTAATATTTGAAACAATATAAATTAATAACATTAATGCCTATGTAAATGCCAAGAATTTACTGATTTATACATGTATTTGGCCTTCAGTTCACAGATTTCTAACAAAGGGAAAATATAAAGGAGGCACCATAGAGCATATATTTTACACATATACTTTATGATTTAACATAGCTATTTAATCTATTTGGTGCATTTAAATTGTTATATTCTGTGAAATTTATACTATTCTTTAAACAGTTATTATATTTTATAGATATGGATGTTCCTATCTTCATGTATGTCTATGCACTACGTGTGTGCTTGGTGTCAGCAGAAGCCAAGCATCAGATTCCTGCAAAACTAGATGATGCTTGTGTGTTTCCAGGTGAGTGCTGGGAATCTGACACCAGTCTTCTAGAAGAGAACTAAGTCATCTCTCTGGCATCGTGCTCTAAGTATTCTTAATGAGGAAAAACATATAAATTTTCATATAAACATAAAAATTTTCCTAAATCCTGATGTTCATAAACATTCTATTTTTCCTGATATATTACTTCTCTGGTTTTGGGGTAATATCAAGTGCATTGTTTATACTGACAACATAGAAATTTGCTGTGTTCTGTTGGAACTGGGTTGCTTTACTCTGTGCTGTGAATTGTGAGGCTCTCTTGTCCTCATTTATATGTTGAAGCCTAATGACAAATTAGCTGAAATTTGAAATTAAAGCCTTTGTTGTCTATTCAAGCCACAAGGACAGAACCTTTATGAATGGAATTACTGCTTGTTGTTGTTGTTATTATTATTATTGTTATTATTATATTACTCACTTTACGTCCCTGTTGCAGCCCCCTTCCTTCCTCTCTTCATGGTTTTGCCCTCCCCCTCTATTCCTGCCCCCTGCCCCAGCACCTTCTCCTCAGAAAAGGGGAAGCTCTCCGCGATACAAACCCACCTCACACAACAAGTTGCATTAGGACTAAGTACTTCCTTGTCTACTGAGACCGAACAAAGCAGCCTTGCTAGAGGAAAGTGTTTCAAAACTAGGCAACAGAGTCTATGTCAGAGGCAAGGGTGGGAGGTGATGGGGAGAAAAGAAAGCAAATGTAGGGGGGAATCTCAGGGAAAAGCTGGAATACTGTCTTAATGTGGTAGTTTGAACATGAATTGTCCACTATAGGCTTGGTAACCAGTTGGTGACACATTGGGTTGGTGGTGGAATATTTTAAAGTAAACAGGAAGAGTATATGCCGTGTGTGTGTGTGTGTGTGTCTGTGTGTGTGTGTGTGTGTGTGTGTGTGTGTGTCTTTGTGTGTCTGTATAATTTGAGTGTTTATAGTCTTGCCATACTTTCTGTTCTGTCTGTCTGTCTGTCTGTCTCTCTCTCTCTCTCTCTTGCTCTCTTTCTCTCTGCTTCATGAATGTGCTTAAGGATGGGAACTCCCAGCTTCCTTCTCTGTAATCTTGCCTGATGCCATGTTCCCAGCCATGATGGATCTCATCTCTCTGGACCCATAAGTCAAAATAAACTCTTTCTTCTATAAGTCTGCCCGGTATCTAAATTCTCATTTCAATGGCATGATCAATCAACTATTACTTTTTCTCATTGTTGCTTGTTACTTCCGTTTTATTATTCTTTGGTAATTTCACGAACAAAACATTGCCTCTTATCATAGTAACTATTACACTTAGAAAATACAAACAGAACACAGAGTAGATTCATTTCCTAGAGGAAGACATAGCAGGCTGCTATGTGTAGAGCCCAGAGTGAAGGCTCCTATGAAGAACGTTGGCCATACTGGCACCCTAGTATTAGATTTCCCTCATCTCAGATATTAAAGAATTAATAGTTGCTTCTCCAGCTACACTATGTTTTTTGATAATTTTTAACTTGTTAAAGATGCCTTGCCTTGTCATCGTTGTATCATATCCCTAGCCAATGTGAATATACTTAAAAATTTTAATTTATGCTTTTATTATCGTTATTTTTGTGTGTGATTTTGTATAAATGTGGAGGTGAGTCAAAGAAGAACTTGTAGGAGTTAGTTCTCTCATTACACCATTTTAGTCACAAGCATTGAACTCAGGTGGACAGGCCTAGCAGCCAGTGCATTATCTGGTGCCTCATATCACCACCCTGATGTGGAACTTCAACTCTGTCAAAAGGAAGAGCCTCTTTATGGAACATGACCATCTTGTATTATTGATGAGATATTGAGGGAAAGTACCATAAAACCTGTGTAGTAACCCGAGGTTTATGTTTCTATGAACGCCTCTCTATTGCTATCTCTCTATTTTTAGCTCTACATCTGCTTATATCTATCTATATCATCTATATCTATATTTATATCTGTCACTCTATTTATCTAATTTATATCTAGCTCTCTCTCTATATTTCTATATCTACATATATATCTATCACTACTTATATCATATTATCTATCTATCTATCTATCTATCTATCTATCTATCTACCTACCTACCTATCATCTATCTCATTTATTTTTATCATCTATATCTATATCGGTATCTATCTTTTTATCTACATATATGTATAACTATATCTAATCTATTTATTAATTTGTAATTCCTAGAAAGAATTAACTGAGAAGGGAAGACACATCCTGGTTGTGAGTATCACCAACTCAAAAGCTAGGGGCATAGACTACAAAAAAGAAAATGAACAGAGTCCCAGCATTCATCTCTCTCTGCTTCCTGACTAGAGACCCAATGAAATCAGGACTTCACTGCAATGATGGAGTAGATTCCTCTGAACTGTGAGCCAAAATAATCCCTTTCTTCTCTAAGTTGCTTTTATGTCATGTATCTGCTCACAGTCATAATAAAAGCAACTGTGTTGGTTGGTTCTGTCAACTTAACACAAACTTAAACATATCTGGGAAGAGAGAATCTTAACTGAGAAAATGCCTCTGTCAGATTGCCTTGGGCAAATCTGCAGGACATTTTCTTGATAAATGATTAATGAGAGAGGGCTTAGTCATTTAATGATGTAGGAGAGGAAGATGAGCAAAGCATAGAAAAGCATGCCAGGATGTAGTGTTCCTCCATGGCTACCTGTTCAGTTCTGGCCCTTAATCCCTCGGTGATAAACTATTACTCAGTTTATAAGAAAACATAAACAATTTCGTTCACCAAGTTACATTTGGTCATTGTGTTTTTTCACAGCAACAAAAATGCTAAAATACAAATAGAGGTTCCTCACAGATACTTAAAATACTAAAGATTATTTTGAGGCAGAAAGACATGTTCTAGGCTTGGACTTTTTCTTCATTTGGTACCCTTGTGCCATTGTGTCACTATGCTGACAATATGTTGCTGCACTTCTAAGGACGTGATCTCCACTAAGGGATTTTTGTTTTTGTTTTCAAATCTTGAATCTCCACACTGCTGCATTAACTGTGGATATTCTTCTACTCTTTAATATATTTTATGTTTTTGATTGTTTATGACTCTCTGAACCTACATGACGCAGGATATTAAATATAACTCTTGCTGTTACATTACCTTTAGCCTTTTCAATCTTAGGTTTTGTGTTTCAGTTCCACAGTACTCTTTGTGCCCAAATGGAAGCATGACTAAATAAGTCAGTGATCAATGTTTTGTCAACTAAGTTAATTTATTAAGAGAAAACTACGTAAAAACAAACAAAAAAAATAGTGCAAATATTTAACGGGTGATCTGAGTTCTTGCAGACTATCAAATTTTGTTTGTTTCTAAAACTGTTATGAAGTCAAGCTTGCTCTCCAGTGACTACTTTGCTGTCTTCTTTTTGATCTGAAGAGTGGAGAGAAGCATGGGAGAGACTGCTGCTGGGAGGAGGAAAAGTACAAACCTCCTGCTGTGTCTCAGCCTCTCCATCATGGATGGATTGCATTACTCAAATTTTAATGATCAATTATTTATAAGGCATATTTGATTGCCATAGCTACAGTCCCGTCTGCAGGATCTACGCACTGACTGCCTGTCTCTACCATTTTTGGAAACTTCAAGCTAAAATAAAAATTCTAAAAGTGGTAGGTGAGAAAAGAAATTTTACTAATACATTTTTCCATCAGCCTTCTTTCCACAGGGTATATAGATGTCCAAAAGTATATAAATGTCTATGTAGAAAAACAGATTTTTAGTTTAATTTTTTTTTCTTTCTGTGAGTGTGTATGTGTGCGTGAATGTATGTTTCTGTGTGCGTGCTTGCATAAATCCCCCCCCTCTCTCTCTCTCTGTGTGTGTTTGTGTGTATGTGTGTGTATGAGCATATTACAACATATATGTGATATGTGGAGGTTAGAGATAAGTCACTGTTAGTTTTTTTCTTCCAGTGCCTGAGACAACTCACCAGCCAAGGTAGTTCCTCAGGATGCCTATTTCCGCATTAATGCAAAGTGTTATACAAACACAGAAACAGTATGGTGGTGCTGTTATCCCAACATTTAAGAGGTGCTGTGGGAAGATCAGAAATTTAAGACCAAGCTCCAGTGCAAGGAGATTTCCAGAGCAGTCTGGAGTATGTGAAACGGTCTCAAGAAACAAATGTCTATAAACTACAGACTAAAGTCATGAAAAATATAATTTCTGTGATATTTTTATGGAAATATGACACAATAATACGTGCATTTTCTTATGCTGACATAAATCTGCTCTGGCATGAACCTGTATATTTGCCTTCTCATTGCATGCATGTGCCTTTTGGTAGTGAGTACATTTCAAGAGTGGTACCTACATATTTCTATAATTTGATGTATTCCACATTAGAACTGTCATTTTTTTTTTTTACTTAAAACATTCTAGAAGTCACTTCTAGAATCCCAAACAGTGTAAATACCATTCAATCTCTTATAAAAATCATGACAAAATTGCTTTTATCCATATAAATGGGATTTAGTCAAGAAAATTATTTCTAGAAAATACCGACCAGAAAATGTACTCCCTTCTCCTCTGAAGAGTTAAAAAGCAAAATGACCATATTGGAGCCATTGCAGTTAATCTGAATTGTGAAACAGGTGCATCCATCATTTCATGTTTAATACTGTTTTTAAAATACTCTAATTTCGTAACTTCACGTATATTTTGCAGGCTTATTTGCTGTGTTTCAGCATTATTTGATTCATTAATTCTCTCTCAAAGCCATGACAGGGGAGTTCTTTTGTTTACTCAAGGCCAGTGGCACTTGAGCTTCTCACTTTGGCTGCAGGTGTTGTGTCTCAGAGCCCATCACTGAAATACTGCAGAGCAATAGATGTTTGTATTGGCAGCCTCCCCATCCTCCTGTAATTAGACATTTCAAACATTCGATTTCAGATTTTCTTCCAAGCAGGAAGAGCCTGACATTTTGTCCCTCAATTCATGGTTGCCTTTACCATTCTAATTTAGTTTTTTCATTTCCTAATGTCAATATATAGCTTATCTGACCGGTATGATTTATCTAAATTCTCATTTCAATGTCGTGACCAATCAAACTATTACTTTTTCTCATTGTTGCTTGTTACTTCCATTTTTAGAATTCTTTGGCAATTTCACTAACAAAACATTGCCTCTTATCATAATAACCATTGACTCAAACACAGTGTAAATAATCTTAACCTTTTTAACCTGCTTTTCTAAGTTACTGGAGTGCACACAAAGCTCTGCAACTTGTTCACAGATTAATGTGAGCACTCAAGAGAAGAAGAGGAACATTATGAAGCATAAATAATGCCATTAATAGTAATTACTATTTGTTCAATGTGTACCATTGCATGTTTAATTTTGAGCTTATACACAGTAACATTAGCATATTTAGTATTATTAATTCTGCCTTAAAATTATTGACATAAAAGTTTATTCAAACAATCTTTCAACAATCAATGCTTTATGAGAAATCAGTGATCTCTTTAGTACATTTAAGTGTACTAATAGCCAAAAAACCCCAACCCCCCTACCCCCCCAAAAAAAACCCAAACCTCAACTTAAAATGTTGACATGATTAAAACTAGGCCTGCTTTAGATACAGTTTCAATATAATACTAATAAATATTACTTAAAATGCTTGTATGATGATCTTTGAAAGGAATGGCTTTTTTCTTGGCTCTTTCTCATTATCTATATCTGATTATTTCCCGCTTCTGAATACATAAACATCTTCATGTGTCTCAATAATCTCCAATACTTAACAGTTGGTGTATGTATGTGTACATATGTGCTTTTGTGTATGTATGTGTCTGGGTGTGTATGTGTTTATATTTCAGAGTGCATAGGTGTATAGGCATGTGCATATGTGTGCATATATGCTTTCCCATACGTTTCAAATTTTATACTCCTCTTGTAGATGGTCACTAAAGTATTTTCCATACTTTAAAATAATTTTGATTGCCTTTAAAATTAGTACTGTATATACTATTTGAGTCTTTCTGCTTCTGGGTTACCTCACTCATTATGATCATTTCTAGCTCAATCCATTTACCCACAAATTTCGGGAATTCCTTGTTTTTAATAGCTGAATAGTATTCCATAGTACCACAGTGTCTTTAGCCATTCTTCTACTGATGGACACTTAGGCTGTTTCCATGTTCTGGCTATTATGAATAAGGCTGCTATGAACATGGTTGAGCATGTGTCCTTTTTGTGTGGTGGAGGCTTTTCTGGGTATATTCCAACGAGTGGAATAGCTGAGTCTTGAGGAAGCCTTATTCCCATTTTTTTGAGAAAGCGCCAGATAGATTTCCAAAGTGGTTATACTAGTTTTCATTCACACCAGCAATGAATGAGTGTTCCTCTTTCTCCACATCCTCACCAGCATGTGGTGTTGCTTGAATTTTTTATCTCAGCCACTTTGATGGGTGTAAAATGCAATCTCAGAGTTGTTTTGATTTGCATTTCTCTGATGACTAAGGAGGTTGAGCATTTCTTTAAGTGTTTCTCAGCCATTTGATATTCTTCTGTTGAGAATTCTCTTTTTAGTTCTGAGCCCCATTTCTCAAATGGGTTATTTGGTTTGGTGGTGTTTAATTTCTTGAGTTCTTTATATATTTTGGATATTAGACCTTTGTCAGATGTAGGGTTGGTGAAGATCTTTTTCCAGTCTGTAGGCTGTGGCTTTGTTCTTTTGACAGTATCTCCTGCCTTACAGAAGCTTCTCGGCCTCATGAGGCCCCATTTATTAATTGTTGACCTTAAGGCCTGGGCTGTTGGAGTTCTGTTCAGGAATTTGTCTCCTGTGCCAATGTGTTTCAGGCTCTTCCCCACTTTTTCTTCTAACTGATTTAGTGTCTCTGGTTTTATGTTGAGAATTAGAAAATGTTAATGGATATTTTGAAATTTTCAATTAGGAGACATATATGTACTGTATAATATAAGGAAAGGTTCATACCAAAAACCATATTCTGCTTTAGCTGATATTCTTTGAAATAATTGCTTTCAGGCTATGAGGCAGATAAATACAATGTTATTTAGTATTAATATAGATGAAAAAATTGTTTCTTCACTCACATTTATGTTCAAGAGATTCTGTTCTGATACACTCTAACATGATTCTAAATGTCCATGTGAAATAGATTTCTTAGACATAATATTATGGCTTTAATAAAAGCCAAGAGACAAAATGGTGTCATTCCAGGTAGTGCCTTGTCAACCTTGAATGTTATAGGCTTATATATGTTTAGTAAATATTTTCTTCATTAATAATATTATCCCATGCAGATTCAGGCATTGTTTGTGTAGAGATTAGAAAGCAATAAGAAAATCTTGAGGATTCTGGTACAACTAGGAGAACAACCTAAATCTTTATTTAAATCCCTATACAGTTTTTACTTTACATAGGTTTACTCTACTTTGACTATGACTTAACACTGTAATTATAATATAATTACACTGTACTTATTCAACTATACAGTTTCATGTCTTTATTAGTTACTTTTGCTTAAGTGTGACCAGAAAATTTTCGAGGACAATTTTAAAGAAATCAATTTTATCTCATTTTTTTTTCAGAGGGTTGGCCCACAGTTATAAATGTTATTAATCTACGTCTGAGGAACACTCTATATTACTGTTGTAGCATTTGAAAAGAGAGGCTGTTCACCTCAGGATAGACTGGGGTAGGACAAAGGCACCAGGAAAAATGGATAACCATATAATGATGCTCCTGGTGATCTGTTTCTAATCTTACCTTGTAAAGGAACTATAATTTGACTGACTAGCATTACTTTTGCTATTGATACATTTGGCACATGAGCATCTGTGTGTGTGTGTGGGGGGGGGTGTAGCAGCACATTTTCCATTTAAATCACATGCTTGCTGGTTTCACATAGAATGCTTTGTTCTTGAATTTTCCTAAAAGTGTTGAACAAGTGCAGATTTCTAGAATTGACGTAGACAGACACACATGTGTTTTCTTGTGTAGACAGTTTTCTTAAACCAAGTGAGACGTGAATGGCCATGTCCTTTGTTAATGAAATGCCGTCAATGGGCGTGGTTGGAAGAAAGCAGGACAGAGCTAGAGATGAGTCATGAGGACAAGGCTCCCAAAAAGTCCACTACATGTGTACAAAGAAATGTCTTCATGGCATATCATGTTCCGATTTTTATAAGTGGAAATACAGAGTCATTCCATTCTCTCTGGTGGCAGCTGTTATGTTGGTTGTTGTTGTTAGTGGTGGTTTGCTTTGAGTTCCCAGGGTAAATTTCATTCATTTGAATTCCAAGCTTATATTCAGTGTTTCCCCTGTCCCACTATAGCTTGCCTGTGGGTAGTAATAGATGTTCATTGTTCTTCAATCAGACCGTCTTTGGTGGAGACGTTACCTTCCTGCAGACATTGCTAAGCCATCCCTCGCTGCCATGTTTCTAGTTTCTGGCAACCTACTTCTGCACAATGCTTTGATGGAAAAAGTAAAGGAGTATCATTTTTATGTAGGATGAAGCTCATGAATTTGTTGTTTAGATATTTTCGTGGTTGATTTTCACTGCAGGCAATTCCAAGGTGCAGCATTTCTGACTTCAGGGTTTTCAAAAATGGCCCAATCCCCTAGACGCTCAGGTTACATGGCACTTCTCCTAGCATCCTGTACTTCCAAGAGCAAGAGGCTTATTAATTAGATACACAGGGGCCACCATTCACAGGTTGAATCTTCACTTTCCTTGTCAATGTGACTATGGCGTCTTCCGCTATAGCTAGTCTACTACAGACATCCTATCCTTTGTTAAGACTGAATATGCCTCATTACCTCAAGTTTCTTAGTTACTCTCGAGGAATATGAATTTATTATTATCCTTCTAGTATTATTTTAATTATGGTAGAAATATAAGAATCAGTAAATATTGGTGCTTGCTTATTAGTTTATTGGAGAAGTTTTGTACAATTTTCTACTGTTTTATTACCTACCTATCACTATTTCCTATGTTTAGTAAATGCCTACAACTAAAGTATGTTTATAATTATACTTCCATAGTAAATTTATTAAATATACCTTTATAATTTATTTGTAAGACATATTAGTATTTATATTGAAATAAAATAAATGCAATGTGTTTTAATCTGTAATTCGCATACACTGATCAAGGTAATTTAGACACCCACTCTGAGGACCTCTTAGTACAATCTTATTTATTTCAACAAAAGATGAATTACAAATATTGACAGATTGCTCTTGTTAAATTAGACCACTAAAATATGTAGGAAATCAATGTTATAAAATAACTCTATTTTGATGTGTTTATTGTATGTAGTTGTATACTTTATTGGAAAACTAATTTATAATATATTTGAAAAATAAGGGAACATATTCAAATAGACTGTCAAATTTATTTGACCTGATGCCTATAGAATCTACTTTTTATATTGTCATTTAAAAAGATTTCTCTTTTGAACAGATAGAACCTTTAATTTATTTTCTTTATTTCTGACTTACTTTTGTCAGAAATGTAAAGTTGTAATATTAAAACAAAATAATTTAAACCATTACATGTTATCAAGTCTTTTTTAGAACTCATGGTAGCAAAATAAAATGCATGCAATTATAAGGAACTAAAGTTTTTATATTATAGTATCTAAGTGTTCTAATGAAATATTGTCTAATCATGTATCTTTAATACATAAACTGTTTATCTCTGTTACTTTACAAGAGTTCATAAAGTAACTCAGGCTACCATGTGTTTTTAAATGTAAAAGTATATTATATTTCTATAGAAATGATAAAGAATTCTGAAACCCTAAACACATTACTAGTGCTTTGAGAATGGGTGTGATGAAATTAACATCACTTTATTAACAAATGTTTAAAGACCTAAAGCATGCTTCCTAACCTTAAAATGTTTTATGCAGAAAAAGAAGTTTTCTAAAGTTGAGAAATAAAACCAAACCATAATACACATACATATTTGCTTTAAAAATAATTTTGAGATTTGATTAGAAAATAAATGGGTGTGTAGAAATGCATTTTAGTAAGTTTTTTAAACTACTAGTACACATTGTAAAGGGAGCTTAACAGATTCAAAACAAAGCAAAATTAAAATAAATATTCTGATAGAAAATTTACACAACAAATAAATATGGTTAATAGGTTAAGTGTAATCCTAACAAAGCATAGGCTGCCTTAATCTTTCAAAGGAAACAAGGGAAGCAATTAGCAGGACACTGTGCTCATTCTAGGTTTTATTTAAAGTATGAATGAAAGCACCAATTATAAAAATTAGACATGCACAGATATCAAAAAGTCTTTAACCTATCATAGCCTCCAGTAGTAATCTGTTAAAAGTAAATCAACAAACAAATTTACAAGCAATAATTTGTATCCAAAGAACAAAGAACAATAATATTATTATGCTCACTTATAAACCAAAATGGTTATTTTTTTAAATAAAACCTTGTAACTGAGAATTAGTAAATACACTGTTTTCAATGGTGGAAATATTAATTTTTACAGATATGCAAGGTAGTACTAGTTTCGCAGTAACTAGAGGTAGTTGGAGAAGGGAAGCTATTGATAATTATGTGAATAAAATTTTTATGTCTGGTTCTGAAAAGCACAGATTGATTTGAAAAATCCTACAGGTGTGTGGTACTTACCTGAAGTCAGTACTCATTTAATATGCCCAAATACTGGCATGTTGGAGTATGTAAACAAGAAAATTAAGCAGTCACATACGAAGTACAGAAAGCAGCACTTAAGATAATGTTACAAGTAGGCATTGTACAGAAAAAGAAGAGAGACTGTACCCTGCCTTAAGTGCAATGACGTTATCGAACCCCTTCCCTCAAGGCCCAGGAATCTATGAAAAAGAGGACACAGAATGAAAGAGCAAGAGGAGAAGGATGACTCAATAGAAATAGTGTTGCCTAGGCTCAACAGGACCGATGAAGTCACGTAAAAACTTACAGAAGTCACTCTGTTTCAGCATGCCCAAGACCTGCACAGGTTCAAATCAGATTGTGTCTCAGTCCAGAGAGGGTGGGCACAAGGTACCACCTCTAACAAAGAAGCTATTTTTAATCACGTTTTCTTCTCCCATAACTCCTCTCAGATTCTTTTCATCTCTACCCGCCCAACATTATGTTCTTTGTCTCCTTATCTCAAAGATATTATAAAAATATAAGTCAAAACAAACGACAAAAATTCAACAATACATAAGAAAGAAGGATGGAAGAAGAAAGGAATGGAAGGAGAGACAGACAGAGAGAGAGAGTGTGTGTGTGTGTGTGTGAGAGAGAGAGAGAGAGAGAGAGAGAGAGAGAGAGAGAGAGAGAGAGAGAGAGAGAGAGAGGCCTCAAACAAAATGAAAAAAAAAAAAAGAAAAGGTCACCCTCCTACTCACAAAACACAAAGAGCCTGTTTGGACTTGGCCAGTGATCCCTGGGCATGGTGGTTGCCCTGGACTGGGGTTGACAAATATAGCAAAATTCCACTAGAGAAAACTGATATTTTCTCTCTGCCAGCATGTATCAACTGTTAGCAGTGGGATGCTGTGTACATTTCCCTTTTTTCAGATACACACAACAGAATTTTCCAAAAACCAGCATCTAGAACATTGGTTATTCTTGTCCATGACAGGAAAGGCCACTTGTCTAGAATGGATTCCTCACTAGTTATGAGCTCTGTGTGGTGTTGCTGAGAGGAGCTGTAATATGCAAAGGATGAATTGAGATACTTCATCTGAAGAATTAAACCTAAAATGATGTAACTGGAAAATAACGTTGGGCAGAAACAAACTTAGCATGCCAACTTACTTTGAGGAACATGGGGAAGAGATACAGTCAAAATAGAAACTTGGGCCTCGATTGTGTTTACTAAGGAAATATTATTTTCCAAAGCTTATGTTTAACTTCCTAGCATCTGTTTTCTTTGTCATTCATTGTCATCGTCTTTAGATTTATTCTGAAAACAAGGCCTATGGCTTATAATAATCCATGGGAGTTAGAGTGAATTGAAAATATCTGGCCCTTGATATCTAATTTTCCCCAGAAAAGACTATGAAAGAAGAAAAATGTGATTGCATTTTCCAAAGGAACGAATCCATGACAAAATCGTTTCCACAGTCCAGGTTTGTGGGATGTATGTGGGATAAGACTTGTTTCTGCCTGTATTTAAGTCTCTGTAACTTCCCCATATATACTTATGGTCTCCTGCACCAAATATACTCTATGGAGGGAACAGTTACTGCTGTAAAAATTTCCATTCTACATTCCCAGCGGACACTTAGCATCTTACCATATACACCCCAGTCTCACCTATCCATCATGCTGCCACGGTGTTTTATCCTAAATTACTAATCCTTTATGCAAACATATATTCAACCCCGAGTCACTGGTATTGATTAGATACACATCATTCAGCTGTTTTCCTACAGCTTCCAAAAAGTATGATGACATTGTAGACTTTTAATTGCCAAGATGTCATGACAATTTTTGCTTCTTAAGGGAAGAGTGATCCTACAGAGCCAACGTGATTATATGACACATTTATCTACCTGTGGCTATTTCCTGAAGCATTGTGTTCGTCATCACAGAAGTATTCTTCTCCCTATGCAAAGAAAATGTGCAGTTTCAAAGAATAAAATGGGATTTAGAAAGATTGTTTATGCTTATACAAAACAGCATGGGAAGATATGTACTGCAGCTTTTTTCACCAGTCCTTTACCTAATTCACATTTTCTTACTGTTTAAAGAAACACTTTTAAAGATAGACTACAACTGAAACTATCAATTTGTCATATTAAAAATGTAGATTTTCCCCCCAATTTGTCATGTTTGGTTGTTACCTCTTTGAATCCTGTTCTTTTTAAATGAGCGACAGAAAGTGGATCTAGAGTGGAGGGAAAGTGGAAAGGAAGTGGGAGGAGTAGATGGAGGGAAACTAAAATAATGGTATATTGTATGTGAAAGAACCAGACAGTGGTGGCAACTATTTAATCCCAGTAATTGGGAGGCAGAGGCAGGTGGATCGCTGTGCGTTTGAGGGCAACCTGGTTTACAGAATGAGTTCTAGGACAGCCAGTACAACACAGAGAAACCTTGTCTCCAACAAACAAACAAACAAACAAACAAAACAAAACAAGACAAAATGAAAGGACTGCAAGGGTACAGAGCCCCAAAGAGAGATCATCAAGGCCAGTGGATCTGCACTCAGGGGTGCTGCACAAACTGATGCCCCCAAAGGACAAGCCATGCAAGGAACCCAGACCCCTTTTTCAGATATAGCTAATAGACAGCTCATTTTCCAAGGTTGGGGATCAGGGTGAGCTGGGACTGCCTCTGCCATGAACTCTGGTGCTCTCAATTTGATGATTTGATCACATCCCCTTGGTGGAGAAGCCCAGCTGGAACATAGAGAAAGGGGATGCAGGCTATCCTGATGAGACCTGGAAGTCAGATGGTGGGGGAGGAGGGTCAGCCCTTCAGATGATCTAGGGGAGGGGAATAGGTAGGAAGATGGAGACACGGTGGGAACGGGAAGATACAAATGAGGGCTAACAATTAGGATGTAATATGAATAAATTATAATAAATTTTAAAAAATCCAAAAATTTAATGAGAAAAACAAAGAATCTATTTTCAAAGGAAAAAGTAAAAAAACAAAAAAAACAAAACCAAAAAACTACACACACACACACACACATGATAGAAATTGTTTTCAGATCACTGAACAAAAAATGATATATATAAATTTGGCCAGCAATAAAAATAATTATATAAATTTTCTGAATGCTTGGGAGCAAAAATATTAGTTTTCTAAATATTCCATTATCCATATAGGCATATATATTTTCTTTTTATTAATGATTTGTCATCATTTTGTTGGGAATATCTGTGAAAAAGTGTTCTTATAAAGAAACGATGACTGCAGAGACTGATTGACTAATAGAACTGTAGTGATATGGAGAGCAGGGAATGTTGCAGGTGCACAGCATAATTACTCGGCTAAGAGCCCAGGTCAACTTTAACCCCATAAACAGGCATCCCTTACTCAATTGTGTTTTGCAACATCCTGGTGACTAATGTTAAACCTTTAGGAATTTGTTAACTAGGAGGCCACTAGCTTGCACCAACTCAAAATCTCCAAATGTCATATGTTAGCATTTGAGCCCTGCAGGAGAGGGTCTTTCATTTAGCCAAATGACATATCTAATGTTTTGACAAACATATTTTAAGAAATAACTTTCTTTCTCCTCACTCATGCTTTCCACAAATATGCATAGAGTACCTACTATGCTTTAGGAACCCACTGTGCACTGGAGAACTGGCACGAACATTTCAATGTTCATCCTTCAAAAACCCTAGGTGATGAATTCTCCCACTAAGTAGATATGTAAATTGGGGTATAGGAGGATAAAAGCACTATTGAATTATGTCGATAATAAGTAGGTATGTTGACATTTGAAGTTATACTGTTCTGATGCTCAAACATAAACTTTGAACTAATAAGGTATAAGATATTGCACTATTTAGTTTTAAATAGCATTGATTCTTTTATTATATGTAATACATATGTTATATATTTGTAATGTGTGTATTGATGCTAATACAATAGGATAAGCTCATGACAAGATAGCAGACAGCGGTTCGGAACCTTCCTAATGCTGCTACCCTTTAATATAGTTCCCCATGTTGTGGTGACCACCAACCGTAAAAATTATTTTTGTAATTATTATTAATAATTGCATAATAAAATGTTAAAATATTTCATAATTGTAAAAATAACTTGCTTTATGGCTTTATATGTCCTATTACTATAAAACTTCATGAAACTGCTTCCATATTGAAACATGAATTTGGGCTAATGTGAATTGGTGTTCCCAGTACATGGTCACTCAATTTACCTCCAGAATAAACAGTCTTATTTCAAGTTTTTGACACCAGTAAGGGAAGAACTATATGGTCACTATAATTTTATAGGGAATAACTATATACAACTCTTACTTCAGATTCCTGAATGATAGGATTATAGGCATACAACACCATGCCTGGCTTTATTAACATTTTATCTCTGTGGTTGGTAAAAGGAGCAACATGAAGCACAATGGAATTGTTAGCATTTAGTAGTTTAAACTATGTCAACTGTAAATTCTCCTCTACAATAAGGTGAATTAATTGAAATGATGATAACACTAATAACCAAATTAATGCTAGGGGAAATGTGTAAAACAGAGTCTGATCCATTCTTGTTTTAGACAAATGTCATTTGTTAAAGCAATCATTTAGAAAATTTCATAGAAATGAAACTATACCACGGTTTTGTTTTCAATTGCATTGGTCTTAAGAATTTAACTGCTGCTTTATTATGCAGCATAAATATGTGTCCTCTTTAGTATATGGAAGCCACATACAGGCCAATTGTTATGTTCAATAACTCATTTTGCCTCACTGACCTTAATAATTAAGTTAAGATATTTTGTCTTTGTTTGCAAGCAGCAGTAGAACCTGGTTGAATGTTGGCTTTTGCTCTGGTAGTGTACTGTCTGTTATTTTTACCTCAGACAGTTGGCAAGGCCTAAGCCCTTCAGAAGAAGGCCAACACATGATGGACTCCATGGTATTTTTCAGACTTTCTTTCGTTTTATCTCAAAATGCTTTATCTGTTTTTTTTTAACCTTAAAAGTCTTTTGCTTATATATTATCTTTCCAGATTTAGTTTTCAGTTTTTTTTTTAATGTGAGAATGTGTGTGTCTGTGTCTCAATGTCTATTTGTGTTTCTTTTCCTTTTCCTTGGCTCTTATCTTTCTGATCATTTGTTTTGTCTGAATCACATTTGTTTGTTTTTGTTTAAATATTTTTACTATTATGAGAATGGTTTTTTTAGATCCTCTAATGAGAAGGAGAAAGAAAAAGTATAAATGTTGGTGGGTGAGGAAGTAGAGCTCTGGGAAGAGTTTGGGGAGAGGAAACATTAATCAGAAATATGGTATGAACCATGTCCCCTGGATGGGGAAGTCTGGCGGCACCCAGAGGAAGGATAGCAAGTTACCAAGAAGAGACTCGATATTCTAAGAGCATATATAGGGGGAGGAGGTCTCTCTCAATCACAGACACAGGGGAGGGGAGAAGGGGGGAAGTGGGAGGGAGAGAGGAATAGGAGGAAACAAGGGAAGGGCTAACAATCGAGATGTAATATGAATAAATTAATAATAAAAAATTTAAAAAAGAAAAAAATCTATTTAACAAAAATGACTTTGACAGTAATATTGAGCTGCTTATGTTTGCATGGTACTGGGGAGGCTGAACTTCAGGTATCTTCATGAAAATAGTAAAGGCTCCCACCTAAGTATGCTAGAGGAATTATGAATCAAAGATCAGCAATGTGTGAAACATTAAGATTCATAAACTACTTCGTTCTTCATTCCCTACTCATACTTTCCTACTCACAATAGACTTTAGGTACTCAGACTGAGCTGTGGCTATGCACCCTTTTAATCCCAGGACTCAGAAGGCAGAGACAGGTATTTCTCTGAGTTTGAGGCCAGGTTGGTCTACAGAGCCTGTTCCAGGACATCCAGGGCTACTCAGAGAAACCTTATCTTAACAGCAGCAGCAGCAGCAGCAGCAGCAGCAGCAGTAACAATTGTAACAAAACCAAACAACCAAATATAAAAGAGATAAATATAATAATATAATTAGCCCATTACTTTTCATGAGGATTTACTCAAAGAAAAGTAGGAAGACATCAACTTTCCTTAGCTCTGTTTAGTTCTCTGCCTTTACAAATGTAGTGCCTTGAAGGGAGCTAGGTAGAGGGATGGTGCTCACCATAGCAACCAACAACATCCTTTATAAAGAGTCAGCATGAAACAGAAATATATTCAATAATACTTATAAATTGATCAACTCAGGGTTACTTTTCTGCAATAGTCATCACATAACAGTAACAGTTATTTTTGTCATTTTTATTTGCAGAAAATATTTTAGAGTATATTTAAATTTTACAATATGAACTAATCACATGTGAATGGTGACTTAATTAAGTTTTATTCATTAGCAATATTGCAGAAGATTATTTATCCTTGAGTTCCTCACCATGATAGTAGGGCATGAGGGAATTTACTTGATGATAACATTGCATACTTAATAAACTCACTTTTTCGCCATTTTTTCCAAATCAAATTGCCAAAACTTAGACTTCTAAAGGCTCTATTCTTTCATCAGCCTCATTATAAAAAGCATTGTGTATAGGGTAAATGTTTATATTTTGAGATTTTAAAGAAGTGTAGACAAATACAATCAAATGGAGCTATCTCACAAGTTTAATAATTTATTAGGTAATGCAAAAACAAATCAGGTATTGGCACATTAGGAAAGTGCAATCTGCTTCTGTTTCTCCTTTTACCTGTTATTTTATGTAGTGATTCTTCTCCAGAATTACATTTCCTGATGAATCATTAGGATGCTACTCTCCTTAATGAACTGATCTATTGATTAGTTCATACTTAGTGATTTATTAGGGCTTGACTGGAGGACTATGTCATTTTGGGTAGACGCCTTTGCAGGAAAAGTTCTGTCTGTGACTTTTTCTTTTGTTTCTACTGTGTCTTTTCTACAGCAATATGGACAACTTATCTCTGAAGCTAACCCCAGTAGTTCAAAGGACTGCCTGGTATGCAGAAAAAAAAATGGATGCGAGTGTCAGAGTCTTTGAAGAAATCTCCTGAAAGAGTAACGTATAAAACTGTGGCATCTAAAGATAAAAGGTATACCATAGAAAGTAAGAGATGCTTGAAATATGCAGCATTTCCAAGGAATACCACAGGCAGTAAGCACAGCTATTTTATGAGAGAGACCTGAGGCCACATGAAGTTTGCAACTCTCAATTCCATAAGGCATCTTGGAAATCACATCCTACTATCCTATCATATGATTTAGATGCCAGGCATGGGGCTATAGAATAAATGCTTTGTGGAGCTTGGGGTTTGTTTGTTCGTCTATTTGCTTGCTTGTTTATGTTTTTTAGACAGGGTTTCTATGTCTGCCTCTCTCCTGGACTCTCTTTGTAGACGAGGTTGGCCTCGAACTCACAGAGATATTTATTTATTTATTTATTTATTTATTTATTTGTCTATATATCTTTCTATGTTCTTCTTTTAGAATGGGAAAGTGGACCTTTTCCTACCATTGAATATTAGAATTCTATAATTTTCCTTATCCCCAATAGAGACTCATAGTTAACAGCTTGCCTTTAGTCTCAGAGAGGACTTTAAAGTTGGGAATTCTTAGAAATTATGTGCTTGTTAAGCCTATGGGTACTCTTGAGGACAGACTGAATGCCTTTTACATGATGAGACACACAAGAATCTTTTGGAGGCTAAGGGCAGAGTGCTAAGATTTAAATGTCAAGGCTCCTTCAGGCGTTAAAATCTCCCTCCACCTGGAGGTGTTATGGTGACGTGATTAGATCATGAAGGTAATAACCCATTGTTGATTATATACTGTGTGGTCATTACAGGATTTGTCTGGCTATAGAAAGCAGATACATGAGAAGTGTTTTCAGATATTTTATCTTCTTCTGCTTTCTTTTCACCCCATGTCCTAGATGCCACAATACGAGCAGATTTCCTTTCCAATGCCCCAGTGTTATAATGTCTCTATCACGTCCATGAAACAACAGAGCCAGCAAAACATGAACTGAAATACGAACAATCACGGACCAAGAAAATTTCCCTTCATAACATTGTTATCTTACATAACTTGTCACAATGACAAAGAGTCTCATTGTGAACCCCAAGAATGTGTACTGGAAAAACTTGTTTTGAGTTGTGTGTGGCTCAGCCCTAGCACCACACCCTTAATCCAAGAACGTTTTGTTTATTATAAGCATGTGGTTGTGGTGGGCTCAGCCATTGCACACACCTTTAATCCAAAGGAATTTCGTAAGCAAGATTAAATAAAGTTAAAACTAGGTCAGAGGCAGAGTAAGCAGCCAGTTGACAAGAAATGAACAGAGGGGAAAACCATAGAGAGTGAGAGGAAGTCTAGAGGATGGATAGAGAGGCACAGTGGAAATAGGAAGGAAGGGCATTTAGTTTGAAGGGCATTTAAGACAACCTGAGCTGACTAGGAAGAATTAGTTTCTTCTGGGACTTGATCTGAGTAGGATGGTCAGCTGGGTGGTTTTCTGTTTCTCTGACCTAGCAAGTTTTCACCTCTGTTTGCATCTGGCTCCTGAGACTTCATTGATAAAAACCAAACAACTGGGATTTTGTTTTTAAAAACAACAATTAACTAACAAAAACATTGGCAAAGTAATTGCCAGTCTAATCATAGACTTTTTCTTTATTCCAAAAGTTTTTACATTAGTATAATTTTCCCAATTCAGTATTCAATCCAGATCACCATATTGAATTTAGCCCCAAATTCACTTAGCTTTATTTTCTGACTTTTTCAGTTTTCCCTTGCTTCTTGTGTGTCTAGAAATTTTAATAGTAGTTGCTAAATATTATGTAGGGTTGATGGCAACATTGTTTAATCATTTCTCATTACTACACTAAAATTATGAATTTTATGAAAAGGTTATTGAACTGAAATATTGTTTTAATGATATAAATTATTAACATAATTTGCTAATATCCAAGTATGTTAATGGACATATACAGCATTCAGTTTTCACAACTTGTATATTTACATACTTTGCCTATACTCTATTCCTTGGAGACCGCAGATTAAATCTAACCTACTGTAGTTATTGCAAAAGTGACACCTTTTCCTGAATTATGTAATTCTATAAACCTATAAATACAAATTTATTTGAATTCTTATATGTGGTGATTTCAGATACAATTGTAGACAACTACAAACAAATGAAATACTTTTTTGTAAATATGTGAAGATTCAATAGAGAAATAAAGTTTTCCCTAGATGCTTCTGAATTCTAAGCAATGCTAACAAGGACTTCAAGAAGTTAGTGTTGAATAACAGGTCAAAAGCCCAGAGAATGACAAGAACTTGATTTTAACAGCAAAGGAAGCATTTCCTAAGTGTCAGGCACTTTTGAAAGCTGAATCAATTCCTACAGAATGTGAGAATACATTTAGTATCAGAAACATTACTTTACTCCCATGCTCTAAAATTATTGTTTGGATCAAGGTGGAAAAGTGTCTAATTTGCTTTCAGGTAGCAGCTTGCTTGCAAGAAGAACAACTTCTATTTCAAAGAAATTTTTGTTGCATTAGGCAGCAATCCTCAAATTACGGGTTAGAGTCACTTGATGCACTGTAAGAAAGTCTCTTAGTAAAACAGAAATGTAGACACATATATATTCTTTTACGGGTAGTTCATTTATTAACATAGGTAAATTTCGAATGACTACAAAAAGATGCAAGAGAAACTTTCTATTCCCAGAGTAGAAACAATTAAGTGTTTCATTACATTTCTATTTTCATTTGATTCCCAACTTCCATCAGCTAGACTGTTCCAAAGCATACATGCATGAATTACCTGTTTCAGTTTGAAGTTTTTAAAAAGCACAACTGAAAATTGATGTGAATATTGATATCACTTTCATCAACTTGGATCAATTAGCTATCACATTTTATTGATTAACTATTTCAAGATAATGTTTTAATTTATCTTTGTTTGTGATCTTATTGATTTTATTTTATGTAGTTCTCATACCTGCACTATCAAAGACTCTTCATCTTAACAATTTTTATTATTTTCTCCTTTTTTATTATGTATTTGATATGCTGTCATGACAGAATATTACAAACTTATGTGAAATATATATATATATACATATATACATATATATGGTAAAATAATTAATGTTTCTTCCTATTTATGAATATCTCATGCATGTTGATGTCATCTTGCTATGATATCTCATAATTCGCAGTGAATATTTCTAATTTCTTGTCTTATTTTTATTTTCTCTTAAAAATTCAACTAGTATGTCTTACGGTAAGCATATATTTTACCAGCATACACTTGTTCTTCTATAATTATCCTTCTTTTAGAAAAAAAAGTCTGCATTCTTAGTCTTGTTCTGAACATCCATGATTTAGCTTCTAGTAATGTTTTAATAGATCAAGTTTATTACCTTATAATTACATCTACAGTTAATTATCAAGGAATAGACATCCTGAAGAACTAAAACAATTACATCCCCCCCCCCACCCCAGGCTTACGATTTTAACTTAAGCAAAGATACCTGAAACAATTCTAAGAGCAAACTTGAAAATAAGAGGACTAAACTAAACTGATGTTTACTGTATCTCCTGTTATTGAGAGAGTCAGCATTAGGGAATAAAGCCAAGAGAGAGTTAGATCTTTATGTATTTAAGACTAAACAGTATTCTGGTTCTTTGTTGTAGGAAACAGATTGAAATAACAATGGATTTCAAAATGAGCAGACTCAAACTATGGAATCAGTTTGAAGCTGATGAATGTAGATATTTGATATAATCACTACTACTCCCATCCCATCAATTGAGTTCACTGTTGTTCCTACAGCAACGAAGTTTCCACTTTCAATTTCTTTGGACCATTCCAGACTTAAGAACTAGATGAGAGTCTGATTGCCTAGCTCAGGATGTACTATGCATGCAGGTTACTAAAACTTGACATGAGCAAATGTTTGCTTTTAGATTATTGATGTCAGAGGTTAATACTATCTCTTAGTGACTATCACAGAGTGGCAAATTTCCAAATATTTAAATAAATCGACTTAGAGGCAAGTCAGATGAAAGAGTCCATTCAGTAATGATTCCAATTCATTTTTCTTTCTACCCATGTCAGTACTGGGGATTTCTACTGCAAAAACAAAACAAAACATAAAACATTCTTTTAGACTGATCCATTAGTTACATATATATATTTATTTTAATTTTTAAATTAATTTATTCACATTACATCTCGATTGTTAGCCCTTCCCCTGTTTCCTCCCATTCCTCCCTCCCTCCCCCTTCCCCCCTTCTCCCCTCCCCTATGTCTGTGATTGAGGGAGACCTCCTCCCCCTATATATGCTCTTAGAATATCGAGTCTCTTCTTGGTAACTTGCCATCCTTCCTCTGAGAGCCGCCAGGCCTCCCCATCCAGGGGACATGGTCAGAAAAGGGGCACCAGAGTTCATGTGAGAGTCAGATCTCACTCTCCACTCAACGGTGGAGAATATCGTGTTCGGCCACTAGGTCTTGGTAGGGGTTGGCTGGTGCCTTAGTTTGAGGAGGACACCAGGACCCAGATCTTCCTGTCATAAAGTTCTTCTTGTAGGTTTCATATTAATTAGTGACTAAAAACATCTTTTAATGAGTATTTACTTGCATTATATATATATATATATATATATATATATATATATATATGTTTCCTTAGAAGCTGTAGCAATTGAAATGTTTCTCTATTGATTTTACAAGTAAACAATAAAAAACTTGAAGAGTTAAAGACATTTGTAATTACTCAGAGGCTGCCCTCTCCTAAGCTACCCAATTAAGTAATGAAAATGCAGCCATTTATGTTCCAACTTTTTTATTTTATATCATATTATGTCACTTTTCTATATCATGTTTTTTCCAGACATTCTTATTGCTTTCACAAAGAAGGATGAGGAGTAGGAGGAAACTGACTATTAAGAGAGACAACTAAGGCTAAAGACATTTTGAATAGTCATATGGAAATCTATTATTATGGAGTATTTATGAATGTACACATTTATGAAAAGAATTTAAATGATGTCATCATATGATGAGGGAGAGAATGCCTCGCTAAACAGTAAAACCTCCAGCGCCAGAACTGAGTTGTATTTTACTGGGTCATAGGCCAATGGGACCTTCTAATCATTAGACTACATTGCCAAGGTTAGTTGTTGGTCTCCATTACCTGACGGTAAGACCTTACTGCTTATCATACAATTTAGTTATGCCACTGGACACAGAGAAATGGACCTGATATCCAACTAGAAGCTTCATCCCTTTGACCAGATTTTCTAGAGCTGGAAAATATTTGCAGGGTTCTCAAAGAAAAAGCAATCATCAATATCACTTCAAACTCCCGGCCTACAACAGAGCCCTGGCTGTAAGATATACTAGTTCAGTAATGACACATATATTATGTAAGTAACCAACCACTTAAAAATATTGTTGTTTTTTATTTGGATATTTGGCCCACTCCAAGAATAAACACATATTTCTATAGTGACTAAAACAAAAAACTGTATAGATCATAACCTTTCTGTGAAAATATATTACTATTTTTCTGTTACAGTAACATAGCAACAGGTGACTATTAATGAAATATTGCCATACCCAGAGATCAATGCATTGATAAAGTCTCACCAGAGAAGCTTTTTAAAAATAATAGTAATTAACACAGAGACTCATAACTGGGAAACTGTACAGAATGAGAGAACTTAGAGTACTCAGTCCCAAATTTGATATCTTTTTTAAAATTAATTTATTCTTGTTACATCTCAATGGTTATCCCATCCCTTGTATCCTCCCATTCTTCCCTCCCTCCCATTTTCCCCTTACTCCCCTCCCCTATGACTGTTCCTGAGGGGGATTACCTCCCCCTATATATGCTATAGGGTATCAAGTCTCTTCTTGGTAACCTGCTGTCCTTCTTTTTGTTTGTTTATTTGTTTGTTTTTGAGAAAGGGGTTCTCTGTGTAGTCTTGGCTGTCCTCAACTCACTTTGTAGTCCAGGCTGGCCTCACACTCACAGAGATCCACCTGCCTCTGCTTTCCCAAGTACTGGCATTACAGGCATGCACCACTGTTCCCTGCTAAATTTAATATCTTTGTCAAACCCCTTCCTACAAGACTCAGTGATCTATGAAGACCAGAGCCAGAAAGATTGTAAGAGCCAGAGTTGGTGGTCAGTTCCATAGAAACAGCATTTTCCAGATACAACAAGGCTCATGAGCATATGAATTCATAGAGATTGTTACAGTATTCATATTCACAAGAGCTGCACAGGATCAAAGCAGACAAAATCCAAACATAGGGAAGAGGAAGGGGACACAATGTCCCACTTCAAAGAGGCTATTCACAATTGATGTAAAAGGGAATGTAAGTCAGTTTTGTCCAGCATATTGTCCCTGGGTATATCAACATCAATTCAGGGCAGGCCTCATGACTGTGAATACTTTACCCAAACAAAACGGGTTCTATGTTTGGTTTCTGTGAGGTTTTTTCATTTTTGTTATATTTTTGTACTTTTTAGTTTTCAAGGTTTTTGTGTCTGCATTTTATCTTGTGGTGAGGGGGGACAAGAAGAGGCAGAGAGGCAGAGTAAGTGTGAGAATTAGGTAGAGAGTAAAGACAGTTAGATAGGGAGATGCGGATGATCTGGGAGAAGTTGTGGGAAAGGAAAATAAGATCAAAATATATTATAAAAACATCTTTTAAATAAAAATAAGTTTAAAAAGTATGAACAGCTTTCAGTTTGCAATGCTTTTTATCTTAAAGGCAATTGGACTTTAATTTGTTTTGGTCCCCCATCAGTACTCTGATAAATAGAGACATTTAGAAAACTATTATCTTGACAAGATTCTTGAAAGTAATAATTGGGTTCAAATGAAGGTTTCAGGCTAACAGGGATGTTAACTTGGCTAACTAAATTTAATGCAGTTTATAATTTTTTCTCTACTGCTTCTGTCCAAATGGATAAGATCCTGTATTTGCTCTTATAGCTTGCTGCCTGTTGGATTTCCAATAACTTTTTTGAAATAGAAAAATAGTTTATTCCAATGTTTTTAGATATCTCACATTCAAACTGAAAACTGTCAATTTTTCTTGAACTCTCACAGGTAATCTTCAAACTGTCTGTGAATAGCCTATTGAATTTCAAAAATACTCATTTTGGGAAGCGAACTTAAAAAGAATAAAGGGTACTCCACAGAGAATGCAATACGTAAAATTAAATATGCTCTAGATTCTATTTTATAGTAAACATGGCTTTAGTAAATGTCCCTGGAATGTAATAACTATTTTCTCGTTGTTACTAAGAATACTACTGATGCACCTTTTTGTATTTTAACATTGGAACATTACTATAAACACAAAACCTTTTATCAATATATATGAACCTCAGGACACTAAGTCAACATACTGCAGAAAAACATCACAGCCATATTTATTGTGATATGACTTGTAATAGCCTATGTTTGGCACCAGCTTAATTGCCCATCATTAGGCAGTTGGGGAAAACAATATGGTATCTGTGTGCACTGGAAATTTTCAAAATAACAAAAATAAATTACAATACTTACAGAAAAATAGACAGAACTGAAGCTACTTTTGTTAAGAAAAATAAGCCAGTCTCAGAGAGACAAATATATCTTTATCTCTTATGTGCAATATAGATTTAAATATCTACAAGTGTGTGTGTGTGTGTGTGTGTGTGTGTGTGTGTGTGTGTGTGTGTGATACAGAACCTCAGAAGGGGTGGAGAAATATCTTAAGAAGACAAGAGAAAGGAAGACTATTGTGGAATACATTTTGTGGTGTTTTGAATGAAAATGCCCCTCCCCAAAGTCTCATAGAGAGAGACAATATTAGAAGATGTGGCCTTGTTGGAGTATTTGTGGTCTTATTGGAGGAAATGTGTCACTGGGTGTGGACTTTGGAGTTTAAGAAGCTCAATCCAAGCCCAGTCTCTTCCCCCTGACACCCTGCTGATCCAGGGTGTCACCATGCTTTCCACCACAACAATAACGGACTGAACCTCTGAAAGTAAGCAAGCACTAAATTAAATACTTTGCTTTATGAGAGGTGCAAATTTGATATGAAAACAGAAGGAGTAATTTTTTTGAAGAAGCAGACTACCAGCAGGATGCAAGGAAAACAGGGAATTATGGAGGAGGAAGATGAAGATGAAGAAAACTGAGGCACAATACATATGTATATGTAAGTGCTATAACTAAACCTATTGCTTTGGATGATGCTAAATTGAAGGTTCATATGAGCACTGGCAAGAAAGGGCAGTTAATAATGTTCCTGCTGCATGGTGATAAGGATCTGCATTTGGATTCTTGGGACCCACATACAAGTCAGGCATGATCACACACGTCAGGAACACTAGTCTTGGTGGTGTGAAGGCTTCTGGCTAAGCAGTTTAGCAAATCACTGAGCTCAGGGTTTAATTAGAGACTGTCCCACAAAAGATAAGGTGGAGAGTCACACCCAATATCTCCCTCGAACCTTCACATGTGCATGTGTACACATATACACTTTACATACATACAGATAAATGAGCTAACAAAAATAATATATATATTCATGCGCCAAACCTGCTTGCATTTCAATATTTTCTTTACATTTTTTTACTCATTAGGTAAACTATTTATGTTTCTTTTATATCTGGCTACAAACCCCCTCTTATGATTCCTTTTTAACTTGTACACAATTAAAACAAGTCACATAAATACATATATTGCATTACTTTATCTACAACATGTTTGTTTATCTTATATGATGCTGCTCTTGCTTTTGTCGCATATTTTTTTTATGTACAAAAGAACAAATGTGTGACTTTTACTACTATTGAATAATTTGCATTTCACACTCCTTTGTTTGGTAAGTGCCTTTATCTCCTCATATTAGTATTTAAATGGTACATTTGTGTCACATCAAAGTCCAAGAATGGAGTCCCGTGAGGAGAAGGCTGAGTAACTGTGGTAAAACATCAAAAATCAAGAGACTTGTAACTCAGTTTCATCAAAATCATAAAGTTGTTCTTGCACTATGATTTCATGCTCCTCCAGGGGTAGGTGATAGGAGTGAGTTTGCTGCAGACCTTCCATTACAACTGTCTATTGTAATTTGTTTGCATGCCTTATGAAAAAAAATATTATTTTTTGCCACATGTGCCTTGTCTACCACATGCAGGTTGTCCTTGTGATTGTGTACTTTACTCATATGATTCTTCTTAGCCCTCAGAGTGTCAGTTGGCTCATGCTCTATATACAGCTGGCTATTGCATGAGACGTTAGTTTGTCCCAGTCACTGGCTCCCTTCTGTCAGGTCCCGTTGCATTTAGAAAGGTAAATGCACCTGGTCTTTATACCTGTTATTTTATACCTGACTTTTTCAGACTGGCATAAAGGTTTAATAGTTTGAATAAGAATATCTTCCTCGGGCTCATAAATGTGAATACTTGGTCCACAATTAGTGGAACTTTTCAGGAAGGATTAACAAGTACAGCCTTAGTGGAAAAAGGTGTGCCACTGGGGAAATGGGTGGTGGTGGTGGTGTCTTTCAGCTGTCAAAAGACTTCTTGTCCCTAATGTTGTTCTCTCTCTCTCTCTCTCTCTCTCTCTCTCTCTCTCTCTCTCTCTCTCTCTCTCTCTCTCTCTCTCTCTCTCTCCCTCCCTCTTGCTTTTATATCAAAACATGAACACTCAACTATTCCTTCCTTCATGTTCTGGCTCTCTTATCATGGACTTTAATCCTCTGAAACTGTAAGATCCATATTAAATACTTTCTTTTATAAGTTGCCTCTGTCATGTTTCTTTATCATTGCAATAAAGAACTAATCAAGGAAAAAATACACTAGGAAGAGATATCATTAATTTTAAAGGGATGTTGTTGTGTAGGGTACTGTGATTGTTTAAACTGTTAATTTTTTTTTCTGATCTTTTGTGTACTGAAGGGACAAGAAGGCAGCACTTTTGTCCCCATCTATGGCTTTCTTCTTTTCTTGCTTAGGTTCCTTAAAAAGACAGAGTCTTGAGGACTTGCTTATCCTGTCTTGGAAGAGTTGAGCTGTTGACTTTGCCTGCATCTAAGTTTGCCCATTTTTTAGTCAGAAATCTGTCTGTGAAAGAAATGAGGACATTTTGCCCAGTGGCTTGTTTGCCACATTTGAAGCCAACTCTATAAGAAGGTTCTTTGATGTTCGTCATTTTCATTGAGGTAGAATTGGTGTTTCCAGGAGTTATCTTGTCTTGTTTTTTTAAAAGTATTTTATTAGTTTATTCATATTACATCTCAGTTGTTAGCCCATCCCTTGTATCCTCCCATTCCTCCCTTCCTCCCATTTTCCCCTTACTCCCCTCCCCTATGACTTTGACTGAGAGGGACCTCCTCCCACTGTATATGCTCATAGGGTATCAAGTCTCTTCTTGGTAGTCTGCTATCCTTCCTCTGAGTGCCACCAGGCCTCCCGATCAAGAGGACGTGGTCAAAAATGGGGCACAAGAGTTTGCATGAAAATCAGACCCCACTCTTCTCTCAAAGGTGGAGAATGTCCTGTCCATGGGCTAGATCTGGGTAGGGATTCGAAGTTTATTGCTAATATTGTCCTTGGCTAGTGCCATAGTTAGAGCAGGACCCCTGGACCCAGATCCATGTGTCATAATGTTCTTCTTGTAGGTTTCTAGGACCCTCTGGGTCCTTCTACTTCCCCATTCTCCCATGCTTCTTTCACCCAAAGTCCTTGTTAACGAAGAAATTTAGAATAATAAAAACATCTTTAAATGCCATATTCTGTAGGTCTCAGGTTTTTGAAGAACTTATTTAACTATTTTACCTTATATATCTATAGAAACATATTTATCAATAGTTCTTGCATCAAAAATATGTCTGTCAGATATATTGGACCAGAAAGCCAAAGATGATGCTCTCACATTATAGAGAGTGTTGGGTGACTGTTGAGGCAGTAAACTGTCTCAGTCATTGTTTTGATTTTGGAAGCTGCTAACCTGCACTTCTGGTTCATTCAGGTATTTAAATTTTATCCCTTCTTAAGTCTTGATGGGTTTGAAGACCAGATAGTTTAGTATGTCAATTAAGCTTAGTAAGTTAGGAGTTAAGTTGTTTTTAGCTTAAGATAGATGCTTTAAGTTAATAGAGATGAGATACAATCGATAATGATTTTCATTCAGAAATTTATACCCAACAAGATAGGAAAGATGTTTACTTCAAGTTTGCCAAATACAAATAGCCAAGTCACTATGAATGTAACATTTATATAATTCCTGATTGTCTTGTGGTTCTTCTTGCTGCATGTGTAATTATATAAATGTACATGTTAAAAAAGAAACACAGTAAAAATAATATAAAAACAAGTTTTTCTTTTAGGATTGTAGCTTTTTATATTAAAATTTTCTTTTCTGATATTGTGTTATATAGATATTGTTATCTTTTCTTTTACTGTATTCTTCAAATTCTAGTGTGTCTTTCTTTGCAAGATAGTAACTTGTGTAAAGTGATTCAGGTTTAATCCAATTTTATAAGTCACTAAGCATTTCAGGACCAATCCAAAAAAAAAAAAAAAAAAAGACAGAATCTTTCTTAGAGAAACAAACTACACTATAGCATTCAGGGAAGGCATAATTAGCAAAGAAGGGAGATATAAATCATCTATATTGGGTTTTATATACTTTTCTGAGGATCCTGACAGTAAGGTCAGAGAGTTAACCATGGATTTTAATGACATACATTGGAAGAAAAGAAAAGTGGTTTTGAAGGAGCAGATAGCAAAATAATTGCCATGATAAAGACTATGGGAGAATTCAGAGAAAGAGTAAACATAGAACAATAATATAGGGAAAGGAGAAGACATAAAGTGACACAGTGATTATGTGGGGAAAATAGAAAAAGGAGGAAGTGTTCACAATATAATTGAAAGTTTAAATATTGACACCGACTACCTATTATATACCTCATAAGTACTTATGAGTATAATTTGAGAGTGGATATTTTAATAAATATTCAAAATAATTACTTAATTTATAGTGCTAATCTCTTAAAGAGTGGAACACTTATTGCATGGAGCAGTGCTTTAAACAGAGTTGAGCTACATTGTAAAAGGAAAAAATGTGTTCCATGGGTAGGGTGATTAGAAAAGCATAGACACTTGCATTTGGATTCTGAATCAAATAATAAATGAGATGTTCTACTCTCTTATGGATTCGATCTACAATTTTGCTATTTTTGAGTTGGCTTGAGTGGGAAATAGGGGCTATAAATTTCTGTCTTTGGAATATTTCTAAACAGCATGTTAAAAATGAAATAATGATGAAATAGGGCAAATAGATTTCATAGCTCAGAGGAATCTTCCTCCAGGTATCATTTATTGTAAACAAATTTGTATGCATCAAAACAAAGGGAAAAAAGATCCAGGAGCTTTCTGCCATGGTGCCTTGGAAAGGGACCATGGTAGTCTTTGTTTTTTATTTTTCTAAGCAGTTAACTCCATTCCCTAGACCAGTTTAGAAGACTACCAGCCTCCCAGTTCAGCCTCTCCAATTGGCCGTGTGTCTGGAGGCATTTTTGTTCTGTGGGAGTTGAGGCCACAGGCAGCTAGGAGCACTACCTGTGAAAAGCTCTAGCCCATGGACACTCTCTGCAAGCTATTCTCCACCCTCCCTGCCACCAGACAATGACAAAATATGATATTTAAGGGTATGGATTTTTGATACTAATTAATAAAAGGCCACCACACCTGGTCACAGCAAATGGGATAGATGTGGCTAATGTTTCTAGGCTGGGGGAGACAGAGAGGATCATGGGAAGAAGAAAAACCAGAGGAGAAGGGAGGAAGAAAGAGGACATCATGGGTTAGATGGAGAAGCACATGGCCGGAATGGAGGGAGATTTGGCCAAGATGAAGAACATTTAACAAGTATATGGGATTATGCATGGGAGGTAGCTTAATAGAAGTTATTAGAACCAGATCGCATGGGATTGGGACAGGTATCCCATACCTGCCCCACTACAGGAAGTAGTTTAGAGGATTAATATCTGCCTTTCCCAATTTAATTAAGGCCATTTTAAAATATAACAGGTGTCTGTGTCTTGATTGATTGCCAGGGGGTTAGAAAATACTGTCGTAATAATAATTATAGGCCTGACAATAAACATTACTAGACATACTGGTAATTTAACAACAACAAGTTATAGTAGGCAGAATGAGTATCTGGCCCTGCTGACAGCAGAAGTTATGTTGGGGGAAAGTTGTCTTATAACAAGGAGATTATCAAGTGTGTGACTGTTCTTCAGTAAAAGAATGAAAGTAATTCTAGATTTACAGCAAACTATCCCCCCCTTTTTTCTGACACATATAAGAAAGATAATGAAATAGGATAAAAGGAGGGGATGTAAGAATGAGAAAAAGCTCCCTTGGGCAAAACTGAGTCAATCTCAATAAATATACACTCTTTGATTCGATTTAATTCAATTAAAAAAAAAACTTTGGCATTAGAAGGTAAAGGACACTGTCAACAGAACAAAATGAAAGCCTACAGACTGGGAAAAGATCTTCACCAACTCTGCACCTAACAAAAGGATAATATCCAAAATATATAAAGAACTTAAGAAATTATACACCACCAAACCAAATAATCCAATTTAAAAAATGAGTGTACAGAACTAAACAGAGGAATATTGAATGCTTGAGAAACACTTTAAGAAATGCTCAACATCTCTAGTCTTCAGGGAAATGCAAATAAAAAAGACTCTAAGATTCCATCTTATACCTTTCCAAATGGCTAAGATCAAAAATTGAAGTGATAGCACATGCCGGCAAGGATGTGGAGAAAGAGGAACACTCCTGCGCTGCTGGTGGGAGTGTAAACTTGTACAACAACTTTGGAAATCAATCTGGAACTTTCTCAGGAAACTTGGGAGTAATTCTACTTCAAGACCCAGCTATACAAATCCTGGGAATATACCCCAAAGATGCTCCACTATACCACAAGGACACTTGCTCAATTATGTTCCTAGCAGCTTTACTCTTAATAGCCAGAATCTGGAAACAACCGAGATATCCCTCAACTAAAGAATAGATAAAGAAGCTTTGGTACATTTACACAATGGGATACTGCTCAGATATGAAAAACAAAGAAATCTTGAAATTTGCAGGCAAATGCATGGACCTAGAAAGGTTACCTTAAGTGTGGTAACCCAGACCCAGAAAGACAGTCATGGTATATAATCACTCATAAGCAAGTATCAGCCACATAATACAGAATAACCAAATTACAATGCAGAGACTGATGCACAAATCAAGGACCATGTAAGATGTGGACCTAGACCCTCTGCTTAGATGTAGTAGATAGGCAGCACCATCACCCCATGAGTCTGACAGTATGGGGAGTGTGGACTATTTCTGACATGGCTCTGGCCCCCATATCATTGATCGCTTTCCCTTGGCAGGGCGGGCTTGCCAGGCCACAGAGGAAAAGGATACAGGCAGTACAGATGAGACTTGACAGGCTGAGGTCAGATGTTAGGGGAGGAAGGTTCCCTTTCTGAGGACTAGGTGAGGGAAGGAGGGAGAAGGAATGAGGTAGGGGGGAGAGATTGGAAGGCTATAAGGGAGGGGCCTACAATTGGGATGGGAAGAATTCAAACTGCAGAACAAGCAGGTAATTTATATTGCTAATCCCACTACATGGGAATAGCCCTGAGGCTGGCTGAGACATGAATGTTTAGGCACAGACAATGCTTCCTGTTGGTAACAGAAACCCCGTGATTTATTATTAGATGCCATTCTTCATATGGCATGAATGAAGATTTTGCAGGTGACTTTTTTCTGCTCATACAAAGAGCAGAGAATGAACCTTAATTGTTCTGTGCATCATGCACACCTCATATATTTATAATTGTAAGCCATATAATGCTTGTGAGAAATTATACAGAACAAAAGAACCAAACAATGATGCTGGATGAGAACAGACAGGATTCAATACTCTTAGCATGCTAGACACTGACATCCTGCATCCTTCAAGTTCCAATCATAGGCACTTCAGTTGCTGTTACTCATCAGAACAGGACAGCTTCAAAGAGAGCTCCAGATCCCATTTGGTCCAGCATTACATACTGTCTCACAGAGGACTCTAATTAAGCCTGGAATTTATCAACATTTAGAAACTGGAACACAAATGCTATTTCTAACTTGTTTAACCATTTCCTCAATTTTATTTGGGCCCTTATATAAGTATTATTTGCCCCAAATCTGCCAGAAGAAACCTTAAAAGAACAATACCTCATTGCCCTTAAGGGGATTGGGTAGGTTTTTTGTTGGCTTTCTTGGGCTATAGTTGTTTATTTTCATTGAGAGTTGGTTACAAGTTATTATTTGTCTTATTAGGAGAGATAACAAGGCTGGACTCAGGTGATGTCTCTCCTTTATCTCTCATTCTTAGGTTTGGAGATAGGGATTAAAAAGAAAGAAAGGGGGTACAGAAGCATATAGGGGCAATGGGAAAAAATAGATTAGTGAATCTACTCCTCAACATAATGTCTTAATTGTACTCACAAGGCTATTTTTAATCCACTGGTATAGAATTTTGTATATAGATGCATAATAAGTTTAATTTTAGATATATCAGTAAAGAATTTAAATTTAAGATTATTCTTCACACAAACACACTGTATGTATGTATATATATATATACATACATACACACACACACATATATATATATATAGATACATAATATTCTACTCTAATATGTGGTATTGTATCAATCCAACTCAATTATAACACAAGGTTTACTTGCAATATTTTGAAAGTACTATTGCAGGCTGTTTAAGATAAGTAAGTTATAAAAGTTAATTTTTAGTTGATCAAATCATGGTCATATCAATTACTGCTATATTTTTTCACCAGATTATACATCCTAGGTGTAATAGGATGTGATTCTATAGAACCTATAGATATAATAGGTGTAATAGATGCGATTCTATAGAAAGATAAGGTAAAACAGTTGGATAAGGTCTTCAAAAATATCAGAGACCTACAGGATAGGACATTTAAAGATGTTTTTATTATTTAAGAGATTTATTGACAATAAGACAGGTCAACTCCTGGCAACACCCAGTCTACCTCAAAGAAGATGATGAACATCAAAGAACCTCCTTATGGCTATGGCCTCACATGTGGCAACCAATCCACTGGGAATAATGTCCTCATTTCTACCACAGACAGAACTCTGCCTAAAAAGGGGCAAGTTTGGATGGAGGCAGAGTTGAAGACCAGACTGTGACAAAACAGGGTAAGCAAGTCCTCAATAGTCCCTGCGTCATGTTAGATATATTGGACCAGATGGCTGAAGATGATGCTCCAATGTTTAGAGAGTTTTTGGTGACTGTTCAGGCAGCAAACTGTCTCTGTCATCTTCTTACTTTGTAAGCTGGTAACTTGCACTTACTGTATACTCAGGTAATTAACAAGTCTCTGATGGGGTTAAAAGCCACATAGTTTAGTTTTACAATTAAGCTTAGTTGTTTAGGGGTTAAGAAGATTTTATACCTAGATAGATGTTTTAAGTTGATAATGACAAGATATGATAGAGATTGATTTACATTCAGAATTTTAGACTCACTAAGATCGAAAAAAATGTTTTCTTCAAGACTGCCAAATACAAATAGCCAAAACACGATAAATGTAACATTTATAGCATTCCTGATTGTTTTGTGTTTCTTCTTGCTGTAAGAAGTCTATTGTATTTATGTGTAACAATATAAATGTATATGTAAAAAAAGAATGTAGCAAGATATTATTTACCAGTGAGGACAGTGACATGTTGGGGATTTATGGTAATGCATGGCATGAACTTCTTTCTTCTGGATTTTCATTCCATTGATCCACTTGTGAGATTTCATCAAACTGCACACTTGTTATTGGTGAAAGTATTAACATGTACATTTTTATCCAATAAAATAATTCTGAAATAAACATTGAAAGAACAAAATATAACGGATATACTTTTTTCTGCACACCAATGTTGGAGGACAATTAGTCCAGAGTAAGATGGCTGTATTAAGAAAGACTGAAAACTGAACAACTCATTTTAAGTCTATGTCAGATCTATGAGGAGAAAAAAACGTTGACAAAAGGTCTTGTATGTTTGCTTGTTATTCATATGTGTTTTATGGCTCAGAGCACAAAGAAAGGAGCAGAAACTCTGACAAATTCCTCTATCAACCTCTGATCTCCTGTTTCCGATGCCTCCTGTGTTCCGATGACATAAACACAAGGCAACTTCATGGAAGGGGAACCTGAGTTGTGATTCAGAAGCCAACTTTTCAGGTACAATAAAAGTCAGAGGATGAGTGAAAATACAAAAACATAAAAGTAGGGGAAATCTAGTACCTAGTGAGAGGATACATGCCCAAATACATTGGTACACCTAACAGTTACAAATAAAGCAAAGACTTCTAATTATTTACTTGTAATTTATTACAGTCACCCAAGTCCCAGAACTGGTTAGAAGTTAAAAAATAACCACATAACCTTAGTTTTAAAGTGGTAATTTTGACCCTGTACTATTTATTTGTGCTCATTTTGGATTCTGGGCTCATTTTTTCACTGTAGAGGCTTATTTTTCCCTTAGTTACCTCTGTTTCAAAGATACTTTCCTAAATTAAGATGCCACAGTGGAACTGCCAGCAGCTGGAAATGTGTATTTAATTATTCTTCCAGGAGAGAAAATATGTTGCACCCATCCCATTGGGATCATTGGCTTGTGTAGCTGGATGGTTGACCGCATTTAATTGTGTGATTTGTGTGGAAGAAGAGCTTTGTTGGTGGTGGTGTTGATTTTTTTTTTTATTCAGAGCTAATTGTTTCATACAATTAGATCCATAACCTTGTGCAATAAACAATTTTCTTAACAACCAAGGATCAACCTGTACCCTTTTACTTAAATGGTGAGAATTTGGTATGATTTCCACACATTAAGTAAAAAGTTTAATCTAAGAGATAGATTAATGTGGGTTCCTGGGTTTAATTTTAATGTTTGAAGCAAATGAATATGAATGCATACTTACTTCATAAGTATAATTTTTAACATTTGTTAATAGATACTTTTCTTTTCCTGTTCTATTCATGTGAATTCTTATAAGGTTCTTATTTCAAGGCTTTATTCCACTAAAATCAAATTGCCAAAACAGCTATACACACTAATTTTTATAAAATATTAGTTTAGATGGCATAGTATTTATCTGGTACTAATAATGCTTATGAACTCATTGAATAAACTTATGAAGTATGTTTTCATCCATCTGCATAACAAATTGATCACAATTTTTGACATCAAACTTAATTCCTGCACTATTCATAAATTTACATCTTAATATTTCTCTTCAAAATTGTGCAAAATTATAAAAATATAAAAACTACAAAGTGTATTTATATACTCACAACCATAAATAATTGCACACAAAATTTAAATTTACCTAAATATGTATAAATATATTAAAGTTATCCAAGTTCTATGCTGAAATGTAATTAAAAATTATCAGTGAAATGTTTCAAGAGCAAAAATATATTACAGATTCATTTTTGAAAATCCAGATCATCACTTTTCAATATTAACTTGAAGTGCTAATAACACATTTCATTTTTATCTTCTAGAACATTCAATTCATATCAACAACAGACATGTAACCTAGGGCCATATCCAAATACAAGGTCTAATTTACTGTGTGTTATTCAGGAATGAGGAGTTGGGTGTAATAGGTCAGGAATATTGCTTTCCTGTTTATATTGTATGTATATAATTCACAAATTTTCTTCAAAATTGTTCCTTTTAACTAACCAATCTGTAAGATATGAATTCCTGTTTAAATAGCTATAATTGTCCATACTTTCTTTTGGCAGTTACAGTGCTATGGCCCCCACGTCTGAGGGGGAGAACAAATAGCTCAAGATTGCAAAATAAATATGAGTAAACTGAACAATTTCTCTGAATTTTTTGTCAAATACTTGATGATATTTTATTTTATTAAGCCATCATTTTGTGGCTTTTTAGGCAAGTATATATATCTCTGGAAAACTTTTTATAGCAGATTTTATCGATAAATTTTATTTTATTTTTATCAGTTTATAAAATTATTGATCAAATTTAAAGCAGCATTCAGTATGTAGTAAAATCTGGTCTTGAACTCATTATTCTTCTGGCTTTGTGTTCAAAGGGGTAGATGACACATTTATTACAACATTCTAGTTGTGTTGATTGTTGATATGTTTGGGTAATAAAAAATGATCATATATTGTATATTATAATGTAGCTAACGACCAACTAAAACTAATGTTAAATAATTAAAATGGCAGCTAAAATACCACAAATACTTCTTAATGTAATGTAATTTTTACTAAATACAGTGTTGTCTATAAAATTAGAAATGCAGTATATTTTGTGTAGACTAGTGTATTAGTCAGGGTTCTTTAGAACTAATACATATGTTCAGTTATAGATTTATTCATTTATGGATTTATTACAGTGGCTTATAGGCAGTGACCTAGCAGTCCCAACAATGGTGGTGTACCAATGGAAGGTCCAAGAATCTGGTAGTTGTTCAGTTCATGAGCTCAGATGTCACAGCTGGTCTTCTGTACACACCAAATTCCTGAAGAAGTAGACTTTAAAACTAGTGTAGGAATGGATTTGCCAGTGAGATCAAGAACAAGCAGCAAAGCAGAGCAAGCTTCCTCCTACTGTGTTTTTTATAAGGTCTGTCCTCTGAGGTGACTCAGACTATATATATATATATATATATATATATATATATATATATATATATATATATATATCTTTAAAAATATAGATCAAAAGTAGTACTTCCACCTCAATATAAAACCACATGGACTGAGTCTGATAGAAGAGAAAGTATAAAATAGCCTTGAACACATTGGCACAGGGCACAACTTTCTGTTCAGAAGCTCAGAGATGCTGTTCACAGACGCTTCATTTGTAACAGCCGGAACTGGAAACAACGTATATTTCCCTCAACCGAAGAATGGGTAAAGAAAATGTGGTACATTTACACAATGAAGTATTTCTTAGCTGTTAAAAAAATAGCATGATAAAAATTGCAGGAAAATGGATAGAACTAGAAAAAATATATCAACTCAAGTGAGGTAACCCAGACCTCAAAAGACAAACATGTTATATAATCACTTATAAATTATACTAGCTCTAAAGTAAAGAAGAACCATGCTACAATCCACAGACCCAGAGAGGATAAATAACAAGGAGGGTTCAAGGGTTGGAACTCATGGATATCCCTGGGAAGGGCAAATAAAATAGATTTTATGAGTGGACTGTGGTCCAGTGGAAGGGGAACTATTAAGGTTATTTTTATAAAACTACGTTTGTTTTTTAGTTTCTCTTTTAATCAAGCTAACACATAAACAATTGAGATTCCTTCATATTTCTTAAATAGTAAACCTCAAAATATAATAGCTGAGCAGTTTTTACTCTATCCTCTAAGTTAATTTGGCTTCCTCTCAGCTTACATTTCAGGAATATTTGTACTTTGTAACTTTTATTATTCCAGCTTTCTCTCCTGATTTCTCCCGGACATCTACCATGCCTGAATCCTCTACTTCTTCCTCCAACTTCTCCTCTCCTGGCTGGCAAGAAGTCTAGCCCTGTTGTCTCCCCTGCTCAGGGATTGGCTGTAAGCTGCTTTATTGGAATATCAGGGTACAGTTAGGGAACTGTGTTTACACAACATGGAGACAGGAAATTCTCAGAACAAGGATTGCAGCCAGATATGGAGGGTACAGAAATCAGCATTTGAATTACACAGTAACTTTATGCCTACAGAGAACAGGAGGTTTCAGGTTCTGTGGGGTAGGGCGATCTGTTAATGGAGGGAGGTAGTACTGGAAGAGACAACTGAATGCATCTCTGAGATGAGAGAGAAACCTAGTAGAAACCTAGGACAATGAGAACTCCCAGGAGTTTATAAGGGTGATCCTGGCTAAGATTCCTAGCAGTGAGAGATATGGAGCCTGCACCTGGTATGTTCCTTAACAAGGCAAGGCTTCCAGTAGAAGAATTGGTATACCAACTTGGCCACAAAACCTTTGTCATTCAATTTGTCTTGCCTGCAATAAGTGCTGGGGTATAAAGGTGGTACAGAAAGTGTGGAAATGGCTAACCCATAACTGGTCCAGCTTGAGATCCATGCCCTGAGAGGGAGCCCAACTCTTATACTGCTTGGGAGTCCAGAAACGAAAGGCTGGAGAGCCCAGAGACCTAGGATAGAACCAAACAAGACCTGACATAACAAACAACACCAAGAAGTAACAAACAAACGAACAAACAAACACAGATAAACGTCAATGAAATTATTTCTAGCGACATTCTACTATGCTCTAGTTCAACTGTCATCAGAGAAGCTTCATGCAGCAAAAGATGGAGACAGATGCAGAGACCCCCAGCTAAACATTAGGTTGAACAATGGGAATCATGTCGGAGGACAGGAGGAATTGTAAGAGATAGAGAGGCCAATGTCAAAATCCACACAACCAGCTAACCAGGGCTAACAGAGCTCAGAGGGATTACAGAGACTACACGGACATTCAGGGTGCCTGTGTGGGTCTGACGTAGGTCCTCAGTATATACACTTATGGCTGTAGAAGTTGATGCTCTTGTGAGCCTCTTAAAAGTGAAAATGGGGGCTGCTTCTGATTTTGCCTGCCTTTAGGACCCTTTTCATCCTACTGGTTTATCTTTTCCAGACTTAGTATCAGGGGAGAAGCCTAGTTTAACTGCAACTTGACATTCCATGTATGAATAATAACCCTGGGAAGGCTGTCCTTCTGGGGAAAGGGGGAAGTGATGGGAGGAGGCGTTGGGAGGAGAAGAGAAAGGAGAAACTGTGGTCTCTGTGTAATATGTGAGAGAAATAGAAATAAAAACAAATACAGGAAGAAAAGCACTTGGCAGTTCTTCACATGGGTAAGCATGCAGTTCTGATGGCCCATTAGATTTATACCTCCTATATGTGTATACAGGAAGAATAAAAAAACCTATGAGAATTTAAAACTAGGTCTTCTCAGTTGAAATGATTTAATTAAGAAAAACAGAAACTTACAAGTGTACCCACCCTCTTTGGTTCAATTTGTTCCAGACGTAGTTTAAACTGACAGTTAAGAATAGCCATCACAACTAGGTAGCACTGTTTGTACAAAGAACAGAAGTGAAAAAAAATTACATAATATTTATGATTTTGTAACTACAGTATAGTTATAGTTATAGTGCCTTTTATGTTTTGAAACTTTATTATTGTCTTTTGTATGTGTGTGGGCGTTTTGACTCCATGTATGTGTGTGTCATGTGTGCAGTAGCTGTAGAGATGTTGGATTTCCTGGGACATGAGCCACTGATGGTTGTGAGCCACCTTGTGGGTGTTAGGAATCAAACCCTGTCCTTCGGAGGAACAACCTGTACTCTGAAAAGGCTGAGCCACTTCTCAAGCCCCTTAGTAGTATTCTTAATGTTAATTCTCCTCTAACTTTAAAAGTAAACACTTTGGCTTGCTTTGCTCTTGTTTCCTTTATTGATAACCTCATACTAAGGAGGTTTTTAAAAGGAGCATGACACAAGTGGCTAAAGCTACTTCGAATTCTCTCCATTTCTACATCTTCTTGAGATAGTCTCTGCTCCCTTTCATGTGCAGATTGGATTGAGTGCAATACCAGTGGAAATTAATTTTCTTTGTTTTTGAAGCTTAGTGCTGTAGTCAAATCCCTTGACATAGGTACAATGATGCTGTGAAAATGTCAACCACACAATGGGTTCAGTTTGACCTACTTAACTGCGCTGAAATGATTTTTCTTTTCATCATACAAACTTTTTAGTTCTGAAATTGTAGGCCAAAGGTTAAAATAATAGAGAAGTTTAAAGAATTATTACATACACATTTTGCTCTTCTACACCTTTGAAAGGCTCATCTTTGCAGAATCTCAGTAGAAAATATGAATGTTACCCTGTTTTCAAAGCATGAATAAATTTTAAGTATTGCTGATTTAATATCCAACTATAACCCACTGTAGAATAACCATGAAAAGAAAGATGAGAATAACAACTACAACATTTGTAGATTATTATGTAAGTGCATGTGACATCTCTGTTTAATAATTCTTATAGTTGATTTTATAGACAGCCTTCAATCATTATCAAAGTATTATACTTTCTACTTTAAAATAGTTTTCCAACTAGGCAGTATTAAACATAATTAATGACATGCTTAATCTTCTACAATTTTATCAGTCACTAGACCTTTATTAGTGTCTTCTTTTATATATTGTCTATAACATGTCACAACAAAGGAAGAGCTATATCAGACAGCAACTAGTAAAACATGCTATGCTGAAGCAAGGAAGCCTAGTAAACTGTTTGTTATTCTAAACAACCTTTCTCTCTAGCATACTTTAAAAACACAGGATGACCTTTTAAAGCCTGTAAATTTTTAGTGGGATGGTATTGGAATCTCTTTATGTGATGCCATATTCCCTAAGATTGAAGTGTCCTTTTCAGTTTGAAGACTTGTATCAAGAAAATGTGATCTTAACATGTCTCAATGAATAACATCATGATGTTATGCTAAAATTAATAATAATAATAATACAATGGTATTTCTCTAATATAGGAAACAACAGGAACTTAAAACCTGACCAAGAAGGTAGAAGAAACCTGTGAAAGAAGAAGGCTATCAACTAATTCTAAGAATATAAACACAATAAAAATCTAGAGGATAACTTCCCCTTTCAGCAGTACAGTGCTGACAGAATGTGACAAACAGAAGTACTTCCTCTTTTGAGACTTCTAGAAGTGAATGAAAATAAATAAAGCCAAACATCCTTCTTTTACCCATCTGAGCTCATAAGACAATTTACAATTTACACCCTGAACTAAACAAAAATGAGACGAAACAGCAGAGTGGTTTTTTTTGATGCATAAGCTGATGTTGCAGAGTTTCATATAGCCCTTACTCTCTGGGTAGGACAGATCAAGCCTTGGATTCCTGTAGGGAGGGAATGAAAGTGATCTTTACTTAAATTCAGAATCCTCAAATGAAAACACCAGATGTCTGTTTTCTGTTTTCTCCTCTAAAACATGGAAATGTACCTAGGCCATTAGCTTATTCATTTCGTATTTGTCAATTACTTTTCTACAAGTTAATTATATATTTTTGTGGTTAGTTGATGACAAAATGAGTGTTACCATAGAACAAAAGACAGGAGAGGAGACTTACAAAAGACCACTACTTGTTATCTACTTCATAAATCTACAGGAAAATAACATATTCAGATGTTAACCATCTTAGCCATCTAGATGGAGAGTCTCTTTGTAAAATTGGGGGGACAAGAAAGATACAGTTGAGAGGAGGTGCAAGCTGTAATATCCAAAGAAACAGCCTTGTTAGATGCATGCTGCAGGGGACAGCACTAAAACCATGGATTCACGCCCACATATGAGAGTGAATTCCTGACACCGCAATAAGACTGTAGGTAAAAAACAGCCTCGCCCAGACCCCAAATACTTCAAACTACATCGCTACAGCGAGGAGTCTGGATGAGTTTGAATTTGAAGGAAAGAAGGCTAGGAACCAGCCAGGCTTGCAGTTGAAGCATCTAGACCCGTCCCAGCAAGAAATAAATGCATGCTGATATCACAGACTCTGTCTTGAGTCTCTATCACTGCCACCCTCAAGATGGATCTACAACTACCTCTAAACCTGTTCAGGTTTTAAAGACTGTGCTGTGTGAGGATTTCCCTTGACTTGAAACACGTTTTCAAAAAGGAGAAAGGTAACTCATACAACCCTGGAAGCTAACGCTGCCACAGCACAATGTCAAGAGGAACCCATCACTTCATTAGCATCCGCAACTCAGTCCTGTTGTAGCCATCCATAAAGAATCCTAACTCCCACCCATGCTACTCATGATCACTCATTAATTAAGGGCGAGGCCTTCTGAGCCTTTCTATCTTCCATGGTGGAATGTTGACAGGTATCTTTTTTGTAGGCTCTGTGTGGATGCCATGTTATTACGAGTTAGTGGTTGTAGCATCACTGTCCTATTTGGCAGTACAAATTTCCTGGCCCCTTTGCTTTTACAATCTTTTTGCTACCTCTTCCATGATGTTCCCTGACCCTTGGATACAGTATTAAAATTATGTTCTCAATACTCATCCTTATATACATCAATGAATTAGCTCTCATCCCTCATTAGAAATTATTTCTTGCCACAAATAGAAGAATTACAGAGAACCAGAACATGTCAAAATGCATAGAAGTTACCATTCTTTTATTCACTGTGTATTTCTGGACTCCTTATCAAAGATGAGGTGTTAGTAGATGTCTTATGTCTGGGTCTTCAATTCTATTTCATTTATCATATCTGTTTTTGTGTCAGTATCATGCTGTTGTTACTGCTATGGCTCTGTAATAGAACTTGAAAGTGAAAGCTACCTCATAAACTTCTTTATTCAAGATTTTTTTTGGCTGCTCTGGTTTTTGTTGTTGTTGTTGTTGTTGTTGTTGTGTGTACATGTGTGTGTTTTCTTATAAAGCTTAAAATGCACATTAAATATTTGTGAGGAATTGTGTTGGAATTTTGATGAGAATTGTATTGAATGTACAGATTATTTTTAGTAGGGTGGCCATTTTTTTTTTACTCTGTTAATCCTACTGATTAACAAGCACGGCAGATCTTTCCATGTTTTGGTATCTTCTTCAGTGACTTGAAGTTTTATCATTCAAGCCTTTTACTTGCTTGGTTAGAGTAAAGCCAAGATATTTAATATATATTTGAGGCTATTGTGAAGATGTTGTTGAGACCAACAGCCACATATCACTTTGAGATTAGAGACTGAGAGTCCTTATAGTACTCAGCCCTCAATGGGACGTCTCGATCAAATCCTTCCCTTCAGAGATGAGAGAACCCTGTGGAAGAGAAGGCTGAAAGACAGTAAGAGTCAGAGGTGATGGAGGATACCAAGAAAACAAAGCCCCCTAAATCAACTTAGCAAAACTCATAGGGACTCCCAGAGATTAAAGCAGCATGAACAGAGTACCTGTCTGCACCACGTCATCTGTGTGTATACCTTGGCCTCAGTTTTAGTGTTTTTATGGGGCTCCTGAGTGAGTAAATGAGGGCGTCTCTGTTTCTTGTGCCTTTTGGTGGGAGGAGGGACGGTTTATCTTTTGTTGGTTTTATCTTGTTCAACTCCAAAGTGATAGTTTTTTATTATCTTATTATATTTTATTTTTCTACATCAAAAAAAATAAATGGGTGGACCTAGCCACTAGAGTAAAGGTTAATAACTGAATTCTTACTTATGCTTGCTGGAAAGGGAAAAATCAGCTTTTTTCCATAGAGATAGACTGTATATATCAACCACTCCAGGACAGGTCTCATGTCCAGAAATAGTTGATAAAAATTTAACGGAGTCCACAATCTTCTTTCTTTCTTCTCCCTCCCTCCCTCCCCCCCTCCCTCCCTCTCTCTCTCTCTCTCTCTCTCTTTCTCTCTCGTGTGTGTGTGTGTGTGTGTGTATGTGTGTGTGTGTGTGTGTGTGTCTGTGTCTGTGTGTGTACAATATGCAAATGAATGCTTTTATTTGGTTAGAGTTTGGTGTTTTGGTTGGCGAGGGAGGATTTTATTTTTTTGTTTCTTTGGAGGGGAATCATTGTATTGTGTTTTTGTTTGTTTGTTTGTTTTACAAAGAATTTAACGTTAGTTGGGTAGGGAGGGCAGAGGATTTGGAAGGAGTAGAGTGAGAGGAAGATTATCATCAAAATATATTTAATTCTAAAAATTGTCATAAATAATTTTAAAAATATAATATAATATTCCTTTAAAAGTACAGTGAAGTATCAAGTGCCCATACAAAAATAGAAAATCTTTGGCCTAGAGGACTTTTAATGTTTTTATTTCCTCAGACTAATATGTCAAATTTTAATACTAAATTAGTACACATGGTCTACAGGTATGACATGATGTGTTTATTTCATTACTTTTTTTAAAACTCAAATTCTCTTAGAATATTTTTCTTCTTGTGATGCCCAGACATTAGCTTTTACATATAGAACATTTCAGATCATAAAAGCCATTTTAGCCTGGAGAAATTACTCTCCAAAATTTAAGTTTTAGTCAGAATTTATTAGAATGATGTAGGCATTGAGTACAGTGTAGGCAGGTCCACTTTCTTTTGCAGCAACATTTTGTACTAAAGAAATTGAATAGAAAAGCAAATACATACAAAACAGTTACAGAATGACTCAGACATTGCAATCAGAATACTCAGAAGGTTCAGTAAGATTATAACTGTTCAAATCACAAATGACTGCTTAAAATACAATTTTATTCAGGATTCTTATCAAGTCTTTAATTTTTTTTTTTGTTTGTTTTTTTTATTTTTTATTTTTTTTTTCTTTCTTTTTTTTTTTTATTATTAATTTATTCTTGTTACATCTCAATGGTTATCCCTTCCCTTGTATCCTCCCATTCTTCCCTCCCTCCCATTTTCCCCTTACTCCCCTCCCCTATGACTGTTCCTGAGGGGGATTACCTCCCCCTCTATATGTTCATAGGGTATCAAGTCTCTTCTTGGTAACCTGCTGTCCTTCCTCTGAGTGCCATCAGGTCTCCCCATCCAGGGGACATGGTCAAAGGTGAGGCACCAGAGTATGTGAGAAAGTAATATCCCACTCTCCACTCTACTGTGGAGAGTGTTCCGTCCATTGGCTAGATCTGGGTAGGGGTTTAAGGTTTACCGCCTGTATTGTCCTTGGCTGGTGCCTTAGTTTGAGCGGGACCCCTATGCCCAAATCTGCCTATCATAATGTTCTACTTGTAGGCTTCTAGGACCATCTGGGTCCTTCTACTTTGCCTTTCTCCCATGATTCTCTCATCTAGAATCCCACTAGAATGTCCTCTCCTCTGTCTCAGTTTCCTGGTAAGTGAAGGCTTTCGTGGGACGTGCCCCTTGGGCTAATATGCAGATATAAGTGAGTATATACCATTTGAGTCTTTCTGCTTCTGGGTTAACTCACTCATTATGATCATTTCTAGCTCAATCCATTTATCCACAAATTTCGGGAAGTCCTTGTTTTTAATAGCTGAATAGTATTCCATAGTGTATATGTACCACAGTTTCTTTATCCATTCTTCTATTGAGGGACACTTCGGCTGTTTCCATGTTCTGGCTATTATGAATAAGGCTGCTATGAACATGGTTGAGCAAATTTTCTTGTTGTGTGCTGGAGCATCTTCTGGATATATTCCAAGGAGTGGAATAGCTGGGTCTTGAGGAAGCCCTATTCCCATTTTTCTGAGATAGCACCAGATAGATTTCCAAAGTGGTTGTACTAGTTTGCATTCCCACCAGCAATGAAGGAGTGTTCCTCTCTCCCCACATCCTCGCCAGCATGTGGTGTCGCTTGAATTTTTGATCTTAGCCATTCTGATGGGTGTAAGATGGAATCTCAGAGTTGTTTTGATTTGCATTTCCCTGATGACTAAGGAGGTTGAGCATTTCTTTAAGTGTTTCTCAGCCATTTGATATTCCTCTGTTGAGAATTCTCTGTTTAGTTCCATGCCCCATTTCTCGATTGGGTTATTTGGTTTGGTGGTATTTAATTTCTTGAGTTCCTTATATATTTTGGATATTAGACCTTTGTCAGACTTAGGGTTGGTGAAGATCTTTTCCCAGTCTGTAGACTGTCGCTTTGTTCTCTTTACAGTGTCTCCTGCCTTACAGAAGCTTCTCAGCCTCATGAGGTCCCATTTATTAATTGTTGACATTAATGTCTGGGCTGTTGGTGTTCTGTTCAGGAAGTTGTCTCCTGTGCCAATATGTTCCAAGCTCTTTCCCATTTTTTCTTCTAAGTGACTTAGTGTCTCTGGTTTTATGTTGAGGTCTTTAATCCACTTGGATTTGAGTTTTGTACAAGGTGACAAATATGGGTCCAGTTGCATTTTTTTACACATAGACATCCAGTTAGACCAGCACCATTTGTTGAAGATGCTATCCCTTTTCCATTGAATGGATTTAGCTTCTTTGTCAAAAATCAAATGACCATATGTGTGTGGATTCATATCGATTCGATTCCACTGATCAACCAGCCTGTTGCTGTGCCAGTACCATGCTGTTTTAATTACTATTGCTTTATAGTACAGTTTGAGATCAGGTATGGAGACTCCTCCAGAGCACCTTTTATTGTACAAGATTGTTTTAGCTATTCTGGGTTTTTTGTTTTTCCATATGAAGTTCAGAATTGAACTTTCAATGTCTTTAAAAAATTGTGTAGGTATTTTGATAGGGATTGCATTGAATCTGTAGATTGCTTTTGGTAGGATGGCCATTTTTATTATGTTAATTCTCCCTATCCATGAGCAAGGTAGATCCTTCCATCTTCTCATGTCATCTTCAATCTCTTTCTTTAGGGTTTTGAAATTTTTTTCAAACAGGTCCTTCACTTGCTTAGTTAGAGTAACTCCTAAGTACTTTATATTGCTTGTAGCTAATGTGAAGGGTGTAGTTTTCCTAATTTCTTCCTCTGCAAGCTTGTCATTTGTGTATAGGAAGGCTACAGACTTTTTTGAGTTAATTTTGTATCCAGCCAATTTGCTGAAGGTGTTTATCAGCTGTAGGAGTTCTCTGGTGGAATTTTGAGGGTCACTTATGTAGACTATCATATCATCTGCAAATAGGGATAATTTGACTTCTTCCTTTCCCATTTGAATACCCTTGATCTCCTTATGTTGTCTTATTGCTCTGGCTAGAACTTCGAGTACTATATTGAAAAGATATGGAGAGAGTGGGCAGCCTTGCCTTGTTCCTGATTTTAGAGGAATTTCCTTAAGTATCTCACCATTTACTTTGATTTTGGCTATTGGCTTCCTATATATAGCCTTTATTATGTTGAGGAAAGTGCCTTGTATTCCCGATCTCTCTAAAACTTTAAACATGAATGGGTGTTGGATTTTATCAAATGCTTTTTCTGCATCCAAAGAGATGATCATGTGGTTTTTTATTTTCAGTTTGTTTATGTGGTGGATTACGTTGATGGATTTCCGTATATTAAACCATCCCTGCATGCCCGGCATGAAGCCTACTTGGTCATGATGAATGATATCTTTAATGTGCTCTTGTATTCGTTTCGCAAGTATTTTATTTAGAATTTTTGCATCGATGTTCATCAGAGAAATTGGTCTGAAATTCTCTTTCTTTGTTGAGTCTTTGTGAGGTTTAGGTATCAATGAGACTATGGCCTCATAGAATGAGTTTGGTAATGTTCCATCCCTTTCTATCTTTTGGAGTAGCTTGAAGAGTATCGGTATTAGCTCGCCCTTGAAGGTCTGGTAGAATTCTGCACTGAAGCCATCTGGCCCTGGGCTTTTTTTGGTTGGGAGACTATCAATGATTACTTCAATTTCTGTAGGGGAAATAGGGCCATTTAGCTTGTTTATCTGTTCTTCACTCAACTTTGGCAAGTGAAATTGATCAAGAAAATCGTCCATTTCCCTTAGATTTTCAAATTTTGTGGCATATATGCCTTCAAAGTAGGATCTTATGATTCTTTGTATTTCTTTAGTGTCTGTTGTTATGTCTCCCTTTTCATTCCTGATTTTGTTGATTTCAATACTGTCTCTCTGCCTTTTAGTTAGTTTGGCTAATGGTCTGTCTATTTTGTTGACTTTCTCAAAGAACCAGCTCTTGGTTTTGTTGATTCTTTGGACTGTTTTTTTAGTTTCTATTTTGTTAATTTCACCCCTGAGTTTGATTATTTCCAGACGTCTACTCCTTTTGGGTGTTTCTGCTTCTTTTTTTTCTAGGGCTTCCAGTTGTGTCGTTAAGGTGTTTATGTGTGATGCTTCCAATTTCTTTTTAAAGGCACTTAGTGCTATGAATTTTCCTCTTAGCACTGCTTTCAATGTATCCCACAAATTTGGGTATGTTGTTCCTTCATTTTCATTGAATTTCAGAAACTCCTTGATTTCTTTCTTTATTTCTTCCCTGACCCAGGTGTCATTTAGCAGAGAGTTGTTTAATTTCCACATACGTGTAGGCTTTTTGTTATTTCTGTTGTTGTTGAATTGCAGTCTAAGCCCATGATGATCTGATAGGATACAAGGTATTATTTCAGTCCTCTTGTATCTGTTGAGGCTTTCTTTGTGAACTATGATGTGATCAATTTTGGAGAAGGTTCCATGGGGTGCAGAGAAGAAGGTATATTCTTTCTTGTTTGGGTGAAAGGTTCTATAGATATCTGTTAGATCCATTTGACCCATGGCATTGGTTAATGATGTTATTTCTCGGCTTAGTTTCTGTTTCGATGACTTGTCCTTCAGTGAGAGTGGGGTGTTGAAGTCTCCCACTATTATTGTGTGGGGATCGATGTGTGGTTTAAGCCTTTTTAGCAGATCTTTTACAAATGTGGGTGCCCTTGTATTGGGAGCATAGATGTTCAGAATTGTGATGTCATCTTGGTTGACTTTACCTTTGATGAGTATGAAGTGTCCATCCTCATCCCTTTTGATTAATCTTGGTTGAAAGTCTATTTTGTTCGATATTAAAATGGCTACGCCTGCTTGCTTCTTGTGTCCATTTGCTTGGAATATTCTTTTCCAACCTTTTATCCTGAGGTAATGCCTATCATTATGGGTGAGATGTGTTTCTTGAATGCAGAAGAATGTTGGATCCTGTTTATGCACCCATTCAGTTAGTCTGTGTCTTTTTATTGGAGAATTGAGACCATTGATGTTGAGAGATATTAACGACCAGTTACTATTAAGAGTCTTAATTTTGATGTTGGTTCCAGTTGAGCGTTTGTGTAGTTGTGTTTTTGCCATGGTATAGTTATCTATTTCCTGAGTAGTTTTGGTTGTAGCTTGACCCTTTGGGATGGAGTTTTCCTTCTAGTATCTTCTGTAAAGCTGGATTTGTGGATAGGTACTGTTTGAATTTGGTTTTGTCATGAAATATTTTGTTTTCTCCATCAATGTTTATTGATAGTTTTGCTGGGTAAAGTAGTCTGGCCTGGCATCTGTGGTCTCTTAGGGTTTGCAGGATTTCTGTCCAGGCCCTTCTGGCTTTGATGGTCTCTGCTGAGAAGTCGGGTGTAATTCTGATAGGTTTGCCATTAAATGTTATTTGGCCCTTTTCCCTTGTAGCTTTTAATATTTTTTCTTTGTTCTGTATGTTTTGTGTTTTGATTATTATGTGACGGGCAGTTTTTCTTTTCTGGTCAATTCTATTTGGTGTTCTGTATGCCTCTTGTATATTTATAGGCATCCCTTTCTTTAGATTGGGGAAATTCTCTTCTATGATTTTGTTGAGAATAGTTTCTGGGCCTTGGAGTCTGATATCTTCTCTTTCTTCAATGCCTATTATCCTCAGATTTCTTCTTTTCATGGTGTCCTTAATTTCTTGGATGTTTTGTGTCAGGAGTTTTCCAGATTTGGCATTTTCTTTAATGGTTGCTTCAAGATCTGAGATTGTATCTTCTAGATTTGAGATTCGTTCTTCCATCTCTTGGATTCTGTTAGAAAAGCTCAGCACTGTGTCATTCGCCTTCTTCTCTGAGACCTCACGTTCTCGTTTTTCTTCTGTCTGTGTGTTTATCATTGAATCCATTTTCATCTTCATATCTTGAACAGATTTTTTTATTTCTTTCATTTGGTTGTTTATATTTTCCTGAAAAATTTCCAGTTCCACTCTATGTGTTTCTTTTATGTCTCGCACCTGCTTCATTGCTTCTTCCTGCATCTGATTTCTAATTTTAATTGCTTCCTCCATTACCATCCTCATTACCAGGGATTTGAGGTCATTTTCTTGTGTTTCCATTGTATGTGAGTTCTCCGGATTGTTTTCTTTGGGATAGCTGGGAACTGGAGACTCCATGTTGTTTTGGGGTTTTTTGCGTATGCTTTTACGCTGTCCCTTAGACATTTTTTTTTGGTAACTTCCAGAGTTGAGTGGAGGGAGTCTGGTGATAGATTCACTTGTTTTCTCACGATTTCCGTAGGCTGGAAGCCCTGATACTTCACTTGTGTGAATGGCGGGAGGTTAGCCCTGTCGTTTTGGGCTCTCACCGCCAGTGATCCTCAGCTCCCCTTTGCTGTGGGTCCTGCAATCATTCTGTGTCTCTGAATGATCGTTTGGTCAGGCCAAGGTATCCACAACCTTTTGGGTCCCCTGCCAAGTCCAGCCAGGGATACTGGGCCTGAACCACGCGTGGAGCTCAGCTAGTTTCTCAGGGCCTGAACCGTCCGCCACAGCAGGGGAATTGCGACTGTACTGAGCAAGCACCCAGGGTGGAAGTGAGCGCCCTGCCCAGTTTGCGTCACAGCAGGAAAACCAAGTCTGCGCTGAGCACACACCCAGGGTATATCTGAGCGCTCCGCCCAGTCCGTGTCACAGCAGGAAAACTGCTGCAGCCCTGAGCAAGCACTCAGAGTATAACTGAGAGCTCCGCCCAGCCCGCGTCACAGCAGGAAAACTGCCGCAGCACTGAGCAAGCTCCCAGAATATAACTGAGAGCTCCGCCCAGCCTGTGTCACAGCAGGAAAACTGCCACAGCCCTGAGCAAGCACCCAGAGTATAACTGAGAACTCCTCCCAGCTCGTGTCACAGCAGGAAAACTGTGTCTGTGCTGAGCCAGAGCCCAGGGTAGAAGCGGGCACCCCGCCCAGCCTGTGTTACAGTAGAGGAGCTGCGCCTCGGGCAGAATTGCCCGCCGAGCCAAGCCCGCCTCTCCACAGCACCGCTCACTGAGCAAACCCAGGGCTCTGGGGCCGAACCGTCCGCTGAGTCCAGCCTGGGTCTCAAGGCCACGCGACCCAAATCCTGCCCAGAGTCCCCTCGCCCGTCCACCGCACTAATCGCCTCCACTGGAAGGCTCTGAGCTGCAAACCTCAGCCACCGCCTCTGTCGCCGCTGGAACCGCCGTCGCTGGTGCCTGAGCCACTGGGGGAGCCGCTGGTAGCACTGCTGTCCCAAAAGCTGCCGCCGCTCTGATCTGAGAAAGTCCTCGTTCCTCCCGTGTGCAGGGGGAGGCAGGTCCTCCGCACCCTGGTCCCTCCGAACCGTGGAGCACTTCTGCTGCCGTGGTGTGGGGACCTTGGTGTTCCTGGCTCAGAAATCTGTGCAATTCCCTGAATTGTTCGCTGGAGCTTTCAAACACGGTCCACACTGCTCGCCGCCATCTTGGATCCTCAAGTCTTTAATTTTTAATTATTATTATTTGTTATAATAATTTTCACAGTAATATTTTCAGACATATATTACTATACTTTGTTCTCACTCCAATTTTTTACATACAATAGAACATATTTTATTGAAAATTCAGCATCTATGCAAACATTAAGTTTTTTTTTGTTTTTTCTTTGTTGATTATCTTTTTTAATTAATTTATTCTTGTTACATCTCAATCTCTCCAATTTTTTATCTTATTCCCTTTTTAATTGTCTTAATTTCTCTTTTTAATTGTTTCCTTCTTTTCACTATACAGTTCTTTCATCCATGGAATAGCATGCAATACATGTCACTTGTCTTAATTTTGTGACTTTTATGTTCTTTTATACATTGCCAATAAATCCATACAAAATGAAACTTTCATTAGACTAAACTTTTTCATTGAACTACAAGTTTTATAATAACATGAAGTATATACTTTAGGTAGTGCTATTGTCAATGAATTCAATACAACCTCCTATGGTCCCCGTGAATGAAACTCAAGGACAACTTCTATATTATACAATGATGTGGCTTTCCACATTTCACATTTCATATTTAAAGCATATGGATCTTGTGTTAATAAACAGCAGAATTTCTGCAAGAACTCAGAAGAATATCTGCACTGATTGACTAAATTCTAAAATCTGCCAAGAGTTGGCAAAAAAAAAAAAAAAAAAACCGTGAAATTCAAGGAGAAAGATTTTAACAGATGAATAATCTGTCTTCTCCTTCCTTTTTTGGTCATGCTAGAGACTGAAACGCACTTCATGTATGCCAAGTCAGTATTTTACCAGCCTTGTCTAAGAATTCAGGACAAGTGCCGATAAATCAGATAAAGTCAAACAGTTATATTGTTCAATTCATAATATTTTTAAGAAAACATCAATTAACTATTTGTCTTTAGTCTTCATAATAGTATCCATATACTAAAATTTATTGAATATTCAAAATGCCTAAGACAAAGAAAATATCTTTCAATTTATTAATTAAAATCTTGGTTAAAAACCATGTGTCTAGTGGAGCAACACGATTGTGCATTTCAAAAAATTGAAGCTAAAGGTATTTTATATAGTTTTGAATATTATAGCACAAATAAAATGTATATAGTAAATTTCTATCTTAAATAATTAAATACAGATGTTTGAAAGGGTTAAAATTAGGCCAATGTGCAATAAGCATAGCTGGTCTTCATAATATATAATTTCCTTGCTCACTTTATATTATTTTATTCTGCTTCATATGTTCATGCATTATATATTGCATTAAGTTCAATATTCATTATTTTCTGTACAGACATACATTCTTAATAAATATAGCAAAATTAATCTTAGTAACTTGCTAATATTCTTAGTGGGAACTCTGATTTTACTTATTAAAGATATGGGAGTGTAATTTTGCATCTTTACATAGGAATGTATCATTAAAAACAATTTTAGTTCTATAAAAGGAAAATAATTATTTCTCATAGCTATGTATTGAATTAGTGAATTGAATATACAATCATGTAGATATTAATAAAGATTTCAAGCAACACACAAACACACATTTGTGATTCCAGACATAAAACAGCTACCTATACAGAATAAGATTGGCCCTTTTAAATAAATATACAAGGTCACATAAACATGTATCTCTGACCTTTATATTAAGGAATAATTTTGCTGAAATAACAAGTGTACTTATAGTGTATATCTATAAGTATTTAGGACGGAGAACAGATTACATAGTTTTAATGTATGTATCAGTTATAAAAAGAAACAAAAAAAAACCACCGTAACAATGATAATCACAAAACCAAATACATTCAGAAAATAGGATCATGCTCAAGGAATGATGGGTATTCTACTGGTTTGTCTTGTGTCAAATTGACTCACAGACTAGAATTATCTGAAAGGAGAGAACCTTAGTTGGAAAAAAAAATGCCTCCATAAGATCTCGCTGAAGGACATTTTCTTAATTTGTGATTGATGGGGAAAGACCCAGTCCACTGTGGGTGCAGGTCATGGGTTCTATAAGACAGCAGGCTGAGCAAGCCATGAGGAGCAAGCCATAAGTAAGACCCCTCTATGGCCTTTGCATTAGTCCTTTTCTCTAGGATCATGCCCTGTTTGAGCTCCTGACCTGATGTCCTTCAATAACGAACAGTGATAAAGAAGTGCAAGGTAAATAAATACTTTCACTCCAACCTGTCTTTTGGTCATGGTGTTTTGTCACAGCAATAAAAACCCTAAATAAGATGTGTGTCTTAATAAAGGGACATGTGAGAGGCTTAAAGTGGCCCCTATTAGCTGAATCTTGAACAATTTAAACATAAAGTCTGTACTGTAGAAATGATTATAGAATATTGAATAAAACATACATTATTTTAAAATGGGATAAACAAGTGAAAAGAAAAGCTTTTGAATACTTGCTGATAATAGAATGTCAAATGTTGAATTGGGAGGAACTAATATGAAAAAATTTAGTGAACATTTAGAATAACAGTTAGGTAAGAATTATTAATGGGTAAATAAAACCAATGATCCTAGTTTGATAAGGCATAAGAGAGACGTACACATATACATGTGTGTGCACACACACACACATACACACACACACTCACACACACAATGGGATTTATTTATTAGAGTGGTTTGCCAGCTATGGTCCAGCTATCCTGATAACGGCTGTTCACCAATAAAAAGCACAAGAATCTCATAATAGTTTAGTCTATGAAGCTAAGTGTCTCAGCAGATTTTCAGTACATGCAGGAATTATGAAGAAATAGGCTCTAATGACAGCAGAGGCATGGTTTTACCAGAGTAAGCAGGCCAAGAAGAGAGAGTTTCCTTCTTACATCCCCCTTACATTGGCTGACACCAGAAAAGTAGCACCTTTAAAATAATCTTTTTAAAGATTAAAAGTGAGTCTTTCCATTTCAAATGATTTAATTGAAAAGAAAATTCCTTATAGGTATACCCAGCCACTTGGGATTTAGTTAATTTCAGAATAATTTCAGTTGAAAACCAAGACTAATCATCAAAAGAAACAACTTGTAAATGTTGAGAGGATGAGAAATAATTTTTCTAATGGTGTGACCTTTAGTTGTTATTCAACACTATGTGGCTATCCCTGAAATCATATACATACAAGGAACATTACACAGTACACAGTCTGAGTAGGTTGCAATTATATGTTGAGGGACACACACACACACACACACACACATAAATTACTAACAACTAAAGAAAAAGATGCCATGATTTCAGGAGAGAGCAAGCAAAGTGTCCATAGGAGGGGCTTGAGAGGGTAAATGGAGTAAATGGAAAGGGGAAATTATAATTATATTAAAGCTATATAATTATAATATATATGTAAATATATATATATTAACCCAAAGCCCATTGCCTCAACTCTCATCTCTCATGCTACAGTACCCAACCTTTGCTAAAATGAACAGATATTGTATTTTTATATTATGTGCAACATAATGTACTACATTACATGTACTTATGGAATGAATAAGTTTCCTTGACTGTACTGTCTCACATAATTGTATTTTTTGACATATGTCCATGGCATTCACCACTCTTACAATTTTGAAGAATATATATGCATTCATATATATATGTTTATATGTATATAAATATATGCTCACTCACTCTCTGTCTCCCTCTGTCCCTCTCTCTCTCTCTCTCACACACACACAGACACACATTCTCTCTCTCTCTCTCTCCCTTTCTCTCTTTCTCTTTTACACACACACACACACACACACACACACACACACACACACACACACACACATTTTCCACTGACTTAAATCACTGAAGATTTATTGTTCTTCTGTATTGTATTCATGGAATAATATAGTAATACATTTCCATGTCTATGCAGTCAGTGTTTTTAAATTGTACATGAATAAGGTCATGAAATTCTTGCCTTGGTTTCTAGTTCAGTCAACCTACTACTGCGTATAGGTCTAAGGGAAACTGAGCTTCAATAGTAAAGAGATATTTTGATTCATTTTTATGGTTGCATTATTCACAATAGCCAAAGCTTTGTATACATGTCCAATAAAATGAACTGCATGAAATAGTTATAAATATAATGAATAATATTAATTCTAAATAAATGAGATCACGCCATTTGTAACATGGCATTGCTATTTGTTAATGACATTTCAAGCATTTAAAACAGAAATTCAGTAGCTTTGTGAATTTGTTGAACTATAGAGGTAGGGGGAAATGTATATAAAATTAATTTTCATAATTATGTTATATAGAAAAAGCATTGAGAGAATATTTTTGGAATTATGACTAATTCCTGAGACTGGAATTAGCATGAATAAATTTCTTACCTGAACTAAATACTAAAATTTCCTCTAGCAATTGGTATTCATTTGATTCTTTTATTTAAAACACTTTAGTATTGATGTCATTTCCTTTGTAAAGCTATGATAATCTCTCATCTGAATTTTGTCTAACAAAACTCCTGTTTCCTGTAAGTGCCTGGAAGAATTATACTTACAGTCATTCTTTATTTGTGTGTCCCTCTCTGTCTTCTTTCATCAGTCCTTCCATTTATACAGGGTATTATTCAACACCATAATACCTCTGCTGGTTTGAATATGAATATGCCCCACCTTTTTGCATCTCGAATGCTTGCTATTCTATAGGGAGTGCTGTTTGGAAAAGTATCAAAAACTCTAGAAGGTGTGTCCCTCTTATTGCTGGAAACTTCTAAGTGAGAAATCCAATAACTCCTCTTAGCAATTATTGATTGTCTGTAGCTTTTCCCAAGTGATCACCCCTTAAAATATATGTAAAATTAAGTGTTTTCTATGCCCATCTTAGCTCCTGATTAGTGACATGGAGAACTAATACTTACTTATAGTAGCTTCAGGCCTCATAGACTGGTAGATATTGACTATTCTTAGCATCTGTGCTGGGCCAGACTGCTTTGTCATTACTTGCCATCTTAGTCTTGCTCTGGTTGCTCCTTGTTCCTTGGTGTCCTCATGGAGACTCCCCTCCTGGTGACTCTCTCCTTCCCTCCATTATCCCTGCCTCCCCCCTCCCCCCGCTCCTCTCCACCTGGAACCCTCTCACTGCAATCCCACCTTAACTCTCCTGCCCAGCTATAAGCTGTTCAGCTCTTTACTAACAAATCAGAAGATGGAGAACAGTTTTTACACAATATTGAGATAGGAGATCTTTGTAAAAAATGATAATGCCAGTGTCCAGAAGGCAACCAGATATCTGTGTACAGAAATCATCATTTGAATACACAATGCATAAAACATCCTCCAACATGCATACACGTAAAAGAAACACTAAATGGATTGAACAGAATACATACATGATAGTAATTAAAGAAGAAATTGTCATGAAGTTGGGAGATACTTTGGTGTAGCATCAGAAATGTTGTGTGTGTGTGTGTGTGTGTGTGTGTGTGAGAGAGAGAGAGAGAGAGAGAGAGAGAGAGAGAGAGAGAGAGAGAGAGAGAGAGAATTCTGGGGTGAAAATGTCCTAGCTACTCATATAGGAATTTTTCAAAACTAAAACTTAAAAATAAATGTTAAGAAAGAAGGAATATCAAATGGCTGAGAAACACTTAAAGAAATGCTCGACCTCCTTAGTCATCAGAGAAATGCAAATCAAAACGACACTGAGATTCCATCTTACACCCATCAGAATGGCTAAGATCAATAACTCAACTGACACCTCATGCTGGCGAGGGTGTGGAGAAAGAGGAACACTCCTGCATTGCTGGTGGGAATGCAAACTAGTACAACCACTTTGGAAAGCTATCTGGTGCTTTCTCAGAAAAATGGGAATAGGGCTTCCTCAAGACCCAGCTATTCCACTCCTTGGAATATACCCAGAGGATGCACTACCACACAACAGGGACATATGCTCAACCATGTTCATAGCTGCCTTATTCATAATAGCCAGAACTTGGAAACAACCTACGTGTCCCTCTATAGAAGAATGGATAAAGAAACTGTGGTACATTTACACTATGGAATACTACTCAGCTATTAAAAACAAGGAATTTCCAAAATTTGTGGACAAATGGATTGAACTAGAAATTGTCATAATGAGTGAGTTCACACAGAAGCAAAAAGTGCTAATTGGTATATACTCACTTATATCGAGACACTAGTCCAAGGTGTATGTCCCCATGAAAAACTGTACCTACCAGGATAGTGGGTAAGAGGGGAGGACATCCTATTGAAACTTTAGGTGTGAGAAGCCTGGGAGAAAGAGGAAATAGAAGGATCCAGCGGGTCCTGGAAAACCACAGGCGAGTCTGGGCCCTGGGGTCCTCCGCAAACTGTGGCAACAGCCAAGGAAAAAATAGGCAGTAAACCTCGAACCCCTACCCAGACTAGCCGATGGACATTCTCCACTGTTGAGTGGAGAAGGAGATCTAACTTTCACACAAACTCTGGTGCCCCATATTTGAACATGTCCCTTGGATGGAGATGCCTGGTGGCACTCAGAGGAAAGATAATAGGTCACCAAGGAGAGACTTGATACCGTATGAGCATATTCAGGGGTAAGAGGTCCCCCTCAGACACAGACTTAGGGGAGGGGAGGGGAGTAGGGGGGAAGTGGGAGGAAGGGAGGAATGGGAGGATACATGGGATGGGCTAACAACTGAGATGTAATATGAATAAATTAATTAAAAAAATAAAAAAAATAAAAAATAAAATTGAGAGCCAAAAAAACCAAAAACAAAAACAAAAACCAACAACAACAACAACAACAAAAAAAAAAAAAAAAAGAAAGAAAGAAAGAAAGAAGGTGGTGTGAGTCCGGAGGAAATAGATCATTGAAGACTGAAGGTGTTTCCTTGAAGGTTGCGCCACCACTTCCTGTCTCTTTCTGCTTCCTGTCCACAAGTGAAGTTGCACTTTCCATTTGCTGTCACTTACATAATGTTCTCCCTCATCAAGGGCTCAGAATCAACGGAGGCACAAAATAAATCCTCAGAACTGAAGCTTCTTTTAATTAGTTAGTTAATTAAGTCATCTCAGGTGTCTGGTCACAACAATAAAATCTAACAGCAGTTTGCTCACTCATTCTTCGACACACACTTACACATTGGTGGCCACGCTCCGCTTCCTATTATCGGCTTACATCTGTGGAAATTTTCCTAGACCTCCAAAATCTAACCAAGCCTCTCCATTGTGCCTGCACAACATTTTTATATTTTTCAGTAACATTGACCTGTTGTTTACAATAGGTGAACTCACTTTCAGTTTTCTGTTTAGTGATCATACGGTATCCACTTTAGAACATTTCATGAAATCATACAAACATCGCCAATATATTATCTCAGATCATTTTCTTCATGTAAAAAAATCTCTTATTCCTCTTAGCGGCTGTTCCACATTCTTCCCTTATACTAGCCTTTGACAACCATTAGTATATAAGTGGTCTTATATAAATGTATATAAATTTGTAATGTAAAATGTAAAAAATGTAAATATAAATGTAAAATTGTCCCATGTAATCTTTATTTTACCTCTCTCATTTTATTTAATGTTTATAAGGTCCATCCAGGTGAAAGTAATTTTAGTACTATCTTCCATTGAGTGGTAAAGTAATAGTCTATTGTGTAAATCTCCTTTTCTTTTTCTTTTTAACAGTTAAACAGCAAGACATATTAGTTAGTATTACTGCATGGAAACTATGAATATTGATGCTATGATCATCTTGGTACAAATTTGGACTAAGACGTGTGTTTGCAATTTATAGACCTACCTAGGAGTAAAATTGCCAGATCATGTGGTAACTGTATGTTTAATTTTTGAAGAACTGCCAATATTGCACCAACACTGTGCTTATCCCTTCGATGACTGCCATCCTAGGAGAGAAGTAGTAGCTCACGTTAGTTATGAGTCATATTTTCCCACATTACTCACTCTATCTCTCCTATCCATCTGTCTGTCTGTCCATCTATCATCTATCTATTATCTACCTATTATCTATCTATACTGTGTGTAAAAAAAGTAGATTCAAATATTTGACAATTTCTCAGTTGAGTTACTTTTATATGGCTCAATAATAAGAGTTAACAGTGCACACTAGATACCTAAGTCCTTAGAATATATGGTGATTTGCAGACACATGTGCTCATCCTTTGAATTTCTAGTCCCTTTTACCTATTATGTTCTCTGAAGTATAAGTTAAAAGATTTGATCTTGTGTAATTTATCTTTATTTTGCTAACCCCTGCTTCTCTCCTCTATTTTGCTTTTGCAGTCATTTCTAAGAAACCATTCACTCCTCTTAGGTGCTAAAACTGTATAGTTCTGTTTCTCTTTGTAGCTTGGGACATATGATTTATTCTGAGTGTCATGTCAGCCACCTCCATTTTTTGCATGTTGATATCCACATGCCCTAGCACTACTTGTTTAAGACAATTTTCCCATTAAATATTCTGTCATTCTTTTTTAAATTTTTATTTTATTAATTTATTCATATTACATCTCAATGGTTATCCCCTCCCTTGTATCCTTCCCTCCATCCCATTTTCCCCTTACTCTCCTCCCCTATGACTGTGACTGAGGGGGACCTCCTCCCCCTGTATATGCTCATAGAGTATCAAGTCTCTTCTTGGTAGCCTGCTATCCTTCCTCCGAGTGCCACCAAGTCTCCCCATTCAGAGGACGTGGTCAAATATGAGGCACCAGAGTTCATGTGAAAGTCAGACCCCACTCTCCACTCAACTGTGGAGAATGTCCTGTCCATTGGCTAGGTCTGGGTAGGGGTTTGAAGTTTATGGCCTGTGTTCTCCTTTCTCATGCCCTACCTTGCAAATGCTTTATCTCACTGTGTTACTTTTTTTGAACTGATATATAAAATTTCTATAGATTTGTTTAAAAAGCACAATTTATTTTCTCTCAGTTTTAGTGGCTGGGATCTGCAGATCAAAGACTATGAGTTACGTAGTCTCACTTTTGAGTACCGTTGCTGATATTTATGCTAATATTTTAATGGAGTATATATGTAAAGTCTGCATTCATACTGTTCATTTATTTATCCTACTACTCAATATACATTAATTGTATAGATATCTATGTCAATGACTGAAAATATATGATTTGAAAAAAAAAGGTCTTCCATTTGAGGAATGCATACCAAGTACATAAGAGACTAAACACATAAGCATGTGGTAAGTTTTGTTTGTACTGTATACACGGTAAGGAAAGATAAACAAGTAAGTGATGATATGGTTTGCTATGTTTTCAAGAAGGAGACAGAAGTAGCTTTTAAGATGAATAAAAATTTATGATTAACTAGAGAGAAACAACTGCCTGTGGAGATAAGAGAAATAAGGGACAAAAATATCTAGTAATTAAAGGTATAGGATATACTGGGTATGTAAAGGGGAGTAACAACCTTAAGATCTATAAAGCAGGCTTTGTGAAAGAGGTAGAACTCAACCTAGTTTCCCCAGAAAGTTAAAATGGGGTTACTGACATTGGAAATTTAAAAAGACAATATCTAGTCCTAGAAGACTGAGATCACAGAAGAAATGAAGCCAGCAAAGCCCAGCAAAGCAGCAATAGTCAGAGCAGGACAGTGACTCCAAAATGTCACTGAACACAGGAGTGGAGAAGTAAACATTTCCTTGGAAGAATTTCCCAGTTGTTAAGAGAAGTTTAGGAGACTGGACCAGGGCCTCCAGCTCCCATTTTCTAGGAGTCATGTACTGTTGCCTTCATGAGCAACTTCCAGAAAAAAAATGAAGACCAATTAAAATTGTGTTTTATGACAGTATTGATGTAGTCAGTGGACAAGGAGGACAATCACTGTTCAAAAATCTAAAATGAATCACAGGCTGTGCTCCAGACCTCATAAAAAAAATACAGAATCTGAAATAAATGAGATCCCTAGGCACTACATAGCACAATGAACTGAGAATTTTTAACAATGCATAATTGAATTATTTTATAATTGAATATATAATATATTTTAAATTAAAAATACAGCTGAGTTATTTTATAATTGAATTAGTTGTCATGAAGTAAAATAAGAAAATGGCTTATCTCATTAAATATGGAAAGGAGAGTGTAGTTTGCACGAATATAATAACTTTGCAATCTGTCAAAGTAAAAGAGATAGGAAGATATTGGTTACTTTAGTTGTCTATGAGTTTGGTTATAAAACGTCACCATTCCACAAATATCTAGGCTGAATCCTAGTCCCTAATGAGGAGGTGTTAAGAGTTTGAGCCTTTGGAAAGTTAGTACATATGTCATGAGGTCAAGGCTCCATAAATGAGATTAGTGCCCCAGAAAGCTGCCTTTATCTCCATGCCATATGAACACAGTTAGAAAGCTCAATCTATAAACAAACAGGGACTAATCAGGCACAACATATGCATCCATTAGTATTGAGAGAAGTAAACAACTGTTGTTTGTAAGCTACTGGGTCGATGGCATTTTTTTTATAGCAATCCAAACACTAAGATATTCAAGTCAGAAATATTCAGAAATGCTCAACCCTTTTAAATAGCTTTGGGATTGAGAGAAGGAGCTGCTCAAAAACTCACAAGCCTGAGAAATAGGCTTTTACACAGTAAGGTGGGACAAGAGCGGGCTGTAACTAAGACACTTTAGCGCTAAGCAACACCTTATTTTTTTTCCCCCAGAAGTTAGGAATAGGCTTAGAAACAGAGAATTCAGAAACCCGTAGAGAAATAGTGACAAGCTTTGAAAAGAAGGTAAGGGCTAAGCACGCTCATTAGAGAGTAATGGTAGTAAGGAAATACCACAAAGTGAAAAACATCACTAAGAATTGAGCAAAGCAGTATTAAACGATGCACATTAGAGCTGAGCAGTAGTGGCACACGCCTTTAATCCTAGCACTCTGGAGGCAGAGGCAGGTGGATCGCTTTGAGTTGGAGGACAGCCTGGTCTACAAAGCAAGTATAGGACAGCCAAGGCTACACATAGAAACCCTGTCTCGAACCAACCCCCCCCCAACAAAAGAAAAGATGTACATTGTTGACAATGAAAAACACACTTAGAAGGCTATAAGGAAAACAGTGAATGGATTATAGATTATACTGAAAAAGAAATCTTGAGGAATTTTAATTTCTTAGATATTGATGAATTTAGGATTTATAATCTAAATTTAGAGAATAAACTTCTAAGCTGAAATATTGCAGATGTGTGTATATATATATACATACATACATATATATACATATATATGTAATATTTTTGTCAAAATAAAGTACGTGAGGTTTGTTTGTTTGCTTGTTTTTGTGTTTGTGTCTGTGTACCACTTGCATGCCTGTTGCAGGTAGAGACTGAAGAAGGATATTGGCTTTCCTAATGCTAAAGCCATGATGGTGATGCAATGCCAGGGATCCTTTGGAAGAACAACCACTGCTTCTGACCATTGTGTCTTCTCTTGAGGATTCTGCTTCTGTTCTTACTCTTTAATCAAAGCTACCAGAGTGCCAAGGTGACAGCGGTGAGGGCTCAGTTCCCTTTGTGGCCATACCAAGGGATGAGCGTGTGCAGGGAAAGCAGCTAGCCACGTGTTCTAGAAGAGGTTACTTTCACCACTCACACATGGATAACTAAAGTTATAAAAGTTATAAAGACCTGGAGATGCATGCTCAACTTGAAACTAAATATTAGAAGAGGAAAAACAAAACAAACCAAAACAACAGAAATCCTCTAGTTCAGAAGATTCTATTGCATTCTGGAAAAGCAGCTTCATTTTAGCCCCTATATCTAAAGAATAATTCTACAGAAAGTTGAAAGATACATCAAGTAGTAATGCAGAGGGAGGGACTGCAGATATGTAGGACAGAAATACTTGGGTGTTTGGAAAGGTTCTCACGTCTGAAGACATTTTGAAAGGCTGAAACCAATTCCTATATCTACCCCAAAATAATCTCCACTGAGTTGTGCCTGGTGATGCATGCCTGCAATCCCAGAACTCCTGGAGGCAGAGATAATTGGATCTTTGTGATCTCAAGTCCAGCCTGGTCTACAAGGTGAGTCCAGGACAGCCAAGGCTACACAGAAAATCCCTGTCTTAAAAAAAAAAATCTTCATGAGAGCTGGGGGAAAAAGGACATGAGAACTCTCCAAGAAGCCTACTTCCTTGTTGCCAGTGATTCAGTTTGCCAGCAGCATCACTGTCCCAGGCATAGGTTTAATTCCCAACAGCCTTCCCCAAGCCAGGAACTAATTCATGCCTTGTGCTGGGACTCTTGTGCCTTTCTTCTGTGACATTTATGCATAATGTTTGTAGATATCTTTCTCCTATTTAACTGAGATCCAACTGCTATCGAGTTATAATGGAATGAAAAAGAGTAGATACGAATGCTTCAGTGTATGGTTGAGGATCAGGTTTATTGTAGACATGAGGGAGAGGCATTTGGAAGGCTCCAGATTGAACCAAATCAGCTGACTGAACTGGACCAAGAGAAGAATGAGGAAGAGGAATGGGGGCGGGGCAGGAAATGGACTAAAAGAGATCCAGGAGTGGAGGCAGCTCAGAGTCAAGAGTCCAAGAGACTGGAGTAACCAAAATGGCTGGGTTTTATAGGAACCAGAGAAGGTGGGCAAAAGAAAGTCCAGCCAAGGGCTGGAGAGTTTAGGGTAGGGGTGGAGTATGCAGGCCAGGATGTTTCTGTAACAGGAAGTTGCTGAGAACCTGGCAGCCGGCATCATCTTTGACAGTTAAATATGCATCACAGTTAGCCGTTTGTTCTGAATTTGAGACAAGCATTCCACCCTGTTGATGGTAAAGATTAGATCACTGTGAGTTTGAGGCCAGCCTGGTCTACAAAGCAAGTCCAGGACAGCTAAGGCTGCATAAGGAAACACTACCTCAAAACAACAACAACAACAACAATAAAAAAATCAACATTTACCACCAGACCCATTGGTGCATGCCCTCAGGGAGACAGAGGCAGGGGGATCTCTGTGAGTTTGAGATTAGCTTGGTCTACAAAACAGGTCAGTACAGCCAAGGCTACACACAAAAACCCTGTCTCAATCGCTCCCTCCTCCCACAAAAAAAAAAAGTCGAACTAGTTTTATTTATAACTACTTCAGCACCAGAGGAATAAATAAATAAATAAATAAATAAATAAATGAATAAATAAATAAATGGAACTGAAGCCATGATACTCCCATGTATGGGCTGAAGAGAAGGTTTATTGTAGATATGAGGAAGAAAACAGCTAGAAGCATATGGAAGAATTCAGACTGAACAAGGCCAGCAGTCTGAACAGGGCTATTTTTTTGGAGGGGGAATAGTGAGGGAGGGGCAGCAAGAGAGGAAGAGAGAGGTGAGGGAGCAAAGAATCCTAGAGACCAAGAGGGCAAAAGACTACGAACCAAAGAGAGGGAGAAGAACCAAGAGACCATGTGTCCCCAATGGCCGGGGTTTTATAAGGACCAGAGATTGGCAGAAGGGAAGCCCTCGTCCTCGGCAGGAGCTTATAGGGTCGGGTCATGGTGAGAAGTACTGGGAGGAGCCAAGGCTAAGAGTGACACTCATGGGGTTTGAGACCTAACATTAATAAGGCATCTTTGTATTTCCCCCAACGCTGTACAAATACTGTGTTTAATAGATATTCGGTAAGCACCTGTTTCTTAAATGCACCCCATGTTCCCATGCTCCAGGGCAATGTAATCAAAAGAGCAGAATGATGGTCTTGAATTAAAAACTTGGTATTCATTCAAGAACTAGTGGAGAAAGGTTTGTTTGTTAACCTGTTCATGTGATTGATTGAACCAGACCAGAACCAGCCAGGCTGCCAAACAAACTAACAAAACCTAGCAAAATTCAGTTTCTTCCCTTTTATCTAATTATTAAATAGGCATGCTTCATTCATTGAGTTAAATAATAAAAATGAGAAAATCATGATATATTTTATCTGCCAAACACTGTTCCAGAACTAACATTATCATATGATATCAAATAATATATACATTGTGTTCCTTAGTATTGCTTACTCTTTAGATATAAGGGCATATATAATTTTCAACCAATGCTGTTCTTTACTTTATGTCAGTTTTTTTTTGTTTAATAGCAATGTTCTTCAAAGACAAATTTTTATTTGTCAAACATATTTTTTCTTGGAAATGCCAAAACCAAGTAATCATATACATTTATTTTTCTCGCTTAATACAAAGTCTAACAATACAAAGACCAAAGGGTGTATAAGCTCAGGGATGCTCTTTTGAACTAGAGTTTAAAAAGAATTGGAGGATCATTTGTAGGATGTTGCTCCTGGAAAAAAAAAAAAAGGAGAAAGTCGTGAAAGATAAACAAACACCTGCCACTTCAGTCTTTTGTAAGAAATCATTCTGGGAGTTTTAATCACTCATGTCCTCTTTTATTGGGCTATCCAGAACTAGCCCAGCATCCACTCCTATACTGAGTACATCCAGAGATACCTGTATAAAAGGGACTTTACATGAAGGGAAGATTATTCTTGTAATCTATTGACAACTGGATCCCTTTACCTCTCATTTTTGTGCTCACACAACATTCTCTTCTGATATACAAATGATTTTCAATTCACACATCATGTTGCCTATTATTTATTCAGGTTTACCCATAATTTCAATAATCCTCCTTTGAAAACAATGAAAATATCAATAGTCTTTCATATCTAAGAAGCATTTACTCAGTGCTTTAAACAATTCTATATCTAAAAGTCTTATTCAGCATTCTTAGTTCTGTGAGCAGTCTAAGATTATAGACAGAGCATGATATGAGATGTTAAAATATTCCTACTTTTGAATTTTGTTTAATTACATATTAGACCCCTTCCTCCTCCTCCTCCTTGTTTTCTTTTCTCATCCTCTCTCTTTGTTATCACCACCATCATTTGTCCTTAAAGAACATTAGAGGACACTATTGCCTGTCAATGAAAGTGTGGATTAAGTGTTTAAAGTTTCATGGGTCAAAAGTAGCTTTATACTTAAATGATTTTTTTGTCTTTTGGGTTTTGGAGACAGGGTCTCTCTGTGTAGCCTTGGCTGTCCTGGATTCACTTTGTAGACCAGGCTGGCCTTGTGTGGCGCCCGCACCACCACAGTACCGAGTCGAGGGCAAGGGGCTGCGGATTTAACTCATACACACACATACACACACGCACACACACACACAATAACACAGCGGGTCCTTCGTGCTAAGAGAGCAGCAGCCTCAGCAGCAGCCGCGGCAGCGGTTTATTATTCATCTCCAGAGTTCCAAAGAGCCTTCTTATAGGCAGCAAAACAGGAATCCTCCTCCCAGATGAAATCCCTCAAGAGGTGATCCCACATAGGAGGAAAACTCTCGAGGAAGGGAGGGGGTGCGTTCTCAGAGCAGTAAATACGACTAGCTAACCAAGATAAGCACAGACTTGGAAGCTGCTAGAAACAGGACATGAAACAGCAAGACAGGCAGGCAGCCCAGTCGGGCCTGGTTCCTACAGCCTTGAACTCATGGTAATCCTCCTGCCTCTGTCACCCAAGTGCTGGGATTAAAGGCGTGCACTACCATGCCTGCCTTACTTAAATGATTTTGAAAACACTGTACAAAATAGAGTCAGACATTCCTTTTGTCAAATATTTTATAGTCATCTTAACAAGTGAACCGTGCATCTCTGTCCACCAGCTCATACCTCTTGTTTAGAACAAAACACAACACAAGTATGGACTTTCAATTATTTCATTATTAGTCTATTGAATTGATGAAATATTGCAGATAATTCAGTATTTAAATCTCTGCTTAATGAAACAATTACCACCATTTTATTTGGGATATTCTCTTCACACAGATCAATGGGTTTTCTTAGGATGCTTTCATAATATGTGTTGTCATAGTTTCTTTTCATCCATACACTTCAGAACTCTTCCTTGCTCCCTGGTCCTCACTATACAATTCTGTATGTTTTAGTTTCTGAATTTATAACACATAATGAATTCACAAATTTCCAAAACATAAAGTAATAAAATATGAGTCTTTTTTTCAAAGTGCATCAGCATGTTTCTAGGTGTTGCATGTTCTTACTGTGGAAGACTTCAGTTCCCTTTAAAATGGGCAGAGAGAACTAGATAATTTTCAGGTACAGTAACTAGCATTAAAAGGTATTGCCATCCAATAATTTAAAAATATCTTACATTCACCAGATATACTGTCATCTCAGGGGCTTACTGCTGAAAAAAAAAACTCACCCTTTCTAGCTTTTTCTGAACTCTGGCAGCCTGGTTCAACTCAGCTGTTCTGGCTCAAAACTCCTCCCCAAGCTGACTGATTTTAAGTTGCTTCTCTCAGCTTCTCACTGGAGTTCTCTGCCTGCAAATTGCCCCCGGAATTCCAGAAACTAATCTGTACAAACTGAATTCCATTGCACTGGCTCCTACCTGACTGCTGAACTCAATGCCATGCTACTATTCTCAAGAGTTTTGCGTATCCTACTTCTGACTCATTCTGCCAAACAATCTATTGATTCATCACTTTGTCTGCCCCTCAATTATATGTCACTTTCAAACATGGGTGCTTCCTTTTACAAACTAACTTTACCTTTGAGACAAAAGGTGTGTGCCCTGGACATATCTGTATTCCAGCCACAGGGATTGAAGGTATGTCATTCCAATCTGATCACAGAGACCTAGACGGTCTTTGGATGTGATCCATTGCCAGAGCAGCCATGTTGCTGGATTAAAATTCTTCTACACAATGATGAGACACTCTAAGTAAAGCCTGGCACTAAATGTAGACTTTGCCAATATTGTTTGAAACTCTGGCTAAGTCTAATGAGTGACAGGAAAATTAAATAATTTTCTTTTGAAGAAATGTAGTTAAATGTAAGTAGTAACTACTGTTGGGATTTCCTACAATATAAATTATGAATATTTTCATTAAAATCAAGTTTGATATTATAATCCTTTGTTAAATTTAGCAGGCATTAGTTATGTACCCTAACATATAATTACATATATATGTATCTATGTTTATATATGCATATAAAACATATTTAAAACTAAATTTTGTTTTTGGAGTTGATGTCTATCTTATTTTGCTTTCTCTGTAATAGAAGCGTTACAATTTAGGGGTCTTCATCTGTTGCATTTTATCTTTCAGTTAATGAAAAATTTCAAGCTTGACAATGTACAATGGGGAACATCTCAAACACAACAAACAGAATAAGACAGCATAAGCATAAAAAAAAAATCTTTTATTAGGGTGAGTAAACAGGAGAGGGGGTGGGGTTTGAGGTATGGGTAGGAAGCCTAGGCTAGGCTGTTCCTTGGGAGCTGAAGGATCTCTAAAGTTTTCCTCATGTAATTTAGCATTTTTCAGGTTGGAGAAAGGATAGCTGACTGGCCCACAGTTGATGTTTAAACATGCCTGAATTTATGATCTGATCAGGACTTGAACTCATGAAGCCAGTTCATCAGCATTGGACACTGCTGGTGGGAGATCACAGCTACAGTTTCTTTGTTTCAAGCTGCCAGGCTTTTGTCTCAGGTCAGCAGAATGAGGAAAAAGAATCCATTCACTTCAGAAATTCATCATTGCTAACTATTAATGATATCAGGGAATCTGTTTTAACTCCTCTTCCTTCTGAAGCATGTTCATTTCTCATACATCTTTAGTCTTATAGTTTCACTAAGATACAGAAGAAAGGGTTTGGACATGGAATGCCCTTGTAGCTGAGTTATATTCCTAGACTGTTTGACTTCAGAATATAGTGTAGCTTCTTGACTCTCAGTTCCCTTGTTAAATTAGAGGCATAATAACAAAGTGTTTCTTTTTTTGTGTGTGAATTCATAATACTTTACGTGGCTAATGATCAGAAAGTAAGATATAACTGAACAGAGCTAATCAATAAAACGTATATCCAAGGCTAAGATCACAGTTTGGGGACTTGAATAATTCATTATTTCATTCATTTGTTTATTTTGAATGCCAACTACATTTAGCACTGAGAAATTTTTAATATCCAGACTTTAATATTTGCTTCATTTATAGTGAATTTTTCCATATAATCAGTTGACTGACTTTATCTTCACTGATCATCCTGTAAAAATATCACTTGAATCAGACTTCTCTTTATTTTTACCATTAATATTTAATAATTTACATTTATTTCCTTGTCATTTTATTATCTATTTTCACCATGAAAACATAACCCTTACAAATGTTGCATATTTGTTTATGTCTGATTAAATCATTCCTTGAGTAATTAGATGCACTAATAAATACATTTGAATAAATGAATACATAAAACATTCTATACAACATGTGTTGATTCCATTTCCCTTGCAATAAAATATTCCTTTAAAATATTTTTTACTGTTAAAATATTTCCATGTTTATAAATAGACTTTATTTCTCTGCCTTGTTTACATTCAGAACATTTTTACTTAAAAGAATGCTACAACTGACATCTTTATGCATGAATGTCAGCACATAATAGCCTGATAAAATGACTCATGTTTTATAGTTTCTTAAATATTCTGATATGCATGTGGATTCACTAACAACAGCTAGTAGGATACATTGATGATAATGACTCAGGAGAAATTTGTTTCATTGAATATCAACTTTTAGAAAAAGAAATTAATGAGCTATATAGAAAAAGCTCAGAGAAATTAAGTGGGCTAGGACAGTACAGAGTAAACAATTGCAAACAAAGGTTGCAATCATGAACATGACCAGTTATCACTTATAATAATGGTTGAAGTAATGAGAAGAACTGTAGAATGGTATGACCTTTAGTAGGTAGAAAATTAAAGTTTCAAGTGCTTTTGGGCAGTCTTTGGTTTATGCCTGAGTAAAAAAACAGGGTATGATTTCTAGGTGACTAATATGGTCTAGTATTTAGACTTGGAAAAGCTGTGATTAATATCACTATAAAGGGTGATTTAGTGTTTGGAGTATTTAGTCTGTAAAAGTGTGTGTAAACTAAACTGCTGATTAAAGTCATCCTGCATGCTAAAAGTTGTATCACAAGTACTTTTTTAAATATAAGAACGTATATTTTTCTCATTTTATATTCTTAATAGACAAAAATAAATATTTCTTAAATATTATAAGATTTCCTAAGCATTAGACTACTCTCAAATTCACTTATGACAGCTAGTAAATTAACATTTCTTCATTGTATATTTACTGTGCACATGAGAGGTGCAAAAACAGTGTGCCAGGATTGATTATTAGGCCAATTATAAAGCACATGCTTAGAATGTGTTAGGCCCTAGGTTCAATTCTAAACACTGGAACAAAGAACATATAAAAAACAAACAAGCAAACAAAAAAACTATGTTAGTTGATATTTGACACAATGTCCTCCTCCTTTGCAAATTTAATGTCTAGGCTAAGAAGAGATGGAATGATAGAAATTAGCAAAACAAGGATTGAAAAATTCAAATGAAGAGGAATCAGTGCATTAAAAAGTGTTAATACCCCCAGCAATATAGATAAAAATGTAACTTGTAAATTTAAAATTGAGAAAGGTAACTAAGTTTGAAGTTTCATGGAATATTGATTTGGAACAGTCAGTCGATGAAGGTAATGAGGTAAAAATAATAAGAGGTAAACCTCCAAGAAAACTGCAGACAAGAAGGAAACCAAATAAAGCTCATCTCATGGGGAATAAAATAGTTTGTAAGAAGATGATGCTTGGTAAATATAGAGTCCAAAGTTCATGATTTTGGAAGACACAATAAGATAACCCAAGGCGTTTAATAAAAAAGACAAAACCTTGATGGTGTGTTCTTAAATGATTTAGCCTAACCTTTGTGCTTTGACATTATGACTATGATCCTCATACTCTCATAGAGAATTATGAAGGCAAGGGTTAATCCATGAATGAAGCTAACTGACACTAAGTATTTTTTTTTTACTTCAAAGGAGGAGGTTCATAAGATATTCAGCCTTTTAGATCATCTCTATACTGGAAGCCCATCGAAGAGGAAGCTCAGCAAACACTGGGACAGACCAGAGTAACTAATGTGCTAAGAACATTTCATAAACACAGAGGTTGTGACTCAAATCCCTGTTCTTACAGTTAACACAGTGTGTGGTATTTCTGCATTAATTCCTCTTGTTATAAAAGAGCTGTTTCTCACGAGTCTCAAGGGGATCTTATAAAATCAATTGAATAACAACAGATAAGTACTTTGAGCTTCTCGGAGAGAAAACTAAATCTTATAATTGCCTTCTTCAACCACCTTCATATTATTTTATAGAGTGACTTAGAGTAAATATAAGAGATAGATTAATCTTTCATCTCTTCATTTTTATCTCCATAAATTGTGAAAAAGAGACACTAACAGATTAATGCAGTGCATAGACAATATTCATTAATGCTAAACATGATGTAGCAAGCAATGAAGTCATTTTGTGACACACTCAAGAAATCAGTTAAACGTATATATAATAGTACCTGAAACTATGAATTTATGTCATATAATTTTAAATAAAATATGACATAATTTATGTCAGAGCTCACTTTTAGAATGATTATACTGCCAGGTATGGTGGCACACACCTGTAATCCCAGCACTCAGTGAGGCAAAGGCAGGGTGATCTCTGTGACTTCCAGGCTAGACTGGTCTACAAAGAATCTAAGACAGCCACCATGCAGAAAAATATTGTCTAGAAAACAAAAAACAAACAATAAAAACAGAAAATCCAAAGAACAATGGAACAACAACAAAAAAGAAAAAAACACCAGAAAAGAATGATTATATGTGTAATTTTCCAACTGTACTCACAGCAAAGGTTTTCAGAAATTATCTAGGATAGTATAAATATCTTGTCTCTGGGCCTAGAATATTTGTCTGTGCAGCACTAATGCATTTATGAGATCATTGAAGGTTCTTAAAGATGTGAAATAGTAAGCAATTCATCTTTGCTTATTTATATGCCAAGGAAATTTATTATGAAGTCTCCTATCATTCCAAAGCCAAAATAATATTAGAAAAGTAGAGTCTGTGTAAGGTCAAGCACGTTGAGGTCCACCAATAAGAAATTCTTAGATGTCAAAGTTTAGGCATCGCCATCAACAGTCCTCACTATCTCTGAAGTTCCAGCTTTGCCACCTGTCTGGGATCATTTTTTTTTCTGGGATATATTGTGTCAGATTGACCCTTGATGAATCTAGCCTTTAAATTAGTTTGTGCAGAGAACATACTTGGGATTTCAGTGATGTAAGTTGGATGGGTCAAACTGTGGGGTAATTAAATTACCATATGAAATCACTCCTCATGAATAAACTCTTCTCCATTATATGCTAGCAGGTCAGAGAGAAAAAAAATTAAATGCCATATTTTCTCAGTTATTTGTAGAAACTAAGCTGTTAAGTGAAGACAAAAATTGAATAGTTATCACTAGATCCTGGACAAGTCAGAGGGTGATGGAATGGAGGAACGTAGAAAGGGACACAGCACACTGAGGGAACAAGAACTTTTGGTTTCTATAAACAGATAAGGCAAAATATCAGCTTCAGAATATCCATGTCATGGTTGGACATAGCTAGAAAGAGTTTTAAAGTTTACAGGTTTCGTAACTGTTGGATGGTAAGTAAGCACCCTCTACTCTGATTTAATTATGATATGTGGCATACCAAGTCAATTATCTCACTTTACCCCTAAAATGCCAAAACTTCTTTTAAGGTTTCAATGTTTTGAAAAACATAAAGAAATAGATGGCAAAATAGCTAAATTCCATTATATATTAGCATATTTATAGAGAGAATATGCTCCAAAAACTTACGAAGGTATAAATATAAAATTTAGAGTAGATAACCTAGAATAGAGTTATATAAATATTATAGAATAAGTTAATACAATTTCATATATATTAATATTTTATAAAAGGGTTTTCAGGGTATTAATTTCTTTCTTAAAAAAAAAAAAATATATATATATATATAGCCAGAGCAAAGTTTGATGAGGAGTATCTCAGTATTTCAGGGAGGTGTTCTCCATAACCCCTATTTTGAGGGTAGATCATAGTTGAGAACTTTTGAATAAGGATAAAAGAAAACAGACATGATTGATGTTGCTATGGAAATAGATGAGGGCTCACTCATCCCAGCAGATGCTGCCCCTGTACAGACATGAAACTGTCACAAAGCAAGATGTAACAGCAATGTGGGCCTTGAGAAGCCTGAACATCTGCTGAGAGTCATGTTTTGCTTAGAGCAACAACTCTGATAAACAGAAGAGTGGTAGATAACATGTTCTCCCTGTACCATCTTGCTTTTCCCTTTCACCGAGCCATCTCCATCCTAAACAATCCACAAAAGAATGCCCGTCTCATCTAAACAAACCCCCTTGCCAGGCTGTAGAGCATTCTCTCCTCAGCTAGCACCAACTTCTTACTCAGCAACAATTGCTAGAATTTTCTCTTGTGAGAATTTTTTTTTTGGTTTTAAAATATACTTTTAAAGTATAGTTTGATCATTTCTCCCTCTGTCCCCTCCCTCCTACGTCCCCCATGCCTGCTTCGGGCTCCTCCAAACTCATAGACTCCTCTTCTGAAACCATTGTTTTTAGGTTAACATATAAATGTCACCTGCTGAGTCTGTTCAGTGTTGGCTGTACTTACATATGTCTAGTGCTGACCACTAGGTATCAGATGATCAAGCAGGAGGCACTTCCCTGGGGAAAATCAAGTTTTCTGATCTTATCAGTCATTAATTGTATTCATTGTTTATAGTTCTTCTTTTATTGATATTTCATAAATTTGCTTTTTTCTCTTTTAAAATTATTCTTACTTTTTTTGCCTACACATTTATATTATTATGCATAAATACAATCAACTACCTATAGTACGAAGAGCCACGAAATAAGCAGGAATATATATATATATAGTGGTTTGGCTGTTTGTATTTGGCAGTCTTGAAGAAAACTTTTTTCCTATCTTGGTACATCTAAAATCCTTATTGTAAATCAATATCTATCATATCTCATCATTATCAACTTAAAACATCTATCCATACTGAAAAACATCTTAACCTCTAAACAACTAAAGATAATTGTAAAACTAAACTATCTGGTCTTCAACCCCATCTAGACTTGAGGAGGAATAAAATCAATTATCTGAGTATACAGGGAATGTTTTTAGAGTGGTTTTTTTTTTTAAAATATTATACCTTGAACAAACAAGCTCACAGTGTGGATGTCTAATTACAGCTTCTACTTTTGTGATAAAATATCACGTCCTTGAACAACTTAGGGAAGAAGGAACAACTTATTTCAGCTTACAACTCTCAGGTCACAGTCAGTTGCTGAGAGAAATCAAGGTTTTCAGGACATTCAAAAAAATTCATCACAGGAACCTATAGGTGTGAACTGATGCAGAGGTCATGGAGGAATGCTACTTAATGGCTTGCTTCCATGGCTTCCTAAACTTGCCTTTGTATACTGCCCAGGGACATCATCCCAGGCATTGCACTGCCTATAATTGGGCCCTATATCATCAGTCATCACTCAAGGTACCACAGGTATATATAGGGTAATCTTGTGTGTATGAGGGGGTGGGGCTAATGAGCCACTCATTCTATGCTAGAATGTTTATTGCTTGATCTGAGATAGCCGGTCTTATGCAGGCAAGGACAGCTACAGTGAGTTCATGAGTACAGACGTCCTGTCACATCCAGAAGACACTGTTTTGCTTTGGCCTTCCCGGAATTCAATATCTCTGTTTCCTCCATTGCAATGGTTCTTCCATATTGAGCACTCCACAGACACATATTCTCTGAACTTTTACAAGTTGTGAGTTTGTCAAACGCCACTGACTGCACAAAGAATCTCGTGTGGTCACGTCCAAGAATTGATATAATCTATGTGTGTAGAGATACAAATTTATAGGGAAGTTTGACAATATGTGTCCTCAACTAAGTAGAAGCAGTAGTTTCGTACCTGTGGCCTGTGGGCTCCTCAACAATGTGTTCTTGGCAAGATTTATAGTACTAGTCTTATATTTTCTCTGATAAACTGGCCCTTAGAGCTAGGGAGAGAGTGATTGGTTACTCCAGAATGTGTGTACCATTATTTCACCCTTAGGCATATTTTGTTATACTTCTTGTTATCGTAGCTCACAAATCCATAGCTGGAAAAATTACATGTGTGTGTGTGTGTGTGTGTGTGTGTGTGTGTGTGTGTGTGTGTGTGCACGCACACACATTGAACAAACACACACATTCTAGCAGTCTGGAGTGCATTTTCTAGTACTGAGAAAGATTCCATTCTTCATATGGCACGAATGAAGACTTATAGATGCCTTTTCCCCCTGCTCATACAAAGAACAGAAAACCAGCCTTCAATGCTCTGTGCATCACGCACACCTTGTACACTTACAATTTTAGGACTGTATAATGTTTGTGAGAAATTATATCCTTTCAGAACAAAACAACCGGACACTGACATTGGATCAGACCTGACAGGATGCATTGCTCTCAGCATCCTGGACACTGACCTCCTGTATCCTTCATGTTCTAGCACCAAGTATTTCAATTGCTGTTCCTCATCAGAACAAGACAGCTCCAAGGACAGCTTTGAGGAAGACTTCCAGTCCTCAATGGTTCCAGCCTCATAAATATGTCTGTCAGATATATTGGTCCAGAAGGCTGAAGAAGATGCTCCAAAATTATAGAGGAATTTGCCTATACGAACAGGCACAAAAATAATAATGTGGGCCAGACTACTCAGGCACCAGAGTCCACAAGCTTACAAATCATCTGCTCTGTCCTACTCTGTGGAAGAACTGTCTCAGTAGGATAGTGAAAACATGTTCAATCGGCAGGATAGGGGCGTGTGTTTTAAAGAGGAGCCGTGCCATCTGTGAGGTGCATGAACCATAACAGCCATCAGCATGGCATGATCGCCCTGAGATGTCACAGTGGCGTGCATACTGTAATGATGAACAACAGCTCTCTACTCGGGATTAAGACCTGAAAATAGGTGGAAGGACCTGATTACTGGTACTGGAAACCCCTTAAAAACTACTGAAGTCATAGATGTTGGAGGCGAACCGTACTACTCCCTCTTTACTGAAACAGAGGAATCTCTTAAATACGTCCTAAATGGCTGCCATCACGCAGACAGGTAAGTGTACTACTCACCCTTCGTCAAACACACTTTTTGCCACAAATTGAGAAAACCACAACCAATCAAAATGCAGCTTTCTAGAGTCCAGTACTGATGAAAACATCATCTACAACACAATTACGGCACCTCGTGCTCGGGGAGTATCATGGAAGAGCCGAGAGGTGGGGGTGGGGGTAACACAAGAGCCAGAACATCAAAAAGTTGTTCAGAGACAGTGTCTTCTAGTAATGTCAGAAGCTGTACCTGCAAAGTCTCCCCAACCTGAGTGCCTAAACACAGGCTGAACTGTGAAAAATAACATAAGGCCTCAACCTTACATGAAATAGTATCTTCAACTAAGGCTTGCTGTAAGTGGCAAAATCGTCTTTCCCATGGAAGAGCACACCTATTAGTTTACGAATACCAAATGCTCAGTCACCAAAACAAATATACAAGTGATATTAAACCCAGTGACCAGGTTATATTTAGGCTATATGTAAATATGTACCTATATGTATAAATAAAATGAATATTGTTATATTTATTTAATGTATGTAATACAACAAAATAAATGATATATACCATATATAAATACACTCATATTGTATATAATGTATATACACAAATGTATATAAACATATACTATATATTGATACATATACCACATATTATATATATGAACATTTATATTATATTTTGTGTGCTATATGTGTTTACATAAATGTATCAAACATTAAATTTTAAAAAGTTTATGAATTTGAAAAGAACAAGAAAGATGTATCATTAAGGAGGTAGAGAGAAGAAAGGGAAAGGGAAATGATGTAAGTATAATTTCAAAAATAAAACAAATAAAAAGAAAAGATCTGTGGGCAGAATAATAGCGGCGGAACTTACAGTCATGGAAAGAGTGGAATTCGTTGAAGATTTCTTTCTATACATAAAACAAGAGGTTCAGTCCACCACTGTTCCTTGTCTGAGGTAAATAAACAACTTAGATGAGAAATTTGTTTCTCTACAATGGATTTATCCAGGAAACTAGCTGGCCTTCCCTGTAAGTTTGTTTTGTTTTTTGAAGTCCTGATAACCCCACTGGTGTTTCTTGTGTTACCTTGCTCTGGAAAAATCAGGCAAAACACTTAGGGAAGTAATTTAATTTGTTTCTTTTTCCTCTGAAGAGGAAAAGTTGAGAGAGCCAAGGAAGGACAGGAGCTCTACCTCAGGGAACATATTTCTGAATAATATGCCAAGTTTCATTTTGCATATTTGCTCATATATTTAAATATGTACTCTGTGTGCACCAAAAAATATGTTATTTTGGGCTTTAATATAGTTATAACTCTGTTATTGAAAAAGAATGCTCTCTGTAATCCTCTAAAATACCCTCAAAATTACTAAAGCCACAAGGGCAATAAATTTACTTTACTCATGGGTAAATATCATCTACTGGACAATCTCACTTATTTTAAGTATATTAACTATTCCAACCTTTTAGCCACCCTGGGCATTTACTTTGCATATTTTCTTCTTCCTCTTCATCCTTGTCCTCCTCCTCCTCCTCCTCCTCCTTCTCCTTCTTATTCACAATTTAAAGATTTGTGGCTGGAGAGATGGCTCAGAGGTTAAGAGCACTGGCTGCTCTTCCAAAGGTCCTGAGTTCAACTCTCATGGTGGCTCACAATCATCTATGCACTGCATGCATAATAAACAAATAAATAAATAAAATTAAAGATTTTAAGATGAAAAATAGCAGTTGAATTTTTTCCTTTTTTCATTGGAAATAGTTTCTTTTCTCATACAATACATCCTGACCACAGCTTCCCCTCTCTCCGTTCCTCCAAGCTCCCAGCACTTTCCCAGTCACCAAGATCTACTTCCCCACAACAGTGTTTCTTCTTCAGGAAAGAGCAGACCTCTAAGAAACAGCAATCAGACACTAAAAAACATTGTACCAATAGCCAAGACAAGAATTGACTGACAAAGCAACCAAGTAGGAGGAAAAGTATCTCAAAAGCAGGCAAAAGTGTCAGAGAAACACCTATTGGCACTGTTAGGAGTCCCACTAAAACAATAAGATAACACCCATAAAATATATGAAGAGGTCCAGATGCGGACCCATGCCGGCCCTGTACTTGCCCTTTCAGTCTCTGTGAGCCCATATGAGTCCTGCTCAGTTGATTCAGGGGGCTAAGTTCTCCTAGTGTCCTCCATCCCCTCTGATTCCTAAATTCTTTCCTCTTCCTTTTCTGCAGGCTTCTGGAGCTCTGAGGCAAGGGATCCAACGGAGACTCCAGTTTAAACCACCTCTGTGTAAAATGTCTGACCTTGCATCTTTGCAAACATTCTCCATTGCTGCTGGAGGAAGCCTCTCTATAAACATAACAGAGTATCATTAAGAATCATTTCATTGCACATTCATCTATCTATCTGGCTAGTCTTGTTTGTTTCTACCCTAGGTCTCTGGACTATCCTGTCTCCAGTGCCTGGCCACCCAGGCAGTGTAAGTCATGTGCTCACTCACATGTGCCTCAAGTTAAAACAAATATTAGTTGGACAGTCACACAAGTTCTGCATCACCATTGTCCCAGTGCATCTTTCAAGAGGGACAGCTTCCAGGTTGAGGTTATCCTGAATGGATTAGCTTACCTGAAGTAGGTAGATCCATACTGACTGTGAGTGTCGTTTCTCATAAGCTAGGGTACTAGACTGAATACAAAGGAGAAAAGAGCTGAGAAACAACATTACAACATTGACTGTAGTTGTAATGTGATCAGCTGGCTTTGGTTTCTGCTACCATTCTGTGCTCACAATGAGGGCCTGCATCTTTGAACCATCAGCCAAAATAAACTTTTTCTTTAAATACGTGTTTTCTTTGTTAAATTGTTTAGGTTTGGTGTCTTGTCAGCAGTAAGACACAGAACTATTATATTATGCATTTGTTATACTGTTTTGTTGTACCACTAATGATGAGAGATTTGGACGAATTAAGAAGATTCAAATTAAGTAGTTGTATGTAAATAGTATCTTTCCTTTTTTTTTCATTGTACATAAATACATCATAGAGCCAGTCTTGCTCATGCTGTTTTCCTCCCTCAGTAATATCATTTCTTCAACTTCTGCCTTTTCTTCTTTTTCTATTGTCCTATAAAACTATGCACCAGTAAAAGAGATGTTGGGAATAAAAGCTAAATCTAACCTATTTCTAAATTAATTTATTATTGAGCCTGTCAGCTATTTCAAAATATATTATGTCTATCTAAGTTAATCCTCTAAATTGACTTGAATTCTTTATAGTTATCCACATCCTGAGGCAAAAGTCAAATGATGATTTAACTAATCTCTTCCCTTAAAGTTTATTATTCTTTAAATAATCAACCAAACAAAGACACCTTGACATTATTTGTAATCACTTATTCCCTTCTGTATATTGGATTTTAAAAGCATTTTAGAAATTACAGTATACCCAAAATATAATCGTCCAAGATATATCTACATATAAAGTATGTATTAAAATTCTCTTGTTAGTTCTCTAGTGTTTTCCTATTAAATATAAACTGTGAAAACAATATATCTGTAGTTTATATCATTGATCATTTAAGAAGCTGATTTGGAAAAATCTTACGTATCAATGCATCTGGACCTAACTGGTCAACTGTAAATTACAACAGTAAAGCTGTTTCATTTATTTCATTTATTTATTTCATTTATTGTTCTCACTTTGTGTTGTCCTTGAAGATCATATCCAGGGAATCAATGAGGAGGGAGGCCACTTCATTATCCCTGTATCCACACTGGAAAGAAGCATTGCCAAGGAGACTTAGATTTCTTAATGGCTATATCGACCACAGGCAACCTGGCTCTGACCACTGCTCAGCAGCCTTGATATTTCTCCCTCATTGACTTCTTGGCTCTTCACTCTCAAGAATGTTCCAAATCCCTTTGTCCCATAAGTTTCCAACTCCTTCTCCCCAATTCTAGATAATACAGATCTCACTTATCTGTAAATGCTGTATTATGGAGAGAGAGTTTCCCCTTGTCCCAGTATTCCTTGTGCCCTTCTATCCCTTCAAATCCTCTTGAGTAAAAAAAAAAAAAAAAAAAAAAATCATCATTTTATCCAAAGTCCAGAACTCTGTTTTTTAAATTTGATATATTTGCATCTTGGAAGCCTGAATACATGTCATTACTGCCAAATTTTACATCATAAAATTTAACATCACTTAATTTTAAAACTCTATTCTGTCATGCAATTAAAAACTATTTTGCTGGGGGAGCTTATTAGACTAGACTACTTCTTTGCAAAGGAAAAAGGACAGTGAGCTTTGGTATAAGATTATAATATTTAAGTGAATGTTCTAAATGTGGTGAGTAAATTATGAGAATTATTAAATATTACATTGAAGTTGACTATAGCCATATATTTTAGTAAACAGAAACCTTAATGAAACAAAAACTTATGCAGGAAGTTTTATACATGTATTACTTTTGTAACTATAACACTGAACATATGAGAGTACCTCTTCAAACCCATAACTTTCAGATTCTAGGATATATATGGAAAATTAAGAATATCTAATCCCCAATTGGGATGTGAATAATTTAAACTGCAGAACAATCAAGTAGCTATATTGCTAATCCAACTATATAAGAATATCTCTGAAATTGGCTGAGACATGAATGTCTAGGCATAGACAATCTTTCTTGTTGGCTACAGAACCCCTATGAATTATTATTAGGTGCCATTTTTAGAGTGGCATAAATGTAGATTTACAGATGTCTTTTTTCTGCTTATACAAAGAGCAGAAAATCAGTCTTAATTTTCTGTGCATCACCCACACCTTATAAACTTATAGTTTTAGAACTATATAAAGCTTGTGAAAAATTATATGCTTCCAGAACAAAAAAATAGGACACTGACATTGGATCAGACCTCACAGGATGTATTCCTCTCAACATGCTGGACACTGACATCCTGCATCCTACATGTTCCAGCACCAAGTGCTTCAGTTGCTGTTCTTCATTAGAACAAGACAGCTCCCAGGACAGCTTTGAGGAAAGCTTCCAATCCCAATTGGTCCAGAATTTCAGACTGTCCCAGAGAGGACTCTAATTTAGCCTGGAATTTCTCAACATTTAGAAACTGGACTACAAATGCTATTCCTAGCTTTTTAAACCATTTCCCAGATTTTATTTGGGCCCCTTAAGAGAATGATGTCCCATTTCCTTTAAAGGGTTCTGGTAGGATTTTGGTTGCTGTATTGGGCTATAGAGGGTTATTATCAATGGGAGCTGGTTACAAGTTATTATAGGTCTTATTTAGAGGGAAAAATGTTAGACTCAGAGATGTATCTCTTTCCTTTATCTTACATTCTTAGGTTTGGAGATAGGGGTTGAAAAGAAAGAAGGGGGAATATAGAAATATACAGGGAAGATAGAACAAAAAGTAGATGATTGAATATACTCTTCAACTTAATGCCTTGTCACTCACAAGATTATATTTAATTCACTGATACAGAATTTTGTATATAGATTCAAAATATATTTAGTTTTAGATACAATGGTATAGAATTAAAATGTAACTATATATATATATATATATTCTACTCTAGTATGAGGTATTGTACCTATATAACTCAATTATAATACAATGTTTACTTCCAATACTTTGAAAGTGCTATTGCAGTGTTTTTTAGGATAAATAAGTTATGCAAGTTTATTGTTAATTGATCAATCATTTAATATCAATTGCTAGTGTATTTTAATCACAAGAATATACATCTTAGGTGCAATAGATAAATATGATTCTATAGAAAAATAAGGTAAAATAGTTAGAAGAGCTCTTCAAAAACCTGAGAGACATACAGAATATGGCACTTAAAAACAAATAATTGTTTTTATTATTTTAAAGATTCACTGACAATGAGGCAGGTTAACTCCTGGCAACACCGAGCCTATCTCAAAGAGGTGAATGAGCATCAAAGAATCTCCTTATAGAGGCTGTCTTAAATGTGGCAAACAAGCCACTGGGAAAAATGTCCTCTTTCTACCACAGACAGAATTCTGCTTTAAAAAGGCAAGCTTGGATGCAGGCAGAGTTGATGGCCAAACTCTGCCAAGACAGGGTAAGCAAGTCCTCAATAGTTCCTGCCTCACAAATATGTCTGTCAGATATATTGGGCCAGAAGGCTGAAGATGATGCTCCAGTGTTATAGAGAGTTTTTGGTGACTGTTCAGGCAGCAAACTATCTGTCAGCTTCTCATTTGGAAAGCTATAAAACTGCACTCCCAGCATACTCAGGTAATAAAGTTTTTTTCCTTCTCAAGTCTCTGACGAGGTTGAAGACCAGGTAGTTTAGTCTTACAATGAATCTTAATTGTGTAGGGGTTAAGATAGTTTTAGATCTAGACAGATGTTTTAAGTTGATAATGACAAGATTTTATGGAGATTGATTTACATTCAGAATTTTACATGCACCAAGATAGGAAAGATATTTTCTTCAAGGCTGTCAAATACAAATAGCCAAAAAAACTAAGAATGTAACATTTATATAATTCCTGATTGTGCCATGGTTCTTTTTGCTATAGGCAGTTTATTGTAAATATGTGTAATAACATAAATGTATATTTAAAAAATAAAAAATAAATATGCAGAAAACAAAAAATGTTTAAAAGAATATCTATTCCAGATTGAATATGGCAAGTCAGCCTGGAACATTTTGCTTCATCATCTTCCTGATTGACACTGGATTTAGACCATAATGTACCTGAGTGTTTCCTTATATTGCTTGGGAAGAAGCTGCATGAGGTAAGGTGAAATATTTCATATTATTAGTATAAAAGTGGTGTAGTGTAAAGGAGCGTGAAGTAGAAAACAGAAGTGGTAGGAGACTGTGATGGGAAGATTTCTGGGCCATTAACCTCTATGTTGAATTTTAATCTCATATTAGAAGTAATTAGGGGCCAATACAGTTTGAATGAAACAACTTACAAGGTCAGACTTGCATTCTTTACTTATGATTCTACCTAGAATTGGGGAGGTGAACAACCAACCAACAAAGCTTCACCAGGAAAGGCAGAAATAGAAGCTTGACAATTGTTTTCATTATCCAGGTGGGAGGTGATTAATGAGAGCCAAGCTGAGCAGTGGCATCAGCACATATGGGCTTGTGCTTCCTTTTGGCTCCATGGTCTACCAGCTGTGTGACTTCAAGCCTATTTGTAATCATTGTGAAAGGTTCTTAAAATGGTACTTGGATAATTTACTTATAAATGTATTAAATGAGTATATTATATAAGCCACATAACATATTACTAATTTTAAAATAATCAACAAATTAATGATGACAGTATGAATGTTACATCTATTTGTAAAATTGAGACCAATATTGACACTGGGGAGCAGTCCATGAAAAATGAAAGTGACTTTTTACCTTAGAAATCAAGAGTACATTTTCCAGTTGATGGTATAGGCTCTCATACTGGACTGCAAAGATTTCAAGACACCTGTTTATCAGAAATGTAATCAACATGCCTAAGCTATCTATCATTTTAAATCTCCAAGGCTTCTGTTCATACAAGAATTTAATTCTGGATCTAGTGGGAATTCTCCCACATAGGGCCCCTTTGTCATTAATCATCTCAGGAAAATCAATTCCAAACATACATACATAATAACTTCCTTGGGCCTATATGCTATGCAATAATATGATAGAAAAAGACATTTAAACTTTTTTCAGAACACTTCTCAAAGTAATTTTAACAATAGTGTATTATCACATTATACTGTGCTCACAACCAACCAAAGAAGCTCTATGGTTTTACTCCATTTGTTCATGAATGTGTCCATGTACTCAGGGTTCCTATATAGGAGGTTATGTTGAACTGGGTACTGAAAGCAATTTTAAAGCCATGGCAAAGAGCAGAAGAGTAAAATCTTACCCTCTACCTAAGACTAGAACCTGCTGCACCTGGCAAATCAGATGAAGTCCTACCCCATATATCAATACCTTCACCACCTACAAGCTGCCCCACAGAGACCTTTAATCTTTATTTCACTCTGGAAGTAAACTATCTAGGTGTGACTGGCTAAAACGGCAAAATCCAACATCGTTGGACATTAGTTACTGAATGTTGGTGGGAGCTTTGGTTCTTCGCCCAAAGACACTTCAGTCACCACTCTGATGAACCTGCACCATTGCCCCTACCCTGCCCAGCCCCTACCCTGCCCAGCCCCTACCCTGCCCAGCCCCTACCCTGCCCAGCCCCTACCCTGCCCAGCCCCTACCCTGCTCAGTCCTGTGGGCTAAAAGCTGTGAAATGAATGCTAAAGCAAACTCCATGAGATTGAAATGGCGAAAATGTCTTCGGTGATGAGAAAAAAAATTATGTCTTTGTAAAGGAAGTTTCAAAACTCTCGTATTTTAATAAGAGGCAGTGGTTAACTCATAAGCCTCTGTGAACTCTGAATCCTCCAATTGCTCTATGTAGTTGAAGGAATCTGAAAGGAGGAAGACAAGGTCAGAAAAGAGCCTTTGCCACACAGACAAGGAGACACAAAGTGGAAGAAGGCTATTACTCTTTACAGATGACTGTGGAGGTTAGGACACAGAGGCTTTCAGGGAGCTGGGTGTGATGGTGTCAGACATGGAAGAGGCGAAGATGGCCTCTAACTTCAGTTCTGGTCCTGCAGACGACAGTGTCACTTCTCCAGATACCTAGCACTGGGGTGAGTTCCAGTGATCTACTTTGCATATGCTAAATTTGAATCATCATAAAAGTAACGCAACACAACACCACAGGAAGACCTGTGAGTTTGAATTTTAACAATTCAATGAGATGAATGAATTGCTTTACTGTAGGGAAGGTTGGTGAAAACATAAAGTGGATGAAATCTCCTAGGGAGACAAAGAGTATAAAGAAAGCTTGGAGTTGTGATGACTTTGCCTTATAAAGGAAAAAAAAAAATCTGAAGTGACTATTTCAGACATTGTATTGTTTCTCATTGATTTTAATGATTAAAGCATCTTTTCTGTGCAAGAGTATTTATTCCTATTTTTTAAATGATTGGTCACTTATTTCTACATATTTGCCCTAATTAAAAAATGTATATCATAAAACAAACTATACATGTAATCTCTCAATGACAGTTATTGTCATAAAGTTTTTGCTGCTTGCTATATGTAAGAAGATCATTTTGGTCTTTTATATAGTTACTTCCTGTCCTTAGGCTAAAAGAGTTTAAGAGAAAAAGGAGAGGGAGGAACTCACAAGACCCCACCCTTCCCTGAGGAGCTATTGGCAGTAAATAGTTGCTGAGAGAATGGGAATTCTGATCATTAGAGCTGTAGTTCCTGGTAAGTTGTTCATGCTGCACGACATAATGGTCATCCCCATTCTCAGGTGAGCAACCTGATTAAGCCTAGTGGAAGAAAGACATAGAGAAAATAGAAAAGAATAAACCTATCCTTTAAAGTATTTTAATGTAAGAAAATTCAAGTAAATTTAATTTTATGAGTTAAGAATGATACTAAGAAGAATTTTATCAGGATATAGTATTCCTAAATATATACAATGATAATAAACAATAATTACATAAATATGTTTTCCTAATTAACATAATCGGCTTGGTCCATATGTTAATGGTATAGCATGTATGCATATGATTTCAGGGCTGATACCTTGATGTTAGGTAACTATTTTGATGCCTTTTTCCTCAGGAGGACCATTTCCTCAGTTCTCAGCATTCTTTAGAGCTTTGTCTAGGCTTGGGGCTTTCTGATATTTCACCCGTGCCTAAACAAAGCCCGAACAAGGAAGAGCTCAAGATGCATGCTAGGGTGAAAGATGATTTTTTAGACTACATAGTGGTGATAAATAACAGAGATTAGAATGAGCATTAAGAGCTTGCATCATTTTATGCAAGCCTTCCATGCTAAAGCTAGAGTGATTTGTTGTTTATAACAACAAAAAGGACCTGTCAGATTTGATTTCTTTTTTTCTTATTTTAGTTCTCATGTTTCTATGCTATTTAATGCTACAGATCCATTATTTATATTGTCATAATCTGTTTCAATTTGTGTGGTAAACTTTAGGAAAAAATCCTACAAAATATGAGAATGGCAGAATGTTTCCATTCCAGAATTCAGGACACTTTCATTGCAGATCAATCAGTTAGTACAGCAGAGCCAGTGGCTATCTGTGTAAGACTGGTCTTGGCTCATTTAGACTAGGGTTCAGTCATTCAAAACTGTCATATTATAATGAATGCTAGCGAGTAAATCAGAATCATAGGCAAACTGTGAATTCTCCAAGTGCTAGGTGTAGTGGAAAGGATCCTGTTAAGAAGGCATGGGGGTGGAATGAGAGCATTTCTACACACAGTCCAGGGGTCAAAATGTTTGGTCTGAATGACCTTCCTGACTACAGTGAAATTTCCTCCAACTTAAAATGCCAAGAGGCTTTATACCAATAGGATGTGTGTGTGTGTGTGTGTGTGTGTGTGTGTGTGTGTGTGTGTGTGTGTGTGTGTACATGTCTATGTTACAGTATGGATCTACATGTGGTATATGTACTTCTTAGTTGCATGTGTACATATGTACATGTGGAGGATAGAAGTCAGAGTTTGACATCAAAATTTCTTTCACTCCTTTTCACATTTAGTTTTTGAAATACAATATCTACCTGAACCCGCCTCCCCTCATTTTGCCTAGGTTCGTCCTCCAATGACATTCAAGGTCCCTCTTCTCCTATTTCAAAAGTCTGGTACTAAGATGTGCACTGCCCCATGGGTGTTCCGTATCTGTGGGACCTGGGGAGCTTAACTCATGTTTTCATGCTTGTGCAGGAGGCATTTTCTAGACTAGACTGCATTGTGCCCAGCTTTTCAAACTATATTTTTTGACATAAAAATTGAATGTCAGTAAGTTGTTTGCTTTGCTTTGGGGTTATCAAAATAAGATAAAGTCCTTTTACCCACTGCATATTTTCATCTAGAAACAAACACCTCCCAAACAGTATTGTTATATTTTACTGTTAAATAACTTTTATTAATAACTATACAGCTTTAATATGCCTGCATACTTACTGAAAATTCAACTTTGTATACTAACACAACCAAGTAGTAATTATCCAACATTCATTAAGAACACATGCAACAGTAAGAAACTTAAATGGACATTTAAGAAAGTTTAACTCAGCTACAGTCTAGCTGAGTCTCCTAGCAGCAGAGGACATGGAGACTGAGTAGGCCACCTTGTAGCTAGGCAGGACCTATAATGTGAGAGGGGAACTGCAATCCACCTACAAAACCTTTGACCCAAAATTTACCCTAACTACAAGATATGCAGAGATAAAGATAGAACAGAGAATAAGGGAATGTCCAACCAATGTCTGTCCCAACCTGAAACCCACCCCATGGGAGAAAGGCAACCTATGACACCATTAACAATACTCTCCTATGTTTGCAGACAGGAGCCTAGCCTAACCTTCCTCTGAGAGGTCCCACTCAACAGCTAATTGAATAAGATGCTAAGACTCACAGTCAAACATTAAGTAGAGGTCTAGGTGTCCTGTCGAAGAGTTGGGAGGAAAGATAAAATGACCCAGAGGCTATAAGAAAGCCACAAGAAGTCCAACAGAGTAAACTAACACTGACGCATTGGGGCACACAGAGACAGAAGCACCAACCATAGGGCGTGCCTGGGCTAGACCAAGACCCCTATACATATATAACCAATGGGCACTTTGATGTTCATGTAGGTCCCCTAGTAAGTTGAGTGGGTGCTGTCTGTGATCTGGACTCTGTAGCCTTGCTTTTAAGTTACTACAACCTGGCAGGGCTGCTCTGCCTGGCTTCAGTGGATGAGGATGAGCTCAGTCCTGATGCTACCTGATGTGCTAGGGTGGGTTGGTGAGTGGCTCCACCTTTACTGAGGAGAAGGAGAGGGGGCAAAGGGGAAGAGGATGGGAATGTTGGACCAGGAGAATAGGAGGGACGGTAATAAGATTGGGATGCAAAGTGAATATATACATTAAAAATAAAAAAATAAGAAAAAAAAGAAAGTTTCATTCTGTCCATGTATGGCAACTCTGACAAATTACTTTAGAACTGTTGTTAACATTTAGCACATTTACTTCTTCGATGTTCATTTGAAGGGAAATCTCTTAAGCTGTGAATTATAAGAATGACAGCCTGGAGCAGAGTGAAATATCTATATTTTTTCCTATCAATTAAACACCTTTGATTTGAAGGTCAATGTCTTCAGTTAAGTCTTTGAGAGCTGTTAAAGCATTGTGTGTGTCTCTTCAATTACTCTGACTAGGCAGCTAAGTCTCCACAGGGGAAATTGTGTTTCCAATATCACTGGATGTACAGTTCCCAATTTTAATCCTGTTACTCATTACCTTTATTCCTTACAGTAAAAAAATCTACCACAGAGGGAAGGAAGCATTGCAATTAATCAACCATATATGGAACAGAACAATGGATCTTACCCCTCAATAGGGCTCCTGAATCACCAATGATAAGGTAGAACAAAGACCACGACTGGGCCAGATTAGAATCTGTATTTCTCACTTAATCACCACAGATGTTGCTGCTACAGTGCTTACTCTGGGGAGTCACACTTTAACAACAACTAGCAAGAAATGTAAATCTATCCAATTGACTTTGTAGGCTCAAAAGTATCTTAAAACTAAAATATTTTGAAAATTGTACAAACTGACATGGAATGTTGCAGATAGTAAGATTTTTAAGAGAATCAAAATTCATTAAGATGTTTAATTATTTTCATTTCAGTATTTCACAAAACATTTTATCTCAAATCAGGTTCATAATGCACAATTAGCACACTCTTTTGATTTCAACAAATATAGCTATGTGCATTCATCTCTTAAGACTGGACAATGACACCTTTATAATATGAGTTGAACAGGTTTGAGTTACACAGGCAAGGAAACTGGGAGTAGGCCTTCTTCCATAACAGCGAGTTAACATCAACAATTCTTCTTTTGATCAAATGATAGAGGAAGAGACACAGGGTAAACCTTTTGCCTTTAACAAAGGACACACAAACATACATAAGCTATGTTGTGGTTTCTCAGGCATATAGAGAGATTTGTGCACTAAAACCATTGTTGCAGAAAGCACAAGCTGAACTGCAATGGTTCTTTAAAGGCTCATCGTGAACAACTCTTCAAGTTGGAATTCTAAGAAGCTGAAAATTTGGGGCATGGGAATGCAGCCACAGTATGGTGACATATACTTAAGAGTCCTACCATATTTCTTAGAATACACTAGATAAAAACAATAAAACATTCTGATGATTCTTGGAGGGTACACCAACAATACCCACTCTCAAATAAGTTCAAACACTCTGTTCTTAATGATAAGATGGTTTCTATCTCAGGAAAGATAGCTAACAAGACACAAACTTTCTTGGGAGACTGAATGACTTATAGAAAGAAGGAAATACACAACTCTATTTAGATAAAGCTACATGAGAAAAGGAAATATTTACCTGGATAGTCCATTATATCTTTATTTTCCTTCAAAAGTATAAAAATAATTGAGAATCACTTGTATAGTGTTGACAGTTTCTAAACAGAATTTCACCAACATATGAGATCAAACCATACACCTATGAAATCCTTTGCCTTCTTAACCCTCTTGTCAACCCTCTTGACTTACATTCTAGGGAAATAAGTTGCTTTTACTTGAAATATCATGCCCACTTACCGAGTAAACATTGTGAACTTGCCAAAGAAGTCGCAGACAAGTTTGGCAGAAAAAGAACACACATTACATTTGTACATAATAGAAAATTGTGCTTAGTCCATGAATCTGAAGAAAAAAACCCCAAGATTAAGATACTAAGGACTACAGAGAGTGAGAAAATCAGCATTCCTGCAAAGGTAGACATTGCAAGAAGAAAGATGGAAGTCTAAGAAAGAGTAAAACAGAATATTGTAGAACTGGAAATAATTAGAGTTATGAAGGGAGCCTATGGAATGGGAGAAAATTACTGCCAACTAAGCACTCATGACAGGAATTAATAGAGTCCATGAAAACTCACACACACACACATACACACACACACACACACACACACACACACACAAATACAAACATACACAAACATACACACACGCACAGTTGTCCCCAAGCTCTGAAATTTCAAATAAAAATGGCAAAATAATTTATTAAGCATTTTTCAAAATAAAAGGCAAATGGACAGCAATTATATGACAGAATGCTAAATGTTCTTGGCTGTTAGGAAGATGCAGATCACAACTACATCTCACCTCAGTTATTACGTCTATTAAGAACAGGATAAATAGCAACAAATGGTACCAGAGGGGATAGAAACCTTTATTTACTCTTGCTTAGAATGTAAATTGGTGCAGCTAGTGTAAAAATCAGTGTGGAAGTTCGTCAAAATATAGCCACCAAATGGTCTTGCTATACTCCCGGGTATATCCCCATGTGAATTCCAGTTAGCACACCAAAGAGATATGTGCCCATTCATGTTTATTATGGCACTATTCAAACTATGTAAATGCTTATCAGAAGATGAATGGACAGAGAAAACCTGGTCAAGTGCACAGTTGGTGTCCGTCATAATATTTTGAGATAATAGAATTGCATCACTTTCCCTATAGTTTTCCTCCTCCAAACCCTCCATGTACTCCTCTTTTCACTGTCTTTAAAATTCCTGGCACCAGGAGATTGGGATAGATGTAGGGACATTCTATTGGGATTCTAGGTAAGAGAAATATAGGAGAATGGGGGAAATAGAAGGATCCGGAGGGTTCTAGAAACCTGCAAGAAGAACATCATGATGGCTGGATCTGGCCCCCGTGGTTCTGCTCAAACTACTGCACCAACCAAGGACAATACAAGCAGTAAACATCGACGCCCTACTCTGATCTAGCCAATGGACAGCACATTCTCCACAGTTATGTGGAGAGTGGGGAACTGACTCTGACATGAACACTGGTGCCCCATATTTGACCACTTCCCCTTCTTGGTGAGGCCTGGTGGCACTCAGAAAAAGAATAAGCAGGATACCAAGATGAGACTTGACAGCCTATGACCATATGGTGGGGGGGGAGTTCCATCTTGGTCATAGGCCTAGGGGAGGGGAATTGGGTGAAAGTGGGAGGGAGGGAGGAGTGGGAGGATATAGTGATGGGATAACAATTGAGATGTAATCTGAATAAATTAATAAAAAAAATCTTTCCAAAAATAAATAAATAAAATTCCTGGCATCATTTTCTTTAGTTGTGGGGATATTCCTAAATATATGAACACTACTTGTTTAATCCATATAATGACTGGTGTATATGTATGTTTATATTTTCAGTGTTGCGTACTTAGTGTTAAATTAACAATCAGTATGTTTTTTCCCTGAGAAGACAATCGGCTTTTATTTAGCTATGAAGAATGCTGTCAGTCAGGCTGGATGGCTGTGGAGAGTTCGGGGAGAGAGGTAGGGATATTGGAAGTGACAATATTTAGACATGAATGAAAAGTGGATGAGAGGAATAAGATTAAATTTAGGTTAAAAATCAATTAAAACTAAAGGTGTAAGGATGTAGAAAGTAGTCAGGTATAAACATACTTCTTTATAAGGTACTTAAAATATATTTTAAGCAAGAATTCCAACAGAGATACCATTCATGAGTGGGTGATGCCGATCCCAGAAGCTTGAGGTTATCAAGTGAAAAAACCTCAGTGCTTAGTATATATTATTCCGAGAAGTTGCTGGCCAGGAAACCTCCAGATATCCCCCCCCCCAAATACTGATAATGGTCATAGTACTTGATTTCCCACTTTAATTGGAAGGTAGGACACTATACACCTTGGTTACAAATAAAAATAAAGAGATTCAGAAAAAATGATGTGAATACTAAGTAAAGCAAGGATAGTTATGTTAATGGAGGAAGAACATATTTCAAAATAAGGTGTAGTATCATGGTAGCAAGTACTATTTAACTATGAAGACATACATTTTTTCAGATTTTTACAGCCCTTAATATGAGTTTACCTAACAACATCTTTTCTACCTATACGTGGGAAAAGCAAATAAAACATCAAGAAGGAATACATACATCCACCACCAGGACTGGAGATTTCAAAATTCCTACCTCAGAAGTAGACTGAACAGGCAAGGTTCTGCTAAGAGTAACACTGAATTCAGCAATATCATCAGTCAAATAAATATAGTTGACACATACAGACGGTTACCCAATAATAGATTCCACATTTTTACTAAGTTCCCAAGTCAAAGTCACCCCAAAGAAGGATATCCTAAGCTAGAAAGCATACCTACGCTCACTTAAAAGAATGAAAACCGTACAGTATCTATTTTCAGATTAAAGGGAAATTAAAGTTGAAATCAATAACAGAAAAACAACTTAAAGACATCCTCACATGTGTTGAAGTTAAATATATTTTTAAAGGAATGTATTGGCTAAACAATAAATCTGAGTGGAAACTGAGAAAAACTTTAAAGTAAAATTAATTTTAAAGTAAGTCAATAAAGATAAAAAGAATTATTATTAACCTTTGTATGATGAACTGAATCTAGTGTTTAGAAGGAAATTCACAATTTCAAAGGATATTATAGAGTGGAAGAAAAGTGTAAGTAAACAATTCAATTTATTCAAAGCCACAATAAAAATAGAAAACTGAGATAATCTAAAAAGAATAGTATATATCTGTGCAAAATAGATTTATTGAAAACATAAAACTAAGGCTAAAATAATTTTAAAACCCAGAAGCTAAAAAATAAATAATGCCAACAAAATTCATGGCCTATAAAGCAAACAAACAATAAACAAATGGAGGAGATAACTCAGATTAATATTGGGAGATGGAGGAGGAAGTCACATGCTTCAAAAGGTTATGAATCTTAAATAAATGAAGCATCCTCTAAACACCTCAATGCCCATAGATTTGAAAACTTAAAGAAACTGATGTACAATGTGAAAATTGACTAAATAGATCCACATAGATAGAACAGGACATGAGAGGAAGGAAGAGGAGAGGAAGGGGAGGAGGGGGAAAAGGAAAGGGAGAAAAGCAAAGTAAGAGGATAAAGGAAGAAAAGAGAGAGGAGAGAAAGAAGTGGGGAGACAGACTAATGTCCTGATCTCATTCTTTCTCGCTTTACTCAAGAAAAAAAAATTTCATTCTTTTTATGGAAGAAATTTATTTTAAAAGAAGTTTTCATGACACTAGAAAAGAAAATTAAAACTGATAGGAAAGCAAAAGCATTTTCATAGACTCTCTGGTTAAAGTATTTGCACACATTGAGGTCCTGAATATTAAATATTAAAATGCAATCGTGACATAACTTTCAAAACACTGCAATTTATTCTATTCTTTCTGACTCTTTTGTATTATGGTGACTTTCTTTTAATGACCTTGGCTTTCTCTTTACCTTGTAATTTCTTTTGCATCTACCCAACTGGTTTCTCTTCCTGTGTCTAAATTTCCTTTTGTCCTGAAGACACGAATCTCTTAAGTCTCTACCTCCCATTAGAGTCTCAACACTAGTATTGTGTGTAGAACTTTAACTCATAAATTTTGGAGGGAAATACACTTCAGCCCATTGAGATATGTGATTAATTTGTCAGCACTCACTTCCTAATTTTGATGGCCATATTGTATTTATAGGAAGAAACCCCCAAAACATTCATGGTTGCCACCTCCTAAAAGGATAATGTCAATCATATAAGAAGAAATAAGATGAGAGCCTTAAGTGGTGAGTGGGAAAGGCATTGCCATGGAGCAGTGGTGCTGGTTGCTATATATGCTGCTTACTATGTATACTATGCATGTTTTGCTAGGTGCTAGGTTATATAGCTCAACTCAGAGCAGAAATGAGGACAGATGGAATCATAGCTATTTTCTCTGACTATGAAAGAAATTCTGGTAGACAGAACAATACAGGAAAAAAAAAAGACTATTAAGCTCTAGTTCAGAACATTCAATAAAAAGGAAGGAATTTTGATGCCTGAGGCATAAACCTTTATCTCCTGGTTTCTTAGGTGAATAACTTTAATTGATAAGAGATACCGCTTTGCTGGCCATGGATAAACTGGAGGCATTAAAGTAGAGCACACATTCAAATCATTTCCTGGAGTCAGAAGTTAACTCACTGTCCATTAACAACTGGTGGCAGTTGAACAGCTGACAGTTGATATGGAGGAAACACTTTGTTTTCTTAATCAACAATCCTTCTCTCCTTTGAATACAGCTATCAGCTATTTAATTGCATGCAATATAATTAAACGATCAATGTTTACCTGTGGCATGTAACATTCTAGAGATTATAGGACAAGCTTCCTAAAGCAAGGGATTTACTATCTGGAAGTCAAGTCTTGAACAATGCTGATGCACGTTTAAACAAAGTCAAATGGGACAGGGCTTCAGAAGAAGAAAGGCTTTAGAAGAACAGCTGTTACTGTGCTGCGCTGCCTCTCTTTCAGGTCATTTATACTACAAACTACAAATATTTTCCCTTCTGCTGTATTTACATCCATTTAAGCCCAAAGGTAATAACTGCCTAAGAGCGTATCATTAATTTGCAGACAATCATGACATATTAGATATTTTAAGCAGAGAATTGGCATAATCAAACTTCTGATTTGAGGCTCATTAACTGCTTTAAAAGAAGTGAATTACTAAGTTAGAGTCCCATTGGACTATAGAAATCCGAGGCCATACTTTCTGATACCCTAGGGTCTGAATAGAGCTATTCTTTATAAGTTTATAAAACAGTATTTATACAGTGAGACTTGTTTGGCAGCAAATCTGCCTTGTACAGCAAATCTAGTGGGGCTGTTTGTGCTTCATTAGCTCTTAGGCATTCTGTACCTATATCGATGCCCTAAACCTAAGAACGTGCAACAGTGATCTTATAAATGGAAGACAAATACCTAAAATATAGCAAAAGGCTTTGGAAACCTAGGGGCTTTTCCACTTGATGACCTACTTATGCACTAGATGGAACTTAAACTGATGTTTAATTGATGAATGGTTTGAAAGTACATAGAAAGACGAATAATGGGATTTTACAGAGAGGCATCAGCATTATATAAAGGTCCTCAAAGACAAGGAGTGTGTTGAGGTGACCTATTTTAATCATATCAAGAGTGAGTGTTTTGTTGCTTTTGTGTTTGGAGACAGGATTTCTCTGTGTAGCCTTGACCATCCTGGACTTGCTCTGGAGACTAGGCTGGCACAGAACTCAGAGATCCACCTGCTTGTGCCTCCCTGAAGGCTGGGATCACAGACATGTATCACCATTACCTGGCTTCTTCTTTTACTTATTACACTGGACTTTTTGTGAAAGAATCTAAATGTTTTTTATTTCCTTAGGTGAGGGCATGAAATGAGAACCTACCCAAACAGGATGAATACATGGCTTTGCCTGAGCCCAAAGTCTTTCTTTCTCTGTTCTAACTACACCCTAGGTCTAGGCCTGGAAGCTTCTAGCCTCTGTATAATCTAATTTCCTGTAACCCAAACCTTGAAGTCATTAATTTCTAGCCTCTGTCTCCTATCTAAGTCAATAATGTTTTAGCCTCTGAGACTTACTGTTGAATAAACTTACCCTTGTTAGTTCTTTCTGAACTCTGGCTGGCTGGTCTAACTCAGCTGTTCTGGTCCAAACTCCTTTCTAAGCTGATGATTCAATCTGGCTTCTCTATCACTGACTGAATTGCTCTGCACAGACTCAAACCAACTATCGAAATATGTTCTAATCTTCTGGCTCATTCTCATTCTCTCTCCAACATGTCTCGGTAAAACTTCCACACACTACTTCTACCACACTACCCCTCTCCTTCATCTCCCTATGATGCTATTAAGTTACCTCTTCCTGGGCTGTTCTCTTTGAGATTTTGCCATATCCTATCTCTGACTCATAAATTTTTCTCTGATTTGTCATGTTGTCTGCCCCTCAATCAGAAGACTTTTCAAACATGACTGCTTCCTTCTCTAAATTATTATTACTTTTATGGCTTGGAATTAAAGGCGTACACTTAGGGCATATCTGCATTCCAGCCCAATCATGTAGACCTAGAAGGTCTTTAGAAGTGATCCCTTGTCAGAGCACCATGTTTCTAGGTTAAAATTCCTCAACATAAGAACATTTGGTACTCGGCTTAGAAGATACAACTATTTTGTGAGAATCATACACCAGTGATACAAGATATGGTGGTCATGCCTGGCCCATACATTCTGTGTTCCATCCCATTTTGTTGAGTCTGTCTACCAGACCTTAGCCTGCTTGTACCCACCCCCCACCAACCTTCAGACTTAGCCAAAGTCATACAACCAGAGCCCCAACCCAGTGTGATAAGCCACTCTTATACCATCTCTAGCCTTTAGGCTTCAGCTTACACATATATCCTGTGCACCAACTTAACACCTTGTGCCTGCATGGCCTTATCATGCCTACACAATACTCCAATTTTCAGGTCCAGCCTGACCTACACATCTTTGCTCCAGTTAAGCCTCGTGAGTCCCTCTGAACCTACCCTGTCTGCAAACATAATCACTCGACCTTCCCCAGGTCTACAACTAGCGTCTTTGTTCCAACTGGCCGTCCCAACCAGTGGCTTTCTACCTTCGATGGTTTTACTGACACCTTCTGTTTATGGGGATTTTACTTTTCTAAAGCTGGAAAAACTGACTTCTCCAGTCATTTTTAAATTCTTTCTGTTTCAGTGATGACCTAACACAAGAGGACCTGGGTTTCAAATAGAAATCAGACATTTAGCAAGACAGTTAAATAGATCATAGTATTTCCAGATTTATTTCTGTTGCTCAAAGATAGTGGTGTCAAAGCAAAGCTGATATCTCGTGGAGGCTTTTTAAAAAAATTTCTAAGCTTCAGCCATAGAGTTCTGTATGAAATTAAGGAAGGTTAATTACTATTTATTGAGTGACTTAGGCTGTATCTACCTTAACTTGCATAGAGCTATACCAAATACAATAGGTTTAGAACATTTTTGGGGCTTCTTGACTTTCCTGACCAGTATGAAGAAAGCTGTGGTTCATAATATATTTTGGACAAAACACATCCATAGTCTAATCTTACCGTATGCTTCCAGTTTTAGGTAGAGAGCAGCATACCATTATTTTAGCCCTGAAAATGCTCCAATACTTCACTTTTTAAATTCCTATTTCTAAAAGTGGCTTAATAATAGAGGACAGTAAGAAATATCATCTCTATCCTTGAACTGTCAAAGTTAGCTTTAGTGTGGCAGGTATTAAAATTATAGACCTAAAGACTAGATGAAGATAAGGGGCTTCTTAGTTGATCACTATGTCCTTCTTCTTCTACTGGAATGATGATGAATGTTGCAAAGAGTGTCAAATGCAGTTGACTTTCTTCTCTATTTCACAATTTATCTAACGGTCAGGAACTGCCAAGACTCATCTGGGCCACCTTAATGAAGTTCCATGGTAGGTGATCCTCACTTAAAACATGTTGAAGAAAGTATTATTATTGCCAGTCATTATGATCCAGTTTTACAAATGCTATACAGAGAAATAAATATGTACTACCACCATACTCAGTATTTTAATAATTACAAAAGTAATATATTTGACTTTGAACTTTAGTTGTGTATGTATGTGTGTGTGTGTGTGATTAAAAATTTTTAAATGCAAGAATTAGTGAGGTTATAGGACCTGCTAATGAAAGGAGTGATACACTAAGTACTTATGTATCTTAAATTTTTCTGCTGCCAGAGTAAACAAGAAGACTAGAAACATGACCAGGTTTCTATAAATTAACTTAGTGTTAGTAAATTGACTGAGGCTTAGAACAGCATGTGCTAGCTAAGTACTTAACAAGTGCCATAATCTGATCTTATTCCCATGACAATACAATCTATTGAGTACTATTATTCTAATTTTACAGGTAAGGGAACTGAGGCATGAAGGAACTCTATATCGTGCCCAAAGTCACACACATCTAGTTATAGTCAGAATCAAGGTCTGAATCCCACCAATCTGGCACTGGAATCTGTGTTCTTAATGACATTGCAATATTCATTTGCATCTCTGAATCTAGAGACAGTGGAGACTGTGCATGCCAGTGTGAGATGCCAGGAGCCAGTTCCAAGTGGCACAGAGTGCAAGAATGTCAGCTGTTAAGGAGCCCAAATGAATTGAAACTGCTACTACTTTGTAGTGCAATGTGGGAAGATATCAAGACATGGAACAGAATCCAAGTCTATGTGGCCTCTGCCTTCTTTTAGTTGTGTTGCAATTTTTTATATACACATTTATATTACTACACATACACACACACACACACACAGACACACACACACACACACAGACACACACAGACACACAGACACACACACACACACAGACACACACACACAGACACACACACACACACGGACACACACAGACACACACGCACACACACACATACACACACACACACACATATATACATGCTACATACACCAAGAAGAATAATGAAACAATCAGGAATTATGTAAATGTTACATTCACAGTATTTGGCTATTTGTATTTGGTAGCCTTGAAAAAAAGCATTTTTCCTATCTTGGTGAGTCTAAAAATTCTGAATGAAAATCAATATCTATCATATCTTGTAATTATGTTGCAATTTTTAAAAATTGGAATTAAATTTTTATTTTATGTGTATAGGCGTTTGATTTGCATGTATGTCTATGAAATACTTGGCTTCTTAGAGCCCAAGAAAGCCAGAAAAGTGTGTCGAGTCCCTGGAATGTGAGTTATAGACAGTTGTGAGCCACCTTGTGGGTACTGGGAATGGAACCAGGTCCTTTGGAAGAACAGTCATTGCTCTTAACTGGGGCTATCTCTCCATCCCCGGTGAGCAATGTTTACTGAAATTTTCTTATAATTCATTTCCCTGAAGGCCAGTTGTTTTCTGATAATAAATGATGACAAGAAACCTGTTCTCTAAAGGCTTGGCTTTTTCTGTGAACATTCCCTAATCATCTTTAAGAAGCTTATTTGACCACTGTGTTGGCTCAGAGTGTCAGACTATGTGAAGAGCTATTCATGAATCACAATGTATTTTAGGGACTAATTAGCTAAATCATTTTAAAGTTGTAACTGTTTTCAGAATGAACCAGTGCTAAGTTATCCCCCTGAGTCTAGTTTTTCTCATTCAACTATCTTGACCCTCCTATTCAGAAGGAAGGTATTGATGTACCTAACAGATATTCTCTTTCTCAATACCCATGCCCTTCTCATTGCTAATTACACTGAATATCACCTGAGTCCCCTTACTATTATCGTCCTTATTTAGTCACTGATTGTCCTTTCGCTTCTTTTCAAGAATTCTTTCTACTGAATAGAAAGAACCACTGCTCCAGAGGTGAACATCAGCTGTTCTCCTCTCTCCTAATCAATGTGGAGCACAGATCCCATGCTGCCCCTGAATACAGCCATTAGCATCAGCGTGAAAAGAAATGTCTCCAGGCTGTCATGTTCGATGGAGAGAGTTGATTTTGTAGCAAAAAAAGGAGCCTGCTTTGCTCCTGAACATTCATAAAAGCTTGAACCTTTACTGTTTGCTAAAGATCTGTGAAGTCATCTAGATGAATGCCCTCTTTTCATTGGTTAGAAAACTAAGGTCTGAGTACTTAAGTGGGCTAATGAAGGTCACAGATATAAGAACAGCAAAGGATGGGGATAGCAGATAAATGGTTGTGAACATTTACAGCCACACCTTCATGATCTTGCTAATGTATCTCTTCTCCTTTAGTGCACATGTAGTATGCCGACTATGGGCCAACCTAAACTTACATTACATAGATTATCATTTCTATTTTGGCCATCTTAAGGTATCTTATATTACTAATTCTTTACAAATGAGAAATATGATGCACAGAAATGCTAAAACCTCATGAGGCATTGAGGGGAAGACATAAGCTGACCGTTCAGGCCAAATGAGTTTCTGAGTTCATACTATGGTCTCTTTGTTTTGTAATAGAAATTACTTTTGACTAGTCATTTTTGCTTAGGATCTTTTGTAGGATTTTATTGTTGTTGCTGTTGCTTGTTTAGAAATGTTTTTTTCTCTTAGCCTTTTGTTATAGAACACAGCTACCTTATAGATAAAGGAATGGAAAACAAAGAAACAGCAGTGACAATTATTTTCAGAGTATTTTATATAAAGAGAAAATACTAATTAAATCATAACCATATAACTGACAACTAAAATACAGGTATTAATGCTAAACTTTATTCATTTGCCCCAAAATTTTTACTGCTCTAGTACTCTGCCCAATGATCTGAGCTAGGTTATTGAACTGAGCACAATGACAAAGATTTTTTTCTATTGGAGTCATATATGCACCAGAGAATAACACTCAATAAAAAATGACTAGTAGAAACATTTACATGTCACATGTGATGGTAACTACTTTCTTGAAAGACAAAGAGGAGACTGAGATTTGGGTTGGGGGCTGTAGAAGGAGTTTGTACCATATCTGTATCATGTAAGGAACAAATATAAGCATTTTGGGGATTCTCATAATGATAGGATTTATTGACTAACAATAAATTCACAAGGCAATATAGTTTTAATAGCAGCAAATATCTAGATATTCACTACTTGGTTTGGTAAGCTGCATGAGATGAGTTCACAGTCTTTTGTTTTACTACTAATTGCTAATATTCATTCTCACACATTACATATCACCCTGTAAATATATTTTCATACATGCTTGTATGTAGGTTACAGAATGTTGACAAATATTTGAAGAGGCAGAGAATTTCAAAGAAGCCTGGAAAGATAGAGCTGTGATACAAATAGGGATTCATGATTTTGTGTTTATAAGACGTGGAATGTTTTAACCATACTGCAGGGAAGAAATGACTGTTGGCAGTCAGGTAGTTGTGAGTCACAAGTTTCAGATGAATTCTGATGTAAAGGTGAAAGGGCGGGTCTGTGTTCACACAAAGGAATAAATGGATGGATGGATGTTAAATAGACACTGGCAAACAGGAGAATGGACATTCTGTAGACGGGGAGGATGCACCAATAGCAGGGACTATGTCAAGGAACAGTTGCCAGAAGGGAGAAGGACAGGAGAAAGAAGAATCATTGGGTGGTTACATTACATCCACATTATAAAAAATTTGGAGCAATACACAGCCTCAGTATATGGAAGAGGAGGGATTGCTCCATGATGAAGAAATCAGGGGGCAGGCTAAGTAAGATGAAACAGAACATTAAAATTGAGTTTAGCACATGAGTTATACAGTTTGAGTTTAAAGTATCCCCAGAAAAGTGATGTGTTAAGGGGTTAGTCTCTACAGTGTGAACCCAGTCTTTGAGAGATGATTGAATACTTTGTGTTCAGCATTCGTCTGTAGGCAATCTATTGATAGCTTCACTACTGGTGATGTTATTAAGAGGTGGGCCATTGCTAAAGGAAATGTCATTAGGATCACGCTTTTAGGGGCAGATGCTGTCCTTGAGCTCCTTCATTTATAATCTATAAACAGCCTCCTCCTCCTCCACAAGCTCCCATTACAGTGATGCTATGACTAACACCTCAGAAGTCATCTACTAAAACCCTTCTTCCATCCATTTTTTTGTATTATTAAAAGAAAATTGTTTAACAAAGACAGATACTGGTCACAGTGACATATCTTATTCTCAGAGAAACAAAGGTAAAAGGTAGAATGCAGGGGGTAAAAGGGGTTGACTATAGAAATGGAGGATTGAAGACAACAAATACAACAATCTAAGGAGTATAGCTGTAGGTGTAGGAACAAAAATAATAATTACTGTTCACAAGGGAACATATTTACATAAGTGAAGTGTTTGTGTGGTTCAGCAAATTTCTCATTAAAATGAAAATAAAGATTTGAGAAGAAAGTTATATTTTTAGAAGATAGAGAAATAAGAAAAGGAGAGATTAAAGAAAAGTTTTATTGAAGAGAAGGAAAAGAATTGTTAAGTACATATCTTATTTCTTATATAGAAGTTGTAGTTTGAGTGTCACTGCATTGTTTACAATATTGGACCAAGTGACATGCATGTGGCGGTGGTATATTTAAGAAAATTGGATCCTAGTGACCCTGATAGCATATTGAGGATTGCTAGTTGTTAGCCCATCAAACACATTCAAATAACATAGCACTATTTTTAAGAATTTATTATAGCTTAACTTCCAGAATTGGACTTGTGATAATGAAGCTCACAGCGAATACAAATTCATTTATTTAAATCAGGTACAATCTCTACTGACTAATGCTAGGAACATTATCAGGTTTTATCTTTTAGTTCCTTCCTTCTTATTCATGGTTTATCTCCCTTTTCTTCATATATTCTTCAATCTCTTTGAACACAGTTAAATATAATTATTTTAATGTGGGTTTCCTTAGTTACAGTCGAATCAAGTCATGCCTTCATAAAAGGATTCTCGGGTCACCTTGATCAAATTACAGATGCACCAAGAACACCTCTTAAATCAAACGATTTAGATAAATGTGCTGGTTATTATGCTTATTCTACATTTTGAAGCTCTCTAATTAATTTATCATAGCGTAAATTTTACTTCAGTCATGGAGAAACTTTATATTCTGTAATGCAGTTCATGAATTCTGGTAAGATTAAAAACAACAACAACAACCAAACAAATTGTGAACATTTTATATGTCAATCATTCAAAAAATCAGGTGATAATATTTTCCAGATGTCTAACACCCCCCCCCTTCTTTTTAACGTGCTTAATGAAGACTGTTCAACATACAAATACTAAATGGGGCATATTAGAAAATAGTCATGCAAAACCCAGCATCATTTCTCAGTCTAGCATTCTTATTAGCCATAGAGGCGAGAAAAATAAGCTTTGAAATAAGGGGAAAAAACGCTGAAAGCAGTAGAGAGGAGATTTGGTGATTCTCTGTCTTATAACCAAACTATGGTTTGTTATACTTTGTCAAATGGCTTCTTTCCTTAAGGCCATTGCATGTGATTGCTCATTATTTGCTCTTCTAACTACCATAGCTCCTTCAGAAGCAGAAGGACAACAGAATCCACCCAGGTAAATCCAGCTCCTAATAAATATAGTTTGTTTCAGAAGCCTCACCTACTTCCACTCATTCCTCATTGAGCATAACTTGGCTAAACTAAAGCAAATACAGCAGCAGCAACAACAAAAATCCATAAAGCGTTTGTAGGTGGCTACAATGCCATCTCTGTGGACCTAGGTTTTGCTACAGAGAATCAAGAACAGAGTTGAGATGTTCATTGCACGGTTACTGTGGTAGGACCAGGCCATGGATACCCAGTGGGCTATTTTTTTTATAGATGAGTCAAAGTAAGGATCTAGAAGGAAATTCTGTTATCAACCTTGAGAAGATACTCAAAGGGCAAGTGTGGATTTATTAGGATTGGGAGGCTTAAGGAACAGCATTTTAAAATCTCATGATCCGCGCACTGCTCTTTTAATTTTATTTCAGTTATTTTATTGTAAGATTTTAGTTTTACTCAAAACTGTCTGAGTGGTTCTTGACATTTATTTATTTAACTTGGTTTTAAGAAATGCAACTTAAAATATTGATGAGTTGACTTCAAATGAATTTTCACATGCAGAGTTTATTTATTTATTGTTTTATTTCTTTGATTATTTTCCTGGTCCATCCTAGTAAAACCTGCTCTCCTAGACTTACACTGTGTTTAGTAAAATAAATCATTCATTTTATATGTAGCCTTTCATGCAATGGTTTTGATTTCACCATGTGAAAGATTTCTGCACTAGTTTGCTGATTGCCTATGCAGTCCATCTTCCCTAAATTCAAATGTCTTACAATGCTTCAATAGCTAAAGTTATCAATTCATCCCTTGAAGGTTCATTTTCCTTATAATCTTCTTTCTAATAAAAGAAGATAAAGTTTCCACGCAGATGATCTTAACATTTTAGTGATTTTTTTCATTCTAGTTTGCCTGTTGCCTGTTAATAACATTTACTTAATCTTTTAATTTTTATTGTAAGATAAAATAATAATTGTATGATCAGGGGCATGAAACCCAGTGTTAATTTTTTTTCATTAAGTACTTGCTGATTACACATGCTATGTCAAAATACTAACACTCTGCAGAAAATAAACAATATAAATAACTCAGTTTTACTGTGTAGCATCAGAATATTATGAAGTATACAAGTGAACAAGGAATTCAGACTGGTGAGTGTTGTTTATGGAGCCAGGGGCAGCAGTGGCTGAATGTTGGAGTGGTGTCTGGATCAATAAAAGTGATGGTTCTCAAGGATCACAGCCTTTTGGATCCAACTCATGAATGAAAATACATAGAACCAGGGCCTTATTTGGTGAAACGCAGAGATATTTCAGATGACTCTGAAAATCAGATAAGGCCAAACATCATGTTAAAGAAAGTGATTCATAGGCTTATATGAAAGATTGGGGCAACGTTTCTCAAGGAGAGAACACAAGAGCAGTTACAACGTCACAAGGGCTGTCAGAACGGGCAGCACAATGCACTATCAGGTTTGTGCAAAGATAGGGTTAGACATCATTATTGCCACAAATAAGACAGAGGCCAGAATCTCTCAGGTTGTGTTCATGAGCACTTAGGATCCCCCTTCTTTACAATCCAAAATTTGTGAAAATGTATGTTTAGCAAATACTATATGTTACACTATCCTATTTTATTCAAAGTGCCTTTAAATTTACAGTTTTCTTATAGGCTTTCAGAAATGCATAGTTATATGCACTATTGCAGAAGCTTCCTGGTCCAACGAAGTGTGCTTTATTCCTCCTAATCCCAAGATGGATTTTACCTGATTGCCCAGGGAGCGGAATAAAGAAGCCACTGTGGGCTGTGCAGAAAGCTTTGAATGTGGCATCCAAACTGATGTGATTCGTGCATCTCAATATCAAATTTTGCGGTTTTATTAAGCTAGGAAGTTGACGGTATTAGAATGAATGCAGAGACCAGCTAGCAAACTATGTGCCAGTCCACAAAGGAGGCACCTTACTGAAACATTGTAAGTGGGGAATCAGGGAGACGTTCAAAAGGTAGTATGACAATGTTTGTACAATAACAACTAAGAGTTATGCAGGAGCAGGTAAAGAAATCAGATCACTGTGGGAGAGAATAGACAATGTGGACAATGTGAAACATACTTCTTTTGAAATAGGGGAAGATGAATGCCTGTTACAGGAGAACAAAGTCCCCTGATGTGAAATGGTAAAAACGAAAATCGAATATTTTAGCTTGAAATAAAATAACATCTGAGAACATTTGACTAGGATGCAAATTTGGTGAGGGAAATAGGATTTCTCACCATAAATAATCATTCATAAATGTCTCAGCAGCATGCTAATTTCATCAGAGGGATAGTATCAGGTTGAGGTTGAGAACACGGTTATAACCACCAGCTTTAATAAAGATACAAAGAAATATTACCCGAGAAACAACATAAAAGTCAGTGTCAATTTGAGGCCCCGTTGGCTTCTCCCTGACAACTTGGGTGTGCCTATTTGTGTCATCCTTGTTCATATCACTTTGGGGCAGTCATATTTGTGATACTTTATGAGTGTAGATTGACATGATTAGGAGACACAGTTTTACAGAAAACTCCCTAATCCTCTGGTTCTTATAAATCTCTGTGTCTTTCTTCTGCAAGGCGAGCAAGGGTATCCCAGAATGTCTGAAGGGAGAAGAGAGATGTAAAGATGTAAATGAGAAAATGACGTAAACATCTTATAATAACAAAAGTAAAAGGAAAGCCTTAAAAAAATTCAAATAAGAAAGTGAGTGTCTTAGGAACAAGAGGAAGAGTATGGAAAATTTTCTACAACTTTGTGTGTGTGTGTGTGTGTGTGTGTGTATGTGTGTGTGCGTGTGTGTGTGTGTGCGTGTGTGTGTGTGTGTGCGTGTGTGTGCGTGTGCGTGTGTGTGTGTGTGTGTGTGTGATGGAGGATGAAAAGTAAAGACTTTACAGCTTGCAGGACAATTTTATTTCTGTCACCTGAATAGAGTGTAGTTCTTCTAATTGTACAATATGGAATGACTAACAATTCCGTAAGTCTTAACATTTAATTCAGATTATCTTCTCATTCCCTTATTTTTGGTATCAAAGTCCTCCTTTCTGCATGCTACCTCCAAAAGATTTTAACAGTAGTGATAGCAAGTAGCTGCTTGTATCAGAGTAACGACTTAAGATGCGTGATTATCGTTTGAAATACTGTTTTATACTTCTTTTAGACAGACAAAAACCAAAGTCAACCATTCAGTATGTGAGTGAGTCTTGAATTTAGTTGTTTGAAAGTAGTTACCCACGTATCTACATGTCACATTTGAGAAAATAAAAGTTAATTCAAGACCCCTGCTCTTTCAAACATTACATGGATTTTGGGCGTCATTCATCTTAGTCTCTAAGCAAAAAGTAAGGTGAATGTATACCATTAGTGACTTAAATATAAGCTAACTACTTAATTCAAATACCAAGAAGTAACTCTTAAGACATGATGGTGTCAAGATAGTTAATGAGAATATTTGTTCTAATACAAATATACTTGACTATCTGTTGAATGTGTGCAGGACAGTGATGTGTGTGAAATCCTGGGTGTTCTGTTTCATTTTCCTCTCTTGCTTTTCTGTTGATGACAAGGAGAAACAGACAGTTCTCCCAAGAAGGCACAGGCCCATCTGCTTCTCGCTTTGCTTTTTCTGTTTGAAAGTTTCAAATTAATTTTCAGACAATTTATAAAGCTGATCTAAATGAATTTTAATTTTTAGACTAGGCAGGGAGAGAGCAGAGTTAAAAATCCTGGCTCTCAACTTACTTTTGCTAAAGTGTCTGATAATGTACCATCAAATTGTTTCTTTCCAAAATAAAATTAGTATTAGCTTTGAAACGTTTTACTGATATAGATATACTAGAAGCCAGTAGAAAAGGAGAAGCATTTCAATTTATTTATGACATATCTATCCACATAGGTCCCTTAGTAGTGTGTAAATACAAGTTCCTTCCCAAATAAATATTATCTTTTATACATGGGTTCCACAATTCACAATTATAAAATTAAATATGGATGTGTCTGTATTTTCTTACTTTCATTTGCTGACTGACTGATCATTTAGAACAGTGGTGCTCAATCTTCCTAATGCTGTGACTCTTTAATATTTTTCCTCATGTTGTTTTGACACCAAATCATAAAATTATTCTAATTGCTACTTTATAACTGTAATCTTTCTGCTGTTATGAATTGCTATGTAAATATCTGATATGCAGGATATCTGATACGTGAAAGGGTCCTTGGACCCCCAAACAGGCTGTGACCAAGTGGTTGAGATTCACTGATGTAAAAGAAAAGACGCATCAGCTAGTAAAAATTATTAACTCAATTTCTTTTTATAGGAAATTAAGGCTGTCAAAACCCAAAATTGCAGCTCATAATTTAATAGACACAAGATGCTTAGTTGGAAATATCAAACTGGACAGTTAGAAATAGCATTAAAAATAGAGACAGGAACTGTCTTTTAAGAATTCAAATGCTTTTTGTTTTTTGAATTTGAGGACCTCTGTGTAAAATTGCTCATAGTATCTACAAATGTTAGGTTCAATACTTAGGTAAAAGGCGAACAGAAAATGATACAAGAAATAGAACTCTCTTTATTGTGTAGAATCAGAGTTTGAACTTAGATATTTCAGGCTTGCACATTCTAGGAAAATTCTCTAACACCGATCCCTGGTCAAGATCCCATATCCTACTTTACCAACTGAGTCACAAGCCATTTTTCTTGTAGGCAAAAGAAAGACAAACCAACTATTTACCATGGTATCTAACAAGCAGGGAGTGCAGGCACCTAAGAAAGCACTTTGGGGTGCCAGGCACTAATGTCAACAGGTCCTGGGAAAATAATTTGCTTATCTCAGTGGCTTGCTTCATAGTATATATTGGGTACTATGTAGAAAGTATGAAAGACACAGTGTGGTAAAGAGATAGTAAGTACGATATTTGTGGAATTATGTGTAGGTATTCCGGAAGCTCGTTCTGCACCACAGATACCATACTGCCAACCGACCTTCCAGAAAGGAAGGCTGATGAATTTTGATTTCCATGAATGAGAGGATCTGAGTTTCTACATCCTAAATTCAGAAGTGGAATTTGCTTTTGTCAGTGGTTAGTGCCTTAGCTAGAGTGAATAGACATGTATTCACATCTCTCCAGGAAAAGTAATGCAACAGAAGGATTTGTGCTGTCTGGTCTTTAGACTGCTAAACAGAAGTTACAGTATGTCGCGATTAGTAAGCAAATGTTTGTTATACGTTCTGAGAGAAGCTGGCAGTGGAAAACAGGGTGTAGGACACATTTAAATAAGATAAAGTCATTCATGAAAAGTTGGGAAGATTGTGTTCAAGTTTCATAAGGGCTTTCTCAAGTGTGAAGGTCATGAGAGACTATATGTTTCCAGCTTTGGGAATAGAGTGCGTTGGAATTACTAAACTAAGCTGCACGTGTTCCATTTATAGTCACAGGTACTTCACAGGCAAAAAACTAATAATTCTTATAGAATCCCACACTCAATACATTATTTCAAAACCATTTAAGCACAATTGCAAACCATTACTCAGTCTGAAGAAATGCAACTTGGAAACTACATATATAATCCCAAATTGTGCAAAACATAGTATGAAGACGTTGTAAATAGCTTTAATGGCAGTATGTCCTAAGAGAATTTTTATATATTCCTAAATCTTTTTTTTAATATAAAGTGACATCTTAGTAGAAAATATCTAGGCATTTGTAAATGAAATTGATCAAACGTGGCTGTGACCCAGGTATATTACGTTATATTCCTATATCTCCATATATACTTTTCCCAAGCTAGAGATGAGACCCAGTCTTACTTATGCTAGGCAAGTGCTCTAAGATTTATCCCTAGTTTTCTATCATATATTTAGTAAAATAATTTATCTGTAAAGATCAGCATTTTGTCCGAAAGATGGAGAAAATTTTATTGATACGCAAGAATCTTTGAAAGCTCACATTTGTTTTCAGTAAACTCTTATTTCTTGGTGAGTAATTTAATAATTTCCAGCATCTTATCTACATCTCTCTTCAATGGCATATTGTAGTTATAATATCAGTGCTGCATTTTCAAACATTGTGTTTTGCTTTTCCCTGATATTTAGCCTTAAATACTGCCATAAAGCTGGATTCCAAAGAGACCCTTTATAAAGGACAAGTGAGATTGCAAATGCTTGTGATAGGGCTCTTCTTAATTATTTCCACTAAACGCTGCAAAGCTTGGATGGTGAATTGTGTGCTTTCAGCTCATCTGAGGTAGGCCCCTGATTCATGTTCACTCGTCATTTCTAGTAGAATTGAAAGCACTGAAGAGATGGTGCCAGAAAGGAATGCTTTGATAACAAAAGGAAATCATCCCTCTCCTGAGCGCACAGAGCACTCCAGTGATGAGGCTGTTGCATAGAGGAGGCAGGTCAGATGCACTGGAGTTTTTCAGCAGCCTGAGAAGCCCTGCTGGGTAATCATTCCCTGTATTTGGAGATGACAGAAGCTATTGCTACTGGTCCCAGAGAGTGTCTTGTGGTGTCTCTATATACAGGTAGGACAGGTACTCTGTCATCCTAAAATTCCCTCTCGCTCCACACTCTAATATCTTTGAGATACATTATTTTTTTGAATTTATTCTTAACCCCTTGTGGTAAAGATATAATAACTAGGATTGTGCTTGTCAGACGTAAAAATGCAGACATGGAATAATACTTAAGCAGATTTTATTCCATCCTGCCTATCAATACCTCTGAATTTATTGATGGTTGATTAGTATTTTATTCTCAATGTTAGAATGATGATCAAGGGACATTAAACAGGTTAATCCACTAGTTTCTTAGCTATTTCTTAAAACCTCTTCACACTGGAAATTATATGAAATGTGTATATGTGAAATACCAAAGGTTGAAATTAAAATGTTCCATATTGATCTATAAGTGACACAAGATAGCACAAAAATTAAAATATGTAAGTATTACTGCATTAAGTATGCCATTTACAAGGACATTTTCAAAAATTGTAAAACATTAACAAAATTTAAGAACACATGGGCTTTAGCTATTTTCTGTTAGACAAGCATTGCAGTATTTATATTTTATTTGATAATTTTTATTTATATTATTTTATAGCACAAATCTGTTGAAGAGATTATATAAGAAGAACATATCATTATTTAGTAAAGACTTCATTTAATAATTCCAACAATTTTCTAGTTTTTATATTTGGTTACCCGAAGGAACATGCTTCAGAGAGGTTTAATTTTGCAAAATTATGTGGCCTGAACATATAAATTCCAAAGGCTGTCAGCTGCTCCATGCTATGGAGAGAAAAGAAAAGAGGATTCAGTCTACTCTTTGATAAAACAAACACATTTAAAGGCTTCCATTTCTCACTAAGAATCCATTTCTTTAAAAATCCTACTAATTGGAGTACTACTTATCTCATTCACATCCTGTGACATTTCTATCACTCCCAAGTGATAAGATGCCCCAGATAAGCATTTGTGTGATATTCAACTCTGAAGATATCCTCACAAAAATCTGACAACTATATTTATAGCAAAAGTTCAATTTTTTTGGTTATGCAAGTTTCTGCTGCATGTTCCAAGTCTCGAGTTGTCTCATAGTGTTCCTAGAGTGGTTCGTCTTTGTGTATTTAAGACAGCAAGGCAGGTATGGATTGGTCTTTGGTATGTTGTCATCCCTGGAGTCATAGACTGCCAATGCCTGGAGCATTTCCTTCATGGCATTGGATTAAAGGTGTTCAAAGGAGGTTGTAACCAAATAGGATCTGGATGGCACAGCCAGCATGGCCATTAGATAGTCTGAATACGTGCCTGCTCTCCAGTGGACTTTTTCAAGAGCCCTGAATAGTTACAACATGTGCACTGAGAGTGTGCAAGGTAAACTCTTTAAATAAATATGGAGCTTACATCAATAAAAGTTATGTCACAAATTAAGAAAATTCATAGAAAGTTTAAAGTCTAACCTTGTTCACGGAATGCAAGGTACAGAGGAGGTCCAGATCATAGTTGAATTTAGTATAACAAACACAAATATTTTCACCTTTGGGTTTCCTGTACCCTTTCTGAATAGAATATAAACCAGACATTTATGACTAAAGAACAGCAGATTATGAGACAGAATCTAACACTGTTTGTTAAGATGCTTAATAAAATAACAGTTGACAACTCCCCAGCAGTAACCTTAATCTCACATTTCAATATCTGAAGACAGTTTAATTTCTCTTAAACATTCAAATATGTTCCTTTATATTTTGCATCCCACAAATATGCAAAGCCCTTGGTGGGTTAGGGACTTGGCAGGAAAAGTGGTACAAAATGTAACACAAGCTCTTGAAATGCTAATCTCATTGCTGGTCTATCCTCATCCTTATACCATAATGATATTTTCAAAGAAGTTTAGCAAAGTTTTAGGTTCAACAAAATTATGTTGTAATTTTTCTATATAAAATATACTTAATGAAATAGTATATTTATAATAATTGTTAAAATTGATGTTTATATTTGGTTTCTAAATATGTTTTGAGTTTTCTGAATTTGGGTTATTCATTTATGTGTCTGTGAGTCTCTTTGTGTGTACATGCCATGTGCCTACAGGTGTCTGAGGTCAAAGAAGGGCAACAAATTCTTATGAGCTGGAATTTTAGGCAGTTGGATGCTACCCAACACTGGTGTTGCTTGGAACTGAACTTGTGACCCTCCAACAACTATTAACTCCTGAGGCATCTTTTCAGCTCCTAATCCTACTTTTGTTGATAGTAAATTAAAACTTTGTAGTTCCTTATATTATATGGTATTAGTAAAAATAGCACACATGTATTAATGTTGAAAGCAGATAATTATAGTTATTATTTAATTACTCATTACCTGGTATTTCGATATTGATATTTAACACTCTTCAAATATCATTTTCGAATGTAATAGTCGATAAATAATAAACATCTTAAACAGTGTATAAAAATATTAATACTATTTTCTTTCATTTGCTCTACCTCAATATCTTTTCTAATATATTATAATTTGTCATTATCCAAGACAGCTAATTGTATGTAAACAATTTTAGAGGCTGGAGAAATGGCTTAGTGATAGAGAACATTTGTTGCCTTTAATTCCAGAACTTGGAAACCAACGGTAGGTCAAATCTCCATGAGTTAGCAACCTTGTCTAAATATAAAATTTGGTCAAAAGAAGAAAACAAACAAATGAACAAGCAAACAAAAACAGAAAACTCACCATCATTAACAAAACACTTGCAGCTCTTTTGAAGGACTGGAATTTTGTTCCAGCACTCCCAATGGGCAGCTCAGAGCAGTCTGCATGCTTTTACGATTTAGGACTGTCTTAGCCTCAGCTGTGTTCCTCTCGACACCCATGTTGATGACTTGTCTCAGTGTGGTGATATCTGGCAAAATGATTGCATTTACAAGATGGTATGAGGTCAGGGACCATGTGATAGACACAGAAAGAAGAGACCATGGAGCTTGATTTCTCATCTTCAGAAAGAATAGGTTATATAGATATAGCCATCTGTGGTAGCCATCTGCAAGTCAAGAAGCTTCTTCACTAGAATTCAGGCATGCTAGCATCCTAACTTCAGAAGCCTATTGGAACATTATCTCTTCTGGAATCTGTAGCATCACCAATCTTGCTACATCCTACTTGGAGCATACTTTCCCCTCTAGGTACTGCTGCAAACAGCTAACAGGTCAACCCTGGGACTTTGCAGTCACAAAGCATTGAATTCTACCTTTTATTGCTGTTGCCTGGGAATAAGGAAATCTGACTACAGGCACATAGTAGAAGACCACTAAGGATGGTGTCTAGTGAGGTGGTACCTGAAATATCCCTTAAAAATGTGAAGAATTGATACTCATCCTTGCCTACAAAACTGTAACCCCTCCTTCTCATACTTTAAATTTCTACTGAGTTCTCTGTTTTGGAAAAGTCTATTACATTGAAGACATAAGTTAGCTCAGCTTTTACTACCCTTGCTTTTCTTCCTATCTCAAACCTAACTCAGTATAGACTTTCACCTTCTTTTTTATTCTTTCTTTTTATTTAATTAATTTATTCAGATTATAATTAAATTGTTATCCCATCACTTGTATCTTCTAGTCCTCCCTTTCTGCTGCTTTCACCCCAGGTCAGAAGCTGTGGTGTTCCACCTCCTACACACTGCACCTGGGCTAGAGAGGCTGGCTGCAGTCCCAGGTGGGTCCCATCCCAAAGTCTGGAGAGTGGGTTCAGAACCTCTGTGGGCTGTTGTTTGACCCGGAGCCAGGCCTGCCTATGGCTAAGAAAAACAAAAGGCTCCACTAGAAAACTCTTAGATCCCATAAAACTTTTTATCAAAGTGACATGATACGAAGTTAACCAAAATCAAGTCTTTCTATTTTCTAATAACAGATATGCTTTGAAAGAAATCAGGAAAACAAACTCATTCACACTTGTCCCAGAATAATTTTTTTCAGAATAAACATAATCAACAAAGTAAAATCTCTCCACAGTGAAGACTTAAACACTGAAGAAAAAAAATTGCAGAAGATGCTAGAAAACTGATACCCTCATTCTCATAGATTGGAAGAATCAGTGTAAAATCAAAAGTGGATTCAGTGCAATCTTCATCAGTGATGTTCTCCAGAGAAACAAACAAAAAAATTTATAAAATTCGTAGGAAATTACAGAAGACTCCCACACAACCAATGACAATTTGAAAAAAAAAAAAAAAAAAAAAAAAAAAAAAAGAATATTTCTAGGGTTGTCACAATATCTTAGGTTTTACTACAGAGCCAAACCACCAAAATCTACATCTACCTGAATTTTCAACATTCATTTGAATATACATGTCTCGGTGTGTATACATGATTGTGTATGTGGGTACACACTGAGGCCAGAAGAAGAAGAGATAGATTCCTAGGAGCTGAATTACAGGCTGCGTGCAATCTCATGTTGATACTGGGAACATATCTTAAGTCCTCCAGGAAAGCAGCAAGTTTTCTTAACTGATGATCCGTTTTTTCGGCTGCTAAGCTGATTTTTGACACAGAAGTCAAAACTAACTATACGTTGGGAAAAAAAAAGACAACCTTATCAACAAAAGGTGCTGTCAATATTGAGAATCTACATGTAGAAAAATGAATCTTAATCTCTATTTCTATGAATTCGAATTTGATATGCAACTGTGAAATATCAGAGGAAGAAGTAACGACACCCCTTCAAGATACAAGCATAGGCAAAGACGTGCTGAATATTTGTTTTGGCTCATCGTGCCATAATACCATAGATTGAACAGTTTAAATAATAGAAAAAGAATTTCTTAGAAGTTGAAAGACAGAGACGTTCCAAGATGGTGGCGCCTATCACACACTGTATCTGATCTACACATGGAGACCAGGGACTAGACTGAGAGCCACAGACTGAGAGAACTGGAGAGCTCTAGGTGAGTCCCACACAAGACTCTTCTTAGTAACCCTTTCATTCCCTTGTCTCATTGCTCTATATTAGACTTCAAGATGTACATTGATAACAGACAGCATATTAGCTTGTCTTGTACCTGTTTTTAGTGGAAATTCTTTGTCTCCCCCCCCCCCTTTTACCATAGCTGTGTAAATCTGTGATATGGAGCCTTTATTATAATGAAATGAATTCCTTCCATTTCTGGTCTCAGGCATTTAATCCTGAGATCATGCCAGATTTTGTCATAAGACATTATTTGCATCTATTGAGATGAATATTTGATTTTTGTTCTTGAATTCATTTATGTGATGACTTATATCTACTCATCTATGTGTGTTGAAATGTCCCAGCACCTCTGGCATGAAGCCAAGTTTATCATAATGAATCATTCTTCTGATCTGTTTTTGAATTTTGTTGGCAAGTAATCTCTGAGAATTTGCTCATTTTTGTTCATAAAGGAGATTGGTACATAATCTTCTTTCATACCATGTATTTGTATGGTTTTAAGACTGTCTTCATAACATGAATGCAGTAGGGTTATTTCCTGATTGTTCTGGAAGAGTTTGAGGAACTTTACTAATAGATCTTCTTTAAGGGTCTGGTAGACTTGAGCTGAACAAGGAGAATACAAATGAACATATCACACTGAACATGGAAAAACCCTATATATTATGTAGATATATATATATATATATCCTATTATCTATCATCTATCTATCTATTTATCTATCTATCTATCTATCTATCTATCATGTCTCCTCTCTCTCTGTCTCTCTCTCTCTCTGTCTCTCTCTCTCTCTCTGTCTCTCTCTCTCTCTGTCTCTCTCTGTCTCATCTGTCACCAAGGAAAGCACAGAGCATAAGGCCTGGCCTTCCTCAGGAAAGAGCACAGCAATGATTGTCCAGTGTCAAATGGTCAGCTCTGAAAACACATATACAGACTTAACAAGGAATATATATGTATGTACAAATACATGTATGCCTGCAGTACAATTAGTGAAAAAATAGGAGAGTCAGGGAAGTTATATAGGAGGGCTAGAAGAGAGGGAAGGGAGAAATGTTAATATTAAATTAAATCTTAAAAAGTAATGTTAAACAAGGCATGGTGGCACATGCCTGTAATCCAAGCACTATAGGAGGCAGAGGCAGGTAGATCTCTGTGAGTTTGAAGCCAACCTGGTCTACAAAGGGAGTCCAGGGCAGCCAAGGCTACACAGAAAAATCCTGTCTTGAAAAAAATTTTTAAGTAATTTTAAAACAGTGAATATGTTTTGTTTATTTATCACCATTTTCTTCTTTTACTACTATAACTTCTTCACTCTTATTGCTTATTCTGGAGCTATATATAATTCTTATCTCAGTTTTATATAATTTTACTAAGTCATTTGTTTCAGAAATCTATTGATGTTTCTTTTAGATTTTGTAATTTTGAGTTAGTTATCTACTAGGTAGTTTTCCATATCTTTTGATGTCTGTTGCAATCTCTCCCATTTCATTTCTAATCTTACTAATTTGAGAGATCTCCCTCTTCCTGCTGGTTTCTTTGGCTCAGGACTTATCATTTGTTTCTTTAAATAATCAACCCCCCTCTTTCACTGATTCTTTGTGATGTTTTTCATTTGTATCACATTAACTGCAATTCACTGATACCCCAAAACACATTTTATCACTTGATTTTAAAGTGAGGAAAAAAAAAAACCTTTGGTAAATCCTGACTTTGGCTAAAACTGAGGTTAGCCTCTTTCTCAGGCACAGAACTGTACTGAGGGGAGCATTTGCTTTCCTGTGCTGCTTCTGTACTGAATAAGATTTCTGCTACCTGATCAAACAGAAATACCATGGTAAAACAGCTGTGCTCTATTCTTATTAAAAGTTCGTATCCCATTATGCTTGCTAACAACCATGTAGCTATGTCCAGGAGATGTACCACACTTGTAATTTGTACCTTTATAAACCCCTGTTCATTAAGATCAGGGCCACCTCAGAGCTGTGGTCACAAGAGTACAAACAGCCTGGGGTCTGTGTGTCTCAGTGAAACTTCAAATGCATAAAAAGTTCACTCTGGTCTCCTTCATTCGGGTGAGAATAGCCTGGCTACAATAGTTCCTCCAGAGATTAGGATATTGATTAAAAGCATATACAAGGGGAGGTAATCCCCCTCAGGAACAGTCATAGGGGAGGGGAATAAGGGGAAAAGAGGAGGGAGGGAAGAATGGGAGGATACAAGGGATGGGATCACCACTGAGATGTAACAAGAATAAATTAAAAAAGGAAAAAAAAAAAGAAAAAAAAAGAAGAAAATTAAAAAATCATTATGCATATAATGTTTTTATCATTGAGGTTAATAATATAGTTTAGATTATTGATTTGTCTATATATTGATATTTCTCTTTAATAAGTTGTTCATATTCTATTAAGTTTAAATATTTCTGTTTTCGTAGATATTCATGTCATTTCCAAATGATCAACAAAAAATCAAAGAGCAATAATTTTCACATAAATGATTTAGGTGTCATATAAAAATTTCCTTCAGATACATTTCTTGAGGAAAACCACAAATCAAATTGATAGGTACAGACTCTGTCTAGGAGATCAGGTAGGCTAACTGTAGGTCTTCTCCTCCTTCTGCTCCTTCAAATTCACTGCCTAGTCTTATCCCGATAGCTGTAGCAGACAACCAGCTGCAACCTCTACGTTTCCAGATTACATGGATCTTCCTCTCCAAACTTCCTCTCCTCACTCATTGACCTATCACAGCTGGCAACACGATCAGGCACTCCCTGGGAAAAACAGGCCACTCTGACTAGGGAAGCAGGTAGGTTAAGTGCAGGTCTCCACTACCTACTCCTCTGAACCCAATCCCCACGTCTCATTCTCAGCTCTGTAGCCTAACCACTTGCGATAGCCACTACTTTGTCTCTGCTCCCATCTCCACCACAGATAAAAACTGGATATCAACAATAGAAACAATAGTTGGCTTACAAACTCATGGAATCTTAATGACTTACTACTTAATGAAAGCAGATCAAGAAGTTAAGAAATGAAAGACTTTCTGGAATTGAATGAAAATGAATACACAACATTCCCAAACTTAGGGGCCACAATGTAGGAAGATGTAAAAGACAAGTTCATAGAATTAAGTGCCTACTGTCTCTGGTTTTAAGTTGAGGTCTTTAATCCACTTGGACTTGAGTTTTGTGCATGGTGACAAATAAGGGTCTAATTGCATTTTTCTACATGTAGACATCCAGTTAGACCAGCATCATTTGTTGAAGATGCTATCATTTTTCCATTGAATAGATTTGGCTTCTTTGTCAAAAATCAAGTGAGCAAATGTGTGTGGATTCATCTCCGGGTCTTCAATTCGATTCCATTGATCCACCAGCCTATTACTTTGCCAGTACCATGCTGTTTTAATTACTGTTGCTCTGTAGTACAGCTTGAGATCAGGTATGGAGATTCCTCCGGAGGATCTTTTATTGTATAGGATTGTTTTTGCTATTCTGGGTTTTTTATTTCTCCATATGAATTTGAGAATTAATCTTTCAATATCTTCAAAATATTTTGTAGGTATTTTGATAGGGATTGCATTGAATTTGTAAATTGCTTTTGGTAAGATGGCCTAACCCTGAGAAGAGACTCGATAATCTTAGAGCATACATAGGGGGAAGAAGTCTCCCTCAATCACAGACATAGGGGAGGGGAGAAGGGGGGAAGTGGGAGGGAGGGAGGAATGGGAGGAAACAGGGGAAGGGCTAACAATCAAGATGTAATATTAATAAATTAATTTAAAAAAAAGATTAAAAAAAAAGAATTAAGTGCCTACACTAAAAAAATAAATGAAGAGATCTCATACTAGTAACTTGACAAAACACCTGAAAGTACAAAAACAAAAACAAACACACACACACACACACACACACACACACACACACACACAAATCACACCTAAAGGAGGAGATTTCAATAAATCACCAAACTCATGGTTAAATCTATAAATTAGAAACAAACAACAATAATAACAAAACAGTACCAAGAAACAATGAGACAGAATTGGTTCTTTGAGAACGTGATTACGATTGACAAACCTTTATCCTGATTAACTAAAAGATGGAGATGAAAAAGGGACACAAGAACAGACACAGAGGAAATCAAGAGACTCAGAATGACAAAGATGAAAAATATGTCCTCCATGTTGGAAAAATCCAAAACGAATAGATAATATTCTTGATATCATATCATTTACCAAAGTTAAATCAAGATCATATAACCAATTTAAACAAACCCATAACACTTAGTGAATTAGAAACAGTAATTAAAATCTTCCAAAAAGTCACATGGTCAGGATTTTAGTATAGAATTCTATCAGACTTTCAAATAGGTGTTAATAACAATAGCCCCCAAATTATTCCACAAAATAGAAACAGAAGGAACATTGCCCAATTCATTCTAAGAGTTCACACTTAATCTGATACACAATCCACATAAAGATGCAACAAAGAAAGAATATTACAGAATAATTTCCCGTATGAATATAGATGCTAAAATTATTAATAATACACTTGCAAACAGGATACCAGAATATACCAAAAAATTATTTGCCATGATGGGCTTCATCCCAGAGACCCATGGATGCTTCAATATACAAGGGTCATTTAACATAATCCACCAAAATATAAGCCACTGAGAGAAAAACGAAAAACGTACATGCTCATTTCAATAGAAAAGGCCTTTGATAAAATCCAATACTCCTCCATGATAAAACTCCTAGAGAAGTTTGTGGTACAACGTACATTCCTTCTTCCTTTCCGACTGTTTCCCACAACTCAGTCTGAGAATGGATGGTGACACACTGCTTGTCAACCTTAATTATTCACAAGGTTATTAGTGTATTAGTAAATTTCTTGGCTTGGATATTTCAATTGCTTTTGGCTTCAGAATTACCACTCCAGTTCCTTTCTGAATCAGAGAGACGGAATCAGAGAGATACTGTGCTAACAAATGCGTCTACCATGATAATAGTAAATGACAACCATACATGCACATGGATACAAGCAAACATGTATGCCTACAATTTACTTAGCATTTAATACTCATATTTTGGTATGTGATAGCCACTGAATAACTCATGCTTCCTTGTTATTCTTTCCACTATACTGTAAGGAATCTGACCTGAGATAACAGATTGTTAACTCCAGCCTCAACTTTCTATTTGGGCTCTGAACAAGACATATGTTGCACATAGAGTCTTGATAAATTGTAAGCCCAGACAGTTCTTTTCATATATATATAGAGAGAAGACAGAACAAAAGAACTCATGCATCATGAAGTACAGGTTAAAAATTACTTTTGTCATTGATTTCCACCGAACTTTAATGGGTCCCTGCCATTTACTTGAAAAAAAAAAAAAACCTGTGATAAGCTAGAAAAATAGTTGGCAGGAAGCTATTCATGTTAACTGACTGCTAAGTATTACTGTGGGAGACAGTGATTTCATGTGACTAAATTTAGAAGAATAGAGAAGTTACAAGAGATTTTTGTCCCCTGGTATATTCTTTTTAAAGATTGCATTTTATTGAATATATACTAACTTGGTGGTGTAAAATCCTCTTTCAGCAAGTTCTGTTTGCTTGTTACATGTTTTTAATTTTGCTTGTGAATATATGTGTCTGTGAGTGTGTATACATGTGAGCAAGTGTGGTACATCTGTATGTGTAGAAGTATGAATGTCTGTGTGACAATGGAGACAGGAGGGTGGCACCAGTTTTTCTACTCTGTCCCTTTGTGCCTCTTCCTTTGAGGCAGGACCTCTCCTTGGCCTTCCAGCTTAAACTCTACAGCCAGGCTGTAAATCCAAGAAGCCACGAGAGGCAGAGTGCTGCGCAGTGAAGTCTCGTCTACTACAGTGGCTCAGCGTATTAAAACAGAAATTCTTTCTTTTCAACTTTCCCTAAAAGAACAGCATATCCTCATGACATTAGTACGGCGACGGGTACCTGACGTTTTCTAAAGCATTCTTCCTGTTTACCGAAGGCATGTTTTCTCTTCCCTTGCTTCTTCAGATTTTGGCACCCAGAGTTTTGCTCCCCTCAAGTGTGCTTCCTGTATCCAAATGCAGTAGCACGGAGTGAGTGTGGGTTCATCCCATTTTAAAAGGAAGTTACAGGAATAGAAAGCCACTAAGAGGAGACAGAAAATACATGCTTAAAGGAATGTTATGCAATTTTCCTTAAAAGATTAATCCACGTTTTGAGGTATGAAAATGCAACAGCCCTTTAAATAACTACACACTTTAACTTAATATCCTGAAAAATCTTCAAAGACTATGAGAAGCAAACTTTGTAGATACAAATTTTTTTTGTGAGCAACTTTCCAGTTTTCCAATAATTTTTCTGCTCTCTTTTTCTTTTGCCTTGTCTTCCAGGCTGCTGTTGAACTTACTGTATTTACTGTGTGCGACTGATGCAAGGTTCTTTCAATTAAACTCCTTAATAAGAAACAGCAATTTCTTGGGCATTTTCTTGCTTTTCATGTAACCATGTCATTCCTCTCTTCCTACTCTATTCACATGAAATTCATTACATTGTCACCATAAATCTTGTTTTAGTGAGAGGACATTATTTAGAAAGTTGTACAGCCCACAAGTGCATGGAAATAATTGGAATCTCATTTCCAAAGAATTGTCCCTATAGTGTCTACCATTAATCCTAATGATAAGACACACGTATCGAAATAAATATAAGAGAAAAAAGAGGTACTGAACGAATATATTTTTTTTTCAAAAAGCATTTCTTTTACCTCCCATACTTCCCTTAATCCAGCTTCTTCTACTACAGATTAATCTGCATTTTCCTTTTGTAAATTTTCTCTAATCTTGCTTTGAAATAGAATGCATCTTGCCAGTATAAACTTCTTGCTTTACAATTTATATCTACTAAAGATTTGTGGTGACATCAGTTTTATCAGTTTCTCAGGAGTGGGTAATGTATGGTTGGAAGCTGGAGATGAGCAAAGGCCACAAGTGATGCCAAAATGAAAGCAAGAAGACAGCGACACACGTGAAACTTAGAAACCTGGAGTTCATAGGATTTTTCCACCGTGGAGATTGATTTCCGTTTTCCACTTACGACTTTTTAAAAAATTGAAATTGGATTCCTCTCTCATACACTACACAGACCACAATTTTCCTTCACTTCATTCCTTCCAGCTCCCCCTCCTACCTCCCTTTCCCCGGGATCTATTCCCTCTCTGTTTCCCTTCAGAAAATTACAGGCCTCCAAGAGACAACCACCAAATATGACAAAAGAAAACAGGAGGACCTGGTGAAGACACTTGCAGGCCCTGTGCTTGTCTCTTCAGTCTCTGTGAGCCCCATGCTCCCTGCGTAGTTGATTGTAGTGGGTTATGTCCTCCTGGTGTCCTTCATCTTCTCTGACTTCTACAGTCTTTATTTTTTTCTTCCACAGGGTACCCTAAGTTCCAAGGGAAGGGACTCAGTGTAAATCTTAAATTTAGACTCTCTTTCTACATAATATCCATCTGTGTGACTCTGTATCCGCTCTTATCTGCTAATGGAGGAAGCATGCCTGATAATGACAAGGCGCTGATTTATCGATATAGCAGAATATTACTAGGAATCATTACATTGATTTTTTTTTGACCAGTCATATTTGGTTCTAACTTAGGACTCTGGGCTATCCAGTCTCCAGTTCCTTGCCATCCAAAATGGCGTAGGCCTCCTCTCATGGGCTGGGCATCAATCAGACAATTGGTTAGCCACTCCCACAAGTTCTGTGCCAAGGTGATGCATTTTTACAGTAACTGTTTACTTAGTCACCTTGTCCTGGATTCTTTTTCTCTATGATTTTGAAGTTCATTTGTATCTGCTGTTTTTATAACCTTGGACTGTGATGTAACTCTGTGGCCTCTCTAACCTTCAGTCTAGCCATACAGTATACTTTTAGGAAATAATATGTATTAGACAAAAGAAAAAAAGGGACATTTTAGAATAAACTTCCAAAGAGGAGCATAAAGAAAAAAGAACCCAGTACAGTGAGAGGAAAAGTGAGATTCCCTTTGCAGAAGGGAAGTAGGAGGGTGTTTGGGGAGATTTTTGGTAAAAAAAAAAAAATCTTCAAATTTTCCATTAAGGGAACAGTGGAGAAGCATAACAAAGTGGTTCAGAGAGTGTTAGTTCTGGAAATGAATTAAACTCTCCTAAAATTCTTCAAGGGACACAAAAAGACAGAAAAGTCTGTTTTAATTACTTGTGCTTTCACATATGTGTACTTACGAAAGCAAGTGCGCTGAGGTGCTCAAGCATATGGGTGCTAGAGGTTTGCAGGCTTTCTCTAAATTCACCTGCTGCCAAAGCTGCCTTCATCCTCAATGGCACCTGGGGGAATGCTTTCACACCTTTGAATACATGTTTGTGAAAGGTTTTAATATCTGTAGCCCAGGAGTCTTGTTTTAACTCTTGCCCCTCCCACTAGGGGTGAATGATTTGTCCATTTGTCCTATGGATTTCACTTTTTAAATCTCCTTTGCTATGTGCAGGTGGCATCCCATAACCTTGGACTCAGATTTAGGTCACTGGCCTTCTGATAGTTAGTGTTTATGTTTTCCTTTCTCCTGTGGCTACAATCAACCCTTTAAATTGAAGTTAATATCTTTTTCTATGGTATCTATCTATCTATCATCTATCTATCTATCTATCTATCTATCTATCTATCTGTCATCATCATGTATCTAATCTGATGGTGGTAATCTACTTCTCCAAAAGTACTTGAGTGGCTTGTTGATATTTGGAAAGAGTGAAAAACCTTCTCCTGTTACTTTTTCTCATTCTGAACCCTTGCAGTTGCCTGCTTCATGCCCACTGCTGACTCTCTGGCACAACAAACTCATTGCCCCTACTTGGTGTGGCTTCTCCAGTCTGTGGAATGCGCGCTCCCTGTGAGTGACAAGTACCATGCCTCCTTTGCCACAGTTGGCTCTCACTCCACCTGCAGCTCTGGTTGCCATCGACTTCTTTCTGGAGACCATCAATTATCTTTTCTCTCAGGCTTGAGAAGGCCACTGCCTCTATTTATCGTGTTCCGGGATTTATTAAATTGTAGTGTGATCATAATGCTTATTTGTCTTCTTTACCACACAGAAAACTGTGTAAGGAAGCAAACAATAAACTTCAAATATCCATAAAAAGACACTACTCTCTAACCTGCCAAGAAAACAACAACAAACAGAAGGTGGCAAAAAAATACATTGTGACTACATGCCATAAATTTGCAATAAATATTTTTCAAAATTAAAATTTACAAATCCTGATCTTATACAGAATGGTCGATAAGGTTAGCTAATGTTAGATAAGATATTAAGTACCATCCATTTATCCCTTACTAGCTACCATGAGATGGATTGACACTGGAACTACCTCAACCTTTTTCACTGTTAATCTCAGAATAATCTCCCTTTTACTGGGAGAAAGCAATGATGCTATGTGCAGACATTTCTTTTTCTTATAGGTCTTCTATAAGACCTGTATACTGTGGCTTCTTATTTTGCTGTCTTTAGTGCAATTCTGTATGTGTTTCTCTGTCTATATGTTTCTTGTGCTTCTTTTGCCTCTTTTATCTGCTTATTTTCTCCTATTCCGATTTTGTTTGTTTGGTATTTTTTTGTCTTTTTTTAGACCTATTTTTTTTAAAATGAGAAATAGAAAGAGTCTGGATTGGGTAGTTAGGATGAGAGATGGAAATGTCCTGGAAGGAGTTGAGGAAGGGGAAATCATAAGAATATATTGTTCAAATATTAGTTCTCCACAAGAAACATTTTAAAAGTGTGAGGAACATTTATATTCTTCTATATTCAGTACACATTCAGATACAAAATATTTATATTATATTATTCAGTGAAGTTGTATTTGTCTGGTCTGGATTTCTGTTCTTTTGAGACTTTTATGTTTTGTCGATGGAAGGAGGGGATAGATTCAGGATGAGTGGATAAATTCAGAGTCACTTTCCTAAGTAGAGACCTGAAAATATGTGGAATGTCTTCAGAAATCAGCTAGGAATTATCGACGAATGAATGGTTAGTTATACTAGGACACGGCTCACTGCTGTCAAGAAAATAGATTGTTTTGTCAATTTAGAAATAAGTAGTCTCTTAAATTCTGGTTGTATGCTAATTGTTTTATCTATAGGTTCTCATTTTTATTGAAAACTGTAATTATTCTGATTAAAGAACACATGAAAGATGAGTCTGAATCATAACTAGTTTTAATTAGGAATAATTCATATGATTAATCTTTGATTCAGATTTCCCTGCTTCACATTAAATTTTGGAATGGAGATGTCTGACTTCTTGCATTTTTCTAAATAATAAAGATGGATAACATTCACCATCCTTTTCTTCAAATAATGAAGTGTCATAGTGAAGAATTCATAGCTTAGAAACACCAGTGACCCAGGCATCAGTTTCTTTCCTTACATTATTATCTTATATATGCTGATGCTGACAGGCAATTGGGACTCTTTTTATGTTTGATATAAAGTAAAATTGATTAGTTTCTTTATCTCATTGTTCTAATAATAGCTTCTAGTTATTGATTGTGTCAGGAATGTCACTGAATGTAAAAAAATAAGGAAAAAAAAAAAGAAAAAGAAAAGGAAACACTGGTAAACTGAATGCATACAAATGTCCATCTAAGATCTAGTGACAAACAGTAACAACACTAAAAGCAAAGCAATAGCAAAATGAGCTATTTGAACATTAACAATTTGTTAAGTATATTGTTCAACACTTTTCCACTCTGTAAAATAAGTTGGTAGATGGCTGTATTTTATAAAATGGTTAGTTAAAACTCAAGATGGCAGTGCCTAACATCCACCTTGTTTAAGCAGCAGGTCAGCAGTGAACATTCAGCAACCCAAAAACTGATCTGAGACACATATAACAATAGCACCAGTAACCCACAGGTGAGAGAGCTCCAAATAGTGTATGGGTCCGAAGGCTAGAGCCACACATCTGGCAGGCAAGCAGCCACCAGGATCTTGGGTGTACACCATATAATAGCCAAAATACTAAATGTACACCCATAAAAACAAAAGAAAGATAGCTTTCTCTCTCTCACACACACACACTCTACCACTACCAACATCAAAATAATAGGAACCATTAACCACTGGTCATTAATATCACTCAACATCAATGGCCTCAACTCCCCAATGAAGACATATAGGCTAACAGAATAAATGCAAAAGCAGGACCCATCAATCTGCTGCGTACAAGAAACACACCTCAGCAATAAAGATAGATATTACCTTAGAATAAAAGGATGGAAAAAGGTTTTCCAAGCAAATGGATGAAACAAACAAGCTGGAATATCCATTTAATATCTAATAAAATAGACTTTCAACCAAAACTAATCAAAAGAGATGGGGAAGGACATTTCATACTCATCAAAGGAAAAATACACCAAGATGATGTCTCAATTCTGAACATCTTTGCATCAAATACAGGAGCACCCGCATTTATAAAAGAAACATTATTAAAGTTTAAATCACACATTGAACTCCACACTTTAATAGTGAGAGACTTCAACAACCCACTCTTACCAACAGATAGATTATGACATTGGAAACTAAAGGGAGAAACAATGAAACTATAGACATCATGAGCCAAATGGGCCTAACTGATATCTGCAGAACTTTTCACCCAAACACAAAAGAATTAACTTTTTCTCTGTACCTCACAGAACCATCTCCAAAAATTGGCCATATAATTGGCCACAAAGCAAACCTCAACAGATAAAAAAAGATAGAAGTAACTCCTTGCATCCCATCAGACCACCATGGATTAAAGCTGGGTCTCAATAACAACAAATACAACAGAACACCTACAAACTTTTGGAAATTGAACAATCCCCTACTCAATGATATCTAGGTAAGGAATGATATAAAAAAACTTTCTAGAATTCAGTGAATCTGAAGGCACAACATACCAAAACTTATGGGTCACAATGAAAATGGTGCTAGGAGGAAAATTCATAGCACTAAGTGCCTTTATTAAGAAATTGGAGAGATCCCATATTACCAAGTTAACAATGTACCTGAAAGCTCTAGAACAAAAAGAAACAGACTCACCTAAGAGGAATAGATAGCTGGAAATCATCAAACTCAGGGATGAAATCAATAAAATAGAAACAAAGAAAACAAGGAGATGTTTTTTGTTTTTTTTTTTTTTTGAGAAAGTCAACAAGATAGACAAACTCTTAGCCAAACTAAGTAAAACACAAAGTGAGAGCAATCAAATCAATAAAATCAGCAATGAAAAGGGAGAAATAACAACAGACAGTGAGGAAATCGAAGAAATCATTAGGTCCTACTTCACAATTATATATGTCACAAAATTTGAAAACCTAAATGAAGTGTAGCTATCCTTGATAGATACCAGCTACCAAAATTGAACAAAGATCAGATAAACAAATTAAATAGTCCTAATATCTCCTAAGGAAATTGAAGAGGTCATTAAAAGTCTCCCAAGCAGAAAGAGCACAGGGCCTGATGGATTCAGTGCAGAATTCCACAAGATCTTCAAAGATGAGCTAATACCAATTATCTTTAAACTCTTCCACAAAATATAAACAGAAGGAACATTAACAAACTCATTCTATGTGGCCACTGTCACCTTGATACCTAAAATACAGAAAGACCCTACAAAGAAAGAGAATTTCAGACTAATTTCTCTTATGAACATTGATGCAAAATACACAATAAAGTACTCGCAAACTGAATCCAAGAACACATCAAAAATATTATTCACCATGACCAAGTAGGCTTCATACCAAGTATGCAGGGGTTTTTCAATATATAGAAATCATTCAATGTAATTCATCATATAAGTAAACTGAAGAAAAAAAACCCACATGATCATCTCCTTAGATGCTGAGAAAGCATTAGAAAAAAATCCAATACCCATTCATGTTTAAAGTCTTGGAGAGAGTGGGAATACAAGGCACATACCTCAACATAATGAAGGCAATACACAGCCAACATCAAACTAAATGGCAGGAAACTTAAATCTATTCCACTGAATTCAGGGACAAAACAAGGCTGTCCACTCTCTTCATATCTCTTCAACATGGGACTTGAAGTTCTAGCTAGAGCAATAAGACAACTAAAGGAGAACAAGGGGATAAAAAAAGGAAAGGAAGAAGTCAAACTATCACTATTTGTGGATGACATGATAGTATACATAAGTGACCCTAAAATTTCCACCAAGGAACTTCTGCATCTGAAATACACTTTCAGTAAAGTGGCTGGATGCAAAGTCAACTCAAAAAAATCAGTAGCACTGATCTATACAAATAAAAAATGGCTGAGAAAGAAATTAAGAGAACTATACCCTTCATGATAGCCACAAAAGGTATAAAGTATCTTGGTGTAACTGTAACCAAACATATGAAAGACTTATATGAAAAAACTTAAAGTCTCTAAAGACAGAAATAGAAGAAGATATCAGAAGATGGAAAGACCTCCCATGTTCCTGGATTGGGAGAATCAACATAGTAAAAATGTCCATCTTACCAAAGACAATCTATAGATTCAATGCAATTCCCATAAAACTTCCAAGACAATTCTTCACAGATATTGAAAGATCAATTCTCAACTTCATATGGAAAAACAAAAAACCCAGAATACCTACAACAGTCCTGTACAATATAAGAACTTCTGGAGGAATCTCCATCCAGGATCTCAAGCTATACTGTAGACCAATAGTAATAAAAACAACATGGTACTGGCATGGAAATAAGATGCTTGTCTAGTGGAATCAAATAGAAGACCCAGAAATAAAACCACAATCTATGGGCATTTGATTTTTGACAAAGAAGCCAAATCCATACAATAGAGAAAATATAGTATCTTCAACAAATAGTGCTTGTCTAACTGAATGGCTACACATAGAAAAATGCAAACAGACCCATACTTTTCATGGTGCACAAAACTAAAGTACAAGTGGATTAAAGACCTCAACCTAAAACCGGACATCCTAAATATGTTAGAAGAAAAGGAGGGGAGGAGCCTTGAACTCATTGGCACAGGAGACAACTTTCTGAGCAGAACAACAGCCCAGGCACTAAGGTCAACAATTAGTAAATGGGACCTCATGAATCTAAAAAGCTTCTGTAAGGCAAAGGAAATAGTCAAGAAAACAAATTGACATCCTACAGACTGGGAAAAGATCTTCATCAACCCTACTTCTGACAAAGGGTTAATTTCCAAAATATATAAAGAACTAAAGAAATTAAACACCACAAAATCAAATAGCCCAATCAAGAATTTGGACTCAGAATTAAACAGAAAATTCTCAATAGAGGAATATTGAATGGTGGAGAAACACTGCTCAGCATCCTTAGTCATCAGAGAAATGCAAATCAAAATGACTCTGAGATTCCATCTTACACCCATCAGAATGGCTAATATAAAAAACTCAAATGACAGTATATCCTGGAGAGGAAATGGAGAAAGGGGAACACTCCTTCATTGCTGGTGGGAGTGCAAGCTCGTGCAGTCACTTTGGAAATCAATCTGGTACTTTCTCAGAAAACTGGGAATAGAGCTACCTCAAGACCCACTATTCCACTCCTTGGAATATACCCAAAAGATGCTTCACCACACATCAAGGACATATGCTCAGCCATGTTCATAGCAGCCTTATTCGTAATAGCCAGAATATGGAAAGAACCTAGATGCTCCTCAGTCAAAGAATGGATAAAGAAACTGTGGTACATTTACACTATGGAATACTACTCAGCTATTAAAAACAAGGAAATCTTGAAATTTACAGACAGATGGAGGGAACTAGAGACAATCATCCTGAGTGAGGTAATTCAGACCCAGATAGACACACATGGCATATTCTCACTCATAAGCAGATGTTATCCACTTAATTCAGGTTAATCACATTACAATACAGAGACGGATGAGCCAACCAAGGTCCATGTGGGACGTGGACATGGACCTCCTACTCAGAACCCCTGCTCAGACCTCCTGACCAGATGTAGTAGACAGGCAGCACAGTTTCCATGTAGGTCACACAATAGGTGGAGTAGGGACGACTTCTGACATGGATTCAGGCTTCCTAATGCTATTCACTTCTCCCCTGGCTGGGTGGCCTTGCCAGGCCACAGAGGAAGAGGTTACATAGAGGTAACACAGAAGACTCTGGATAAACAGAGGTCAAATGTTATGGGAGGAAGGCTCCCCTTGCTAAGGACTAGGGGAGGGAGGGAAAGGGGCTGAGGGAGGGGATGGGGTAGGGAGGGGATGAAGGTAGGCGTGGGATAGGGAGGTGATGACGGATGGGGCTTCAATCAGGATGTAAAGAATTCAAACTGCAGAAAAAGCAGGTAACTAATATTGCTAATCCCACTACATGGGAATAGCTCTGAGACTGGCTGAGACATGAAGGTTTATGCACAGACAAGGCTTCATGTTGGTCATAGATTCTTTGTGACTTATAATTAAAGGCCATTCTTAGTATGGCGTGAAGGAAGATTTGCAAATGTCCTACTTCTGCTCATACAATGAGCAGAGAACCAGCCTTAATTGCTCTGTACATCCTGCCCATTTTGTACTATCTCAATGCTAGAATTGTATAATGCTTGTGAGAAATTATGTTTTCAGAATAAAAGAAGTGGACATCGACCCTAGATCAGACCTGACAGGTCTGATTCATTCCTCTCAGCAAGCTGGATGCTGATACCCTGCACCCTCCATGATCCAGCCCAGGTGCCTCAGTTGTGGGTACCCATCAAACAGGACAGCTTCCAGGACTGCATTGTAGAAAGCTTTTGATCCCAACTGGTTCTGCAGTTCAGACTGTCCCACACAGGACTCCTTTAAAACCTGAACTTTCACAACTTTTGAAAGATAGACCACAAATGCTATCCCTGGCTTACTTAATTATTTTCACCGTTTAGGGGGGGGGAGGACTTCAAAGGAATTATTCATCCAATATCAACCTGAAGAAACCTTAAAAGAACGATGCCCTATTTCCTCTAAGGGGGTATTGGATAGGTTCTGTTTACTCTCTGGGTCTACAGATGCTTATTTTTATTGGAAGTTGTTTATAAGTATTATTGGTCTTTACAGAGAAGAAACTAGTTTTGACTCAGAGATGTATCTCTTTTCCTTTATCTTTCTTTTGTAGGTAAGGAGATAGGAGCTGAAAAGAAGGAAAGGGGGATATAGAAATATAGAGGGAGGATAGAACAAAAGGTAGATTATTGAATCTACTCCTTATCTCAAGGCCCTAATTCTTACTCACAAATAAGGTTATTTTTTAATTCAATGGTATTGAATTATGTATATCAATGCAAATCATGCTCATGTCAAAAGCTAGTTTAATTTTTATCACAAGAATATATATTCTAGGTCTAGTAGATATGACATATGAGGTAAAACAGTTAAATAAGATCTTCAAAAACCTCAGAGACCTACAGAATATGGCATTTAAAGATGTTTTTATTATTTTAAAGATTCTTTGACAATAAGACAAGTTAGCTTCTGGCAACACCCAGCCTAACTCAAAGAAGATGATGAGCATCAAAGAACCGCCTTATGGAATTGGCTTTAAATGTGGCAAACCAGCCACTGGGCAAAACATCCTCATTTCTTCCACAGAAAGAATTCTTCCTAAAAATGGGCAACTTTAGATGCTGGCAGAGTTGATGGCCAAACTCTGCCAAGACAGGGTAAGCAAGTCTTCAATAGTTTCTGCCTTGCAAATAAGTCTGTCAGAGATATTGGGCCAGAAAGCTGATGATGCTCCAATGTTAGAGTTTTGAGTGACTATTCAGCTAGCAAACTGTCTCTATCATCTTCTCATTTGGAAAGCTACTAACCTGCACTCCCTATACACTCAGGTAATCAATTTTATTCCTTCTCAAGTCTCTGATGGAGATGAAGACCAGATAGTTTAGTTTTACAATGAAGCTTAGTTGTTTAGGGGTTAAGATTTTTTAATCTAGATAAATGTTTTAAGCTGAAAATGACAAGATGTGATGGAGATTGATATGCACTCAGAATTTTAGATGCACCAAGATTGGAAAGATGTTTTCTTCAAGGCTGCCAAATACAAATAGCCAAAACACTAAGATTGTAACATTTATATAATTCCTGATTGTGTCATGGTTCTTCTTGCTGTAGGTAGTTTGTTGTATATATTTGTAATAATATAAATATATTAGTAAAAAATTAAAAATATTTTTTTAAAAATTTAAAAGCACCAGTTCATTTACTCTATAAAGTCTACATTAAGAAAGCATAAATCTCACGTAGGACTTCCATCCTATAAAACTGGCAAAATACCTCTGTCTATTTAAATAACAATAACTTTGCTAAAAAGCTTTATTTGGTGATATTCCTTTGATCTTCATCTCCTGTACAAGACTTGACAGAGCCAGAGATCACACCCCTTTCTTTAATTAGGAAGACTTGGTATAGTACACTGCCAGAGTCATCTCAAGGCTCTTATGTTAGCGCACTGTGCCTGAATCTTTGTTTGGATCTGCAGGGTGTGGGTAGCCTTATTCCATGGCTCATTGTTGTGAAGGGCCAAGGACCCAGTGGCAGAGAAATAGTTCTCAAGGTGGGTGGAGCATCCTGAAATATATCGCTGTTTTTTGTCTTACCATGACCATCACTACCACCATTTAGAAGTGCGTACACGTATAGTTTCTGAAAATAGTTATAAATTTAGTATATAAACAAAAGCTATTAATGTATGCACTAACATTTCCAAAGTAGCACGATTGCAGAGGCAGGCTCAGAAGAGTTTACTAAAGCACATATTCATATATGTATCTACATTTATATACGCATACATATAAAATATATATCTTGGCTCCATATACCTATGCCTTCATCACCAGGAAATTTAAAGTACAAAGTAACCTTTAGTGTTTTCTCCCTCTAAAAAGCAAAATTGCAAGTAGAAGTTCACAATTTTTGAGTCCTAACTGTTAAGTCTAATTCTGATTTGTAAGTCCACAACAGATGATCTCTTCCAAACAGTTTATTGGTATTTCAGTAAAGAAAATTAATGCTTAAAAAATCTTTAGAGTCGTATTGGTCAAGTTAGTGTCAGTCCAGAATGAATCTCTGCTAAATTTTGTTGACTGGCTGAAATTATACGGAAAAAAAAAAAAAGACTGATTGAGTAAAATCATGATATCTTAATGAAAGATTAACACACCTACAACATGCTTAGAATTTTAATAGTTCAACATATCTATTAAATAGTTACTAATGGTATGAAGGTTGTCCTCCTTCAAGCTGATCATTTTCAATTATACTGTTTTCCAATGTTAATTTTTATTTGTGGATTTTACCATGTAAATAAATGAAAGACTGGCTTTAAATACGTGATAATACATTGAAAAATTATACATAAGATACTATTTTAATGCATGATATTCATACACAAATATACACAAAATCATCTTTCTTATATATATATATGATTATCAAAAAATACAACTGTACTATGACTTTTAATGTGTCTCATTAGAATGTAGCTCATGCTATGAATTTGATTGGTTGACATTAAGCCCTGTATTTCATGAGGTGAGCACATGTGGGCTCATGACATGAATGAACTGTATCCTTTGTAACAAATGTTTGTTTAGGAAGAATTCATCAACCAAAATATAAAAACAAAATAAAACATCAGAAATTGATATGTTCCTTCAGATATAAAATTGATGTTAAAAATTTGCTTTGTTAATTAAAATTTATTGGTACTGAGAGTCACTGGTGTATGGATAGAGGACAGACATTTTCAGGCACGAACACATGCATACATATGTTTGTCTAGTCCTCAAATTGATATAACTTAGAACTTGACAGAGATTATGGCTTCCTGACAGATTGATTCACAGAGATCAGAAAAAAAAAATAACTGTATCCAATGTTCACATAAAAGTAGTAGAATTTATTAAACTATTTTAAATAAGATTAAGTACTATCATTTTATACTGCATGTTAGAAACTTTTGATTCAATAAAATTTCAGTAAATACTTGTTGCAAAAACAATATTAAATTGCTAAATTTAGCTTAAATATTCCTATTTTATGATGTGTTGTTCACTTCCCAAAAGTAAAAATAAAGGGAAATACCCATTTTAGTACGTAAATTTATATTTATATGTGGAAAGCTGCCAGTAGCATTTCTACAAAAATATTTTTAGAGTATGAAAAAACTGACAAAATATATGCATACAAAAGTTATTTCTGGGCACCATGTTTGATAATACATAGCCATATGGAGCTGCTATAGATAGCTCAATTGTAAATTGGTCATTTCAAAAGTCATTTTGCAAAAGGGTAAAAATGAGGATAAAACTGCTTAGAGCTGGGAACTTGTTTCGCCAAAAATATTTAAAGTATTTCATTTTGGAACTATGCATGATTACAAACCAGATAAATTTCTATCAGTTATATCTTAGATATTTTTGGTTTTCTCTATATATAAGGGAAAATTTTGGTAAGATACTTGGGTTAGATCCTGGCCCACTTTCCTTATTGAGATCTCTATTTGCCTCAGAGATGTTCTGTCCTTGGGTCATTCTGTAGGAATCAATCATTGGTCTGATTTCAGTCACTTTTACTGATGGATTAAAAAGTCTGATTCATTACAGTTTAGTAGTGATGGCCAATAGAGTCTGTGGCATTTGCCAACTGTGGTCTGATATAGTGATTGAGGCCCCAGTGTTCTTAGAAATAAGTTCTCTTTTGTTTTTAAATATTTAATTGAAAATAGATTCTTCTCTCACACAATACATCCTGACCACAGCTTTCCCTCCCTTCACTCTTCCCAGCCCCCTTCTACTTCCACTCTCCCCCAGATCCACTCCACCTCCATTTCCCTTAAAAAAAAAAAAGCACATATGTCCAAAAGACAACAACCAAATGCAACAAAACAGATACAAACAAGACAAGAAAAAAGGCCCCATATTGAGGCTGGAAAAGGTCACCAAACAGGAGGATAAGAGTCCCAGAGCAGCCAAAAGAGCAAGCGACAGTGAGCTCACCATGCTAGGAGTTTCATAAAAACACCAGCTAACAGTCACAACATACACAGAGGACCTGGTGAACCATTTCAGCATGAAGGTTGCATCTTGCTCTTATTTGGATAAGTTTTGATGGAGTATTATTGAATGCTGTGGGTAGAGATAGCAGCAGTAGGCACAGCAGGGCTTCTTTTGAATGTTCTATGTAGACTCCTCAGATCTCAAATATCGTGAACCTTGAACACAAAATAAAGATTATGGAAATAGGCATCATTTTAAATGAAATTGAATGTATCATAAATACTGTGCAGGCTACATAGATAGCATTTAAGGGACTCGGTGAATGTTTTTAATTGAATGTGTTGATTTATATAAAGTATGTAATAATAGTAGTAAGTTGATTTGTTGTAATTGTAAGATTTTTAATAAAATATAAAATATACTTTCTATGATGTTTGCACCAGATTAAGCCTCAATAAATTTAATTATTATTTATTCATTATGCTTACAATACCACCAATAATATTATGTATGGAAATAGTTTTACCATTTTCTACCAAAATATCAGTATTAAATATAGACATATAGGTGAGAAACTAGTTCAAATATTAGTATCATTTTAGCTTATACACACACACACACACACACACACACACACACACACACACACAGTTTTGTATATGTATACACTGTTTCTACCCATTACCTTTCTTATTCCCATGTTTGTGTGCCAAACCCTTCCTATCCAGAAAACCCACTGCTACTTTGATGTCTTTTATGTACTTATTTATTTACCAACTGACTTTAATTACGGTTGCTTGCCCATGGTTGCTCAGTGAAGACTGAGGCCCCATGAGTCCCTCCCCCATGCATGATGAAATAGTGATAGGTTCTATTCTGGGAAATACCTTACAGCAGCAGCAAGTTCATAAGTGCAACAGTCACATCATACACAGAGGTTACTGTTTTATAGCATTCTTCTACAACTATGGTTCTTACATTCTTTTTACAATAGCCTGTGCACCCTGAAGGGGGCAATTTAGATATTTTATTTAGAGCAAAACCTCTACTATCACTTATTCTTCACATCAAAGTGGACTAATTGTGAATCTCTGCATTAGCAGCTACATACTGCAAAAAAGAAGCTTCTCTGATGAAGGTGGAGGCCAGATTTAATCTGTGGATAGAAACATGAGTATTTAGAAAGCGGTGGCACTCAGAGGAAGGACAGCAGGTTACCAAGAAGAGACTTGATACCCTATGAGCATATACAGGGGGAGGTAATCCCCCTCAGGAACAGTCATAGGGGAGGGGAATAAGGGGAAAATGGGAGGGAGGGAAGAATGGGAGGACACAAGGGATGGGATAACCATTGAGATGTAACCAGAATAAATTAATAAAGGAGAAAAAAAATAGAAAGCAGTTTGTCATTGTGCCTATTTAACTGAGTAGTCACAGGTTATCCCTTACCTATATAACTTCTCAATTTGTAGGGTCCTTATTTTCCCAGACAGTAAAGAAAGTCTTCTGTTAGAGTTGATATATAACATACACAAGGCACACACAAAGGCAGTGCAAAGCAGAGGATGGTACACAAGAAAACAAAGTCCCCAACCATGGGTTCTTAAATAAATTTACTGTACTAGGTGTGAGTTCTCTCTTATGCAGTGGCTATCATGTCTAGTCAGAGATCCTCCTGCCTCTGCCTCCCAAGTGGGAGGATTAGAGGCATGTGTCACCATTGCACAGAAAAAAAATTATTTTTTAGGTTTTACATGAAAAGGTGATGTCATAATATCTAGCAGAGAGATTTGAGGAGGATAATTGTTGTAAATGGTTGTTGATGATTAATAAATAAATTCCTAAGCTCAAAATTCAGTGCATTGTCAACAAATTAGAAAAAAAGTATAAAAGTAGAAATGCAATATGTTGCTTTCATGAAAAATATGTTCCACGTCATCATTTAGAAAAATGTCATGACTATGAAATCAGAGAGCCATGTGCATGAGATACTACAAACCATCTGGAAACTTGTTGTATGGATAGAGGGGGTTCCTTTGCACTATATCATGGAAATCCTGAGCCATTTTTGAAATTCTACATCACTACTCACATGAACTCCTTCCCTGAATTCAAGTTGACCTACAAAATTTGCTAGTATCTAAATCACATAGATGTGAATCTTCATAGAAGCTCACAGTCATCTATTGATATATGTTGGCTATGTAATAGTATTCCTTTGATTATAGGGGAGGGAAAAGGTGGAGGGACAAAATGAGGAAGAGGAGGAAGAAAGGAATGAGTAGAAAAAACAATCTTGCTGTGGTAATGTGAGAAGCTGGGTTTTAATCAAGGGAACACCTACAAAGTCATACAAGACAATGAATACCTGTAACCCTGGAATGCGGTGGCTCTACTAGAGCGGAATAATGATAAGACACCCAAAGGCTTCTTCTGGCCTTTGGAGACACACAAATGGCTGAACACACACACACACACACACACACACACACACACACACACACACACACACACACCACACGCGCACGTGTGCGTGCACGCTGATTTTTTTAGAAAAGAGAACGATAACTGAAGTCTTCTCAGTGTTTCCTTGATTCTTTGTGAATTTCTCATCATATACTTCAGTTCCTCTCATCTCCCTGTCCTCCTATATCTGCCTTCTGCCCTTGTAACCTGCAAAAATATAACACACACAGAGAGAGAGAGAGAGAGAGAGAGAGAGAGAGAGAGAGAGAGAGAGAGAGAGAGAGGGAGGGAGGGAGGGAGAGAGAGACACACACTAAACAAAATATAACAAAGCATAGAAAATATCTCATGGTTTAAGGTGTAGTGTATCACAATGTGTCCCACAGTATATCTCTTTGTCCACACACTTTTACTTGCAATTGTTCATTGCAGTAAGTATTGGTCTGGTTCAAAGTCTCTGGCTTCCGTGACACCTTCAATATTGGATCCTCACTGGGACTCCAGTCCCAGCACTACTGAGCTGCTCAATCTAGGTTAGAGATGTACTCTTCCAAGTGCTGCAGCCAGAGAAGGGTTGGCCTAGTTATTCCATTCTCACACCCTTGGGGCTGGCACACTATGCCCTTGTCATAGGGGCCAGCTCCACTGAGTTGCCTAGGCAAGGTGTAGGGAATGCTATCATTCAGCAGTCAATGAGGAGCAAGGACATCTCCTGCTTTCATGACCCCAGGATCAGCTCTCATGGCTGGCTCAGGTGATAAGGGCAAAGGGTTGGAGGGTGTCGTCTTTGTTCCCAGGCCACCAACAGCAGATATGTGAGGGTTCAGCCCTTCCACATTCATGATTGCTTACCCATACTCCCAATACAAAAGCCAGCTCCACTGTTCTGCCTCAGCATGTACAGGGTCAACTATCCTGAGTACTGCTATTGGGGATAGATGGGACCAGCCCTCCAGAACACCACAGCCACTGCGGGGCAGGGCCAGTTCTGCTCAGCTCCTGGATATGCATATGGTCCCAGGTGGCTGCCCAGACCAGGGATGTCCCTGTGTTCTCTAGTGATAATATGAGCCATAGGTATCTACAGCTGCAGAGCTGAGACATGGCCCCCAGCTGAAGCAAAGGTTTGGATGTCGGATTTCACCATAGCCTCAGTTGGTAGAGCTGACTACTCTGAACAGGCTAGTCCCATACACCTGTTTTCATCTGTCTTCATAATGTTCAAACTTTCTGCTTCTCTTTTCTCTCTTGTCTGCCTACCACAAACTTGAACATTGTAATGGATCTTAGTGCAGCAGACCACTCAGCTGGCAGGCCTGTGAATGCCCCTCTCTGTGCTGCACAGCATGGTGGCAGGTAGGGCTCTGTGTTCCTACTGACTTCCCATGTCTTGGGGCAAGGACAGGTCTGTGGGAGTGTTTCCCTCTCTGTGCCTCTATGGCATGGCAGTTGGCAGGTCTCTGGCTGTCTTCTTCCTCCCACGCTGCTATGCATGGCTAACTGTAGATATTAATGTATAGTCTTCTAAAGTATTTTTAAGTTGTGATTGGTATAATTACATTATTTTCCCCTTTCCTTTCTATGCTCCAAAATGTCCGACCCAACTCCCTTTCAAATTCGTCCTCCTCTTTTTGATACCAAATGATCTCCTCTGAAAACTACAGTCCTGTAAAAACATAATCCAAGGATTTTATCATTACTAGAGTGTATTAATACAACCCATCATATTTATAATTATTTATCAAAATACATATTGTGTGTGTTTTCAGTGGAGCACAGATTTTGAGTAGCTCCAGTATTCCTCCCTCTTTTCCCTATGTTTCTTAGTTTTGGCACTGTGGACGAGTTTTTCCTATTGATAGAATATGAGAATGTTAGTGGATTAACAGTCTTTTCATTGTTTGATATTTTTATGTACCATGTTGTCACACAAAGCATGCAGTGTTTCTTTCTTGGTGGATTTGGAGAAGCAAGCTGCAACTTTCCCTACAGTTGCATGAAAACGAATTATGCCAAAAGTCTGAATGAGTTTGAAAGAGGGTTACTCCCTATTTGAGCACCTAGATGGGAAGTCACTCCTTGTTATCTCCTTCCTTGCACTCTCACTGAAAGCACACAAGAATGGCTTGTAATTTCCAATACACTGTGGACATGCTCTCTAACTGTGATGCACACAGGACTAACAGCAACACTACCTGTCTCTGCGTTTCTGATATGACATGTGTGTGACTGTGATATTTTTAACCAGGCCTGCTCTTGACACCCTCATGAGGTTATTAAAAACTCACATTATTCTACTTTTTATTTCACTGTTTTTTATTCTGATGCACTTGACCTGAGTTGCTTTTGTAAGTTATCTCACATCCAATTCTCTAGGAGCTTGCAATCTTCAGGGATTCCTGAAGGTCACTCTCCCCTCAGAATCTTTTGTATAGCTAGAACACAGGTGCTTGGGTGACATAGCAGACAACTGAATGTTTTCATTTATTAAAACTTTTCACCAGAATGATTTGTTTTATATATTTGTCAGGAATGCATAAGTATGCTCTGTGTGTGTGTGTGTGTGTGTGTGTGTGTGTGTGTGTATGTGTGTTTTGTTTTGTTTTGTTTTGTTTGGGGGGTGTTTTCTTAAATTTTTAAATAGAGTGGAGTGTAGCTAACTTTTTACTTTCTTGCAAACCAAATAAAACACATCCAAACCATTAAACTGTACATGCTAAACACTTTCAATTCTGTTATTTAAAACAGACACAATAAAACATTGTCAAATTATGCAAATGTTTATTTTTAATAGTAATGTCTTCTGAACCCTATCACTTCAGAGAACATACAGTATGCAATGTTGAAGTTGTTTGTTAATGGTTTGTTCAAATGTGGTTTTGACCTTGATCCACTTTCTGCTCTTCATTTCCATTCTGTGGAAATGAGTGAGATGACGTAGTTGTGTACTGACTGAACAGAATGAATGCAATGGCACCCAAGTAAAACAGTTCACCTTTTTTGTGGTGTAAAATTGGTCATGAGCTACTTTTCCTTATCCCACAGTGGTTACTGTTGTGAATGGTGAAATAAGCATGCAACCGGGAAAGAAAAAAAAAAAAAAAAAAAAGAAGGGGGGGTTGATTTAGTTATGACAGTAAATGTCTTTGCCTAACTCTCAGTCTTTTGATATTTCAAATAATTATAGACAATCAACTAAATCATCAGGATTAAAAGACTAAAGTGAATAACTAGCAAAACAAACAGGAGCCAAGTTATTTTTAGTCTAATGTTAACCAGGTAGCACTTACAGCTTAACCCAGCTTTAAAAAAAATGAATATTTAAATGGATCAAGTTGAGTAAAATAAAAATAAAATTCAGTTTTGCTTGATACCCAATGCAATGCTTTACAATGTTTACCTTAAAAAAAATATAAGCCTCTGGGCAAGAAGTGTCTGCTCCAAATGTAATTCTCTGTAGGTGTTGTTCAGTTGTAAATAAGGCAACAATTCCCAGTGGCAGAAAAGCCTTCCCTTCCCTTCCCTTCCCTATCTAGCCCACTAGCCTTCTAGATTCTAAGGATGATTTTGGAGGCTATGTGAGTTATTATTCACTTGTCTTCTCTGAGATCCAGCACATACTGGCCTGGGGAGGTTTACAAACTTTGGTTAATATTAATGAAACAATTTGGGACTATGAACAGGCAGGAAAACAAACCATGCCTCCATTGGCAGTGTTACCTTCTTGTTAAGGATCCATGGGAGGAGCTCTTTTTACATTTGAACACAGGGTCCTAAATCACATTTCCTGCCCCCCTCTGCTTATCTCAACTCTTTTGGGATTAAAGAGGGAAATTAAAAGCCATATTTTTCTCAACAGTGTTTATTCTTCATGTTCAGAAACAAAATGCTATCAACCATCTGTAAGTAAATGAGTGACTTGGGCATCAGAGGACTATCATAATGTTCTCTTATGAAAACTTATAAATAATTTAAAGCTTATGATCTGGAATAAAATTTAGATCCTTAAGGGCTTTTAGAGAGTCTCTCTGTGACATCCCATAGCAAAAAATAAATTGTTGAAGTATGAAGTATGTTCTTTGAACAGTTTTATTACAAGGTGTAGGGTAGTCCTGTGTGTGTGTATATATATATATATATACAGTTATTTATTAACAATTTAGGGAACCAGATAATTTTTCAGAGTCATAAATATACTACTAATAAGAAAGAATCCAAGCCTGTATTTAATAAGTAACTCTCAGTGCATTTTAACTTACAGCTTATCGTCCCCTGTGAAGGAAAGTCAGGGCAGGAACTCAAGCAGGAACAGGAAGTAGGAACAGACAATGGAAGTGTGCTGCTTATTGGCTTGATCTCTAACCTTTCCTTACCTGAACATCTCACAAGTAAACTTTTTACTTCCAAAAAGATGGCTCCCCCACAAACCCACCCTCAGTCCTATACTTCAATACAATCTAACCTGTGCCTTTTCTACAACTAATCTCTTAAGCAGATAAAACTTATCTCCTAAGCAGATAAAAAATTAGTTAGCTGAAAATGAATTGACATAGGGATCTGAATATTTTCAACTGTAACACATTGTATCTATTTAAATTCTGTCATCATGACTGTATATATACCCATAATATATATGTATACATATACATATATATTCAACCACCCAACTCTTCCCAGACCCTACCCACCAATTATGTGTACTTAAAAATTACATTAAAATTATTTTGGAAGTTTGTATACAAATTTTCTCCTCCAATAAATCCTCCAGAGCCTCCCCACCTCCATAGTCACCCTGTCCTTCTGTGCTTTAACACATCAAGACCAGTTTATGCTGTCCAGTTTGACTTCTGTGTTCAGTGAGTCATGTAAATGTTGTCTTCAGCAATAGAGTCTTACCAAAGAGTTACCAAAAGCCTTGGCCTGTGTTGTCTCCATAGGGCTCATTTTGCCAAAAACTAAATTAGATAGAACCCATTTCTGGTACTGTAAGCTTCCTTTGGTAATGAGAGATTCCAGTTAGGGTTCTGCCTCTTCCATTATTTGGTTTCTTCATTTAGATTGTATACATACATACATGCATGCATACATACATACATACATACATACATACATACATACATACAACATATATATATATATGGAAGACTCTACTGAATTAGGTTTCCATAAAACCCATTAAATGGCCTTTATTTTTAGTTTTATCCCCATATCCGAACAATGACCCCCTTCCAACCCCTTTTTCAAGTGACTCTCCCATTACAGGCCTTACCCAGTCCCATTCATCATAATTATCCACATTATTTCTATTTCTTAGGGAGATCCAACTTTCCCCCAAGTCCCTTACTGTACACCTAACCTTGCAGTTATATGGCTTGTAGTTTGTTTACCAAAGACTTAACAGCTATAGTGCACATATAGATGAGTACATTAAAGTACATACAGTATTTGGCTTTTGGAGTCTGGATTAAATCTCAGATGATGATTTTGCTATAGCTCCTTCAATTAACTTGAGGATTTTTAGGTGGTATGTTTACAAAATGAAATATTATCCTGGTATTAAAAGATAGTTTCATTTTTAAATGCCAACAAGCTACCAACTTTGCTCAGCACCATATGTTGAAGAAGCTGTGTCTCTTCTCCAGTGTATATAATTGAGTTATTTGTGAAAACTCAGGTAGCTTGTAGGAGAGTAGATGGATTTCTATGTGATTCTTTAATCCCATTCCATTGACCAATGAGTCCACTTTTATGTTATGAGCGTGCTGCTTTCATTATCATAGCTCTGGAGCATAGTTTTAAATCTGGGGTGGTGATATCTCCAGCAGTTTTTTGTTGTTGTTGTTGTTTAGGATTGTTTTGGTTATCCTGGCTATTTTTATTTCTCTTTGAAATGTAAGATTAGTTTTCCAGTTTCAGAGAAAATGGTCTGGGGATTTTGGTAGGTATTGCATTGATCTCATAGATTGCTTTTAGTAGGATGGCCATTTTCTCAGTATCAATCCTGTCAATCTGTCTGCTGGTATCTCCTTCGATTTTGTTCAGTGTCTCAAAGTTTCCATTGCATACATCTTTCAATTTCTTTGTTATATTTATTACCAGACATATATCTTAGAGTTGTATGGGTTAGTACTTGTTTCTCTCAGTGTGTCTGTCAGTTGCGAGTAGGAAGGCTGCTGCTTATTGAGAGTTAATTATGTACTCTGCTACTTTGCTGCATGTATTTATCAGCTGTGCTTCTCTGTTGCAGTACTCAGAGCCCTTGGTATATAGATTCATATCATGTTTAAATAAAGATATTTTAACTTCTTCCTTTCTTATTTGTATCAATTTTATCTCTTTCACCTAGCTGATAGCTCTCTATCTAAGAATTCGATGTCTATGTTGAACAGAAGTTGGGATGGTGCACCTCTTGTCTTGATCTAGATTTTAGTGGAAATGCTTTTTAAGACATTCATTTACATGAAGTTTCCTGTGGGCTTCCTGCATATACACTATATATTCCCTTTAATATGTTGAGTCACCTATATTACCCTTCTCGCCAGAACTTTAATTATTAATGAATATTGATTGCTACAAAGGCTCTATATTCATTTAATGGATAATTGTGTCTTTTAAAAATATTTTTATTAATTTATTCTTGTTACATCTCAATGGTTATCCCATCCCTTGTATCCTCCCATTCCTCCCTCCCTCTCATTTTCCCCTTATTCCCCTCCCCTATGACTGTGACTGAGGGGGACTTCCTCCCCCTGTATATGCTCATAGGGTATTGAGTCTCTTCTTGGTAACCTGCTGTCCTTCCTCTGAGTGCCACCAGGCCTCCCTCTCCAGGGGACATGGTCAAATATGAGGCACCAGAGTTTGCGTGAAAGTCAGACCCCATTCTCCACTTGAATAATTGTGTCTTTTTGTCTACTTATGTTTATTGAAAGACAGATATTGAATCACAACTGTATACCTGGGATGAATCAGACTTGATTATAGTGGATAATCTTTTTGACATGTTCTTGAATTTGGGTTGCAAATATTTTGCTAAAATCTTTTGTGGTTATGCACATTAAATATTTTAGCTTATAATTTTTATTGAGTCTTGTCTGGTTTTAGTATCACTGTAATACTGGCTTCATGAAAGGAATTTGTCCAAGTTCTTCCTTTCTCTTTTGAGGAATATTTTATAAGTCAGGAGATTGTTAATCTCTGCTTCTATCTCACTGGATGTCATGACTTTATTGAAATTATTCTTAATCTTGATTAAATATTGGCATGCCTTACATATCTAGGATTTCTGCCATTTCTTTATAATTCCAATTTGGTGGAATACAGATTTTTAAAGTACATTTTTATGACTCCCTAAATTTTCTGTGTCTGTTTAGTATATCTTCTTTCATCTTTAATTTAATTAATTTGGATACTCTCTCTCTCTCTGGGTTAATTTTGCTAAATGTTTTCAGTTTTGTTAATCTTATGAAAGTACAAACTCTTTGTTTCATCAATTCTTTGTATTGTTTACTTTGTTTCTATCTCCATTAACTTCAGCCCTGATATTATCTCTTTCTACTTCCTTTTTGTGGGTATTCTTTGTTCTTTCATTCTTTTTTTAGGTATTTAGACATATAATTTTTATTAACTTGAAATCTCTCAAGTTCTTTTATGTAGGCATATATAGCTATACAATTTACACCTATGACTGCTTCCATAAGTTTTGTTTTGATTTTTTATTTCCTTGAGCATTTTTTAAAATAAATGTCACGCTTTGAAAATAATCTCAAAACACCTATGTCTGCATGTATTATACTTCATTAAAGAAAATCTTTATAATACTTTCACTTGATATGAAATGGGCTTCAGCTTGGCACCAGAAATCCCAAACAGAAGCAATTAAATGTGCAATTCTAATAATGTTCTCGTTGAATTCACAGTTTTAGAGAACCCTGTCTTTTCCATCCCTTGCTCACCTTTCCTTCTATGTCGGCCAAGGAATGGTCTTCAGAGTCACCAGTCAACCAGAATTTATCCACTGAACATTTCTTTGAACTGTCGTGCATCCTTTTTGCTCTTAGTTCTTTTAAATAAATTTGATTTCTCCCAATGCAAATACCTAAAAATATCTCCATTGTGTTAGTGATTCTGAGTGACCTAAGAAACATCGCTGTATCTAATCCTCATATTGATCCTGCCTGGAAAAATTACTCATTCTCTCAGATCAAGTAAATGAGGTTTAGAGATCCTGGGTGAGTTTTCCAAGCTAATGAAGTCGTATGAATGTGATTTTCTATGTGATTTGTTTCCTAACACCTTTTTACTGACTTGTTTATCTCTCTCTTATTGTGCCTCCTGAATTTCCTGTTGGTATTTTCTTAGTATTGGTGTATATTTCTTGAGAAGTTCTCTTTGTCAAGGTTTTCTGTATAGATGGACTTAAAACATTATGTTTCTTTCTCCCTACTTTCCTTCTTTCTACATATTCTGACTCCATAGCATCAACACCATCTTGTCTTCTGTGCCCACGTGTCACCTACACTTATTAACTACAGTTAACTACATCTCCTTATATCTGGTAAGCTGTTAATTCTACTTGACAATTCTTTCTACTAAATCACATTTCTTATTTGCTGGCATGCATATAAAATATATCAAATCTAACTAGTTTGGCCCAGGCTATAGCAGAACACCATCGCAGACATTTTGGGTACTGTACTTAGTTTTAGGTAAGTCTTTCTAATACACATCTGTCTTCAGGACATTTTCTTGCTTATGAATGTCTATGAGCTTGATTCTTAAGTTTTAAGTCAGGCAATGAATTCCTTTTAAGATGGCAGACAATGCTTGCCCCACATATTATATTTGATAGTTTTAAATTAAACCATAGAAAATTTTCTAAAAACTAGAATTACATTCTTAGTTTTGTTTGTTATTGTAGGAGTCAAGACAAAGCTCACTTTAAAATATATTGCTGAACATTAAAAATCTTATTTAATGAAGCATATCAAGTATCCATATGTTTCCATGTTGTCACAATACATGATGTTTGTTTAAAAATTCTGGCTGTTCCATGTTTTAAAATGCATTATTGCATACATATATATGCATTCAGTATTGAATAGTACATATAAACATATGTTATCATGATTAAACAAGAGATTTAAGTGTATTTAAACACAATGTGGAAACAAAAGAAATTTTAAATTGAAGTCAATTCATTTTATCTAATTGGCTTATATATTTGGATTATTTATCTCTGTGTTTAATGAGCCTTGGTAATTTCTCTATAGAAATTGATGTTCTCTATAAAAATTCATACTTTTTCTGTGTATGTAAGTTTTTGTATATATAATGTATAATTAGAATAGAACAGACAGTGTGAAAATGAGGGGGAAAGAAAAAGAAAAATGAAGCAAAGGTCTTCTATTTTAAAATGTTGGGGTTTTTATATTTTCAGCATTTGTATTTTGAATTTAAATGACTAAATCTTTGGCATTGTCTATTTTCTTATATGTATAGCTATAGATGCACAATTATATATAGCGATTAAAATAAATTTTGATATTTTGTGTTAATGCAATATGAAAAAGTAAATTAATTTTTTTGTCTTGAGACCAGCTTTCATTATATAGCAGAGCAATTTTAAAAGGGTAAAATTGTCTTGTTTTAGCCTGCTACTTGCTAGTGTACAATGTGAGCCAACATGCTCAATAATAAATATTTGTGATATTATGATGGCATACCATCACAACAGAAAAATAGGATTCCATACTTCCAATTTGATGGCTTTAAAAAAAACTATTGTGTGTATTTCTTTACATGTGTTCATAGTTTTAAACCAGTGGGTTTTAGATATTAAACAAAATATTTGAAAACCCTAAACTCTCATGTCTTCTTCCTGACGTATTAAGCATATTCTTAAAGTACAAACAGTTAAAACACCTGACATTCGTTTTCTTTAATATTTAGAAAAGATCTTTACTTTATACAGTGCAACATTATAGGGGAGAGAAAAAACACTTTATCAGTAGTCCCTTTACTGGCCTCAGTTACTCAGTTTTCCCTTCAGGCATCTTATTATTCTGGACAATAATAATGAAAGACATGAAAGCTGATATAATTTTTGATTCTGAATAAGTTTTTGGTAAGAAGAGTATCATTGTAAAAGTAATATGAAGCTAAATCAGGTTTGCAATATAATTGCTGTAATGTAAATATAATATTTCAGATAAAATAATTTCAGTGAGTTACCATATTTCAACAATTTAATGATGTTCATAGTTTAAATTACAGCAATAATCTATTGAAAATCATTTGTATGTAGTCTTCCATGTTACCTGTTGAAAGGAAGCATATCATCAGGCCCCAGAGGATGATAATAATTTAATAACATTAAGTTAAACATTTTTATTTATATATGTGTGTGTGTGTGTGTGTGTGTGTGTGTGTGTGTGTGTGTGTGTGTATGTGTGTGTGTGTGTACCACATGTATGCAGGTACAGAAGCACAGAAGAAGGTATCAGATATAATGAACCTGGAGTTTCAAGGGCTGTAGGCGTCTACATATGGGTGCTAGGAACTGAACTGTGACCCCTTGAAAGACCAACAAATCTTTTAACCACTGCAATTGTAATTATTTACCCATCAAATGACAAGGGGTGGGTTTTCTTTGATGTATAGCCAGTAGAGTATAAAATATCCAGAGACATAGGTACAAAAATGCTGATAAATCTTCATATTATTTGGCTTGTCAGTACTTAAAAGGTGTAGAAAGGAGATACTGTAAGACCCAAAATTCAAGAGTCGCCTTGGCAACATGTCAAGTACTACCTTTCAAATCATTTAAAATTCCTGTCTATTTGTAAGAAAAGTCTTTTAAGGTAGTCTTATTGGGATGGGCTAGTAAATAATTATTTTCATTTCATTCAAAATGTTCAGTGAACACATCTATTTAAAAATTTGTAGTTGCTGTTATTGTTTTTTTGTTTTTGTTTATTGTTTTGTATTTTCTTTTAGTTTAAAGTAGGATTTATTGCAAAGAGAAAACACATTCAAATGAAAATGAAGGTAAAACCTACCCAAATTTATGGGACACATCAAAAGCAGTGCTAAGAGGAAAATTCATAGCATTAAGTACATTCATAAAGAAATTGGAAATATCTCATATAGGCAATTTAACAACACATCTGGAAGCCCTAGGGAAAAAAGAAGCTGAAACACCCAAGAGGAGTAGATGAATGGAAATAATCAAACTCGAGGGCTGAAATCAATAAATTAGAAACAAAGAGAATAATTCAAAGAATCAACAAAACCAGGAGCTGGTTTTTGAGAAAATCCACAAGATAGACAAACCATTAGCCAAACTAACCAAAAGGCAGAGAGACACTATCCAAATCAACAAAATCAGAAATGAAAAGGGAGACAGAACAACAGACACTGAAGAAATACAAAGAATCAAAAGATGCTATTTCAAAGGCTTAGATGCCACAAAAATTTTTAAATCTAAGGGAAATGGACAATTTTCTTAGTTGATTCCACTTTACAAAGTTGAATCGAGGTCAGATAAAGAAATTAAATACTCCTATTTCTGCTACAGAAATAGAGGCAGTCATTAAAAGTCTTCCAAGCAAAAGGAGCCCAGGAACAGATTATTTCAGGGTAAAATTCTACCAGCTCTTCAAAGAAGAGCTAATGCAAATACTCTTCAAACTACTCTAAAAGATAGAAATGGATGAAACATCACCAAAATCATTCTATGAGGCCACAGTCACTTTGATACCTAAACCTCACCAAGACCCAACAAAGAAAGAGAATTTCAGAATAATTTTTATTATGAACTTTGGTGCAAAAATAGTCAGTAAAATACTTGCAAACTGAATCCTAGAACACATCAAAGATATCATTCACCATGACCAGGCAGCCTTCATTCCAGACATGCAGGGATGGTTCAATATACAGAAATCCATCAATGTAACCCACCATATAAAGAAACTGAAATAAAAAAAAAAGCCACATGATCATCTCCTTAGATGCAGAAAAAGCATTTGACAAAATCCAACACCCATTCATATTTAAAGATTTGGAGAGATCAGGCATTCAAAGCACATGCCTAAACATAATAAAGGCTATATACAGCAAGCCAAAAGCTAACATCAAATTAAATGGAGAGAAACTAAAGGAAATTCCTCTAAAATCAGGGACAAAACAAGGCTGCCCACTTTCTCCATATCTGTTCAACATATTTATTAAAGTTCTAGCTAGAGCAATAGGACAACAAAAGGAGATCAAGAGGATCCAAATGAGAAAAGAGGAAGTCAAATTATCCCTATTTGCAGATGATATGATAATGTATGTAAATGATCCCCAAAATTCCACCAGAGACCTGCTACAGCTGATAAACATCTTCAGCAAAGTGGTTGGATACAAAATTAACTCAAAAAAGTCAGTAGCCTTCCTGTACACAAATGATAATCATGCTGAGAAAGAAATTAGGGGAACTATACCCTTCAGGATAGCCACAATAATATAAGTTATCTAGGAGTAAATCTATCCAGGCAAGTGAAAGACTTGTTTGAATAAAACTTCAATTCTCTGAAGAAGGATATTAAATATGACATCAGAAGATGGAAAGATCTCTGGAGACCAGTCTAAAATGTGCAGATCTAAATGTATTGTCCAGTGTAAAGGTCTTTCAAAGGTTAAAGGGCCAATCAGAGGCAATATGGAAAATCTCCAAAAAATACCTTTAAGGATTTTTTTATGTATAACTTTTTAAACTTTTAATTTTGTCATTTTACATCCTGATTGTAGCACCTACCCTCATCTCCTCCTGGTCCCACCCTCCATCCTTCCCTCATCCTCTCACACACTAGTCCACTAGCCCTCCTTCCCTATCATCTGACCCCAGCCTATCAATCCCATCTGGACTACCTGCATCCTCTTCCTCTGTGGCCTGAAAATGAGTGGGCACCAAAGTCTATGTCAGAGGTAGCCCCTACTCTCTATATTAGGGGACTCACTGTGCTGCCTATCTACTACATCTGAGCAGAGCATCTGAGCAGAGAAGGGGGGAGGTCCCCTATGGGTACCAATCTGCCCTTTATTTGTATATACTTTGTAATTTATTTGACTTTATACAATTGTATTATTTTTATATGGGGAAGATCAGTATCCATGACCTCTTCCTGGACTAGGCTGTGGCAACCGCAGTGAGTGTGGCAGAAGGCATGGTTCAGCTTCTAGTGTATGTAGCAGCATGTATTAACTTTCTTAGAACTTTGGGTCATAAAACACAGGCTAGTAAGTCATGGTGCTATCCAGAATATTAACCCTGGTATCTGTGGCAGAAGTATCTCAGCTAGGTTAGAATTTATGACGTTGTATTTTATTAAGCATATAGTATTATGATTAGACAGCCACATTCACATTGAGATCCTGAAGAAGGAGAGTTCATAATTTCTGACCAATCTGTGTTCCTTTTCAGATATTTCAGTCATTTCTTTTTCTCATCCCAGTACTCTACATCAGTTTCTATTCTTAAAATCAACAGCACTGATTAATAACTATGGAAATTCATCATAGCACACACTTATACCGTACTTTCTATGTACTAGACTTTGGTTATACAGTGCCAAAATGTTCAAAAGATAAAATATACTGCATTATTTTTTTTCTGCCATGAGTCTTAGGAAAGATCTAAAATGCCTTATACTCACCTAATAGATGCTGTTGTGGTTTACAGAATCTCTTTGTAAACATTGTAACAGGATAATGTTTTTCTTTGGTTCTTAATTGAAGCTAGTTTATTGAATTTTACTGAAGATTTCACTTCTGATATTTTTCATCTCAGGTACGTGAGTTCATTTAAATAATGATTATATTTTATAATCTGTACTTGAAAAAAAGCATAAACATTAATTTATTCAATGGGAGAAAATGAGAGGTATATCCTTCATCCACTTCATTCACAGAAGGAAATTCTTTTTGAGTTTGACAAATAAATAAAAAATGTTTCTGTAGCATAAACTACATCACTGGTTGTGCTCAACCTGTAGGTCATGACCCCCAAAGGACCAGCAGAAAACAGATATTTACATTATAATTCTTATCAGTAGCAAACTTAGTTATGAAGTAGTGATAACAATAATTTTATGGTTGGTGGTCACCACAACATGAGGAACCGTAATAAAGGCTTGCAGCATTAGGAATGGTGAAAACCACTGAACTACAGTGCTTAGGAATAATGAATTCTATTCTGTTATTGTTAAAAATCGGTCAAAAATGATGCAAATTCTATTCTGTTATTGTTAAAAATTGGTCAAAAATGATGCAATTAGGTTTCTTTTTTTAAGGATGATGCTGTCTGTGGATATACACTTATTCATATTCCCAACTGATAGAATTTTTTTTTATTTAGGAAGTCTGACTGACAAGACCTCTGGTACCTAATATAGTTCTCTATGGTAGTCTGCTAAAAAGGAAGATACAAACAAAAAGACATAACATGTCTTCGGTGCCATGTCACCACTAATGCCTATTATAATGAGTGTAGGAAAAAGGTCAGAGCAATCAGTGTGACATTCTCTCAAGAACTGGGACTAGTTATTCTGGGACCAATGGAGGAATTTAAATTAATATTCTCATGTGTATCCTGGTAAGCCTGGCCCTCACTGACTATAAAGCTGCTTCTTTATATATAGTCATGTCAAGCCTACAGATCATCAGACACCAGTATGGAAGAATGAGATATTTTTATTCATAAGTGGACAATGTGATTTATTTTTCTTTAGGTCATATATGTGGTCATAGGCCTTTCTCGTTTGCCTCTTGTTTCTGTAATAAAACATCAACCAAAGTTGACTTAGAAAGAAAGGAATTTATTTTTGCTTATCCTTACAGGTGATACTTCATTGCATAGGGAAGTCAGGACCGGAACTCAAGGAAGAGAGGTAGCTCATGGAACAGAAGAATGGTTAGTGGTTGCTTTCAGGCTCAGATTCATCAGTGTTGCTTATATGTCCGAGGTCCTCCTGACTAAGGATCATACTGCTCACAATGGGTAGGACCCTTCTTTGTAAATTAGCAATATAGAAAATGCTTTTATAAACATGTCTGTAGGTGTATCTAATAGATGTAATACCTCAGTTAAATTCCCTTCTTCTCAGGTGTGTCAAGTTGAGAACTAAGATTAGGTGATTTGTAGGCTCTCTCGTTTTTTTCTTTTTAGAAGAATTTTTTTTGGATTTTTTTCTCCTTTATTATTTTATTCTTGTTACATCTCAATGGTTATCCCATCCCTTGTATCCTCCCATTCTTCCCTCCCTCCCATTTTCCCCTTATTCCCCTCCCCTATGACTGTTCCTGAGGGGGATTACCTCCCCCTGTATATGTTCATAGGGTATCAAGTCTCTTCTTGGTAGCCTGTTATCCTTCCTCTGAGTGCCACCAGGTCTCCCCCCCTAAAAATATTTTAGTTATTTTTTACATATACACTTATATTATTACACATATATACAATAAACTACCATCAACAGGAAGACTCATGAAACAATCAGGAATTATATAAATGTTACATTCTTAGTGTTTTGGCTATTTGCATTTGGCATCCTTGAAGAAAATATCTTTCCTATCTTGGTGAGTCTAAAATTCTGAATGTAAACCACTATCTATAATATCTTATCTCTATCAATTTAAAACATCTATCTATATCTAAAAACATCTTAACCTCTAAACAAACTAAGCTTAATTATAAAACTCACAATTGTAAGCTTAATTGTCTTCAACCCCACCAGAGACTTGAGAAGGAATAAAATTGATTACCTGAGTATACCGGGAGTACAGGTTAGTAGCTTCACAAATGGCTTTCTCTCATTCTTAAGAGAAACCCTTCTTCTATCTCGTGAGAATTCCACAGAGCACCCTTAAGTGACTCCATCATTTATTCCACTCATCTACTGGGGACTACCACAAAGCCTCTGAACCCTGACCACTTTCTAGTTCCTTTGTCCTTTAGGATTTATTTTTACATCTGTCTGTCTGTCTGTCTGTCTGTCTGTCTGTCTGTCTGTCTCTGTCTCTGTCTCTGTCTCTGTCTCTGTCTCTCTCTCTCTCTCTCTCTCTCTCTCTCTCTCTCTCTGTGTATGTGTGTGTGTGTGTGTGTGTGTGTGTGTGTGTGTGTGTGTGTGCGTGTGTGTGTGCATGCAATCATGTGTGAGTTTAAATGTCTACCACTTGTGAGGAAGCTCCCTAAAAGTTTTGGATGCTCTGGAGCTAGGTTACAGGTAGTTGGGAACTGTCAGACATGAAAGCTTTAGAACAATATTGAGCTCTTTTAACAGCTGAGCCAGTTCTCCATTCGTTATCTTCTTAATATTTATCACAACAACATAAAACAAATGAACAAACATGCAGAACAGGTTTCTATGGAACATAACATATAACTTTCTTACCAGGCCTAATTAATAGACATTCCTTTATTGTAATACTTCACGATTTTCTATTATCTAGATTTCTTGAATAGCTGTTGGCCTGTTTTACTTGCATTTCTATTAATTTTCTGAAAATATATCTATATTTTCTGTCATGTGAATTATTATTTAATACTAAGACTATGAATGTTATTTGGTTATGGTTCAAGAAAAAACACATAAAGATATAATAAATAACAAATATTCTCAGAAATATCCATGTCTTGTTTGGTTGATCAACTCTGATTGCAATTTGACTGTGTTTTTTTAAAAGATTTTTATTTAATTTTTAAATTTATGTGCATTGGTGTGAGGGTGTCAGATCTTGGAGTTACAGACAGTTGTGAGCCACCATGTGGGTGATGGGAATTGAACCCTGGGATCTTTGGAAGAGCAGACCACTGAGCCAACTCTCCAGCCCTTGACTGTGTTGTTATGGAATTCCTGGCATTCTGCTTAAGCAGTTTTCCACAGGAAGGCACTAGATTGATGATATCAGTATACAACACAATATGCCTCTGCAGTGAATGTCTGTTGATATAATCTTGAAATGGGATTCTGTTAGTGTATCTACAAATGGTTTTTGCACAACGGTGGTTATAATTTGTGTATGAAAATCAGAATAATAGTTTATTTTGGCACATACCTTTAATAAGAGTTAATTGGTTTGATGATCACCATTTTAGGCTCCCACTGCAATTTAAAAAAATGTTGCTTAATGTTTGTAGACCTTATCAAGGAAAACTGTAAATGATATTTATGTTTACTTCATTTTGTTTACAGAAGTAATGAAATGCTTATTTTCTTTGCTGTTTTCATTTACCTTACATAAATTCCTCATTTTATTAGAAAATCTATTTATTAGTTTCTTTGTTTGTTTGTTTGGTTTTCTTGTTGTTGTGTTTTGTTTTTTTTTTGTTTTTGTTTGTTGGTTTTGTTTTTCAAGACAGGGTTTCTCTGTGTAGCCTTGACTGTCCTGGACTCTATTTGTAGACCAGACTGGCCTCGAACTCACAGTGATCTGTCTGCCTCTGCCTCCCAAGTGCTGAGATTAAAGGTGAGTGCCACCACCATCGGGCTCATTTATTAGTTTCTTAATATTACTATTTTCACTAGTGACTAAGATAGTATTATTGGTATTATAACTCCTCCTATTGCTATTACACAAAAACTAGGTTTATCTTCAGGCTGTAAGTTTTTAAAAGTAAGCCTCTTTTGTACAGAAGTATTTCCAAGTCTGGTATTAATGACGAAAAATTCTGCATAAATTTGTGACTCAATATTTTTTAGTCTAACTTGCCTATAGTATACACCATAAGGCTTGTGGTTTCCTTTCAGTTTTACTCGGGAGCTTTACGCATTTGTGTCTTATTCTGTACCAGTTATTATTTCCTCTATATTTCATATAATATTTACTAAATGTTAAGTGCTTTTTATGCACAGGAGAGCTATCCTTATTATCTTTATTTCCCCAACATAAACATAGAAGGCTTAAAGGCTTAATGAAGAATATTGGCAATAGTGCCGTTATTATTTATCTATATCCATATAGCTAATTTGTATAAAACTCTGGTCCTAGCAGGACAGTTTAATAGTGCAGTTTAGGTACGCGAGGAGCTGGGACATGCTTACATTTTCTCCTTCCGGGTTACACAGGACTCTACAAGAAGCTATTGGTAAAAGACCCAAGAGTCGCTTGTGGGTAAACTGGAGACGTTGTTGGCAATATTTAGAACCCTGCAAGCTGTTGTTGGCTTAATTTCCTTGGCATGTGGCCTTCTCCTGACAGCTTCCATCATCAATCAATGTTGAGAAGGCAAAAGAGTCAGTTAGCAAAATGACAGTTATGATCATTTCTAGTAATAATTATGAAAGTCACATTGAATCAACTTTCCTACATTATGTCAGCTTAGTAACTTCAGCATGTCCAGCCCATATTTCTGAAACTGAAAGTTCACAATCAGGACCAGGAGATGGGAAGCTTTAGACACCATCTTACATGTATGTCTACCACAGTGTAGGTGAACAGAAGTGTAAGGACGTAAATCCCGGAACTATGACAATGGAGCTCACACCACCCGCTGAAGAGTCAGTGAAGAACTACAGCCACCAAACCACGTAGGATGGAAGCTCCTTAGTCATTTGACAATGGTCCTTAGTTTTCAGTCTTCTCATTCTCACAAAATCATCTTCCAAGTGAAGGAAAAGAATTATGTTAAGGAAAAGTAGACTATTCTTCAGGGTATGGCAAACATTTCAATTGGGCATTACTAGCAGATAAGTTTACTTACATCCATCTGAAGTTGTTGTGCATGTTTATATATTTCAATTTCTAAAATATGACCCTATTATAGGACCTTATTCTGATCTAACAAAATAAATTGGGACACAAATCTCTACAAAGAGTGAACTATGTTTTCCATGTTTAAAGTAATTTTAGCATATACCAATTACATATAATGTTAGCTTTCATATTTTAGAGCTCTATATAATATATTTTGACTACATACACTCTTTTTACCCTCTCTTGTGCTGCCACACTCCCACTAATCTTTTTACCATATAGTCTTCTACTTTGATGATGTTTTTTTCTGGGATGAACAAATGAACATTTCTTTGGGTGACATTATTTACAAGAGAATAGAAACCTTACTAGTGACGACACAACTGGGGGCTATCTCTCTTGCCCCAGTGATCAATAACATCTTATAGATGCTCACAGAGAGAAGAGGTCTTTCATGATCCTGTGTCCACTCCCAGCACTAAGGATCAGTACAAGTCTATAGATCCTCACAATGGGCATGCCTCATAAGCAACTCTGCTCTCTGTGACGGACTGTTGACAAGCCCAGTGTTGGTAAGGTCTTGTACAATTAAGCACAGCTGCTGAGAGTTTAAAATCACAAAAGTCTCTAAACTTTCCACCTGCTCTGACATTCTTCCTGATCCCCCTTTCTCAATGTTCCCTGAACCTTCCAGAGTTTGACTCAGATTATTTAATTTAAGGCGAGTGTTCTGCAGTCATTTATTCCTAGCACTTCAATCAGGTAGTGTAGGAAGTAACCAGTGCTCAGTGCAAAAAGACGTTTCTCTAGCCAGTCCTGACATTATCCCCATTCTATAGACATAGATTATAAATATAAATATTTAGCAGGAGAACTGACATGTGTATCCCCATTTGATAGAGATAGATTATAAGTATAAATATTTAGCAGGAGAACTGACATGTGTATCATGACCATTTAGCAAGGAAACAAACATAGCTTTCCCACTAAAGCCTCTCACTTCCCAACCACAGATTTATTGATTGCATTTACAGTGTCAGGCATGGGTAGACTCCCAAACTGATCAGAAAATGATCCTCTACCACACAGTAATAATATTACTGTTGAACCAATGGGTATACCTTTCCTGGCATGTCAGTAATGTACTGTTTAGGGTCTATAGCTGAGTATAGTTGGTGGTCATTTCTCTCCCAATGGTATGAATGGCACCTTACAGCACCAGGAAAGTTAGCTAAATAGGCATGTTTCAGGTCAGTTCAGGCCTCATAGTTATTTTTCCTACAACCAAACGATGTGTGTATTTAACAATAGGGTCTTACCACCTCGTTGTGCCTGGCAGTCCGAAAAAAATGACAACAGCCTGTATTGTTTTAGCACTACAATTTCCCTGTGTAAGAACTCGTAGTGTGGTAGCCTACCCACAGCCCTTGAACTTTTGATTAATAACCATATTCTTTTGGAAGTGGTTTTACTTACCACACAGAATATCTCCATTCAAATTTTGTTTTTGTATTTTAAGTAGCTTATATATGTATACATTTTATGTTGAGTACATGCCTTCTCATATTCCATTACTTTTTCTCTTCTTTCCATTCTCCACCTACTGGCCCCTTTTGCTCTCCTAGAAACCTTCCTTCCATGTTACACAACACATACACAGACACACACAGACATACACACACACACAAACACACATACACATATACACAATTTGTCTGTATTAGTACTAGGGACAGAAACAAGAGAAAATAAGATATTTGTTTTTCTTCTCTTAGCTCAATTAACTTTAGGCTATTATGTTTTCCCACAAACCATAACTTTATTCTTCTTTATAGTTGGGAATAGTTCAGTGTGTATCTATAATACACTTCCATTGACCTTGCTTTAGTTGTTTGACTAAATTGTGTAGACTTCACAATTCTACTACTGTCAGCACAAATATTTAATGATAAGAGTGTGATACTTGATATAATTCAGTGATAAATTAATATTTTTATTTTGAGGTATATTCCCAATACACACACTCATATACTTAAAAGCCAAATAAAAGCCTCATTTCTTGTTAGTATTTGGTAGAATTCCTTTGTGTCACTCACTATACCTGGCTAGGTGCTCACTAAGTAACCAAGATTGGCACTGATTTCTCAACTGTTCTTCAGCCTTCCAAGTTCTGCGATCACAAGCACCATCACCATGACCAGTATTTAGCCTCAAGTCATTATTTTGTACTCTTAGATGTAATGGTGTCTTTGGTTATCTGTAGTTACGCCAGTTGTCCTGAATGTATTCAACATTAGAGAAAAGAGCCAATCATCACGCTAGGATGGTCCAGTCCTAGGTACTATAGTCTCTGAACTTGGGTTTCTTAAGTGTAATGTCTACAACCTCAGAACATTCATAAGATAATCAAAGTGAATGACCTTGATGCCAGAAATTACCCATTAGATATGAATATTTTCTATGGTATTACATTAGACTACTTTAAATAACATTTCTATATTTTAATGACTTCTAACTGTACAAATTTCAAATATTGCAGGTTTCCAATTTGTAGCTATTTGAATTAAGATTTTCATGTAACTGAATGTCATTTATACATAAATAGTTAATTATACTAGTAGAGCAGCTATACAATCTTGCCGTAGCTTATGACTACGTTTTTATACTCATTCTATTTGGCTATAAATACAAATTGTTGTCTCTTATGTACCTGAATATACTATGAATCTATTACTAAAACAAGTTGAAACATAATAAAATGTTGTGTTTTCATAAGATATTAGCATATCAATTGCACTTGTTACTTAATTTTAAAGGAAAATTCTCTAGTGTCCTAACTTTGGTATGACATCGTTAGGTCTTGATGCATTGTTACACTCACCACTCATATTATATGTCCATCATTTCTTTTACTATTGTTCTTTAGCACAGATCATCTCCCCTTAACTTTCATATAACAGTCTGTGACATAATATTCCAAAGGAAGCAATATCATGCTTTACACTTATAAAACTCCACATAATTGTGATTTCTTTTTTATTTTATAGGGATATCTTGGAATATAACTATGTCCTCAGAGAGGTCTCATCTTAACTCTTCAATTATATTGTTTTGCTTTTAGCACAATAAAATATTTTAATTATTTTCTCTGACAAAATGAAGAAGAAAAAATATGGGAACTTTACAACTGATAACTTGCAAGCATTGCATGGACATAACCACTGTGTTCCTGTCTGTTTAGTCAGGGAATATTAGTAAATATAGCCATGATATTAGTCAAGGAAGAAAATGCTTAGCAACTCAAATCTTATGAATACAATATTACAATATGATTGATACCTTTAGCTAATTTATCCTGAACAAAGCCTTTATTTTATAATTGAGACTGAAAGGACAATTTGAAGCAATCTTGCCTGGCAGCTCAGCACCCTGTGAAAAAGTTTTGATTTAGTGTAACTACATATGCCTTAGAAACTGTCTAAAGAAAAGTGCTCCTCCATTCTGTCCAACAAAAGGTTCAATTGAACAGTGGGAACATTACGTTCTTTTTACAATGACCATTTAGGATATTTATCCCTACTGCTGCATTCACAGACTGCCATATGGTAATACAAAGCTATTCAGTGAACATATAATAAAACACTTCAGATCCATATTGTAACACCAACCTCATCCTGTAACCAAATTGTATGTTGTTTGAGGATTTTAAAAACTGTTCTCTTTGCCAGTTTTTGTTTCATTGTCCTTTTTGATGATTGGGTTTTTGAGCTAGTGGTTCTAGCTGTGTCTAGAAAAGGAGGTTTTTTTTTAAAAAATTAAGTATAAATATCAGATATTTTATTGAGAGCATAGAGAGCATATTGTGAGAAGGGCATAGCTATAAAAAAAAGAATCTCCTAGCAAACTATCAATGAATTTTATAGAAAAAAATTTAATATGAAGATTTATCTGAATGAAAAAAAGTACAACTCTTATTCCCATGTAAGCATTGGCCTTGTGTTTTGAGCCATGAAGAACTGAGTTCTAGATTAGAATGTTTATATTTTGTGGATTCCTGATAAATTTGAATGGTGACATTTGTCATATATGTTCATGATTTTGGTGTGGTGTTAGTTCCAAAACCTATTTAGTCTCAATGTATGTTGATGTAAATTGTGATTTCTCTAGATTTTACCTACATATTTTGATCATATTTATAGATATTATTTGGAATAATCTATTTGTATTTAATAAAGTATGAAGTGAAATGAGAGGTTTAAGCATGGTGACCATATCAGACATCTAATGTACCTTGGGTAGTGAAATACCCAAACAGCCGGCCAAATCTCCTAATTATGAAGTAACTTGTCTCTTATTCCAATTGAAAGACCTGATCGGTTGAAGCTTGATGAAGAACTTTAGTAAAATACAAATGTATATGTAAAAAAGATATATAATAAAAAATCCAATAAAATATATAACACAACAAAGGGTGTAATTGAACTTAGCTGGTTAATTAACACATACTACCCTGTGAAACACAAAAATGTCAGATCACAAAAAACAGTTAATGTAAAAGATAAGGTGAAGATTTCTGCTCATCTAACTTTACAATAGGGAGACCATGGTGGAATTTGTGCACAGGCCCAGTGTCATTCAAAGGTATTTTAAAAGGAGCGTGGAGAGAAGAGTGGAGCCTTGGTATTCAGATTGAATAGATTTGTAGACCTGTACATGCTGATTTTGAAGAAATAAGAATAAGGTCATTCTTGTAGGCAAGCTCTAGAAATAAGAAAAAGTAAAGGAACTTACTCTTCCTTAGAACCTCTAAAAAATCAATATAATAGCAGACCTATATTGTAGTCAATTGGTCTACATTATAAACAGTCAACCTGCAGAACTGTAAAATATTTGTAGTGTAAGGATATGGCATCTGTCATTATTGTCAAGACTGTATTAGAGGGAACTAACAAGACAGGAGGATGTCTGCATGTGAAAAATCAAGCCAAGAAAGCAAAGCTTTTACCATGGAGCACTGATTCCAAAGAAGAGAGGTTAACTAGAGACCATCAATAAGTCAGGCAATAAAAGCCCTTTCTAGCCCCAGATGCTTTTCAAGAGTGTACAAAACAGTCCCATAGACTTGGTGACCTATTCTTTATTCTTTTCCCTTCCTATTCCCTTTCGTTTCTTTTCCCTTCCCTTCCCTTCCCTTCTCTTCCCTTCCCTTCCCTTCCCTTCCCCTCCCTTCCCTTCCCTTCCTTTCTCTCCCCTTCCAAGTGTGTCTCTTCAGCATCATCTCCTTTCTTTCTATACCTTTCCTTTTCCTTTTCTTCTTTGTTCTCACTTTGTCTTCCTTAAAATTCTTCCATTATTCCTTTCTTCTATTCTTCCTTCCTCTTCATTTTATTCTCTGTTAATCAGGGGAATTTGAACACTTTGATCTTTCATACAATTTATGTTAAAGAGTATCCTAGGCATAGAGTTAGGCAATTCTTGTTAGAAAAAGCCTCTGCTATTGAAAGCTTTATACATTACTATGAATCTGAGTTTAATTGGAAAGATCACTTACTCTCACCCCCACCCCTTCATTTCTTTCTGAAATTGGCTGTCACTATATAGGCCAGATTGGCCTGGAAGGTACACTGTGTCACCTTGCTAAGTCTCCTAATTAAGAAGTTACGTTTCTCTTACTCCAATAGAAAGACCTAATAGGTTAAGGTTGATGAAGAATATTAGAAACATATAACATAACAAAAAAGATAATTGAACTTAGCAGAATTTAGCCATTAATTTACACATACTAACCTTTAAAACAAAATTGTCAGATCACAAAAGAGAATTAACATAAAATATAAGATTAAGATTTTGGCTCATCTAACTTAATAATAGAGAGTTTATGGTGAAGTTTTTAAAGAGTGCAAGAAGGGCTGTATAGGAAAGCGTGGAGGGAGGAATGGGGAAGGCAAAAGGATGTAATTATATTATAATCTAAAAAACAAAAGAATTAATAGAAAAATATAGCTAAAATAGCCTATTGTATTTATAAGATGAATTTTATCTGCAAAAAAGTAAATAACAGTTTGATACATGAAGTTGAAATATCAATCCATTTTCTAGATATTTTGAAACAGCACTATTGAATAGGATATCAGCAATCAGTTTACAAAATATTGTAAAGTGAAATTTTGATTAAAAAATAAATAAATCAACGCTTCTTCACTTACACAGTGTTCTCTAGCCTTAGATGCCAGAGTGTTTTTTCTTCTTTTTAAAGTGCAACATAGTAAATCAAGAGATGCAAACATGACCAGAGTATCAAGAAAAAGAGGCTTGATCATGGTAGGTAAATAAGGCATCTATATTAACCCCACCACCATGAAGGCTCAGGGACACCAGGAATCCCAGCACCTCCTGAAAACCTATCCAAATTTTGATAGATATGGGAGAAAAATAGATACCAGATCATTATTTATCTCTGCTAGTCTCTCTCTCTCTCTCTCTCTCTCTCTCTCTCTCTCTCTCTCTCTCTCTCTCTCCCTCTCCCTCTCCCTCTCCCTCTCCCTCTCCCTCTCCCTCTCCCTCTCTCTCTCTCTCTCTCTCTCTCTCTCGTTTGTTCTGTTTTGCTTTTGGTTTACTTTGATTTTTAACGTAATTATCTGTTTCCGTGTACAACTTAGGATTTCCTACAGTCTTATCAGTGCGGAGAGGGGTGGGGCAGGGGATGGGGAGTGATCAAAAAGCAGGAAACCAAGTCCACGTCAGAGACAGAGCCTGCTGCTCTTACTAGGGGACACATATGAAGTCTGAGCTGCCAATCTATTACATCTGTGTAAGTCCAGTCGATGCTTAGTGTTTGATTGGTGCTTCAATTGTTAGCAAGGCTCTCTGTGCCATGCTCTCTTGGCTCTATTGATCTTTTTGAGGAGCTCATGACGCTTACAGGTCTTTTTACCCATCCCCTCACTTTTTGAAAGACTTCTTAAGGTTTGCCCAACGTTTACGAGTTTCCACATTGGTTTGGATCAGCCGCTGGGTGTGCCTTCTCAGAGGACAGCTATGTTAGACTCCTATCTGTAAGTATAGCTGAATATCACTATTAGCTTCAAGAGCTTCTCCCATGGGGCGGGTCTCAGGTAGGTCCTGGCCTTGGTTACACATTCCCTCAGTCTCTGCTCCGTATCTACCCCTGCACATCTTGTAGGCACTGTAAATGTTGGGTCAAAGTTTTTGTGGGTGGGCTGGTATTCTCCTCTTTCCACTAGGAGTCCCGTCCAGTTAAAGGGTGTCCTCGTTAGTCTCCATGGCCCTGCTATTGGGAGTCTTAGCTAGAGTCGCCCTCATGTCTTCCCACAAGCCTACCCAGCTTTTCACAGAGATGCCTCTGCCCACGATTTCTCTTTTCTCTGCAAGCTTTCTTCTCCTTGTCCCCGCTCGCCCCAGGTCTGATCTCCACCTTGATTTGTCTCTGTGCTCCCTCTCCTACGTTGTTCCCTCTCTTTAACCACTTTCTCTGTCTATTCTATTTTTTCTTTTAAGTGAGATTTAAACATCATCCTCGGGTCCTCCTCGATAATGATTAGCTACTCTTATCACTCAAACACACACGAGCGCTCACACACACACACACACACACACACACACACACACACACATATGTATATGTCCCAGCTTCAATCTACATTTATAAATGCCAATTAATTTCCAGACATTAGTTGACGATTTAATATTTTTTTACTCATTTCTGTTTATGAACGTAGATATGACTTTAACAGTTTTTGTTAAGCTGAGTTATTTTTAGTGGAATAAGCAAAAGAGATAAAATTGGGTACAAATTTGCTTTGCCAATATAAACATTTATTTTTCTTTGTTTGCTATTTTCTGGATATGCCTAGAGGCACTGAGAAATTTCCATAAATTAAAAGCAACTCTGTGGGATCTTGAGACAAGAAGACAACATACCAACAGCAGCAGGGGTAGGGAATCCGAATTCCTTGTAATGCAGTTTACACATTCTAAAGTGATAGCAAGTTCATATTTTTAGCTGAGAATTTGTGAGTTTAAGTATTTGTGACTCTCATCATGTTAAAATTGTGTAATAAATGAATTTGTCTTTTTGTTCTATCTTAGAAATGAATAAAAAAGACTAGTGCAAAATAAATAATTGTGCATATATATAAAATTTGGTATTTTTAAACATATTTGAAATATTGATTTTTTGATATTGAAATTTTACAGAGGAAAATACTAGATAACTAAATATTGAAATTTTTTAGACAATTCCTATACATTTCCTGTCAATTATATAGAATTTCATTTTACATATAAGTTCAAGACTCATTATAAGCCTCTATGTTATTTTATTGAGAGATCTATTATTAAACCAAAATTTTAATTAGTTTGAAATGTTCATTATAAGTTACAAGCAGAATAATGCCTATTTTGAATATCAGAATGTGCTACACATCCCAGTATGATGACTCATGCCTTTTATCTTAGTACTCTGTAGGCCAAAGCAGATGAAACTCTTTGAGCTTGATGCCACCCTGGTTCATGTAAAGAGTTGCAGGCCTGCCAGGGCTCCATAGTGTGACTTTATCATAAATATTTAAATAAATATGTTAAGTAAGTTTACATATACAGAATATATAATGCTTTCACAAAGAAGAAAACAAGATATTCCAGCTTGCGTAGTCTTATATTTATCTGAATAAAGTTAAGAATCTTTACTTCAGTCTTGTCAGAATCTCACTTTACCTTAGTATCAATAAATTTTCTAGTTGTCTCTTGCTATTTTATGTAATGTTTCTCATAAGCATTGGAAACAAAATTTGTGCATGTATTGTAGGATAAAATAACAAGGTCTAAATTATGAAGATTATTCTGGAACATTATAATCTTCTTGTACCACACTATGAATACTAGAGAGCTATCATGTACTAATTGAATAAATGTTTTAGGTGACTTTATTTTCTAAAACTATTACTTTTAGTATGTTATCCAGGGTGTTATTAAAACAATAATTACCAACCTTTTAGCAGAATTTAGTGAATAAAACAAAATATGTCCTATCTAATTTTCCCAACTGCAGATGACTACTTAAGAACATATGGAAACCTAAATCAAATTTAAAGAAATAAATTTATTATGCATGATTTTTTATTCCAAATCTGTGTTTGATGCAGTTGAAATTAGCAGTAAGTGAGTACTTTGCTGTTATTAGCTTCAAGGACTTGTTTCAACTATGGATAAAGCATGAATTCTAAAATATTCTGATACCAATCCTAGGTTAAGCTGTAAAATCCATATTAGTTCCAGTTTGTAAATGTGCATTGATATGTGTTCATATTTCAGCTTACAATAGAATTATTTGTGCTAATAAGTCTACATCTACAATTGACTAATTACATTCAAAATGAGTGCGTGTTAACAGCAAGAAAACAGCTGATTAAACAATGAAAATTGAGTAATATATATGAAAACATCAACTGACGCTTGTTGTATCTAGGTAGAAAATATAGAAAAAGTCAAGGAAATAAGGCAAACTAAAGAATGTCACCTCTCAGACTAAAAAATAATACTGGGTAGTCTATTTTCCATTTCTGAGGAAAAAAGGACCAAGACAATTAACTTATGAGAAATAAGTTGTACTCTGGTTCCTGGTTTCACAGGTTTCAATTCATGGTCTCCAAACCCTGTTGATGTAGGTCTCCAATTTATAACACTGTGTATGGGAAAATGCATGCTGGGAGAAAGCTGTTCATTTCCTGGCAGTACAGTTCACAGGGACATAGAGGCTGGGCTCTGGTACCTCATCAAGGGCACAAGCACAGTGGTCTAGTACATGTCACTTAGTCTGTACCTTCTAAAGGTCACTCCACATCAAGACAACACAAGGTGGGAGTAAAGTTTTTTAACACAAGAAATTTAATGTTGGTTCATTATTGTTAAATGTAAGTTATTTTTATGATACACTGTAAGAAATCCTAAGTTGTACATGGAAACAGGTTACTAAATTAAAATAAAAGTAAACCAGAACAAACAAGAAAGAAAGCATGTGCATACATACACACACACACACACACACACACACACACACAGAGAGAGAGAGAGAGAGAGAGAGAGAGAGAGAGAGAGAGAGAGAGAGAGAGAGAGAGAGAGAGAGAATGGATGCATGCACAGTTGTTCTTTGCACGCTCTTCCCTTTCTGTGCATTCCAATACCCATCGAGTGTTATGAATCATTTTCCATCTTGGTCTTCCTACGTTAATTGATCTGATACAGACAATTCTCTACCCATGTGCATGCTCACCGGCCAAGCTAATAGACATGGTGTTTCATTGGGCCTCTCTCCCCAGGGGATTTCAGGTTGTTATCAAGTTGGCAAAATTAACCAGTGAAGATGCCTTGCCATTTGTTTCCTATACTCATTTCAGGTGTTCACAAGGCCTTCATCTTGACTTAGTTACCTAGGAGAACATAAGAAAGATGAGATAATTGACATACATGACAATACTGAAAGCTTAATTCTCTATATGAGTGTGTGTGTGTGTGTGTGTGTGTGTGTGTGTGTGTGTCTGTGTGACACACATGAAAATATTTTCTTATACAATGCTTGAAAAAAATCAGCTAAATCCCTCAATTACTTTGAGTTTGTATTTGCATAACTTACATAAGCTCTTTTTAGTAGAGTTAAGTATGAAACTTACATGTCTTATATTAGATTCCTTATATCTAAAAAGAAACTGTGGGCCAGCCAGATATTTTAGCTACTAAAGGCACCTTCCTTTAAACCTGTTGACCCATATTTGATACTTGTAACTTCAGTAATGGAAGGAGAGTACCAACTCCAACAAGTTGCCCCCTGTCTTCTACACATGCATGCATTAAATATATATATATATATATATTGGGTAACTTGTTGGTTCTGCATACTATTATCAAATTTATTTTAATTCTCTTTAAAACAACTGAAAATATTATACTAAATAGCCCGTTATCCATCTGTGTTTTGAGCTGTGAATATTTAATACTCTAGAGGAGTGTTCTAGTTTCAGATTTAAAAATCTGACTATAATTCCAGTGACTCCAGTTCAATAACATTACTGATCTAATTCTTATTACAAATTCAGTGCACAACATGGATATCTTCTGATGTCAGTAGATATCGTGGATGTAAAATTCACTTTGTTGCTTCGGGTGCCAGATATCCTTGAACACCCTGCCAGGAGCATTGCAGCAAAATTGATAAAATGTGCTTCCAAATTTGAAAATTACCAATAGAACATTTTGAACCTGCTAGCTTTTTTTCCTTTTGCTTTGTTTCCCACCACAACACCCTTGCATATCTTGCTGGTATGTAACCTTCAAAGACTAATAATTCATACATACTCAATGGAATAAATCCATAAACCACTAGCCACTTTGATAGGAGGATATTCTCAGATAATGAAGCTGCTGTTCATTTGATGCTCTAGTATGGAATGACTCCGTGCCCTTAAATTGACTAGAAACTCAGGCTGCTAGCCAAGGAATCCACAGGCAAACTATGGTTTTCAGCTATCTCCCTGAACATATGTCTCTCAGAGGGTATATTTTTTTCTGAGTTCTAAAATGCTCTGTTAGTTCTCAATAGCTGTGTTAAAACTTCTATTATCATCTGTTCTTTTGAGCATGGGCAACATATCCTGGAGGTCAGTCCCCCTGAAGGGTGATTTTTTTTTTTATATGACAACCACAGAATCAAATGCAGTTACAAGCAGTTTAAAACATCTTTATTTAGATCATTTGAACAACCCTTAATATACTGGCCCAAAAGGAGTTGAATTCCTTGTAAGGTTAAATGGTCATTTAAAATTACATGTAATAACCGATGTGGGAAAATCTTCAGAATTCACCTTAAATTAATGTCAAATATATGTTTCATATAACTGTGTAATGCTATTATTACACTGTATTTAAATCATGTTATTAACATGTTTCTAAAGGGAACGTCATAATATTACTCATCATTTTAGGAAGATGTGTGATTATAAGTTTTCCTGTTTCCCAATAAGGCAAAATACATAGAGAGCATCATTTTTCTAGTGGAGAAAATGTGCTAATACCATAGCTGAATTCATATCTTCTGGAATAAATGTCTGAAGATAGAATATGTGTGAGATTAAGGAGTCAATAAGAGCAAATATAAGAAGAGTCTTTCTGGAATTTTACCAGTTTCTTCATTAAAGGAATTGAAAAGTAACACCATAGCCATAAGAAGGCACTGAGTGGAAGGTTCTATGTCCTTATATTCTCTTGAGGGAAGGAGTGCTGAGACTTTTGTCTGACCAGTGTGCAGTTCAAAAACTGAAGTAGTTATTCTCCTGTTTTCTCGAGGGAAGATACTCATCTTGTTTTAAAGCACACATTCTTCCTAGGGGCCCCTGTATTTTGCAATTGGATAGTGTGTGTTTATTATTGTTTCTCTGTCTGGCAGAAACTGATTTCATTCTCTGAGTCTGTATTCCAGGAATTTGATTGAAGGCTCTATATTATAAAACTGAAGGTAATAGATAGAGCAAGATTTGTGGTCAGTGGTCAATAAGTAAGGGCTTAATGAATTGTATTTAATGTAACTTGTGCATGGAATGGTCTTCAGGCTCTGAAATAGTTTCAATTTGACATTTTCTCTAAAATATCATCAGCAATTTCAGACAGATAATATGAGACAAATTAATTTAACCAATATATTTCTGCTTTCTTTCATTTGAAAGTTTAGCCATGACAAGATTCATCCTATGATTATAATGAAGTGTGAGAGTTGCAGTGCCTCAGTCAGATTTGAAAGTGAAACAATTACACATGAAAATACAGTGAAGCCTTGCCATAATTACTATTACAACCAAGTCATATGTAACTAAAACTAAAACTGAACAGAAATTATTTCACACTTGAAGTAAGTATATCAAAATCCTCTTTTTGTCTGCTTTTAGAGTTTTTAGAATAATAATTATTTGAAATAACTTTCAAATAATCACATGAAGTTTATGAAATTAAAGCATGTTAATTGTTTATGGCAACTGCAGCCATACATTTATTTTGTGACATTATTGATTTTCATAAAACTTCTATTTCTCTGGTTCAATTTTCCTAAGAGTAAAAGATAAACCTCCGGGTGCAACATCTGTCGCTGTGAATATAATAACACTCTCATCTAGCAAGAACAGATGCAGCCACTGTGAGGGCTTCTCTGGAGGAAACTACCTTGGGAAAAATCATCCTGTACACTCACCGTGGCCCAACATGAGTGCAAAAAGTTAACCTGTTCTGCAATTTTAATGCATATGTGGCAAAAGTATAGTTTCCTTAAAAGAATAGTTATGCTCACTAGGCATTAAAATAATATGCAAGTAACTTTATAGCTATATGAATATATGCATAATTAGCCTTTATGTCATTATTGCCCTTAAATTTTCCAGCATGACCCTAAACATTGTTATGTATTATATCTCTCTTATATACTTAATGTCCTGTCCAGTATTTACAGAGTTATACTTATAACGATAAAAATCACAAAACATTTAGTAATTCAAAGTTTGTATTTTTAAAAACATTTATTTACATATTATTTATACAGTATTCTGCCCTCATGTGTGCCTGCATACAACATTTGTATTTTAAGTAGCATGAAGTGATCCCTGTTCTGTCACTGAATTGTGGGTGCTGCCCAGAGTTTTAACATACTAGAGTGTTACTGCAGCTTCTAATACATATGCATTCACCATTCCTTTCTGTCTCAGTAAATGAGAAGGTTATGTTTCTAGAATTCTTTGTAACAGGTACAAACATGTGACTCTCCATGGCAAAGGATTAGTTGAATATATAATACTTATTAAACAAAGCAGTTGTTTGATATGAGTTTCCCAACAGCAACACATACAGCAGAGAGAAGTAATTGGCTGTTAGATCCCAAAGCAACCCAGGAGTTTAGTCATCACCTAAGGAAGGCTTTCTGCTCCCTGAAAGCTTTGACAATGGAAATTGGGAAGAGTCATTCTTTATGAGTTCACACTTCACACTCTACCATATCTAGAATCTTAGTGTAGTTTCACCATATTAAGCAGATACTTACTAAAGTTTCATTAGGACATATTTTAAATGTAACATTTTATTAAGTGTTCATAATTTAGCAGGCAATACAAATATACCATTCCTGAAGAGAACTTGATTTTAAAAATATGGTTATTATCATGATTCCTAGAACATGACATTATATACCTCATTTGGCATTATCTTCATTAAATGGTACAGTTCTTTTCATTTGTGGAATGAATTATATTTATAGCATGGAAAATTTTAGCAAGAGCCCCACTACAGATTTTTTCTTTGAAAAATAAAATAAATTAAAATTTCCATAATTATTTCTGAACTATTCCTGGATAGTCAGATAATATTCTCAAGTTTTTTCTTATTGAGGCTGCTAGTCTCATTTTTATATTGTTTGTGATCTTGTTATCTTCAAAATTTTTAGGGATACAAGCAGACAAAGGCAAGGTGAATAGATCCCATAGAATCAATAGCTGCATTCCCTATATTCTGTTTATTACTTTCCAGTCTTATTCAAGGATATATGAAACCCTGAAAGTACTTCCTTCTTGCCGTGCTCTCGAGATTTTCTTTTTTTTTTTATGATTTCAGCATTTTAAATTATGGTATTCATTCTCATTTTGTATATTGAAAATCCAGTTGCACTTTTGCTTACATAAAGAAATAAACAAATGCAACATTCAGTTGATATGAAGTTACAAAAAGTCTGTTTCAGGAAGCAATGTGTCCCCCTCAACAAAAATCCCACATGAATACAGTTAATGAGATAGGAATGAATGTTGTATATTGAGAAATTCTAGCATTGTCAGTGCAGAGATGATCATGCACTTTGAAAACTGCAAGCTAGAGCTTGAGGTCTGAAGAATGCTTTCAAGTTTGTAAAATACATAAGATATATTAAAAAGAATATGATTGGCATATAGTTAATATGAATTTTAAATGTTCTCCTTTTTATGAGAAAATAAAGAAACATAAACCCTCAAAAAATCTCATAGTTCATTTGAGTATTAACTCTATAATGTAGGATCATCTAATATAGCCAGAAAAGCATTAAATGTCGATAACTCATAGTCAACACAACTCTCAGTTTCACTATTTGTAATATATCTGAAACATATTTCTAATATCTACTCTCCTGTCTCAAAAGTTCATCACTTCTTCTGTAACTATTGTTACACACACACACACACACATACACACTACCCTATTGAGCCCACTTAGTGTTGTTGTTATGTACATGTGTTTAGGCCTGGCCAAGGGCTCATCCCTGGAGAAGACTGATTATTCCTCATCTCAGCAGCCACTGATTGGCTGCAGCTCTTCAGCAAAGGGTGGGCCTTGTGAAATTCCCCATATATTCATTGACATGCTGAGTAGTGTTACCAGTTTGCGGTCATTTATGTATAGTTATATTGTTGAGATTTTATTGCTGCATCATCTCTATTAAGTCTAGAAGCCAGTGTCTCCCAGTAAGCAGTCTGGTAGGCTGGGTCCTACAATTTGTCCACCTGACTTTTGTGATTTTTCTCCCTGAGACTTAGATGTAGGTATTATGTTATAGGTGTGCCATATGAGCCTGGGCACGTCACATTTGTGTTACCAGACTGAGAGAGTTAAACAGAAAGATCACACATTCGAGGCCAGCTGGAGCTATATAACTACTCTTGTTTGAAAGAAAGAAAAAGAAAGAAAGAAAGAAAGAAAGAAAGAAGAAAGAGAAAAGGGAAAAGAAAAAAATTATGTAGAAAAAGATTTGCAATTCTCTGCCACCGTGTTCATCTGGAAAAATTCCACCATCTTGTTAGTCTAGGACTTGATGCAAAACATCAAATCTGAGGTGCAGATGGGTTTGGGCAATAACCATAAATAGCTTACTTCTCTGTGCAGGTTAGTTTAGATAGTCCAGGAAAGTAGAACTGTGGAGAAATTATGTCTATATTTATACTTATATAAAGCTGCTGGTCAAGAGCTGATGTGTTCATCTTGCGTCACCTTTGGACTTTAATGCCTTCAAGTGACTGAATGTGGCCCATGAGCATCATCCAACGCTTTCGCTGTGAACCACATCAGCAGATTGCTTTCACTGTTAATATTTCAACTGTGTTAGGTAAAATAATTGGGTACTACATCCTTTCCAAGTTAACAAACAAAGCTAACAATCTCATTTTTCTTGTACACAAAGTGTAACTCTGGGTAATTCAATACCTTCCGTTAGGTCTTCAGATAAACAACCTAAGGCTGACACTACTCTACCTAGGAACACTTCTAAGGGGAAAAAGGTTATGATGCAGAAGCGATACCTGGGGCTGGACCTGCAGTAGGAGTGAGTGAGCCCCGAAGACAAGAGGTATGAATTTTCCCAAGTAGAGTGTGTGCACAAATGTGACAGTTTTTATATTTTACCAATTAACCAAACAGAAAGTAGCCACCATCCCTTATAGACATGAAAGACAAGTAGTGTGGAAAAAGTTGGGTAGAACCACAGACATTTTTTTTTCTTCACAAGCTTTTGAGAAATGTTTGCTTTTAAATTGGCCAGTCCATTTTTTTTGAGGGTACTTTCTCCATTGGTTCAGAGCAATGATCCTCATGATTTATGCCAGCAGTTTCTTTAAACAACTGCCAATTATCTGAAATCACTGGGAACGGTGCTTAAGACAAAGGCTCCTTGGTAAATCCTTTTGGTTCAGTCATCTCATATAGAACAACTCTTAAGCATATCCTGTCCAGGCTCCCAGGTATCTCCACAGGAATTGTACCCCAGTCATCCACTGTATATCTCAGTTTATTTCATCCTTGTGATCTACAGTTTTGTCTTATCATTTGTAATCCATCACGTATACCCCAGGAAGTGCCTAGTAGTCTTTCTTAAGTTCATTGAAGATAATGATTTTTTAAAATTACTAAAATTTTATCTAGGCCTATTGTAAAGACAACGAAGCCCAGATCTTCCTGAAGAAAAATACATTCAGGGTCTCAGACATGCTTCCTTCCTTCCTAGAAACTTCTCCTGTCTAAATTTTTATACTTAAGCTCTGTGTTGAAAGTATCTCTTAATGTACTCTGGTACTGCTTCGTATGGGCTAGCCTTGAAATTATTTTTCTTCTGGTAAATTCACAGATCTATTTTTTACCTAAATTAATTTTTCTAAAAAATTAAATTAGGTCTCAAGCTGCTTTCGGCGATGGTGTCACTACAGACAGCAGGCTTAGTCTTCCCCTTAGGATTTGCATAAAACATGCATATGTTAACATCTACGAACTGCAAGATCTACCATAGTAGACCTTGCACAAGGTGAGAAACTTTCTGGGGGTTCTCTCTCAAACTGTCAAGGCAAATAAGTGAAAGACCCTGGAATTTCCTATCTGCTCACATTCTTAATTTCAACTCTATAGAATTTGATGGGATCTTTCTGAACAACAGATTGCGTTAGGTGTTGAAAGGACAGCAGCTTATAGGAAGTACTAACTAAAATTCATCTGTGGGACAGATATATTTATAAACAGATGACCTAGGTTAGCCGTGTCCCAAACCTGTCTTCGTATCTCTTAGCTAGGGAGGTTGTCATTCATGAACTGTGATGCAGTGGGTTAACTTTCGAACAGATAGCAAGGAGGTCCATACCAATTTTTGATAAACAGTTATAATTCCAACTATAACAAAATATTTTATAAGAAAAGCATGTTACACTGCATAGGGAAATTGCGAGAAGTGAACACCTCTTCATCTTTTTTTTCTCTACAAAATCTCTAAAATCTCAGTAACGTGTCCTATCATGGTCTTTGTAGTCCCCTCAGTTTATATCTTGTTTTATTAGCCTTTCTTCTTTTTACTGTCATCAAGGCGTGCTTAAAAATCAAAGTCCAATAATGTTTAGCAGCCTAATTTAAAATTTTTCTCTTGCTTAATGAATACAAACATGACAGAAAATCACTAGCCTGGGGTAGAGTTGCTGTGTTCCAGCCATGTCTTCTTCTGGCATCAATGAGCTATCACCCATCAGCTCTCCATACGCATTGCTAAGTGCAATTCAGAGAGGCAGAGAAAGGATTTTATTCATTTTCTAGAGGCCCATGGCTGAAGACTATGAATGATCTTACCTTTATAATCTTAGGTCTTGCAGTGCCTTTTTAAAGCATGCTTGTAATAAGAAACACAAACAGACCACATAGGCTTAGCATTTTGTCAATAGAAACCTTGATTAAAACTGGGAGAATACAATGAAATGTCTTATATAAATAAATTTACAATAGAAGAGTAATTCTGGTCTCAGCACTGCGTGGCATGATACTTTATATGTTATAGTTATAGCCAAAGCAAGTTTTGGCTTCCTGTGATGATGGTGATTTTATCATTTGAGTATAGAAAAACCAATGAGTTTTTTTCTTTTTTTTCTTTTTTGGTTTTTTTTTTGTTTGTTTTTTTGTTTTTGTTTTTCGAAACAGGGTTTCTCTGTGTGGCCTTGGCTGTCCTGGACTCACTTTGTAGACCAGGCTGGCCTCGAACTTACAGCGATCCACCTGCCTCTGCCTCCCAAGTGCTGGGATTAAAGGCGTGCACCACCACTCCTGGCTAATGAGTTTTTTTCAATGTTGAGAATAATTGAACAGAATCATGAACTCTGGTGCCCCATATTTGACCACCTCCCCTTGGTGGGGAGGCCTGGTGGCACTCAGAGAAAGAATAAATAGGCTACCAAGATGAAACTGGAAAGCCTATGACCATATAGTGAGGGAGGAGGTCCTCCTCGGCCATAGACATAGGAGAGGGGAATAGGGTGAGAGCTGGAGGGACGGAGGAACATGAGGATACAAGTGATGGGATAACAATTGAGATGTAATCTGAATAAATTAATAAAATAAAAATTTGAAAAAGATTAATTGAACAACAAGAAGGAACTAGTTGGGAGGTATATTTCAAAAAAATTAAAGCCAGGCTGTGGTGACACATAACTTTGATCCCAGCACTGCGGAGGCAGAGGCAGGTGGATATCTATAAGTTTGAGGCCAGTCAGGTATAGAAAGAAAGTTCTAGGCTTTGCAGGATTATTACACAGACAAACCTTGTCTCAAAAAAGCCCCACCATCAGCAACAGTACCACTACAGATAATGTTGTAAGAATAAATTGGCCATTTAAAATTAATGGTATATACTAACTTATATCTGGACACTAGCCCAAGGGGCATGTCCCATAAAAGTTTTCACTTATCAGGAAAGTGGGACAGGGGGGAGGACATCCTATTGGGACTTTAGGCAAGAGAAACATGGGAGAATGGAGAAATAGAAGGAACCAGAGGGTCCTAGAAACCTACAAAAAGAACATTATGATGGGAAGATCTGGGCCCAGGGGTCTTGCTCAAACTATGGCACCAGCCAAGGACTATACGTGCAGTAAGCCTCGATCACTGACCTAGATCGAGCCAATGGAGAGGACATTCTCCATAGTTGAGTAGAGAGTAGGGATTGACTTTCACACAAACTCTGGTGCCCGATATTTGACCATATCCACTTGATGATGAGGCCTGGTGGCACTCAGAGGAAGGATAGCAGGCTACCAAGAAGAGACTTGATACCCTATGAGCATATACAGGGGGAGGAGGTCCCCCTCAGTCACAGGCATAGGGGAGGGGAGTAGGGGGGAAGTGGGTGGGAGGGAGGAGTAGGAGGATACAAGGGATAGGATAACTATTGAGAAGGAATATGAATAAATTAATAAAAAAATTAAATATTGTTTGCATTTCAACAACTAACCATACATATTAGGTAAATAGAGGAAAAACTAAAAATTGACTTTGGCTCTTATGATTATTTGTCTTTTGAAGATTAAAAAACTAAAAACTGAATATTTAACATCTTCACTAGGTTTCTTACTCCTCTCATTTCTGCCCTTCCTTAATTTTCCTTTTTGGAGTTTAGTTTCATATTTTTTTATTTTTTTATATTTTTTTATTTAAGATATTTCTCTCTCCTTTATTAATTTATTCTTGTTACATCTCAATGGTTATCCCATCCCTTGTATCCTCCCATTCTTCCCTCCCTCCCATTTTCTACTTACAGAGAAATCTGTTCCTGATTTTAGAGGAATTTCCTTGAGTATCTCACCATTTACTTTGATTTTGGCTATTGGCTTCCTATATATAGCCTTTATTATGTTGAGGAAAGTGCCTTGTATTTCCGATCTCTCTAAAACTTTAAAGATGAATGGGTGTTGGATTTTATCAAATGCTTTCTCTGCATCTAAAGAGATGATCATGTGGTTTTTTATTTTCAGTTTGTTTATATGGTGGATTACATTGATGGATTTCCATATATTAAACCATCCCTGCATGCCTGGAATGAAACCTACTTGCTCATGATGAATGATATCTTTGATGTGCTCTTGTATTTGTTTTGCAAGTATTTTATTTAGTATTTTTGCATCGATGTTCATCAGAGAAATTGGTCTGAAATTCTCTTTCTTTGTTGAGTCTTTGTGAGGTTTAGGTATCAATGAGACTATGGCCTCATAGAATGAATTTGGTAATGTTCCATCCCTTTCTGTCTTTTGGAGTAGCTTGAAGAGTATCAGTATTAGCTCGCCCTTGAAGGTCTGGTAGAATTCTGCACTGAAACTATCTGGTCCTGGGCTTTTTTTGGTTGGGAGACTATCAATGATTGCTTCAATTTCTGTAGGGAAAATGGGACTATTTATCTTGTTTATCTGTTCTTCACTCAACTTTGGCAAGTGAAATTGATCAAGAAAATCGTCCATTTCCCTTAGATTTTCAAATTTTGTGGCATATATGCCTTCAAAGTAGGATCTTATGATTCTTTGTATTTCTTCAGTGTCTGTTGTTATGTCTCCCTTTTCATTTCTGATTTTGTTGATTTCAATACTGTCTCTCTGCCTTTTAGTTAGTTTGGCTAATGGTCTGTCTATCTTGTTGACTTTCTCAAAGAACCAGCTCTTGGTTTTGTTGATTCTTTGGACTATTTTCTTAGTTTCTAATTTGTTAATTTCATCCCTGAGTTTGATTATTTCCAGACGTCTACTCCTTTTGGGTGTTTCTGCTTCTTTTTTTTTCTAGGGCTTCCAGTTGTGTCGTTAAGGTGCTTATGTACGATGCTTCCAATGTCTTTTTAAAGGCACTTAGTGCTATGAATTTTCCTCTTAGCACTGCTTTCAATGTATCCCACAAATTTGGGTATGTTGTTCCTTCATTTTCATTGAATTTCAGAAACTCCTTGATTTCTTTCTTTATTTCTTCCCTGACCCAGGTGTCATTTAGCAGAGAGTTGTTTAGTTTCCACATACGTGTAGGCTTTTTGTTATTTCTGTTGTTGTTGAATTGCAGCCTAAGCCCATGATGATCTGATAGGATACAAGGTATCATTTCAATTCTCTTGTATCTGTTGAGGCTTTCTTTGTGAACTACGATGTGATCAATTTTGGAGAAGGTTCCATGGGGTGCAGAGAAGAAGATATATTCTTTTTTGTTTGGGTGAAAGGTTCTATAGATATCTGTTAGATCCATTTGACCCATGGTATTGGTTAATGATGTTATTTCTCGGCTTAGTTTCTGTTTCAATGACTTGTCCTTCAGTGAGAGTGGGGTGTTGAAGTCTCTCACTATTATCGTGTGGGGATCGATGTGTGGTTTAAGCCTTTTTAGCAGATCTTTTACAAATGTGGGTGCCCTTGTATTGGGAACATAGATGTTCAGAATTGTGATGTCATCTTGGTTGACTTTACCTTTGATGAGTATGAAGTGTCCGTCCTCATCCCTTTTGATTAATCTTGGTTGAAAGTCTATTTTGTTCGATATTAAAATGGTCACGCCTGCTTGCTTCTTGTGACCATTGGCTTGGAATATTTTTTTCCAATCTTTTATCCTGAGGTAATGCCTATCATTATTGGTGAGATGTGTTTCTTGAATGCAGAAGAATGTTGGATCCTGTTTATGCACCCATTCAGTTAGTCTGTGTCTTTTTATTGGAGAATTGGGAACATTGATGTTGAGAGATATTAATGACCAGTACTGTTAAGAGTCTTAATTTTGATGTTGGTTCCAGTCGAGCATTTGTGTAGTTGTGTTTTTGCCATGGTATAGTTATCTATTTCCTGAGTAGTTTTGGTTGTAGTTTGACCCTTTGGGATGGAGTTTTCCTTCTAGTACCTTCTGTAAAGCTGGATTTGTGGATAGGTACTGTTTGAATTTGGTTTTGTCATGGAATATTTTGTTTTCTGCATCAATGGTTATTGATAGATTTGCTGGGTAAAGTAGTCTGGCCTGGCATCTGTGGTCTCTTAGGGTTTGCAGGATCTCTGTCCAGGCCCTTCTGGCTTTGATGGTCTCTGCTGAGAAGTCGGGTGTAATTCTGATAGGTTTGTCTTTAAATGTTATTTGGCCCTTTTCCCTTGCAGCTTTTAATATTTTTCTTTGTTCTGTATGTTTTGTGTTTGATTATTATGTGACGGGCAGTTTTTCTTTTCTGGTCAATTCTATTTGGTGTTCTGTATGCCTCTTGTATGTTTATACGCATCTCTTTCTTTAGATTGGGGATATTTTCTTCTATGATTTTGTTGAGAATAGTTTCTGGGCCTTAGAGTCTGATATCTTCTCTTTCTTCAATGCCTATTATCCTCAGATTTCTTCTTTTCATGGTGTCCTTAATTTCTTGGATGTTTTGGGTCAGGAGTTTTCCAGATTTGGCATTTTCTTTAATGGTTGCTTCAAGATCTGTGATTGTATCTTCTAGACTTGAGATTCTTTCTTCCATCTCTTGGATTCTGTTAGAAAAGCTCAGCACTGTGTCATTCGCCTTCTTCTCTGAGATCTCATGTTCTCATTTTTCTTCTGTACGTGTGTTTATCATTGAATCCATTTTCATCTTCATATCTTGAACAGATTTTTTTATTTCTTTCATCTGGTTGTTTACATTTTCCTGAAATTTCTCCAGTTTCACTCTATGTGCTTCTTTTATGTCTCGCACCTGCTTGGCTGCGTCTTCCTGCACCTGATTTCGAATTTTATTTGTTTCCTCCATTATCATCCTCATTACCAAGGATTTGAGGTCATTTTCTTGTGTTTCCGTTGTATTTGAGTTCTCTGGGTTGTTTTCTTTGGGATAGCTGGAAACTGGAGATGCCGTGTTTTGGGGTTTTTTGCATATGCTTTTACGCTGTCATTTAGACATCTTGCCGTCTCTGTTTTTGTTGGGTAACTTCCAGAGTTGGGTGGAGGGAGTCTGATGATAGATTCACTTGTTTTCTCACGATTTCCGTAGGCTGGAAGCCCTGATACTTCACTGGTGTGGATGGCAGGAGGTTAGCCCTGTTGTTTTGGACTCTCACAGCCAGTGATCCTCAGCTCCCCTTTGCTGTGGGTCCTGCAATCGTTCTGGGTCTCTGAGTGTTGGATCAGAGCAAGGTATCCACAGCCTTTTGGGTCCCCTGCCAAGTCCAGCCAGGGATACTGGGCCCGAACCACGCGTTGAACTCAGCTAGATTCTCAGGGCCTGAACTGTCTGCCACAGCAGGAAAACTGCGGCTGCGCTGAGCTGGTGCCTAGGGTGGAAGTGAGCGCTCCACCCAGCCTGCATCACAGCAGGAGAACTGCGACTGCGCTGAACAAGTGCCTAGGGTAGAAGTGAGTGTTCCATCCAGCCTGCGTCACAGCAGAACTGCGACTGCACTGAGCAAGTGCCTAGGGTGGAAGTGACAACACATGCTGGCGAGGATGTAGAGAGAGAGAAACACTCCTTCATTGGTAGTGGGAATGCCAACTAGTGGTACATTTACACTATGGAATACTACTCAGCTATTAAAAACAAGGAATTTCCAAAATTTGTGGACAAATGGATTGAACTAAAAATTATCATAATGAGTGAGTTCACCCAGAAGCAAAAAGAGACAAATGGTATATACTCACTTATATCGAGACACTAGTCCAAGGGGTACATCCCCATGAAAAACTTTACCTACCAGGAAAGTGCATCAGAGGGGAGGACATCCTACTGAGACTTTAGATATGAGAAGCCTGGGAGAAAGAGGAAATAGAAGAATCCAGTGGGTCCTGGAAAACTACAGGCGGGTCTGTGCCCTGGGGTCCTCGGCAAACTATGGCAACAGCCAAAGAAAGTATAGGCAGTAAACTTTGAACCCCTACCCAGACTAGCCGATAGACAGGACATTCTCCACCATTAAGTGGAGAAGGAGATCTGACTTTCACACAAACTCTGGTGCCCCATATTTGACCATGTCCCTTGGATGGAGATGCCTAGTGGCACTCAGAGGAAGGATAATAGGTCACCAAGGAGAGACTCGATATCCTATGAGCATATACAGAGGGAGGGTTTCCCCCTCAGTCACAGACATAGGGGAGGGGAGGGGGAAGTGGGAGGAAGGGAGGAATGGGAGGATACAAGGGATGGGCTAACAACTGAGATGTAATATGAATAAATTAATTAAAACTGTAAAAATATTTTAAATATCTTCAAATAGTTAAATAAAAACTTATTTTAACTTCAAAAAAAGATAATGAGATATTTTTTCAAGGCAGAAGTCTAGTATAACATTGCAAAATAGCTTAGTGATAATTAAAGTGAAATTACATTTTTATTGCAAAAATAATTTCAAATCCACAGTTAATAAATTGGGTTTCTTTTTTTTTTTTCAGGGAAGGGTTGGTTGGTTGCTTTTTGAAGTTGTTGTTGTCTTGTTTTGAGATATGGTTTCCCTCTGTTAGCTAAGGTTGCCCTGGAAACTCACTGTTTAGCCCATTCTGACTTCAAGCTCAAAGATCTGCTTGCCTGTGCCTCTCTACTGCTGAAATAAAAGGCATGTGCCACCATCACCTGACTGTTTTGTTGTGTTTGTTTGTTTGTTTTATATATTGGTTTATTTTGCATTTCTTATGAGGTCTTTTCTATGTAAGTGTTTTAGGAATCCAATAGATTCTATTATTGCTTTCCTATAATTAGGAAATACATTGACACTATGGCCTGGTCACTATGAGACATGAAACCTCTCTTTTTTTATACCTACCTAATTTATTTATTTTCTGCTCAATTTTTCAGTAAATATATAATAAGTACTTTACCAAGCCTTCCGTTAGTGTTTGACAATATGATTACAATGGTAAGTGTTCTAGTCTCTCTCTCTCTCTCTCTCTCTTTCTCTCTCTTCTGTGAAAAACACTATGACTAAAATAAACCAGGGAGAGAAAGGATCTAATTGGCTTACCTTTTTATAGTCCACCACTGGAGGAAGTCAGAGCAAGAAATTTTAGCCAGAATCTTGAAATAGAAGCCATGAATTTTGCTGGTTCATTCTTAGTTTCATGATCCAAAGCACCTGCACAGAAAATGGACCCACTCATGGTAGCCTGTGACCTCCTACATTAATTAGCAATCAAGACTATAATCTACTGCCACACCCACAGGCAGATCTGAAATGGACAATTGCTTAATTGAGACATTTTTGGAGAAATTCTAGGATATGTCAATTTGACAGTCAGTGCTAACTAAAATACTAGGTAGTTAGACAATAAGCCTATCAAATATTTAGCTGAGATACACAAGTAACTATTTTACCACAAAAGAGTAAAAACTGGTTAGCCAAGGAAAGCACAGGGGATATGGGAATAAGTCTTTAACAAGAGCTTGTTATTAATCCATCAAGTGCCAAGCTGATAGACACTTTGGAGGAGGACTTTAATACTGCTAATGAATATGATGGAAAAAATATTTGAGGAGGGTATGTTCAAATACCCACCTATACTATCAAATGGAATTTGGTTACATCTGGGATAAGTTTCCTTCTCTTCACCAAGATAAAGAAGGTAATGCCAGTCAAGGAAATAATTCCATCCAAGTCTAACTCATTGGATCATTGAGGTTTCAGACAGGTGTGTAGGGAGTAAGAGGTTACATTTGTGAGCATGATTGACCACTGTAATAATGAAAATTCCACCTCCTTGTGGCAGCTAATAAAAGATCCCTGTGTAACTTGCAAACTGCTACACCACTGAGAAGACCCCAGAGACAGCATTCTCTGGGTCTGGTTTTGTCATCCAGAGAGTCTTGTGCAATTTACGAGTTTCCTGAACCCCACCCTTGACTTCCTGGAGGAGATTTTCAGTGGAGAAATAATTGATACATAACACGAGTAACATATATCAGACAAACATGGAAAGAGAAATTCAGAAAAAGACAGCAGGTTGCAAGGCATAGGTAAAAGAAGACATCGTGAAGTTAAAACACAACTTCAAAATGTCTTCTATAGGTGTTTGGGATTTAGCTCAGTGGTAGAGCACTTGCCTCACAAGCACAAGGCATTGGGTGTGGTCCTCAGCTCTGAAAAAAAAAATGTCTGCTATAAAACATATGTGAGGGAAGAGAGGACTTATGGGGAGCATGACAGAGGAGACAGAGGCTGTAAATGATTCTACTTTCTGTGGACAATAAAACAAAACAAGTTCAGAAATGAGTGACTTTCCCATGTTCAGAGATGAGTTGTTGGAAATATATTGCTGAATCATAGTATCCTGGCCTCCAGCCTACTTTTATTGTATTCATATGAGTGAGTGACTAAGCGTCATCACTGCAGAGAAACTGAATAAATCCAGGCCTTGTCTCATAGGATTACTCATTTTTTTCACCTTAGGATAAATAAAACACTGAGCTTTAGTAGATCAATGTAGAATATCAAAGCGAAGCATTATCACCAATGACAAAGTGATTATGGTAGCTTTGTACCAAAGATGTCTTTCCCTAACAATGAAATATGTTCCAGCTTATCATTTTCTGATGCAGTATCTGTATTAGTTACTTTCATTGTTGCTTCAAGAAGGAGCTTAGAGATGAAGGGTTTATTTTTGGCTTCCAGCTGGAGGTTGGAGACCATCAGAAGGCTTTTCTTGTCAACCAGATGGGATGTAGAGTCGCTGACAAGACAAACTTCTAAGAATGTATTTCGCACAGTTTCTAGATTGAGTCTATTGAGGTTTAAAACAAAACAAAACAAAACATTCTAGATGTAGGTGGCATGTTGCATTGGTGAGAGTCCTGGACAGATAGAAATGAGAAAGTGAGCTGAGCACAAGCATTCATCGTTCTGCTCTCTGACACTGCAGACAGTGAAATAAGCTGCCTGAACTTTCCACCATGACTTCGCCACCCTACGAGACTGTAGCATAGAACTATGCAACAAAACTAACCTTTCCTTATCTAATGTGCTTTTTTTTTTCTTCAGTATATGGTCACAGTTTAAGAAACATAACTAATACAGTGCCCTTCCTTTAAATTTGAGATGACTTTGTGAGTCACATTTTAGCCAATCAAATCTGGTGAGAGTGTCTGCCTTACTACATAAGCAGAAAATAAGAAGTCATGTCATCCTATGACAAACCACAGTCACTGGAAGATGCTGTGTGAGAAAATTTCGCTCATCAACCTCAGATGATCTCCTAGAAAATAGTCAACATCAACATTTAATTACACAAGGAAGACATTTTTGACAACCAACACACTACAAACACACTACAGGCTGCAATTATCTGTAGCTCTGTTAAAGCCACTAATTGAGAATATACTAACTAAATCTGGATATCTCAATAAAGCATGAATAATCATTAATTACTGGTGATTCTTGCTAAATGTATTAAACTACTTGTATATTTCTATTTTAGATATTAAAATAAAACTTAAGCTAGTAAATCTGTTGGTATTATAACATCTCTAATTACTTTTATCTTCCATTCATGAGGTCTCTTATGCAGTCATTGTTCCTAATGTCTAAAACCTACAGCTCCCATTTGGTATTTAGGAAATAAGTAACTAAAGCTATTTCTAGTTTTAAAATTATTTTTAACAACTCTAGAAAAAAACTGTTTCCTGGCCTATATCACACAAATCTACTGCACACACATATTTTAAATTAATACATTCACCATAACTTTTTAATCATTTAAATATTAACTTAGTGCTGAACAGGAAGAATTTTAACCTACCAGAAATGCCTTACCTCAAAATGATAAAACTATAAATAACTTGGTTATACACATTGGTAAAACACACATAACATTCACATTTTAAAAATTCTTCCTCAGAGTTCTGTAACATTTACGCTACCTTTTGATATGTGATAGGTCTTTATTATGTCATTTTAACTTTTCCATAATATTATTTTGTCTAGTTGTTGGTTTAATCAGTTCCTATTATTCAAAGAATCCAGCCACTTCAAATCATTCAAGTTTGTACTATCTTGATTTATATATGTAAATATCTTGTAGTTCTGATGCTATGATACAATCATTCCCCAACATTTTCACAAACATTAAATGCATTTGAATCACTTTTTTTGATATATTTTAATATGATTATTGGTCTTTACAATGTAAGGCCAATCTACATTTTTATCACTTTTTTGTAGTAGTGTTAATATTTTTCTGTGTCATTTTTACACTAATAATAAACATTAGAGATGCTAATTTTTGTCATTAGTTTTCCAAATGATTTACAGGACTTAAGTTTTGTTTTTCATTTTGATAAATTTGATACCAATAGGTGTTAATTCTTAACTGTCATCAATGACCACATTTTAGCTAACCCTACTAATCTTAGTGTTCAGCCAGATTTCACTATCTGGTGTAATTCACGCAATTACACGCAAAATACTCTGTGCTATTAGGATGGGTAATAATCAACTTCTGAGTATCACATAGTTTCCATCTTTGAGCCAAATCTTACAGTGTATGTCCACATAAAATAATTGAGACACCTGTGCTGTAATACTACACAAGACTGATCAGGATTTCAACCCCAATAAAGTGTTTGAGGAAAGTCACCAATTCTATCTGTGGCATTTTCTATTTTTCTTTGGGCAAATCTCGAGAATAACGTACTTCTTCATTTATTGAGGTGCCTCCTGTGTTATTTTACTTAATGACTATTTTGTCCTCATGCAGCAACAGTTGTGGATTTAGAAATATCAATCCTCCTTATAGACAATACAATTCTTTACCTGTCGTGTTATTCTTAGAAAAGGACACATAAAGATGCCTTAATGATCGTGGACATTTACAACTAGGCGTCCATTGTTATTCAAGGCTGTTGTTCCTTTAAGAGTTCCTCTGGATACCATTTTTATTCAACATCACCTCGATGTAACAACAGAAAATTGCGCATAATTCAATGACTGATCTCTCTCGCTCTTGCTCTCTCGCTCCCTCCCTTGCTCTCTCCTTACACACATTTGTAACATGGTGTAGAATTTACTCATACTTTCTGCCTTTAAGTGATTTCCACAGTTGTTCATTAAATCAATTCAGAAAAAGAGTTTTTCCCTTTAAATAAATTTATTCACAGTTATTAACAGAAAAATGTGTTTTATTGTTCTGCATTGACAGTTAACAGTAGAAGTACTAGAAATAAATACACAAAGTAAACTTGAATTTAGGCTTAGTGAAGTAAAAAAAAAAGACAATGCAGAGTGAATCTCATATAAGTATTATTTCCTAGCTTGCTGTTACTTTCTCTGCTTGCCAGCCTTTCTTTCACAGCAGGCACAGTACTAGTGGCCTATCCTTTACTTTCTACATCAAACATTTACCACCAGAAAAGAGTGGAAACAGATTTCTATAGCTCAACTTGAATTTCATTTTTAATGACTATTTGGTTCTCATTCACAACAGTATGGGTTCAGAAATACAGACTAAAGTTCTTGATCACCAAAGGAAACCACTTCAAATATTTGGGTCAAATAGATGGTATACCTGAAACACTAAATGGATTCTAAACACCTTTCATTTTTCTAAAAACTACTCCCTCCTTAAAATTGAAAACTTTGTTCTTACTGCACTTGGACACTAATAATTTAATAGTGTAACCTTGATTTTTGTGTATAAAATGTACATTGAACATCATACAACGTTTTAAGCTAGAAAGACCAACTGTTATAGGCTAAGATTATGGACTTTTACCCATTAGATCCAAAGGCTTGTATACTAACTTGGAGGGTATGTGGCTTGGGCAATCAACTAATCTCTCTGGTATCAATTTGTGCTCCTATGAAATGATGGTAACAGTTTCCTTGTATATAGGGATTGTTTTATTCTAATTAAATATGTAACAAAATAATAGTTTTCAGTTATCAAATCTTATACTTAATGAATGAAATCTATTAAGCTACTTTCTGTCTAAGGTGGAAATTCAAAGCTAAAATTTTCAGGTAAATTATAATTATTTGTTTCTTGAATTCCATTTGAATTTTCTTTTAAAGTATTAATATCATGTACTCAACGTGTAATTAGAATATAGTGTTATAGTCTAGTAAGCCCAAATAAACTATATATATTTTCTTTCTCTCCCAACATCATTACTAAACTTAAAGACTGTCACAGACACACTGATGACTCTCCCATCTGTGACCACTGAGCAAAGATTTAAATGAATGATCTGCACACTAGGTCTAGTAAGTGCAGGTACATTAGATATCAATGGATTATGCTGGCATGAGTACCAGTTAAATAAAATAAGTATCAGTGTCACCAAATCTTCAGGATTGACTCATTTTCTGTACATTGGCAATTCTTGCTTGGATTTCTAAGAGATTGCATCCACTGAGACCAGGCTTACAAATACTTGTGAGGAGCCATGTGGACACTGGGAATCGAACCCGGGTTCTCTGGTTCTCTGCTAGAACAAGCGGTGTTCATAACCACTGAGCCATCTCCCCAGCCAAGAACTGACCAGTTTTATTTGACACTGTATATACCCTGTGTTAAACATGGCAGCATACTAGGAAGCAGTATTATGAAAGAATCCTGAAAGTTCAGATTTTTGAAATCTTGCTTAAACTAGAGAAGTTATTGCTTTAGAACAACTAGTTAAACTAATGTCAATGTTTTTGCTTCTTAAAGCTCATAAATAATATTAAAATTGCACATTTTCGCACTTCTCTTTCTCCAGCTAAAGAGATAATTTTTTTTCATCCTCATTCCTGAATGAACTCAACTATTTTGTGAGTTTAGAGAGACTTTTTATTCATCATGACTCAAATTTACTTCCCCTAACATAGATTAAAATCACTTACACATAAGTGTACGTATAATGACAAAAGCTATATAGCATATTGTTTGAAATATTATACAGTCAAGTCACATTGTTGTTTTGTTGTTGTCGTTCCAAAGCCGAGGATTTATCTTTGCCCACCTTCTGATTTAGCATCTATGAATATGATAGTTTCATGAGATAGAATATGTTTTTCTCCAGCTAAGATCCATCCAGGAAAGAGAAGCAGTTTTAGATATTTCACAATGTAAGTACCTGTGGTTGGCCATCCTAGCTAGAATCCAAAGAGCAGTGAATAAAACCTGATATGGGTGGCTCCTGTCTTATAGACCAGAACTAAGAAGGATACAGAATTGGGGATAAATGGGCTCTTATCACTTAAGAGGATATCACATGAAGACATTTCTGTAGCCATAGGGTGTGTGATAAAAAGACAACATAACTACAATCTGAGAGGTTCCAAAAGGGTAAAGAAAGACACATAGCATAATAAAAGACACAGATGCAGAGTGTAAGAGATGGTCCTGGGGTCTGATGTTTTCATATTTTTAACTTCTTGGCAGGTTTACTCACTAGAACGAAAAGCACAGTTTCTACTTCTATGTTTAAAACAACCAAGATAGCTATGAAGAATCCTAGCAGGCACCAATGAGCACCACTGGAATTGTCTGCATTTTCTGAGATAGCAATTAAGGGTCAGACTGAGCCATAATGCCACCTCTGATTGGCTGTGGTCCTAATGATTCGGGGAAATGACATGAAAAAGAAACATACTCACAGAAATATGCTTCTCCCTGTACTGATGGGAGCAAAAATAAACTGCTTAGCAAATCCTTTCCTTATCCGCAAGATACAATTCTCCCCTGTCACTTTTGAGAGCCAATTTCCTCTTGTCTTCTGTCTGCTATGAATAGATTTTAGGAGCACAATGTTGTTAGCTAAAATATGCTATTCGGTTTGACACTGAATTTGCTCTATTATTTCCCATCTTACTTTGGAATTGCTTACTCTTCTACATCAGTTTCTTAACCTTCCATAGGGAGGCTACCTGCCTGGTATTTGAGTTGTTTCATTAACTTCAATGCTTTACCTATCTTTCCTTGTTAGTTACCTCATAATGACTTTGAAAGATAGCATATACAGGGGGAGGTAATCCCTCTCAAGAACATTCATAGGGGAGAGGAATAAGGGGAAAATGGGAGGGAGGGAAGAATGGGAGGATACAAAGGATGGGCTAACCATTGAGATGTAACAAGAATAAATTAATAATAATAATAATAAAAAGATAGCACTAGCATTCCAGTGTGTTTTTTAGATTTGTGTGGCTGGCCTTAGTATAAACAGCTGAGCAATTACTAACTGCCTCTTCTGGCTGCTCAATTCGCTTTACTTATAATAATTGGAAGTAATCCAATACAAAATGTTCTATTAAATTTTACATTAGTAATCTAACATTTCTAGATCTTCATCAATAAACTATTTTAAGTGAATTCTTAAAACTACATTGAAGTTTCAGGAAAAACACACCTTGGCCTTCTATATTGCTACTCAATATGATACATTTAGAAAAAAAACAATATGTGCTTTCCATACATTTTCTGTAACTTTATTAGTAATTAAATGAATACACAATTGAAGAAAACAATTGCACACATAGCCACAAATATTATACTTCTGTCATGAAAAAAATATTATTGAAATTTTCTTTAAAAAATAAAAGTCTTATATGCATGCTCAGAAATTCCAGCAAAAATCGAATCCATAAACTGCAATCGAAAAGCTACTGCCTTATTATAGAAATTCTGAGTAAATGCTCTTTTGTTCAGTTATGCCTTTAGAAAAAAGATTTCTGACAAAAAAAAACACCTAAGAAAAGTGTGTGTAGACTTCAGCCTCTTTAACGTACTTTAAGACAGCAATACAAAAAGAACTCTGTGGTATTTTTGTAGACTTTTTGTCTCATATTGATTTTTTGGGGGCATTATTTTGTGCCATTTTTCTCTTGTTTTTGTATATTTAGGTTTCTGGTATTGTGTTTTTGTGTATCTATGTGAGGTGGGATTCTTTGTTTTGTTGTTGTTGCTGTTGTTTTTGTTTTTTGTTTTTCTTTTGTTTGTTGGTGTTTTATGTTTGTTTCCAAAAGAGGGGACAGTGGGTGGGTAGGAATGTGGGGAGGATCTGGGAGGAGTGGCATTAGAATATCTGGATGCACTCCAGCCAGGGAAGCAGTCAGCTAACTAGGGCTGTCACTTCCCCTCCCTCAACTTCTTCCAATCACCCAGTCTTACCACCCCTGTAGCAGACCACCTGCTGCCACCTGCTGGCCCTTCTTTCCCCTCTACCCCCATCTCCCATGGATCACGTAGATCTTCTCCTCCAAACTTCCTTTCCAACACATTGTTTTATCTTATCCCCCGGTGTTGATAGGCATTCCCTAGGAACACACAGCCAATAAATCCAGGGAAGCGCTTAAGATAATTTGAGATCTTCGCCTTTCCTTCTGCTCCTCCAAACCGAACGGCACGGTCTTATCCAGATCTGTTATAGACAACTAGCACCACACTCCCACCATTCCAGCCCTACCACCATCTCCAGTGTCTCACACAGCGGAAGCATAAGACAAGGACCTGAAAATATAATAGATACCCTTAAAGAGGAAATGAATGAATCCTTTTAAAAAAAGAAAAAGATCTATGAAAACTCTAGTAAAACAGTGGAGGAAAATAAGCAAATAGCACAGGACTTGAAAGTGGAAATAGAATCAAAACAACAAAACAAAACAGAAAAACAAACAGGTAAAAATGTAAATGGAAAACTTAGGGACTCGAACGGGAATGACAGAAGTAAGCCACACCAACAGAATGCACAAGATGGAGGAGAGAGTTTCAGGTATTTGTTTTACACATCTTATTGTATTATTTATGATATATATTAATTATTTGATAGAAGAAAATTCTTTTCACTTACTTTTGTACAAAGGATATCTGAACAGGCAAATTAATTTTTTTTCTCAACTGTGTTTTCACAAAGTTAGTAATATCTCACCTGAGTACAACAACTTCTGAATACTTCTGAATTTTGCCTTTTACTAAAATATTTTCCCAGTTGATTTTTTATTTGAATATATCAGGAGTTTAGAAAACAAGTATATTGTAGGAAGATGGTTTTCTTTTCAATGAAAAACAGCAGCAACAAAAAGGACAATACTCTTTCTAGCTGTATTAGCAAATTCTCTTCCTGTCTGCTAAGAAATGCTTCTCAGGATTAGATGAAATACAGTCACTTTTCAGTCCCTGTGCTGTTATGTAGATGATTTAAGTACATACTTCTGCGTGCAGATTCCAACAACACTCTGTATGAGCTCTTGGAAAAATTAGAGAAAACCAGAAAAAGGCATAGTAGCACTGCTCATCGAAGGGTTTCTCCCTCAATCTCCTCTAAAATTATATACCTGATGGAAAGCTACTACTTCTGAGAAGGAAACCTATCTATTAAAAGCCCAATATCCTATTGTATAACAATTTAAAATATATAATTGTGCTCCAAAATAAATATATCACAACTGCTGAGAAGATATTGTCTGTAGAAAACAAACAAACAACACCTATTTGATAAGCCCGTGACTTCAAGTGCAGCAGGGAGTGTATATGACAGTTTGTACCATTAAATGTAACGTGCTTCCTCAGTCCTCTTCAACTTGGTCATTCAAACACTCTCATACAAACTCAGGGAATATATTTTTTGTTATGAGTGTCTTTAAAATGTGTTTCCATACAACTTCCCCAGGGAAATAGTGTCTGTTCCCTGTGACTACTCATGTGGCTCTTCCCTCTCAGCTCTTAAAGGTTCCTTGCTTTTATTTCAATCTTTTTGTGGTACTTTGGCAGTTAATCTAAATTATTAGAGCCTTTCCCCTGTATAATACAAACACTTAAAAGGTAGCTTTCACTTTCCCAGGCATGCCCACACCATTTTTCTTTGTACATTATCCTTCAGAGATAATATTTCTTTCTCCACCCAAAGTCTGAGACACACAAATATACCAATTTAGCTGTGTATTGTCATTTGCCTTAGCTCACAGGATGTCAAGAAATTTAACTACAGAGAGGAAAGACTCGATGTGACATACCTGGGTCCCAACACTATAAAGCAAAATACGTGCAGCAGATATTTTTCTCTCTTGACTTTTATTTATTCTTTGACAATTTCATGCATTTATTCAGTATACTATGGTCATATCCAACTCCTCCATTTCTGACCTTTAACTATGCCAGTACCACTCCTCAACATGTCTTCTTTCTAATTTCTGAATGGGGGACCATACAATGAAGCAGCTTACTGGTGTTCCTAAATGTTTTCATTGAGACGTAGCTGTGGCACTCATGAACTTGGTCTGTATCATAGGCAGGTCTTGAACTTTTGACCCTCCCACCACAACATTACAAGTACCTGGGATTCTTGGATGGTTTTAAAATGTTAGCATACATATAAGGATTTGAAATCAGAGTGACATTACAACTGTTATTGAAACAGTCCATATTTGCAGAATATTTATATATTTTATTAGTTGTAAAATGACATTTCTGAATCTCATTTTTCCACAAATATAAGTGAGGGATTCTTGAAAATATCTGGTCTGTAACAGGATACTTAATAACAGGCACTTAATAACTATGCTTCCTGCTGTGCTTGTTTGCCATCTTTCTATTTATATGGAATAAGATTGGCCATGCCTCTTAGAAGAAAACTGTTACATATATAAGCATAAATTCTAGACCTGGGAAAGGCCTTTAGGAAGTCCATTTTTGGCTCTAGGATCTCCCTTCTTAGGAACTAGCGTTTTGAGCCTTTTTCTTTTTTAAATCCAAACCTCTCATGCCTCATGCTTTGGCCTGCTTTCTTCCCTCATAAGGAAATGTTCTGCTAGATCCGTTTACTCATAGTTGAAAATGACTCATGAGACTGAATGCTCCCTGGAAAATTTGCATTTTAACAGAGCTCAAAACTGTCCAGTGTATGCAGGTTCCTTAGCAGCAGAATGTGGGCAGTCATAGAGCTCAGGGGATGGGAATTGCTTCCTCTTTAAATCTGGACTCTCCACAGGCATCACTAATTTTACAAACTTGTTACACCTCTTGTCTTTTATGCTTTCCTCATATGAATGAGATTCCGTACATTTCACTCCGAAGAAAAAGATGGTCACATGCATGCCTTTATGAGCCATGCAACAAGGCTTTGGACTAATTTGGGAGTTAAGCATTACAAAGGCACAGTTGTCATGGGAAAGCGCTTTCAGTCTCTGCCCTGAATCACTCATGCATCTTCAGGGAAGCTAAAAGGTTTAAAACTCTCTGTGACTTTAACCTCCGATTTATCTCACTTCAATGTATTCTCTCCTATATTCTAATTTACCCTAAGATCTCTTCATCCCTTTCCCCCAGTCTTTAGGGTGTAAGTCTGCCATCTGCTTAATTTGTTTTACTGTGCAGGATTTAGCTGGAAGCGTAGTGAAAAGAAAGCACTTATGCTTAGTGGCTTTCATTTCACAAGTCTCAGGAAAACAAGGTCTATAAAATCAGCTCAGAGCTGAACATCCTTAGAGGCAAATAGCAGAAGAGGTGGGTCAGAAGTAGCACCAGGTTTAATGTGTGAAAGACAGAATGTTTCTGCTTGTTTGGAGAATGAGACGGAAGGAATAAAAAAACAGGTAGACTAAGGATTGATGATAAGGCTATTTTTCTTAAAAAATGGATGTAGCATGAGCTCTTTGTATAAAACTGACTAGTGCTCACCCATGTAACTGTGGACTTGGCCCTTTGTGTACAAATGTGTCCCTCTGTGAAATGTGAATAACAAAATTGCCACAGGTTCCTCCTACTGCAGACAGCATTCTTTCATCGTCCAGGCACACTGTCTGCGTTTACTGTGGTCTTGGCGGCTTTTTGAGTCAATGCATTCATCCATTTTACAGTGCTTTCCTGAGCTCTACAATGAACAAGTAATACTAATAAAAGCATGGGTCCTTGGGCTCCTTGTGCCGTCTACAGTGGCTCCTGACTCAACTTTTAATTGTTCTGTAATAGAGAACAAATAACCACTGTGCACTTCATTATTTTCCTGTTTAAAGTAATGATCACCACAGTTCCCAGTAAGTACGTATGAAATACTCAAAAGTAGTTCCTGGAACAAATTAAGTAATCAAGGGCTTTAAACTCTCTCTCTTTTGAGTAAGAAATCACAGAGGTCAATTTTCTTATTTTTTTTTTAAATTAAAAATCATTTATCCTAGTTACAGAAGTGTGGTAGTCAGGAGGGAATAGCTAAGAAAACGAAACTTTTAGATGTCTGCTTCTGAGTTCTAGGCTTTAGTGCTGAGGAGCGGAGAAGAGCTAGGGAGTGGAGGGTTGTCCTCAAAAAACACCTAGGCTGAATCAGATTGCTACACAGAGAAGACACATCCATTGCAAGTAGCATGGAATCAAGAAGAGCTCCTAACTTTTAGGCAATATGTTTAAAACAGATGACACTTGTAATCCAGTCCATCATCATACTTGAGATGTACTTACTGTCTCTCCAAAGGTTGATAAATTGATGTCTCATTCACTTTTTGTACTTAGTTCCAATATCGTGATAGTGAATGACCTAACTCACTTTTGTTTAGCTTAGATGTCGCTCTGAGTAAGTGTGCAAACTGTCACTGCATAATAAATCTAAACAGTCCCAAATGTCAAGTTCAAATTAAGCTTGCGAGCCAAAGTAAGCATCCAATAAACATTTTCATATGAAAAAGACGAGAAGGATGAATAGTATACAGTGACCAACCAAAGGCCAAAGGTTAAGGGAAGTTGTGTCAATTTCTTGGTCAGCTTGTTCCCATTTGATATGCGTTTTACCCCAGAGAAGTTTCAGAGGTTACGGGCAGGATTTATTTTCTGGAGAAGCATCGTTTGGTAAATAACTTCCTGTTGGCTTTGAGATTGTTTTAGGCTTGGAAAAGAAACCAGAGCTGACATTCTACGACAAAATAATGCCTGAGAAAACTCAGAGACTTTTCTTCTCTGTTTAATCTCTGGTCTGTTTCCTCCCACCCAAGCTTGATGAGTCTCACCGTAAACATGAATTTCATTTAGTAGTTTCTGTCTCCTAGAAATGTAATTTAGTGGATGTGCCTGGGGCAGTGAGGCCACTGATCTATCCTTTAAATCCAGGCTGAATTAGGTTACACTATGCTTAATAAGAGTAACTTTTTTCTTTATTTTTTGGACAAGAAATCTAGAAAGAATGCTTGGGATTAACCAGGCTTTACTTAGAATTTTGACATTTTCTTGAACTTGAATTTGTTGCATTAATTACATTTTGAAACAATGAATTAATGTTGGCTATGGGCTTTCTGTATATTGCCTTTACTATGTTTAGGTATGTGCCTTCAGTCTCTGATCTCTTCAAGACTTTTAACATAAATGGGTGTTGGATTTTGTCAAATCCTTTTTTTGGCATCTAAGGAGATGATCATGTGGGTTTTTTTTCGTTCAGTTTGTTTTTTTTGATAGATTGCATTGATGGATTTCCATATATTGAATCACCATTGCATGCCTGGGATAAAGCCTACTTGGTCATGGTAAATATTTTTTATGTGTTCTTGGATTTATTTGTGAATATTTTATTAAGTTTTTTTCATCAATATTCATAAGAGTAATTGTTTGGAAATCTCTTTTCTTGAGGGCACTGCACTTTATGTGATTCAGGTATCAAGATGACTATGCCCTCATATAATGAGTTTGTCAATGTTCCTTCTGTTTCTATTTGTGGAATAGTTTGAAGAGAATTGGTATTAACTCTTCTTTTAAGGTCTGGTAGAATTCTCTGCTGAATCTATCCGGCCCTTGCCTTTTTTTGGTTGGGAGACTTTTCATGACTGCTTTTATTTCCTTAGGAGATATAGGACTATTTAATTTTTTTTTTTTACCTGATCTTGATTCAAGGACTTTTGCTCAACTATGTTCATAGCAGCTTTATTTGTTATAATAGCCAGAATCTGGAAACAACCTAGATGTCGGTCAACCGAAGAATGGATAACTGTCATACATTTACATAACAGAATACTATTCAGCTATTAAAAAGCAAGAAAATCTTGAAATTTATAGAAATGGATGGAACTAGAAACAATCATCCTGACTGAGGTAATGAAGACCCAGAAAGACACACATGATATATACTCACTTATAAGTGGATATTAGTCACATAATACAGGATAACCACACTATCCTCCACAGAGCTAAAGAAGCTAAATAACAAGGACGGCCCTATGGAGAATGCTTAATTCTCATTCAGAATGTCAAACAAAATAGACATTGGAGGCAGTTGAAAAGAAGGAACAGGACAGGAAACTACCATAGAGATCCTCTGAAAGACTCCACCCAGCAGAGGATCCAAGCAGATGCTGAAATTCACAGCTAAACTTCCCGGTGGAACACATGGTGGCTTATGGAAGACTTGGGGTATAGAAGGATCTGAAGGGGACACGAGCTCAACAAGAAGACCAATGGGGACAACAAACCCAGTCAGAGAAAGGGGAATAGGGTCTACTTTTGACATGGACTCTGGTGCTCACTAATTAATCACTTTTCCCTGGTGAGGAGGCCTTTCCAGGCCACAAAGGAAGAGGATACAGGCAGCCCAGCTAAGCCTCGATAGGCTGAGGTCAGATGTTAGGGGAGGAGGGCTCCCCATTTCTGAGGACATAGTCAGTTGGGAGGAGCATGAAGGAGGGAAGGTGGGACCAGGAAGCGATAAAGGAGGGGGCTGCAAACCATATGTAAAGTGAACAAATTTAAAAAATAAATAATTTTTTTAAAAAATCAAAATAAATCATAAAAATAAAATAAAATGTATGTGGAAAATGGACTACTGAATTAAAATATAACATTCCTGGATTATGGTTGTTTTTTTTTTAAGTATCTTTTTAAATTTAGTGTCTGCATGAGTACCTCAAACATCTCATACTGATCTTGGTCTTATTGAACGAAGCTTCCCAATTTTCTACAGCTTTGGGCATCTAATATGCTATTTATTTATGTATCTACCTCCTTTGTTTTTTGTTTTGTTTTGGAGTCGTGAATTTGGCATTTTCATCTTGTATAACATGCTTACATAAACTTCAGTCACTTTGACCTGTTGGATCGCACATTAACATGACATCAGTTGTTTTGAACCAAAATGTTCTCTTTCTCTCTCTCTCTCTCTCTCTCTCTCTCCCTCTCTCTCTCTCTCTCTCTCTCTCTCTCTCTCTCTCTCTCTCCTTTCCTTCTTTTCTCTCTTTTTCCTTTCTCTCTTACTCATTCCTTTTTACTCTCTGTCTCCTCCCCTCCCTCCCTCCCTTTTTTTCTTTTCTCCTTTCTCTCTCTCTCTCTCTCTTTTTTTTTTCTTTTTTCTTTTTTGGCTTTTCAAGACAGGGTTTCTCTGTGTAGCACTGCCTGTCCTGGACTAGCGTTGTAGACCATGCTAGACTACAGTGTATATTAGTTGGTCAGGTTTGATCAAATGTGCTTTGCTATGGCTGGTGGGATTATGGAGACTGGACTACATTACTGCAAAAGAAAGATGAGTAAGTTCCATCTCGGGTCTGCTTTTCCTCTCAAGATATCCTGGCACTGTTGCCCACCAGGCTGAACTGGAGGGAAGGAAGCTTAGCCAGGCAGATAGGTTAGGGTGGATCTCAGTTAGTGAGTGCAAGAGAAACAACCTTCTCAGGAGACAGTCTTCAGTGAAAGAGCTTTCTTTATCGTGGAGAAGCAAGGGCTGTATAAACCTTGGGTCATGGGTAGGGTTATTTGGGTTGAATGTACATCAGTGATTGAGGCCAAGATGCTAGGAATGCTTCCTTTGCATGAAGAAGAATTCCAGGTGCTTGCTAGACATGTCCTTATAGGGATAAAAGAAGTTTAACCTGAAACCTGTCCACCAGGCTACGTGCCCTGGGACATTCAAGCCCAGGGCAGGGAGGAAGCAGTCTTGCTCATGCTGGTCTCAGGATGGACTTTCAGGGGTTGGACATGTCTTGACCTCACTCCTGCTCAGGACTGGCTCCCCAAGTCCAGTGGCTTACTAGCCCCACAAGTAAGGATGATTGTGAGTGATGAAGGGGAGAGGTAATTTTAAAGATGAGTAATGGAGAAGACAAATGATTGTCATTATTAAATTGATAGGTATGTTCCCTGGGAGGCAGAGTCTGCCTCTTCAACTCTGCGTGAGGGAAGGCAGAGAATAATAGGATCAAACTGAGGTAAAAGGTGTACACATTCATAAAAGATGGTAGCATGTTAAAAGGAACTTTTCTATTCTTGTAGTCAGAGGGACATCTCTCTCTTCGGATGTGCTTATTTCTACCTTTGTTGTCTCAGTTCAATGAGAGATCAGGATTTCATTTTTCATATGGTAGTTTGCTCTCTGCCATTAAGTGGTTGTAGTAAAGTTTGTAAAATGTGCACTGTTTGCATTGAGGAAAGTAGTAAGAATGTTACCTTAAAGACAATTATCATTCCTCCTGCACAGTAATTAGTACACAGGGAACATATTGAAATGCTTTGCATAAGTATAATTTTATACCCTTAATTCCATTTTGTATTAAATACAGTTACTTCTTGTATGTCTCTACTTTTCCTTACAATCCTCAATAATATTGCCATTCAAAATACTTGGCATATATCTATAATTTTGAATAATAAGAAAGAGAAAATTGTAGGCAAGTACTGAATAAAATTGTTCCAAATGATTATTCTTTAGCAAATTTCAGTTGAGTACTTTAAATTTCATCAGCATGTATGAGTACATTTAGTTCAGAAATTAAGCAAATGTTTAAGAAGTGATTATATAAGCTGGCCTATTCTCCTGAATGTATGTGGGGGGGGGGCAGAACAAGATGTCTCAATGGTACATAAAGCATCTTATGTCCCACTCCTCCTCATCTTCACCTGGAGCTTTTTCTCCCATGGGCTCCAGGAACACATCCAGGCATGACTTACCTTGAACTGAGAAGGAAATAAAAGTATAACTTGATGAGTCAGTTTTTGAAAGGACTTTAAAATACGTGTGTTCGTGGGACTAATTTTATATTCAATTTCTTGTTGATGCCAAAACCTTCCTTTTCCTTTGGGGTACTTGTATAACCTGACTTTGCAGAGAACTAGAGAAGAATTGGATATTCCTCGACTTCCCTTGAAGTGGATGCAATATTATAAAATTATGATTATATATACACTTGTCTCTTAAGAGGGCTTATGTAATGTTACAGAATATTCTGTATTGAATTCAAGAAAGGATAAAAGCCAACCATTAGAAAAAAATTTGTTTTGAAAATATTTTATGTAATAAATCAAAGAAAATATTTGAGTCCCTACTCATTGATGCATGAAATGACTATAGGAGTTCCACACCTGGGTGTCTTCACAATGGAGCACCCTAGCTGCATATACTGCCAGAGTTTTCCGCTTAAAAAAAGGGTACACCATATGAGTAAATCCACTATTTTAGGAAAGGAACACAAGATTTTCCAAAGATATATACAATAATGACAATTCTCCAATTTTACAACACTGTGGAAGGATGTGGCTGTTGCAAAGGTTCCATCTCTCATGTGTCATAAATCTCCAGGGGCATTTCTTTCAGTTGCAAGTTTAGGAACTAAGTCGGCTCACTGCCACATTTTCCTTTGTCCCCCAATGAGGCTGGCAGCTCAGATTAACTTCTCCTCAGCGTTGCCCAGAGCTTACCCGATTGAAATTTTCAAGTGTTACACAATTTTTCACTGGGTGACTAGCATATGGTATATGCTACTAGGTTTGAAATTATGGAAATGTTAATGAACAGTTTATACATGAGTTTTCAAAGGCCCCCAGCATTTAGAGAAGACTGGTCTGTGAAATATCCATGAATGAAAATTACCCCAGGTATCTGCTCATTGCAAGATCTATAGATGTGTGTATTATATAGTCAAACAATTAAATGAAAGCTGAATAATGCTGATTGCATGTGACATGAATTTGCTCATAATTTTGCTTAAATAAGAAAGTGACAAACAGAATTTGTCCACATCTTCATTATAGACATGGTTAAACAAGATATTTGGAAAGAAAGTAATGTATTATTGAAAGTGAAAATGGCTCCTGTGAATTTTTCCTGAATGCCACTTGGATAAAATAAACATGGTTTAACATCTGTTTCTTATACAAAATATGTGGTTTTCTTTCTTTCTTTCTTTCTTTCTTTCTTTCTTTCTTTCTTTCTTTTTTTTTTTTTTGCTTAACTCTGATCAGAAATGTCTTTCTCTGATGAAATTAATATAGTGAAGAGGTTTCAGTTGATCTACAAGTATTATAGGAAATAACTTTCGTTACTGGATATTTTAATGGCCAGAATCCCCATTCTCTCTCTTTCTCTCTGTGAAAATATATGCATTATAATAAATGTATATATATTATATATAGTGTTTACTTATATAAATGGTCTATATATTATTACTGGATAAGTGTGGTGAAAGTACTTATTAATATGATATATATTTAGTATTTGGTACCATGTGTCAATTGGGAACTCATTATTTTTCCTATTCATCATCATTGAAATCGTTTTTCCTTTCATTAAAGTTTACTATACCACATCTAATTGACTGGGTAGGGAGAATGGAGCAGAAAGGCAGCTGTGTTAGGAGAGTGGTAATAATAAAACAATTACCACTAGTTTTCTTCTCTGTCATTGAACACACAACTAGCTCAGTTTTCCTGAAGTTAAATGGCTGTAAAGTCGTAATAGTCCAAATTTAATAATTTCACGCTAAAGTATGTCCATTTGAGATAATTTTTTTCCATATATACTTGAACATAAAACACATATTCCAAAACTATTGTCTTTGGTGCCAGCAATATATTTCTTCCTTCTCATGTATCAAATGATTAAGAGTGAGAAATATGTATTTTTTTATTCTCCCATATATTAACTACTCAATGACTTTATTGTTCCTAACTTTAGTTTTCTCTGATGCAAGCATAGTGTTGAGAAAGCTCAGCTCTGGTCCTGAGAAAAGGTGTACAGCAAGAGGATAATGCTAGCTCTTGTAGCAGTGGGTGGGGTCTGTGAAGTGACTGCAGCAGTTTTAAGTCTTCTCTTTTGCCAGTTTTTGAAATCCCAATCCAGGTTTCTCTGCTTTATGCATCTCTCAGCATTAAGGACTAGTGAGCCAAATTTACTTTGGCTTAATTTAGGAGGAAAGTCAATCACATGTGAGTGGCATCCTTTCTTATGCATGGACATCCAGGTGACTTTGATCAAACTTTTGTTGATTGTTTTGTTTTGTTTTGTTTTTAAGATGGTGAAAACATAGAGATGACTCTGTTGGCTTTAATATAAATCAGAATTTCTTTCAAGTTCCTGATATTAATTAATCATGGATGAATATCCTTATATAATTAAAAGTGTTTATTTGAATTTAATATAAGTCAGGAAATACTGAGATTTTATGTCTTAAATTAGCCATGAGAATATACAGGCTTAGGTAGGTAGGTAGGTAGGTAGGTAGGTAGTTAGTTAGTTAGTTAGTTAGTTAAAAGTATGTAGATAGGATAATTTATAGTTACACTTTTGCCAGTTACTATGAAAAGTTTTTCATGACATATAGCATAGTTAATGCATGGATTAGCACCTCAGCTTGTGCTTTATTTGTACTCCCAAATGTATATGTATTTATAGCTGTAAATCTATATCTGTATATACATATAACTTTTTAAAAGATACTTTCTACTTTTCTTCTGTCTGGAAAAGTATTATTCTCTAAATTACCCATGAAAAGTTTGGTGCAGAGAAAATAAGTTTTCATATATTGCTAAATACTAATTTCGTTTTCTTTATCCACATCGATCTTCTCATTTCATAAAATACATGATTTTATGTACTACCATATGCCCCACATATACATCTAGCACATGTTTGTTGATAGAGTATGTTTCTGTCTTCTTTATACACTGCATAAAATGGTTACTAACTCCTATGTCTTTGAAACTCAATCTTCTGTGAGCCCATAACTATCTGGATGCAAATACTTGCTCCTCAAAGGAATAAATAAAGATTAGATTCTGAAAACTGACTTTCAGCTTATATAGCTTGAAATATTGTGTTTCTCCAGAGATATATTCAGGACTTTCCAAGTGTATACTATTGTTGACTTCTTAACCCTCTAATGGGAGCTTGTTATTGAAAGGAAATTGACAAATTGATGTATAGATTTAGATACATAATGTGGTACATCTAAAAAAGTGCATAGGTAAATAAAGCTTTAATAAGCTTACAAAGTTAGGAATTCTATAGATTTTTGAAGGCTGATAACATGGCTCATCTTGTATAAATGATCTTGACATGTCAGGATATGGATGTTGGATTCATCCCTGGAGCCCATGTAAAGGTGGAAGGAGAGAAGCCATGTCATTAAGGCCTGTGAATTCCCTAGAACAATAATCATAATAAACAAAATAAAACTTTTAAAATATTTTCCATGTACAAAAACTGTATGTTGCTTTTACCCAAATTTATCACTATGTTGTGTGATCAATCAACGAGAACAAATGAAAATCTGGAGCATCTTTTATTTCCTTATGTTTCACAAGTGCCTGCTTAAGTTTTGTCATAAAATTTAGTGCATAAAGAGTAAAATTCAGGAAAGGTTGGCTACAAATTACAAAATTATAATAGAAAACTAAAGCAAACAATAATGGAAGTAGTTTGCAATTAGTAAATAATAGAGAGATGAAGGAATATATTGAAGGTTTTTTTCATAAGATGAAGAACATTTTCTTAGGATTTAGATACATTTTTATGTATCTAAAATTGGCACAGATTTACTTAATAATTTTCTTAGTCTTTGTTCTATTGCTGTAAAGACACCATGGCCAAGGCAACTCTTATAAAAGAATACATTTAATTGGGGCTTGCTTACAATTTTAGCGACTTAGTCTATTGTCATCACGGTGCTCTGCATGGCAGCACATGTGGTGCTGACACAGTAGCTGAGAGCTACATCCTGATCTACAGGCCAAGACAGACAAAAGGGACTGTGCTTGGCATGGACTTTTAAAATTGTATATACGTGTAATAATATAAATGTTTATGTAAAACATAAAACTATTAAAAATAAAGAATATGATAGACGTTGCCCAATGTAAGCGAGAGAAAGAGTACACCAAGGACATTAACAAACTAGTTACAGAAAGATAAATATTAGGAGACTGAATTTTAGTAACAACCAAAATTAGTATAAAAGGAAAGAGTTTGTGCTGCAGATTGGCAATCACTACAAGCAGTAGAAAAGATGCATCAAATAATCACTGATATTTGAGGTCTACATGGAGAATAACTGGTTCTATAATGTAAATGTGCTAAACATTCTCCCACATCAATAAGTATCCTATCCATTTCTGTGATCCAGCGTACTCCTACGACTATATAAAGATGTACTTGCACCAAAATGTAAAATATAGCATTGTTCTAGAATTAAATGTCTAACAACAGGTTGTTAAATTATAATTCATATATGAGATAGAACTTAAAGTAGATATTAAAACTTTATGTAAAATGTCTGCATTGCTGTGTTTACTTTTTAAAGCCAATTAAAAGTAATATGTAATATATATATAAAGAAAAACCTTACTGTTCATCCCCAGTGACATACTTCCGCCAGTGAGGCCATACCAAGTACAACAAGGTCAATTCTTCTCAAGTAGTACCACTCCCTGATGACTATGTATTTAAATATTTAAGCCCATAGGATGGGGGCATTCTCATTCAAGCTCCCACATTCTACTCCCTGCCTGTAGCTATATTATAATGCAAAAATGTATTCTATTTAACTTTATTAGTCCCCACAATTCATGACAGCCCCCAAGACTTTAAAATTCCAAAATTCAAAGTCTCTGAGACACATAAAATTCTCTTAAATATATCCCCCTTGAAAATCAAGATCAAAAAGCAGATTAAGTATTTCCAACTTACAGCAGCACCGGATGTATATTAGCAGTCTAAAGCGGGGGAAAGGAAACATAGTAAGGAAATATTGGACTAAAGAAAGTCTTAACAGCAGCTGCTCAAACTCCAAACACTGAACCACACCCTGCCCCCGTCCTCTGGTGCCCCCCCCCCACACCCCCATGTCTGATATCAAAGCACTGCTCAGATTTCCAACTCCTTTCTGCTTGATCGACTACAACACATCTCTCACTCTTGGGCTGGTTTCACACTAGCTCTACATCTTTCCTATGCAAGTATCCCACTGGGGACATCTCCAACATCTTGAGGTGCCCAACAGAATCTCAGTGGCTTTTCTTATACATGGAAGGAGACTCTATAAACCCTTTCTTGTATCCTTGGCTCTAAAGTTAGAAACATGTGGCTGTGACTGAGGCTGCCAAGTTCTGCTGCTTGCTAGGACTGGAACTTGGTACCCTGTTTCATTTACATCTACAACAGCTTTCTGTTGTCAATGATTCCCTTCACTGTTTAAGCTTTACTTTCTAAGTCATTTCGCAAGTTACATATTTAGCTGGCGGGGTGTTTTCTTGAGGCTACCCCTTCCTTAGTCCACTTAACAGCATGGTTTCTTTAAGTTTATCTTCTTGAGCACAGGATTAGCATTACCTATCCTGGTGCTCTTCATCTTTTCACATTTTGTATTTCACTTGCTTCTTTTCATTGTAGATCTTTATAAGAGTGACTACTACTAGCTACACGACATTGTCAATACTAGGCTGTCTTAAAATCACTTCTGCCAAAGCCACTATTCCAAAACTCTTCAACTTAGTCCCATAGAGATTTTTAGGACAAGAGTAAAAAGGAGTTACACACATATGTACAACCACCCCCACACCCCCCCACACAATTTTTGCCAACCACCCCCACACCCCCACCCACCCCTATCCCCCCCACACAATTTTTGCCAAAATATCACAAAAATTATATCCCAGAGCACTTATTATTGTTCTTCCTCCTGAAACCTTCTGAGACAAACCATTGTAATCTACATTTTTCCCAGCAGCACTGTCTTCCATATTCCTACTAGTAAGGCCCATTGAGCCTACTTAAAAGTATTTAACTGCTTTCCTAATCCAAAGTCCACATCCTGGCAGCAAGCTGCGTGGTCAAGCCTGTGACAGCAATACACAGTTCCGAGTACCAAATTTGTCTTAGTCAGTGTTCTATTGCTGTTAAGAGATACCATGACCATGGTAACAAGAGATACCATACCAAGACCATGGCAGGTCTTATGGTCTTAATTGGGGATTGCCTACAGGTTCAGAATTTTAGCCCGTTATCATATCATGGTTGGAGGCATGGTGGTATGCGTGATCTTGGGCAAGTAATTGGGAGCTAAAATTATGATTCACAGACAGAAAGAGAAAAAGAGACTGAGTAGTCTGGCATGGTCTTTTGAAATTTCCAAGGCCATCCAGAGTGATACACTTCCTCCAAGAAGAGCACATCTATTCCAACAAGGCCACACTTCTTAATCTTTCTCAAATTGCTTCTCTCTGCACTCAAATGTCTGAATGTATGGGGACCATTCTTATTCAAACAAACACAATATTCTTGTTTGTGAGGCTGGTGAGATGGCTTAGTGATTCATAAAGTTGTTGCTTTTGCAGAGCATCAGAGTTCAGGTCTCAGTAACCACAGGGGTAGTTTAGCCTTCCATAACTCCAGTAAGAGGAGAGCTGATGCTCTTTTCTGGCCTTTCTTGGTACCTGTACACACACACACACATACACACACACATGCTTGTTTAAAATACTCACTTTTCTGCTCTGTTATTATGCAAATTATAATTATTCCTATCTTATTATGAACATCAGAATCCTCCACACCTAAAATGTAGTAGCAGTGTGGGCTACAAGTAAACCATCCATTACTGACATGCTACCATAGAAAAACTACACGTGTTGTCATTGTGTTCTGTCTCCAAGTGGCTACCCAGAAGCTGTGTCCCTGTGACTGCTTTGCTGTAATGCATATTGTAATGAAGGCCAGACCACCACTTACTAATAAATTTTTGAACCAACCACTTGTATAGTGCTTTGAGGCCTTGCATAATCAAATAGATCTATTTTCTACTTCTTAGAGATTTTTAAGTGTTTCCTTGTTTAATGTAAAGAGTTAAATTGCTAGATCTTAGGGCTCTTCATTATGTTCTACAATCCCATCCATCTTGTGTGAATATCTGGCTGAGAATAGATCCTTCAGATCATTTGGAAAAACTAGTGAGCTAGCAACCAATTCTCAAGTTCTAAAGAGAATGCCCAGAGCTTTCATATGCCACACAGGGACCAGAATCCCAGGGATGTCTCCACACAGCAAATTAGAGCTATTTCTTTGCTACTGAGTCACATTGTCTAAATCTAAGCTCATTATCTTTTCTTTTAAACTTAATGTTTTTCACTTGGTTGATTTTTTTCCTGTACTTCACTTAAAGGAAGCAACATGTTTTATATAGAGAAAAATTTCTAATTTATAGTTTTACAAAAAATCCTGGAGATACTCAGGGGTAACACTGCTAAGTAACAGCCCCAAATCATCATTAGTCATCGAGGTGTGGGAATCAAGCACAGACACAAAATACATTTTGGAGGCAATAGAGGTAAGCATTTAATTAACTATTCTGTGAAAGTCAAATCATAATAGGGGCAGAACACCTTATCTCATATGCAGGCATTTCTGTACCCCAAGTTATCTTTGGTCCTTGTCTCTGTATGATGGAAGTTTATTTTAGGCCCAGTGAAGGTGCTGATTGTTGATAATGCATCTTCTTCCAGATTTTTGCTGCTTTCCCCAACTCATATTTTCCCTGCACAAATCTTTATTTGATAGCACTGAATCTAAAGTATGGTTTCCAAAAGTTCATCTTTCTTCTTTCAGAAGCTTTATAAAACATACATAATAATAGGGGTGATGCCATGGTAAGTGGTGTTAGGACTAACTGGATTTGCATCTTGGCTTCATTAAATAAACCGTGAGTCTTGACAAAACTGACTCAGGTGGATTAGCTTTGAATTCTTTCTCAGTTTGCTTTTTAAAAATTAATGCCTTACTGTTTTCAATCTTAAATTTTTTCCCCCTTTTTTGGATAATGGATTACTTACCTGTTTAAAATTGGACTTCAATCTTTTCATCTTAGAAAAATGATTACTTTTTTTTTCAAAATTTCTCTATGCATTTGTACATATACATGTGTGACACATGTATGCTTGCACTTGTAAGGGAAGGTATGTCTTCATGCATATGCCAGTGGAAACCAGGGGTCATCAGCTGATATGTCTTCCTCTATAACTTTCCACTGTTTTCTGAGACATTGAATATGGACATCTCATGAGTCACTAGATGAGCTATGCAGTGACCCCTGAGGATCTTCCTGTTTCAGGCTCCCAGCAATGGGTAATGCCTCCATATCCATCATTTTACTTGGGGTATGAGGATTTGCACTTAGATCCTCATGCTTATACATACCAAGCGCTTTACCCACTTAGCTACCTCACTAGTCCTTTGTTCTGTTTTATTTTTCATGAAGGCTTGGGACTTGCACTCAACATACTAGGTAAAACTTTACTATGCAGTGATACCTCAAGCCTTCTGCATAATTTGTACAGAGTTATTGACAAGCATCTCTGTTCTCTGTCTCGATTGGTTCACATTCAGTCTCGTTTTTGGACCTTCCAATTTTTCCACAGATGTCTATCAAAACTGCTTGAAAATTTCAAGGCTTTTAATAGCTGAGTAGTATTCCATTGTGTAAATGTACCACAGTTTCTTTGTGCATTCTTTGATTGAGGGACATGTAGATTCTTTCCAGATTCTGTCTATTACAAATAAGGCTGCTATGAACAGCGCTGAGCAAATGTCCTTGCTGTGTGGTGGAGCATCTTTTGGGTATATGCTCAGGAGTGGTATGGCTGGGTATTGAGGTACAGCTATTCTCAACTTTCTGAGAGTGTGCTAGATTGGTTTCTAAAGTGGTTGTAAAAGTTTGTACCCCCACCAGAAATGGAGGAGTACTCTCCTTTCTCCACATCCTCACCAGTATGTGCTGTCACTTGCATTTTTGATTTTAGCCACTCTGAGGGGTATAAGATGGAATTTCTGAGTTCTTTTGATTTACATTTCCCTGAGGACTAAGGATGTTGAGCATTTCTTTAAATGTTTACCAGCCATTCGATATCCTTCTGTTGACAATTCTCTGTTTATCTCTGAATCACATTTCTTAATTGCGTTACTTGGTTTGGTGGTATTTAATTTCTTGAGTCTTTTATATGTTTTGGATATTAGCTCTTTTTCAGATGTAGGGTTAGTGAAGATCTTCTCCCAGTCTGTAGGCTGGGTCATCCTGAGTGAAGTAATCCCGACCCAGAAAGACATGCATCATATATACTCACTTATGAGTGAATATTAGTCCAACACAGATGTTTTCTGAGAGTATCTACACAGCACCGATCAAGACAGATGCTGGGAACCACTGCTGGACTCCAGGTGAAAGTGGTATGGAAGAATTAGAGGATGGAAGGACCCAGAGGCTCTAGGGGACCCACAAGTTCATCAAGGCTGGCAGACCTGTACCCAGTTGGGGGAGCCTGAACAAACTGATGCACCAACCAAGGACAAGACATTCAGTAAATCAAGATGCCCTGTTCAGGTCTAGCCAATGGACAGCTCATTCTGCACAGTTGTTGGGAGAGTGGGGACTTCCTCTGACATGAACTCTGGTGCTCCTAATTTGGTCACTTCCTCTTGGTGAGGAGGTCTAGAGGCATATAGGAGAAGTGGAAGCAGCATATCCTGATGAGACCTGATAGATTGTGGTCATATCATGGGGAAGGAGGTCTCCATTTTTCAGCGGTCTATGGGAGGAAAATAAGATGAAAGAGGAAGGGAGGGGAGAATGGGAAGATACAAGTGAGGGAATAACAATCAAGATCTGAATATATTATAGAAAAAACACCTGCTTATATTTTTCTCATTGTTTTCTTACACTTTCACATAGTGTGTGAAATTTTTTTCTAAGAAGTTGAATGAGTGTTCAGCCTGCATAAGTCATCAATGACATATGAAAGAAATGGTTTTTACCCAAGGTTAGTTTGGTGAAACAATGAATTTAATTAGTACTACTTATAAGAACATGGGTAACTTACTGGTAGCTATACCACTAATGAAAAGTATGTCTTCAAGTTAACTGTTAACTACTTATATATGAAATCAGCCCACTGACCACAGTTACATGTCTGCATATCTTCACCAGGAGGCTCATGGTTCTCTCATGAGCTTGTCCTCACCTCCTGAAGATAGGCTAATAGTCCCAATCATGTTCTGCTCTCCTGTGAGTAAACTCAGCTGCTGAGAGGTCAAGAGGTCAAAGGCAATGTCCTACTTGAAGAAGGGCTTTCTACAATTGAGAGTTAATGTCATGTTTTCCACTGATTGCTCAGCTTGTCCTTCACTCCTCTTCCCTCACTTGGGGTCTTCAATCATCCTTTTCCTTTGCAGGTGTCACTTTAAAATAATAATAATAGTAATAGTAATAGTAATAGTAATAGTAATAGTAATAGTAATAGTAATAGTAATAGTAATAGTAATAACAATAGAAATAATAGCACATTGTCAACTTCCAAGTCCCCGTTTCATGTTTATAATGTGAACTTCTCCGTATTATCTATTATTTCAAATTTCACATAAATTAATGGGATTATTTTATGTCTGTCCTTAAAAAAAATAATCATTTCCATTTATAGTATAAGTTAGCTCATGCCAGCCTCTTATTTATTTCAGAAAAAAATACACTCTTAAAAATCATTTTTACCTTTTTTCTTTAACTTAATCCATGTGCCTTCTTTTGGTATAATTTAAAATATATGCACACAACTTCCTAGTAAGATGAAATGGCACAACCCTGTCTGAACTATAGATGTGTCCCAAGGAAGACTCCCACAGTCTCATTCGCTGTCCTTCTCTACATAGCCTGGCTGCTACAGCTTACAGGGAGATTGTCTCTGAAGCAGTCATCATAACCTGTCAATCTCCTTAAACCCATCTAACAATTTCTTATTGTAATTCAGATATAGTTCAACACTGAGTTGAACTATAGTCCTTACCTACTAGTCCCTATTTATCTATCTTCCATCTTTATCTCCAAAGTCACCTTAAGCCATTGTATATTAAACAAAAACAAAAACAAAATGTTCTGGCCTGGGTGACAAATTGAACCAGGGTTTGCCTGAAAGAGGGGGTGTGGATTGAAGATGGGGGACAGGGACGGGAGAATTATTGAGTCAAGTCTGGAGATTTCGGATCAAGACTTTCTTTAATGCAAGCCAATAGACTTTATATAACAAGATCAACACAAGACCTAGTGTAATCTCACTCTCCTTAGCCCCCAGGCAAGAATACAATCTCCTGCGTAGATCCCTATAAGAACTGCCTTAATCCTCTGGGTGGCTCCCTGTAAAGGACTTCCCTATTTCTCTGGGTAGTTCCCTGTAAGAATTTCCCTATTTCTTTCAAAGTTAAACAATCCCAAAGATAGCCTGGAACACAAGATCTCCTTCAGCAAAGGTCAACATAGTGCGCAGCCTATGCAGAGATTTCTAACATGGTGAAATTTAGCATGGCTCCCCACAACAAAACAAAAACAAAACACAGGAAATTGTATTTGACTGAAATAGAATCACATCATTTTCTTCTCTCCTTTTTCTTCCTCCATGCCCTGCCAAGTGTGCTCCTTGCAATCCTTCCATGCTACTGCATTCTTAAGTTGATAACCTCTTTCTTTTATTGTTGTTTTTACATATAAACACATATATACACAAATATACAAGTGAACCCACCTGATTCTGGTTTTGTCATTTTTGTGTATTTCTTTCAGGGACCACTCTGTACTGGACAACCAACAACTGGCTCATACACTCAGCAGTTACTAGTAATCAGTACCTAATGATCTGGAGCTGGGACCCTGATCAATTGTTGCCCTTCCACATTAGCTTGCCCATTGATATTGCCATTGCTCGGTTGTCATTTATGAAGCCATTTCTAGGACCTTTCAGGAAGACTCCTTTTGTCTCTTTCTGAAGCTTCACTGTCCAGTGTGATACCTAGTAATCACTAGTGAAACTTCTCTCTTTATAGATGATTACCAGAGTTAATTTTTTTTAACTGAAATTCACTTCTTTATTCTAAAGCCTTACTATAGGCATTATCATAAATTATTTCATTTTTAATTGATTATGTGTAGAAATGCTATTTTTGGTTGAGTTAAATAAAACACGATAAAGTTAATATAACTGGTTGCTTTAGTTTTGCTTGTAATATGTGGCTTTTGGAGCTGGGAGCATGGTCCATGCCTATAGGTTTAGCCTCTTAGGAGACTTCTCGAGGGGGAGGGTCTCTGATTACTTGAACACCACTCAAGCCATTTTATGCAACACAGAGTCTGTCTGAAGCATGTCAATCAAAGAGACATCAAATGTAACCCCCTGTGGGTTTGAAACTACAAATACATTTTATGTCATTTGTCTAAAGGACAAAGTATTTATAATACACAGTAAGATTACTTTCATCTCAGAAACATTTGTCTTCTGAGCCATCTCTTTTGAGTTTTCATCCGTCATATATATTCACCATCATGTTCTATCATGTCTAGTATCTCAAACTGAATCAGTCCTTAAGATTTCCTTCCTTGATCAGATTAGATATAAATCTTCCAGCCACATAAATTATTCTGTATATTTTTGTTTCATTTAAGCCACACTATTAATAATATTTCTTATTTAATTTTATTCTTAGTCATGATAACTTTGAGTATTATTACTTAGGTCACAGGTGATTAAATCAAATTGTGAAAGTAATTAGTAGTTGGGAACACTTAGTTTATATTGCTTGACTGGTTGAGTTACTGAATGGCTTACTGGTTCGCTGAAAGATCTATTATAACCCACATTAAATCTAATCAATACTAGCAGCTACCCAGGATAAAAGAGAGTTATTTCAGTTAAGGGGTGGTGGTGGAGGGTATGTAAATAGCTGGGAGGAAGAGATGAATTATGATTTCATGTTTGTCGCTTATGAGGGATTGGTGTCTGCAAAGGTCATATCTTAGTTCACAGAGTATTTTAAGCTGAGAAAACTGAGGGCAAATTGGCTCCTTTCAGCTTTTTCTCACTTTAGCCCTCTAGAACTTCATTTAAAATGCATCCTGAACAATACCAAGGAAATAATGTCAAAACAAAAGGTTTATTCAATAATAAACTAAGGGCTGAGGAGATGGCTAGGCAGGAAGAGTACTTACTACCCTTGCAGATGACCTGAGTTCAGTTCCTAGCACCCATGTCAGCCACCCCACAAACCCGTGAAACTCCAGCTCCAGGGGGGTGACACTGTCTTCTGATTTCTGTGAGTAGCTGCGTTCATTTGAATCCATCTGTACACAGACACAGACACAGATACAGACTGTCTCTCTCTCTGTCAGTCTCTGTCTCTGTCTCTCTGTCTCTGTCTCTGTCTGTCTGTCTGTCTCTCTCTCTCTTTCTCTCTCTCTCCCCCCTCTCTCTGAAGAAAAAAAAATCTTAAAAGAGAACATATCTAACTAAGTTGCTTCAACTTATTTCCCTTAGCTTATAACCCTTTTTACTATTCACTCTTAATTTCCCTACTCATAAAAACTGCTACCAATGTGTCTTTCTGGGTTCACTTCAGTTTTATCTCATAAAACTTACATTAACTACATTTGGGGATCTCTTGTACCCCACATCACAGTGGTGATCATAGATGGTTACCTTCACCTCTTATTCCCCCAAATGGACCAAAGTAAGGATTTTTCCACTTAAAAGTTTCTCATTGAACATTTGGATAATTTGGGGCTCATATAAATCATTCAATAAACTCATGCTGAGTTCTTATGCATCAGTGGAGATAATACAGTGAATCTGTAATTGAAACAGACTCTGTTGCAGCACATATACGTTTGTCTGTAGTCAGTTGCTATACAAAGATCCCCATGGAAACTCCATGAAAGGGAAGGAAGAGGGAGAAACAGATTAATTCATTTTAGCTTCTCCAGATAATATTTATTCTAATTTTTTATGTATTTTTACTTGGGAGTATATATTTCTATTCTTTTTTAGCTTGATCAAAGTTATGTTTATCTTTCTAGATAATTGTGTATGTATGTGCTGCTAATGTTTCTAATAAGCAAAGTAGTGGCATGCCAAACAGTAATACAGACCAATTAGGATGTAGAATCCTCTGATATATTCTTCAGTTTTACATAGTCCTTTCCTCTTATTACTCGTTTGAGAATTTCACACATTGTATTTTGATCTCACTCCCACATCTTTCACAATTTCACCCCAATTCCATACATACTCAAATTTGTTAACTGATTGATGTTTCCTCATAAACACATCAAGTACATTCAGTGTTGCATACATACTCTTGTGTATGTGTGGACAGCCATCGGAGCGTGTTAGACCTACTAGCTACCACACCTTTAAAGGAATTCAAATTTCTGTCTCTCCATGAGTACCAATTACCAATAGCTTCTTTGTTAAGGGTGAGAATTCATGCCTCTCTTGCTGCTCAGTGCTGAAATATTGTCTGTCTTGTGCTCTCATGTTTTGTGATTGGTAGAACAATGACCATAAATTTATTTGTGCAATTATCCGAGAAAACAGTTTCCTCATAGTCACCCAGTGTCTCTGGACTTTATGAAATTTCTGCTGCCTTTTTCAAAATAATCCCTGAGGTTATGAAAAAAAAAAGATGTGACATAGTTGTCCCTTTTATAGTTCAACACATAGAATAATTTATTCTAGGCACCTTTACCAGTTATAAGTCTCTGTTCTAATGAGGTATGAGGAATGCACTAATCAGTGGGTATGTAGGTATTTAATTCTTCTTTGAAGGTCTGTTAAATTATGTACTGAGTATGTTTAGCCCTAGGCATTTTTTGGTAGATATTTTACATTACTTCTATCACAGTGTATATTATGGCTCTATTTAAATAATTTACTTCATTATTATTGAGCTTTGGTTATAGATCCAATAGGACCAGAAATTAGTCTTTGTCATATATATTTTCCAGTTTGGAGAAATATAGATCTTAAAGTATGACTTTATGAATGTCCTCTGTTTCTGGTATAATGTTTTCCATTTCATCTCTAATTTTATTAATTGGAACTTACTCTTTTTCTTTTGGTAATTTGGCTGAAGATTTGTCAAGCTTGTCAACCTTTTAAAAGAAATGATTGTTTCATGGTTCTTCCTGTTGTATGTAGTTACTTTACCCATGTTTAATAATATAAATGGATATGTTGAAAAGAAACATAATAAAAATATTAAATAAAAATAAAAGAAATGACTTCATTTCATTTATATTTTAAAATTTCTATTTCATTAATTTCAGCTCTGATTTTGATTATTTCTTCCCCATTTACTTTTTTGATGTTTGTTTGTGTTTTCTAAAGCCTACTTTCTTTCACTGGAGTTACTTTCTGGTAAAATCACTTGTGTTGCCAAATCTGCGTGCTTGCTTCCTAATTGTATAAACTGAAGAACTTCATTTTTAAAAAATTGAACAGTGAGTTTTATCCTCACTCTGCATCAGCCACTCTCTACTGTTTACTCACTCAGTCATCTAGAAAAGGAACAAAAACCAAAAGGGAAAACATACCTTCCGTTCCCTTACTTTCCACCAATACTCTCTTTCTCACCTACTCCTTCCCTGTTTCCTATCTTTTTTTCTCTTTTAACAGACATAACGCCATGATTCACAATTTGAAACATGAGAGAGGATAAATACTCTTTGCCCAATAAGCATTTACTCTCTATAAAGAATGGTTCTTAATATTTTGTATCACAGAAACATTAAAACATTTTAATTTTTGAAATATATTATTAATTTTATGCTATAGTTTGATCATATTACTTTCCTTCTTCCAACTCCGCCAAGAATCTTCCTACCACCCTTTTTACCCAACTCTGTGTTCTTTCTTTCTTGAAACAGCAAAACAACAATAAAAAGAATCCACAAAAAATATGAAAAGAAACAAAGGATTTCTGGAGATGCATTGGACTAAAAACTCAGCAAAATGTAAGCCATAATCAAAACAAACTGAAAAAGAAAATCAATAATATAAAAAATATCAAGACCCAAAAAAGGAACACACAGATAAATAAAGGCAGACACTCAGAGCCAAGTCTATTCTGTGTTGGCCAGCTATTTTTGAGCATAGGGCCGGGCTTGGGTGTATTTGCCATGCCACTAATACTCTATTGGAGCAAACTATTTTGTTTCATTTTGTCTTGCTTGTCAGCAGTCATCAATTATAAATAGTATCCTGGCTAGGGGTTGGATTTTTTGTTGTTGTTTATTTCTCCTTCTCAGTTATGGGATATTTGTCATATTTTAACATATACATGTATTATGTGTACTGTCACAGCTTCTGTGAGTTCATTTATACATCTGCTTTATTGTATCTGGAAAACACTAAGGTAGTGTTTTGTTTTGTTTTGTTTGAGTAACCCATCATTTGGACCCTTATAATTTTTCTCCTCTTCTGTATAGCTTTCTAAGCCTTACATTGAGATATTTGACAAAAATAAATGATCACACTCACATTTAATTTATAGCCGAATATTCCAAAGTCTCTCACTCTCTGCATACTGTTTAACTGTAATCTCTTTGTTAATTGCCATACACTCCAAGAAAAGAATTTTCTGGTAAGGATTGAACAATGCTCCTATGAGTAGATTGACAAATTGACAGAGTCATTTTATTGTATGTTTCTTTATAAGAATATCAGTAGGAGGTTTACCCCTAGGACCCATGAGCTGGTCTCAGGTTCATTACCAATTTCCCAGTGTAAACTATGGGTTCCATCTCATAAAGTAGACCTAAGTCAAATAAAAAACATAATTGCCCACTCCCATAACACTTGTGCCACTACTGCACCGGTACATCTTCAGGCGGATATTAGATCACAGGGAGGGTAGCTGCATGAAACTCATGGTTAATTTTCTCCTCAAGTAGTCTACAAAGCACCTTTCAACACCCAGAAACTAGTCAATAGTATGAAACTCTTAGCTGAGTAATCGTTTGATTTCTCCATGTTAAATTATGTGAGTAAGTTTCTGTCTTCAGAAATTGGTTATGCAAAGTAACCAATATCCTTGGAAATAGCTTGTGATGTATAGGGGTTCTGGAGATGCATTGGACTAAAAACTCAGCAAAATGTAAGCCATTCTTGCCACTGGAAAGTTTCCATGGTGGCATAATTGTCTAGTTGGGGCATTCTCTATGCATTATAAGATAAGATAACTCCATTTAAATTCCTTTCATGTATGAATATATTTTAGGAATCTTCTATAGAAGTAAATTTGCATATGGCTTTTCAAAAACCCTTCATTGTTAATTTATTTTTCTTAACTTAGTTTTCTTAACAGTTGAATAATATTCCATAATTTAAATGTTCCAAATTTTCATGATCTATTCAAGGGCTCTTCTAGGCTGATTCCAATTTCAATCTATAATGAACAAGGAAACAATAAATATAGATGAGTAACTATTTTATAGTAAGTTGTAAAAATCTTCAAGTATATGCCAAAAAGTATCATAGTTGGATTTTGTGGTAGACTGATATTCATTTTTTATGTATATCCAACTGATTTTTATTGTGGATACACCAGTTTGAACTCCCTACAAACTTAAAAGGTAAACTATTCTTTTAAAATAAACAAATATAAAATGTGAATAGAAATAGAATTTTTTAGTTTAAAGTTGCTATGAATATAACAAAACCAGTTAAATACATGAATATCATGGGCTGTGTGTGTGTGTGTGTGTGTGTGTGTGTGTGTGTGTGTGTGTGTGTGTGTCTGTCTCTCTCTGACTGACTGTTTTTTTTAAATGATAATAATATGGTAATAATCTGCTTTCTGTCATTAAACTTCATGATGATTTTTTTTTATCACTAAGGCTACAGTGAAATAATAAACATAAAATTTTAAGAGTTATATAGTATATTGAACACACTTGGCATGCTTCCAGGTACTATTGCAAAGAAAATCTTGGTTTTCTAATTCAGATGATTCTCTAAGTTCAGGTAAAGATTATACAGGAAATGCTTGGCAACAACCAGTAAAGGGTGTGTACTGAAATACCTTTATCACTGAAATGTACCATTCTGTAATAGTACCTAATTCTTGTCTGCATTGTTCAAAATTTCTTGAATATGAACACTTAAATTTCTCTTTTGATAAAATATTATCTTTTGAAGATTTTCATGCACACAGAAAATAACACTGCAGAAAAATTCCAGAAAACAAAATGATTCATTTTAGAAGTGTCTTTGTCTATTCAACTGTAAGCTTCAAGTACAATGGATTTTGCAGATAAAGTCATACCCCATGTCTCCTAGGTAAAAAAGCTGAAGAGAGAATAAAATTGTTTAGATGTTTTACTAGTTTCCTAAGAGTGAAACTAGGCCAAGAAAACTCAAACACTCCATTCAGAAATACACTAGGGATCAGACTGTATTTTTTTTGTGAGAAATTTCAAACATGGGCACAGGAATTACATACTGAGGAAGATCGGTCTCTTTGCTGGCATGAGAGGAGGCACATTCCTCAGCAAGTCCTTTCAGCAGCAGCAGCTACGGTTTCTAATCAGGCTTGCCTTCTACAAATTAAAAAGGATGATCCAAGGTGTGTGTGTGTGTGTATGTGTGTGTGTTGATGTTTATAGGCTAGTGTGTATATAGTGTGATCTTGTGCCAGATTATTTTATAAATACTAAAGAATAAAGACAGTGCCATGAAAAAGAGCTAATGAAGTCTGGAAGAAAAAAGAAAAATGAAGGGTGAAGTTTTTAAAATTTGTTACATAAAGGGAAAATCTACCTCATATAGACTGGATTTTGATTCCAGTGAGTGACATCAAGATTTTGAAATCATTTGAATATGTAATATATACATATTTTTAATTTTAGAAATATGTATAATTTTAGAATATTGAAACACACATTGAACAAATATTATTTATGTTTTTCTGTGGGAACTGAAGTCATGCTCAAAGCTTCCTTTCTCTCTAATATCCTCTTATCTCATAAGGGCTTGAAAAACATGCACACCAATCAATAACATTGGCACGAATGCTTCAGTGCCGAAACGTTAACAGCGTTACTGGTAAAAAAAAAAAAAAAGCATATATAACATATAACAGACTTATCTTATTATAAATCATTTATCCGAGTCATAAGTTCTAAATATATGTTTAATAATATAAATATACAAATTTAAATAAATCTTTTATTTTATTGGTTTTATTTAGGGGTGGGGTAGCTGTCTTTGTCCTAAGTAGACAGAACCCGTGTTGATAAATGTTTATCCTCTGTGAAAATGTCCTTCTAAATGTTTCTCTTATATTAAAGAAATAGTGAAATATTAGTGTACCTCAGAAACCCCTTTAAAGATGTAGGTGAGATAACAGGAAAACTATCAGAGTAGAAGTATACATCTATACTTCTTCATATTTCAAACAGATTAAGTTAAAACAACCGTGCAAAAGAAAGAAAGGGAAATGTATAAAGCAATGTTGTGTGAGAACAAAAGTTCTCTTAGTAAATTTGCAAACGTGTCTCTAGGCATTTGGTCACTTTATCTCCATTCACCTTGGGGGATACCAGATTATCTATTACTACACAGGAAAGCATTCTGCTCACTCAAAAAAAAATGTACTGAAAGCCTTTTTATTAAAGAAGGCTAATATGTAGAATTTATTCCTATAAAGATGATAGTTTTATGATTAAACAACTTGTATTGTCAAAATGGCAGAATTTGCGCTCTGATCTAAGGCGTGTCACTGAATGACCCCGAGTCTTTTATCTCATGTCATTATCCTTTAGTTGGTTGCTTCCTTTGTACAAGCAAGGACAATAATATTTGTTTAATATAATTAATAGAGTCATGAATACTAAATGAACATTTGTCTGGAGCAGTTAGCATGCAAGAGAAGTTAATGTAAGAGAAAATTCTGAGAACACATATAATACTGTGAGTCTCTCCATCATCCAGCCTCAGAGCTTTGTTGTGTACTTAAGCAGAAATCAATACTGGAAAATAGATGCAGGGACGTGCTCTCATTTTCAAATTGGATATGAATCTTTTATTTATTTCTTTTTCTTTTTTTTTTCCCTTGAGATAGGGTTTCTCTGCATAGCCCTGGCATTCATGGACTTATTTTATAGGCCAGGCTAGCCTCCAACTCACAGAGATTCTCTTACCTCTTCCTCTCCAAGTGCTGGGATTATAGATATTCACACTGGATATGAGTCTTTTAAAGCCACATATAAATTTATAAAGATATACAGTCTAAGTACTCAACATAAATTTCCACTGGACCAGGCAGAGTTGAATCTGAATCAAAGAGAACTCAATGGCTTTGGAAGCCTTATGAATTTGCACATAATCTATAGTCTTAGAGTAAGTAGAGTTATGGGAGGTCCTTCAGAAGAAACACTGAGAAGTAGACGGATATGTTTTTCTATTTTTTAATGGCAGGGCATTTAAGGAGAGTATAAAACTGTATAATGCTTGGGAATGTTTATCTCCTTGTGAGAACTGCCTTCTTTCTTTTGTATGTGAAAGTCTTTATTGGAACTTCGTATTAGAAAAATGTAGACAGAATAAAGATGGGTTATTTTAATTTTGATAAGAGAAAGTAGAAAAAAACTATACAGTTATTAATTTAAATAATGTATCTGAAGTTCAGTTTCCATTGATAAGTTGCTTGGTTCTTTACTTTGTTTATTTATTTTTTATCAGTTAAACAACTTCCAGGCTTGGGAAGAAGTAAGACAATCATGGCTATTTTACAGCTGTAAAAAAAATCCAAGTTTCTGCGACATACCTGCCTGTCTTGGTTTGAAGTCATACTAAGAAGTTACTTATGCCTTCACTGTGTTCAAAATAACTGGTAGAAGTAGCACTGCTTGATAGTATGGATTATTTTCCAACATACTCACGATGGGGAGCAGTACCTCTTTAATCCTTTGAGGTGATGGTAAGGACTTTCTCAACTTAATTTGACTCTTCTAACCATTCCTCCATAATCAATTGTCAACTAATGTGCCTGACCCTGAAGACAGTCTTTGTCATTATCTCACTCAGCATACTGGAAAAAAAGATGAGTTTTCTATCTCTAAAGGTCTCAGCTGGAACTCCGACACTGACTTTCTCTGTGATTTTTCAGCAATTAACCTCTTAGAATTATAGTTTTTCATAGCTAATATATGAATAATACCTTGTGGAGTTCTTGAGAGGATCAAATAAGATTATGCTTTTAAGTGCCTGGTACATAATAATTATTTAAAAATTGATAGTTGCTATTTGTAGCATAGATTTCTTTTCCAGTTTCTGTATTCTAGGCATGGGTTGTTCATACTTAAGAAGATAAAAAGAAGTAAAGCATGCCTTTATAGGGTGAGCTGATTATATTAGTAAACTGCGCAGAGATAATCCCTAATAACATTATTCCTAAGAGTAACTGGAACTTTATGGGGGACTATACCCACAAAATTCATTAACCCAATATATATTAACATTTATTAAGAATGTAAAATACCTTATATTTCCCTCACTTACAGAATGCCAATGAAATCAAGACCTAAAAGTGGTACAAGGGACTCATTGGCAAAAGGAAAGGGACATGTAGGACTAGGATAAATCTGAGAGAAGGTAAGCAGAGATGAATATAATTAAGTATATTATATACATGTATAACATATATGATATGCATTTTCTACCATCTCTATCCACTAATAAACAAGAATGTAAATTACAGAAGTTAAAGGTGCACTTCGGAATGCTTCTTGTTGAGCACTTTCATAATTTTTTGTTGTTGTTGTTGTTGCTATAGGAAAAAATAAAATGACTGGGAGATCAAGAATTCAGAAGCAGAAAACTAGAAATAATGAAATTGGGAAATTTCCCACATGACTGAAACCTGAAACCACATAGAACTGAAGTCACAGGACATAATATCCACAGTATGATAAGAACATTTTAAAAAGATACCTGGCCCTTTAGGGTCTATGGAACAAAAACTAAAATAAAGATATAGTGTGGTACCTATATAATCAGTTTAATTTTAATCATTTATCAATATAATCCATAAGCTTGTCTTCCAGATTGTTATTCTGGGTTTCATGTTATACTTGGCTCATACACTATACTTTACTGATACAGAAATTCCCCTAGCATAAAGTATGATTGTACAAATTTATGTATTTGGGAGGAAAGGGGACCAAAGAAAAGAAGAGAAATGTTTAAAGACATGAGGCCTCCAAATCAAGGAGGTTAGCTACAACCAAGAAAACATAGGAAATAAATAATTCTGTACAAGAAAAAACAAAAGAAGAGAAACACACACAAACACACACTAATATCACCAACATCAAAATAACAGAAATTAACAATCATTCATCATTAAAATCTTTCAACATCAACGGACTGAATTCCCCAATAAAAAGACACAGGCTAACAGAATGAATTATAAAACAGGATCCATCATTCTGCTGCATAAAAGAAATGTACATCAGTCTAAAGATAGACATTATCTCATAGTAAAGGGCTGAAAAACAGTTTTCCAAGCAAATGGACACAAGAAGAAAACTGAGGTAGTCATTTTAATATCTGATAAAATACACTTTATCAAAAATTGATCAAAATATTGGGTAGGACATTTCATACTCATCAAAGGAAAAATCCATAAAGGTTATGTCTCAATTCTGAGTATATTTTCCCCAAATTCAAGGGCACCCACATTAATAAAAGAAACATTACTAAAGATTAAATCATACATTGAACCACACACGTTAATAGTCTGAGACTAGCACTTCATTTTTACCAAAGAAACATGTCACCAAGACAGAAACTAAGTAGAGAAATAATGAAACTAAGCGAATTTTTTAAAAATAAAATGGATCTAACAGATACCTACAGAACATATCACCCAAACACAAAAGAATACATCTTCTTCTCAACACTTCACAGAACCTTCCCCAAAATTGATCATATAGTTGCTCACAAAATAAAACTCAAGAAATACTGAAAATTGAAAAATGATTCAATCTCTTGTATCTTAGAAGATAGCAATAGATTAAAGGTAGTCTTCAACAAAAGGAGAAAAAACAGAAAGCCTACAAACTCATGGAAACTGAACAACTCTCTATTCAGTGACCACTGGGTCAGGGAATAAATAAGGAAAGAAATTAAATGCCTCCAAGAATTCAATGAAAATGAAGGCACAAAATACCCAAACTTATGGGACACATAGTTTGTTGTCATAACAAATTAGAAAGATCTCATACTAACAATTTAAAAGAACAATTGAAATTTCTAGAACAGAAAGAAGCAAATACAACCATGAGAAATAGATGCAAGGGAATAATCAAACTCTGGGCTGAAATCAATAAATGAGAAACAAAGAGAAAAATACAAACACTTAACCAAACTAACTAAAAGACAGAGAGACATTCCCAAAATTAACAGAATCAGAAATCAAAAGAGGGACATAACAAACTCTGAATAAATCCAAAGAATCATTAAGTCTATTTCAAAAACCTGTACTCCACAAAATTGGAAAATCTAAATGAAATGGACAAGGATTTTAGTACAGAGTTCCATAGGACTTTCAAAAAAGAGCTAATACCAATACTCCTCAAACTATCCCAAAAAACAGAAACAGGAGGAACATTGCCAAAGTTAGTCTATGTGACCACAGTCAACTTGATACCTAAACCACACAAAGACTCAACAAAGAAAAACAATTTCAGACAATTTCCCATATGAATGCTGATGCAATATATACTCAGCCAGGAGATTGGGATGTGAGGACATCTACTGGGACTCTAGGTAAGAAAAATATAGGAGATGGGGAAATAGGAGGACCCAGGTGGTCCTAGAAACCTACAAAGAGAACATCGTGATGGGTGGATCGGAGTCTAGGGAGTTCTGCTCAAACTATAGCACTAACCAAGGACAATACAAGTATAAACATGGAACCCCTGGACAGGACATTCTACACAGTTATATGGAGAACGGAGAATGAATCTGACATGAACTTTGGTGCCCTATATTTGACCATCTCTTCTTGGTGAGGAGGCCTGGTGGCACTCAAAGAAAGAATAAGCAGGCTACCAAGATGAGACTTGATAGCCAATGACCATATAGTGGGGGAGGTGGTCCCCTTCGGTCTTAGGCCTAGGTGAGGGGAATAGGGTGAAAGCAGGAGGGAGGGAGGAATGGGAGGATACAAGTGATGGGATAACAATTGAGTTGTAATCTGAATAAATTAATTAAATAATAAAAAATTCTTACAAACCAAATTGTAGAACACATGAAAGACACTTTCCACAGTGATCAAGAAGTAGGCTTCACCCAGGGATGCAGAGATGATTCAATACTTGAAAAAATATCAACATAATCCACCATATAAACAAATTGAAAGAAAAAAAAAACCCACATGATCATCCTCTTAGGTCCTGAAAACCCTCTGACAAAATCTAACAACATTTTACGTTAAAAATCTTGGAGAGATCAGGAGAGATCAGGGATATAAGGCACATATGTAAGCACAATAAAGGACATATACAGCAAGCCTATAGCCTATGCCTTTTGCCAATGTCAAAGTAAATAGAGAGAAACATTTTCAACATAGGAATAATTAATGGCTCAGAAACACTTATAGTAATATTCAAAGTCCTTAGTCATCAGGGAAATGCAAATAGAAACAACTCTGAGATTCTACCATATACCCATCAGATTGGCTAAAATAAAAAACTCAAATGACAGCTCATGCTGTGTCAGATGTGGAGCAAGGGGACCACTCCTTCTTTGCTGGTGGGAATGTAAACTTGTACAACCACTTTGGAAATCAGTCTGGTGGTATCTCAGAAAAATAGTAATCATTCTACCTCAAGACCCAGCTATACCGCCGCTGGGCACATATCCAAAAAATGTTCCACCATAGTGCAAGGACATTTGATCAGCAATGTTCACTGTAACTTTATTCATAATAGCCAGTAACTAAAAACAACCTAGATTGCCCTAAACTGAAGAGCAGATAAAGAAAATATGGTACATTTACACAATGGGATACTACTCAACTGTTAAAACCAAAGACATCACACAATTTGCAGGCAAATTGATGGAACAAGAAAATATCATCCTCAGTGAGGTAACCCAAACCCAAAAAGACACACGTGGTATGTACTCACTTAGAAGTGGATATTAGCCACAAATGACAGGATAACCATGTTACAATCCACAGACCCCAAATAAGCTATGTAACAAGGAGAGTATGAGGGAGGATGCAATGAATCTCATTCAGAAGATGTAATACAATAGACATCAGAAGTAGACAGAGAGTAGAACTGGGTAGGAGATGGGGTAGGTAAGAGAAAATGGTGAGGATCAGATGTGGGGAGGGAGGAAGAGAGTGAAAGGACTGCTAGAGAAAATAAAAATGTTTGAGAAGGCTTCTCTGAGAGGAGAGGGATACCTTGGACAGGGAAGGCTAGTAGGAGTCCATGTGTTACCCTAGCTGAGATGTCTCACAGTGAGAGATGGAGTCTGAAGTGGCTACCTCATGCATCCAGGGGGAACTCCCAGTGAGGGGAGGGGGATACAAAGCCACTCATAAAACCTACCCAAAATTTTCTTTGACTGTGGCGCCTGTGCCACCGCGGTACCGAGTCAAGGGTGAGGGACTGTGGATTTAACTCACATACACATACACACACAATAACACAGCGGGTCCTTCATGTGAAGAGAGCAGCAGCATCGGTGGCAGCAGCAGCAGCCATAACCCTTATTCAGTGTTCAAAGAGCCTTCTTATAGGCAGCAAAACAGGAATCCCACCTCGCAGGTGAAATCCCTCAAGAGGTAATTGCACACAGGAGGAAAAGTCCCGAGGAGGGGCGGGGTGCATTCTCAGAGCAGGAAACATGACCAGCTTACCAATATAAACACAGACACGGAAGCTGCTAGAAAAAGGACATGAAACAGCAAAACAGGCAGGCAGCCCAGTCAGGCCTGGTTCCTACATTTGACTACATCAAGTTCAGGGATAATGCATAAGAGAGATAGAAGGAATGGCAACCAATGACTGACCCAACTTGAGACCCACTGCGTGGGAGAGAGCCACCCCATGAAAGTATTAATGATACTTTGCTATGATTTTAGAAAGGAGCCTAGCATAGGCTTCTCAGAGACTTTATCCAGAAGCTGATGGAAAGAGATGCAGAGACCCACAGACAAAAATCAGGTAGATGTTTTGTGACAGAGTCAGGGGAAGGATTCAGGGACCCATAAGGGTCAAGAACATCACAAGAAGACATACAGAGTAAATTAACCTGGGCCCATGAGTCTCACAGAAATTGAACTACCAAACAAAGAACATGCATGGGCTGTACTTATGCCCCCTACACATATGTAGCAGATATGCAGCTTGGTCATCCTGTGGGTCCCCAAGCAATTAGAGTGTGGGAGGGAACATGGTTCTGTCTCTGTTGCCTCTCTTTAGATGACTTTCTCCTACCTGGGCTTCCTGGTCTAGCATCATTGGGAGAGTATGCACTTAAAGCTGCTGAGACTTGATGTGCCAGGGTGGGCTGGTACCTATGAGTGGTGTCCCCTTCCCTTAGATGAAGGGGGGAGGGAATTGGGAAGACAGGAGGAAAAGGGCTGCAATCAGGCTGTAAAGTGATTTAAAAGCAAGCCAAACAAACAAATAGGTAAAATGACATGAGGTACCAGTGATCTGAGGCAGGGAGCTTATGCATACCCAATTAAGGAATAACTGGGGGAAATCCATTGTGACATCTTGAGAAAGAGATTTTGCTGACCTGTAGTGATAAGTGACTTGCAGATACCTGAACCTGGCTAAACTCAAAGAGGAGAATAATAGAAATTTGCTAGTTAAGACCTGTTGAATACATGTCTCCACAGGGAGTGAAGGGACAGGGTAAGTGCAAGAGTGCTGAAATAGATCAGTTCAAAAAATGTGTTTGATTATCTGTGATGACAAAGAGCTAGCACTTCCTTCTATCTTGGGCTAAGGTTTGTTCTACAAGACAAAATGTGGAAGGGCCCATGTGCCATAGCGCTGTAAAGGACTGGAAGCAATTAAAGAAGGAAAGCTAGTAAATGCAAGTGATCCCTGTTTCTCCTCTTTGCCAGGTCTCCCTTTAATCACAATGTTTCTTAACACTATAGTGTTACTATTTATCTTGGCCTGAAATTATTTTTCATTTGAAGAAAATACTGTCATAGAAGGTGTATTCCAGTTTTGTGCTTGTGTCTTCCAGTTTCCTTCGGGATATTTTAATAGGCCGTGATAATGATGGCCCCTTCCAATAGCCAGGAGGCCTTTGTAATCCCATGGAATCTGTGAACACTTACTGCATGGATGGACATTGCTCGCCCAGAGCTCTCTTCCTGACATGGCCACTAGTGAGATCTGATTATGTGCAGCACAAATCTATGAAAGGTAGTTTAACCATTGCATCATCAAGCAAAAGAACTCTAAGACATATGCATATGATGTCTCCTTTCTCGAGGAAAATGGCCTCTTCTTGTGTGTCCTCATTCAAATTCTGCAATGAGCTCCCACAGCTTTGTAGAATTACAAGTTTAGTTTCTGTCATAACATCAAATATTTGAAATTTTATAGCACTTTTTCCTTCTATATCAATTACAAGAAACATTTTGCTTGCTTTTCTTGCTGGAGAAGTTTCTTTTAAGCATTTAAAAAATTTATTTCTAGTGAGCACACATATTATTACAAAGGTCATTTACATGTATATATCAATGGTACTGATACATCAATATATATATATATATTTTTTTAAATTCTGGTATACCTGTGTGTATATATATGTATATATATATATGACAGAGTAGGATTTATAGATGAGTTCTGTTCATGAATGCTAAAATGAAATGAAATGAAATGCATAATTAAAATAATTTTAAATAAATATTTAATATTTACCTCATTAGATCATACATATTAGTGTATGTTTACATTATGTTTTAAAATAATTTATGTATTTATATATGTATGTATGTACGTGTGTATTTAATGTGTATGGGTATTTTCTAGTGTGACTGTCTCTGTACCAAGAGTGTGAAATGCCTGTGGAAGTGAGAAGAAAGTGTCACATTTCCTAAAAGGGACTTGTAGATTATTGTGAGTTACCATGTGGGTGCTGGGGGGTGAAATCAGCTCTCTGGAAGAACAGTCAGTACCCTTAACTGCTGAGCCATCTCTTTTGCTCCCTCTTTGTTCTTATAAGGTCCGTTAAGTACTTCATAAAACTAAATAAGAAAAAAAACCCATTACTACTTTTAAAACACATATATTAATTGCACATAAACAAGAGGTGAAAATTAATATTGCATAGACATATTTGAAACTCTAGTCATAAATTAAGGATTGAGCCATTTCCTCAAGGTAGGTGAGTTCTGTGTATGATAACTAATAATTCCCAGAAGTTAGAACAACAGATAATTCTCTTTCTAAATCTATTTTAGTTTTACCCATTTTGAAAATAAGAAGAACAAAAAACCTATGAATAGAACCAAGAGTTACCTTAAGAAATATCTATTCATAGAATTATGCTGGTATCTCTCAAAAAAAAGTTCTCCTGTGCCGTTATTGAACATGGCGCCTGTGCTGCTGTTCTTTGTTTCATTTACAGCCTACAATTCCCTTGAAAGTAGAGCTTCCATGGGAGAAAATGGTGCCAAAGGGTAAATTGGCCTAAGATATATATTCCATTGGTCAATGTAAGGACCAAGGTTTGGCGGGGAGACAGATATGTAAGCAGCATGCCTCCCAAGTTGAAAAACCATTGTATGCTGAGTTGAGGTGTCACTGCTTTGGCAGCTGGCTTATCCCTCTAACTGTAAGCCACTTTCACAGGGCACAGGTGGCAGTCATGCCAGATACAAAGAGACACAGAGGAGTTATAGGTGACAAACTACACATCAGCCTAGTAAGGTCCCAGAATTTCAAATGCTATACAATTCATATGCTTAAAAGGTGGAAGATTCCATCCCCTGTGGAGAGAAAAGGTGAGACAAAAAACACTTGCAACAAATGTAAAAGCCCAGATATAAGATGCCTAGGGTAAGCTTAATGGCTTCGGGATGCAGTTTCTCAGGAAACAGGTAGCAGCCTAGCCTATACATCAGGTTTCAAACAGCCTAGAGAACAACATTTAGAACTAAAAGGTGAAAGCATCCATCCTCTATAGAGAGAAGACATGAAACATAAACATCCTGCAACAAATGTAAAAACTCAGGTACAAGATTCCTAAGGTATGCATAAGCTCTAAAATAAAATGGTTATTTATATAAAGTTTATTCAAAGCTTAATGCCTTTTCTTTGGCTCAAGGCAATCGGCCTGTCTTTAAAATGAGAAACATTCTCTCAGGAAACAAGTAACAGTCTGGCCTGTACATCAGGCACCATAGAGCCTAGAGAAGGACATTTATAATAATGCAATCTTGTTTTTTCTTCAATATGATAATGATTGTATAATGGTGATGTTATACTTCCTTTTTGAAAGAGGCCAAAATGAAACAGACCTGGGTGAAAGAGAGACTGCTAAATTAAGTTAGTCTATACTTACATAAATTCAAACTGCAAAACAAGCAGTTAACTTATATTACTAATCCCAATACATGGGAATAACTCCAAGACTAGCTGATATATGAATGTCTATGTATAGCTAAAGCTTCTTATTGCTTACGGAATCCCCATGAATTATTATTAGATGTCATTCTTCATATGGTATGAAGATTTACAGATCTTTCTTCTACAAAGAGCAGAGACCCAGCTTTAATTGTTCTGTGCGCCCTACACACCTCATACATTTACAGTTTTAGTACTGTATAATGCTTATGAGAAATTCTACACCTTCAGAAGCAAAGAACCAGACACTGATGCTGGATCAGACCTGACAGGATTCATTCCTTCAATGCTCCGATGCTGACATTCTGCATCCTCCTTGTTCTAGACCCAAGTGCTTTGGTCATCTGAACAGGACAACTCCCAGGACAGCTTCAAAGAAAGCTCCTGATCCCAATTGGTCCATCATTTCAGACTGGCCTATACCGGACTCTAATTAAGACTGGGATTTCTCACGATTTAAAGTCTGGACCACAAATGCTATTCCTAGCTTGTTTAATCATTCCCCTAATTTTATTTGAGCCCCTACAAAGGTATTATTGGTCCCAAATCAGCAGAAAGTACCCTTAAGAGAAAGATGCCCCATTTCCCTTAAAGAGGGTTGGGTAGTTTTTTTGCTTGTTTTCTTGAGCTATGGATGTTTATTTTCATTGGGAGTTAGTTATAAGTAATTATTGGTCTTATACAGAGAGAGAAAAAAGTTTGACAGAAATTTCTCTCTTTTCCTTTATCTTTCTTTCTTATGTATAGAGATAGGGGTTGAAAAGAAAGGAGTAGAAATGTAGAAATATATAGGGATTTTTAGAACAAAAAAAGTAGATTATTGAATCTACTTCTCAACTTAATGCCTAAATTGTTACTCACAAATAAGTTTTTTTATTTCATTAGTATAGAATTTTATATATTGATACAAAATAAATTTCATTTTGATACATTAAAATAGAATTCAAATTTAATATTTTTCACACATTACATATATATGTTTCTAGTCTAATATGAAGTATTGTATATATACAACTAAATTAATGCAAGGTTTGCTTCCAATTTTGAAAGTCCTATTGCAGGCTGTTTAGGATAATTAAGTAATACAAGTTCATTTTTAGTTGATCAACTCATGGTCATGTCAAGTACAGAAATATACATCTTAGGTTTAATAGATATGTATGATTCTACAGGTAGATAAAGTAAAATAGTTAGATAAGATTTTCAAAAACCAAAGAGACCTATAGAATATGGCATTTAAAGATGTTTTTATTATTTTTAGGTTTCTTTGAATATAAGACAGATCAAATCCTACCAACACCCAGCCTACCTCAAAGAAGATGACGAGCATTGAAAAAAGTACTTGTGGAGATGGCTTCGAGTGTGACAAAACAGTCACTGGGCTAAAATGTCCTCGTTTCTCCCACAGACAAAATTCTTCCTAAAATGGGCAAATTTAGATGCAGGCATAGTCAGCGGCAAACTCTGCCGAGACAGGGTAAGCAAGTCCTCAATACTTCCTGCCTCACAAAGATGTCTGTCACATCTATTGGGTGAGAAGGCTGAAGATGATGCTCCAACATTGTAGAGAGTTTAGGATGACTGTACAGGCAGCAAACTGTCTCTGTAATTTTTTTTTTCATATTAGAAGCTGCTAACCTACACTTCCTGTTTACTCAGGTAATTAAATTTGTTCCTTTTCAAGTCACTGATGGGGTTGAAGACCAGATAGTTAGTTTTAAAATTAAGTTCAGTTCTTTAAGAGTTAAGAAGGTTTTTTTGGGTCTAGATAGATGTTTTTAGGTTAGTAGATATGATCTTTGATAGGTACTGATTTAGGTTCAAAACTTAAGCTCACCAAGATAGAAGAGATAATTTTTCCAATGTTGCCAAATACCTTTTGATTAGACATTATGTTTGTAAGTCTTACCTATTTGTCTTTATAATTTTTTATAATTGTTCTTACTGTATATTACAAATGGCTTTTTTATTTAGACAGAAAAGGGGCATTGTTGGAGGTTGGTCTGATGTATTTTGATGCTAATTACTGCCTGCCTTCTCCATGCTGCACCTGTACGTTGCCTAAGAGCCTAACCTGTTTGACCAACTATAGGCCAGCACACCTGGGGAGGGAAAATGGGATAGGCATGGCTAAGGTTCCAGGTCTTGGAGAGACAGAGAGAATGAGAGGAGGAAGAAAGCCTGGAGAAGAGGGGAGGGGAAGAAGGCTGGCCCATGGGTTAAGTGGAGGAGAAGCAATGGCCAACGTGGATGGAGATTTGGCCCAGATGATGATAATTAACAAGTATTTGGGATTGTGGATGGGAGGTAGCTGATAGAAATTATTAGAAGCAGGTGACATGGGATTGGGGCAGATAGCCATACCTGCACCACTATGGGAAATACTTTAGGGGATTGATATCTGTCCTGCCCTAGGTTGACTGAGGCTATTTTAAAATATAACAGGTGTTTGTGTCTTGATTTATTGCTAGAGGGTTAGAAAATACTGACATAATAATAATTATAGGCTTGATAATAAACATTATTATGCCTTACTGGTAAAATAACCACAACAGCAGACAGTCAGTTGACTTTCTAATGTGCCACAGATACAGATTGGAAAGACAAGATTTCCTTTGTCATGTGCTTCCCTATGCTGAAATATTCGCTCTGTTGATTTACCATAAAATGACTGGCAAGTGATAAAACTATCAATTTGCATTGCTGTTTTGTATTTATGTAAACAGAAAAGCCCAGGATAGTGTCTGATTCTCTGATAAGAGACACTAAAAAAATAATGTAGTGAAATGGGGATTGCATCCTGTGGTCAATTGATGTATTATGTATTTTTCTCACATACAGAGAGTTCAAGGGGAGACATTGTATAAATGGATCCTTAATAGTAGTCTGCTATAAATGTAATCAGCTTCTCTTATGTTGGAGAAAGGTCTCAGTGTATGCATTTATAACAAGTAGGAATAAGAAGATATTTCCATTTTTTTTTTAGTGCTAGTTCATTATCAGCCAATTTAATCAGATAGAAACTGGCATCCATAGAAATATACTAATATGAAATGCTAAAAGATTTCTCCTATATACTACATATATCATAATAATAAATATGTAGACATCTTCAGTTCCAGCAGATCATACATGCTCTAACACCCATGCCCATTGAAAATCTGGTTTTATTCTGGTAATAGTGACTCTCTTCAATTTGTATAACATAAATGTTTAATTTGTTTAGAAGAGGAAAACTTGCACTGTGTGATTCTTTGTAACTTGCTCATATTTAAGAAAAGGAATACTGTTATTGACTGTGCAGGGAACACAATTGTATGAATTTGTTATTCTTTTAAAAATTAAACTCCAAACATGCCAATCAGCATGGAGAAAAGCCCATGAGATCTGAACCCGATGGAAAGAGTATCAGGTAACGCTGTAAACGCGGAAGCAAGGGAAGTGGCCCTCATTAGTGAAGAACACACCAATTGGATGGCCAGTGCCAAATGGTCAGCTCTAAAAACATGTTCAGGTAACATCATATGATCTCAACAGTTTATATATGGCAATACATATAACCACATATAAGCACACAATAGGTTGATGAAAAAAAAAGGCCTTTAATTTGAAGGAAAGCAGTGGGCAGGAATATAAGAAAAGGTTTGGAGGAAGGAAAAGGAAAGGAGAAATGTAATAAAAAAGCATTCTCAAAAATAAAAAAATACATAAAATACAAAATCAGCCTTAGATTTTAATGTACAGAGTATTTTAACACCTTACTGAACCAGACTCTCTGACTTCAAGATTCCAAGACATAGTGACTAGAAAGCATATTTGTTCACTAAAGCTTCAGAATAGGAACTGTGATGTGATTGTTTGAACGAAAAAAAAAATGCTCCTAAAGGATAGGGGACTTGAATAGATGATCCATCCTTGATAGTGCTGTTTGTGTAAGTTTAGGAGGTGTGGCCTTGCGAGAGGAAGTATGTCATCAGGGGTGGGTTTTGAGAGCTTGAGAGCTAAAGGCTGAGCAGTGTTTAATTTCTCATACAGGACACATCTCAGATACGACAACATTTCTCCAACTCTAAAACAGTTACTGTACTTCAGAGTCAGATTTATCCCAGATATAGTAAGGCACCTCATCCTTGATTTGGAGCATATCTACATCTGATTAACTAGATCAATGTAGAAAACACATTTGCATAACTCTGCACACGGTGAAAATTTATTTGGCCTGATGGAATTGACTTTGGCTTACTATGTAGTCACACTCTGAACACCTTCCTCTGTGTGCACTTGGTAGGCTGAGCTGCTGGAGTCGACAGTTCTGCCTGGGGTGTTTGTAACTGTCTTTAGCCATACCAGAAGTCACTTGAAGGTATGAAGAAAAAACATTTCTGCCTTATCTAAACTGAACAGTTCTTCAGAAATCTAAGCTTACTTATTTTTTACACTCTAGTTCCCCCCCCCTTAAAAAATAGATAAAGTTAATTATGACACTTTGAGAGGGATTAAGTTTATTCATTTTTTTGAGACAGTCTAGAAATTTCTCTTATTTTTTATTTATAGTCTCCATTCTGCAAGCTGTTCTCATTCCCAAGTTCCTTGCCAGCCATTAAATGCTCAGCCTCTCAGTGTTCTTTCCAAACTCTCTCCATCTCTTACTAAATTATTAAACAATTCCCATTGAAATGTCTTTCCTTAAGTTAGGGGAGCCAAGCAGAGCATCATCAGGCATAGTAAAGTACACACTTCTTTGTCCTCCTTTGCCAAATTGCTTATTAATATGTTTCACTTAGTACAATATTGAAATTCATCCAAAAATGTGATATTTGGAAGGATATTTTCTAAGCCAACCTTGTAGAATGAGTGTGTTCTATTGTTTAAAAGCTTTATTTATAATTTATCCCAAATTTAAAACATCTATTAAATAATTATTATATATGAATATCAGCCATTAAAAGGTTGCATAAGTACTGACATTAACTAGAATTTATAATATGGAAGGAATTAATTGGTAAAATTAACATTAATTGCTCTAAGATTTTTATAGTAAGTAAGAATATACTTTGATATATAATGACTTTATATGTAGTTTGAAATTATGACCCTAATAGTCTATATCTGCTTAAATAACACATTAAATTTTATTTGATATGCTTTTATTTCCATTTTACTTTCTTTTATTACAGTAGTTTAAATAATTTTTTAAAATTTCCTTAGAATTTTGCAACATTCCATCATAATAATAAAAAGCAATATACTCTTAATATTGAAAATTGGGATGATGTAGTAACATGATTAGAGTGCAAATGAGGATAAAATGTTTTAAGTAGATTATCTGGAATATTGATTATAAGCAAATATGCTTGCTCCCTGTGTACCACGAGGTCCATATGGTCTATGTTACCACCAGCCCAGAACAAAAGCTACAGACTATGACTAAGGGGTTTGAAACCATGAAATTAAGTCCTTTCCTCTTTAAGCCATTGTAGTTTTCAGGGTTCTATGGAGGAACAGAACCTATAAAATGAACACACACACACACACACACACACACACACACACACACACACACACACAGTGATTTACTAGAACGGCTTACAAGCTATGGTCCAGAAACTTCAATAATGACTGTCCATCAAGGCCAAGAATCAGGTACTTGTTCAAGCTATTAGGCTGGACATCTCAGCTGGTCTTCAGTATATGCTGCAATGTTGGAGCAGTAGGCTCTAATGCTAGTGAAGAAATGGACTTGCTAGTGACAGCAAGAGCAAGCAGGAAAAGAAATAACATACTTTCTTATTCCATGTCCTTTATATTGGTTTTGAGAAGAAAGTATTACACAGATTTAAGGTCAATCTTTCCACCTCAAAAGAGCTGGACTTAAGGTGTATCTTCCTATGTAAAAATTCTGTATTAGAAATGTGTTTTCCAACATCAAATTATATAGTCAGAAATTTGGGTTTTAATTGATTCCAAATATAGTCAAGTTCACACCAAGAATAACTCCCACAGCCATGTTTATTGGATATTTTTGTCATATGGATGTAAATCCTGACTGACATAATCAGCTTTAAATGTCACAAATGTCATTGATGGCAAACTGAGCTCCTCACATACTGTAGCAGGAAGAACTTCAATTCCTCTGAGTTGTCTTTGTTTATTTCTTTACAGATCTTTCTGTGAGGTAGATTATACCATCAACTGGCTTCACCAGAGTGAGCAATTGAGAAGTCATAAGGAAATAGGAAGGACAGAAACCACAGAATTCTACAACCTAATTTCAGAGATGGAATCCCTTCACTCTGTCACATAGTGCCAGCAGTAATGAAGTCACTAAGCCCATGCTCAAGTACATGGTATTGTAGTCAAGAAGCAGAGATCAATGGGGCCATTTCAAGGTGGTTAGAAATAAAGCCTCTTATTATATATTAAAAAAAAAAAAGACTGATAGAGAAAAGTCCATTTACCAGACACTTGTGTGGACAAAAGCCCATCAACCATAGGACATTAGAGTTCTTTGAGTTCTCCATGTACTTGCACTGATTGCTGAGTACTTTAAGTTACTTCAGTTAACTTACTTCAGTTAATTACCCAGATATTTTGAAGGACCCTATATTGTTTTATAATTCTTAGGGGTAGAATACACATTCACAAACTACAAAGATTATATAAACTGTTTAGGAAAATTCAAAGCTATAATTTATGGCTAGCTTTCTTTCATCTTCGAGATTATATAATATAATCTTTATGAATTTTAATCATGTCACTGACTACATTTACAGAGCCATCTATATTGCCAGAGTTTGCAAACTGAATGTGGGAGACTAGGCAAATGTGGTAGATCCGGAGGCTGGATCCTATTCCCTGATGAGAGACTGAAAGCATTAAATTAATTTTCAATTCTACAGGGAAGCTTCAGAGTGAAGAGGAAAGGATAAAGCCAAAATTATCATCAAAGAGCCTGTCTAAGGGGAAAAGTAAGTGACAAGAGGATATTTCTTACAGTTCAATATATTTTTTAACATAAATACCGTTAATACAGTAATTACTACCACACGTGTAAAATTATCACTAAATATTAAGGTAATATTTTTGTCACTGGTTATACTGTAGTTTGATATTATTTTAATAATCTTATATAATCAACCTAAGTGTGGGGATCAGACACTTGGGAGAAGGGGGATCTGTGGCAGTGAAGCTCACACAGAATTCTGGGAATCAAACTCTGGAGACCAGACTCAAGCTGCAGATCCAACTTTATTGTTTAGTGTAAAAGCCTTTAGATGATTGAATGGCAAATCAGATTATCTACACTAGCCTGGGGCACCAATAGCAACCAAGCATGTTGGTGTAGCTGTAAGAAAATATGTGTGGGGTTTAGGAGCTTGGGAGGGATGTGCTAGGAATCCTCAGTAGATCAACACTGTATGCAGTGGATAACGACCATTTGAGGAATCTGAGGAGCCACTGATGCTTCACTTGCCACTCTCCGTGGGCCTCCAAAAGCTTATCTCGATACAACCCACAGGTATTGTCTTGTTGGAGGCCGATCTGTTATACTTTGGTAAAGATTGTTTGTATCCTGCCTAAGAGCTTTTTCCTGTTTAACCAGGAAAAAGTTACCACACCTGGGCCAGCCTGAATGGAGGTTTGGCCCAGATGATGATATATAACAAGTATTTGGGGTTGTGGATGGGAGGAGGCATCATAGAAATTATTTGAAACAGATGGCATTGGACTGGGGCAGGAATCCCATACCTGTCCCAATATAAGTAGTTTAGGGGATTAATATCTGCTCTGCCCCAGTTTAACTCAGGCTATTTTTAAAATATAACAGGTATCTGTGTCTTGATTGATTGCTAGTGGGTTAGAAAATAATGCCATAATAATAATTATAAGCCTGATAATTAACTCGAGTAGGCCACCCTGATAAAATAACCACAACAGTATCCCCCCTCTGTTTTAATTTCAACCTTAAAAATCTCCAGTAGAAGGGCTTAGGTGCATTGATTTTAGAGGCACATATGATTTTTAATTTGTATCATGAAAAATATAATAAGTAAACATATAAACTACTGGGAGAAAATAAAGTGGTAAGATTGGAAGCCACATCCTGGAAGAAATGTACCAAATCAGATAGGTTAACTGCATCCACTCTGGTGGCGCTTATGAAAGAGAGAAAGAAAAGATTGTTCCAGGCACCTTCTATATACTGGCACTGCAGCTGCTTGGACCTACTCTTATTGGGTAAAATTTTCTCCTAATGGTCTGGCATCTGGAACCATGGGCTGGTGGTAGCCATCCTGTCCTTCACTCAGGAACAGATTCTGCAGCTCCCTTTAAATCAGCCATCAGTTGTCTAAAAGCAGGTGTACAGTGTTATGGTTGGACAAGGAGCCCAAACGAGCTTGTCTGTTCCTTCTGGAAAAACACAATCAAACCCTAGTGCCATGGTTAACAGGAGGCCAGGACTTCCCTACATATTGTCCATAGGATCACACATGTAGACTAATGATAAAGGTATAATCTTGTGATGCACCACACCCCAATGTTTATAGGCAGGAGACAAACCGTTTTTGGAAAAAAAATTTAAATTAATAGTAAAAAGAGCTTCAATTAATTTATCCTATTGCCATATACTTGATGTCCCCCTTTTAATTGTATCTTAAGAGAGGCATGGGATTTTTCCACAATGGCTTGTCCTTTGGAATTTTAAGGAATCCTGTAGGTGTGTGTTATATTCCATTCAGAGCAAAAGGCTATAAAAGGAGAGCTATTGTATGTTTTTCTGTTGTCAGTCTTAATTGAATGTGGCATGCCCATAACCAACTTAGCAGTTTTAATGATAGCAACAACCACCTTGGCATTTTCTTGAGGCTCAGCAAAGAGGAATGAAGAAAAAGTTTCAATAATGGCATGCATCAAACCATATTTAAGATGACCAAACCCTGGAACATATGTCACATCCATATGCCGCAAACAGTAGGGACTGAAGACCACTAGGACTGGTGCCAGTTGGTTGTAGGAGGTTTAAAGTCAACAAGGGGGCACAAGTAGTATAGGTGTGTATTAAATCTTATAAGAATTTATGGATAACTGTAGGAAAATCTTGTGGAGTAATAGAGCCAAGTTGTGAAACCTAGAATGGAGCACTCAGGCTTGTTCTAATGGAGATGACAGGAAGGCTGTCTGTCACTAGACGATCCATCTCCCTGTTTCCCTCTGAAATGTCTCCAGGGAGTCCCCAATGAGAGTGTACATGCTGAAAAAGAAAGAAGCCTATCTTTGTTCAATAACCCTTTGTAGTTGAATCATGCTCAAATACAGAGGACCCTAAGCAGGTTTAACAACAGCTAAAGCTATAAGCTTAACAACATTAGAAGCATATTGACTGTTACTGAATATATAAATGGGGTCTTGCCAATCCCTTTAAATGTATAAGACAGCCAACAATTCTACTAACCAGACAGATCCCTCTGTGAGAAGGATTGTAAGCTTTGTCACAGGTGAAAGGCTAGTAAACACTTCAGGTTTGCGGGAATGACAAGCGTGAATAACAGCCAGAACGTGTCTTTGATGAGTCTGAAAAGGCTGAAGCTTAACAATATAGTGAGATGAGAACTTCTAGGCAAGTAAATCCTGGGAAATTGGAAGAATAATTGTATCTGGCTTTTTACTCGACAATAAAAGGGATGTTTTAAGCACCTTTAGTGCAAGAGTGAAGATATTATCCATAAAAGGTGTAACATTAGGAAGAGAAGAACCCAGCCAAATGAACCCAGCATAAATTTTTGTTGGGCAGTTGGAAGAGTGCCCTAGTAAGAAATCATTGTTTGGGTATCACCAAGCCCCAAACTACACTAGCAGCATCAAACCAAATTAGAACTGGTTGATTGAGGCCTGCATTTCATCCTGTTAAGCCGTTTTTGCTTCTTCTGTAATGAGTAAAAATCTCCTCTTGTCATTTGGCATCGAAAGCAGCAAAGAAAGAGGCATGAGCTCTCCTGTTGTGGCAAAAAGGCAAGGTCTAATCCATGCCTAATTCTCCAGAAAGGTCAGCATGGAAGCCCATGTTGAGCTTATGAGGAAGGGGAATTGTAACTTTTGGGGCCTAATAGCATTAGAGGTAACTGTGTGCCCCCAAAACAAATATGGTTCTGGAGTTAGTACATTTTTGGCTGCAATGTGAAGACCAGCTTCCTTCCAAAGCAGTAGAGATATCCTGGGATCGAGCTGTGAGGTTTGTTGCTCATGGTGACCCATCAAAATATCATTCATATAAAGGATAGCATAGCAGTCACTGGCTGCCTTTTTAATAGCCCCACACACACATTAATCTGACAAATAGTGGGACTATTTCTCATCCCCTGTGAAAATACATTTCATTGATATCTGCTCATCAGTATTTATTATTAATTATAGGAACAGAGAAGGCAAATCTTTGTCCTATGGATGTATAGGAATTGAGAAAAAACAATGTTTAATATCTATGGTGACAATATAGTATCCATGAAGGACTGCAGATAATGCAGGAAGGCCGGCCTGGGGAGCCCCCATTGCCTGCATAGTAGCATTGATAAATCTGAGGTCATGTAAGAATCCAAATTTGCCTGAGGATAGAATTCCAAGGACTAGTAGAAAGCTCTATATGATCACAGTCAAGTTGAGTGATTCCTGGTGTTTCTCTCTCCTTATCAGCTACTGATCCATGCCCACAGGCTTATCAGAATTCCATATCAATTTTTGGAGGAGATGGAATCCTGTTGGAGAAGTAGCCCTTAGATTGAGGAGGGTGGAGATGCCTAAAGGGTAATTTATCTTATACAGTGCAATCTTCACAAAAGGCTTCATTGTCTGTAGTAAAGACTACATCCATATCTTCCAAGATTCTCTTCCCCAAAGTTTATTGGGAAGGTCTACTAGCATGAGGGGTGTGATTGCCCCTTGTTTACCATCATTGTCACACCATGTGATCAGCAGAACTGTTTGCCCATACTAAGTTAGGCCACCAATGCCCTTTACAGGTGGTCCAAGGCAAAGTTTCCAAGAAGTGGGAACTTTGGATACTTGACCAAGGAATGGAATAGTGAATGCAACCCATTCTCACTAAGGGCATATCTAAGTTTTGTAGCGTTACAAGGAAAGCTTGAGTGGCAAGAGTCATCCTTTTTAAGGTTTAACATAGCCTTGTAGAGGGGCCATATAGATATCGAAGGAAATCTAGAATAAGACTACCAAGGATTTACATGGGAGGCCGCTCCCTTGACCAGATTGGTCAATGGCCCTACAGTGGAACAGGAAGCTTCTGCCTTTCCCTTTGAGACTGCTCCATGTAAGTATGGTGGTGGTAATTCTCTTCCAGTATCAGTTACACGGAGTTGATCAATATCAGAGTATAGGGAAATTACTTTTGGTTTGGCTGAGTCCTTATCTACTCAGCCAGCAGTGGTCAAAGTATGCATGGCTGACAGCAGTCATCAGCTTTTTCTGTCTCTCCAGGCTCCGCCATCTAGGTCAAAGAAGGTTGAGTGATAGCAGATCCCCAAAGGCAACTAAGAATAGTCATAACTATAGGGGAAAAGTACAGTAGAAGTTTGTCCTCTATCTCTTTCTTCTGTGCAAGAATTACAACTCTCTCCCAAGTTTGCTCATTATAGATCTCTCCTACCAGCAGCCAAGGACACAGTTTAAGAACCTTGGCATAAAAATAATTAAGCTTTCTATACAATACCTTTCAGGATTTTTAACTGGCTCTCTTTGACTGAGGACTTGAGTTAGCAATCCTGAGTAGAGAGGTCCATTCACCCAAACAATTAGGTCATATCTTGTCTCTGTTCATGTGTCAGCTTTGGAGATCAGGAACCTGGGGGGGAAAGGGACTGAGTGGTGATAGAATCCACACAGGATCCCAGGAAGACCAGACTCAAGATGCAGATCTAACTTTATTGTTCAGTGTAAAATCCTTTAAACAATTGAAGGGTCAATCCGACTATCCCATGCTAACCCAAACACCAATAGCAGTCAATCAGGTTGATGTAGCTATAAGGAAATGGGGGGGGGCAAACTCACCTCAGGAGACTTTTGTTTTTTGTTTTTTTAAAAAGGGAAGCAGTCATCTCCCTAGTCCATTTTGAGACTTCACTAGTGTGCTAGGAGCCCCTAGTAGGTCAACACTGTGTGCAGTGGATCAGGATGGTTTGAAGAGTCTTTGGAGCTGCAGGCACTTTACTTTGCATTCTCTGTGGCACTCTAAAAAGCTTATCTCTACACTCCCCACAACTAAGTTTCAATTTTATACATTAATGACTTACAAGTAGTTTATTTGGTGGACATTGAGTACTGCCATTTCATATAAGCAACATTACTAAATTTTGCAAAAGAATAAATAATTGCATTCTGCATTCATTACATGATATGATTTTTTTTTGCAATCAAAGCATATATACAATTTTTATATGTGAAAATCAGAGATATCAGGCCTGGAGAGGTGGCTCGGTGGACTAGGAGCATTGTCTGCTTTTCTAAAGGACCCAGGTTCAATTCCCAGCACCCACATGGCATCTCACAACTCTTCAACTCTACTTCCAGATGATCCGACAGCCTGGCACGAATGCATATAAATTTAATAAATTATAAAAAGAAATCAGAGATATCTGGTAAAGAATAGCAAATCTGGCAAACACTTACAATCCCAACAAAGACGCTCTGAACAGTTTGTACTTTTAAAGCTCCCTTTTCTATTTAAACTTACAAATGATGGAATACCAAGAAGACCCACTAAGGAATGATGAACTTGACTTCTTCGTTTCTTCCCTGTATAAAATATGACTCTGTCGTAGGCATTACATTTTGTGTTTACTAGCAAAGGAATGGTAGACTGTCATTTTTGAAAGAAATACTCTTTTTCTCATTTTTTAAATTAGTTTATTCAGATTACACCTCAATTGTTATCCCTTTGCTTGTCTCCTCCTGTTCCTCCCTCCCTCCCTCTTTCACCCTATTCCCCTCCCCTACATCTGTGATAGAAGAGGACCTCCTCCCCCACCATATGGTCACAGCCTGTCAAGTCTCATCTTGTTAGCCTTCCTATTCTTGAAAGAAATATTCTTAATCAAAATCAAAAGTGAATGAGTAATATGCTAGGTCATATGGTATTTTATTTTTAGGTTTTTGAGAATTCTCCATGCTGATTACGACCCAGCTATAACACTCCTTGGCATATTTACAAAGGAATTGATCCCATATACCACCAATACATGGTTAGCTATGCTCATTGATGCTTTAGTCACAATAGTAGGAAAGGTAAATAACCTAGAAACTGTTCAACTAATAAACGGATAATGAAAATGTGGTACATATATAGTTTGAAGTACTCTTTTTTAAAATTTTATTAATTTATTCATATTACATCTAAATGGTTATCCCCTCCCTTGTATCCTCCCATTCCTCCCTCCCTCCCATTTTCCCCTTACTACCCTCCCCTATGACTGTGACTAGGGGGGACTTCCTCCCCCTTTTTATGCGCATAGGGTATCAAGTCTCTTCTTGGTAGCCTGGCACCAGCCAAGGACAGTACAGGCCATAAACTTCAAAGCCCTACCCAGATCTAGCGAATGGACAGGACATTCTCCACAGTTGATTGGAGAGTGGAGTCTGACTTTCACACGTACTCTGGTGCCTCATATTTGACTAAGTCCCCTGAATGGGGAGACCTGATGGCACTCAGAGGAAGGATAGCAGGCTACCATGAAGTACTCTTTATATATATATAATTTTATTAATTTATTCTTATTACATCTCAATGGTTATCCCATCCCTTGTATCCTCCCATTCTTCCCTCCCTCCCATTTTCCCCTTATTCCCCTCCCCTATGACTGTTCATGAGGGGGATTACCTCCCCCTGTATATGCTTATAGGGTATCAAGGGCAGCAGGTTACCAAGAAGTACTCTTAATATGTAAAGAAAAAAATGAAATAATGACATTTTAAGGTTAATGGGTAGATTTGAAAAGTTCACATTGATTGTGGTAACCCAGATCCAGAAAGACAAATATCATATATTCTCTCCCATTGGAGATACCAACACCAAAACCTTCAGGTATAAATACGTACATGGCCTGGAGTTATTGCAGAAGCCAGGAAAGTAAAATGGGAACATTTTCATGAAAAGAGGATTGGAGAGCTAGAGCTAGAGAGATAGTAGAGTACAAGTGATCTGATTAGAAAAAATGGAAAAGGAGAGCTCTTTATGGAGTGAAATGGCAGCAAATACAGAAGAAGGAAGGTAGGTAGAATAGCAATAAGGATGTCTGAAAAAGCCATAAGGAAATGATCCATTAACAACTTGCCTTAAAATGTAGAATACACATCATTCTGTGTGTAAATACATATATACATTTTAATGACCCTTTTCTATCTGTCCTCACAATGTTGTTTCTAAGAGCCGAAGACCATCTAATAAAAAACCCAGTACTAGACATAAAAATCCGTCTTTTAAGTTGTTAGCCTGGACTCTCCAGGAGACTTCCAAAAACATATATCCCATTGCTAGTGTCTTTATCTTCTCCTCAGAGATGGAGATGTGACTCTGTTTCTGAACACACCATGCACTTCAGAAATAAAGCCCAGAGATCCCTGAGCTAGAACTGACCTTGATATCTTTTCCTTGAGGATTGGCTTTTATGGTACCAGAGGCACCACACAATCTTCCAAAGGAGTCATGACAAGAACAGTCCTATCTAGAAGCAGCACCTATGCACCACATTAAATGCAATCATGGCATGCTAACACGAAGGGTCCAGTATTGGCACATATACGTTGGTTGTGATAAATAGCTCACTAATTGGACTAAGACCTACCTGCTGAACTGGAGGAAAACCATGGCTAGTAAAGTAAACATACATAACTACTCAGTACTAATTATTAGAGGGAGATTTGCAATCACTACTTTACAAAGTAAACATTTGTCCTTATACCCAAAGATAAGAGTAGACCTCATCCCTCACCAAGGACCACCAGAGAAAAACCACAACTATTCAAAATGTTGAGTTGTATAGCCCAATCCCAGTGGATATACTTGCAAAAAGACAATCACAAGAAAGGCTCAATTAATATTGCCAAAGGGGAAGGAAACTTGAAAGAGCCAGAAGAACAGGCAGAATGCTGTGATAATGCAACCTAAATTCTCAGCAGAATGAACTAGACAAAGATGACACCAATAGACATACCCATGTGGTCAAGAAAAAACCTGAGGCCTCTACCATACACATAAAACTTCAAGCAAATGAAGAATGCTAAGAGTGGGGGAAATAGTCTTCCCTAAGAAAGAGAACACCAAATAGTTATCCAATACCACATAAACAGCCCTGAAAAGATACATACAAATAGTATACAGACTGAGTGGGTTATACTTAGGAATATATGTTATGCACATATTTGAATGTAATAATAATTAAGGAAAGGAGAGTCCATGATTCTGAAAGAGAATAAAGAAAGCTATATGGAGAGAGTTCAGAAGAAGGAAAGGAAAAGGAGAAATGTCCCCTGGAGGGGGAGACCTGGTGGCACTCAGAGGAAGGATAGCAGACTACCAAGAAGAGACTTGATACCCTATGAGCAAAAAAAGGTGGAGGAAGTCCCCCTCAGGCACAGTCGTAGGGGAGGGGAGTAAAGGGAAAATGGAAGGGAGGGAAGAATAGGAGGATACAAGGGATGGGATAACCATTGAGATGTAACAAGAATAAATTAATAAAAAAATAAAATATAAAAAAAGAGAAAAAAGAGAAATATAATTATAATCAGATATTTAAAATTTGTGCTTATAATAGGTCTAGGTTAAAATTTAAAATAAATATCACAACAGACATGAAAAAGCTGATTATGCTATTAGTAAAAAGTGAATTATTTCCTTGAAAGTATTGAAAATAAAATTATATCCAAAGGTGTAGTAGAGTGAACATAGGATCAAGAATGATTCAAACACTTAATGACATGAAGCCATGGCAGCCAAATATATTCATTTCCTTAATAGCCATTACAAAACCTCTTGTGCCCTCTTGTAAAACTATCTTCACTGGGCTTTGCATCACCTAGACCTCATCCTTGCTACAAAATGACCCTCTCAAGTTTATTCTATTGCCATCTTTGAGCACTATGGCCTCAGGTTTTCAAACTGTCCACCGTTGATCCTACTATCTTCCTTGACAATTTTAAATGCGTGGAAAAATAAGCATCTACATTTTAACCTTAGACCACTGCAACCTTCTGAACCTCAATAAATTCTTCCTCCTCAGCATTCCAGCAACAGTAAATTGTTTCATTAACCGCAGTCACACTATCTATTAAGCTTCTGAAATCTAACCTGCTGCAGCCTGTTCTGTACTTCCATGAGCTTTAGCCTTTTACACCAACTTTTTTTTCCCTACTCCTCACTGATTTAGACCATTTACCAGGCATTTCCTCCACAATTGGTGTGGTCTTTAAAAATTTGTTTTCATCACTGTGAACAAACTGGTCATTTATCATGAGTTGCTTATTGACAGAACAATTTATTCTGATTTTCCATATATTATATTTAGTCTGGGCCTCCTTTTGCTCTCAAATGTGCCCCACTTTCAATGATAAATTACATTGTTACCCAACATGTAACCCATTCTCCCTAGTGTCTCATTCTCTTCCACTGAATTTGTTCTGAGTTGATAAAACCTCATGACATTATCCCTGCTTTACCTGGATTAGCCCTTGAACTTGGAGAAAACTATGAAAACCCCTGCTCTCTCATTATGTCAGCACTTAATTGTGCCCAGACATTTTTCTGAATACTCCCACAGCCACAGTCTGCCTTCATGAACACAACCAGAATCACATTTAAAACTTCTTGAGCCCCATTTTTCTTACCTGGTACTTTCTGATGATACCTATGGCAATTAATTTCTTAGATCATTAAGAAGGTTAATTCAGTAGGTCTTTCTGACCTTTAAAGAAAGACAGTCATTTATTCTTTTGCCAACTCCTTCCTTCACTTGGGGATTGGGTGTGGCTACATCTCCCATATCAAGTCAAACCTTGAATGTGAGACTAGAGCGATATCCTTCCCAAAGTTCAAATTTTCACCCCAAGAACATACATAGCAAGTCTCCTCAATCCTGAAAACAAAGCAAAACAAAAGTTTGTTCCTGCTTTACACAGTCGTGTGTGTGTGTGTGTGTGTGTGTGTGTGTGTGTGTGTGTGTGTGTGTGTGTGATCTACATGTTCCCTAGACTTCAGAAGGTTTTATGAAGTGGTTAGTCAGCCTGGGTCTATGTTACATTTCTTTTCAGCTCATCCCATGTGGTTCTTACTCTTGTTTCATCATTCTTAATAAAGTGTTGCTTTAGCTCAGCTCCTATATCGTCCTCAAAGACGCCCCAGTTTTTGGAATTTTTATGACCCTGTCTTCTCCTCTTCTCCCATGTGTCTGTTTTATATTCAGGTACTTCCAGTCCCTGATTTTCTACATCATCAGGGTCCAAACATGACCCTGTCCTTTTCTTCCTCTCCTCATTGCCCTGCATATCTCATCTGAACTTCAGCTGATTGCCCCAATGGCTATTTTAATCACCTTCATACAGGTTATGAACCAACATTAAAAGCTGTATCTATTATGGAGAGTAATAAGGTGCATCGTTGCTCATATTTGACCTTAGTCCTTTCCAGAACACTTCTCTGCTACTCAATGATAGTTGGCATTTCTCTTGTCAGACTTTGTCTGTAGCTTAGCCAGGAAAGCATAATGCTTTTACCATTTCTAATAAGAATATTTTACCCTCAAACTATATATTTTTGTTTTATGGTAACATAAATTCATATAAACTTGAATAAGCCATTTATTAAAGGTAATATTTAATTTAAATTAATTATCCTTATGAGGATTATTTAGCTAATTAAATAATTAATTAAACAAATACTCCTTATGAACATCACCAACATCATAAATTTCTTGGTGGATATTTAAGCATAACTGGAGATTAATATTTCAGTGACAGATCTGGTAAGACCTAGAATATTAGTAACATTAAAAACAACTTTTAATTTATTCAACTATGCTTAAGAAAGCTAGGTTGTATTTGACTTTCAACCAAAATTAATCAAAAGTGATAGGAAAGGACACTTCATATTCATCAAAGGAAAAATCCACCAAGATGAAGTCTCAGTTCTGAACATCTATGCCCAAACACAAGGGAATCCACATCCATAAAAGAAACATTACTAAAGCCTAAATCACACCTTGAACATCACACCTTAACAGTGGGAGACTTCAATACCCAACTCTCACCAATGGACTGGTCATCAAGAAAGAAACTAAATGAAGAAATAAGAATACTTGTAAAAGTAACTTTTACACTCCTGGCTCAACTGTTTTCTGGGAAGCTTATTGCTCCCGTTCCTGGCCTAGGCCTAACCCTGGACGTTTCTAGACTCCATACAATCTAACCTAGATCCAGAATATCTTCAGCCTCTGAAACTTACCGCGTCTTAGCTCACATTTACTTGGTATTTCTGAATTCTGGGCTGGCTGGTTCAGCTCAGTTGTTCTGGCTCAAACTCTTCTCCCAGCTGATTTAAGCTGGCTTCTCTCTCAGCCCAGAATTGCTCGGCTTGGCCAGATTAACCAAGCAATTTGCTCTAATCTTCTTGCATCTCCTTTTCTGGTTCACTCCATCTTCACCTGTGTTCTCTTTCTTTAACCCATCTCACTATTATTGTTCTGGAAAAAACTCTCTCTTCTCTCTGTAAATCCGCCTGTTATATAGCTTCCATTCCTTCTTTTTCCTCATGAGAGTTGGGCTTATCCTGTTCTGTAATATCTCTCATTCATCACCTTTTCTGCCACTCAATTACATATCACTTTCAAACATGGGTGCTTCCTTCTACAAACTAACCTTACCTTTGGAATTAAAAGCATACACCACCAATTCTGGAACTAAGCCTTTTTTATTTATTTTTTATTTTTTATTTACCTGATACTTTCTTTATAACAGGCTGGCCTTAAACTCACATCTCTTTCTTAGCCTTTGTCTCCTGGATTAAAGACACCCTTGTATTCCAGCCAGATCATGCAGATATAGAGGATCTTTGGATGTGATCTCTTGCCTGCCAGATCACATAGATCGAGAAGATATTTGGATGAGATTTCTTGCCAGAACAGCCATGTTCTGAATTAACATTACTACGCAGAAACTAACAGATGTAATGAACAAAATAGACCTAACAGATATCTACAGAATATTTCACCCAAACACAGAAGAATATACCTTCTTCTCTGCACCTCATGGAACCTTCTCCAAAAGTGGCCATATACTTGTTCACAAAGCAAGCATCAACAGATACAAAAAGAGTGAAATATTCTCTTGTATCTTATCCATAGAAACTGAACAACTTTCTACTCAATGACCACTGAGTAGGGCATGAAGTAAAAGAAAATTAAAGACTTTCCAGAATCCAATAAAAATGAAGGCACAACATACCCAAACCTATGTGACACAATGAAAGCAGTGTTAAGTGGAAAGTCCATAGCACTAAGCACATTCATAGCCAATGGAAAGCTTCATGTCAGGAGGGCGTGGGTTGGGGACTGCCTCTGACATGAACTCTGACATGAACTTATGTCAGAGGCATGCCTCTGACATGCCTGTGATTTTCTCATTTCCCATTTTCCACAAAACTGTAAAATCTAAAAGAAATTAACAATTTTCTTGATACATTTCACTTACCAAAGTTAAATCCAGATCAGGTATTCTGTTTAAACAGTCCTAAAACCCCTAAGGAAATAGAAGCGGTCATGAAAAGTCTCCCAACCAAAAAAAAAAAAAAAAAAAAAAAAAAAAAGGGCCAGATAGTTTTAGTGCAGAATTCTACCAGATATTCAAAGAAGAGCTAATACCAATACTCCTCAAATTATTCCACAAAATATAAACATAAGGAACATTGCCAATGTCATTCTTTGAAGCCATAGTCACCCTGCTCCTAAACCACAGAAAGACTCAGCAAAGAAAGAATTTCAGCCCAATTTCAGTCATGAACATTGATGGAAAGCTACTTAATAAAATACTTGTAAACTGAATCCAAGAACACATCAAATACAGCACTCATCATGATCAACTAGGCTTCATTCCAGGGACCCAGGGATGAATCACAATACAAAAAGCCTTCAATTAATTCACCATAGAAACATACTGAAAAAAAAATCACATCATCATCTCATTAGATGCAGAAACAGTCTATGACAAAATCTAACACTTTTTCATGATGCAAGTCTCAGAAGGGTCAGGGATACAAGGGCCGTACCTAAACACAATAAAGGCTATATACAGCAAGCTGATAACCAGCATCAAATTAAATGGAGAGAATTCAAAGAAATTCCACTAAAATTAGTAACAAAACAAGGCTGCCCACTCTCTTCATATCTCTTCAATATGGTTTTCCCTATTATATGACTCAGATTAGGAATTTCTTCTCTTAAACTATAGACGTGAAAAGATCCATTTATGTTATCAAGTCCATTTAAAATTAACAAAAGCAAAGGCATGTGAAAGCATATTTAATTAAGCACAGTTGTGATGGTATTAAAAATAGGTTTCATTATGAAGAAATGTGATGAGAAATCTTGCATGTTGACTAGCATTTGTCTTTATTTTATTTTTTAAATTTTATTAATTTATTCAGATTACAACTCAATTGTTATCCCATCACTTGTATCCTCCCATTCCTTCCTCCCTCCCGCTTTCAACCTATTCCCCTCCCCTAGGTCTATAACCGAGGGGGACCTCCTCCGCCACTATATGGTCATATGTATCAAGTCTCATTTTGGTATCCTGCTTATTCTTTCTTTAAGTGTCACCAGGCCTCCCCACCAAAGGGAGGTAGTCAAATATGGAGCATCAGAGATCATGTCAAAGTCAGTCCCCATAACTGTGGAGAATGTCCTGTCCGTTGTGTAGATCAGAGTAGGGGGTCAATGTTTATTATTGTATTGTCCTTGGCTAGTGCAATAGTTTGAGCAGACCCCCTTAGACCCTGATACACCCATTATGATGTTCTTCTTGTAGATTTTTAAAGACCCTCTGGGTCCTTCTATTTCCTCATCTCCTGTATTTCTCTTCCCTAGTGTCTCAGTAGGATGTCCTCACATCTATCCCAATCTCCTGGTAAGTGAAGACTTTTGTGGGACATGCCTTTTGGGCTAGTGCCCAATTATAAGTGAGTATATACTATGTGAGTCTTTCTGCTGCTGGATTAACTCACTCATTATGATCATCTCTAGTTCCATGCATTGTCCACAAATTTTGAGATTTCCTTGCTTTTAATAGCTGAGTAGTATTCCACAATGCAAATGTACCACAGTGTCTCTATCCATTCTTCAACTGAGGGACATTTAGGCTGTTTCCAGGTTATGGCTATTATGAATAAGGATGATATGAACATGGTTGAGCATATGTCCTTGTTGTGTGGTGGAGCATCTTCTGGATATATTCCAAGGAGTGGAATAGCTGGGTATGGAGGAAGCACTATTACCAGTTTTCTGAGAAAGCGCCAGATAGATTTCCAAAGTGGTTGTACAAGTTTGCATTCCCACCAGCAATGAAGGCGTGTCCCTGTTTCTCTACATCCTCGCCAGCATGTGGTGTCACTTGAATTTTTTATTCAATGGGTGTAAGATGGAATCTTTAATACTTAAGAGTTCTAGATGCCCCCAGAGTTCTTGTGCTATAGTGTTCCTGTTGTAGCTTTCAGGATAAAATTGTGAGAATATGCACAACAATGTTATGGTAGATGACTTAGCATTCATATTTGACATTGATGTTCTGTGGCTAGAGACCAACCACAAGAAACATTTATCAGAAACCTCCTCATGACTCTTGCATTGTCTAAAAAAAAAAATAGCATAGCAAAGAAAACATTCATTTTAATTTTGCGTACTTAATAAGCTTTGCTTTTTCAAGCCTTGAACTATTTTTCAAATATTACTATAAAAATACCTCTATTCATCTTACCTTCTAGGCACCTGAACACTGAAAATACATAAATCATCGGAGAACTAATAAACAACTGTAGGCTAGCATAAAGAAATTCACAGAAATAAAAGTGCTCTCTTATAGACCAATGCTTACAATCTCTAATAGACTGAAAGTGAGTAAAAAAAAGGGAGGCAGGGGTTGTCTACAGCAAACTTGAGTGACATGTGAAAGAGTTATATTACATAGCTGTCGAAGGTTTGATTTGTCAATAATGGAAATGGGAATCAATATATATTCCACAAGGCTATTGAGATTGTATCCCAAGTGGGCTTTAAAATGTAATTGGAGGAAAGGGCAGTCTCCTGAAGAAGAAAAAGAGAAGAACTTGATAAAAAGAAAAGAGGAGTCTTTAATACCCTTTCTAGGCATACAGTTTTTATTGTCGATATTTTGTGGGATTTTTGTCAACATTAGATGAAAGATTGTATTTGAAATAACCTAGATTTCCTATTTAGTCTTAAATAATTTAATAAAAAATAAATTAATAAGCATGAGAGATACAGGGATGGAGATAGAATTTGGTGGTTAAAATCATTTGCTGTTTTTGCAGAAGACATAAGTTCAGTTCAAGCAAGGGTATAATGCACATACATGTATATGGGAAAAAATCATGCTCATAAAATAAAAATAAATAAAATCTTATTTTAAACACATACTCACAAATGAGGGGGAGTGGCTGTTACCTTCCCTCCCAATGCGTCCAGAAAATCCCCAAGCGAGTTTTCTCTCTGTGTTTGTTGACCCTGCTTTCCCACACCATTTTTTAAATTCATTCTTCTGTTGTGTTTATCCTTCATTTATCTTTACCTTAGATTTGAACAGAACAGACACAATACCTAATCTCTTATGTAAGTGCTGTAGCTGACTCTCGCTCTTATAGCAGCACTGCCACAAAGCCACAGGGTATTAATTGGACTTAATGACATAGGATTGCCAGGAATGATTTATACCCACTAATGCTTTGTAACAGAAAACAAACACCACCTATATTACATGCCTTATTGTATTAAAATATTCTTCACATACCCACCATTTTGAAGGATCAAAGAGAATGAGTGGAGCTGGGAACAAAAAAGTCTAACTTAGAAATGGGCACAAGTTGGACATCATGTGGGACGGAGGCTTCTGGGTATGCAGGTGAAGGTAATTTATTTATTTTCAAAAACTCAAGTATTCTCCGAAAACAGAGAAAAGTGCACTCAGCGGGAGTGTACACTCGAAGGAAGTAGTGAGAAGAAAAGCCAATGATTGTAACCACCCAAATAAATAGAGTAAATGAAATGTTACAAAAAAAAATTATTAGTTCCATTTCAGGCTAAGGATGAGTATCAGTAATTCCTTGTCAACTTCATACCGCTTTAAAATACTTTAACCAGAAATTATTTTGTATTTTAAATATACTTCAAAATGTATTGACCTCTGGATACAAAACTATCCGTGATAGTCATCAGCTAAATTTTGTTATTCAATAGTACTCTTACTGTCCTAAGTGCTGTATTTTATGATCATTTTTGAGGCATTTTCAAAGTTTAAGAAGATTCCATTTTAGTATGATTTTATATTCTTAAAATTTTTCCATTCTAAAATAACAGCTTTTTTTTATCATACTAGTCTGTGTTATATATTTTTGAGGCTTTTACCACCTGAATTCCTTCTCTGATATCCCATAATTGGTATCATTCAGTTACTGTGAGGAACAGAATGCACAGAATGGAAATCAGTCTGTTGGCTGAAGAGCCTGCACCTTTTCCCGCATCATTAGATGTAGTTTTCTACCTTATGAGCAAGATTCCAGAATAGAAGTGATCTGTAGCCTGCATACAGACTTAAGACATCCGTTATAAACGTTGCTCTAATTCCAAACCACCATTTCTGCATCCTTCCCTATTTAGTCTCTCTGCGATCATTCTGAATTAGCAGAGGGAACTAGTGAGGATTGAGAGGATTCAAAATGCTTTTATCCTCATTGCACTAATACATGTAATAAATTCTGTTGTGTGCAAATGTGCTTATAAGTCCCTGTGCAATAGATTTTCTGTTTTACCTAGAATGTTTTAGTGAAGATTATACTCTAATGAAACTGAAAGAGCGAAATAGTGTATGTGAAATTCTTGATGAATAATATTACAAACAAATAAAACACACCAAGCACCACGCCTGTTGCACTATTATACCAAAACAGTTGGCAATATTTGCACTGCATTCCTGTGGGCCTAACTGACCAAGTTAAAACTAACCATATGAGAAACTGAATACTTGGAAGATCATTTAGCTGAAAGTTTTTTTTGTTTTGTTTTGGTTTTTGTTTTTTTACTCTAACATAAAAGTACACCAAAATCAATGGACAAATGTTATTTAAAATGTGATAAAATTGAGGTTGGGTAATTTCATTGTTGTGTGTGTATCATACATCATACTTTCACTAATTAAAATAGTGTAGTTTATCCTACATGCAATAGCCTACTGCCTCTAAGCTTCAGATTTGTACAGCATATTAACTGAACTGAATCCCCAGGCAACTGTAAGACAATGACAAGTATTAGTGCAGGCGAACACATGTTATAATGCCACATACAAGAGGTACAAGATGTGATGGTGGCTGGAGCTTCTGTGTGCAAAAGAGGAGTAATTAGGAAGGCCTGTGTATTTCTTGACCACTGCCATGGAATTCGGAAATGATTTCCACTTAGGTTTCACTTAGAATTATTTTATTAAGGAGATTTGTTTTTCTTTACAATTAATTACACTTAGATTGCTATAATTTTAACTTTATAACATTTTAACATTTAAAATCTTGTCATAATGCTTTCATGTATCTGAAAGAAATATTGTCACATTTACACACACACACACACACACACACACACACACACACACACACACGTAAGCATATTCCAAGACCACTGAAAGAATTACTTAAAGGTTAGGAAGTGGACAAGCAGGAGGTGGCAAGAAGGTAAGGGATGATGAATATGTAACGTACAATGCTGAACATGTAGAAAAATGTAAACATGAAATTGATTTAATTCTGTGCTCAGTAAAATATGTAATAAAATAAAGACAAAAGAGAAACAATGTGCCACAGTGTACCTTGACCAACACTGCTTTTCTCATCAGAAAATTCACTACATGACAATCATATTTTTCCTTAGCCATCACACATATGAGTTACACACACACACACAATATATACACATACACAATAAATGTCAGGCTTCCTGACACTTTAACTTTAAGGGTGACTACCGTTGGCATTACTAATTTCTAATACTGAGCACTCTATAGAATTACAACTTAGTGAGTTGGAAGAGGTCACTATTGGACTCAGAGACAGCATATAAAACTGAGTTATGCATTACTTTTTAAAATAGTGGGCATAGTGTCAGTGAATAAAAATATAGAATAAACTGGAAATATTAATGTGTTCTGTTTCATCTCAAAGACTAGGTGCTGTAGATAAAATGAGAAATCCTCCAACAATTTATATGCAGGCTAACTCATCAGATGCTGGCTTTTTACGTTTTTAAAATGCCTTGAATAATCATGTGTAGGAATTTTTTCCAACATAAAAATAGTGATATTATTATAGATTTAGATTTCACTTTAGACCATCAGACACACTGTATAATTTGGCTAGTTCAAGTATCCATGAGTAATAGAATTGCAAAATCTAGATTTGATTAGATTCACTACTTGATCCAAGGGTGCCTTGTAGTCAATAATAACTTCTTTTTTGTTGCTCATACATAGCTTCCATATTTGACATTAATAGTTTTTATCTTTAGTATGTTTTAAGACATTTCCATACCTGAAAAATATTAATAGATTCCTATAAAGACTATAGTTTGTCAGTTCTTACATAGTATTATCACTGTATATTCAGTTGTATATGTTTAAAATTATTTTTTGTCATGTATTGTGATTAAGTTCACATTTTTATAATAGGGGTACTGAGAGACTGGAGATATGCCTATAACTTCTGCATCAGGGTACTCAATGCCTCTGGCTTTGAGGGCATCTACCATAAATTCAACATACACATACAGATATATAGACAGACAGACAGAAAGAAAGACATACATAACTATAGACATAGATAGACACCCACACACTTAAAAATTATAAAAATAAATCTTAGAAAAGAGTATACTGAGAACAAAGACTGGAATGTCTAATAAAAATAATATGTAGTTTCAATTTTTCTTCATCTAATAATCTAGTCATACAGATTTCTTTATTTCTGACATAGTCTGTAACCAAAGAATTGCTATATTTTTGATGACCTCTTATCTTTCTAAGACAAAAATATGAGGTAGAAAATAAGTTTATATTTCTTCAGGTACCAAGCAGTTCAGAAATATGGCCCAGATACCCCCGATCTGGGACTGATCTGAATGTCTTCTTTTGGGGGTTGGGGGGCCAGGGGGGAAGGGGGGGAAGGGGGAGATTAGCACTCATTGTACCAGAAAGCATCATGCAGGCTTTAAAGAAGGGGATAAACAACAGGCTTAACCAGCTAAATTGCTCATGAGCTGGATCGTTGACAAGCATGACATGATAACTTAATAGAGAGGTCTCAAAAGAAGAAACAAATATAGGCCACGAATAATTGATAATGGTTCCATATTCTTAACCATCACGGAAATAACAATTAAAATTGCTTTGGGAATTTATTTGAGTGTGACCAGAATGGCTTACATCAAGAACACAAATGACAGCAAATGCTGGTGAGGATGTGGTGAGAGAATAAAAAGGCCTTATTCACTGCTAGTATTATTGTAATTTGCTATATCCACTACAGAAATCAGTGTGGAACTTTCTAAAACATAAAAATAATTATACTGCCCAGTTATAATGCTCTTGGTTACACCCAAGTGGAGGCTAAGTCCTCCAACAGAGGCATTTGCCTATCCACATTTATTACTGCTCCAGACACCATAGCTAAAAATGGAACTAGCTTAGTGTTCCCAAACATATATGCAGATAAAGAAAATGTAGTACATAAGCACAATGGAAATCAATTTAGCTATGAAGAAGAATGAAATCATAACCTATGCTAGAAGTGAATGAAATGAATCATACATTAACCTAAATAAGGTAGAGTCAGACAAATATCAAATATTCTCAATATGTGGGCCCCACATTTAATGTGTACATATTTGCATATAAATGTGTGTGAGAGGATATATATCTGGAAACCAGAAAATAAGTCATGAGATAAAAACAACAGATAGTATTGGGTCATGGGATGTTAACGGAATAGATACAACATGATTTCAAAAGAAGGAAATAGCTGGGAGAAGAATAAAGACCAGTAAGTGACACTCAGGGGACATGGGGGTGGCTGAAGGAGTAGAGCAACGAATGATTAAGAACAATGTATACATTAAATGTCCATAATGTGTTGCTCTATATGCTAACATAAAACCTAAAATAAGGATGATAAAACAAAGAAACAGTCAAACCCTGAAGTTTTAGCATAGGAATAATTTAGGTTTATTCATTAGTATACATACATTTGCATGTGAATTCAATACATGCCTTAGGTTGTAATTGAATCAGTCACAGTGCTGATAAAGACCAACAAAAATAATGTCAACTAAAACTGTTAACCTATTAATGAGAGTATGCAGGACAAAAAATAAAAATCACTAGCAATATTCAATAAGAACCATCACTTAAGGTTCTCCTTGACTAGCATAAGATGCTATGCAGAGACAATGAGTTGAGTATTCTCAGGATGAATTTTTATATACTGATTATATAGATCTATGGAAAATATTTTAAAAGAAAAATTTAATACAGGATAGATAAACTTTAGAAACTATTTCCATTCCTAAGGGCTAGTGAGATGGCTCCATGGGTAAAGATGATTGCCTCCAAGCCTGAGGAAGGAAGTTTCATCCCTGGAGCCCACAGAATAAAAGAGAATCAGCATCCAAAGCTCCTCTGCCACATGCACACATGCAACTTCCCAAAGTTACACACACACACACACACACACACACACACACACACACACACAGAGAGAGAGAGAGAGAGAGAGAGAGAGAGAGAGAGAGAGAGAGAGAGAGAGAGAGAGAGAGAGAGACAGACAGACAGACAGGCAGACAGGCAGACAGGCAGACAGAGACAGAGAGACAGAGAGAGACAGAGACAGAAAGAGAGACAGCCAGAGACAGAGAGACACTGAGAGGAGAAATAGATGTAATTTACAAAAGAAAAAAAGAAATCATTTTCATTTCTAAATTCAAAGGAACCACCTCTGTCAGATCATCCTTCTCCCATCCTTGGATCCTTTTGTGCCCCAATCCTACCTACCTCAAAGGAAAAAAAAATATCACTAAGCCAGGAAAGAATGACTAAGTGAAGGAATCCTTTCCACTTTCCATTGTTCACAGGTACATGAGGAGAAGATGCATGGGGCTACCACCAGGATGTAAAATAATTAAGTAAATAAATAAGAATTTTTAAAAACAAAACAAAACAAAAAAGAATATCTTAAATCCTTTTGCTAGCACAGTCACTCTAGCAAAAAAATCCTTTTTAAATACCTTCAGTTTAGGAGCAACATTTGGAAAATGTAACTAAATCGGTCGGTAAGAGACATTCCCACTGGACAGCAGTGGCATGAGCATCATGGGAGGAACCAAGCATTTTGGATTAGATTTAAGTGCTGCTCCACAATATACATCTCACACCTGGCACACATGTTGATCACAGACCTGCACCAATGGGGCTGGAAAAAGGAGCTTCTGCTCTGATTATTATTTAATATTATATTGTTAAATATGTTTTTCTTCCAATATACTTCTCTTGGCCCATACATGCAAGACATTTCCATGATCCTGAATCACAGATAGTTCTGGAAAGCAATAAATGAATTGTAAAAGTGTTAGATTGGAATAAAGATTCCCTTTACTTTCAAATACACTAGGGTCTCAGAGTTGTGAACACTAGTAAGGTGTTTTATTGAACTAGATTGGAGATATTTTTCTCAGAAATTACCTCATAGCCAAGAAAGTTGTATTTTGACAAATAATAATTTGGATTATCTGAAATATCTGATTTATCTGAAGAAGACAAATTATTTTTTTTAGGAAAAGTTAAAGACAATTTCCAGACCTGCAAGTTGGAAAGTATGTCATCTAATTATATCTCTTTATTAACATGAGTGTAAACAATTTGTGGAAATCATCTTGGTGTGCACAGTTGCTGGATGCAATATATTCAGTAAAATATGATGTTCCTGAGGAAGTCTCTACATATGAATGAAATCTGTTTTTGAGGTTATATAGGTGATGACGGGAAATCATAACATTTTCAAGAAAATTTAGTAAGATGGTAAATATCAGAACATTGAGATGAACTGAAACTGTGAGACAGATCATTAAAACAGTAAGAGCTAAGAGAATATTTAAAGTGGTAAAAAAATTATTTTAAAAACACAAAATCTACAACTAGAGCCATATCTCATGAGTAATGAGATGACAGGAGCCATGCAAAATGACTTTTTGTAGTACGTAGTCTTTGTAGTAAGGTGTGTGTGTGTGTGTGTGTGTGTGTGTGTGTGTGTGTGTGTGTGTGTGTGTGTACCTCTTGGACAAATTATGTGCTTAAAGAAGAAAATCAAGATATGGCAGAATTAATAAGTGTTAGATAATTGAAATACAAAGGAAGAAAAGACTAAATAAATATTTGTAGCCTAAATCACATAAAATTATAAATGAATGTCACAGTCAATACAACAGATATATGGGACATGGAAATATCATGGTGTAAAATATAAAAACAACTCATACTGTCTAATGGGTTACCTATTGAAAACGAAATATAAGCCAAAGACTTGCAAGATGGCTTAGCCGGCAAGAGAGTCTGTTACAAATATGAGAATCTGTGTTTGGACCCAAAATCTGGAAAGGGCCTCAGTGTGCTCATAACGCACATTCTTGGAGAAACGTTATGGGCAAGACAGGGGATTGCTGGGACTTCCTCCCAATGAGCTAGCAAATACCCTGGGCTCCAGGTTAAAATAAAGATATTCTCTCAAAGGAATAATGTGAGGATATATAGAGTACATATATCTTCTCTGCCTTATGCACATAAAGAGTCAGGCTCCTACATATATAGCTATGCCTCTCTCTTTCTCTTTCTCTGTCTCTGTCTGTCTCTCTCTGTCTCTCTCTCACACACATTTATTCACTGAATAAATAAATATATTTACACAGAACATATCCCAATTATTAAATTATGCATTTTTACAACCACTGTATAACACTTTTAGGCAGACATATATGTCATAAATAAGTGTCTTAAAATGGCAGTTGTGTTTAAAATTTCTATGATAAAAACTGAATAATTTTGCACCTCCAATGGGTCCAGAGGAAACAGATGTTATTCTTTGGAAATGAAGTTATTCTTTTTGCTTAGAGTTTAGAGATAAAATATTTACACCAAGAAACCTATAATGGATGTAAAACAATTTTCTTTAAAGGTCAGTTTGCTTACTTTTATTTCTATTCAATCAGAGCTTATTCGGATTTAGGTTAAACTGACTTTCTAAAAGGACTCTCTCAGAATAGCTGTTTCTCCTACCAGGTTATCAAAAAAGACTTCATACATTAAAAATTTCAATCTTGTGGACAATCCCAAATAGATATTTGTATGAACCTTTGCATCTGCATATTTCCTCTACACTTTTACTCTTTGTTTCCCTTCCATTTTATATTTTCATTCGAAACTATTTTTCCTTATCAACCATTATAGAGAGAAAGGATGTTCTAAGAAAGTTTTCACAGAAATGCTCGGGCATCTAAAAGTGAAGGTGCCCATTAAATGTAACTTCAGGCAGGCATCAGTCAAGGTATGGTCATGCTTGATTGTCTTGAGAAGCTCACAGGGCAACAAACAGTACTTCAGAGAACACAGAGGGCTTTGCTGAAATACACATGTAACTTAGGTGTGCTGGGGGTAGGCTTAGACTCTGTTTTTTTTTTAATTATTCTTGTTTATTCCTTGTGTTGGAAAAATACTAGAAGAGTGCCATTACCCTTAGGAGAGAAAGACTAGATACAGAACCACTGATTAACTGATAGCCCAAGGAGACCAAGATGGGTGCAAGAGACATTACACAGCTAAACAAAGAGCAGATTTCTCGGGTGTTTTTCCTTAGAATGCCTTTCACACTTTACGTATTCTTGACCTTGATTATCACAGTCATTTTCCCTCAGAGATTGTGTCAAGGCATCTTGACTACAAGTGGAATGCTTGTGAATCTTGATGAACGCCAAAGGAAAATGAAACAAGAGATTCAAGAACATGACTATTGAATTTTGCCCTCTTCACATGGAAGATAGCATCGATTTTTTTTCTAACAGTATTTCCTTAAACAAACCCATAAGTGTTGTATAAATTTTTATTTTAAGTATTTGGCTTGGTATTCAGATGACAAAAGCTTTCCCTCCTCTATCTCTCATTTTTGTCAAGTCACAGGTGGTAATAGGATCAGTCCTCATATTCGGGAGCCGTCGGCATGATCTCATGGTGCTTTGTATCTACAAAAAGCAAATTATTGCGCCTGAATTTTTTTCAAAGAAATAACAAAGAAAAATAAATAGAATTAGTTAGTGACTGATGAAGTGATGAAAATGATAAATACATAAATGTATTATGAAAGATGTTATCATTGGTACATACTAAGTGATCACATACACCTCTCTGTTTAAACACTTCAACTGCAATTTATTTTGTTTATTTAGCTCTTTTATAGTATGGGACAGTTCTGATAAGATCATCTTTAGTGTAGATTTTTTTATGCTTGTTTATTTTAATTTATTCACTTTATATCCAGATTATAGTCCACTCACTTATCTGTCCCTTGTCCCTCTCTCTCTCCCTATTTCCACTTCTCTCTTCCCCTATTCTTCAGAACCCCCCTATTCTTCTGACCCCAGCCTATGAAGTCTCATCAGAACTTCCTGCACCCTCTTCTTTTGTGGCATGGCATGGCCATTCTGCCAGAGGGGAGTGATTAAAGAGAGGGCAACAGGGTCCCTGACAGACCAGCCCCTACTCCCCCATGTCATTGCCCTGACATGGAGACTGTGCTGCCATGGACCACATCTGAGCAGGGGGTCTATGTCCTCTCCAAGCATTGTCCTTTGTTAATACGTCAGACTCAGTTGGTTCCCCTATGCTCAGATTTATTGATTTTGTTCTCTTTGTGGAGGAGCTCCTGTCTCCTTCAGGTCCTGCTATCCCCTCAACCCTTCCTTAAGTCTCCCTGCATTCTGCTCCAAAGTTTGACTGTGAATTATCGGCATCTGCTTCTAGGCCCTGCTTGGGGGAGTCTTTCAGAGGACCCCTATGGTAGGCTCTTGTCTTGTTCCCTCTCTTCAAGCACTTTAGGTGTCTACTCTAGTTGTCCTTCTGAATGAGCATTAAGCATCCTCTCAAGTGTCCTCCTTGGTATTTTGCTTCTTTAGGTCTGTGTATTGTAGTGTAGTTATCCTGTATTATATGGCTAATATCTGCTTATAAGTGAGTATATACCATGTATGTCCTTCTGGGTCTGGGTTATCTCATGACGATCTTTTCTAGTTCCATCCATTTGCCTGCAAATTTCAATATTTCTTTGTTTTTAATATCTGAGTTATATTCCATTATGTAAAAGTACCACAATTACTTTATCTATTCTTTGGTTGAGTGACATCGAGGTTGTTTACAGATTCTGCTGTTATGATAAAGCTGATATGTACGTAGTCGAACAAATGTGCTTGTTATCTGGTAAACCATCTATCAGATATATGTCCAGGAGTGGTATACCTGGGTCTTGAGCTATCATCATTTCCAATTTTCTGTGAAAGCAACAGATTTATTTCCAGAAGCAGTTGTACAAGTTTCACTCCTATGAGCAATGGAAGAATGTTTCCCTTTCTCCACAGACTTGCCAGCATATGCTGTCTTTTGAGATTTTGATCTTAAACATTGTGACAGGTATATGATGCAATCTCAGAGATTTTTTTTCTTTTTTGGATTTCCCTGATAATTAAAGATGTTGAGATTTTTCCTTATTTTATTAATTTATTCAGATTACATCTCAATTGTTATCCCATCACTTGTATCCTCCTGTTCCTCCCTCCCTCCCACTTTCACCCTATTCCCCTCCCCTAGGTCTCAGAACGAGAGGACCTCCTCCCCTACTATATGGTCGTAGGCTATCAAGTCTCATCTTGGTAGCCTGTTTGTCCTTTCTCTGAATGCCACCAGGCCTCCCCACCACGGGGGAAGTGGTCAAATATGGGGCACCAGAGTTCATGTCAGAGTCATTCCCCACTCTCCACACAATTGTGGAGAATGTCCTGTCCATTGGCTAGATCAGAGTACAGGTTCAATGTTTACTACTTGTCTTGTCCTTGGTTGATGCAGTAGTCTGAGCAGACCCCGCCCTGGGACACGATCCACACGTCATGATGTTCTTCTTGTAGGTTTCTAGGACCCTCTGGGTCTTTCTATTTCCCCATCTCCTATATTTCTCTTACCTAGAGTCCCAGTAGGATGTCCTCACATCTATCCCAATCTCTTGGTAAGTGAATACTATTGTGGAACATTCCTTTTGGGCTGGTGCCCAATTATAAGTGCATATATACCATATGAGTCTTTCTGCTTCTGGGTTAACTCACTGAGTATGGTAATTTCTAGTTCCATCAATTGTCCACAAATTTCGAGATATCCTTGTTTTTAATACCTGAGTAGTATTCAATGGTGTAAATATACCACAGTTTATTTATCTATTCTTCAACTGCGGGACATTTAGTTTGTTTCCAGGTTTTGGCAATTATGAATAAGGCTGCTATGAACATGGGTGAACATATGTCCTTGTTGTGTGGTAGAGCATCTTCTGGGTATATTCCAAGGAGCAGAATAGCTGGGTCTTGTGGACGCCCTACTCCACAAGTTTCCTGAGACAGTACCAGGTAGATTTTCAAAGTGGTTGTACAAGTTTTCATTTCCACCAGCAATGAAGAAGTGTTCTTTCTCCACATCCTTGCCAGCATGTGGTGTCACTTTAGTTTTTGATCGTAGCCATTTTGACGGATGTAAGATGGAATCTCAGTGTCATTTTGATTTGCATTTCTCTGATGACTAAAGACATCGAGCATTTCTTTTAGTGTTTCTCAGCCATTATATATTTCTCTGTTGAGAGTTCTGTTTAATTCTGAGCCTCATTTCTTAATTGGATTATTTGATTTGATGGTGTTTACTTTCCTGTGTTCTTTATATATTTTGGATATTAGACCTTTGTCAGATACAGGGTTGATGAAGATCTTTTCCAAGTCTGTAGGCTGTTGCTTTTTTCTGTTGACAATGTCTTCTGCATTACAGAAGCTTCTCAGCCTCATGAGGGCCTATCTATTAATTGCTGACCTTAAGGCCTGGGCTGTTGGAGTTCTGTTCAGGAAGTTGTATTGTGTACTAACGTGTTCCAGGCTCTTCCCCACTTTTTCTTCTGATTTAGTGTCTCTGGTTTTATGTTGAGGAGAATTTCTTTAGGTGTTTCTCAGCCATTCAATATTCTTCTGTTGAAAATTCTGTTTAGCTCTGGACTCCATTATTTAATTCGATTATTGGGTTAGGTGTTGTTTAATTTCTTGAGTTCTTTATATATTTTGGATTTTAGCCCTCTGGTAGAGGTAGGGTTATTGAAGATCTTTTCCCAGTCTGTAGGCTGTCATTTTGTTCTGTTGACAGTGTCCTTTGCCTTACAGAAGCTTCTCAGTTTCCAGCAGTCCCATATATGAATTGTTCATCTTAGAGCCTGTCTCCTGTGCCAATGAGTTCAAGGTTCTTCCTCAATTTTTCTTCTATCAGATTTGTATGTCTGGTTTTATGTTGAGGCCTTTTACCACTCGGACTTGCTTTTTTTGCAGGATGATGAATGTGGATCTATTTACACTTTCTACATGTAGACATCCAGTTAGACCACCACCATTTGTTGAAGATGCTGTCATTTTTCCATTGTATAATTTGGCCTCTTTGTCTAAGATCAAGTGTCCATAGGTATGTGGGTTTATTTCTGGGTCTTTGAGTCTCTTCCATTGATCCACCTGCCACTCTATATTATAGCTTGAGACCAGAGATAGAGATACCTCCAGAAGATCTTTTATTGTACAGGATTGTCTTAGATATTCAGGAGTTTTTAGATTTTGCATTTGAAGTTGATAATTGTTCTTTCAAGATGTGTTGGCATCTTGCTGGGAATTGCATTGAGTTTATAGATTGCAGTTTTCCTATCTTACAAATCCTACTGACCCATGAGCATGGAAGATCTTTCCATCTTCTGATATCTTCTTCAATTTTTTTCTTTAAAGATTTGAAGCTTTTCTTCATACTAGTCTTTAATTTGCTAGTTAGAATTGTACCAATATACTTTAGGATTTGTGGCTCTTGTGAATGCTGCTGGTTCCCTAATTTCTTTCTCAGCGGTTTATCTTTTGTAATCAGGAGAGCGACTGATTTTTTTTTTAGTTGATTTTTTATTCAGACACTTAGCTGAAGGTGTTTATCAGCTGTAGGACCTCCTTGGTCGAATTTTGGGGTCATTTATGCATATTCATTTCATCCATGTACAGTAATACTTTGTCTACTTCCTTTCCATTTTGTATCCCTATGATCTCCTTTATTTGTCTTATTGCTCTATAGTACTTCAAGTACTATAATGAAGAGGTATAAAGACAGTGATCAGCCTTCTCTTGTTCCTGATTTCAGTGGAATTGATTTACGTTTCTCTTCATTCAGTTTAATACTGACTATAGGCTTACTGTATATTGCCTTTACTATGTTTAGATATGTGCCTTGTAATGCTGATCTCTCCAAGATGTTTAACATGAGTGGGTATTGGATTTTGTCAAGTGTTTTTTCAGTATCTAAGGAGATGATAATGTGAGGCGTTTTGTTGTTGTTGTTGTTGTTGTTCAGTTTGTTTATATAATGAATTTCATTGATGGACTTCCATTTACTGAACCAGCCCCTCCCAAGTGAGAAGACGACAGAGACAGTTTATTACCTGAGCAGTCACACAAAACTCGATATAACGTCGGAGCATCATCTTCAACCTTCTGGCGCAATATATCTGACAGACATATTTGTGAGGCAGGAACTATCAAGGACTTGCTTACCCTGTCTTGGCAGAGTTTGGCTGTCTCCTATGCCTCTATCCAAGCCTGCCCGTTTTTAGACAGAATTTTAGACAGCATTCTGTCTGTGGCAGAAATGAGGACACATTTGAAGCCATCTCCATAAGTAAGTTCAGTGATGCTCAGCATCATCTTTGAGGTTGGCTGGGTGTTGCCAGGCAGTAACCTCTGTTTTTCTTAAAGAATCTTTAGAATAATAAAAACAGCTTTAAAAACAGGTTTAAATGGCATATTATGTAGGTCTCTGAGGCATCTGAAGACCGCCTCTAACTATTTTGACTTATATATCTATAGAATCACATCTATCTGTTAGATCTATGATATATATTCTTGTGATAAAAAATAGACTAGTAATTGACATGACCATGATTTGCTCAACTAACAATTAGCTTGTATTATTTAATTATCCTAAACAGCCTCCAATACCACTTTCAATGAATTGCAAGTAAACTTTTTATTATAATTGTATTGGATGGGTACAATACCTAATATTAGGGTAGAAATATCTATAATATATGTGAAGAATAATTTTAAAATTTAATTCTATATCAATGTCTCAAAATTACATTTATTTGGTATCAATATACAAAATTCTGTACCAATGAATTAAAAATAACCTTATTTGTGAGTATCAGTTAAGGCCTAAAGTTGAGGAGTAGATTCACCAATCTACTTTTTGTTCTGTCAACCCTATATATTTCTCTATCCCCTTTCTTTCTTTTCACCTTTTATTGTTGTGGCCAGGCAAAATGTGTGTGCAAGAATAGGTAATTTTCAGCCACCTATGTATTCATCCAGGGGTAGTGACTTAGGGTGTCAAATTTGCAGCAAGCACCTTTAACCATTTACCCATCTTACCAGCTCAATTTTTAAATTACATTTTATGTATTTGTGTGCACTTGTGTGTGTGTGTGTTTATTTGAAGAAGTTTTGTTTAATATAAGCTACACAATAAATGAAAACTCTCTTTTCTTGACAAAAAGGAGATATGTGAAAGCATCCACACTTAATGGATGGTCCCTGGAATGACTCCTTTCTAGTAGAAATTGCATTATGATGTAGTCAACCTTGACATTGGATGAGATAATGGAGTTGTTGATTTTGCAGCTGGGCTGTTTTAATTGTTCCTTCCATCACTCATTATTGAGTGATACTCAACTCCCAAAACAGTAATTTGAACAGAACTTCCATCATTGCCTTACATTAAGCTGAGCTTTCCTGGTCTATAAGTAAACAATTTAGCACCTTAATCAGTGTTGTTAGACACCTGAAAACTGCTATGTAAACATCTCTATGCTCTGCTACATATGTCACTTTCATTTTCTCCAGAAACTTTAATTAGATTGGCATCTGAGAAGGAAATTGTAGACAGTGTTATTAAGGAATGAACTCAGCATTTGCATTATTACTTCCTGAGTGCTGAAAAGACCAGAAGTTTAAGATGTAACCAGTGTATGTGGACAAAATCAATAGAATAATGGGATTCTGTGTAGTTCTGATCTTTGTGGAAACATTGTTTCAATGATTCTGCTAAGGTGCTTAATAAACACCGTTTCATTTGTAGGCCATTCATTAGATGCCAGAGTTATTTTCCTCTGTTTAAGATAACTGTTAGTTAGATGAAGCATCACAGCTGAAGATAAGCCAATTTCAGCTTATAATACTACACCTGAAATAGGACATTTAAGTTTCATTATTAGTTCAGGCAATAAAACCCCAAGTAAAAATGTGTTAATTAATACTAACTAGGAATGAATAATGATTGATAATACAATGATGAATAACAAGTGCTAAAAAATGGCTTCCTGTAACATTGCTCAAGTTTGGAGTTTGTTGTGTTTACAGTCTCTCTTTTTACTGTGACCACAGTCAATTTTTAAAAAACTAGCAAAAATTATAGTTTCATACTTCCTTGAAATTTAAAAATGTGTTCACAGAGTATGAAATAAGCAGAGGAAGCAATATCCTTACAGTGTTCAAGGACAGAAGAAATGAAAATAGTAAGTTTCTCATCCAATTAAATAAACATAAAGTACGGAATGTTAATAGATGATTCAACTTTTTCATTTAAAATATGCGTTCGAATTTCATTCATTAAGTTATGGTTTTTAAGGATTGATTCAAACAGAACCTCTTTGAAAAATTGGATGACTGTTGGTTGCATATACACATCATTTTCCTCAGTGTAATTTACATTGATTAAAATTGGGTACATTTTATGCTCTATGCTGTTGAATTTTTATGGCTTTGGAGTCAAAGTCTAATTTCCTTGGAAATATAATTTTAGGGAAATGCTATTTAAGTATAGCCTCTAATTACCACTTACTTCTTGTCTTTTTCTGCAAAAATAATAGCAACAAGTAAAGTACAAAAAATCTACTTTGTAGAATATGTCATATAGAAAATAAGCATTACAAAAAGATGGTCAAATTACACATAGATGGCCTTTTATTTTGAACTGGCAGCTACCATCCAATTAGAAACTATTGAAGATTAAAATAAAGATGTAAATTTGGTTTTCATATCTTCTGAGCTATGTGTTTGAGTCATCCATGACCCTTTTACAATCACAGAGAGATAATTCTTTGGAGAAAATAGTAAATTTATTAATGTTGGTTGAATTTTTTTGTTAACCATACAGACTTTTAAAATTAGAAATAACATAAATTACCCATAATATATTTTAAAGTGTATTTTATAGTTTGGATGGAATTTTCTCACATGTTGGGACAGAATTATGGGATGGCAAATCTTGGCAATATAGATGAGTCTCTGGATACTGCTTCATTTTCTGGGAGTATTTTTTTCTGGTTCACAATATATTAAAAAATATATAGTTGTTTTCAGAGTGTTTCTGTATGTTGTTCAGCTAGGACAACACATTCTGGGTATTCTCCTTCTACGTTCTGAGTGTAGGGATTCCAGATGCCAACTAACAACCCGACCTCACTCTGAGTTTCCCTGTGAATTGTGTTTAATGATCTCTTTTTATGTCATTTATACTTTCTATTTAAATAAATAAAGTAATTTAAATACAATTTCATATGCCTCCTTTACTATTATTCAATGTGCCACAACATTAAGGAACTAAAAATGTTAGTGACCAGAGCAATGGGTAAAGAGTGAAGAACATGTACCGAGGACAGTTCAGTTCCCAACGTCTGTGTTCTGTACCTTCCAAATTCCTCGAAGTCCCCTGCAGGGTTCTGACACCCTTTTCTGGACTTCATGGGCAGCTTCAGTCACATGTACACATACTCGTCTCATGATTCCAATTTTAAAATATTAGACACAAAATAAGAAATTATTTGTTGGATTAAAAATCAGAATAAAGCAATCTTGAAAACAAATTTTAAAATTCCTTCTTGCCATCCTCTACAATGTAATGATATTTTTTTATAAACCCTGTGGGATTTACTGGCATGCTACCATAGTGCCCAGAGAGCCCATGGGCAGAAATGATGCTCTTTCTGCTTATGTACATTGAGGATTCATTCCAGAGCTTTGAGATAATATATTTTACTCTAGCACTGAGGTACACTGTAGATGGTGTTCTTTTTGGAAGAATAAATTTAAATATATTAAAAAATAATTATGTATGTGTAAGGAAGGCATGCAAGCATGTAGAGGTCAGAAAGGTGGCATTCAAGCATTTGGAGGAGAAAGGACCATTAGCAGGAGTTGGCTCTCTCCTCCCATTATGTCACTCCTGTAAAGGAAAACAGTCATATGGCTTAATGGCAATAGACTTTACCTGAGAGACCTTTTATTGCCCTGGAAACAAGCTGAGAATAGAAAAGTTTACACCAGACAAATTCTTCAGGAACTTAGATAGTCACCTCTTAGAACAATTCGGTACAAGTGGGGGGAAGGTTGTCAAGAGGGCAGCCACAGAAGCGGAAAAGTGCACTATTTAGGCCTAATATAGAGAATATATGAGGAAGACCACCTGCATGGCTATTTAGACAAACATTTCCCCAGAACTATTTGTTTTATGGTTTCTTTACCTGTCAATTTAATTGTGCCCTGGCTTAGGTTTTATTTATTTATTTTATATTATTAATAAAATAATTATGATATATCCTGAATCGAGACTTCCCCCCACCTATTTCTCCCAGTTCCTCCCATCTGAACGACACTGTTTCTCATTAGAAAAGTAGAGAATTTTAGGATGCAACAAAAACCCCCAAATATATGAAATAAAATAAGATGAAACAAAAAGAATTGACAACAAAGTTAGACAAGGCATATGAACAGAAGTTTTTTCTCTGAGTACTGCTTTTAAATTATCCAATCTCAGGTGGTCAGCCATAAAAAAAATTATACAATAAAAACAATGCTAAGTGGACTCAGCTAGCTGCATACATTAGCATATATGAATATATATGTAACAATAGTTAAAAGATAAGAGGTTATTATAGATTTGAGAGGGAATGGGGAGTCAGACAAGGAGGATGGATTAGAGAAAAGAATGGACAAATGATGTCATTATATTTAATTAAAACCCAATGCAAATTTATTTAGTTTCATTTTATATTGTTGAGGAATTATTTACGATTTAAAAGGAATTCTAAATGTCACTCCTTCTGACTCTTTGGATAACTTTATAATTTTAGTAAATACTTATTGATAATTAGTGTCCTGACACTTTAATAGTAAATTAATAACTACATTAAATTAAGGCTATATCATTTAGGAAAGGAAGAAAGAGCTAAAAACAACTATTACGGCTTTGGTATATAAAAATTTCTGCAAATGGAGATATTGAGAAGAGACTCCTATGCAGTAAATGAAATTGCTTATATTAAAAGAATATAGTAAGTTATGTTCCTCTCAAATGTTTCTCAATTCAGGATAGTCCATGCTGTCTTTTAATGTGGATTTTACCAAACTGTAAAGCAATGTAGCTGATCTAGTTAGATTTAAAATGCAAATGGATTAAATTTAAATTCTGAAAACACAGCTAAACTCATGAATATAGATGTGAGTGCAGGTGTGTTCACGTACTCGCACACGCACATGCATGCATGCATATACAGAAGCATAAACACACACAAAGGGTTTTTTTTTTTTTTTTTTTTTGCATTTTGACAGCAGTGAAAGAAACAACAGTCTTTAGCCTCTAAACACTAGCCAATAATATCCCATGGGTGCCGAGGTCTAGATGATGCAGCGACAGCTTTCTCCGTATTAGTGCCTAGCCACAATTCACAGACAAGTTAGGAATATTGAGACACGAGAAGTAGTACAAACATGTAAAGCAGCCATTAAGCATATTTGAAACACCATTTACAAACAGTAATCATGCCTGGGAACACTGGGTCCACCTGTGGTAATAGTTCCCTTTAGTGGTTTCTAATTGCTGATTGGTTACTACAGTTCTGGTTTTTATTCCTTTTTAAATATATTTTATTAATTTATTCATATTACATCTCAATTCTTATCCCATCCCTTGTATCCTCCCTCCCATTTTCCCCTTACTCCCCTCCCCTATGACTGTGACTGAGGGGGACTTCCTCCCCCTGTATATGCTCATAGGGTATCAAGTCTCTTCATGGTAGCCTGCTATCCTTCCTCTGAGTGCCACCAGGGCTCCCCATCCAGGGGATGTGGTCAAATATGGGGCACAGAGTTCATGTGAAAGTCAGTCCCCACTCTCCACTCAACTGTGGAGAACGTTCTGTCCATTGGGTAGAGGTTTGAAGTTTACTGCATGTACTGTCTTTGGCTGGTGCCATAGTTTGAGCAGGACCCCTGGGCCCAGATCCACCCGTCATAATGTTATTCTTTATGAGCATAAAGTTTTAGTTTTCATTTAGTTGTTGGAGAATGGCATCTCCAGCTCCCTACTTGTGTTCCCCCAAAAAAATTCTAACAAAGTTCTAAGCTTAGTAAATTGTTGTTCCATGCTTGCAAATTTATTTCACTCTTAATTTTCTTAATGCCTTCATTTTCTTCTAAGAATCTCAGACTTTTGTATAATTAGGAAATAATAATGCTATGTAAGATTTTGAAAGGAGAAATTACAATTAAATAGGAAAATAATAATAGATAAAAATTTAGCTATGCAATTTTCTATCAAGGGGCTTATTTACATAAACGTGTTTGGAAGTATTGGTGGAGAAGGAAGAATCTTACCATTCATCAAGTTACTAGCCTGTATGTAAACCATCAGTTATTGTAGAAATTCAGTGTATACATCCACATGTGTATATATTTGTGTGTGTTTGATTGAGTAGCAACTCCACAGACACAATTCCTATGGAAAAAAATCGGTTACTTATATTAAAATAGACTAAAGTTCTTGTGAAGCTAAATGTCATCAGAAAGTAAACAATTAGCTTTGCTGGGTTTTGATTGTTGTCCTTGAGATCAAAATGAGACAGTGTTAGACTGTGGATAAGAAGAGATGGTGAAGACAAATTCTATGTAGAATGAAGTGTCCTACTGAAAGTGGTGACTGCATGGCCAAGAAGAATCTTAAGAGTACATGGAGTGCTTACCATGGATTTGTGGTAGTATGTGATCTTCGATGCATTTATTGTATATATATGTGTATATGTATATGTAAATGTATATGTATGTGTATATGTATGTGCACGTGTATATTTAAATGTATTTGCCTTTGACCACATTTTCAGTGTAGTTCATCTGTGCAATTCATTTTATTGTAGATTTTTATAGAAGTACGAGTTTGAGAGTCACGTCTGACTTGATGCTACATCAGGAGACAATTGGTTACTGATAAAGACTCAGCCCAGATGTTTTAAATATTATTAGGATATTTAAACTCCCTAGGGATTATCAGAAATTTCACAGAAATCCTTAAAATTATTCCCTGGGTACTTAGTTGTATTTAAATATGAACAGAAATCTGTAAGTCATATGCAAACAAAACTATTTTTAGTTATCCTCATTGCGGAAAACTTTAATTTTCATGCTTTTTCCTCTGTGTGAGTCATATGTGTTTCTGGAACCTTAAAAATGAATAAAGTTATTTATTGCATGGTTTATCCTACATTCCTGATTAGGTGCTAGTTTTTTGTTTTGTTTTATTTTTATTTCTGATTTTTGTTTTTGGGTTTTATTTTTAGTTGAAATTCTTGATATCTTAATCATGTTAAAACCAAAGTTCAAGATGATTTTCTTTTTGACTGTCCATTAGGGGTAATTACTGATCTTTCCCCCAATAAAGTATAGACTCTTCAAGCAGCAAGCATTCATTATCACACAGTTTCCGTAGGTTAGAGCTGAGCTGGGAACCTCTGTCTCATGCCTCTTGTGATGAGGCCCTTGAGCATTCAGCTACACTCTCACGAGTCACAATGCAACTAGTCATTGCTTTACAGATTGTGTTGCCAAGAAGCTGGTGTGCTGATGGCCTTAGTCCTTCTGCTTATGCCTTAGTAGTTTAGTCTCTAATTTGAGAGACTTCCAGTATGGTAGCGGGCTTCTTTTAGAAAAACAGGCACCATAAAAACTCTGTAATATAATGTCAAGAATGACCTTGAGTCACTTTTGTTGTTACTAAACTAAGCCCACAATAAGCAGACAGGAACACAGAAGAATGAGCAGCACAAGGAGCTGAGGCTGGTCATGATATTAGAAGACACATTCATACAGCATATTGTCCACCCAATGATTGGCAGTTAGTAGGAAAATTGAGACATATTCAGATAAAATTGTATTTACTTAAACCTTATTTATAATGATATTGGTTAGGACTCTAGTCTCAAATATGATATCATAGCCAGTGTCACATTTTTCCAAACTCAAGAACTACCCAGTTCCTTAAACACTGGCAACTGAAATAATAACTTCTTTTTAACTCATATAAATGCAATGATTTCTCTTTTGGTTCTATGACCCATAATATTTAAAGATACAAAATATTGTATTATTGTTTCTATTTAAAATCATGACATCATGTTTAACAGAACATATGTGAATGTTATATATATATATATATATATATATATATATATATATATATATATATTAAGAAAATTATTTCTTTACAGTGAATCACTTTGATTTGTACCCTGATACCACGGTATAGTTTGTATTCTAGTTAGCATACGTTACTCAGGGCCTCTTTTTATGTAGAACAGAGTATTCTGCACTTATATCTCATTTAAAAGTGATGATAACTCATCCTTCTGTGAGTGAATAAGGTGCAATTTAAGACAGAACCTATATTTTGTATATTTTGACCATCACATAAAACTATTCCCAGATTAGAGAAGCCAGAGTGTGGCTGGAACATATGGCCTATGCAGCAGCCTTACTTAAACGATTTTGATTTTCAAAATTTTAGAAGCAGAGTACAAAAAGAACAGACAGGTTTGTCAATTAATATATGACAATCAACACATGTGCTTAAAGTAAACCTTTTTTTCTTATGCTCACCAAGTTACATCTTAATTAGGTATATTCCTATTTTTCTCATAGCATCTAGTATAAATTTCCTGAGTACTTTATAATCTTGCAAAATTCATAAAAATCTTATAAATTAATTTAGTTAATCAACAGATCTTTTATTAGAATTTTATGAATATTTAAAATTATGCACATTTTAATTCCAATACCTAATTTATGTGATGCAATCACTTTCTAATGCATCATAGGCTTGGACCATCATATCTTCATATTTTGTAATTCTCCCTATGCAATTTTAATATAATCAAGAGCTAAATATGGGAAATTTACAATGACATAAATGTATTGGTTCATGGTTCTTGCTTTTTGAATGTCAAGTGTGAATTGCCAGAATTTTGCCAGAATGTTACTACATCATCACGTGGCAGAATATAACAGAGGAAAAATGAGGAGGAACAAGAAAATGGAGAGACAGAGAGAGAGTAACAGAGAAGGAGACAAAGGAGAGGAAGACAAAAACAGAGAAACAGAGGCAAAGACAGAAACATGGTGAGTCAGGGAACACATAAACACAGAGAGGTAGAGAGAGACAGACACAGACAGATAGATCTTACTTTGATAAGAAACTTACAGCCAAGATAACCACTCACTCAAGTAATAGAGTATTTTCTCTTTCATGAAGATAGAGTCTTTATTTAAGCCCCAATTAAGGGCTAATCACCTCTTAAACTTTTTGCTTTTTAATACCACAGCTAATGAATTTCAGCACAACTTTTGTAGATTAGAAGCACTTCAATCTTCACATGGCAAAATGCTAATAATATCTCTTGTTGCCGAATCTCCATTACCTGAACTCCTTATGGGGATAAGAATTTAGTTTGATAATCTTTGAAGTGCTATACTGTTATGTCACATTAATAATTACCCCAAATTTAATAGTTTATATTCATTGCCAAAAGTAATAAGTTGCATCATCAAAATTTTATGCACTTATAGCAGCATGCTTTGCTTCTATACTTGCTCATATCTGTTTTGTAACTCTCCTGTCCTTTCCTCATGTTTTCATTTGTGGCTCAAGTTTGAGAAATGGCATGTAATATGTGATATTTGTCTTCATGGGGCTAGTTTATGTTGCTTAATATTATTGGCTCCAGTTCCACCCATTTTCCCCGAAAGTAACATCACTTTGTTTCTCTTTACAGCTAGTGGTGCTCTATTATGGGCACGTATGTGACTTTTATATTTATTATTTTACATATTGTTCTCTTAGGGGATCCTCAGCTGTTCCTATAATGATGTTGTAAAGAGTGTTTTAGTCAAGGTGAGTATGCAGTTACCATTTTGGATTCTGACACTGGTTCATTTGGTCATATCCCCAAGACAACATAGCTGAATTAATTTTAGCTTTTGTGGAATCTCTAACCTGATTTCTAGTGTAGTTGAATTAATTTACATTTGTTTCAGTAATATATGAGGTTTTATTTTTTTCTATTTCTCCATTAACATGTGCTGTTGCTTTTTCTTAATAACACCCATTCTGACTGGGGTGAGATGATATCTCAAAATAGCCATGCTGTGCCATTCCCAGATGACTACAGTGGTTGCGCATTTGTACTTTCTCTCTTAAGCTAGTATTGCTCATTATTAAGCTAGTTTACTCATTTATTGACTGAATTGTTTCATTCTCCAGTTATAAATTTTTGCTTTGAACAGGCTCTTCAACTACGTATAGTCCAAACTGGTCCTTTCCTCAAGTTTCTCCTGGCTCTGCCTCCAAAGTGCTACAATTTTAGGTTTGACTGGCATCCGAGGTTTGGCCTTTTGAATGTTCTTGATATTAATTGTAAACCACATAGATATTTAGCAATGATATTCGCATGGCTGTCTTGTATGATGATGCATGACTCTTTACCTCTCATTTGTCATTTTTCTTTTTTTTCTGAGTCTTGATAGTTAAAGTAGGTTTTCTGAACACAGTAATAATTTCTATCACATTTATAATCCAGTGTTTGGAGTAGCCATATATATAATTGATTTAAAGTCAATCTCTACAGTATTGCCTTCTCATGTTCATTTTTTATTCTTTCATCATTTTGTTTTTTCTTTCATTAGGTGAGCATTTTTATTGTTCCACGTCACTTCCTCTGTTCTTAATCTTTTCTTTCATTTTTTCGAAGAGTTGTCAATATTTTATTTAATTTTACAATATCCTGTCTTGTTTTGATAGTGGGGGTGAGGTAAGGTCTTACTTACCCAGGATAGCCATGAATTCTTTGGTCAAGAAACCCCTTATCAGTCTCCAAAGTGTGGTCCCTTTAAACTCATGCCACCTTCCATCACACAGTATGGGTCTGTGCATAATCTAAGAAAGGAAACAGCCAGCTCTGAGTTTTATCCTAAGGACAGCATGACTGGGTTAAGTTAGAGAGAAGGGAAGACTCCACACTGCAGAGTCTGGAGACAGAGGAACAAACCATGAGCCAAGGAACATAACTGGTACCCAGAAGGCAGAAAAGCCAAAGGAACAGAGTTTCATCACATCTTCCAATAGGCATGCCTGTATGAAGGCATGCAGGTTGGCAGAAACCTTGCTATAGAGCCCTGAGCTTCACATTGTAAGATGAATTAATGTTGTCCTCAGCCACTACATCTGTATAATTTTCTGTAATAGAAATAGGAACCCAAGCACTCCAAATCTTTATGTATTCCATCTTTCTTTGAATATTTTCATAGAATTATGAATTTCTTATGAATGTGAAATTAAGTTTGGTGGAACTTTTTCCCCCTTAAAATATTAAAGATTTCATTCCATTCTTTTTTATTTGCATGGTCTCCTTTGAAATGAATGTATACTTATTTGTCTATGTACTTGCCTTTATACTCCTTTTCTGGCTGCTTTTGGAAATGGCTCTTAGTGGTTCATTGTTAGTATTTAGTCGCAGCTTTGCTGATATCCCTCTCTGTGGTTGTCCTGAGTTTCCTGTATTTGTGGCTTGGTTACTATCATTAAGTATGGGGAATTTAAATGACGTTTGTATTTAAAAACCTCTTCTCATCTTCTTCCCAGCTGCAATTCCTTGATGTAGCATGTCATCTGGCTTCCATAGCTCCGAAGTGTCCTATTATTTCGATCACTGCATTTCCATTTGGTGATTATTGTTGACCTCTTGTCAATGTCACTGAAATATTTTCTTGGCTCTGCTGAATCTACTGAAGACATTTTGGAGAAATATTTCTTTTTTGGGGGGGGGGGCTGTTCATGATTTCCTGACCCCAGAACATATTTATGAATGGCTAAAATAAAAGAGCTATGATAATTCACTCTTTCACTAGCTGTTTTTTTTTTTCAGGTAAAGTTGCACACAAACAAATACAAACATTAAATTTTTTAACCTATAAATTCATGCTTGTCTAAGATGATAAGTAATAGAAAATCAGCAAAAGGTCTGTAAAATCTAGCTAGTTTAGAGAAGCAAACTAGTAAAAAAAAAATTGCTTCCAGACGTCTATAATAGAGACTTCCAGGAAAGATGTCATCCAGTAGAGCCGGCACTTATCTGCCAGCCAGTAAAACAGCCTTACTGGGGTATTGCTGATAAATGAAGAATGTGTGTGTGTGTGGTTTTTTTTAGTAAGAATTTATATTTCTAATGCAAAATGGTAATCTAAAATAATCTGGAGTAGCAAAAAATAATCTTTTTGTGTGTGTACCAGGTAGGGCGTGATTCTTTCAGATAAAATCTTGCTGAGTAGTTTATACTGGCCTGGGAAATGGAGATGCTGCTGTCTCAGCCTTCTTAGTAGTGAAATTTTACATGTCTGTAACCATACATGGATGTAACATTAAATAGAGGAACATTGTAAGTGAAAACTTAGACTGAGGTTGTTGTTCAGAGCTATATTTATTATTTCTTTTGAAAGAGATGTTTTGATTTTCATTCCCCTGATGACTAATGACATTGAACATTTCTTTCTTTAATATATTTTATTGATTTATTCATATTACATCTAAATTGTTATACCATCCCTTGTATCCTCCCATTCCTCTCTCCCTCTCATTTTTCCCTTATTCCCTTCCCCTATGACTGTGACTGAGGGGGACCTCTTCCTCCTGTATATACTCATACAGTGTCAAGTCTCTTCTTGGTAGCCTGCTTTCCTTCCTCTGAGTGCCACCAGGCCTCCCCATCCAGGGGACGTTGTCAAATATGGGGCACCAGAGTTCGTGTGAAAGTCAGACCCCACTCTCCACTCTACTGTGAGGAATGTCCTGTCTATTGGGTATATCTGGGTATGGGTTCGAAGTTTACTGCATGTATTGTCCTTGGCTGGTGCCATAGTTTGAGCAGGACCCCTGAGCCCAGGTCTGCCCGTCATTATGTTCTTCTTGAAGTTTCTAGGACCCTCTGGATCCTTCTATTTTCCCATTCTCCCATGCTTCTCTCACCTAGAGTCCAAATAGGATGTCCTCCCCTCTGTCCCACTTTCCTGATTAGTGAAGACATTCATGGGACATGCCCCTTGGGCTAGTGTTCAGATATAAGTGAGTATATACCATTTGACTCTTTCTGCTTCTGGGTTAACTCACTCATTATGATCATTTCTAGTTCAATCCATTTGTCCACAAATTTCGAGAATTCCTTGTTTTGAATAGCTAAGTAGGAACATTTTTTTAATTAAACATGTTTTATTTTTTACATATACATTTATATTATTATATATATATATATATATACAATAAACTACCTATAACAAGAAGAACCATGACACAATCAGGAATGACATAAATGTTCTTAGTGCCTTGGCAATTTTTATTTGACAGCCTTCAAGAAAGCATCTTTCCTATCTTGGTGCATCTAAAATTCTGAATGGAAATCAATCGCCATTACATCTTGCTATTATCAACTTAAAACATCTATCTAGACCTAAAAACATCTTAATCCCTAAACAATTAAGCATCATTGCAAAACTAAGCTACCAAGTCTTCAACTCCATTAGAGACTTGAAAAGGAATAACTTCATTTCCCGAGTATGCTGAGAGTGCAGGTAAGTAACCTTCCAAATGAGAAGATGACAGACAGTTTGCTTCCCAAAACTCTCTATAATGTTGGAGTTTCTTCTCAGCCTTCTGCCCCAAAATGTCTTACAGATTTATTTGTGAGGCAGGAACTATTGAAGACATGCTTACCTTGTCTTGCCAGAGTTTGGCCATCAACTCTGCCTGCATTCAAGCTTGCCCTTTTTTGAAGAATTCTGTCTGTGGAAGAAAGGACATTTTGCCCAATGGCTGGTTTGTCACATTTGAAGCCATCTCCATAAAGAGGTTCTTTGATGCTCATCATCCTTTTTGAGGTAGGCTGTGTGTTGCCAGGAGTTAACTTGTGTCATTGTCAATGAATATTTAAAATAATAAAAACATTTCTTGAAGTTTTCTTGGCCACTAGATATTCCTCTGTTGATAATTCCCTGTTTAGCTCTGCAACCCATATTTTAATTGGGTCATTTGTCCTGTTGGGGTTTAATTTCTTGTGTTCTTTATATATTTTAGATATTAGCTCCCTGTTGGATGTAAGGTTAATGAAAAATTTTTTCCCATTCTGTAAGCTGCCAATTTTCCTATTGATAGTATCCTTTGCGTAACAGAAGATTTTCAGTTTCAGGAGGTCCCATTTGTTAAAAGTTGGTCTTAGTGCTAGGCTGTTGGTGTTTTGTTCAGGAACTTGTCTCCTATACAAATGTGCTCAAGGATATTCTTCGTTTTCTCCTTTACTAGACTTAGTATGTCCAGTTTTATGTGGAGGTGTTCGATCTACTTGGACTTCAGTTTGTGCATGACCTAGTCACATTCTTCTACATGGAAACCTTCAGATAGACAAGTACCATTTGTTCAAAATGCATTCTTTTTGACATTGTATGGTTTTGACTTCTTTTGCAGAAATCAAGTGTATGTAGGTGTGTCAGTTTAAATCTGGGTCTTTTACTCAATTCCATGGATCCACTTGTCTGTTTCTATACAAATAGTATGCAGTTTTTATCACTTTGCTCTGTAGTTCAACCTGAAATCAAGGATGGTGATACAGCCAGAAATTCTTTTATTGTATAGGATTGTTTTATATATCCCTGGTTATTTTTTATTTTTCCATATGAGGTTGAGGATTGCTCTTCCAAGGTCTGTAAAGAATTGTGTTTGTGTTTTGATGGGAATCTCATTGATTCCATAGATTGCTTTTGGTAATATGGCCATTTTTACTATATTTATACTAAAAGTCCCTGAGCATGGGGGAGTCTTTAATCTTCTCTTATCTTCTTCAGAAGCTCTGCCTAAAATATCATTAAGGTTCCATTTTAAATTACTAATGTCCCTGGCACTGTTTTCACAAGACAGATCACAAGCTTTAAGTTTCTTTTCCACATTTTAACTAATTGTACATCGAGATACGCAGTAGGCTGGGCAGGAATCTTTTCTGATGATTAGCTCTAAGTAATATGTACAAAACAAACTATATAAAAATGTATTCAGTACTTTGTTTTTAAATATTTAAACATTCTCGGGGTCTTGGTCTTTACTATTGAAGAAATGGGAATGGAGTTTTTGTTCTTGATCACTCCATAAGTGTCTTCTCTTCCTAACATGTGTTGATTTGTAGCCCAGACTGTGTAATTCAGTACACTAGAACAGAAAGCATAGGAATTCATAATGTGAGAGAGTTGGGACAAAAGCAGTGGGTGTTGCTTATAATGTATTTCTCGTGCAAAACCTATAATAAACTTGGGCTTGTGCCATCAGAAGTAGAACCATAATTTTATTTGGAAACAAGAGCAGATCTATAGCAAATTACTGTTACTTTTTGTGGGTACCAATGAAATCATCTTTCTGACTTACTGTGAAGGCACAGACTTGGATCAGGCATGAATTAACATAGAAAGCCCTAGGTCATTACCAATAACAACGGCCTAGAGGTGTCTTCTACTCCATTTCCCAACTTCACAGTCTGGGTAGACATATGAGGATTAGTTCAGTGGGATTGCAAATGGGTATTATGACATTTATTGTTTTTTAGCAGATAATATAGTTTTGCTTTGCCACTCCCATATAATTGTGAAACAGAAACTTTCAATCAGTGATCTCATAGAGCTCATGTATTTGAAATTTCTTCTTCATAGATAAAACCACTGTCGATTGACTTTGACACTTGCTAGTTATAGGATGAAGAAGTTTTGAAGTGTTGGTGTATTGGTGTGGTGTGTAATTCCCTTTTCCTCCCAAAATATATTCCCCCCCACACACACACGTGTGTGTGTGTGTGTGTGTGTGTGTGTGTGTGTGTGTGTGTGTGTAGGGACAACTATGATTTTATTTAAAAATTAAAACTCCTTCAATATGTCTTTGGAACATCTAAGAAAGTAGTATGTTTTAGGAAGATTTAATACACAAAGTATGAAAGGAATATAGGATTCCAATAGGTTTGCAAAGTTTGACCAGCATACAATATTTGAATTAATTTTTAGTTTATTTATCCTTGGATGATACTTCTTTTGTATATAGAGCCATTTTATGAGTAGAGCAGGTCTTTCTTGGCTCTAAGGTTTTAATAGAGTGAGAAGCTTATTGTTACATAGTACATACAATTCCTTTACTGAAAATTAGGAGCTGAGCAGTTCGTAGTCTTCCCATTAGTTAGAGCAGGTCTCAGAGTAGGTGTGTACACTACAAGCCTAGGATTGAATTGTTTCTATTGTTTTCATAGTAGACTTTGTTTACAAAACAAGAATTAGAGTATTAAAAAAGAATATCGCAAATGACAGATGTAAATTTTGATGCTTATTTACTGATATTTTATATATGCTGAGTATATTGGCTAGTTTTAGGTCAAGCTTAGACAAGCTATAGTCATCTGAGGACAGAAGGAGCCTCAAGCATGAAAATGCCTTCATAAAAGTTGGCTGCAGACAAGCCTGTGGGCAATTTTTAAAAATAGTGAGTAATGTGAGAGGCCCAGCCCACTGTGTGTGGTAATACTGCCCAGAACTGGTGGTCCTGAGTTACACAAAAAGGCAGGTTGAACAAGCCAAGGAGAGCAATCCAGTAAGCAGCAGCATTCATGATCTTTGCGTTAGCTCCTACCTCCAGGCTTCTGCCCTGTTTGAGTTCCAATCCTGACTTTTTAAATGATGAACAGTGATGTGGAATCATAAGCCAACTAAACTTTCTCCTCCCCAAGTTACATTTGGTGGTAGTGTTTTAATATAGCACTAGAAACTCTCATTAAGGCACCAAGATATATGCTGAGATGTGGTTTCTGCAAGAAACTTTTCAAGATATTTTTGGTATGCGATGGTTCTGAATCAGGAATATTTTTATACTCTAGGCATGAGACATTTAGCAATATTTAAAGATATTTGGCTGTCAGTATTGTTGCATTGGCTACCACTTGGTGCAGATAATAAATAGATGGATCTGTGATAATTATATATATATATATATATATATATATCATATATATGATAGATGATATATAAAGAGATAGAGAGATAGATAAATAGAAAGATAGATAGATAGATAGATAGATAGATAGATAGATAGATAGATACAGACAGACAGACAGACAATAAAGGCCAGAATCTTTATCCAAGGCAACAACTTCAGCAGCAATTCCCTGGGAACCCTCAGGTTACTCCAGAGCCAGGAAAGAAGTTATAGTAAGTGTATATCTCCACTCTCTCTCCTCCTCTCTAAATAGAACCCCTGAGTCTCATCCTCGGGTAACAAACTACAGACTGCTGTCTCACCTTCCTCTCTGGCCCCATCTCTTACAGACCATAGACCACTTCCCCTCCAATCTTCCTTTCATATATGCCATTGTCTCAGTCCCTAGTCCCAGTGTGCCTTCCCAGGGAACCCACCAGACAAGCCAGCTGGAGAAGCAAGTAGGCTAGCAAAGCAGATAAGCTGGCTTCTGGTCTCCACACTCTACTCTCTCCACTTCTCTAAATCCAATCTCGAGTCACATCCCCAGCTCTGGAGCAGACCACCCTCTGTGGCATCTCCTTTACTCTTTATCCTCATTCCTAGGGGACTAAGAAGATCCTGGAAGGACACATAGATTTCTTCCCCTTTGTGGACTCTGTTCTCATAAGCAATCACCTGTCATAAGTGTCAGACCCCAACACCTACAAACATTACACCAGAACTCAGAAGATTTTCCTACCAGGCAACATAAAACCACCACACATTCCTTAGGATCAGAGAAAACAGAAACCAAGGAAGAAAAAACCCACCCAACAAAGACAAGCGTTAGTATCAGCACCTAGAATTACAGTCATCCCAACCACAGATGCCTACATACCAACATAAAAGCACAATAAATGATAAGCCAGGATACTATGTCACCACTGAAGATCAGTAACAATGCTAAAGTAGACCTTGAGAAATGCAAATTAGCAGAAACACAAGACAAAGCCCTTAAAATTGCCTTCATGAATGTGATAGGGATCCTTAAGAGGGATATTAATAAATTCCTTTAAAAATGTATGATAAAAAGTAACAAGCAATGGAGGAAAATTAACAAGATAGATAAAAGTAGAAACATAATCAATAAAGAAAATGTGAGGTAAAGGATACTCGGAATTGAAACATGGAGGAAATAGAACAGGAACTGCAGTGGAAAACCTATCAACAGAGTAGAAAAGATGAGAGAGAAAATCTAGGGCAAGATTAAAAAAAGAAAATGATACATGAATCAAATGAAATCCATGACACAAAACTTTCAGAAATGCTGGGACATTATAAGAAGACCAAATATAATAATAATAGAAATATAAGAAGGAGGCCAAAGGCACGGGAAATATTTTCAACAAAATCATAGAAGAAAAGTTTTAGTAACCTCAGCACACGATAATCAAAATACTAAATGTACAGAGCAAAGAAAGAAAATTAAAGGCAAAATGGAGAAAAGGCCAAGGAACATATAAGTACATATTTATTAGAATAACACAACTTCTCAATGGAGCCTCCAAAAATCCAGGAAGCCCTGGACAGATGTGTTCTAGACTCTATGAAATCATAGATGCCAGCCCAGACTACTATACCCCGAAAACTTTTCAATCACAATAGATGAAGAATGTAGGGCACTAAATAACACCACCAAATTAAAGCAGTACCTATCTTTAAATCCAGCCCTACAGAAAGCCCCAGAGGGAAAACTGAAGTAGTTAACCACATTCCCAAAAGTGCAAGAAATAATATCCCATACCAGCAAACCAAAAGAAAAGAAAAAACAAAACAAAACAAAAGCATTACCATAACAAGCAAGCTGCTGTAGCCATCTCAATATGTTACAAAATATATTTGAAACCAGAATTATTTAGAAGAGACAGAGAAGGGCACTACACACTTACAAAAGAAAAAATCCATCAAAAGAACATTGCACCAAACACAGTCTACCTGTGTACCAAACAGAAGGATACTCAGATTCATAAAAGAAATATCACAACAGCTAAAATCACATATTGACCCTCACACACTGATGGTGGAAGACTTTAATGCCTGACTGTCTCCAAATGGCATGTCGTTCAGAGAAAAATAAAATAGAGAAATACTGGAGTTAATTGATATCATTAAAAAATGAAACTAACAAATATTTACACAACATTTCATCCAAACACAAAAGAATGTGCTCTTTCAGCAGCTCATGAACTCATTTCAAAATTGACCACATAACTTTGACACAAAACAAATATCACCAGACAGTAGAAAATTGAATTAACATTCTATATTCTACCTGACTACCATGGATTAAAACAGGACATCAACAACAACAGAATAACATCTTAATCAAAACAAATATTTTAAAAATACCTTCACTATAAAAAAAATAAAGCTAGAAAGTAAAAGTTGTGTTATTTATTATAATATCTGATTACACACACACACACACACACACACACACACACACACACACACACACACAAGAATGACAACCTGGACACTAAAATTCTTAATTGTAATGTGGAAAGTATTAAAAATGTAAAGTTTGTTTTTAAATATTTAAAAATATTTTAATTATATACATTTGTATTGGTGGATGGATGAAAATTTGCATATATGATTGCAAATGCCTTTCATGCTAGTTGGGGTGAGAATAACCCATATAGGCTCCTCATATAGTTGAGTATGTATTCCATGGTTGGTGGAAGGATGGAAAGTGTGGCCTTTTTGATGGAAGTATCTCAATGGAGGTGAGCTTTAAGGTCTCGAAAGCCCACCCCTGACACAGTCTCATTTGACACAGTGTCAGCCTCTCTCTCTCTCTGTCTCTCTCTGTCTCTCTCTGTCTCTCTCTGTCTCTCTCTGTCTCTCTCTGTCTCTCTCTCTCTCTCTCTTCCCCCCCCTCTCTCCCTCTCTCTCTCTCTCTTTTTCTCTCTCTCTGTCTCTGTGTCTCACTCTGTGTCTCTGTGTCTCTGTCTCTGTGTCTGTCTGTCTGTCTGTCTGTCTGTCTGTCTGCCTGCCTGTCTGTCTGTCTGTCTGTCTGTCTGTCTGTCTGTCTCTCTCTCTCTCTCTCTCTCTCTCTCTCTCTCTCTCTCTCTCTCTCTCTCTCTCCCTCTCCCCTCTCCCCTCTGCTCTCTCCTCTCTCCCTGCTGATTGTGGCAAGGTTAAAATCTTAGGTACTGCTCAAGCCCCATGCCTTGTTGCCTGTCACTGTGGTCTTAGGAATCAGTCACAGACTAACTCTCTGAAGCTGTAACCAAGCCTTCATTTAAACTCTTCATTTATAGGTAATCTCGATCATGATGTCTTATCAAAGCAATTGAATAGTAACTAGGACACCTTCAAAATTCAGAAGAGAGAGTTGGATCTCCTGAAAAACCTGCAGGCAGTTATGAACCACCCAACATGGGGACTGGTAACTGAACTCTGTTCCTCTGCAAGAGCTGGTGACCTCTTTCCGCATCAAGAGCAGAAAAAAAAATTATTCATAATTAAATGCACAGAATTGTTTGTTTGCTTGCTTTAAACAGAGGAGAAGATGATAAATATGTTTGAGACAAAAGAAGAACCCTTCATAAGATATATCAATGTGTAAAATCTATAAGACTGATAGGGTCCCGGTGATCAGGTGAAAAACGACCAGAAGGCAGTATGCAAAAGAAAAGAACATTTTTTGTTTGTTTGTTTTAATTCCAGCATGCTGGGATCGTCATTCTCTTCTAGAGAGTGACCCTGAAATGAGTGCACAGGCTCAATTTATAGTCAGGGGGATTTGTGACAAAATTCAATTGATTGGTCAGAAGAGAGTCAGCAGTCCAACATGCAGCACTAACTGGACTCAGTGGGAAATATGTGCACGCATGTGCATGTGCGCACACACACACACACACACACACACACACACATGGGAAGAGAGAGGGATAGAGAGGAAAGGAGGGAGAGGAAGGGAGGGAGAGGGAGGAAGAGAGAGAGAGAGAGAGAGAGAGAGAGAGAGAGAGAGAGAGAGAGAGAGAGAGAGAGAGAGAGAATGAAGAGGGAAGAGGATGGGTTAGGTGTACCTTGGAGTAATGAGATTGAAAATTGTTGGCAATATGACCAAGATACATTGTTCATAAGTATTATGTTTTCAATTATAAATAAAATTTGTCCTATCATAAAAAGTAACAAAACAGCAAAGGGAGGAGGAAGAAGAGAAGAAAAACTTATTTTAAGAAAGAGACTTAAAGGATATCTATCATAAATTAAGAACTTCATTTAAATCCTGCTTCAAATAGTTTTAAAAATCAAAAAATCCATGATGTTTTTAACAAAATAAAACCTTTTTAGAAATAAAGGTATTTAAAGTGGATTAATATAAAAATAACCCTTAGAAGCATAAATTTGCTTAGTGAAGTTAGGAGGGATTAATTCTTATTGTATATCACATTAGAATATGAAATATGTAAGAGTCAATTTAAGTCACTTGATGCATATGCCTCGGTCTCCCATGCTGGGGAAGTGAGTTCCAGACCAACCTTGGCTACCTACAGTGTGGCAGAACATCTTGTGGGTACACTAGACCCTGGCTCGAATAGATTTTTAAAGAAAAAATGTGTTACAAAGAATAAGAAATGTATTCCATACTGTAAATGTACCACAGTTTCTTTATCCATTCTTCTACTGAGGGACACTTAGGCTGTTTCCATGTTCTGGCTATTATGAATAAGGCTGCTATGAACATGGTTGAGCAAATTTTCTTGTTGTGTGCTGGTGCATCTTCTGGGTATATTCCAAGGAATGGAATAGTTGGGTATTGAGGAAGTCCTATTCCCAGTTTTTTGAGATAGCACCAGATAGATTTCCAAAGTGGCTGTAATAGTTTGCATTCCCACCAGCAATGAAGGAGTGTTCCTCTTTCTCTACATCCTTGCCAGCATGTGGTGTCCCTTGAATTTTTGATCTTAGCCATTCTGATGGGTGTAAGATGGAATCTCAGAGTTGTTTTGATTTGCATTTCCCTGATGACTAAGGAGGTTGAGCATTTCTTTAAGTGTTTCTCAGCCATTTGATATTCCTCTGTTGAGAATTCTCTGTTTAGTTCCAAGCCCCAATGTGAATTATAAAAATCATAAAATCATCTTAAGTGATGTACAGTTATATCTGAAAAAATTAAAATTCTGCGGTATTCCTGGGTTATAACACTCTCAAGAGGGGAGGGGAATAAGGGGAAAATGGGAGGGAGGGAAGAATGGGAGGATACAAGGGATGGGATAACCATTGAGATGTAACAAGAATAAATTAATAAAGGAGAAAAAATAAAATAAACTGTGAAACACACACACACACACACACAAATGAAAAGAAATAAGTGGTGGAGTTAAAGAACACAGTGATTAGATTAAGGTTTATTTTTTACACCCTTGTTGTTTCTATTAATAAATATTTTAAGTGTATGTATCTTCCCTAATAGTGCCATCACTATCAGCCTGGCCTATATAAAGGTATGGAGTAATCGATGTTTAATAGCTACACAAATAAATATAGGTGACAAACATGTGTATGCTTTGTTCAGGGACTGGCTCAAATGGGAAATTTGTTTGAAAAGTGATGTGTTATATTCCTATTCTTAGAAAATTATTTAAATTATATAAAAATATTGAAATATTTTCTCATGCCTTAAAAAACGATTTGTTACAGCACAGGCCCAAGTTGATGATTGGTGTCCAATGTAACAATGTTGGCAGGCATGGTTCTGGGGAGTTGAGTCAGGCGTGGGTGATTCTCATTAAGTGATTAGTGCTTTCTTTCCACAACTGAATTCTCACTCTTGAGGGGTATGGCTAGATGCCATGAATGTAGGCTGCTGTCCAGTAAAGATGGTGTCTATTTTCTATACTGTGCCCATTTCCTCTTTGCTTATTGATGAGAACCCCAGATGCCACCTTCTCTTGGGCTTCATGGCCTCTTTCCTTGACAAGTTACCCACCCACAATGATCTTGTTCTAAAAATATAAACACCACCACAATCTCACTTTCAGTAAAATATTGTGAATTTATCTTCTTCCTTCAATTGCAAAGATATATGCAGTATAGTATAGATGCAGAATGTCTCAAATATTCTCTGCAAACCAAGGGTTATGATAAATGATTTCATTACAATTCCTTTTTACTATGGCACATGTTCCTAAATCTGGAAATATTAGAAGAGACTTTTATGCGTTTCATTTTAAACCTTAATGTCGTGGGTTTCCCAAAATGTTTTTAAAAAATGGCTTCATGGTATTGTGACTCATCTGTCATTTATCTCAGCCACATCCTAAATCTAATGTGACTTAACATAGTTCTTACTATTTCTTTAAGTTCTCAAAAAGTAAGACAATTAATAAATTTAATAATTTTAAAATGTGTTCAATTAATCTAAATAATAAATTATTTGAAGAATTTGCTTATTGTTTTACTTTTTGAGAACTTAATACTTGAGCACTGAATTTATATCACTGCTGCCCCCAACCACACATGTGCACACACACATACACACACACACACACACACACACACACACACACACACACACACACACACACACATGCACATACAGATCCTCAGCTCCTCCCAGGGCCCCACTACCTTTCAAATTGATGACTCTAGACCTGTAAGCTCAAGTATCTAAATGTTTGGTCCTCGGTTGGTGGATTGTGTAGCAAGGAATAAGTGTGGCCTTCTTGAAATAAGTACATCATTGAGGGTGGGATTTGCGGTTTCTAAAGCCCACAGAAGATCCAGTATTTTCCTGTCCTTGGTTGTTGGTCAGCTGCAGTCTCTCAGCTACTACTACAGCACAATGCTTCTACTACGAGGCTTCTCCCCATGATGATCATAGACTAACTTTTATAATGATAATAAAGTCCACACTGCATTTCTTTTATAAGTTGCTTTGGTTATGAGGTCTCTACAGCAGCAGTAACTAAGATAATGGTGTTCTTTAACCATTACTGGCACACCTACACATACATATCTACACCATCTACTGAGATCAATTAGTTTTGATCATAAGTGGGTGTCCAAGGCTTGCACCTTTGGATTGTACCATCTATATGGCAGGTCAGGCCTGGAGGACACTGATTTTTTTTTCTCTCAATATCAATGTCTATCCTGAAGCTCCTCATAAAAGGTTGGAAGGTTTTCTATTCACTTTATCATGCCAACAGATGCTGTCATGATATCTGTCTTGTTTAATTAACCATATGGTCAAGAGTGAACATTATAAATGCCTGGTGTCCAACCATAATATATCTCCAACAAAACCCAAATATCTAAGTCTTAGGAAACATTGTACAATAAAATATAAATGTATAGGATGATTATAAGGGTCAGGGAGCCATGTTGCCTGCTGTTAGAACATGTTCCCTAGACCTGAAAAAAAAAATAGTGCTCCCATGATTACTACTTTTTTATAATTCTTCCTATTTATGTGCCTTACTCATGGTCCATATCCTTATTTCAGAAACATTTATGAATCAACATTAATTATACATACGATTTTATATAAATTAATTATTAAAAAGTATATAATTTAAAATAATATATTTATAAGATAATAAATCAAATACAATATATTTAACATAATTAATAACTATATGTAGATATATAATATTATGTATAATAGATGTACATATTCTATTAAATGTAATTATATAATATATTTCCTATATTATATATTTCTTGTATTTTATAATTATATTTAATATAATATATACATATATAATTAAATATTGACATTATATGACATTCTGTGTCAAGTAGTTTCCCCTTCATCTGTGTGCCACCTGGCCTCCCCACCAAGGAGAAGTGATTAAATCAAGGGGACACTGGAGTTCATTCAGAAGAGCCACTGCTCTCTCCACAGCTGTGGAGAATGAGCTGTCCATTGGCTATATCTGAACAAGATTTTCTCCATGCATTATCCTTGGTTGGTACAACAGTTTGTGCAAGCCCCGCTGGGTCCAGATCCACCAGCCTTAATGGCCTCCTTAACCCTCGGGGTCCTTCCATCTCCCCCATTCTTCCATACCACTCTCACCCAGAGTCTGGCAGCGAGTCCCAGCTTCTGTCCTGATTCCTCATTGGGTAGAGTCTCTCTCAGAGGATATCTATGCTGGTCTGATAGTGACTGAAAAGTGAGTATATACCATGCTTCTCTTTCTGAGTCTGGGTTATGTCACTCAGAATGATCATTTCTAGTTCCATCCATTTGCCTGCAACTTTCAAGATTTCCTTGTTTTTAATACCTGAGTAGCATTCCATTGTGTAAATGTACCAGTTTCTTTATCTATTCATAAGTTGAGTGACATCTAGGCTGTTTCCAGATTCTGGCTATTACATATAAAGTTGCTATGATCATACTTGAGCAAATGTCCTTGTTGTAATGGTGGAACATTTTTTAGGCACATACCCATGAGTGGTCTAGCTGGGTCTTGAGGTGGCACTATTCCCAATTTTCTGAGAAAGTGCCAGGTTGATTTCCAAAGTGGTTATACAAATTTGCATTCACAGGAGACAAGTTCCTGAGCAGAACCCTAATAGCTCAGGAATAGCAGAATCTCTCAGGCTCTAAGATCAACAATTAATAAATGAGACATCATGAAACTGAAAAGCTTCTGTAAGGCAAAGAACAATGTCAACAGAACAAAGCGACAGCCTACAGAGTGGGAAAAGATCTTTACCAACCCTACGTCCAACAAAGGGCTAATATCCAAAATATATAAAGAATTCAAGGAATTAAACACCACCAAACCAAATACCCAATAAAAGTGGGGCACAGAGCTAAACAGAGAATTTGCAACAAAGGAATGTTGAATGGCAAAGAAAACTTAAATAATGATGACCATCATTAGTCATCAGAGAAGTGCAAATCAAAAGGACTCTGAGATTCCATCTTACACCTGCCACCATGGCTAAGATGAAAAATTCAAGTGAAGGCAAATGCTGGTGAGGATGTGGAGAGAGGAGAACACTCCTCTGTTGCTAATAGGAGTGCAAACTTGTGCAACCACTTTTGTTCCTTCATTATGTCATTGGTTTTTCAGGTCTCTGCTTAAAGGAACTGGCCACCCCTTCAGGTCTTCCTAGACAGCTTCTCAATATGTGTAAACAAAATCCCAACGAGAAAACTTATTGATGGTTGTTGATTTTCTCAAATGCCAGCAATCCTCACCTCTTTTTGTGTCTATTTGCATAACTGTAGGGCTTAGGAGGTAGACTTTTTTCAGTTCCCCAAAAAACAGCCAGCCTTTCATTTATAGTGAGGCAGACACACAGCAAGAATAACAAGCAACCAGGTCCTATGAGCATGTCGATCTGAGTGAAGTCAGTACTTCCAGTAACTCAGAAGACACACTGAGTGGATGCTGAGTCCTTGGCTCTTCCCAGACTTTTGATGCTCCTCCCACTCTTAGGAAAAACCTTTGAGTCCTCTCTTTTTCTGATTGCTACCTAGGGATGCTCCTGCAGGGGAGGCAAATTCTTCTGATCTTGTTTTGTGTTATCCACTGAGTACAAAATATATCAGAACTCAAACAGAAGATACATTAAAAAAAATTCCTAGGGTCATGTCTCAAGGCAGAAATTTGGGCACATGCTGCAGCTCTTCCTCCTCAGAGAGAAGCCAGAAGTGTAGAGTTTTCATCCTTTCATGCCCTATGTGCTTAGGAGTGGACAGTGCATCCACACCAGTTCAAAAGGCTGCTTTTGCTCCTATTCTCTACCCACCTGGAACTCTTTTTTTAAATTGGGGCTTTATTCAGATGAGACAGTAATCCTTGCTTCAGGTTGTCTCCTCAAATATGTAGGTGTGCTGGATGTGTGTTCTAGACTTCTTTCCTTCCCAGGGAAAGCTAGGAGTGGAGCCTCTTTCTAATTATACTTCAGCGTGCCTTAGGGAAAGTCTCCAGTGAGATAACTCAACAGGTTCTCTTGTTTAAATCGGCTCGTGTGTTTTCCTCACATCTGTGTCATCAGGGCCAAGGGAGGCTGCAGCTTTGTGTTACCCCATCTTGGTGGCTTACAAGTCCTCTTACAAGTTCTATTTCATTGGTAGTACAAGAAAATAAAATAGTTATAAATGTATTAACATTGTATCTGTATTCTAACACTGTGATCCATTGGATCATTTTTTTTCTCTATTAGTAGAAAGTGTTTTTGCAATCCTTGGGATTATCTATGGAACAGTATACTGGTGAGGGTATAGTTTTAATTCTTCATTTTCCTACTTTTTTACAATGGTTATGACATAGAGTAGGAGGTTGACTATAGCTCTATAGAGCATTTACATGTGCATTCCCAATTATTTCAAGATTTCATTTAAAATATCAGTTGTGTGTTCTTCAAGCACCTCTGTTGCCTTCTTATCCTATTCCAAGCTTAAGGAAGCTAGATGTTCCTGGCCGTTGTGACAGTTATTATTATCTCTCCAAGTACAGTGCGATCTTTATTCCATGGCCATCTTTAATTCAACACGAACTTCATTTTAGTGTAAGATGGCATTTCAAAGAAATAAAATGATTTTATAACATCTGGTTAAAAACACTGATTTCTTCCACCCCAGGCCAGTTCCACTTGAGTGTAGGAGAGAGAATCATCTTAGGATAAGACAATGTGGATGAGAGGATCTGAGCCCTCCACTGCCTTCGCTGTCACCCCTTCAGCACTCCACAGAAAGCTGGTACACTGAGGGCTCCTAAGGGTGCCTACTGTTGCCCATGATCAGAAAATCATCAACAAAGAAGCATGGGTAGGACATTGTCCTTTCTGGCTGTCTTCCTAAGGTACCAAGTAGAAGTGATAGTTTAGTGATAAAGATCTTCCAAGTTGAACAGGTCCTAAGTGTTCCTACGACACAGAAGATCCACATAGCCATGGGTGGGATTCTGACTGTAAGAGGACTATGCAGGACGGCTGGCCACAAATAATTATAATTCGTGTGTTATGGAAAACATGTATAGAATTCTTCATCTGAAAACATCATCCTGATAGCGCTCTTTAATAAGTGTTTATTTGCATGTGCTTTCTTTTTTATTTCTTTATATCGTAGGCTTAGATTACTACTTGAATCTATCTTCTATTTTAGGATTAAATATTAGTCTAAGTATTCTCTTAGCCTTGATCACACAAAATTGCATATTTTACTTATTATTCACTTTGAAATTTTATTCCTGTCTCCTCTTGGTAAGGGTGATAGTTAATCTTCACTTTCAATTTGACTGGATTTAGAATCACTATGGTAACATATCTCTGGGTGTGTCTAGAAAAGGGCTTCCAGAAAAATTTGAATGAAGACATAAGACATAAGATGAATGTAAGTGCACTCTTCTATGAGCTGGAGCACTGGAATAAATATAATTTAAAGAGCATACTCTCTGCTTCCTGACTGAGGGTTCAATATGACCAGGTACCTCATATTCCTGCCCCATTCCATCAGCACCATAAACAGCTATACCCCCAAATTATATTCTAAAATAAAAATGTCCTTTATTAAATTGCACGCATCAAGTAATGTTGTTACAACAGAGAATATTATGTATCATGCTGGTTTTCTTTTGTTTATTATGCTTCTTGAATGAGGTGAACTTTTATTCTATACAATCCGGAGAAAGCAATAAACTAAACCAAATAGATACAAAAAGCATAGTTTATTCTCCACAATTTGACCTTTAAAATAAATCTTGATTCCACAGTTAACTTTAGGTAACTTGGCAACTACCCAAGCCTTCAAATCCCATTAGAAATTTAAATTTTAAATGGATATAGATCCCTTGGATATAGAGGATATATAACCTCTAAATATTTGACAGATGAAATTCTATAGTGTTTTATCTGACAGTTATTATTCTTCCTATTCAATAGTTACAATGTGAACAGTTCCCTCATAATAAATACATTAAAGTGAATTATTCATTTGGAAAGTGGTAAAATAGGTTTAATGCATTTTTTTGAAATTACATATGAATTACTAGCCAAGATTTGTATGCTAGACTACATCTTGTCTGATGAGCATAATACACTGTGTTCAATCATAATAACACAAATTATAATATAACAAAAGAACATTTGTATGAATGTATGACTTTATAGTCATTTATAGTGAACCTGTGCTTGGTACAAACACGAGCTTAAGCCAGAATCTCTTACAGCAGTACACGGTGAAGTGGTTTGCTGTCGTGGCGAGCTGAGTTAGCTCAAATACTCATAAACAGGGTGGAATTTTGATAACTGTGATGGCTTACAGTGAGATAAATGTAATTTGGAATATTTATATATATGAGTGATTATTGGAATTCCAAATTTACTCTATGGGTTATTTTCTAAGTGTTCCCTCTATGCTTTGATGTATTATCTACTAGTAGGACCTTGAAGCTAAGGTAAATATGTTGGTCTCATGGTAGCTCACTATGTCAATTCAGATACATAGGCTATTTTTCTAGTAGATTAAATATGGGGAATTATAGATCTGACTCACTGTACTCACTATATTCCAGGATAGAAGTTATATGTACTAATTTAATATGAAAGAACACTTCTATTTCTACTTTGGTTGTCATGACATACAATTTCCCTTGTGTATGTTTTTTGAATACTAGAAGAAAATATCCTAAACAATTTTAAAAAATACTGCACTGGAGATATAATTTTAGCAGTTTTTCAGAGAGGATATGTAAAGTACACAAAATGTTCAGATCTTCTGTAACTTTAGCTTTTATGGTCTCATTTAGGAAATGTAAGGCATTTTAATCTAATATTTTACTTTTTGAATAAGGGGGTAATGAACTAAAGTCTTTGTTACAAAAGGCTTACACAAGACGTTAGGTCATCCAACCCTTATAAAGTATATGCGCAGCACAATCATGTTCTTCTGTTTATTGATTTTTGTACTCATAGACATATTGTTACAGTAGAACTTTAAACCCGGACAGTATCATAAATAAATCCAAACGTGTTCCCTTATTCTGTAAGAAGGAGGTTGAAGTTTAGGGAATTACATATGTAGCTGAAAATCCTGCATGTTGCTAACTAATGAATAATGTCCAAGAGAAATAAACAATTACTCTATTTTGTTTTATATTTTGTCTCGTCATTGTCTAGTAAAAGAAGGCAGGGACATTATTGGCTTCAATCCACTGATGCTAGTATTATTTACTTTTCTGTTGCTATGATAAAACTCCATGACTAACAACCAGTAGAAAAAATGGTTTATTTGGGCTTACAGTTTCAGAGTAATATAAGAGTCCTCAGGGATAAAAATAACTCTTTCAGGGACATAATTCTTCCAACATTGACGAACTTTGTCAACAGCACCATCAACTAGAACCCAAATTTTCAAATGCCCCTGCCTTTGGAGGTAATTTCTCATTGAAGTTATTACAGTCCCGATGTGTCTCAGTCCTAGGTGGTGAACAGGGAGAGCATGAGTTCCACACAGAACACCAAAGCTTATAACTTTTCTGGTCTTGTAAATACTCTGCTATGACAATTCAGATATCATACTTGTGGCATACAGCATGAGTTTAAAATAATCACTAAGTTGTTGAGATTGTGAGGGCTCTTCAACATCAGCTCCTCTCTCTGCTAACTAGTATACTACTACCGAAGGTGAAATAGTTTCAGTTTTATGAATTCTAGATTAAAAAAATACTAAGTATGATGTTAATTCTTTAGCTCTAAAGAATAACACATTGCAATATATAAATATTAAACATTGTCAGGACCATGGAAATTTCCATAGAACTTATAGTCCCAGCGCATAAATGTTCAGACATCAGTTCAAAGGATCTATGATCTCGTCATGGTGCAACATGTTAATGGGTTCACTTTACAGAAGTTATTAGGTGTGATAGAAACTAGAGAAGTGCAATCCAGATGAAGAATGTGAGTCTTTACGGCTGTGTCTTTGGGCACTATGTTTTGTGTCTGGCCTCCTTGTCTTGTGTCCTGCTAAAATGTGAACTTCATTTAGTCTGCCACTTGCTTACACCATGTTGCTCTGATGGCCAGGAAAAGAAGAACAAGTGAACATGAGCTGAAATATCTGAAAAAACTGAGCCAAAATAGATCATTTTGTCCTAAGTTCTTTACCTCAGGTGTCTTGCCATCACACTATTAAAGCTAATACATTTTCTATATAAACAAATATGTAAATGAGCAAACAATTGCCTGTGTAACCCAAAACATGCATGTTTGTCAAGTACCACTGTTTGTTTTTATCAATGTATCATTAACTTAAATGTACACTCTGCTTTCTGATTTACATGATTTTTTGTTTATTTATTTATTTTATGCTCAGCTTACATCCATATGGTCTTTCTCATTATGTTCTTTGTTTTACCGTTATGAGTTGCTCTATATTCGTGTGTTTAATGAACATATGATTTTTCCTTAGTAACTTCAATGTTTTAAAGTGTTTCAATTGTTTCATTAGATTCTCTTGATGTCTGTGGCTGAGGAAATAGCTCAACATAGAGGTGCTTTAAATATCATCTCTAGTCTCATTTATATATTTCTTCTTGTTACCTTTGGTCTTGTTCTTTTCTTCTTGTATTCTCATGGTCTTATTCCTTTCTGCTCAGTGATGACATGGACAAAAGAGAGACTTTTGAAACAATCTAAAATAGTTTCTCTCAAAATTGCCAGTTGATAACCTGTTACTTATTTTAAGTATTTTCAATACAAATAGTAACAAGCCTTGGTGTGTAAGTAAATCTATAGCTCAGAAGTAGAAAGAGAACATCAGCAGAAGAAGCAGCTCACATTCCTGATGTGGTAACCTTTATTGTAATGAACTTAATTAAACACATAACTTACCCAAGGAAGGACTCCGTAATCTTTCATTTATACTGTCCAAAATGAGGTTATGAACATAGTGATTTACAACAGAGGTAGGAAGGGTTGTTTAAGCACTTGGGAGTGTATCTCTCATATTGTGAATACACATCCAACTTGCATATCACAAAATAACCTGTTGAGCCCAGTAATTAATATTCTTGAAATAATTGTGTGGCCTGGACCTCAGTGTATTTATGTGACCCATCTTTCCTAGGCTTTTATCAAAAGGAATGCCTCGAAGTTTGCTGACTCAATAATTATTATCTGTATAGTTTTCAGATATTAACATCTCAAGAGTTTGTATCACTAATATTCTGTCTAATTTTATGTTAATAATATTTGTTATAAAATTTAGCTATGCTTATTAAAACTGAAGTTTTAGTAGCAAGATTGCTAATAAAGAAGTTCTCAGTATCTATATAACTGGACTGAGCACTGAAGACAGTAAACTTCTTTAAAGACTCCTACCTCTTGCCTCCTATAGGGTTTGAATGTGAGGGTAATTTGCACAGGACATTCAGTCAGCATTCCATTCAAACGCTAATCAGCAGGGAACTAGATTATCTTGGAGTAGCAAAGAGAAGAGAAAACAGACTGACTATGATGAAATTGAATGATCAGCTTTCGAATAATCAAATTACTATATACAGATTTCATTTCCTACTGGTACAATTCCTTCTAATTTTCCCTTTCATACAAATTTTTGTCAAGCCCTTTCATTTGCTGACCTTTCAAACTCTATTTTCTACTAAATGCCTCTCCTCTCCTTGAGACTTAGTGTAAATGACTTGCCTGACAGATCATTAAGCCCTACTTCCACTGCTCTGCAAACCTCTCAAATAGGGAATTTACCTCACACTGATTCAGTTATTTTATTATCAAGTCAGTCTCCAACAATTCCTGCTCTGAAATTAGGAAGGGATGACTATAATATGATTCTTTCCCCCCACTCAAAGGTCCTCACTGGGTTCATATTGAAAGGAATTAGACAAACCTCCATGTGTGCATTTTAATGGGAAACAAAGTAATACCTGCTGCTAATACAGTTGTTTCTAAGCCATAATTAACTGTGAGCACAAAAGTGTAGACAGTAATGCACTCTAATCCAATATAAGTATTTTGCTGTGGCAAAGTGCTGCAGAGTAAAACAGAATTACTCCACTGGGCCCTAGATCCACTGGTGTGTGCAGGAAAGGCATCGCAAGTGGTCAGGCACTCTTCCTCTAATACAACTGATTCCTACTCACTAGGCCCCTGTGCATAGCAGGCCACATCTTACATACACCCATCTCAAGCTCCATCTCCTCAGTCTGAGCCAATAAAAGATTACGGTCGGAGAGAGGTAACTAGTCACATCCGCATTTTCAGTTGATATATAAGTGTACTCTGAAAAACCTGAATTAGTCATGATGCACTACACGGCTGAGAAATTATCAGCCAATGGTTATGAGGTCTTATTCGATCTACTATAGGTTGGAAATGGTAAACATTCATGAGTCATGTTCATATTTTCTTTTATATAAAGACTTTTGCTATAGGGATTGAACAATTTCTACCCACTTCTTTCTCCTCTTTGCTGGGGGAAACTCTAATCTCAATCCCGACTATAGAAGTTTCTCTATTTTGTATATTTAATGTTAATGAGCTAATACAAAATACGGTATGTATTTTTTCAATTTTAACTTAAATATAATTATATTACCTTTCCTTTTCCCTCAATTCCCTCCAATCCATCCCAAACACTCCCTTTAGGAGGGGAGAGGACCAATGTCTAGAGTGGAAGAAGCAATTTACCCTGCAAAAGTGGCTTAAATACAAATTGGGTTCATGGACTATCTGGACGAAGGTTTGAGGGCATGGAGATAGAGGTAAGCAGTTGGGAAAAGCTTAGAAATGGGAAGAAGAAACTTATCCCACAAAGAAGGGTCATAAACAAAGGTACTAACCATTTTTAACAGTCTGTTTTTATATAAGATACTGTTTCAGAAGTTCATGCATGTTGTGGGGTACATGGCTCCTCCATTCCTTTGGATGGTTCCATGATATTCCATAGTACACCTCCACTGCACCCTTACATGCATATATATATATATATATATATATATATATATATATATATATATATATATGTATGTATGTATAGTTGTCCCATAGCTTTCATGCTTACCAATATAGTGGAATATCATCTTCCTATCCTTAAACTTTCTGCCATTCATCTTCAAACTTAAGGCAAATTTCTTTTTTTTCCCCTCTCTTTTTTATTAGTTAATTTATTCAGATTACATCTAAGTTATTCATTTACCTGTATCCCCCCCCCCAATTCCTTCATCCCTCCCTCTTTTACCCTATTCTCCTCCCCTAGGTCTGTGACAGAAGGGGACCTCTTCCACCACCATATAGTAACAGCCTATCAATAGTCATCCGGGTAACCTGCTTATCTTTTCTCTGAGTGCCACCAGGCCTCCCCACCAAGGGGAAGTGGTCAAATATGGGCCACCGCAGTTCACATCAGTCAGTCCCTGCTCTCCACACAACTGTGGAGACTGTCCTGTCCATTGACAACATCTGACTAGGGGTTCAATGTTTACTGCATGTATTGCCCTTGGTTGGTACAATACTTTGAATAGACCCCCCCCTGGGTCCAGATCTGCCCATCATTATGTTCTTCTTATAGATTTCTAGGACTCTCTGTATCCTTCTATTTCCCCGTTCTCCCATACATCTCTCATATGGAGTCCCAATAAGTAGTCCCAGCACTTTTCCCGATCTCCTGTAAGTAAAGACTTTCATAGAACATCACTTTTGGGCTAGTATCCAATTTTAAGTGAGTAAATACCATGTGAGTCTTTCTGGGTTTCAGCTTACTCACTCATTATGATCCTTTCTATTTCCATCCATTTGCCTGCATATTTCAGGATTTCCTTGTTTTTAATAGCTGAGTGTAAATATACCACAGTTTCCTTATCCATTCTTCAACAGAGATTGTTTCCAAGTTCCGACTATTACAAATAAGGCTGCTATGAACATGTTCTTTGTTGAGTGATAGAGCATCTTTTGGGCATATTCCAAGGAGTGGACTAGCTGGATCTTGAGGTAGTCCTATTCCCCGTTTTCTGAGAAAGCGCCAGATTGACTTCCAAAATGGTTGTACAAGTTTGCACTCCCACCAGCAGTGAAGGAGTGTTCTCCTATCTCCACATCCTCCCCAGCACGTGCTGTCATTTAAGTTTTTGATCTTAGCCATTCTAATGGGTGTAAGATGGAATTTCAGAATCTTTTTTATTTGCATTTCTCTGATGATTAACGATGTTGAGCATTTCGTTAAGTGTTTCTCAGCCATTCGATATTCCTCTGTTGAGAATTCTCTGTTTAGTTCTGAGATTCATTTCTCAATTGGGTTTTTTTGGTTTGGTGGTGTTTAGTTTTTTGAGCTCTTTATATATTTTGGATATTAGGCCTTTGTCAGATGTAGGGTTGGTGAAGATCTTTTCCCAGTCTGTAGGCTGTCGCTTTGTTCTCTTGACAGTGTCTTCTATCTTACAGAAGCTTCTCAGCCTCATGAGGTCCCAATTATTAATTGTTGACATTAAAGCCTGGGCTGTTGGTGTTCTGTTCAGGAAGTTGTATCCTGTGCCAATGCATCCAGGATCTTCCCCACTTCTAATAGATTTAGTCTTTGTTTTATGTTGAGATTTTTAATACATTTTGACTTGAGTTTTGTGCATAGTGATAAATATGGGTCTACTTGCACTTTTCTACATATAGACATCCAAGTAGAGAAGCACCATTTGGTGAAGATGCTATTTCCACTGAGTAAACTGGCCTTCTTTGTCAAAAATCAAGTGACCATATGTGTGTAGATTCATTTCTGGATCTCTGATTCAATTCCAATGATCAACCAGCCTATTGCTATGCCAGTACCATGCTGTTTTAATTACTGTTGCTCTATAGTATAGCTTGAGATGAGGTATAGATATTCTTCCAGAGGATCTTTTATTGTACAGGATTTTTTAAACTATTCTGGGTTTTTTTTTTTGTTTTGTTTTGTTTGTTTGTTTTTCCACAGGAAGTAGAGAATTGATCTTTCAATGTCTCTAAAAATTGTGTAGATATTTTGATAGGGATTGTATTGAATCTGTAAATTGCTTTGGAAAGGTGGCCATTTTTAATATGTTAATTCTCCTGATCCATGAATAAAGGAGATCTTTCCATCTTCTGATGTCATCTTCAATCTTCTTCTTCAGAGACTTGAAATTTTTTCAAACAAGTCTTTCACTTGCTTGGTCAGAGTTACTACTAGATATCTTATATTGCCTGTGGCTATCATGAAGGGTGTGCTTTCCCCTAATTTCTTCCTCTGCATGATTTTCATTTGTATGTAAGAAGGCTACTGACTTTTTGGAGTTAATTTTGTATCCAGCCAATTTGCTGAAGGTGTTTATCAGTTGTAGAAGTTGTTTGGTGGAATTTTGAGGGGTCACTTATGTACACTATCATATCATATGCAAATAGGCATAAATTGACTTCCTCCTTTCCCATTGGGATCCCCTTGATTTCCTTCTGTTTTCTTATTGCTCTAGCTAGAACTTCAAGAAATATTTTGAAGAGATATGGAGAGAGTGGGCAGCCTTACCTGGTCTCTGATTTTAGGGAAATTTTTCTTGAGTATCTCTCCATTTAATTTGATGTTGGCTATTGGCTTGATGTATATAGCCTTTATTATTTTTAGATATGTGCCTTACATCCCTGATCTCTCCAAAACTTTAAACATTAATGGACTTGGATTTTGTCAAATGCATTTTCTGCATCTAAGGATATGATCATGTGGGGTTTTTCTTTCAGTTTGTTTATATGATGAGTTACATTGATGGATTTCCATATATTAAACCATCCCTGCATGCCTGTAATGAAGCCTACCTGGTCATGGTGAATGATATCTTTGATATGTTCTTGTATTGGGTTTGCAAATATTTTATAGAATAGCTTTGCATCAATGTTCATAAGAGAAGTTGGTCTGGAATTCTCTGTCTTTGTTGGATCTTTGTGAGGTTTAAATATCAAAGTGACTGTGGCCTCATAGAATGAATTTGGTAATGTTCCATCTGTTTCTATCTTTTGGAGTAGCTTGACAAGTATTGTCATTAGCTCTTATTTGAGGGACTGGTAGAATTCTGTGCTGAAACTATCTGGCCCTGGGCATTTTTTTTTTTGTTTTTTTGGCCTGGGAAACTTTTAATGACTGCTTCTATTTCTATTGGAGAAATAGGACTATTTATTTTGTGTATCTGATCTTGATTGAATTTTTGCATGTGGAATCGATCAAGATTGAAGTGGGTCCTAATGATTCTTTGTATTTCTTCAGTGTCTATTGTTATGTCTCCCTTTTCATTTCTGATTTTGTTAATTTGGATAGTGTCTCTCTGCCTTTTTAGTTAGTTTATCTAACAGTTTGTCTATCTTGTTGATTTTCTCAAAGAATCAGCTCTTGGTTTTGTTGATTCTTTGTTTCTAATTTATTGATTTTAGCCCTGAGTTTGATCATTTCTAGACATCTACTCCTCTTGGGTGTTTGTTTGTTTGTTTGTTTTGTTTGTTTGTTTTTTGTTTTCTAGGGCATCCAGATGTGTCATTAAGGTGTTTATATGGGATGTTTCCAATTTCTTTATGAAGGCACTTAGTGTTATAAATTTTCCTCTTAGCACTGCTTCAATGTGTCCCACAAATTTGCTTATGCTGTCCCTTCATTTTCATTGAATTTCAGGAAGTCCTTAATTTCTTTATTTCTTCCCTGACCCAGGTGTCATTAAGTAGAGAGTTGATTAGTTTCCATCTATGTATAGGCTTTTTGTTATTTCTGTTGTTGTTGAAGTCCAACTTTAGAGCACGGTGATCCGATAGGATACAAGGTATTAATTTAATTTTCTTATATCCTTTGAGGGTTGCTTTTTGACCTAGTATATCAACAATTTTTGAGAAGTTTCCATGAGATGATAAGAAGAAGGCATAATCCTTTGTGTTTGGGTGAAAAGTTCTGTAGATATCTGTTAGATTCATTTGTTTCATGACATTGGTTAGTGTCATTATTTCTCAGTTTAGTTTCTGTTTCATTGACCTATCCTTTGGTGAAAGTCTCCACTATTAGTGTGTGTGGATCAATGTGTGGTTCAAACTTTTTTTTTTTTTTTTTACTAATGTGGGTGCCCTTGAATTGGGAGTGTAGATGTTCAGAATTGTGATGTCATCTTGGTTGACTTTATCTTTGAAGAGCATGAGGTGTCCTTCCTCATATCTTTTGATTAACTTTGGTTAAAAGTCTACTTTATTATATATTAAAATGGCAACACCACCTTGCTTCTTGTGTCTGTTTGCTTGGAATACTTTTTTCCCAGCCATTTACCCTGAGGTAATGTCTATCCTTATGGCTGAGATATGTTTTTTTTCTTTTTTCTTTCCTTTTTGTTTTTGTTTTTTTGTTTTGTTTTGTTCTGTTTTGTTTTTGTTTTTTTGAGAGAAGGTTTCTCTGTATAGCCTTGGCTATTGGCTATCCAGGACTCCCTTTGTAGACTAGGCTGGCCTCAAACTCAGGTTGATCCACCTGCCTCTGCCTCCCAAGTGCTGGGGTTAAAGGCGTGCATCACCACACCTGGCCTGAGATATGTTTCTTCAATGCAGAACAATGTTGGGACTTGTGTATGCATCCATTCAGTTAGTCCATGTCTTTTTATTGGAGAATTGAGACCACTGCTGTTGAGAGATGACCAGAGACTATTAAGTCCTTTGAGTTTGATATTGGTTGCAGAAGAGTGTTTGTATGGTTGTATTTTGCAACGGTGAAGTTATCTATTTCCTGTCTTATTTTGGTTGTAGTTTGTCCCTTTGGGTTGGAGTTTTCCTTCTGGTAATTTCTGTAGATAGGGCTAGATTTGTTGATAGGTACTGTTTGAATTTGTTTTGTCATGGAATATCTTGCTTTTTCCATCAATGTTTACTGAAAGGTTCGCTGGGTATAGTAGTTGGGACTTGTATCTGTGGTCTCTTATGGTTTTTAGGCCCTTTGCCCAGGCCCTTCTGACTTTTATGGTCTCTGCTGTGAAGTTGGGTGTAATTCTGATAGGTTCACCATTATATGCTATTTGGTCTTTTTCCCTTGCTGCTTTCAATATTTTTCTTTGTTCTGTAAATTTTGTGTTTTCTTATGTTGTGGGAAGATTTTCTTTTCTGGTCTATTCTATTTGATGTTCTGTAGGCCTCTTGTATGTTTATATGCACCTTCTTCTTTAAATTGAGGACATTTTCTTCTATCATTTTCTTGAAAATATTTTCTGGGCCTTGGAGTCGGGTGTCTTCTCTTTCCTCAATGTCTATTGTCCCAGGTTTCATCTTTTCATGGTGTCCTTGATTTCTTGGATGTTTTGTGTCAGGAATTTTTCAAATTTAGCATTATCTTTGATGGTTGCTTCAAGTTCTCTGATTGTATCTTCTAGTCCCCAAAATTGTTCCTCATCTCTTGAATTCTTCATTACTAAGGATCTGAGGTCATTTTCTTGTATTTCAATTGTGTTTGAGTTCTCAGGGTTGATTTCTTTGGGATAGCTGGGATCTGGAGATGCCATATTGTGTTGGGTTTTTTTTTTTTTTTCTTTCTGTTTTTACACTGGCCTTTAGTCATCTTTCTATGTCTGATGTTGGGAGGTAGCTTCTGATGCCCTTCACAGGTCATTGAGAACAGATTGTTGGTGAGTGATTATAGGTCAAGGGCCCTTGCCTGTGAAGATCAGGAAATTATTCACTGGAACAGGTGGGTGACCTGGTTTCAGCAGCAGAGGACTTTGCTCCACAACCTGGGCTCCCAATGGGCCAGCAGTGGTAGGGGCTGGTGCTCTGTAGCCCCAGGATCAGATCAAAGTAGTGTAGGTAGAGCTGGTCATGGTTATCCTGTCTTTGGCTGAGCTTTACTATCCTGCCCTCAGGCCTTGGGGCTTTGCCACCCTAGAGTGCCTGAACCCCTGCTGGCTTCTAACAGTTGTTTAGGTTTCTGCCTGATCCAACCAGGCAGTGAGGCCTTGCTTCTGCCCACCAGGGAGAGCAGATACTGCTTTCTGGTTGCTGTTGGTTAGCTAGATTTCTGTCTTATCTCTTCAAGCTGGCTCAGTCTCTCCTGAGAGCATGGGAAGCCCTTCTGGGCAGTGGAGACTGTCTAGGCTGGCTCAGTTCTGTCCAATTGTGCAGGAACAGTCTACTGTGTCAGGGTGCTAGGTTTCTTCCTGTTCCTATTCAGACTGAGCAGCTGTAGTGGCTCAGTCCTGTTTGGTAGCGTGGGAATTCCCACTGGTTTGGGGCAGCTGGTTAGTTTTCTGCCCTATACCCTCAAGGCTACTCAGCCTTTCCTGAGGGTGTAGAAGGCCCTGCTGGGCTGTGGGGACTGGCTAGACCAGGTCAGTTCTGCCCAATTTTGCAGGAATAGTCTGCTGGGGCAGGTCGCTCAGTTTCTGCCAGGTCCCATTCAGACCATGCAACTGTGGCTGGATAACATATCCATAACCATCTGGGACCCTGTGTGACACCTGGGGCTTTCTTTGTAGTGGCATTGGGTGGGTGGGTGGGGCTCTGAGGTCCGATCCACCCATTTTCCTGAGATTTCCCCACACCAGGAGCTCAGGTGCTTCATTGCTCAGAGTTCAGTCCCATATACCAAGTTCATGTTATAGAACTTGGCTGCAGTTAGCAGGCAGGCTCAGGTCCAGACTCTGTGGACTGGGGTCCTGTCCTCCATGGGCCATTGGATGACCTGAGGACACACCCACCTGTGATCTGTGTTGTGCTGGACCCCTCTCACCTAGGGTTCTCCAGGTCTTGAGGTCTGTAGCTCCCAGTCAGGTCCCTAATCACCTTTCTGTAGATCAGATACAGTGCCTGTTCAGCAGTGCCATCTTGGAAAAAACAGGCAAATTTCTTAAGGGTAGTTTATATGTATAAGTGCGGTTCATGCTTTCTCTTATTTTTTCATTACTTCTCTTAAAATTTGACATGATAATATAATTATATTATTTCCCTTTTCTTTTCCACTCTCTAAATGCTCCCATATATTTCTCCTTACTGTTCTCAAACTTATAACCTCTTTTTTATTAATTGTTGGTACACACACACAGACACACACACACACACACACACACACACACAGACACACACACACGCACACACACACACGGTATCAACTTAACCTATGTAATGGTCCTGGCATGTATTTACTCTGAAAATTTTTATTTGTTACTCTGTGATTGAAATTTATATATATGTATATATATGTATATATATATACACATACACACACACACATATATATATATATAGTGCCTATCTCTGCAGTCTTATCGCTTGCTTTTGTATGTCATGTATTGTCCCTATCCCCTTCATTGCTGCCGCTTTAATGTGTTGTAATTTTTGCAACGTGTATTTATTCCACTTTCGTCTCTTTTTACATGTAAGATTCATATTTTTTGTTCATCATTACTTTGGATTTGAAGACTATTGTCTTAAATGTGTTAGACCTTCAGTCTAGCTTAGCTCAACTGAAAATATCCTCCCGTGCAGTACTACATTTTTCATGCAGTTCTGGCCACATACCATATACTATAGATCAGGTGTCTAATTGCAGTTTATGAATACTTTTTCACATGCTTTAAATGATACAGGAAATAAAAAGCACTGTTTCATAACAAATCAATTATAATATTGCCTTGTATGATTTGTAGTTTATATAGATGCATAAAATATGTACTGTATAGTTGTGACTAACTTTACAGTGAGTGAAATGATCTTTCATTCCTTTCTTTATTTTTTGTTTAATTTTTCTACTATTTTTTAAAAAATAATTTCCAGAAAATATCAGCTTCTTTGATTTATCTGAAAGTGCCTTAAGTCCTCCTGAATTGCAGCAAATATAGACTATTTGTCACTCAGTCTTTTCAGTCCTTCTACATATGTAATCCCAGGGCCACTGCCATGATGTGTGACGGAACAAGTGATTCTGAGGAGTCCATGTGCAAGACTGAAGTGTGCCTCTCTTCACATGTTTAATAGCTTCTGCTTTTTTTTCAATGAGTTTATTATAATGCATTTTTAGATACTTGCTTATTCTTCTCTGAGGCTGATAGATTTCTTTGATACATAGATCAGCTTTTTTTCCAATGCCTATTCTTTTGGACCTACAATAATGACTATATTAGTCATTCAATGTGATCTTTTTGTTTCAATTCATTACTCTCCATTCTGTTTTTTTTTCCTGAAATCTCAGACTTAGATAATTTCAATTATTTTTTGAAGTCTATCTGTTTAGTTTCCTGTTTGTTTAAATCTGATTTTGAATCGCTATTGTGAATTTTTCATTTTATTTCTTGTATGTTTTAGTTGCACAATTTTTATTTAGCTCCTTTCCATGATCACAAGTCAGAACCTTCCTGGCCTATATAACAAGAGTGTCTCAGAATAATAGTAGCAACACAATATTTTCATAGCTTTAAATTTAATTTATACTAAATAGCTAAAAATTCCATCCATGTGTGCGTATATCTCCTTTATAGCTTTTTTTCATTCATCTTTTAATTCTCAGCAACCCCCTAAAACATCTCCCTCCAAACTTAATGGCCTCTTTTTGTAGTAAGTTACTTACTTTTAAAACACTGAGTATAATTTGTACTGTCCATATGTACACAGGTTTTTATAATTTCCCTAGGTATGAGAAACGCATCAGCGGCCTTCTTCCTAAGATATCTGACTAGCTTTCTCCACAGCTGTAAACTGCCAATAACCCCCAACGGAGGAAGTAGAAAGGATATTCATTTACTTAATAAATATTTCCACCATGTGCATAAACAATTTACAAAATCAGATACCAAACAGAACAAACAAAAAGAAAGAAGTCTATATTTATTATCACCTAAACAGATTCAATATTTAATGTTAAAATTACTTTAAAAAATTAAAGAAAAGCTAATAGTTTGAAGGCTGATGGTCCAGGATTCGTCCTTGCTAGTTTGATCTCTGTGCAAGTTCTCTTGCCTATATCACAGTATTGAAGTAAATGGTGCCATGCAAAAAAAAAATATGGTAAAATAGGAAGCTATAGATTTTCAGAGGCTAAGTTTGCTTAGCCACTGACCAGAGTCCTGAGAGAAATTTTCTGATCTCTTCCAAGGGACAAGACCCACAACCTAACAAGGTCTGTTATATTAATGATTTCCCCAACTTAATGACACTTTTTAGATCAAGATCCAAGCTCATAAAACCGTGGTAGCTATGAAAAAAAAAAAAAAGAAAGAAAGAAAAACCATGAAAACCATAGAAAATTTTATATGGTATTGTAGTTTGACTATGTAGTCTCTCCCCAAAAGTTATACACTTGGTGGTACTACTGAGATGCAATTAATAATTTGGTCACCAAAGGCAAATTACATTAATAAATAAATTCAAGTTAATAATAATTAGATAGACTTTAGGTGAGCTCAACCAGGATCAATTAGGCCCTTGAATGGTCTATGTTTGCTACAAATTCTCTCTCTCTCTCTCTCTCTCTCTCTCTCTCTCTCTCTCTCTCTCTCTCTCTCTCTCTCTTTCTCTCTCTCCTTCCTTCTTTCCTTCCTTCCTTCCATCATTTCTTCTGTCTTCTTCTCTCACTCTAACATACATTCCTCCCACCACTATATTGTTCCTTATCTCAGGCTTCAAGCTAATAGACGCCCATGGCCATAAGATGGAACCTCTGAAATCATGCCGCAAAAAATTATTTCTTCTTTGTAACTGATTATTAGGTGAAATAATTGAGTCTTGACTTTTAACTGACTGCATATTTGAGCATGGACCTGTAACCAAGGTCTGATTTTTATCCCCTGGAAATCAGATTTCATAAAATCATGGAATCATATTAGCAAGAGTTGTCTATGTGAACCAATATTCTATGTCTTCCTAATTTGATTTAATAGCCACTTAGAACATATAATTGCTAAATATTTTAGGTGTACTAGTACAATAGAAGAATCAAAATTAATTTTACTTACTTAAATTTAACTAGCTTTATAAGTTGGTAACTAAAATATTGGGTTTTGTATCCTTAAAATCTTAGCTGGAAAATTGCACTGAGATTATTCAGATAATCATATATTATTCTGTCATGAAATTATCAGTGATAAAATAGTTGCCAAAACATTTTGAAGTTACCTTTCTTGTGAAGTTATCATGTTAAGGAAATAGATAATCTTATATTGAAAGGAAGAACATATTAGCAAAAACAGTAATATTTATTCAGTCTTAATGTTTTGATCTTGCAATTTCTCTTCAAATATAATCTAGTAAAATAATCAAATTTTCACATTAAAATTTCTGCTCTTCTAATTTATTATTTTAAGGAAACATTTATCACTTGCTTTAAGAATATATTAAACCATTATATGTACAACTTGTCTGACAGTTTGAGAAGTCATTCATAATTAGAGAACACATTAATTAAAACATCACAGATTGATGTAAGATGGATTATAGTAAGAGATAAAAACACAATCAACAATATCTTTAGAGGTAAGGAACATTTTCTCCCTCAAATTAAGTACAACAGTTGGGTATCTGTGGGAGAATCAAATAGCCTGCTCTGGGTCTTGGTTTCTTGTTTTCAAAGGGAAAACAAATCTATAAAATACATTTCACGTCTAAAATTTACTTTTTCTTGTTTTCAATTGTAAGGCCCCGAAATATATTTAAAACTTAGCAGCGTTGCTTGCCACAGTTGTACTTACTAGGACTTGGATCTTTATGGAAGAATTAATAGGTTCCCTGAGGCAGTTTCCTTTAACTGGGGTAATTTGTCAAACACTCTTTGAGACCATGTTGTTGAGCATGATCAAAGACAGACAAGGAACACTTGGCCTTGCCTTGCTATAACTTGTAAAGAAGACTGCTTGGAGCAGAGCTATAAGACTCAAAACAGCCTTAGAAATGAGCTAGGCAACAAACCAGATGAAATATTAACCATGGTGAGACCTTAATAAGGTTCAAAAGCCAAGATGAAAGTCTAGGTATAAGCCTGTGTGTATGAACTATGGTGCTAAACTGCACAGAAAATCTCCAGATTCCTGGACAATGGTAGAAATGAACCTCATAAAGAAGTAGTTCCATTTTATCACATGTATAAATTGTTCATGATATCATCCCCAGTTATCAGGCTTGAAATTAGGAGAAAAACTGATGCTATTATCGACTATGGCTATATCAAAGACGAATGATTCTTTTGGAGAAAAAGGTTGTTTGTAAAGAATCATGTGTGTCATAAGAGTAAAAGTCTATTACTCAGCTATTAAAAACAAGGACATCTCGAAATTTGCAGGCAAATAGATGGAGCTAGAAGTGATCATCTGCAGCTCTTCATCTACTGCTAGAGTGCAGGTATGTAAGCATATAAAATAGAGCCTGAACAGCCTGTTGGGAAGCACACCTTAGGAGAAAACTGACTCTCCTACCCTTGCAAACACCACTTGCCAATAACTAATAAGGAAATGGAGGGGCTTTCTAAGACACTCCCCTAATCATCCTGGAACTCTGTCTGGTTTGAGTTTGTGCAGGTTGTGTGGATTTTTGTCACAGGTGCTGTGGGTTCAGGCGTGTAAGAGCCCCACTGTGTCCTGCAAATGTTATTTCACTGCCTCTGACTGCCCAAATGTTTCCAGCACCTGTCCCTCATTTTAGGTAAATCAGGTATTTCCCCCCATAATTTACAACTTGCACAAATAGCCTGACAATGAACCAAGGGATTAAAGGCCTGAAGAGTTCACACTTTTTTTTTTTACATTCTAGTATTCTATTAATGTATTCATATTACATCTCAATGGTTATCCCCTCCCTTGTATCCTCCCATTCCTCCCTCCCTCCCATTTTCCCCTTACTCCCCTCCCCTATGACTGTGACAGATGGGGACCTCCTCCCCCTGTATATGCTCATAGGGTCTCAAGTCTCTTCTTGGTAGCAGGCTATCCTTCCTCTGAGTGCCACCAGGTCTCCCCATGCAGAGGACGTGGTCAAATATGAGGCACCAGAGAACGTGTGAAAGTCACACCTCACTCTCCACTCAACTGTGGAGAATGTCCTGTCCGTTAGAACTGTAGAAGAGAGAAACATTGGAGAATGGCAAAGTAGAAGGATCCAGATGGTCCTAGAAACCTATAAGAAAAACATGATAGGCAGATTTGGGCCTAGGCGTCCTGCTCAAACTAGGCACCAGCCAAGGACAATAGGTGCAGTAAACTTCATGCTGTCTCCCATCAATCATTATTTAAGAAAATGTCCTATAGGCTTGCCTACAGCCTGATCTTATGAAGCTGTGTTTTTTTCAGTTGTGGTTCCCTCTCTCAAATGGTTCTAGCTTGTGTCAAGTGGAAATAAAATTAGTCAGTACACACTTTTAGAGACAATTTCTGTCATGAGCTGCATGGGATCTCTCAATACTTCCACATAGGGGGAAATCTGTGTGTTTTCCTTCTTACTCCCTTAGTAATCATGCAAACTTCTTCTTTTTATTAATTTTTTACATATTCATTTATATTATTACATATATATAAAATAAACTACGTAGAGCAAGAAGAACCATGAAACAATCAGGAATTATATAAATGTTACATTCTTAGTGTTTTGCCTATTTGTATCTGACAAATTTGAAGAAAACATTTTCCTGTCTTGGTGAGTCTAAAATTCTGAATGTAAGTCAATATCTATCATATCTCATCTCTATCAACTTAAAACATCTATGTAGACCTAAAAACATTTTAACCCCTAAACAGCTAGGCTTAATTGTGAAATTAACCTATTTGGTCTTAGGAGTAAACAGGTTAGCCACTTCCAAATTGAAAAAATAAATAATGACAGTTTTCTGCCTGAACCCATAACTCTCTATTACATTGGAGCATCATCTTCAGCCTTCTGGCCTAATATATCTGAAAGACATATTTGTAAGACAGGAACTATTGAGGAGTTGCTTACTCTGTCTTGGAAAAGTATGGCCATTGACTCGGCCTGCATCCATGCTTGCCTATTTTTAGGTAGAATTCTCTCATTGGCCAAAATGAGGACATTTTGCCCCTTGGCTTGTTCTAATCAGTTAAAATCACTAAGGACAAATATGAGGCACCAGAGTACGTGTGAAAGTCATATCCCACTCTCCACTCAACTGCGGAAGAATGTCCTGTCCATTGGCTAGATCTGGGTAGGGGTTTGAAGTTTACGGCCTGTATTGTCCTTGGCTGCTCCATAGTTTGAGTGGGACCCCTGGGCCCAAATCTGCCTATCATAATATTCTTCTTGTAGGTTTCTAGGACCCTCTGGATCCTTCTACTTTGCTATTCTCCCATGCTTCTCTCATCATTTGACCTTGTCCCCTGGAGGGGGAGACCTGGTGGCACTCAGAGGAAAGATAGCAAGCTACCAAGAAGAGACATGATACCCTATGAGCATATAAAGGGGGAGGAAGTCCCCCTCAGGCACAGTCATAGGGGAGGGGAGTAAAGGGAAAATGGGAGGGAGGGAAGAATGGGAGGATACAAGGAATGGGAAAACCATTGAGATATAACAAGAATAAATTAATTTTTAAAAATCGCTGAGGACTTCCAGAGAAGATTCCAGGCACAGGAATCTTAGTGAACAGAATCCTCCACCTCAGTGAGATAATAATGGGCAGAGACTGAAATTGGAAGTTCTTTCTGTGCCTGGATCTTTTCTGGGTATATCACTTATGTGATCTGTTTTTTAATTTTCTCACCTGAAAATTAGAATGAGCTTGGTTATTTCTTCCTTCGCTTACTTTCTCCATGGGCGCTTACTAAAACTGGTAGATGACGAAGGCTCACTACCCTACAGAGCTGCTTACCATAATGGAAGAAAAAGGAAATACAGCCTGAAGTAAATTTATTCATTTATGCCCAATATTTAAATGTATGTAAGCATTTATGTATAAATATGTACATTTAATGTAAGTATGCATTTACTAATGCACCATTTGTTAAAGCAGCAGAAACTACAGGGAGCAGGTTATATTTCGTATATGGCTGAACTAAAATGCAATTTTTCAAATTGTATTGAAACAAAAGATTGCAAGAATAGACCAGAAAATTCCAGTAGACTAGGAGTAAAGAAACTGTCTCTTCTGCATGTCATTCTATATTCTTCAATAAAGAAAACTCTGTTTGGAGATTTATTTTTTCCTATGAATATAAATGAAAGAAAAGAGCTCCGATTTATACATTTAATCCCAGATAATGAGAAGTGTCTTATATATAAAGATATTTCAAACATGCATACTGCACATATTCCTTGACTTCCAAATAAAAGCCAAGCATTGTATATTGCTCTTATTCTCTGTAACCCATGGGTAGTGCCAGGGACCGAGTTTTTTTTACTTACTTTCACTGGATTTAAACCTCTTCAGAAAGATATCCCAAGGCATTTCCATCTAAACAGCACAAAATGATTTTATTGTTTTGTAGTCTCCGTCTTTTAAAATGTTTTAATTGTCTAAGTTTATGGAAATATGCATGATAATTTGAGACATGAACAGAATATAGGCAGAACAAATTTCGGTACATTACAGTTCTATCTTCAATCACGTAAAATGATATTGGAGATAATTTACATCGAAAGTATGGGAAAATGAATTATTTAAGTTTGGAAACAGAACCCAAGCAAGTCCCTTCCAGTGCGTCATTATCCACTAAACCTTTCCTAGTTGTCACAACAAATGTCATGGGAATGTACCAAACAAGAATATTGAATCCCAGAAATTCTCCCTCTTGGCACTATCTCACTTCCTCCTGTAAAAAAGTCAGTTGGGAGCATGTTTGGTCGCTAGGGCCTTTGCACTGGAATCTAGTTGCTGCCATGAAAGTAAAAAGCTACTCTCTTGAGTCACTCTGTCGCTTGGGACTAAATCCAAGCTTAGTTGCTGCTACATATGGTAAAATAGCAGGTGTTAAATCTGTAATGTTATGGAGTTGCAGAAATCACTTTTTTTTTATTTCAATTGAATTGGAAAGAAGGTGAAGTTGAACATGGCCTGGAGTCAGATAATGGCTAAGCCACAGCTGAAGAGGAAAAGACATCTTCAGGGCTTAATACGCAAAACAAGATAGAATAATTAGCTCAACTGTGGTGTGTCATTAAATAGAGAAAGTGTTGTAAGTCTGGTAGTTCTTTGCAGTAAATTAATAGATGAGGGTAAAATATTATCCAGAGGTTTTTTTTTTTTAAATAAGAAAAATGTAAAGGAAACAGGCAAACAAACTTTAGCTTTGTTTTTGTTTGCAAAGATTGTTTCAGAGTTTAACACTTTAGTTATATTAATACTGTTTGCACTCTCTTCCTCTTCCTGTCATCCCTCTTCCTCCCTTCCCTTCATTTCCATGCCCTCTGCATATATTATCTCATGGGGTATTTTCTACCTCAATATCTTTGAAGGACTTTATAATTTTGAATCTCTGACTTAGTGCGAATACCACAGTTAATGTGCTTTGTGTCAGTGTATGTGTGAGAAACTGTCGGGTTCCCGTGTACTGAAATGCTGTCTTGAAGATAGGTTCAGGAAGTGGGTAGATGACAGTAAGTCATAAAGTCAGCAGATCCTTGCCATAAACAGAATGAGAATAATTTCAATATAAATGGAGGTCCAAAAAGAAAATAAAACTAACCTTAAAATTGATAGGTATTTATTTTAAGTGGTACAGAAATCTGTACTAACAAAGGTTTGGCAAGATTGACTATTTTAGAATTTAATTGTATATTTTATGCCTCAGATAGCACAATTTCTGTTGCCTTTTTCTTTCAATGCTAAAGTCATAGCAACCACAAAAACAGTACTGTGTTGAATCATGAATAGAAAAAAATAATTTGAAAATAAAAAATAGACATTAGGCCCATTTATTTGTTTTGCTCAGAGTAAAATTTAAGTGGAAATCTGCCTGCCTTATTCATTACTCTCTCACTATTGCATTATCATGAGAATTGGGTCATATTACCTGTGTGATAGCTTCGACTGACTGAAATGGATTGTTTTAAGATCTCTGGATTAGGATCTCAAAGGAGAGAAGTCTCATCACTAAATGTATGGAGGCATCTCCAACACCACATTTTATATTTATGCTCACCTTTCACTTAGCAAAACTGAACTACAATTAATCAACTATTATAGAGGGTTAAGAGCATAGAATAGCAATGTAGAATGGAAAAAACATTAAAACAAACCAGATAAAATATATGACACCTCTTTCATAGTATTTCCTCCCTTAGTTAAAACCTTAAGACTTGTTCTGAGGTTCATGTTTCCCACCCTGTCTTTCTCCACTGCGAATTGCCATGCTGCAAGCTTGCCTCTGCCTTTTATCTACTTGAAGCCTCAAAAGAAACGTAAGCCAATTGCAGTGTGACCACAGTTAGGATGAGTGAGAGGCAGGATTCTCTCCTCTTTAAGTTTGCTGTCTAATTGCTTTACATTTACATAGTCAGAAATCCAAGCACAAGAAACATATCAGTTCATGGATGTAGTGCGCACAGCTCACTGGGTAAAGTGCCTGCTGCATAAGCAAAAGAACATGAGTATGAATTCCCAGAACCGACGTATAAATCTGTGTGTGCACATCTGTAATGCCAGTTCTGGGAGAGAGGGGACACTGGTGCAGTGCAAGGATTTGGTGAACAGTCACTCTAGCTAAATTGGGAAACTTCCGGTTCAGTAAGAGATTACCTAAAATGTATGGCATGGATTCACAAATAAATAAATAAGTAGATAAAGAAATAAATAAAGTCATTTTTTTTTGAAGGGCCACCAAGATAGCTTGGAGCTGAAAGACTCGGCAGTCAAGACTGATGCTCAGAAGATCCCAGTTGATCCCAGGGACCCACGTGTTAGAAGGGAGAACACTGACTTCCTCAAGTCATTCTCAACCTTCACACTCGTCCCGTGGCATGGGTGTGAGCGCACACATATGCACAAAGAAAACGTTAACGTAAAAAAAGAAGTAGAGAAGTTACAGAATGTTATTTCATATAGTTTTTGGGTCCTAGCATGTCTGTCTATCTATACTCACATACACATACAGGCACACACACACACACACACACACACACACACACACACACACACGTGAGAAAACAAAGTCAAAGTCCTGGAAGTTTGTTGATAGTCTTTCTAGTCCTTCTGTACATATGCATATCAGTTGGCACTAACTCACACCTAATAGTTTAGGAAGGGAGAGATGATGGATGTTAGCTTCTTAAATTCCCACCAGATTCAGCAAAAATTAACTGTGCACCTTCTTCCATCTACCAGATGGTGTCCTATGATTAATATGATGCTATATGGTAAAACACAATTTATAAATCAGGGAAAACATGTCCAAATGCGATTGAACTACAACCCAATGATGGCCAAACTAGCACAGTGACAAAATTAGAACAGAGAAAGAGTAATTCCTCCCAAGTGGAATGGAACCAATACAGGGAATGCACCCTTTAATCTAGAAATAGAACTCAGAAAGCATAAATGTATTAAAAGAACTTTAATAAATGTGGTAAACTATAGGTTTCCCTCTTTTTATCCAACCTAGAAATTGGTAACTTTACACATAAATGAAGAAAATGAATTCATTCTAATTCTCTCTCACAAACTAAGAAACAAACAAAAAAGGCATGGCAAAAACAAAACAAAACAACAACAACCCAGAAGTATCAGAGAGTGGCAGTTGCATATAGTTTTACTAGGATGTCTTCTCTTCCAAAGAAGGACCTGGAGAAACAGCAGAGAGAAAAGCTAAACGCCAAGGACCTGCTCAAGGGAGTCAGTGAGAAATAGACTCTTCAGCAAAAAACAACAACAAAAAAGAAAATCATGAGACAACTGCATAAAAAAAATCAGCATCATTGCAAAGTGCTTTAAAGTGAGCTAACACATAAAGTTGGGAAGTTGTTAGTTCAATATAAATTATAAATGCTACTGTAGGCAAAGATCATTTCCAAAGTGAGCCTTTTCTAATTTTAATTCATGCATGGGATTGGCAAAATGTATAAACTGCTTTTTAGCACAGAAACACAAAGGAGAGAGGCCTGCTAAGACATGGTAGCAACAGGTCACAGACTAGTTCCCTGACTTCTAAAACCTCTTTATAGTGAGCAGTCATTAAGTAACCTCGAGTGTGCGTAAAGTTAGATTTAGGAAGAGTGATCACATCCACTGATCACTGGACATTTAACATACATCTGCGACTCTATCTTTATGTAAGAGGTTGACAAAATTCAGCACTAGCTTTCTATATTTGAACTACTGTGGAATATAGGAAAACAAACATTTCTATCTTCTTCATGTCATATGTCAGCAATCACAAGTTTCCTGGATGGTTACCATACTTATTCTTTTATTCTTTCCCCATAGCTCCAGGGGATGGAGTAGCCCTATTTGAAAGCTGCCATCTGCTTAATAGGGATAAAAAGGAGAAACACTGATGGGGATGCGAGCTTTTGATGTCTTCTTCTCTGATGTAACAACACAATATACTGCTGCCACAAGAGTCAGCAACATGATGGGGCCCTGAAGAAGGATGGTCCTCCCACAGTACACTTCCTGACTGTAATGTGATCTGCCATTCTAGTGCTGAAATAAAACCAAGCCTCGTTTTATTTAAAACTGGATAGTTTTTAAGATGTTAGAATTTGTAATGTAAAACTTTTATGCACAAAAAAACCTTTCACACTTACAATGCAAACTGTTTGATGAATTGCTATTCAAATTCAAATGGAATTTCTCTTGCTAATTTCATTGTTTAAAAATGCTGTGATTATATATGAGAATGAAAAGACATGAAAAAATTTTAAATTATTTGGAAACTTCTTTATTCTATTTAGTAAAGTTTATTACTGTTCCTTTAATATTATGTGTTTCGTTGACCTATATGTGCTATGAGTTAATTTTATATTATTTTAAGCTGCCTATTCCTTAGTTTTGGAGTAAAACACAAATTAAGCTCATTTTAGGGTAATTTACTAACCTTCCACGATAGGGTATTTGCCACCTTACTTTAATTTCCAGTGTTTTCTTTAATGTGTATGTATTAGGTTCACAAAAAAATACATTGCTAATTGGAAATTTCTAGGGCATTTTAGGCAGGTATCCAAGAACTGACCTGGTACTCAAGGTCTATGCAAGTTTTTAGGTGGTTACAGTATTGACTGCTCAGTATGTAGGTTTTGGAACACTGATGACAAACCTGCAACCAGACATAGCATTATTTTAGCTGAAAACCAGTATGTCGTATTAGCTATTTCATGTTGGTTTAATCCCATCAATTTGATACACCTCAAAGCAACAGATTTGTTTCTAGATTATACTTTGTAACAAAGGACAACAAAATTTTAACTTACCAGTGTTTAGGTACAAACAAATCAACCAGTTTAAAATGTAGAGAGTGTTGCAGTTAATGTTTAAATACTACTGTTAATGAAGAATTGATCAACATTGCAAAAGAGTGATTTTATGTTGAAAAAATAGAAGATGATCATATTACATAGTAAGAATCTCAGGTACTTTAAGAATGAGGGAACAGCACACAGAAAGGCAGAGGCAGGAGGATCTCTGTGAGTTCCAGGCCAGCCTGGTCTACAAAGCAAGGCTAGGACAGCCAAGGCTACACAGAGAAAGCCTGTCTCAAAACAAAACAAGACAAATGAAAAAGAAAGAGAAAATGAGAAGCAGATGAATTTGGAGAACTTAAATCATACACCAATAATATTACATGTTGATTTCAAACAATCTAGTTATAGTAAAAAATATAAAATTAGGTAAGTGTAATGAGGTTGATGAGCAATAATTGCCAAAATGGAATTTTCAAATGCATGGCAACTGTAGGTAAAGTGGAGAGATTACTTCTATTTTACAGAATATAAATAAAAATTTGATTATTGAGTGAACTATCATCCACATGGTTAATTTAACGTAGGAATAATCATATTATAAATGAGTAGCGCTAATTTGTAACTTTGTTGCATCCCACAACATTTTGCAGAGAAATGAAGGAGGTAATGGGCAATAACATTTGTGCATAAAATTTGTTCAAAGCTTAGTAAGTACCAGACAGAATGCTAAATTCTTTTACATGCCTCATTTGATCTAATCCTCTTAGCTTCTCTATGAAGTACCATGATTTTTATATACTTTATAAAATATGAAAACTGGCTTATGGAAATAAAATGATTTTCTGAAGGTATAATTTTAATACATTTTATGAAATTTTATTAGATAGAAAATTATTTTCTGTTTCTCTCTGTGAGAATATTGGAGTCATGTGTAGTTTGATAACAGCTTGAGGTCAACTCATGAAGGCTGTTAAATCCCATAGCCTATGGATGCTTCTCTGTTTTTCTTCCTTCCATCTTTCCCTCCATCTGGCCTTCCTTCTTTCCTTTCTTCTGAAAGCATATGTAGAGGACATGCCTTTCTCAACATTTTTCATTGTGACAATTATGGTGGTGACTCACAAGGGAGAAATTTGCTGAATATTAGACATTTTCTAGAGCTGGAGAAGGAACATGGAATATGCAGATATGTAAAACTGAGAAAATGCAAGTGTGTTGTATACACTGGATGGGAATGTAACACACTTAGGAGCTTTTATTCCTGATAAAAGGTGGGGGAGGGACAGGTTACAATCTAGGTTGTGCACATAAAGGAAGATATAATTAAAATTTGTCTGGAGTTTGCACTGAGACTTCCACAAAAAATATAGATCTGAGCAATATTTACATTCAATGAAAGAAGTCATCAGGTTTCATTTTTTTTAGCTTTTAAAATTAGGTTTTTAAAAAAATATGTCTGATTATTGATCCCCTTATTCTGATTTTTTGGGGAGGTGTAAAGCAGAATGTCTGCTCTCTACATCACACAATAAGGCAAAGCTTGAAAAACAAGAAAGGGTATCTGTGCTCCCGGAAAGTCCCATTACGTCCTTTCACATAAAAATTCATCAGAGAAACAGTGAGAGCAGAGCACTCTTAACCTCTGAATTTAGAAAATAGAATGCCCCCCTTGTACATTTGAAAACAGCCACAGCAACTCACAAATATGTAAGAAAAAAACTAACAAAAAGAATACAATCAATTTTTAAAAATGGATCAGCAGGAAGCCAGAATGTTTGGTCTATACAGTATGTGCTGAGCAAAAATACCTTAAAGAACACAGGGCACACGTCAGACAGAGTGAAAAGGCACAAGAAAAAATAAAAAGATGGGGGTCATTATACAGAAGAGCTAGCCAGGGTCACCAAAGAGAGCAAAATTACCAGACAAGGTGAAGAGGAAAAGGGAAGAGAAAAAAAAAAAAAAAAGGAGGAGAAGGAGATATCAGTCAGTTTACAGAGCAACACACTGCAGATAAAGGAGCCTGCTGATTATTTTATAAAAGATGTGTATACACACACACACACACACACACACACACACACACACACACACACACACACACACTTACCCCTGATGAACATGCTCTAAAACAACTCCTAGAGTGACTATACAAATAAAATAGAAACAGCTAAATGTAAAAGTCGAGAGGAATAATTGCCTATCTTGGCTGGCTGTACAAGAGACTGACACATCTTAGGACATTACCCTGTGAAAGGAAGGTGCTTAGGAGTAAAGGGGATTCCCATCATGAGTAACAATAAAAAGCCGAAGTTGCTGAACATCTCTTGTTGGTTCTGTGAATACATCATGCATATTTTATGAAATGTGAAGGAAATTCATGTCTAAATATTTTTGTCAAAATGGAGTATATTTTTATAGTTTCAGATAGAGATGATACTAATCAGGTAAAATTAAGCAAGCAAATAGTTCTACAGTAGTCAATTTTTCTGTAGCCACAAAATGGTAATCCGTGCATAAATATTTATGAGATTGTGTGTTATGTTAGCCTCAAAATCTCTATGAAAGTCTTGACTTTGAACTCCTTTTCCTCCTGATTCTACCTCTCAAATGTTGGGTTTGGAGGTATGTAACATTATGCCTATCTCCATGTATTTGTTTATAATGAAACATCTACATATGTGATATGTAGATAAACACAGTATATATTATATGATGTTTTAATGTGTGCATGCACATAAGCCTTTGTCCTTCTTTTAAAGTAAAACATTTTGTCTTACATATTTCTCCTCAGAAAATCTTAGTACCAGACAATATGTCAATTTCTACCTGTATTTTTATGTTTGTTTTCTGTAGCCCTCATAATTGAAAGGTGGTAGTTAATGCACTGCTTTGTATGCACTAAATTTTTGAATTTATATATGCCATAGAATTTTTAGTTGCTTCATTTTAATTGTTTCATGGTACCTGCTGTTTATTAAGAAAATATCTGATATTTAATGTCATAGAGCTAAACCAAGAGATAAAGTTGCTAAAATTGTCATTTCAGGAAGAGGCCCTAGGGATGGAAAGTGTGTGAAGGGGATTATTTTATGGGATGTTCACTTATCTTTATTACTTGATGTTAAAACAGCACATCCCATAGGTACCATAGTGAAAATTTTTATTACAGATTATGAAAAACCCAGAGGGAAGAGTACAACAATATGGGATATGAGGCCAGGTAAAATGTGTTTTGCTATTCTACTATTAAAAACAAAACCAAAAACAAACAAACAACAAACAAACAAACAAAAAGCCTTGGAACACAGCAAATTGCATTCATAGTATTCCTACTATGATGGGTGCGAACGTGGGACCCAGAGAATTCATTCGGGCCTGAGAAGTAGAAGCTGGTGCTTATTTCAATGATGAATGCATATTATATCCTTAATTTCAGAGACATACATTCTAATAAGTTTTTGCTACATCAGACTATAGGATTGAGAAAAGAGACTGGTCATTCTTGCTGTATGCAGTTTATTGCATATATGTGTAATTCTATAAATGTATATGTAAAAGAATAAAAATTATAAAAAATAAAGAAAAGAAAAGATTGTGATTTCAGACTGATTTGTGTCAGTGATTTTTCTCTTTAATCTATGCAAACCTTTGTAAGATAAGAATTCTTTCAAGCAAAGCCCTGTGCCTATATGGAAACATCGAAGTAAGGTGTCCTTCAGAGAGAGGCTGATTGTTCTTCTGATCAGCAGCTAGGATTTGATGCTGACTCTATGAGTTCTGCTTGGACACTCTATTGTAGAAATGTTATAACTTTAATTGAAATGTGATTTTTATCAGTGGGTGGAGGTACACACATGTGCATGTGTGCAGAGAGAAGTGCTGCTGTTTATAAATTCACAAGCAGAAAGGTGAGCATCAAGAGTAAGGGTAAGCAGACCCTTGTATGAAGGAAGAACAAAATATTTGGGGAATTCATTATAGTTAAATACAGTTGATGCTAACAACCCTTCATCTCCTCACATAGGGTTTGATGAGCAAATTTAGCATAGTAGCAACACAAAACTCATACTTGAAAATTGTTATTCTCTCCCCAAATCTTCTCTCTTTCATCTTGACATGGTAACCACAGTGGAGGCTACCTCTGGGCGCTGCAACCTGTGATAATATGATAGTGAAATCGAACTCATTGTCCTTTTGTCTTAGTTTGTTTTGTTTTAAAATCAGTTCAAATCAATTGTTTTGAAGATTTTCCCCAATCCTGTGAGTTACAGGGAAGGTACTTAGAATTGGGTGTTTAGAACTGTAATTGACACATTGCTACCATTTCTGAAAATATTTTGTTATGGACATAAGGATTATTTGCCATAAATTATACTAATAAGAAATACAAACAGAAGTTTATTTTAACTGGGAAGGAGGATGACAACTTGGGGGGAATACGTGAAACTCTGTCAGGAAAGTCTGATACTTTTATACTGTCGTTGGATGTTTCTTTAAATTGAGTAAATGATACCTAAAAACTTCATGATTTGAAACAGACTTAAATGTTTTAGCATTAATACTGAGGCTCTATTTTTAATGATACAGTGGACATCAAAGATCACAAATTATTGTTCAGTTAATATGTTGCGCTTTTGTTATTCTTACACACATAATTATAAAATATTGTTAGTTTATTACTAATCTTCATAACTTATATGCCATAAGGTTAGTAACTGAAGAACTCAGATTGTTATAGTTGATTCAGTTTCCTAAGACATACTCCACACATTCATTTACATATATGTACAGTCCGATGGCTTTAATTATGTTGACAAAGTCTTAAATGTGGAACTTAGTTTCAGGACAGCTGTAAGGGATTCACGTACCAGCCATGTGATGTTTTCCTCACCTGAAGGTAGGACGAGGAGTTGAGCAATAGGGGCTTTAAAAGATTCTGCAGTAATAATATCTGAGCATGCTCTCTCTAGTGGACATAAGAACTCCTGGAAAATGCCTGTGCTGATGCTAAGGGGACACAGGCTATGTTTGCTATATTCCTAAATGTTGTTGTTATTGTTGTTCTGTCAATGAGGTAATGCTGAATGGAGTATGAAGGGGACTTTAGAAACAGCAAAGTGCGATTGGAGGAGGGTAGTGACATTATGCAACATAATGCACCAGCATTTGTTGCAACAAATACAGGGTTTTTATGTTAATTTTTAGAGTGGAATTTTTTTTAGAATCAAATTCATTCATGGGTTCTGAATTCATTTTTTTATTTAAAAAGCTTTTTAAAAAATCCAACATCCAATAAACACTACAGTTTCACAACATAACATAGTTTTAAAGTACTCTCTAATGAAGACCAGTTTTGCTCGCTCTCTTCTCTGTCCCTTTTTTCTCTTTAATTCCTACATGTCTATCAGACTATTCTCTCTCTCTCTCTCTCTCTCTCTCTCTCTCTCTCTCTCTCTCACCTATCTATCTATCTATCTATCTATCTATCTATTTATCTATCATCTATCTATTTGACATCACTCATTTCTCACCAGAAAATGAATTAAAATTGACTTATTGTTGTAGACTCTCAATATATGTTCTCAAGCATGTTCCATGCATATTTTCAACTTTCCCCATGAGTTCTTTGTAAATATAAACTCAGAATATTAGTTAACCAAACTGATTAGTGAGATAAAAACACAAGAATTAATGCTGAACCTTAAGTGTTTGATAAAAATTCCACTGACTTGAAAAACAGGTTTTCAGAAACGCCATGTGATCCCATAAAACTAATATTGACTTAAAAAAGAAATATTTTCAATACAGCTATAAGTTAATGTATGCAAAATTTTTAAATTGAGCATATATCTCAGAACATTGAAAATATTCAACTATCTTCAGTAATGGGTAGTAATAATGTTGCATTACTACTAATAAAATATTATCACATAAAATGATTAAATAGATGTTTAAAAGGAAATATTTTTCAATTGGGCTTTGTGCTATTGAATATTTTGAGGAACTTTCTGTTGAAATCTGTGTGGAATAAAAGAGTTAAAAATTATAAGGAATGTAGAATAACTTGAGTTCTGAAATTAAAAATCAGCTTAACATTTAATATATAGTGAATGTATATATTTAAGTGTGTGCATATTTATTTATTTATATGTACATACAGGATTATGTGGAATCATACACAAAATTGGTTCATTAAAAATCTCCCATTAATTAATGTTACTAACTGTGAGTATGTGTATTTTGCAAATATTGTCATATAATATAATTTCTAATAAAAATATTTTACAAGGTCTTTAAAAATTGTTTAAACAGATTCTGAACCAAAAGCATATTGAAGTATATCCTCCTTGTGATTGGAGGATAGCTCAGTGGTTAAGAATATAGAGTACTGTTCCAAAGCACTCAAGTATGATTCCAGGCAGTCATGTAAGATGAGGACAAACACTTGTAACTCTAGCTCCAAAAATTCTGATGCCTCTGGCACAGCACATAAGTACACACAAGCAACTTTCTAAAAAGTTAAATAAAAAATATACGAAGCTATTAAAGTTAATTAACTCATGGAAAGGACATCACAACCAATTGGAAGATGATCCTGCTGATCCATGATGTAACATTTTCAACTTTATTAAGTCAAGAATTATGATGGTAGAGAATTAATAAAATATATTTAAATCTGTAAGTGTGTAAATGTTAATTGGTTCCTATCAGAGGTGAAAGCACTAATTCATTATATCAAAAAATTTAGAGAGTTAAATAATAGAATTGATCACTATTCATATTTCTTAGGAAATAAGCTGAAAAGAAATAATACATTAGAGTAGATTGTTGTGGAGATTTTTGTTAGATGCATGCAAAGAAAAGGCATAATTATAATGTTAGAATTTTGTATTCCCTGTGTCAATAAGCTGCCACCTCTTCTTTTTCTCTAAAGACACTAAAGCCAGAACTATAAGTCCTGAGGTGGACCTACACACACCAAGGGTCATGGAAAAAATAATAATTCTAGATTGAGTTCTGTATTCCACTGCTAAACAGGTAGTATAGAAAAGGATATGTAACTGCTCAAGAAGTTGCACTGGAAATCATTTTGTTTGTTTTTTTGTTGTTCGTTTGTTGTTTTGTTTTATATTAATTATTTTTATTTTTTACATAAACATTTATCTTATTCCATACATATACAATAAGCTACCTACAGCAAGAAGAACCATGAGATAATCAGGAATAATGTAGATGTTACATCTCTAGTGTTTTGGCTATCCGTATTTTACAGACTTGAAGAAAACATCTATGTACAAAATTCTATATCAGTGAATTAAAAATAATCTTGTGAGTGACAATTAAGGCATTAAGTTGAGGAGTAGATTAACTAATCTACTTTTTGTTATATCTTCCTTTATATTTCTATATTTCCCCTTCTTTCTCTTCAATTCCTAACTCCAAATCTAAGAATGGAAGATAAAGAAAAAGAGAGACATCCTGGAGTCCAACCTTGTTTTCTCTCTAAATAAGATCAATAATAAATTATAACCAACTCCTATTAAAAATAACCCTCTATAGTCCAAGAAAGCAACCAAAGTCTTACACTCTTAAAGGAAATGAGGTATTGTACTCTTAAGGCTTCTTCCAGCTGATTTGGGATGAATATCTTTGTAGGGGTCCAAATAAAATTGGGAAAATGGTTAAACAAGCTAAGAATAGCACTTGTGGTCCAGTTTCTAAATTCCAGGCTTAATTGGTCTCCTTTGAGGGACAGTTTGAATCAACTGTTGGACCAATTGGGGTTTGAATTTTCTTCAAAGATGTCCTGAGAGCTGCCTCAAGATGGCTCAGAAGTCTGTTCTTCCAAAGGTCCTGAGTTCAATTCCCAGCAACCACATGGTGGATCACAACCATTTATAATGAAATTCTGTGCCCTCTTCTGGAATGCATGTATACACATAGGCGAAACACTGTATACACTGGAAATCTTGGCCCTTAACCTATTACCTACTAAAGATCCAAAATGCTCATGAGTTGCACAGGTGCATCTGGTCTCATTTCTATTTGTTTCAGTTAGACGTATTTCATTTAATATATCCTAAGCACATGTAATGTCTGGCCGGTTATCTTGCCTTTAGTTTTCTTCAGAATTATCTAGGCTCTTCCTCAGTCTCACATATTCTTCGCCTTCATTCATGGGACAGGTTTAGAAGTTCACTAACTTAGGAAGGAAAGGATGGCTGACCTATGAGCTTCAGGGATCGGCATTTCTCCATACACTCTCTACATTTCCAGAGCTTAAAGTACAGCGTCTACTGCCAAATATGTTTTCTTTTACGTTTGTTCGTTTCACATGGACTAAGGGCAACGAGTCTGCTTCTTGGCCCCTCACCCACAGAGCCATCTCCTTGATCCCATTCTTCATTGCATTGGAACAGAAGGGGAATTCTTTAGGGAATCTAGTAAAGTAAAATAGAGAAGAAAGTGGGAGGAAGATGAAGAGAGACAATGGGATACAGGTGATCTCATCCAAGAAATGGGAAAAGGATGCCTCTTCATGGGGATGGAGGGAGTTAAACACAGAAGGTGGGCAGAGTAAAAGTAGAGATGTCTGGAAAGCCACAAGGAATCATACTACTGGCAACTTACCTTGCAAATTCTATAACACATGCAATTCTATTTTTAAAGATACATAAAATTCTTATTTTTATATTGGTAAGGTTGTTTATATTTTAATAAGAAAGTCAACTCAAATGGGTGAGCTAACACTTACTAAGACATCATGTTTGCTAGTTGACCTCAAGACCACTAAATACAAAACACATTGCAGTTCAGCATCTTGCCATTCTGTCTAATCTATACTCCTGGCAAGTTTACAGTGTCTCATGAATTTGTATATGATATTTATGCAATAATTAATCTCAACTACATCACAATAAAAATACAGCAATATCTGTTATTTAACAATATTGCATTGAAGTTTCACAGGAACTAATACCTGACCTGCAGAATTCCTTTATTTGGACCCATTGAAACTTTCCATATTCTAGTTAAAGTTATTTAATATTATCAGTTAAGTAAGACAACAATGTTGGAGTCATTTCACATTCTTCTTACTATAATACTATATTAAACATAGTTCTGTTTTCTCTTGAAGAAATGCTAAATCTCAGCTCTCTCAACAACTTCTGCACAGACATCAAACTTCCAAGCCACCCTGAGACTTTCTTTCTTAGCTCCCTAGTGTCCTGACTTTTTTCTACCTTACATTCCATGTCTCAGTGAATCTGTTCTTCATCCTTAAGCCAGGATGTGAAAATAAAAAGAAGCCAGTACAGTGCACAAAATGAACACTTGTGCTTCATCATAAGCAAAAGCCACAGATTTGATCTTGACTTACAAATATCCTCACCATATATTCTTCCACCTGCACCCAACTTATCTGGGCACTTCTCTAAGTTTATCACCTTTTTTGACTTGTGGCTCTCTGGACACATTGGCTTGCTGCATCATCCTCAGGAGCATGTCATGCTTTTTATCACATCAGAACTTATGTCTTGCTTTCTTTGTTTACATTGTTCTTCATTCAAATATCCAAATCGAGTCTGTCTTTATACCTTCTAGCTTCTGCTCATCTAATGTTTGAGTAAAGTCTCTCGTGACAATTCCTGATTAAATTTAAAGACTATTAGACATTTCTCTCTGCACTAATACCAAAGTACACTTTCTATTCCTTTTTCCCACTCCATTTATGTTTTCACATATTTTTATTAAGCATTTTTATTTTTTACATATACATTTATGTTATTATATATACAATAAACTATCTATGGCAAGAAGAGCCATGGCACAATCAGGTATTATATAAAATGTTACATTCTTAGTGTTTTGGCTATTTGTATTTGACAGCTTTGAAGAAAACATATTTCCTACCTTTGTGTGTCTAAAATTCTGAATGTAAATCAATATCCACATATTTATTATTATAATTTATCCACATTACATCCTGATTGTTATCACCTTGCTCTTATCTTCCAGTTTCTACCATTCCCCTCCCTCTTCTGCCCTCCACTCCTCTAGACTTCTAAGGGGGGGGATCCTCCCCCAACTTCTTATCACAGTATATCAGATCTCATCAGGGTAGCCTGCATCCCCTTCCTCTGTGTGTCCCTAAGGCTGCCCCACCAAGGAGCAGTGATCAAATTGCAGGCACCAGAGTTCCCTCACTCTGCCTTCCCCACACACACTGAGAATGAGCTGTCCATCAGCTACATCTGAACAGGAAGTCTGGTACCCTGCATGTATTGTCCTTGATTAGTGCATTAATTTGTGCAGGCCCCCTGGGTCCAGATTCCCTGACCTGGGTGGTCTCCCTGTGGAGCACCTGACCCCCTTCCAGTCCTGCCATCCCCCCTCCTCCACGCTTCCATAGAACTCTCAGCTCTGCCCAGGGTCAGCCTGCAAGTCCCAGTATCTGTCCCTAACCCATGATGAGAGGAGTTTTTCATACAGAGTTTTAATGAACTTTTCTTCTCTGGCCTAATTGTGCTCCCTTCAAGCAAAGACCATCTAGCAGAAATCCAAGTACTAGACAGGAGAAGTCCTCTATTGAGTTGTTGGCTAGGGCGGTACAAGAGATTTCCTCAAACATGTAGTCTATCACTTTTGCTTTTGGTCATCCTCTTTTCCTGCAGAGGTGAAAAGCCTATTGATGAAGAGACCGTGAGCTTCAGAAACACAGCCCAAAACTCTCTGAGCTGGAATTGATGTGAATATCCTTCGCTGAGAATTAGCTCTTGTGGTATTAGAAGGCACCATGCAAGTTCCAAAGGAAGGAGAAAACCAACAGCCCTACCTAGCTATGAACCTATGAACCACATAAAAGACCAGCACGATCCAGTAACTCTAAGGGTGTAATAGTGTCATGTATACTTTGGTAGTAACTCTGTAATTATACTTAAGACCTGTTCCACAAGCAGGAAACTATGTCTGGCCTCAGAAACTTAGCTAAATATTTAGTGCAAGTGAAGTCATGGCTAATGGAGGAGAATCTGCAACCAGTAATTTCCTTATCCAGCATAATTCTTAACAACAATCTGCAAACATTTGTCTTTATAGCTACAGAGAAGTACAGCCCTCGCTCCATATCATCTTTTCAGCAGACAGAGTCCATTACAGAAAATGATAGCCAATTAAAATGCTTGGTGTTGGAGCCCAATACCAGTGGATACATCTTCAAAGTTTTGGTTTCATTTGTTAAAGACTATTATCTTCTGGTCCTTTTCTTTCTTTCTTTCTTTCTTTCTTTCTTTCTTTCTTTCTTCCTTCCTTTCTTTCTTTCTTTCTTTTTGTATTTTTTATTTGTATTCTTTATTTCTTGAGAATGGGGAAATAGAAGGATCCATAGGGTCCTAGAAACCTACAAGAAGAGCATTATGATAGGTAGATTTGGGCCCAGGGGTCCCGCTCAAACTATGGCACCTGCCAAGGACAATACAGGCTGTAAACTTCAAACCCCTACCCAGATCTAGCCAATGGAAAGGACATTCTCCACAGTTGAGTGGAGAGTGGAGACTGACTTCACACGTACTCTGGTACCTCATATTTGACCACGTCCCCTGGATGGGGAGACTTGGTGGCACTCAGAGGAAGGATAGCAGGCTACCAAGAAGAGACTTGATACCCTATGAGCATATACATGGGGAGGAGGTCCCCGTCTGTCACAGTCATAGGGGAGGGAGGTAAGGGGAAAATGGGAGGGAGGGAGGAATGGGAGGATACAAGGGATGGGATAACCATTGAGATGTAATATGAATAAATTAATAAAAAAAGATGGAGAAAAAAATTTAAGGCAATAATTTCTACAGGCTTATTTGTAATGAGTAACAGAGAGAGAGAGAGAGAGAGAGAGAGAGAGAGAGAGAGAGAGAGAGAGAGAGAGAGAGAGGGCAGAGGCAAAATGATTAAATTTTTTTTAACACAGTGATATATTGGTTATAATATTACTGTTATTTTTTATTGTCTTTAACTTCCTCTGCTTAACCCTCCCTGAAATAAAGGAAAAGCCTTTCTTCCTTTTATCTAATACTATTTTTGGACATTCACTCTTTTTTTATTATTTTATTGGATTTTCAATAATATTTTTAGATACCTTCATATTTTATTAGATTATATTAGTTAAATATTTCTACATCAATTTGTTCATATTTTGAGCCATTTGATCAAAAGGGAAATGACCTATAATTCATTCCTGTATTTGAAATTCTTTTGGTATAATAAAGGTAATAAATTAGTTGGTTCATAGATCATTGTAAGAAAAATGAGTGGTCTGAATTAAGAATATAGCTTAATAGCTCACCATGTGGTCAATGTGTATTATACTCTAGGTTAGATTCAGAACTGCAAAATTATAATATAAAAATGACACATAGTGAACTGCCATTTTAGAAATAAATCTTGTTTAAAAATAGTTGTTAATTTAGGTCTTTTTAAAAGGGCTTTATACAATGTGCTCTTGAAAATATCTGTGTCATTATGTCTCTGTCTCTGTCTCCCCTTGTGGCAGATTAACTTTATCACAGGAATTTACTCTGATTTATTTCTGTCCACTCCACAGGAAAACTATACAAATAAAGAACCCTCTCACTGTTCTGCCCATCTTTGGTACACCATCACAACACACTCTGGTGATTATGTTCACTATTGCCTGCAATGATGTGTGCACCTCACCTTTCCCACAGAGAGCTCTGTTGCTAGGCAACCCTTCAAACCTGTACATGTGTATGGATTTTCACATCTATCCTATGAAGGGTAGATGTGAAGAGGGAGAGGAATGCCTCACGAAGCTATCTGGTTATGTGTGCTGTTTCTGGGGCAGGGAATTCCTAGGATCCTGAATTAATGAGTTCTGTGGGTGGAGGGGTGTGGGTTGGAGGTTCCTATGCACATCACACAGCACTCTTGGTGCTTGCCTTGTGGGGGTGTGTGCTAATTGAGAAGGGCAATATGAATGTTTTCAATTTGTGGAGTCTATTAGATACAACCACTTGCAATGGGAAAGGGCCTAATTATTCGAAGGGACATTCCTACGTAACAATGTGAGGAAACAGAAATGCAAATGGAAGCAATGGTGTGTGAAAGCCAGAAGATATTCTTAGGTGGTGGTAATCACATTAAATGCTGGCAAAATTAGTAAATAGGACTGTGCATCTTCTTTAGTACAATAAGGTACAAAGTTACTTTCAACAACATAAGTAAGACACATGTCAGGAAATTTTTTACTGCCTCCTTTATAAGTATGGTATCCTTTCAGTCACAGGGAATCTTCTAATACTTTTAATGTTCCGTTATTCTTCTACTTAGATCTAGAAAACAAAAAAAATTCTTCCTATGAATTTTATAACAATGGATTTTCTATGTGTTGGAGATAATGTCTATACTTCAATTTTTATATTATACCATTAATTTTCATTATTATTATTTACTTAACAGTAAGCTTGATCTGTGTGATTCTGCACTAATTGAACTAATACCACTGACTAAGGAGTGAGTTTGCACATTGCAAGGCTCTTTGTTTTACCATAGCCAAAATATTCCCTCTCCCCAACCATGTTAACCCTGAGAAAACGTCAACATTGCTGGGTTATCTTTCAGGCAAAGGCATTGGTGAGCCAATTGACTACAAATAGAAGCCTTCAGCAAGTCAAACTCTGAGCTGCCTGAAGGAACACACTTATTGAGGTAATTGAAAAACTATTTCGGAAACAACTACTTGAAGCAAATTCTGTCACTTCAGTGGCTCAAAACTGAGGAAGAATTCTAAGTTTGCTTGTGGGAAACAAGTAGAGTATATGAATATAGCAATTTTCCCCATGTCACTATATTGCCAATAACCAAATACAATAATATTTACTGTTTATTCTCTCTCTCTCCCTCCCTCCTCTGTTAACAATTAGCATTACTTCTCCAAAAATGAAAACAGAATGATTTCTTACATAAATCTTGCATAATATTCAGAAATACGTCCTGTTATTTTATGCATTTTTCTCTTTGTTGTGGTTTTGTTATTGTTCATGTGATGGGAACAAATATTTCATACAAAGTAGCAAAATTTATTTTCTCATATTTTTTTCTTAAAAAAAAAACAAATCCCCATCACTCATATTCACACTTGCTTGTCAAGCCAGCTACTTGAAGCTGTGACATCACTGCTACGACACTGGAAAAGTTCGAATGAACAAACAGGAATGGTGGATAGGTTTTGTTTTCTCTGGTGAGGTACCAGAGCCGCTTGTCTTCAGATTTTGTTTAGGGTATGGCTTTGAATTGCATTGAAATTAAAGGCCATATATCTGCACACATAAAGCCTTGAGCATAGTTTTATTTACTATAGAATTGACTATACATCCACAACACTGTGACGCTAAATCAGAAACTTCTTGAAGTATGCTGAGAAATTGTCAGCTCAAAACTTTCCAATTTTGATTTCTTATTCTAATGTCCCCATTCCTTGAGCAACATGCCACTTCCATTCTCAATTCATTCCACATCCAAGAAATAAAAATCAATACTATGGTTTGTTCAGTGATCGCAACTACTGTTAGGAAGAAAAGTTGGTTTTATGTCTTAATAATATTGGGAGGTTTTCACTGAAACTCAAAAAGGTGTTTCATGGGAATACTTGTTTATGCTAAAAGAAATATGGAGCCTGGGTTCTCAAAGTAATTTTTCTCTAAATAATAAAATAAATACCCAGTCTCAGAATTGTATTACAGCTAATGAACATATGCTTGTTTCTCTAGTGCAAGGCAAAGAGAGCATTTGTGTGCATACTTGGCAACACTGCACATTTTAAACATATAACAGAGATTGGGGAATTCCTGTTGAAGGAAGGTGGGCTTGAAGCTGCATTTCTGGGAGGAAGTGAATGAAAGTAGTGAACAGAAGAATGAATTCCATTCAAAGTGGGGAAGAGCGGGGAATGCAAATTACAAAGGTTGATACAGAACTGCTGAACAGTGTGTGAAATGGAAGAGGTACTTTGCAGAAGACTACCAAGCAGTGCACACACAAGTGATTCCCCACCAGAGAGAGAGAAAACAGATGCCTCATTGAAACTGTAATCTAGACATCAGTAGTTATACATATTTGCAGTCCTGGCTAGAGGACAATCCCATTGTCCTTGCGGGCCTCAAATCAAAACGGGGCTCTGCTGAAACAGCAACTGTTCTAATGCAGGTTAGCTGTGGTAAAGGGGTCTGCTTTCTCATCCTCTTGTGTCAGAAGAATGTGACCAGGCAGGCTCTTGGGAGAAAACTATTGTTTAAGACTCTGCTGTATTAGAGGATGATAAAGGGGCCAGTTTCAATTCAGGGATCCTGAGTCATCTTACCCAGGCCCATGGGTGGGAGAGAAGGCTGCATGGATCAGGGGAGGGTGGAATAAAGAGATAGTGAGGAGCTCAGGCAGCTGCAGATTCCAGCTGTGACAATATCTGTAGTCAGTAGCTCACAAAGCAAAGAAAGGAGCCCTGTAATAACAGACCTCATTGTTCCTGGTACTTCCCCCATATCCGCACTCAGGATACAGACGTTGATTTAGATATTTGGCACTAAAATGTGCACAGATTGGAAAATCTGTGGAGTGAGGCTCTACATGTTATATGCTGTCTCAAACTCTAGGTGGTCAAAAGTGGCTTCTGGGTGCACACAATAGGATAACTCTGGAGTGATTAGAGTGATACTGAACAACTGAGCTGTAACCAACATGGCCTTAACACATTTAGAGAGCATGAAATAACCAGAAAATAATGGTAAGGAAAAAACTCAATGAATCAAAACAAAGACATAATAAAAAGCCATCCAAATAAACTATGCACTTGAGAAGAAAGATATTAGTCTTTCTTCTATGTGGTAATTTGAAAAATTACTATGAGAGATTTTAATATAAAAACAATTATAGCCACAACTTCAAAACTTCTTTAAAGTGAAAAGAGTAAAGATTTAAGAATTTGCAATATTAAAGAAGCTGTGGTAAAATTAAGGGCATAGATAATTATTCAGTATAGCCATAGTATACAGGTTTCCAATTCCTGAGGCAGGGGAATGGACATCTAATCACAGGAGGCATGCATGTAGAACTACAAATACACATGGCCAGATTAGCTTCTCCATGACACATAATAATCAGAATCTTCAAACTAAAAAATAAAATATATTATAATCATGAGCAAATAATTCCAGTTGATTCACAAAAGAAAATGCAGTAAAATATCAAAAATTTTAACATTGATCCTAAGTCCTAGAAAACCATGTAATGATATATTTTAAACTTTGAAAATAAATAAATGCAGTAAAATAAGTATAACCAGCACAAATATTTTTTAACCTTGGGAAAAAATAAGAACATTTCAAAGCAAGTACAAACTGGAGTAATGTTGAACACCAAGCCAGTAGAAGACACTCAAGGGTATTCTGTCAAAAAAAAAAATACTGTCTCAATTATGAGATATCAAAAAAGAATAAACTGATTGAGAAAAATAGATGAATACAGGTCAACGAGGAAGTAATCAATTATGCCTGTTTCCATAACCTGACAAACCTTACTTTGAATATAAAAGATAAAGAAACGCTGCTGTTACAGTCAACTAGAAAAAATGATTATAACTAGAATCTATAAACATTTCTTCATAATAACCCTAAGTGAAAATGATTTTAAACTTACAGCTAATGACAAAGAATGCCTTATCTGGATTAGAAAGTAAGACCCCACTATCTGTTATGTTTGGGTTATACTCTTCTCTGGCAAAATTACAGATGAACTGAGAAATGAGGAACAAATATCATTACACCACGCAAATGGAATCTCAAAATTAGTGCACTTAACCATTTCAATATTTGCTGGAGTAGACTCCAATACAAATTAATCAAAAGTGATGAATCAGGTCACCACATATTACTAAAAGGAATATTCTATCAAGAGGACATAACAATTAAATGTAACATTATATAGTTTTCAAATGTTAAGTATCTTTATTTCACAAATGAACGCAAATGGAATACAAAATATATACATATGCATACTAATAGCACATTACCTCAGTGCTCCATTCATCATCCAGACTAAATATTAAAAAAAAAACTTCAGATTTAATTTACACTAAGCATCAAATGTGCTTAAATAGGACTAGTGTAAATTTAAGAATTTAAGAATGCAATTTCTCAGTAGCCCTAGAAATTTTCACTAAAGTAAGCCTAATATTAAGCCATGAATGTGTAATAGCAAATGTACCATAGTTAGTTGCATATCTCATCATATCACAGTGAAGTAAAATTAGGACTCAATAATAAAAAACTATGGAAACATATAGAGTTTGAATAATACACTGTACATTGATCAGTGGGTCACTGAAGATATCCCACAGGAAATCCAAAAGCTGTAAGAATCAAAGGAAAATGAAAAAAATTATTAACTGGACCTCTGGGGACAGCTGGTGTTCTGAAAGTAAACTTTGTATCTACAAATACTTATGTCGAAAAATTAGAATAATTAAGAAGATTGATAGAAGGGTACAAAATTTGTTTCCAAGGGATAAAATAGGCAGAGAATAAGAATCAGTAAAAAACAAATTGTTTGAGAAAGTTATAATCACACCTAATGTTCTGTATGCTAATTGAATTCAATCTCTGTAACATAAACCATCTGAAGAATCAATGGTAAGCAGGACATGGGACCTAGAAGTAACTGCTCTGGATTCCAGTCACCTTTGCTGAATTGCTGGTTTGCTGTTTAACAGGTCTACTGGAATCCTGCCAGCTATGCCAGTGGAATTGCTCCAAGAAACTGAATCTAAAAAAAGTCTACTTCTGTTCCTTTTAACCTCTTTTCTCTCCTATCTAAGGTAGGCAGGGTGGAAGGGGGGGGGCCTAAGTATAAAAGAACACCAAATAAAGTAGGTTTTCAAAAGTTCAAAGCCTACACATGATCAACTGTGATTACCTTGTTATGACAACCTGTTTTTATAACCACTTGTTGTTTTGACTTACTACCTTAGGACCACCTAGCAATCATGTCTTTGTTTCAAAAGGTTGTTATGATCAACTTTTGCTTATGTTCTGCTTTTATAAGCGGGACCTATATGGCTGACAGTTTCCCCCATTTGGAACTCCTTACCCATGTCCTATTAAAACTTTACCTTTCCATGTCCAATGCTGACCTCTTAAACCTTGTCTTTGGAGAGGCAGACTGTGTAGAGGAATTAAAAACTTGAGGGTTTTTTTTTATAGTTAATTGCTTACTTTAATTAATACGGCCACGATGATATTGTGGTAGCAGTCTTTCTCCTTGCATTTTGGATTATTACCTAACCCTGACCTCTCTCCCTCTCTTCCTAGCAGGGTGTCTATATAATTCCTAATCCCTCATTGAATGATCTCTCTCAATAAACTCTTCAAGCAGGAGGGAAAATGTAGAATAGAATGCATTAAAAACTACATGAACCAACCAAAAACCCCAAACAAAACAAACAAATCCCCCAAATCAAAAGCATTGCAACAAAACAAACAAACACCCCAAATGGAGAGCAATGCATCCAGCTAAGAAGCTACAGGCATCATTGGTACTTTTTCAAAAAATCTTCACAGTTCCCTATGCACTCTTCTCATAGAGTGCATAATAATTCACTCCTCAAATTCCTTCTATGAGACCATAGTCACATTGATACCTAAACCCCACAAAGACCCAACAAAAAAAGAGAATTTCAGACCAATTTCTCTTATGAACACTGATGCAAAAATACTCAATAAAATACTCGCAAAACAAATACAACAGCATATCAAAGACATCACTCACCATGACCAGGTAGGCTTCATTCCAGGCATGCAGGGATGGTTTAACATACGAAAATCCATCAACGTAATCCACCATATAAACAAACTGAAAGAGAAAAACCAACATGATCATCTCCTTAGATGCAGAAAAAGCATTTGACAAAATACAACACCCATTCATGTTTAAAGTTCTGGAGAGATCGGGAGTACAAGGCACTTATCTAACATAATAAAAGCTATATACAGAAAACCAATAGCCAACATTAAATTAAATGGAGAGATACTCAAGGAAATCCTTCTAAAATCGGGGAGCAGACAAGGCTGCCTTCTGTCCCCATATCTCTTCAATATAGTTCTTGAAGTTCTAGCCAGAGCAATAAGACTTCAAAAGGAGATCAAGGGGATCCAAATGGGAAAGGAAGAAGTCCAATTATCCCTATTTGCAGATGATATGAGAGTGTATATAAGTGACCCCAAAATTCACCAGAGAACTTCTACAACTGATAAACACCTTCAGCAAATTGGCAGGATACAAAATAAACTCAAAAAAGTCAGTAGCTTTCCTATATACAAATGACAAACAGGCAGAGGAAGAAATTAGGAAAACTACTCCCTTCACGATAGCCACAAGCAATATAAAATATCTAGGAGTAACTCTATCCAAGCAAGTGAAGGACTTATTTGAAAAAAACTTTAAACCTTTTAAGAAAGAGATAGAAGATGACATCAGAAGATGGAGAGATCTACCTTGTTCGTGGATCAGGAGAATTAACATAGTAAAAATGGCCATCTTACTAAAAGCAATTTACAGATTCAATGCAATCCCTATCAAAATACCTACAAAATATTTTGTTGATATTGAAAGATCAATTCTAAAATTCATATGGAGAAATACAGCCGAGAATAGCAAAAACAATCCTATAGAATAAAAGATCCTCCGGAGGCATCTCCATACCTTATCTCAAGCTGTACTACAGAGCAACAGTAATTGAAACTGTGTGGTACTAGCACAGCAATAGGCTGGTGGATTAATGGAATCGAATTGAAGACCCAGAGATGAATCCACACACATTTGCACACATGATTTTTTTTTTTACAAAGAAGCCAAATCTATTCAATGGAAAAATGATAGCATCTTCAACAAATGGTGCTGGTCTCACTGGATGTCTACATGTAGAAAAATGCAATTAGACCTCTGTTTGTCACCATGCAGAAAACTCAAGTCCTAGTGGATTAAATATCTCAACTTAAAACCAGAGACATTAATTCAGTTAGAGGAAAAAGTGGGGAAGAGCCTGGAACACATAGGCACAGGAGACAACTTCCTAAACAGTACACCAACAGCCTAGGCCTTTACATCAACAATTAATAAATGGGACCTCATGAGGCTGAGAAGCTTCTGTAAGGCAGGAGACACTGTCAGCAGAACAAAGCGACAGCCTACAGACTGGGAAAAGATCTTCACCAACCCTTCATCTGACAAAGGTCTAATATCCAAAATATATAAAGAACTCAAGAAATTAAACACCACAAAACCAAACAACCCAATTGAGAAATGGGGCTCAGAACTAAACAGAATTCTCAACAAAGGAATATCAAATGGCTGAGAAACACTTAAAGAAATGCTCGTCCTCATTAGTCATCAGAGAAATGCAAATCAAAAGGGCACTGAGATTCCATACAGACCTAGCCGATGAACAGGATATACTCCACCCTTGAGTGGAGAATGAGATCTGACTCTCACACAAACTCTGGTGCCCCTTTTCTGATCACATCCCCTGGATGGGGAGGCCTGGTGGCACTCAGAGGAAGGATAGCAAGTTACCAAGAAGAGACTCGATACCCTAAGAGGGAGAAGGGCTCCCTCAGTCACAGACATAGAGAAGGGGGGAAGCAGGAGGGAGGGAGGAATAGGAGGATACAAGGGAAGGCCTAACAATTGAGATGTAATATGAATAAATTCATTAAAAAAAAGAATTCACTCGAGTTTGGCAATGCTACGGGACAATGCTGCCTTTTCTGGGGTTGGAGGATTTCTGTATTATAACAGACATCATACACAAATTAGAATTGTAAAGGTAGATTAAAGGGAAGAGGAGCTGAGAATATAGTTGAGGACATTTCTTTGTGAATGGTACAGAAATGAATGACAGTTTAAAGGGCCTGAAGCATTCAGAAAAATTTTAATGAAGACTATTACAAATTAAGATATGTTCAGGAAGAACAGTACCATGTACTCTGAAATTATTTGATGATTAGGTCTCATTAAAGAAGCAATGTCTGCTGAGCATGTTTTAGTAAGAAGGACTAGCTTGTCTTCTTTTACTTTATAACTGCAGTAAGTCCAGTTATTTCTGTTTTCAAATGGTTCCTCATATTTTGATTTCTTGAAAGCATCCCTTTGACCCTGGAAGTAAAATTTTCATGTTACTGACTTTAAATCCTACACATATTTTAATTGACATATGTATATACTTTCAGAAAGTAATCATTACCTGGCTAGTTCATCAATTACTGTCACTTCCTCTTCTCATTTTTTTTCTCATAAAATCTTCACAAGCACAGCTATACAAGGTGATATTTTAAAATATCTCTTTAGATGTATTTGTTTATCAAATATGTAGATTTAGTTATCAAATACATAAAAGTATTTGAACCTTCTGTCTACATGTATGCATTTTCACCATGATTGTGCCTGCAGATTGCAGAAGTCAGGAGATCGTATGAGATCCCCTGGAGCTTTAGTTATGGATGACTGTGAATCACAACCTGGGTGCTTAGAACCAAACCAAGGTCTTTTGCATGATCAACACCTGCTCTTAACTATGAATTATGTCTCTAGTTCCATATGGTACATTTTTACTACTAGAGAAAGAAAGTTTAATTTCTATATTGTCTAATCTGCATCAAAACCACTGAAATTTTAGTTTTGTCTAATTTAAAGAAAATAATGTGTCATCCACCTGTAAATGTTGATTTTATTTCCTCAGATGAGGGTATGAGCTAAGAGTCATTCTCAAGTCTTGCTGAATTCTTGTTCGCTGGTTCTAGCCTAAACTCCTTTCCAAGATGGTTGATTCAATATAGATTCTCTTGGCTTCTGACTGAATTGCTCTGCCTGACCTCAATCTAATTCTGGCAATATATATTAATATTCTGGCTCCCTTGCATTCTCTGGCTCATTCTTTCATATGTGTCTAGCTTGTCATCTCTGTACCTTGTCTCTGTAAAAACTCTTATAATCAACTCTTGGTTTAAAAAAAAGAATCCCTCTTTGTCTTCCTGCACTGCTCCTAAGTATGCTCTCTTTCCTGTGCTCTTCTCCTGAGAGTTGGTAATACCCTATGTGTGATTCATTCTCTCAAATCTTTCTTTGATTTGTCACTTAGTCTGCCTCTTACCAATATATCTCTTCTTTCTATAGACTAATTTTACCTTCTTTGTTTGCGATTAAAGGGCATGGTTGTATTCCAGTAATATCATAATGTAATCCAGAGTGTGTCTGCATTCCAGCGGGATCACACAGACCTAGAATGTGTTTGAGGTCTGGATGTTTTCTTTGAAGCAGAAAATATTCTTCTGACTTGGAAAATTTTGTAGACTCCATGTCTATATGATAGAAACCAAGAAGCATAAATGAAGTGATCCAGAGTCTGACAGATTCCCTCTAGACTAACAATGAACAGTTGTATCTGCTTTCCACTATTTCTGTTGTTGGTTTTCATACAAATTAGAAAACAGGATTGATTAGTATAGCTAAATACCACTTTTCTCCCTTTGATTATCATTTTTGAGTGTCACTTTCTTACCATACAGTGTTAAATCATTTCCATGTAATCAAGATGTGTACAGAATAATTCAAAGTATTTTACTTTGTTATTTACTAACATGAGCCCTTAGGGAAATTCCATGGAGCCCAAATATGAACATATTCTGGGCTGAAAGCCCATAGATTTGATTCATGATCAAACTGTGATGCTAATATTTTTAAATAGATGGTTTATCATTATGGTTCCTTGTCCTTCATCCTATAGGGCTCTTCTGGTGTCCACCTTCACTTGAGGCAAGCAAGTACACTGGGAAATCTTATACTTGTTTATTCTTGTGAGTCTTTAGGAAAGATTAAATCAGTATTTATTTGCTGTTTTCTTAGCTTTCTCAGACTGAAGGATTAGAATTGAAAGGCCTCTTTCTTTTGTAATCTACATGGACCTTAGCCTTTCAAAGTCAGAGCACAAATAATTAGAAATCCTCTGAATCAGGTCAAGGATGCATTGCCTTACTAGTCAGCTCTTTTGTCTTTGTGGATGAGGAGGATTCTAAAACTATCTTCTGGAAGTCTGAAGTTGTTGCTAAGAAGTATGTGAATTCTGATCTAGGCTCATCTTTGTGACCTGTGAGAACTGTGGAGTGTGTCTCTCCCTGTTCTTCTTGGATGGAATTTTGAATGGAGTTTGATTTAAACTGGAGCCAGACTCAGCCTGATTCACATGGTATTGTAGCACTACTCCTTTTTCCTTTCAGATTTCAGTGGGCATCTGTCCTTGCTTTTCCTGGCAAGGTCTGCAGTGTCAATATGTCAACATACTAATCTTCTTTAGCCTTCAGTTTAGTGTTTGGGTATGAGCAACCTCTAGTCAATTTGGCAGCTTCTTTATGTCTTACTTTCTGCACAAGACTAAATGTCATCCTGGAAAGGATTGTACTACCTGTGACTCCATGCCTGAGACACAAATAAGATAACATTCTGTAAAGATTCCTCCTCCCTCAATTCCTCCCAAGCACAGTGGTCTTTGTTGAGAACTTTCCCCACTACACCTGGCACAGCTTGTTTTCTTTCCCATGCTGTAAAAATAGCCTTCGAACATGGTGTAGGAGATCTTAGTGATGACTCAGTTGATAAATTCTTGACAGTAAAGCAAGTGGACCTGGGTTTGTATCTAAGGCTGGTGTACTGGTGCATGCCTGCCACCACTCTACTGTAAATGCTAAGAGAGGAAGAGCTCTGGGGTTTCCCATCCAGCCTGATGTTAAGTCTACACACCCATACCAATACCAGTTTTAAGTATTTCTCTAATTTCTGTTTGTTTTTTACTTTAAAAAATTGAAGTTATAATATAATTAATTTTTTTCTCTCTCCTTCAAATTTATAGCCTCTTTTCCACTTATTTCATGACCTTTTCAGAATATCTTCTGTGTGACAAACATATACACACACATATATATATACACACATATTATGTATATATACATATATATGTACACACACACACACACACACACACACACACACACACACACACACACACACACATATATATATGGGTAAATGCCCTATGATCAGTCTGGATAGTACTATTTATAACTAAGTTTTTATGGCTGACCATTTGGTAGTAGATAACCAATTGGTGTGTCTTCCCTAGAGAAGACTATTTCTTTAACTCTCAGCATCCTTAAATACCTGTAGTTCTTTGTGTATGGTTGAAACCTCATTGGCTTTCTCTAGTTTACTTTGGTATGTCTAATGAACTCATGTTTATGCAGTCATTTTGGTGACACTTTATGAATATGGCCTCAAAATGACTACGAGACACAATCTTCCAGTGAACTCTCTGATCTCTTGGCCCTTACAATCTTCTTTCTTGCCTTGTCTTTTGAATTGTTCCCTGAGCTTTAGTTGTGGGTGTTATATTGTAGATGTATTTATGGTGACTGGGTTCTACAACTGTGTATTTTGATTGGTTGTGGTTTTAATAAGGGCCTCCATTTGTTAGGAAGAGAATTTTCCTTGGGGAGGTATAAAAACTACAATTATCTGTGTATATAGGGACAAATCTAGTGTAGTTAGGGACAGATTACGCTGATTTATTAAGTTGTGGTTATAAGTTCTCCTCTAAATTCCATGACTTCACTAGTCCTGGGTAGTTGGGTAGGTTTCCAGTACCAACAACATCTCTGTTGTTGAACAGATCTTTAACCCTATTTGGGTGTTGTTGATTACCTCCAAGTATGTATGCCCCTACTCTACCCTTAGGGTTATCATGCTATGCTAATTGTTGTGGTTCATAGACAGAAAAGTATTTCTCAAAAAATATGTACTATTGAGTCACCAATTCCTTATAGTATATGAAAAACATGGATCTATTTTTTTTTTAATTTTGACTTCCAGTAAGAAGAATAGATTGAGACTCCTATACCTCTGGGGAAATCTGTAAGAATGTATTGGGTGAGAAAAATGGAGACCTTCTGAATCTGTATAAATTATATAAAACTTTGGCATAAATATCTTCCTTTATTTTATATTGGTGTAGTTTTCAATCCATCTTGTCCCCATTTCCCTGCCTGAGAAGCTAGGAAATAATATCAGACTTCTAGTCTCAGGACATGAATTAATATTCTACTGCCCTTAGAACACACAAACTGAGAAAACTAACACTGGGTGGCACTCTATAGAAGTTGAAGTTGAGCTGATAGTCTGATAACCAGCTTCACCTATGTTATGAAAAACTTTAACTTGCACAGCAAAGCACCCAGGACCTGTTCTCAGGGGAAGGCTTGCAAGAATTGAGACAGAGCTGGAAGGCCCCTAGGGGTGACGGCTGCCCTGCAGTATACCAATCTTAGCTGCACTTTATTGTTCCTTTTTCTGAAATATCTCAAATCAAGGTAATAAAAATAAAAGTTTCCATTGTTTCTATGTCTAGTCAACATTGTTATAAATAATATTTTTATACTTTTATAAATACTTTTATAAGTATTTATAAAATACTTTTATAAATAATAAATTATACTTTCATAGTGGTGGCCAAACTATTCCTATGGAAGGTTGAAAATATCTTATCCGTGCATGTGTGAAACACAGTACACATAGAATACATGAATAAATATGCAGTACCACCATGCTTCCAAAATTTCCCAGGAGGGATTCAACTGGTGTCTAACAACACTTAGAAATGTAATTTTGAAAAAAAAAAACCTAAGTTTATCACATTTTTACCTATGGTGGAGAGTGGGTCCATGTATGTTTTGGATCCCTGTGTTTTATTTTGGCTAATTGTAGTCTTTTTAGCATCCTTCTGCTTGTGTAGGAAATATTTAAACTTCTCTAAAAATAATTTGAGGAATATTCTAGACAAGGATGTGCATGTGATATATCTTGAGCAAATACTATCTTAAAATTTTCTCAATTCTTATATGATGTAGTTTTGTTGTTAAAGCAGACCCTGTTGACATGGTCTGTTTAGTCATTTTCTTATATCTGACCATTTCCCTTCAGACACTAAAATGAGCTTAAATGCAAAAGTGACATTATCTGCCATTTTGCACAGCTCCTGTCAACACAGAGAGCTTGACATTAAGTCATTTTTTTTCATGTTTATTTTAAAAGTGTTCTCATTAAAATAGCTGGCCAAGATCCTATGAACTCAAGTGTCTGTCTATTTTACTGTTTCCAGAGAGACCATCTAGATGAAACCAGGCATGTTTAGACACAAGAACAAATAATGGCAATCCCATTTAAAAGGTGCAATAATAGAATTATATACAAAGGACATCTCCAGGACAAAGAAGGGAGAAGTGAATGGCTTTCCACAGAAAGTGACAATTGCACTGAGTCTCAAACGTAAGTACAACATTTCATGGTGAGCTGGGAACAAAAGGGCAATCCTATTAGAGGCAAAAAGAAAGACCAGGAAACAAGCAGCCTTAAAGATATTGAACCATATAATGATTAACTATGGGAGGTAATGCATTTATTAATTACATAGATATACATGACCACAGTGGATATACACTACAGCAAATTATATCCTATCTGTTTAATGTGCATAATTATCTGTCACTCTTTTAATAACCTATATTGGTTCTGAAACTGCAGGAAGTTCAGAGTAGTGGAGGCAGACTCACTACTAAATGTCTAATAGGGCTGCAAACACAGAACCCAGGAAAGGATGTATGTTGAAAAAACCTACTGCTAGGGAAACATTCAGCCATTTTCCTCATAGGCAGTGGTAAAACTAAAATGGGTTTTACTGGAAAGGCCTTCAATGCTTTTCTTTATAAAACATGATGTCCAGTCAGTCTTTATGAGGAGTGAGACACTTACATTAAAATGACCCCTTGGCCACAGCAAGGCCATGGACATCAGCATGGCCCCTAGTGACAGCATGGACCACAGTCTGTCTTTTTAAAAATGACCAAATTGTATCTGTAGGACACTGTCAGAAAGTCAAATAATATTCAATGTTTTGTGTGTCAGCCAACAAACCTGGAATCCAACAGAGAGTCAGACTGCAACATTTTAAAATGTACTGAGTGCTAATGTGGTGAGTCTGTGGGTAAAGGCACTGACTAACAAAACTAAAGATCTGAGTTCAATTCTCAGAGCCAACATTGTGAAAAGAGAATACTGACTCCGGAAAGCTTTCTTCTAACTCCAGCACACATGTCACCACATAACACTTGCACATGAGTGTGTATGCACATATACACAAGCAAATGTAAATTATTTTAATTTAAAAAAATAACATATTTTAAGGTACAATTTACTTATGTATAAATATAGGTACCAGAACCTGTACTATTTACCTTGCAGTACCAGAAAACCCGGGACACATTTCCATCATCAGTACTTTATAGGATCCAGATAATATGGCATCATGAGTAATTTTGCTCATACCAGCTAGAGTATTTGAAATTGTAACACTCACATCTCTCTTCCTGTGTATTATCCACACTATTTGCTTATTTGAAAATATCGATTAGAAAAATACAGTTTGTGTCTCACAAAATCAGAGTGTAGGAACCTACACATTAGGATAGTCCGTCATTTTGCTATACTTCATTCTACAGAAATCCAGCCATTGGAACAAAATCCCATTTTAGGTTCTGTGATGTTATGACAGTATCTGTAACTTGGGATACTATTCATATTCATGAGTCAATTTGCATATTCATTTAATATTCTCCTCCTTTGCTTCACTTGTGATACGCTATGTAAATTGCCAGCTCAATTTCCAAACACTGTGGTAAGCATGTAGTTAGAGGCAATGATATGCCATAGCACTTACACAAAGAAATCAAAATATTTTCAGGCACACAATTGAAGCTTCCTATGTGAAGGGATTTTATGCTTTCATTTCAAAGTCAGCGCCCTTTCCAAGCCAGTGTTTTCAAAATCAAACTGTCCAACAATTTGAAAGTGCTTGGAGCTTGCTTTTTGACAATGACTGCCTCTTTCTTATTCATTATAAAGAGTTCTCATTATCTTTTGTCTTATCACCACATTCTAAGAGGATTTTAAGATATCCTCACTAGTCATTTTTTGCTCGAGTATTTGGGGTTTTTGCTTACTGATTTTGAAATTGATTTGTAATTTGAGCACACTCCTTCACAGTATTAGCAAGATAATTAATACAAAGAGGTTAACTATGCAGTGAACCTTTTAGATTATGTAAAGAAGTAGTTTAACAGGGAACTGAGAACTTAGACATTATGATGTTCATGAGGGTGAACTCTGCTGTGCACGTGTGTGTAGTCTTTAAATCAAGTTAAACAAATTTCCTTTCTCAACAATTTATCATTTATTTCATACAAATTCCTCTTTTTTTTATTAATTTATTTGTATTACATCTAGATTGTTGACCCTTCTCCTGTTTCCTCCCATTATTCCCTCCCTCCCACTTCCCCCCTTCTGCCCTCCCCTATGTCTGTGATTGAGGGAGACCTCTCCCCCTATATATGCTCTTAGGATATCGAGTCTCTTCTTGGTAACTTGCTATTCCTCCTCTGAGTGCCGCCAGGCCTCCCCATCCAGGGGACATGGTCAGAAAAGGGGCACCAGAGTTCGTGTGAGAGTCAGATCTCACTCTCCACTCAATGGTGGAGAATATCATGTTCATCGGCTAGGTCTTGGTAGGGGTTGGAAGTTTACTGCCTATATTCTCCTTGGCTGGTGCCTTAGTTTGAGGAGACCCAGATCTGCCTGTCATAAAGTTCTTGTAGGTTTCCAGGACCCTGTGGGTCCTACTATTTCCCCATTCTTCCATGCTACTCTCGCCGAAAGTCTCAATAGGATGTCCTCTCCTCTGACCCACTTTCCTGGTAAGTAAAGTTTTTCATGGGACGTATCCTTTGGACTAGTGTTTTGATATAAGTGAGTATATCTTTGTCTCTTTTTGCTTCTGGGTGAACTCACTCATTATGATAATTTCTAGTTCAATCCATTTGTCCAATTTTCGGGAATTCCTTGTTTTTAATAGCTGGGTAGTATTCCATAGTGTAAATGTACCACAGTTTCTTAGTCCATTCTTCTACTGAGGGACCCTTAGGCTGTTTCCATGTTCTGGCTATTATGTATAAAGCAGTTATGAACATGGTTGAGCATATGTCCCTGTTATATGCTAGGGCATTTTCTGGGTATATTCCTAGGAGTGGGATAGCTGGGTCTTGAGGAAGCTCTATTCCCATTTTTCTGAGAAAGCGCCAGATAGCTTTCCAAAGTGATTGTACTAGTTTGCATTCCCACCAGCAATGAAGGAGTGTTCCTCTCTTTCCACATCCTCGCCAACATGTGGTGTCATTTGAGTTTTTGATCTTAGCCATTCTGATGGGTATAAGATGGAATCTCAGTGTCGTTTTGATTTGCATTTCTCTGATGATTAACGAGGACGAGCATTTCTTTAAGTGTTTCTCAGCCATTTGATATTCCTCTGTGGAGAATTCTCTGTTAAGTTCCAAGCCCCATTTTGCAATTGGGTTGTTTGGTTTTGTGGAGTTTAATTTCTTGAGTTCTATATATATTTTGGATATTAGACCTTTGTCAGATGAAGAGTTCGTGAAGATCTTTTCCTGGGCGTGGTGGTGCAGGCCTTTAATCCAAGCACTCCGGAGGCAGAGGCACTGCGAGTTTGAGGCCAGCCTGGTCTACAAAGCGAGTGTAGGACAGCCAAGGCTACACAGAGAAATCTTGTCTCAAAAAAAAAAAAAAACAACAAAAAGAAAGTATTAAGAAAGTATTTTGAAATATACTATATGGCTCCATTCCCACAGCCACCCTGCTGAATAACACTCCAGAAATCCATCTTCTATCTGACTGAAACTTGCATTAATCAGTGCCTCTGTTTATGTTTTTCCTTCCCAACTTCTCCTAGTGTCAGCTGACAGTCATTCTTTGCTTAATTTTTATAATATAAAATTTTCAGATTGTACATGTGAACAATATGTTAATTATTTTTCCATTCCATTCCTGGCTTATTTTATTTATCATCATGACTACTACCTCTATCCATACACTAATGACAGCATTCTGTTTTTTTTTTCATGTATAAATAGTAGTCTAACTCATGGAGTGGTACCAGTATGTGCATGTATGTGGGTAAATGTATATATGTATCACATTTTCTTACAACATACTATTTATCAACTTGTGTTCTGATGCGAACGAGGTTTTGTGTTTCTTTTGGTTACTGAAGACAATGATTCAATAATTAGAAGAGTGAAGGTTTTGTTGGCACATTGATATATATATATATATCAATATCTGTGGCTAAATGTCCAAGAAAGGATTAAGAAATTACATGGTGTTTTATTTCTCATTCTTTAATTTTCTACCTTGATGTACTCTCTAGAATGACTTAGATCATATCCCCCTTTTCCCTCACTCAATTCCATTCACACACCACCCAACATGTTGTCTTCCCAATTTCATGTTCTGCTTTCTGTCCCTGTCTCTCTGTCTCTGTCTCTGTCTCTGTCTCTGTCTCTGTCTCTGTCTCTCTCTCTCTCTCTCTGGTTTTTTGAAACTGTTTCTCTGTGTATCCCTGACTATCCTAGAGCTCTATAGTCAAGACTGGCCTTGAGATCATAGCTTCTCCTGCCTCTACCTCAGAGTGCTGGAGTTAAAGGCCTGCATCATCACTCGCTTACAGCATCTTCTTCTAGTTTTTAATATTTTTTATGGTTACAACATTTCTCTCTTCCCTTTCCTCAACTTCAAATCCTCCCATATTCCTGTCTTTGCTCTTTTTCAATTTCTTTTTATTTTTTTAAAATATCACACCAAGTCCACTCAGCACTGTATGTATGTATATGCATGACCATCCAGTAGGGCAGGAACAACCTACTAGTGGCCGCATTCCCTTAGAGAAATGATTTCCTCTTCTACATGCTGGAACCCTAGCTTCTCACCTAAGGGATGGAGCATCATGATCCCTCCCAACTCCACACTGGAATTTGAATTAACTTGATCTAGCACGGGTACTGTTCAAGTAACCACAGCTAAAGGAGTTTGTTAGTGCCATATCTACATAATGAACAAAGGACTATTTTTAGCTCCGTTCTCCATCTTGAGGAGCCTCTATACTATTTTCCACAATGACTGAACTCCCCAGTGACACTGATGTCCTGATTATCTTTTGCTCACTCACTGCCTCCAAGACCTCTTAACGTTATATTAATTTGCATATTTGGTTATGCTTTTTAAAATGTTACTATTCCAAATTTCATTCGTAAACTTTGATCCACCCCCATCTTAGTTTTTACATTCAGTGAATTTTATCTCCAGGGAGTCACTTTGATTTACCAAAAAATTGAGGAGAAAAATTAGCAGTGTCCTATATATTTGTCCAGATGCACAGTTCCCTACAAATAACACATTGTGTTAGTAGGATATATAAGATGTAACTGATTAGCTGACATTAAGGTACTCTTAGCCAAGGCTCAGATTGTTTCCTTTGGCACATAGTCTGTATTGAGTGGTTTGGAGTTTTGGTAAAAGCATATCATGAACCCTTAAATACAGTATTACAGGAATGTTTTCACTGTCCTTAAAATGCCAGGACCTTTATTCATTCATCTGACCTTTGCCCCATACCAACAAACTTCTGGCAATTATGTTCTTTCTCCAGCTACCAACCCCACTTTCTATAATGATACATAATTAGATTAAAAGAGATTACAAACATTCCAGATTATTTTTTCTGTGTCTGTACTAGGATGTTCATCAGCTGGCAAAGACCAAGTCCCAGAAAGAGATAGTTCCTCTTCTAGTGGATAAACATCACTTGTTCTTTCACAAGTCTGTTTCCCATCCCATACTTAGTATCAAATTGAAAACATGTTTTCATACACTACATATGACCAAGTAGGCTTCATCTCAGGCAAGCAGGAGCAGTTCAATATAAAGAAAACCATCAGTTTAATCCACCATATAAATAAACCATATAAAAAGCCCATGTGATTATATCTTTAGATTCTGAAAAAGCATTTGACAAAATCCAACACCTGTTCATGTTTAAGGTCTTAGAGAGATCAGATAGGTATATAAGGCATATACCTAAACATACTAAAGGCTATATACAGCAGTCCAACAGACAACGTCAAATTAAATGGAGAAAAACACAAAGCAATTCCACTAAAGTCAGAGATAAGACAAAGTTGTCCATTCTCTCTGTAGCTCTTCAATATAGTACTTTAAGTTCTAGTTAGAGCATTAAGACAACAAAAGGAGATCAAAGTGATCCACATTGGAAAGGTAGAAATAGACTTATTGCTATGTGCAGATGATACAGTATTCATAAATGACTTCCAAAATTCCACCAGAGAACACCCACAGCTGATAAACTACTTCGGCAAAGTAGCCAGATACAAGATTAATTTAAAAAATCAGTAGCCCTCCTGTATACAAATGATAAAGGAGATGAAAAAGGTATTTGCGCAACTATACTCTTCTCAATAGGTACAAACAATATAAATTATTTTGGTTTAACTCTAACCAAGCAAGTGAAAGATGTGCATGAAAACTATTTCATCTCTGAAGAAAGAAATTTAAGAAGATATCAGAAGTTGTAAAGACCTCCCATGGATCAGAAGGATCAAAATATTAAAAAGGGCCATCTTACCAAAGGCAATCTGCAGATTCAATGTAATCCCTATTAAAATGCCTACACAAATCTTCACAGACTTGAAAGGTCCGTTGTTCTCAACTTCTTATAGAAAAACAAAAAACCCAGAGTAGCAGAACCAATCATGTACAATAAAAGATCTTCTGAAGCAATCTCCATTCCTTATGTCAAGCTATAGTATATAGCAACAGTAATAAAAACAGCATAATATTCTTGTAGAAATAGGGTGATTGATCAATGAAACTGAAATAAAAACCTAAAAATAAACCCACAGCATGGATACTTGATTTTTGCCAAAGAAGCCAAAACCGTACAGTGGAAAAAAAAAATCTTTACCAAATGGTGCTGGTCTAACTGGATGTCTACATATAGGTAAATGCAAATGATGCATATTTATAACCATGCAAAAAACTAAAGTCCAAGGGGATTAAATGCCTCAACATAAGAACAGACACACTAAATCTGTTAGAAGAAAAAGTGGGGGATGACATTGAACTCATTGGCACAGGAGACAACTTCTTGAAGAGAACACCAACACCTTAGGCTCTAAGATCAACAATTAGTAAATGGGACCTCTTAAGGCTGAAAATCTGTAAAGCAAAGAACGCTTTCAACTGAAAAAACTAGCAGTGTACAGACTGAGAATTATCTTCACCAACCCTCTATCTGACAGAAGGCTAATATACAAAATATATAAAGAACGCAAGAAACTAAATAACAACAAACCAAATAATCCAATTAAAACATAAGGTACAGAGCTAGACAGGGAATTCTCAAAAGAAATATGGAATGACAGAAAAGCACTTAAAGAAATGTTCATTGTCCCTAGACATCAGCGAACTGCATATTAAAGTGGCTGAGATTCTATCTTACACATATCTCAATGGCTAAGATCAAAAACTCAAATAACAGCCCATTCTGGAGAGAATGTGGAGAAAGGAGAACACTGCTCCATTGCCGGTGGGGGTATAAACTTATACAACTGCTTTAAAAATCAATCTGGCACTTTCTCAGAAAACCGCAAATAGCTTTACCTCAAGACCCAGCTGAGGGAACCAGGCCTGACTGGGCTGCCTGCTTGTCTTGCTGTTTCATATCCTGTTTCTAGCAGCTTCCATGTCTGTGTTTATCTTTGTTAGCTAGTCATGTTTACTGTTCTGAGAACGCACCCCTCCCTTCCTAGAGACTTTTCCTCCTGTGTGTAATCACCTCTTGAGGGCTTTCACCTGGGAGGAGGATTCCTGTTTTGCTCCCTATAAGAAGGCTCTTTGGAACTCTGGGAAAGGGGATAATAAATCACTGCTGCAGCTGCTGCTGTGGCTGCTGCTCTCTTAGCACGAAGGACCCACTGTGTTATTGTGTGTGTGTGTGTGTGTGTGTGTGTGTGTGTGTGTGTGTGTATGAGTTAAATCCACAGTTCCTCACCCTCGACTCGGTACCGCGGTGGTGCGGGCGCCACACCCAGCTATACCATTCCTGGGCATATAGCTGAAAGATGTTCCGCCATATAATAAGGACATTTATTCAACTATGTACATAGGACCGTTATTCACAATAGCCAGAAGCTAGAAACAACCTAGATATACCTCGAATGTAGAATGGATACAGAAATTGTGGTACATTTGTACAATGTGGTTGGCAGCAGGGACTGCCTATGACATGAACTCTGGTGTGTGAAATTTATCACTTCCTCTTGGTGGGGCAGTGTTGAGGGCCCACAAGGGAAGGTGATGCATGCTAAGCTGATGAGTTCTCATAGGCTGTGGTCAAATGATGGGGGAGGAGTGCTCCCCCATGATAGGACTAGGAGAAGGGAATAGGCAGAAGAGTAAAGGAGGGTGGGAACTTGAAGATATGAGCAAGGGGGTAATAATTGGGATATAATGTAAATAAATTATGAAAAGTTAAAATGAAAAAATAAAAAGAAAGAGAGCACGCTGGAAGAGGACTACAGCTACAAACACTCAAAGCCAGCCCCAAGTGGTCTCCTGCCTCTAGTACAGCTATGGTGTTATGATATCTCAAACAGCATCACCAATCAGGGGCCAACTGTTTAAATATCTGATCCTGTAGAGAACATTTTCCATTCAAGCCACCAAACCCTACAAACTTACTAAGGGCATGTTGTCAGACTTTTGGCTACCATAGTGGTGTTGAATCCCAGGTCTTTTATTATTTTGTTGCTAACTAAACTATCTGGTGTCCAACCCCATCAGAGACTTGAAAAGGAATAAAATTAATCACTTGCGTGTAAACAGGGAGTGCAGGTTAGTGGCTTCCAAAGTGAGAAATTGACAGAGACAGTTTGCTGCCTGAGCAATCACCCAAAACTCTCTATAAAGTTGGAGGATCTTCTTCAGCCTCCTGGCCCAATATATGTGACAGACATATTTGTGAGCTTACCCTGTCTTGGCAGAGTTTGGCTGTCAACTCTGTCTGTATGCAAACTTGCCGTTTTGTTGTTGTTTTCGCCAGAAGAATTTTACACTGAAATGTTCTAGCTGAACAATGAAACATAAAGTTATTTATAGTGCAATTTTATTACGTTTCATTTTAAGATAGCAACCATTGGCAATCTCTTTCTAAATCTTATTTATTTACTGTTTTGTGCATGTGTGAGGTGTGTGGGGTCTCACATGAAGGTTTAGGCTTATGTCAGAGAACAACTTTGTGGACTTCATTCTTTTCTTTGACCTTTATGAGTGCTTCAAGGTTGAAATCAGGCATCATGCCTGCCTGCCAGCTTGCTGCCCCTGTTCTCTAACCTCACAGTAGTAGCCCTTTGAAGTTGGTTTTATTTCCATCAATACATTATTCTCACTACCAATTTAAATCGACAAATTCATTTTAAAGAAACTGATACATTTCTGGTGGCTTATGCAAGTTTATTTAAATTTAAAGTTTGCTACTACTTCATAGAATATCATTTAATCTATCATGTTATATTGCTAATTATTTTCCTCAGTGATATTATTATATTTTATTTTACTAAAATATATTTTTACTAAAACATTCCATAGGATTTTATTCTAGAAAAAGATTTTTTAAATCTTTTTTAATACTTCAATTATCTTTGTAAGGAAATATTCAAATATAGCCTAATATGTTGTTAGTAATAATGGTTTTTTTACCAGCATTAACAGAAGTTCCACTTTTTTCTCATGCTATTATGCTAGATTTGAGTGTTGAAATATATGTAAATTCTTCTTAATCTGTTATTGAATATAATTACTTTAAATTAACTTATCTAACACATTATTGTAGTAGATTATATATAGTTTCTTTACAATCCAAATGTTTGTTTTAATCTAATTTCTCATTTCTAGTGCTAGGGATATAACTCAATTTTTTTTTTGTTTTTGTATTCCATAATAAGGAAGTATTTTAAGACTGAGTGTACCTCTAGGCAACCTCATCAAGTTAATAAGTAAAATTTACCTATAGCATTTTTTGTGTAACAAAAAGATGTTTTGCTTTATATTCTGTTGGGTTTTGCAAATTTTTCTTAATTATGACCTTGCCACAATTCTCCAGGACATACTGTAAATGCATACAATTACAGATGATGCTTATGAGCAACATCTACTGATTATGATTCAAAATTCTGAAGCATTGAATAATATATGTCACTGTGATTAAAATTCAAATACTTGTGAGTTTTTGCAATCTGTTTTGACAGTTTGTAAATACAAGAGAGGAAAGGATTAAACACATAGTCTATTGATCTGAAACACAGAGCACGTCTTCCTCCAATGTAAGCTTTCTAGGTAATACTTATTGTTTCCCCTTAACTTTTTCTCATAGTTGAGGTTTATGCTCCTTAATTTTGCATCTAAAAGTTGAACACAAAAATCTTACATTTCAGTCTCCTTTGATCCCCTGTATATGAGTTTACCTTCAAGCTAATGTGGGCTTCCCATGTTTTCAGACAGATTCCTTCTTCTGCTTCAGTGTCTTACAAATGCAGAACTTCCAGGAGCATGAACATTTTGAGGCTTTGCCTTAGTTGAAACTGCAAAACAAAGACAACCTCTGTTCTCAGGTTAGCAGTGGAAATTGTTAGTCACTTGGAACTTTCATGATGGAGAGGTAACAAAAGGCAAGAAGCTCACCTCCACTTTTTCTTTCAGAGCACCTCTATGTTTGAATGTAGTCTTATACTAGGACCCATAAATACATGCACTTGTAAGGCAAAATTCATATTGCATTTCAAGAATAAGAAGGGCATATATAATTGATGAACACGTATGCTCACACACCCATAAATAAAAATTTTAACATGCCAAAGGGTAGATTCATTTTGAGGTTGAAATAATCATCTCCTGCAAGCCATAGCAAAGATACCTGTCTAGAGCCAGGTCCACTCCCTACTGCATTAATTAACAAGGCAGAAAGAGTCTCAGATGAAACTTTTATGTCAGCAAGGTATCTGAAATTCATCAGGGTATGTAGCTTGACTTCATGTTGACAGATGGGAAGCCTGTGATCTTTTGCACCATTAACTTTCAAACTTTAAAGTAACATCAGTCTGTGGTGGCAAGAGTCTCACATTTAGAGTTACAAATTGGAATCATTGTCATTTGAAAAACTAATTTTCAAAAGATGATCTTTAATCTGCTTTCTAGTTGTACCATAGGACAGACCCGATTTCTTACTCAACGTTTTATATTTGGGAGAAATTGTCACCTTCCCCAGAGCATTTAGTTTTTTTCCTTCTGATTTTAACTTTACACTTTTTACCAAAAGTGGTGAGATAAAGGTTATTTTTGAAGTCAAGTTAACTTACATGCTTCCATATTAAAATATAAAGAAATTTTGATGGTTAATGGTCATCACACTTATGGGTTTTTTTTTTTTTTGGCTTATGTTTTGTTTCACAGGACTCAGTAGGGAATTGTCATAAATGTATTAGATAAAACACTTGCCTTGAATTGTGGAGTACACGATTTTACGCATGTGTTTTACTTCCTCTGTGGATCTCAATAAAATGACTCTTGAGTGTGCCACAACAGTCACACATTATAAACTTCTTGTGTGTTCTCTCTTATTTTAATTTAATGTGCGATTTCAGTGGTAAAGCTTTGCCTCATTATCTGCTTTCTCTCTGCTCTCCCCACTCTCCAATTTTTTTTCTCCAGCTGCTCCTTGTTGAGGGTTTTGTTCTCTTTGCAACAGGAAGGAATATCCACCCACATCAGCTTGAAGTGTTTTATTAATGTCAACCAATGATGCAAAACAGAAAGCTTCAATACTGTTTGGAGATACCGAAGTCTCAGTATCATCTCTCTCCTCTCTCCACCCTCCCTCCCTTCCTTCCTCCCCCTCCCCCCTTTCACCTCTCTCTTGGCAAAAGGGGTGTATGCGAATATGTTAGCTATTATAATCCATACAGGTTTTATATAAACACCTCATTATGTATTCATAGTAAACTTTCAAATGATGCCTACTATTTTAGCAGGTGGCCATGTGGGAATGGTAATAATCACAAGATGTTAATAGGCTGCTAACTACTACACAAACAGTTCATAATGTGGATGTGTGGATGCGATTCTAATCTGCCAGTCCTCAGAATGCGTGCTCTTTCCACCACTTTGTGATGTTGACACCTTGTCTGCTGGTGGCCACCCCGTATTTAAACTGATGCTTCTCAAGGATACCTCTAGCCAGGAACAGAGGATAGAAAGTTTGGATAATGGCCCTTTTAAACCCTGGCAGCTACACTATGGCCCATGTCTTATGTTTGACCTACTAAAAGTACCTTCACAAAGTTCTATAAGGAGAGTCTCAAGGAAGAAAAGGCAGATCAGAATTTCCTTCCGCGGTGAGAACTCTAATACCCAGCCATGGCCCTACTCTTGCCTTGGCAATGAAGATCTAGGTCTTGGTTTCTCCAATTACCATTTATTTCGTTTTAGTCTTCAGTTCTTTAAGCTATATTTTCTCAGTTTCCATAGATTTTGATAGCTATGTATAATGTGACCTCATAAGTACTGCTCTGCTCAAGTCATCCTGGGTTATTTTCTGGAATTTACAAATGAGAAAATTAATAAGTATAAGTTAGTAAATTAGATTTCTAATATTAAGGTCAATATTAGATCAAAGAGGTATACTAAATATAAGTGACATTATTACCTTAATTCATAACTATTATTATATAGAATATATTATATTCAATAGTAAAAGCACAAAGTGTCATAAGAAAATGCTTTTATTCCCAATGCACAGATGAACAAACACAAGTTTTTGTTGTTGTTTTTTTGTTGCTGTTGTTTTCCTCAACTTGGAGTATGCAATATGAGAGTTAAGCACAGAATTAAGGTGTTTGTGCTAATTCCAATGCTTCAAGATTCTAGTGGGAGTTTTGCTTTAAGACTGTGTAGTAACACATTTAACTTGGAACTGAATTATTTGAATTAGAAAACATAATTTACCTCAAACTGTTTTTCAAATAGGAAATACTGCAAAAGTATGTGTGAGTAAAAATACACTTTTAAATAATCTATTAAACTGTAGACAATTTTAAAAATGATAAACCTCAGTGATTGTCTTTGAAATAGTGATGTGATGGGACAAAGATATGGTACCCCGTCCTGTACACATGTTGTATGACTGTCTTCTAAGGATGCTATGTTCTTCTCCTCCCAGATGTCATGGTGTTCAAGTTTTACTTGGTTTATTTTTATTTTATAAAATCATCCCCTTCTCTCTTCTCCTTCCAACCCATCTCATGTACTCCTCTTTGTTCTTCTCAATATTCATAACCTGTTCCTCATCAGTATAGATTACCTAGGTGCACCTAAACATGTGTAAAAAACTAGACCTTTTTGTAAGATTCAAAAGTCGTTTCTAAAACGATGATTCCAGGTGTCACATATATTCTGTGAATTTGAAAAACTGCCCTTACACCGAACAAATAAAAACCTGTGGAAAATCTACAGGTAGTCAGTTTACTTCCTAAATAGTACTTACTTTTTTTTTTTTAAATCAAAACAACAGACAAATCTCACTCAGTGAAATAAACATGGAGCTACTTATATTAGTATAGTTTCCCTGCCTCTTGTGAAATAAACTGTGCGCATCAGTCAGTGCACCTTGGATTTCTGTTTGCTCCATCCTGTAATGAACTGCTAACTTACTGAATGTTATGGACTAGTATATTGCCCTCAATATTATTCCTATTGTTCCTGTTCCTACTGTTCTTATTACTCCTACTCCTATAAAAGAACACCCTTTTATCTGATACCCCATAAACTGGACTAATTAACCTTACTGTCAGAATTTGAATAAGCACATCAAACGAATAGAATCAGGGTCACAAACTTCATGGGTATCAAAGACATTAGTTCCCTTAAACATTGTACCTAATGAATTATTCATATTCTAGATTTTAATCCTAGGATAAATCCAAATTTAGAAGGCTGATAGAAAATTATTTATATATAGAAAACATTATTGGAAGCATTTCTACCCATAACCACCATTTTGTGTTGTTTAAGTGACTTTAATAAATACTTTAGAACACATTTTTGAAAAGTCTAGTTACATATCACCTTTCAAATCATAATCATTAATTGAATGTAAGCTTTTCGATAATATACTTTAGAATTATGAATTCAGCTTTTAAAAATTTTCACAGATTACTAAAGGCAAGAGAAAGAATAAATAAAATTCTCTGCTCCCTTCCTGTAATGACAGAGTCTGATATCACTTGGAGCTGCAAAAGTAAACAAACTCACATGACTGAAATTCTTCTGCACAAGAATTTTCTGTCATTTTTGAACCTTGCTTCTATTACATTTTATATATCATGGTTATCCTTGCAATATGAAAAACTTGATATTATAACTTTGATTCAAAATATTTAATCCTAAATGTGCAATGACTAGCTAACAGCATAAGCATCAGAGGAAAAGCACTGGTTTGTTTCTTCTTATTTGTAGATTTTGGAATCTTTATGCCATACATGACAGATTGCATACTAATCTAAAATATTCCATTATTTTCTCTCCAGCATTTCTCGTTTTAAAGGGTGCTTTTCTCAGGCAACTGACATGTGTTCATCATTCTTTCAAACATCAACAACTATACAAGTTACTGAACTGAGAGTCACAAATTTAAGAGCAATATCAGGTAATATATGATTATTGGATGTGACATGTATACAATGCAGCAAAGACGGAAATTCAGTATATGAGAAACAAACTGCTACCTCAGGCATCATTTGTAAGGGGAATGCTAAGTTAACTTGTTTCTCGGTGATACAATATTAGGCAAGAGAGAGAAAGAGATCATGATTCTTTCTCATGTCTAAACTTTATAAAATATTTCTCTTCACGTGGAAGAGTACTCCCAGATACTAGTTTCTAGAAAGTTGATGAACAATAGGATAAAAGAACAAAAGTCACTTACAAGAAGAACAACAAAAACCATTGATGTCTTTCCTGTGAAATTAAAAACCATGGTGGTATGTGTACTAATCACTCTAGAAGAAGACCGAAATAAGTTAAGAACCCACTGAAGTATTTTAGGAATAACAATATATATCATTATCTCTTGAGGTGGTTTTATATTAAATTGCTAAATATTGTGTTGATATCAATAGAAATCAAGTCAAACTGACATACTTTATGTAGAGGCCCAAAATTTCAAAGACAAAATCATGTATCAAATCACATAACAAGATTTGAACACTAATATATTGAAAATGTAATTTTGTTTCCCATTTGATACTATGTACATGAAGAAAAAAATGCAGTGTTCAGCTTGAAACATTCAACTTGGAAAAAATTAAGCATTCAACTTGAACAACACATCAAAAGCCCATGAAGGATCAACATAGCCTGATATTTTTGTTGTGGTTTGATCACAGATTGCCAATAGTAAAAAAATTTTGTGTGGAGTACGTAAATCTATTGATGTATTGAGTAAACATAGGGTACCTCAGTTCTGGATGTCAAGTTCAATCCTTAAGCATCATGTATATATGTATATGTATGTTTGGGTATGTATGCCCATGCATGCGTGCGTGTGTGTGTGGGGGGGTATGTGTGGGTGTGGGGGTGTTTATGTGATAGAATGCCATCATCAAAGGCACATTAATGAAGACAGGGTTCATTAAGGCTTAGGATTAGGTAGTGATACATTCCATCATGGTTAGGATGGCAGTAACAAGTAAAGCTAGACATGATAGCAGTAGCAGGAAACTGGCTGGTAGTATTTTATATCCCCACTGGAGAAAGAATAGGATGTGGGTGAGTTATAAACTTTCAAAGTCCTCTTCTAATGATGTGCTACCTCCTTCAAGAAACTTCTACTTCTTATAGCTTCTGTAATCTCCAAAAACAGTAACATTAATTGGAGCCCAGATATTCAAATACATAAGCCTATGGGGCCTATTTCTTATTCGACCAGAATGGTGATGTCACTTGAATTGGATTGATTCAGTGCCTTCAAAAGTATGTCAAAACACTGTTCCTATGAACATGTAAAGTCAGTTTTTCAAATCAGTTCTAGAAATGTTATACGGATATATAACTCTCTTGAACAGCTACAGTATATATTAATGTTCGTAATTTTTAAAAGATTCTATATTTTAAAATTTTAATATTAAGATGATGAGCATCAGTGCACCTCATTATGGAGATGGCTTCAAAGGTGGCAAACAAGCCACTGGGCAAAATGTGCTCCTTTATGCAACAGACAGAATTCTTCCTAAAAGGGGGCAAGCTCAGATGATGGCAGAGAAGACGGCCAAACTCTACCAAGACAGGGTAATCAAGTTCTCAATAGGTCCTGCCTCACAAATATGTCTGTAGATATATTGGCCAAATGGCTGGAGATGATGCTCCAACATTATAAAGAGTTTTGGTTGACTGTTCAGACAGCAAACTGTCTCCATCATCTCATTTTCAAAGCTGCTAACCTGCACTCCCTGTATACTCAGGTAATTAATTTTATTCCTTCTCAAGTCTCTGATGTGGCTGAAGACCAGATACTTTAGTTTTACAATTAAACTTAGTTGTTTAGGGGTTAAGATACTTTTAGGACTATAGATGTTTTAAGTAGATAAAGGCACTATGAATGTAACATTTAAATAATTCCTAATTGTTTCATGATTCTCCTTGCTGTAGGCAGGTTATTTTATGTATGTGTAATAATATAAATGTATATGTAAAAAGAAAAAGTTAATATTACTGAACCATATTTTTAAAATGTAATTTACTTTTGAAACCAGGAAAATTGCTAAATGCTTCTTAGTGTTGAATTCTGATTATGCATTTGTGAGGCTTGGGCCTAGTTTCCACTGATCTTAACACATACTGATAAATTTCAAAGAAAACAAAAACCTTCAGTTTGTGTGCAGAAATTTGAGTGCATTTTATGTTTTTACATGGCTAAAGGTTGTTACTCATTGTGAGATATCTATCATTCCAAATGGTGAAACCCATTGCTTTAAAAGATTATTAATAAATAAAAATAAAATATACAGAATAAGAAATACTTAATGATAGCCACTACCTGTGTTTTGAATGATAATAAAATTCAGTTTGTATATCTATATTTAGAGGTCTCTCTTACTGGATTGGACATGTTCCAAGACTTTCTAAATTATCATTCTTAATTAACAACTATTTTTCTATGAGGGGAACAATTATTTTGACAGGGATGAAGTTGGTATCTAGGTTTCTAGTTTATTACATAATAACATTTAAAATATACTTAAATACTGTAAAGGAATAATTCTCTGTAATTTTCTGTAGTAATTTCCTCTGAATTGACCAATTCATTTTGGAGTGAGCAAAGCTAAGTAAACAACTCAAGTCTCAGGAAGTTCTTGAAAAAACAATCCACATTACATCCTCTTTCAGTGTTATGGAAACTGTAAACCATTACAGAGATGAAGAGGTACTCAAACTGGCCAGTGGATTGGCATACCCTCCATTCCACACCGTAAGTAAAGTTTCTGTAAGAAAGTTCTAGAGTTGGAGCATTCATGAATCGTTACCAATGCTGGGGTGGGATTTTCTGCAATACAGCTGCTCTTGAACCATCCATGATCCTCTATATAGCCCCTGATCCATACTCTGGTGAGTAACTCCAGTAATATCATCAGTTCACCAACCTGAACTATAATCATTACTTTGTTCTTTCATTGATTCCATCACTGGGTCAAGTAGACTTTTTTTTCACAATATTTTGTATAATAGTTCTGAACTTATTAAATTAATCAGAATGGAAGAAAGAAAAAAGGTTAAGCGTGAGAGCAATGGACAGAATGGACTAGAACTAAGAAGTAGATCCACACAGAATAACTCAAGCAATGTTTGACACATACCAAAAATGCAACTGAATGAGCTGAGGATAGTAGTTTAAATGAATGGAGGTACAATTAGATATCCACACACCACCCAGAAATCTGTTATCGAAAACATAACATGTATCATAGGACATGGAGATATCAGAGCACATTCACCTGGAAGTTTTATCCCTATTGGATAGGTTTCATAGTGCTGGAAGGTGCTACTTATCATACCAAAGAATAAAAGGAGTAACTAATCCTACCCTTCTGTGAAGTCTCTAAGTACCATCAGTAACCAGGTTGGAAGGATCGGCCCACTAGTACAACACTGGCACAAACATCGTTGGAGTAACCAAAACTACATTGTGGTTGTATTGACGGTCTATTCTACAAACTGAAACTCATGCATTTCACCATGGTTTTAACTTTGAACCTGTGGCTAAACAGATCATACTCCCTAGGAGAGAACCTGATACTATTATTTGTTAAATGGATACACTGTTTAACTGACTGCTAATGACATTGCACTGCACCCACTCCTTGGGGTATCTCTCATCCCTCATCAGAGAAGAAGGTTATTTCTTAATAAACAGCAATCCACACGGATAGCCACAACTGATTAAAGCTCAGAGAATAATGCTGAACGCGAAAGAGAATATTTTATAGCACATTCCCTAAAAATCAGCGCTCGAGGATCCTTCCAAAAGCAGGAGCAAAAGATTTCAAAAGCTACAGGAGTCAGATGACTACAAGAAAACAGTGTCGTATGGATATAGTGGGGCAGTTGAGCGTGAATTCCTGCATTTATAAAACTCACTGAAGCTTGAGACAGAAAAAAATTCCATTATGGAGACAGGGTGGGGACAAAGCACTATCCCTATGTAAGGAGCTATTGGAAGCTGGTGGCTTCTAGTAGAGAAGCAGTTTCCATTAAGTGTTCAGCCAGTGCTGGATAGACCGCCTCTAGTGAAGGTCAAACAACCAGGAATATATGGACGGCATAAACTGTATTTGATACATTTAAAAAAAAAAAAGAAAGAAGGAAAACGAGGACACAAAATAGTGTGGGGAGAACAGATCTGGAAAACGATGGGGGAGGGAGCAAATTTGATGAAAATGCATTATAGGCAATTCTTTAAAAACTATTAAAAAGTGAGAAAAATTGAAATGAGAAGGTGCATTTTTAGCAATAAACACAAACTGTTTCATAGACCTAAAAATATAGACAAAACCATAGAATTTCTGAATGATCCAAAGAGATATTTCGTCACATTAGCAATGACTTCCTATGTAAAATTTTTCAAACACAAATTAGGAATTAAAAAAAAGTTTATATTTAATGAAAGTTAAACAACACAGCTTTGAGAAAGCTTCTAAAGGTACAAGAAAACATGTCACTGATATATTTCTTGCATATACAAAGAACTTCTAAAATAAATTTCTCACAGAAAGACTACAAATAAACAGCTTTAAAATTAATCATAAATCTATGTAGACCTTTCACCAAGGATTTACATTAAGAATTTTAGACACACCAAGATAGGAAAGATGGCTTGTCAAATGCAAATAGCCAAAACACTATGAATGTAACATTTATATAATTCCTGATCATTTTGTGATCCTTCTTGCTGTTGGGATTTTATTGTATATATGTGTAATAATATAAATTATATATATGTAAAAAAATAAAAACAACAAAGAACACTATCCAAAAAAATAGAGCAAAACACACACACACACAAACAAAATAAAATTATTCATAAATCTATGTAGACTTTTCTCCAAGAGTTTATATTTCACATATAAGTAGGAAGGATGCACAATATCATGTATTGCGAGGTAGGTGCAAGTGAAAACAATGAGCAGATACCATTCACTACTTATTAGAATGGCTAAATTCCAGACACCGGACTGTTGTAAATTCCACCAAGGATATGGAGCCATGGGAGCTTTTATTCTTATTTGTTGTGAATGCAAATTAAGACAGCTACTTGAAAAGACACTTAAGAAATTTCTTATGAAACTATTCTTCTTACTGTAACTCACAACGATATTGTTTCTACCTTTACCTAAAAAAGGGAGGGCTAATCTGAAGTCCAAGCATTTACCGGAAAATGTTACTCATGGTTCTATTTGTTCATAATTGATAAAATTCAAAATCACTTAAGATGTTCTCCTGTAATTAAATGGGTGAAGAAAGTGCGAGAACTTCTGTTTATACAATGCTATTCAGTATTCTTAAGAAATGTGTTATAAAACATGGAAGATTGTTGAAGTTGAAATTCAAATCATTAAGTGAAAAATGCCAGTCTTAAAATACTACATTCGGTAGAACTCCAACTTTGTGGCATTGTAAAAAGGCAAAACTGTAGAAATAGGGACTACATGGGCGTTTGCCAAATGCTTGTTTGGTCAGGAATAAAGGAAGAACAGGTGTTCTACAGGGGTTTTGAAGGGCAGGGAGACTATTATCCGTGTTTCTGCTAACAGTGGATGCGTAGACGTTGGACTCATCATAACTAATGGACTGTCTAACAGAGCAAATGATAATGAAACTTTGTGTGCACTTAGTTAAAACCTACGTCAGATCTGATTCATCAACTTCAACAAATTCATTATGTCAATGCAGAATATTGATATTTAGGAAGTTGAGTAGTTGTGAAGAGTTAGGTTGAATGCTCACTGGTAAAATTTTCTATAAATTTAAGCCCATACTAGTATATATAGTATATAGTTAAAATCTTTTAATGTGGATCCTTTGTAAAACAATCCTAATTATATGTTGCCTCACCCAGGTTGAAACACATTAAACCTATTGTTATGTTTTTTTTCTTCATCCTATATAAATGTTACTGGAGTTGGGCATTTGTAGGTAGTGGCCCACAGAAGCACAAATTAAATTTTTATTTACTTCTGTTTAAAGAGATTAGCATATTAGTAGAATAAACTCATTCTTAACCAAGAGAAACAGCTGGTTGATTCAATTACTTGGCTATATTAAAGCAATGATGAGAATTCAGATGTCTGAAGATAATTCTCACTTCACAAACTGATATATTGTTATATGTTGCATGCACCAAATGGAGAGGTGACAAAGACACTACTAACTAAAGGCTTTTCATAACTCAGAAACATGTACCTAGGAAGGGTGTATTATGTGAGTCATGATAGCTTAAACTTTCCCTACATCAGACAAAGACAGCCAACATATTTCGTTTAGTGCCAGTGAAACTCATATAAACAAAATTGCAATAAGGTAAATTTCAACTGGTAAAGTTGTTTTAGTTAATATATATCAAAATTTATTAGCCTAGTCCTTTTTACTAGTCAATAGATATTGTATTATATGTATACAGTAAAAGGGCAGCCATATTGAAAATGAGAAATGTGGAGCTTTTAGTGTAGGAAAAGTAGAAATGTGACACCTTACCCAGGAAGGAGGAGTCAAACAATAAACACCACATGAAATATGTGAATGATAATGCTAAGGCTAACGATATCTTCTGCAATATCAAAATGTCTTCAGTCATTAGTCAGCAAGTAAGCATGGTCATGCGTGCACACACACACACACACACACACACACACACACACACACACACAAACACACACACACACAGAAAAAGAGAGTTTTAGCAAAAAGGTAGCTCAAGATCACTATAGAGAGCTGAAGTAACAGATATGTTAAGTGTTATACAAGTAAAAATAAAAATTTAAAATTCTCAATGGCTCTTTCAAACACCCCCGGTGTCCTTTACCTCTCCTGCTCCCCACTCCTGCCTTCCGTCCTTCTACCCATTATTCCCGTTATCCCTTCATGCCAACTGTGTCCACCTACTTCCGTCTCTACTGTTCCTAGAAAGCTACACCTGTTCAGTAATGAAAAGACCATCTGACTCTGGGTGGTCTGCCACAATTAATGCTACAAACCAATTCCCCCAGGAGGTTGTGAGCTAGCTCCCACCCCTACAAGGGAGAGGGGTTGGGAGGGAGGGAGACACAAACTGCAGGGGTGGAAGTGATTGACCTGGGAGAAGTTGAGAATGAAGATGATCAAGATAGATTGTGTGAAATGCTCGAAGAAATAATAACGTTTTTACAATACATTACTGTTAAACAAGTGGCCTGAGATGTTTTAGCATTTTTGGTTCCTAATAATGTTTACGGGATGACTGATGTTCTTCATGTATTTATGATAAGCTCTTTACGCCAGCCGACTCAAAATTCAAACTTTCAGTTTATTTTGTGTTTCTGTAACCCAGATTTCTACCTGATGCTGAATTTTGCTGAGGTTCTCTGAAAAATATGATGTGACTATCTCTTTGTCTAGGGTGACAGCAATATCCTCTGAGAGAATGAATGCACAGAAAGCAGGAAGCTCCTTTGTCATTCCCTACTTCTTAGAAAACGATAGTATTACCTAAAGCTTTTTTACCCAAGTTTTCTTACTCTGATCTTCCTTAGTTTAATTTCTGATTTTAGAGTATGTTTGCCATAGTTATTACTAAATCTTATCTTGTTTAACCCAGTTGTAGTTATAGATTGCTTGGTCATGAACCTGTCCCTTTGGAAAAGCTTTGAAATTTTCAAATACTGTATGTGAAAAAACTCAGGGACCCTCAAAAATTCCTTTAAAATGTTTGGATTATTTCCAAATACCCTAACATCAGACTTTTATACATACTGTGGATTCACCCTGAGTCTAATTGGTGTCATGTTTAATATTGCCTTGAGTCATTTCTCATCTAAATAGCATCAGAAATGCATAGGACTCTGATTAGAATATACTGTCAAACGAAGACATTTGTTTAGGACAAAGCCTAATGGAGTTCTGAACTATCTCTTCCAGGATAGTTTATTTAATTTCTAGAACAACACAGTCATGAACACAATTGTGATAACCATGATTCTAGAAAAATATGATATAAACTATATGACCAGGAATGGATTATTATTTTATAATTAAAATTCAAAGATACGCATAACAAATCCAAACATTGAGATGAGTGAAGTCTCTGGCCCATTAGACTTTTAGCAGAATTCTACCAGACTTACAAAGATGAACTATAGTAAATATTTTTCAAATTACTTTTTCAAAATAGAGTTAAAATGAGCATTTATAATCTCATTCTTAAAAAGCCATTATTTCTCCAATACCAAACCCAGGTAAAGACACTATCACATCAACAAAAGTACAGGCCAATATCCCTAATGGACATAGATGCAAAAATTCTCAACCAAATGTAGCCAACTGCACACAGATATATGCCAAAAAGAGATCATCTTTGTTCATAAAATTTCATGGTTGTTCTTCCTCTGACACTGCTAAAAACATTTAATTTCAATACAAAGTTCCTTTTTTTCATTGGCTTTTCCAATCTTTCTGCTGCCTTTTGCACTGTGATTCCCTGTGCCTCAGGTGTATGAAGTGCACTCTGTCAGTCAGATGGAGCTGATACCCAGAGATCAGCTCTGAATCATAGCTATACAAGCAGCATAGTACAATTGAGCAATTATCTGCCCGTGTGTGTGTGTGTATGTGTGTGTGTGTGTGTGTGTGTGTGTGTGTGTGTGAGAGAGAGAGAGAGAGAGAGAGAGAGAGAGAGAGAGAGAGAGAGAGAGAGAGAGAGAGAGAGAGAGAGAGAGAGAGAGAGAGAGAGAAGAGAGAGAGACTACGTGTGTGTGTGTGTGTGTGTGTGTGTGTGTGTGTGTGTGTGTGTGTGTACGAGTGTGAATGCAAACACACAAATAATTAAAGCAATAAAGGCCATTAATTTGAAGAAAGCAAGATTAGAGGGAGGAAAGGGAAGGTGGAAATGATATAATTAAGTGCTAATTTCAAAACTTAAAATATTTTTAAAAATCATCTCATACAACCAAGATAGCTTTAAATAGAGATACAAGGTTAGTTCAACATACGTAAGTTGATAAATGTAATAAATCGTATAAATGGTCTTAAAGGTAAATGTCATGTTCATCTCAACAGATTTTGTAAAAATGTCTCTGAAAAAAATATAGCATGGTTTCATGGTAAAAGTTCAAGAGAATGTAGGACTAAATGGAACATACATCAAAATAACATGAGTTTTATATGGCAAACACACACCCAACATCATCCATAATAGAGGAAATCTCAAAGCAAGCCAATTAAAATCAGAAAAGAAGGTAGGGCTGTCAAGTGTTCTGATTCATCCTCAATATAGTATTTGAAACTTTTAATAGCATAGAAATATAATGAAATTAAAGAAATAGAAATAGTAGTGGTTTGTGAAACTCTAGCTAAAGCAATAAGACATGAAAAGGAAATCATAGGGATACAAATAAATAATATGTTAAATTGTTCCTGGTTGCAGATAATTACTATTATACATAACAGAACCCAAACATTCAACTAGAAACTTCTCTAAGTGAAAATACTTTCAGCAAAGTATCAGGTTAAAAAACTGACTTATAAAAATCAGTAGCCTTTCTACATACTAATGATGAACGTGCTAAGATAGACATCATGTAAGCATGACCACTCACAATGTCAACTGAGAAAAGTATGTAGCAATGAAGCTTACATATGATTTTTTTTGTAATTATGGCACCAGAAAATATAACTGAGAATATTAATTTTTAAATGTCAAATATTTAACTATTAATAATAATTGTGTTTGTTTGTAATGATATGCTTCTGTACGTCCAAATATTTTACAGTAAAATTAAGGTCAATCTTACCACCACAGAATTTGTGATGTGTAAAATAATTGCAAAATTAAAATAATTTTTCCACTTTCAAATCAGAAATATTGACTACCCCCTTAGCCTTCTCCCATTTTCTCACAATTTGATATTTTATGCAATTTGAACTAGAAAAGAAAATTTGCATTTGTATACTAGTCTAGAAGTTTAATTCTTAATGTTCCCTTTAGTTATCTGGATTTTTTTTTTCTACTGATACTGTTTCCTTTGGATCTTAGCAAATTTTTGGCAGATAAACTCATGGAAAAATAGATCTAAATAGGGTCAGCTGATGTTTTGTAAAAGATCTGTTAATAACTTCTATTTTGTGAAGATCATACATTAAATGTTGAATAGGGCCATTACAGAGCAGCTGCAGGCATTATCCAAACCACTTAGAAAGATTAGCAGAAGATAGATTTGATCCTTGAGTTCTGGCTTTCCTTCCTCTGAATAAGATGTCACGGAATGCACTGAAATTGAAGAACTATTTATAAGAAGTCGTTACAATGATTCCTAATTATAATAATGTATAGTTCAGGTGAATTGTGAGGTGATTGTGCTTAATTTAACATTATTTAGAATAACTTAGAATCCTGATTTGGCATTCTTTTGTTTTGTTTTGTTATTGCTTTTGGTTTGTTTTTGTTTTTGTTTTTTTCCGAGACAGGGTTTCTCTGGGTAATAGCTGTGGCTGTCCTGAAACTCTCTTTGTAGACCAGGCTGGCCTTGAACTCACAGAGATCCACCTGCCTCTACCTCCCTGGTCCTGGGATTACAGGCGTGCATCATCTCACCTGGCTCAATTTGGCATTCTTAATAAAACTAAATGAAGAAAAAAAGTCTTGTGTCCTCAGTTTAAAAATATTCAAATATCTTGAAAGAAGCTTTGGTTGTATAAATGCTATACTGAGAATGACTTTAAATGGACATTAACCTGTGAACTTTTTATGGGTTTCTGCTTTTCAATGTAGTTTTTAACTTTAGACTAATAAAAATAACACAATAGAATTACATATCCTTTAGCAACCGTAAGCAGGTTTCCAGAGGTTAAGTGTATTTTCTATTCTTAGGTAGTAATATTAGTTCACTGAGTATTTGTTTTGGGTCACAGAATTATCATATCCACACTCGCTTGCAGTAATGTACTTTTCTCATTGCTAAGTTAAGAAAGAAAGACTACAAAGGTCAGTAGAGTCGACCTGATAGTAATAACAGAGAGAATCGTGGTACTTATTGACAAGTATCGGTATCTCCAAGATTATTTTTTGGATGAGAAGAAATTAAGTTCTAGGAGCACAAGGTTAGTTAAGCGTGCTAATCACCAAGAATGGTAAAAAGTCCAAGGACTGATCCCTATGCCCTTGGCGTCTTGAAAGCCATAATATGATACACAATTACATACTTATGTACTGTTTTTTTTCTCCTTTATTAATTTATTCTTGTTACATCTCAATGGTTATCCCATCCCTTGTATCCTCCCATTCTTCCCTCCCTCCCAATTTCCCCTTATTCCCCTCCCCTATGACTGTTCCTGAGGGGGATTTCCTCCCCCTGTATATGTTCATAGGGTATCAAGTCTCTTCTTGGTAACCTGCTGTCCTTCCTCTGATTGCCACCAGGTCTCCCCGTCTGTTTTAATAAAATCCCGTGATTCATTTGTCCTTTATTACATCGATTGTTCTTTATCGTTTCCATGTGGATCTACTCTGTTTCTGTTATGAAAGCACTGCAGACTGAGGGGTTTTAGAGAAAACCAATGTATTTTCTTTCTGGAATCTAGACTTCAAAGTCCAAGGAACCTGTGAGCTTGACTATTTTTGTGAAGACTGTTCTGTGCTTCAAAGACTGCATGCTCTAGAGGGAGAGACCATTTTCCTTTGAGTGTTCCACATGATGAAATATGGAGCAATTCAGGAGGCCTCTTTCACCAGGGCCTTCAAAAAGGAGACTTGATCATGATTTAATCATTCTTCAAAGGGTCACTGCCTGATACTATCGCTCTGACACCCTGAAGATTGTGAAGGAGACACTCATGGCAACCCCCCAACAATTCTTGAATGAATAAATGATTCAATCAATCAATGAATCAAGGTATACCTTGTAAATATCTTCCCAATCTTTATTAGTTTTTTCCTAGCTCTTTAAACTTTTATATTAAAAAATAAAAGCCTTTGGGATTAATATGATCATATATAATTGGGTATACAATATGTACATATTCCTATGTGGATATGTGGACATGAAAAATGATAAAATTTGAAACAAACTATAAACAAATTTCTAATTAGAAATGATTTTTCTTGAAGTAGATCGTTAAAAAAAATTACACAGAAGATTTTAAGTTAAAATTGCACAATTACAGTTAACTTTCCAAGCAGAAAAAAAACATCAAAATTCAAAATTTGTCTTGTACTGAGACTAAGAAAGGTCTCCCATGGGCTATCGTGTTGTCCAATTAGGAATCTTGTGGTTGCACTATTTTGGAAGGTTATGGGCTCATTAGGAAGTTGAGCTCAGCTAAAGAAAGGTCAGTGGGGTTGTGCTCCTGGGACCCGTATACTGTCCTGCTCTTTTTTTAGCCACAAGAACAAAAAGATTCTCCTTTATTACAATAAGCTCTTGCCCCCACCTGATCTGTTCAAAAGTCTGAGGGAGAGAAATGAGGGACAGAATCCTCAGAAACCATAAGTCACCTCAGATTATTACAGTAAATCTTCGTTGTCAAGGTCACTATATCTGGTATCAACTAAACTCTAAGTCTCTAGGTGGATCTGGGAAGACATCTCCTATTAAAAGCCTTTGTTCTTTGCATGCTCAACATTGCCCATTCTTGTGAGTGCATCTCTTCTGAGGATAGTGTTATTGCTGTGGTGGTGGTGCTGCCACTGCCATCATTTCTCTGATGTGCAACTCAGTTTCTAATGTGGCAATGGAGGCCAGTGTCTTTCCAGTGTCCTCCAGTTTTCAGTGCCAGGGAGGGACTATTGAAGGTTTCAGCTTCGCAAATTGAGGTATACTGGATTCTCAGCCACACTGATGTGTAGATAGCCAATGTTAGAGCATGAAGCTCGTATTCTGCAACTTCGTTAATGTAATAAATGTCATTTTAATATATATTCATTCTATCTTTTAATCTGTTTCACTAAGGAATGCTCACTAATGAGCATATCCTTCCCCTCTCAGTAGATTTTGTAGAATATTTGCACACAGTATGAGAAAAGTATGAGCAAAGCATAAGAATAAAATAATTAAATAACAAGTACTGATCCATTAGAATTTCTAAATATAAATTCACATTTCAGAATGTAACTTCCAAAATAATGCTTTATAGTTTTCCTCTATTTCAGTTAACAAATAAGTGCTCTCTGCTTTCATCCATATGTGCTTAACATTCTGAGTATTGGAAATTATTGTCTAATGTGTGCATTTGTTTCTGATTTCTTGTAAATATCCTTGCTTCCATTTTTTAAAAGATTCATGTCCATGCTCCTAGTTTTCACAATATGCTTCAAGGATGAATAGATCTACCTCAAGACTCAGCTATGACATTCCTGGGCATATACCCAAAAGATGCACCACCATACAATAAGGACATTTGCTCAATTACATTCCTAACAGCTTTATTCATAATAGACCGGAACTGGAAATGACTCAGATGTCCCTTAATGGAAGAATAGGTAAAGAAACTGTGGTACATTTATATAATAGAATATTACTCAGCTATGAAAAACAAGGAAATCATGACAGTTGTAGTCAAATGGATGGAACTAGAAAATACACTGAGTGAGGTAACTCAGACCCAGAAAGACAGGCATGGTATGTACTCACTTATAAGTGTATATTAGCCATTAAGTACAGTATAACCGTGCTACAACACACAGACCAAAAGAGTCAATGACAGCCCATGAGAGGATGCTTTAATCTCTCTCAGAAGGGGAAATAAAATACAAATATGAAGTAGAAGGAAGGAGGGAACTCGGTGCTAGAGGGGGTGGGGTGGGGAATCAGGTGTCAGGAGAGGAGGACAAGGAGACTGAATGGAAATCAGTGGTGGGGCATCTCTGGGAGAGGAGATGCTCTCTGGAGGTTATGAGGGTGACCTGGCTGAGACTCCTAGCAGAGAGTAATATGGATCCTGAAGTTGCCAAGTGCTTTGGCCAGGTGGGACCTCCAGTTGAAGGAGGAGGGCACCAACTCACCCGTAAAAACATTGACCCCAAATTTGTCTTGCCTCCGAGAAGTGTAGGGATAAGACAGAACAGAGATGGAGGGAATGGCAGAGCAATTACTGGTCCAAATTGAGACTCACCCCATGTGAGGGAGACATTCCATGATACTACTAAGGATACTCTACTATGCTCACAGATGGGAGCCTAGCATAAGTGTCTTCTGGGAGGTTTCATCCAGCAGCTGATGGAAACAGATGAACAGATGCGGAGGCCTAAAACCAGCCAGGCAATGCTGGGAGCCAGAGGAATAAAGGACACCACAAAAAGACCTACAGAGCCAACTAACTTGGGCCCATGGAGTCTCACAGAGACTGAACCACCAACTAAAGAGCATGCACAGACTAGACCTAGACCCCCTACACATATGTGCAGATTGGTCATCCAGTCTGGGATGTTAGGGGTCCAATTGTGAGACAATGGTAATTTATTATATTAAATTTCTAAGTAGAGGATTTTTAAAATATGGATTGTGCTTGAAAATTCAAATTCCTTTTCTTTCATTAGTGTTTTCATTTTGCTTAAATAACTAGTTCCTGATTAATGTAATGATAATAAGCTTGAAATAACTATTGAAAATGTTTCATGTTAAAGCTTGAGGCTCTGTAACTTATTATGTTAAGTCAGTGAACCAGCATTGTGTCATCTTGAGACTATAAAATCAAAATACACGTGATTAAAAGAGCGGGGCTTCTGTACGGTGGTTTCACTCTTCTGACTTATTTCAAGCTCTGTGCTGTCTGTCCTGTCTTCAAAGTCAGAATCTTATTTGTAGTTCCAAAGACCACACTCAATTTGTTAGGAATGTATAATTTTTTAAATTGATTGCTGTTATGAAAAGTATTTTAATAATTCAAATTATTACATATCATGATAATTCTATTATTAGTACTAACACTGCAGTTATTAGCTTAGCAAAATATTATTAATTACTCTTTTAAGAATAAATCCATAAAGGAATGAATGAAAGGCATATTTGGAACTCCTAATTTCACAAAGACTTTATCTCATTATTGTACACTTTTTTTGTTATTACTACTGTCTGTCACCTTTTATTTTATTAAAATTGTTATAGATATATACATTGTACTCAGCCTAATCCTTTGAATTTATAGTACCATATGATCTCATACCACATTATAATTCCAAAAGAATGTTTTCCAAGTTTTTGTCCACAGTTTCACACTTCAGTAACTCAGCGGTCAATCTTTATAGACATTTTAAACCAGTTAATAGAATTGAACCATTGTCTGCTTTGATAGATGAAAGAATAAAACACTTCAACTGGTAACAACAAAATCAGTTTCAATATAACTCACTCTTTTATTTTTATTTTAAAAAATAAAAGCAAAAACACAGGACATTTATTTGGCATTCTATATACATTTAATTGTGCTTACACAATGATTCCACCTTGAAATATAGGGACTAAAAGATGAGACTTTTTAAAGAGATGCTTCCACATTTTAAAAAAATCAACATGATTTATAAGTCAGTACAGACCAATGAATATACCTTTCCTAGTGTAAGGCTAACGTACATGTGACTGGAGAGTGAAAAGAAATGCACATCTATTTCACTGTCTTACGTAAGTCCCATATATTCCTTAAGAAAATTTTACAGTATGTCAATTAACTGGAATCTTAATATGGATGATTTCTAATATCTTTTAGTAATTTCCTATGCATTCACAAGTGAAATTTGGACAAAATTATGATTTTCTATATTCATAGTTCTTGGATTTAAGTGTAAAGGAACAGATATCATCCCCTTCCCCCTACCTCCCTCTATCCCACCTTCCCTCTTTACTCTTAAAAAAAAAAGACTTACAATAATTCATTTGTATTGAGTTGAAGACACACTTGAGATAAAGTGAAATCTCACACTACACCCCTGTGGAGTATCCTGTTAGTGGGCAGGGGAACTATATTACAGATCAAGGGCATACAGCTCACACAGAAATCTATGTTCCTGATAACTTAGCATATCTCCTAATTCTTCCCACTCTGTGTGAACTATTTCTCACTCTGAAGGCTGCTTCTTCCTAACATCTGTCTTAGAAAAACAAGTGAAATAAAAAGTTCAAGGTAATTTTAGATCTGTGTTCAGTGAGACTCTGCGTTATAAAAATTGCTGCTTGCCTTTTAAAAAATATATATAATAGTGTTTATTTGATGGATTTTATTTTATTCTATTTTTTACTTTTACATATACATTTATATTATTACACATATATACAATAAACTGTCTACAGCAAGAAGAACCGTGACACAATCAGGAATTATATAAATGTTACATTCAGAGTGTTTTGGCTATTTGTATTTGGCAGCCTTGAAGAAAACATCTTTCCTATCTTGGTGAGTCTAAAATTCTGAATGTAAATCAATATCTATCATATCTCATCTCTATCAACTTAAAACATCTATCTAAAGCTACAAATATTTTAACCCCTAACAACTAAGCTTAATTATAAAACTAAACTGTCTGGTCTTCAACCCCATCAGACACATGAGAAGGAATCAAATTAATTATCTGAGTAAGCAGGAAGTACAACTTAGCAGCTTCCAAAATGAGAAAGTGACAGAGACAGTTCGCTACCTACACAGTCATCCAACATTCTCTATAATGTTGGAGCATCACCTTCAGCCTTATGGCCCATTTATATGTGGTAGACATATTTGTGAAGCCCAAACTATTGAAGAATTCCGTGGATTTTTATTGAATTACTATCAACATTCTAAACGTTTACTTATTTTCCTTCTTTTCTTAGATACTTAACTTTCTTGTTTTGTTGTCGCCTCAACTTTAAATTAATTAATTTGAACTTCATATCTTCTTTATGATCAGATTTTAATTTCTCAAGAATACACATCTAAATTTTGACATCTCCAAAATATAAACTTACACATCTGCCTCCACAACCCTCAAACTTATCTCCTTGATTTATACTCTCACTATATTCTATGATTACCACCAAGGTACCCTTTTTGAATGGGATGGGGAAGAGGTTTACCTTCTGGGAACATACAAAAAAATATTTAATGTCCACATAAGGAATTAAATGATGATTGCAAAAAGGTGACCTTTATCATGATCAGGTGTGAAAGTAGAATTTATAGTCTAAAATAGAGATAAAAATGTCTACTCAAGGAAGTGACATAGTGGCTGAAACATGAAAGATATTCTGAAAGAGTCAGGCAAAGAAATTAGAAAGGACTTTTCAGAAAGAAGGCCTCTGGGTAATGTGGCTGACCAGTCATCTTTCTTTGTCTGGAAGAGTTCTGCTCTGTGCCTGATGGCCTGGTACAATTATTAATAATACCCACTTTAACTCAGAAGTGTCTTGGTATGGACGATGAATTATATGGCCAATGTACCTAAGGGCAGGGGCACACAGATTTGTACAAACATAGTGTATTTTGGGCAATGTGACCCATTTATCACAGCTGGAATGTACGATATAAAATAAGAGTTGTGAAATATGAGATAACCTGTGAAAAAGTGGGAAGGATCTTTCTCCTCAGGATGGAAGGTATTGCTTTCATTTGTAAGATGATGGGGTGTTCCCTAAAAGACTTTAAGTGACAGTTACAGTAGGTTCAATTATACTTTGAGAGCTTTCTCTAACGAGTTACACTCTTACAGTGTAAGATCAGTATAAGGGAGAAGACAATATCCATGCAAATTATGTAAGAGGCCTGTCTAGATGATATGAAAATTCATATATATGTATATTCTTATGAATATATATTTTCTCTTTTCGTTTCTTTATTTTTCCACATCCCAACAGCAATTTCTCCTCTCTCCTCCCATCTCAATATCACCATCCCCCACCTCATCCACTCCTCCTCCTCCTCCCTTCAGAGAAGGGCAGGCCTCCTACAGATAAGATTACTCCTATGAAGTAAGATTAGGCAATTTCACTCATGCTAAAGCAGAACAAGGCAATCCAGTATTAGGAAAAGGGTCCCCCAAACAGGCAACAAAGTCAGAGACAGCTCTTGCTTTCACTGTTAGGAGTCCCACAAGAAAATCAAGCTACCCTATTGTAACATATGTGCAGCGGCCTAAGTCAAACCCATGCAGACTCCCTGGTTAACAGATCAGTTTCTGAGAGCCCCTATGTGCACAGGTGAGTTGATTTTGTGAGTTTTCTTGGGGTGTCCTTGATCTCTCAGGTTCCAACAATCCTTCATCTCCCTCTTTAGGAGGAATCCCTGAGCTTCATCTAATGTTTGGGTGTGTGTCTGCCTCTGTTTCCAATTTACGCTCCAATTTATGAGTATAACAAAATATCAATAGAAATCACTTCACTGACTTTTTTTTTTTTTGCCAGTCCTGTTTGGTTCTACCTTAGGTATCTGGGCAACATGGCTTGGGATTCTTAGTAATAACTAACAGTTGAGTAAACGCAGAGCAGGGGAGGAGAGACCAGCATCAGGGAGCCATTTACATCAGCCTGGGAGGAATGGTAATCATACTGTTGAGAAGAGGTGGGAAGTATAAAGAAAAGTAGACACTCAGATATCTGAGTGTTACAGATAGAGAGACTAGTTAGTAAGAAGCCCCTGAGGTGAGAATGTAGCTGGGGTTGGGAATTTTATACAACTCCGCGGTCATTGACATGGAGAGCAGGAATGCAAAGAGGTAAAATAGATACTAGAAATTCTGATGTCCCAGAATACCAGGTGATGTGGGAAGATTTGCTAAGATCAAGAGTGATCTAAGTTCACAGAGGTAGCTCCAAGTCCTCTTTGAAAACAAACTATCAAGGGTGACGAATAGGCCATGAAGATCATTTATGACCTTATGACAAGAATTCAGAAAATGGACATTGTTTAGACTAGGATTTACCATCCATATGAAGACAAATCATAGATTGTGACTCTGTAGTCACACAAGTCAAATAAACTAAAAAGAAAAAGAAGTGAAAGAAAAATATATTGAGGGCAATATTTTACAGTGAATATAAAATGACTTCTAAAGAGTCATGAACTATAGGTTCCTAATAGAATAGATACTACTATAAATAAAGCAAAAAGCTACCAGAATCCATTAACAATAGAGTTGTGTTACTATTTGCACAAGATACATCAAATAGACAAATTATTTTGTCTATTGTCTAAATAAAAATGTCATTAAAATATTGGTATTTGTATCTATTTGAAAAATTATAATTATTCTTTAATTTGAAAAAAGAAGCTGAACATTCAGTAACATTTTAAAATGTTTTATCAATAATATTAAGATCAAAGTGAAGATGATAAACCCACATTCTTTTCAATACAAATCATATACAAAACATAAGAGTTATTCTCTCCAATATCAAAAGGATTCATATTTTGATGACAAAATTATATGTGTCAGAAAATGAAAGAAGTACAAATAAAATACCACCCTGAACTGGTAGAAAATTGTTCTTTACATGTATGAAGTATCCTGGACTTTGGATAGGAAATGTAAGATGAAGTAGCCTATTACTCACCCCTTACCAAGTTGGTAACAATATGGGCAACACTGAAACCTCATTTAGCTTCCAGAGATGACGCTGCTTTCTGAAACAAGACTCACTGAGGGAAAGGCAGATACCAAATGCCTTAACAACACTTCAAGTTCTACTACTAATAATTAATGGATACTTATATAAGAGAGCTTATCACAAGTGTATCACATTTGAGTAGAGGCTACTGAGTGAAATAGCAGATGTGCCATATAGTTAATATCAGATATGCCATACGGTGATACCCTGAAAATGATTATGGGTATCAAAACATCAGGCTGAAAAAATGTTGTACATTGTCAATAAAGAGTATCTCTAGGAGTGAATGACTCCAAAAAAAACTGTCTTCCAGACACAGCAAGACTTATACCCATATGAACTCATGGCGACCAAGACAGCATACACGAAAACTGACCAAGTTCAAGCCACAGAAAGAAAGGGAAGTAGGCAAAAGTCCCATTTCTAACTATGAAGCAATTTGCAATGGATTCCTGCTAGGAGAAGAAAGCTCAGATTTCTTCAGTGTACTGACAATGGGTATATCAACCACACTCTAGTGCAGATGTCAAGAGTGGTTGGCAAACACAAATTACACTCTTTGTGGTTTGGTGTAATTTGGTTTGGTTTTGGTGTGTGCTCTTGTTTTTTGTTTTGTTTTGTTTTTGCTTGTTTTATTTCAGGAAAGAGAAAGAATTGGGTATAGGGAGAAAAAGAGGAAAGTGTTGTGAGTGGGAAAGAATGTAATTAAATATATTCTATGAAAAACCTTAAAAAGCAAACCAAAACACTATCCAGCTTGTCTTTGTTTATTCTTCCTCACTAAAACCAAGAAGACCAAGGCTGTGAAAAGTAAGATTTCTTCTCAGGTCTGGATCTGAGCTGTGTGAAAACGGTACAGTAGTCATGTCCTTGCTCTTCTGCTTTCAGAAGCAGCACTGAAGGACTCCAGGCAAGTGGGGCTATCATACAGCCTGCAGACCAGCAGAAGACACTGTTAACAGAACAAAGCAACAGACTACACTACGAAAAGATCTTCACTAACCTTACATCTGACAAAGGCCTTATACCCGAAATATATAAGGAACTCAAGAAATTAAACACCACCATACCAAATAACCCAATTAAGAAATGAGAGGAATATCGAATGTCTGAGAAACACTTAAAGAAATGCTCAACATCTTTAGTCATCAGGGAAATGCAAGTCAAAATGACTCTGAGATTTCACCTTATACCCATCAGAATGACTAAGATCAAAAACTCAAGTGACAATACATGCTGGCGAGGATATGGAGAAAGGGGAACACTCCTTCATTGCTGGTGGGAGTGCAAACTTGGACAACCACTTTGGAAATCAATCAGGTGCTTTCTCAGAAAACTGGGAACAGGGTTACCTCAAGACTCAGCTATTCTACTCCTTGGAATATACCCAAAAGTTGCTCCACCACACAACAAAGGCACATGCTCAACTGTGTTCATAGAAGCCTTATTCATAATAGCCAGAAGCTGGAAACAACCTAAATGCCCCTTAGTCAAAGAATGCATAAAAAAAAAAACCTGAAATTTGAGGGCAGATGGATGGAACTAGAAATGATCATCCTGAGTGAGTTCACCCAGACCCAAAAAGATACAGATGGCATATACTCACTTATTATTGGATACTAGCCCAACATGGATGTCCTCTGTCCTCTGAGAGTCTTCATTCAGCAGGGGATTGGCACTGATGCTGGGATTTGCTATTGGGAATCCAGGTGAGAGAGGTATGGGAGAATAGAGAAATAGAAGCACCTGGATGGTCCTGGAGCCCTACAAGAAGATCATCAAGACTGGTGGATCTGGACCCAGGGGGCCCTGCACAAAATGCTGTACCAACCAAGGTAATGCATGCAGTACACCTAGACCGCCTTGCAAGGGTCTGTGCAAGAGGAACAGTGAAACAGCTCTAGAACTCATGGAGTACGGCCCTCCGGTTAGCAAACTCATGATGGGTGTGTCTCAACGAGGCATGACCCTAAGTATTGCGTGTCCTGAGGACTTCATGCTGTTATGGAGCACAGCTCTGCTTGTCACCTTTGTGGTCCTTATAATCCCCATAACATGTGAATTGTGTGAGTATTATAAAGGGGGCTCCCAGCCCCTCACTGGGCAGTATCATTGGCATACACAATAGCAATGTGTGATCTCTCTTAGGCATTGCTGCTGGAGCAAATTAACGATTCAACCACCATCTCTGAAAACAACCTATGGATGTAGATTGCTAACAATGATTACTACCCTTAGAAAGAATTTGGAAAAATAGATTGTTTAACAAGGTTAAGAAAAGATACTTTTGCTAGTGGCTCTGATGTAGAAAGTCTTAGGGGCAAATAGATTGTTTAGCAAAGTAAAGTAAAGATGTTTTTGCTGTTGGCCCTGATGCAGGAAATCTTAGGGGACAATTGAAGTTAAGACAAAGTACACTCTTAATATTAAAGCTAGAGACTTTTTGAGCTTAGCAAAGCAAGAACAATGGCCTATAGTACCATTGACTGATGTCACATTTTCAAGCTGAGCTGGTGACTGAGATGACAATTGATTTCCTTATTCTATTTTTCTGCCCTCAACTTCCTTATATGATTTAATAAAACATAATAAAGAGTAGATGAGCACCTTTAGGATTTAAAATAGACATGGCTGATTATTTTTATATAGGAGTTTAGATTTGTGATTTCTTTAAGATCTTCATAAGTTTATTTATTTGACATCAACAAGGACAACAAAATGCTGTTATGTACAGTTTATATGAGTGTGGAATTGAGGAAGATAGACAAAATTGATCTAAATAAATTTCTTCAAGTTATAGCTAAAAAGACTTTAAAAAAAAAAGGTATGCTAAAATGATACCACATTAAAAAAATGGAGTGGGGGGGAGAAGATAAACAGTCTATTTGGAACTTGATCACAGGAACCTGAGTTGAGAAAACTGGAGGAGTGAGTGAGTAACAGGAGAATAAAAAACCTAATAGAGGTTTACTGCTATGAAACCCTGCCTGAGTTGGCTAGGGCATCCCAGAGAGAACTCCATACAATACATAATCTCCTATTTCAGATGCTAATTAATCCTTCAACTCCCATCTCCCACTAGTTTTGAAACAGAATTTCTCTGTGTAACAGCCCTGACTGTCCTAGACTTGCTTTGTAGACCAGGCGGACCTTGAACCCACAGAGATCCACCTGCCTCTGCCTTCCATGTACTGGGATTAAAGGCATGTTCCACTACCACTGGGCTCTTACTAGTTAAGGAGGCACCAAAAGCCTTAAAGCTAGCACTTCCAGATGAAAGTATATATTGTGTGCATGGTCTTTGAGAAAGACCCGATGCAGACAAGTCCACCTGAGGTTGATTTGCGTCTGCAGACTTTATTTTTTATTTAAATAATTTATTCAGATTTCACCTCAATTGTTATCCCCTCACTTGTATATTCCCATTCCCCTCTCTCTCTCCCTCTTTTACCCTATTCCCCTCCAAAAAGCCTGTGACAGCAAGGGACCTCCTCCCCCACCACATGATCACAGCCTATCAGGTCTCATCCTGCTAGCCTGCTTATCCTTCCTCTGAGTGTCACCAGGCCACCCCACCAAGGGGAAGTGGTCAAATAGGGGACACCATAGTTCATGTCACAGTTGGTTCCTGCACGTCACACAATTGTGGAGCATGTGCTGTCCATTGGCAAGATCTGAACAGGTGATATCAAAGCCCATCTTTAACATCAACTGGGGAAAAGTGAGGTGGGGTATGTTCCTGTGGCTGGCTGGCTGGTGACCCTGAAGACTCTCTCTGAGGGCAACCTTCCAAGGCGGAATGATAGTTACCAGAAATAGCTTCCACTGATGGTGGAAAGCTAGGGCTAGGGCTGATGGCTCCTAGCAGGGCCTAGAGCTGATGGCTCCTAGTAGGGGCTTCCACTGATGGTGGCAAGCATCTAAAAAAGAAAGGAAAAGGAGAGAAAAAGACCACACACACACATTATTTAAAACAAAATAGTAACATAGGTTAAAGCTACGTGGTCAAGATTGACAACAGGCCATGTGAGGATATGAGCAGGGAAGAGCCTTTGAATGGGTTTTAAGTCCTGATGTTTTGTAACTTTATACATCCATTGTCTTCATGTTCTGCAAGGATAACATTAGACTGCTATTTGCCAGTGTGTGTTGGCCACTGTTTTAACATATCACGGAAACTTGTCTTTCAGGAGTTAGCCTTAGAATCTGCATTCTTCACTCACTTTACAGCAGCAGCCAGGTGTGAAATCTAAAGGCTCTCTCTTAAGATTTAGAAGGCACCCCCTGACAAGAAGCATAAATGTTCCTACCCAAATACCAGGCCTGCATTTTGCCAGGAGGGAGACTGGGAGCTTTGATACTGGCTCCCAGATGTCCTCTGGCAAAGCAGCTTTGCAGAGAGTTTAAGCATCAGGAGAGATTTACAGCTGTGTTTCTCTTACTTTCTAGGGCCTGTGTTGTTGAAAGTTTGTAACTCTTTTACCAAATCTTCAATTCTCTAGTCTTTTTGTTACATTAGCCATTATCTAGTTGGCTGACTTTAATCCTCACCCGCCTCTCAACAAGGCCTCATGTTTCCCCATTAGTCCTTGAATTGACTGCATAACCGACTATAATCTTGAACATTAAGGCTTCGGCCCCTTTCACCAGAATGGTGTTTTTGTTTTTTTTTTTTAAATTCATGTACCACCATATTATTTGTTGAGAACAGTAACTGTGGGGGAAAAATTAATGCTATATCCTATATGTAATTTTATATTCTGCATTTAATACAATGTTCTGTATGAGAACTTGTCTCCAGGTGACTTCACTTCTTCCTGCTTTCCGGGAATGACCACGCTCTGCCATAACTATACCTGCTAGCAGTTTCCAGAAACTCTACCGGAGTGATTAGCTGAGATAAAACATCTTCCCTGGAGACTCAATCTCCACCCAACCTGCCTAAGGAACTGTGACGTTTTCACAGTCTCACCTCTCCCTCCCCTTCAGGAACTGTGACCAAAATCTGCCCAGCCTAAGAATATAAAAACCCGAAAATTCTTCTGTTTGGGGTCGTCTGAATCCTGTGTGCAGGTAGACCCTAGTGCGCTGGAACAATAAACCTCTTGTTTTTACGTTGTCCTGGACTCACTCTCTCTCATTTGTTGCTTCCGGGTTAGACTCTTCCAGAGTCTCACATCTGATGCATTGGCTGGGAACTGAAGTTCCATTTGAGAGTCTCTAAAGCTGCGGTTCGGAGGACAGCTAGAGCACTTATCAGGTACCTCTGTTTGTGTTTGCTCTGTCATACCTTCTCTGTGCAGGCCGGAGTCTTTTTTGTCTGTCTTACTTTTGGGTTGTCTGCGAACTTCTGCGAGGGTTAGAGCCCCTTTGTCTGAAGTCAGGTTAGGGGTCCCCGATGCGGGGTGGGGGGGGCGGGGCTTAGAGTCCCTGCTTGGGCAGCCAAGAGAGGCTGCAGTGTCTGGGAGAACGCTACAGGATCGTCACTGGAAGTTGCTGGCCATGAGGTCTCCTCCTGGTAAGTGGGCGCCTTGTGTCCAGAAAGATTTCGGGCCTCTGCCCACTGGTCTGGTATTTCCCTCACCAGTAGCCATGGCGAATCTCTTTGTCTCTGACTGGTTGGCTGATCCCAGGTTTAAGTCCCAGTGGCCACCTCCTTTCTTTGAGTGGTTGGCTGATCGTAGATTCGAGTCCTGGTAGCCACCTCCTTTATTTAGGTGATCGGCTGATCCCGGGTTCCAGTCCCAGCAGCTATCCTGTTTTCTGTTTCTCTCTTGCCAGTGACAGTGGCGTGTTGTTCTGTGTCTGTTTTTCTGTATTTTGACTGATGATATTCTTGGATTGAGACTGATGGCCAGAAGGGCGAGACAGATAACCTCAAGTTTGGGAGACAAAGCAGGTCGCCGTACCTCACTACCTGCGTGCACCAGGAAGTCTGATTTTGTTGGTTTGTGCTTTGTTTCTTTGCATGTGACTCTTGTGACTAAGAATCCTTTGTAAGAAGTCCAGAGCTGGTCTGGTTTTCTGATTCAGGCAGAGAGCAGTTATAGGCTAAGCTGCTTTGAGTTTGGTGTAATTTTGGTTCTTTTCTCTTGCTGTACAGGTACATTTCTGTGTGTAATCATTTTGTGTTTCCCTTTGCTTGCAACTGTCTCATTTCTAGAAATGGGCCAGGTCTCAAGCATGGCAGCTTGAGTCTAGTGCCTCCGACTTCCCACTTGGATACTCTGGTAGAGAGGCCTGTCCCAAGCATGAAAGGCCCTTTGGGGACCCCTGAGGCTATCAGATCCTTGCTAGTTTGAAACACCTGAGTTCTGAGCCAGCAGTGGCACGACCTGATCCCCACCCACTTGTACTCTCTGGCTTGAGTGTGCAGAGTTAAGAGAAAGGGAAACAGAATTACAAAGGTCTGCCACCGCTTCTGCAGAATAAGCACCAAGATGACACAGGAACTGCAGGGTTTTTGGGGGCAGATACTGTTTGGCCTTGCTGCAAGGTTTTTCCAGCTTGCAGTTTGTTTGAAAGCCTGCCCCCACCCCCAAGTATGGGACAGTGGACACCTGATCCAGGACCCCTTGGTTTTGGGCGTGCTTACTGACAGATTTGCCGCCATAGGCCGTATGATCCAGGACACCACTGGAAAGCCCCAGCTCTTGCCTGTACCCATTGCATTTAACAGGGCACAAGGTATTTTTCGCTTGAAATTACATCTAGAGAAAGTTTTGTCTGCCTGTCTTAAGATGTATTAATGTATGTGGCCACTATATGTTTGATTTTTAAATGTATAAATTCATTGTATGCTGTACACCTTGCTTATAACTTATTAGTTATTAAAGATGGTTAACAAAAAAAACCTAACACCTATAACAAAGGTTAACTTGTAAGATAGAGTTGGAGCCATTTTAAGTAGCAAGTACCATAAACCAGTGTCTGTTATTATGTCTCCCTTTTCATTTCTGATTTTGTTGATTTGAATACTCTCCCTCTGCCTTTTAGTTAGTTTGGCTAAAGGTTTGTCAGTCTTGTTGATTTTCTCAATGAACTAGCTCTTGGTTTCGTTGATTTTTTGTTTCCAATTTATTGATTTCAGCCCTGAGTTTGATAATTTCCAGCCATCTACTCCTCTTGGGTGTATCTGCTTCTTTTTGTTCTAGAACTTTCAGATGTGCTGTTAATTTTCTAGTATGGGATCTCTCCAGTTTGTTTATAGAGGCACTTAGTGCTGTGAACTTTCCTCTTAGCACTGCTTTCATTGTGTCCCATAAACTTGGGTATGTTGTAGCTTCAGTTTCCTTGAATTCTAGGAAGTTTTTAACTTCTCTTTTTAATTCGTCCCTTACCCAGGTGTCATTGAGTAGGGAATTGTTCAGTTTCCATGAATTTGTAGGTTTTCTGTTGTTTCTTTTGTTGTTGAATTCTACCTTTAATCCACGGTGGTCTGATAAGATGTAAGAGATTGTTTCAATTTTCTTGTTTTTGTTGAAGTTTGCTTTGTGACCAAGTATGTGGTCAATTTTAGAGAAGGTTCTGTGAGGTGCTGAAAAGAAGGTGTATTCTTTTGTGTTTGGGTGAAATGTTCTATACATATCAGTTAGGTCCGTTTGTTTCATGATGTCTATGAGTTTCCTTGTTTCTTCATTTAGCTTTTGTCTTGATAATCTCTGTCTATTGAGGAGAGAGGGGTGTTGAAGTCTCCCACTATTAATGTGTGGGTTTCGATGTGGGGTTTAAGCTTCAGTAACATTTCTTTTACAAATGTGGGTGCTCCTGCATTTGGAGCATAGATTTTCAGAATTGAGATGTCATCTTGGCCTATTTTTCCTTTGATGTGGATGAAGTGACCTTCTCCATATCTTTGGATTAGTTTTGGTTCAAAGTCTATTTTATCAGATACCAGAATGGCTACTCCAGCTTGTTTCTTGGGTCCATTTGCTTGGAATACAGTTTATGTATATCTTTATTGCTGAGGTGTGTTTCTTATATGCAGCAGAATGACGGATTCTGTTTTTGCATCCATTGTGTCAGCCTGTCTTTTTACTGGGGAATTGAGGCCATTGATATTAAGAGACAATAATGACCAGTGGTTGTTAGTTCCTTTTATTTTGATGTTGGTTGTGGTAGAGTATGTATGTTTCTGTAGTTTGGATTTGTGGATGTGGAGTTACTTATTTCCTGTGTTTTTCTGGGGGTAGTTAGCCTTCTTGGGTTGGTGTTTTCCTTGAAGTACCCACTGTAGGGCTGGATTTGTGGTTAGGTACTGATTAAACTTAGTTTTATCATGGAATATCTTGTTTTCTCCATGTATGGTGATTGAAATTTTGCTGGGTATAGTAGTTTGGGTTAGCATCTGTGGTCTCTTAATGTTTACACGACTTCTGTCCAGGCCCTTCTAGCTTTCATTGTCTATGCTGAGAAGTCAGGTGTAATTCTGACAGGTTTGCATTTATATGTGACTTGACCTTTTTTTCTTGCACATTTTAAATATTCTTTCTTTGTTCTTTATATGTAATGTTTTGATTATTGTGGGGGGAGGATTTTCTTTTATGGTTGAATCTATTTGGAGTTCTGTAGGTTCCTTGTATGTTTATGGGCGTTTCTTTCTTTAGGTTAGGGAAGTTTTCTTCTATGATTTTGTTGAAAATGCTTTCTGGGCTCGGAGGTTGGAGTCTTCTCCATCTTCTATTCCTACTATTCTTAGATTTGGTATTTTTATAGTGTCCCAGATATCTTGGGTTGTTTGTGTCAGGAACATTTTAGTTTTAACATTTTCCTTGCTTGGTATATGGATAAGTTCAATCTTCCACACTTGAGATTCTCTCTTCCATCCCTTGTATTCAGTTGGCATGGCTTGTGTGCATCATTCCTGTTCTCTTCCCTGCGTTTTCCAACTCTAAGATTGCTTCAGCTGTGCTTTCTTTGTTGCTTCTAATTCCCTCTTTAGGTCTTGAATAGTATTATTCATTCTATTCTCCCATTTGATTAAATTATTCTCTAATTCTTTATAAGATTTATTGAATTCCTTCATCTCTTTGGATGTATTTTCTTATCATTCTATATAGGATTTATTTAATTCCTTCATCTGTTTGAATGTATTTTCCTGTGTTTCCTTGAATAATTTCTTTTCCTCTTTCAAAGCTTCTATCATTTTCATCACCTCAGATTTAAAGGACTTGCTGTGGTAAGATCACTGGTTTCTGGTGTTGTTATACAGCCCTGCATTTTGGTGCTTTTCTTCCTGCACTGTCCTGTGGGCATCTGGTGGTCTCTGGTGTTAGCAAAGGTTCCTCCAATGAGGTCACTGTTTGTGTCCCACATTGACCAGCCATGTTAGTAGCAAATAAAGAGAGCTCCAAGCCAAAGGTTGTTTGCTAGGGGTTCCCCAGAAGCCTCCTCAGAATGTTGGACAGTGGGTGTTTTAGAGCCTGCACCCAGCTCAGCTCAGCTGGAATCTCTGACTGCATCCCAGTTGGTTCAGGCAGGAAAGGAGTGGGCTGATAGATTTCTAAGCGCAAAGTTGTTCAGATGCCCTACAATGTTTTTCAGGATAGTAGGGCTCTGTCTATCTGCTCTGTGTTCCATATGGGCTAGGGCAGTAAGCAGCTGGAGCGGGGAGCTGTGATGGATTCAAGCTAGTACCTTCTTTTGTGCCCCACAGACCTTTTAGAGATGGCAGCAAATGTGAGCCTTGGTCTGTGCCAGACTCAGCTCTGTCTATCTGCTCTGTATATGGGCCAGGCTGGTAAACAGGTGAGGACTGAGGGGAACTAGAGCCTAAAGCTGTTTGGGTTTTCTACAGGCCTTGAGATGACAAGGTTGTGCTTATCTGCTTTGTGACCCACTTGGGCTCAGCTGATAAGCCACTGGCCGGTGAAAAGAGATTAGAGCTCCAAGCAGCTCATCGCTAAATGGAAGCTAATGCGGGTGTGGACTGCACAGGTCTCTTTTCTGGACGTCTGCTCTGTGACCTAGATGGATCACGCCAATAAGCTGCAGGTGGGTGGGGTGAGATCAGAGCCAGAACCTGCTAGCAGGATGGCAGCTAATGTGGATCTTGGCCCACGCAGGTTTCTACTCTGTGTCTGCTTTGTGTCTCAGCTGTGTTAGATCGGTATATCTCAGATGGGTTGGTGGCGATAGAGCCAGGCCCAGAGCTGCTCACAGGAGGGCAGCTAATGTGGACTGTGGCCCATGCAGACCTCAGCTCAGCCTGTTTGTCTTGTGTCTTAGCTGCCTCAGAGCAGTATGTCTCAGGTGGGCGGGTAGAGACAGACCCAGGATTGAAGTTGCTCACAGGCTGGCAGCTAATGTAGATTGTGGGCAGCGCCTGGATTCAGCTCTGCCTGTATGCTCTCTGTCATAAATAGGCTCAGCTGGTGAGGTGCTGGGGGGCTGTGAGAAATCGGAGCTCCAAGCTGCTTGGACGCTCCATAGGCCCTCTTGAGATGGCAGGGCTCTCCCTATCTGCTCTGTGACCCAGCTGGGCTAGGGCAGCAAGCAGCTGAGTGGCTGAGAGAGATCAGAGCCCAAAGGTGCTTGGGTGCCACCAACTCTTTCTTGGGAGGCAGCTAATGTGGATTGTGTCCAGTTCCAGAACTCAGTTCTGCCTGTCCGTTCCCCATATGGAATCCCGCAAGCAGTAGACATGCTGTGAGAGCCCAAAGGTGCCCAGGTATCCCACAGTCGTTCTCAATGTCGTGGCTAATATGGGCTTTCCCCTAGGATTTTTCTGTGGGTTAGCTGGGTGGCCAGGGATTGGACCCACCTGTGTACCACACAATGTGGATCCCTCTCACCTGGGAATCAGCAGCAGTGTGTTTTGGAGATCTCAGTTTGGTCTTTAGGTCTCTATGCAGTCGTGGTTGTCCTGCTAATCAGATGCAGTGTGCAATCAGTGCCGCCATCTTGGATCTCTTCTCATTTGCAGGATTCTAACTTTCCCTTAGTCTCAAAACACTTTTATCTTGATAATGTTCATGTTAGCAGATATGAGATATCTTGACTTGTATTCTCTTGATGACAGTAACATTGAGCACTCATAAATTAGTAAGAGTTTGATGATATCCTTATTTCGATTCTTAGCCCATTTTTAAATTGGCTTATTAGAGGATTTTTTTATAATTGATTGTAGGAAAACTTATTTTAAAGATTATTCACTCTGTTAGCAGGCATATGCTTTGTCAATATTTTACCATTCCAAGTTTATCTTTTTATTCTGCTGCTTGTTCCCTTTTGTATGCACAAGCTTTTCAATGAAGAAGAAAATCTTTTTAAAAAGCCCTATGTTTATGGGTCTCTTTATCTGTGTGTAGGTGTGTACACTGTGAGAAGATTCTCATTGAATGCAGACAAGGTCACATTCCCTAAGGATGTAGTTACAGATGGTTGTAACTGCCTAATAAGGTAGATATGGATCAACCTACGTCTTCTGTAAGAGCAGAGGGCACTCTTAATTACTAGACATCTCTGCAGCCCTGCAAAACTTCAGTTTGATTCACTCTCAATTATTAGTTTTTCTTTTGTGGCTTCCATGTTGGGGTTTTGTAATCATGAAACATTTGTGCAGAGTGAAGTCATTAATGTTTCCACATTTTCCTTGTTTTTATATCAAGTTTTGAAGTCTTATGTTTTCATTGATTTTTGCATATTTTTCCAATAAGTGTCTAATTTCATTTTCCTATGTGAATATCCAGTTTTCCTACTATTATCTTTTGAGAACACTATTCATTTTTATCACATAATCTTGGTACTCATAGAAAGTATCTGTTAATAGTTTACACCTGTATTTGTTTAACAAATTCTCTCTCATTTCATTGGTATGTATATCTTAACATGTCTTTAGGAAAAATAAAAAGCTGGAAACATCATATTTCTAGATTTTTAAACATATAACAAATCTACAATAATCATGTAATATGTGATTTGCAAAATTACCAAAATATAAATTAATACAAAATGCATGTGGAAAGGTAGGTGATGGTAAAATCTTGAAAACCTTGAAAGCTTCAGAAAGTTAAAATACTTCATATTATGAACGATAAAGGTAGATCTGTTGGTAAAGTGCTGTAAATCATGCATTTTGGGAGCCGAGATGGGAGGGACATGAATTTTAGGCCAGACTGTGATACACAGTTTCATTTTTTCACTCTTGAAAAAAGAAAAAGAAAAATCAGACTAGAAAATAATGCTTCTGAGGTTATGATTACCAGAAAATTTCTCAGCTTGAAACTGGTCTGATAATGATAGCATTTTCTGAGTTCCCTCAAAACCCCCAAGCTTCGGGCTTATTAGCTTCAGATCATAAAGCAGTTATTATCTAACTAAGGAAGTGAGATACAGCATCCATAGACTTTCTAACTTCTCCCAGCTAGTAAGTAATTGACATAAAAACTAAGCTAGACTCAAGGACTTCAGCATAACTACTGTCAACTTTTTAAACTCTATAATGAAAATTCAGTATGTTTCTATGAGGCCACTTTTTACTCTTACTATATACTATTTTGTGCAATTTTACACTGAATAGGAAAATAAAGTTTAATTACTCATCACTATCAGACACACTGTTGGCATCTCTAAAACTCTCTGTGTAGTCAGAGTAGCTCAAACCTACACTGTTCTGACACTTCTAAAAATGAAGGCTAAGCATGATCTTCTAAGCAGTGGTGTGAACGTGTGCATTTTCTACCGAGTCATGATCTTGGCTCCTCTGACTGTGCTCTACTCAATACAAATGGAGCTGGTATGAGTTGAGTGTGTGTGCCTAATTAGAGAAAGACTTCCCACCAGAGAGAAATGACTCAGAAGCTCCATGCCGCCTCTCAGATTCTAGCTACCAAAGATTGAAAGTAAAATTACTTCATTTGCATATAACAATACAAAATTTTTAATTGAGTGTGGCTATATATGACAACTAAGATTTCTTAAAATAAAAATCAGGGTACAAGGCAATAATAAAGAGTTTCTAAGCTAGGGAACCCTCCCTTCTCCAAATCTGAACTTTCTCTGTATGAATATATTCCTGGGTAAAGAAAAAAATCACTAAAGTAGAAATTAAAATGACATTACACCTTTACATTACTCACCTTATTGTGAAAGTTATTTTAAGTGTAAGTGAATATTACACACACACACACACACACACACACACACACACACACACATACACACACACACACACACACACACTGAAAATGTTAATCCTCTCACTTTGGCAACTTCAAAATAGTTATTCCATATTCCATATGTAAGTTCATATACTTTAAGAAATATTGCTATGTATATAAAGCCACCCAAACAAGTAGATATATATTTAAATTATATAAGTATTCCTGTTCCCTGAGATCCAATACCCCAGTTTCATGGCCAGTTTTAGAACAGTACCCCCATAACAGCCTTCACTGCCCCCCTGCACCTATCTCCAGTGGATCCAACAGATTTTCCCCTTATACCCTTTCTCCCCTCACTAGTAACCCAAGAACTTCTCCTTCCAGGGCACCAAGTAGTCTGAAGGCAGATCCATACCTCTCCTACTGCTCCTAAGATCCAATACTATCAGTCTCATCTGAAGTCTTATAGCAGGAAACCTGTTGTGGTCTTTTTTTTTTCTTTCCTCTCTTTCTGAGCCCATTACCCATGACCCATGATCACAGAGAACTTCTCCTTGAAGCTGCCTTCCTCCAGCTCACCCCAGTGTCCTAGCTCCTAACACTAGCAGGGATTCCCTGTGAACACAGAAGCTGAGTAGGCCAGAAAAATAGGCAACATACAGCAATTATGCTCTCCAAAACTCCAGGGAGGAAACAAAACCCAAGGAACAAAACACTTACCCAACAAAGAAAAAAAAATCCAGAAATCAGTGCTGAAATACATATCATCCCAAACCCAGATGCCTGGACACCCAGGCATAAAAACACAACCATTAACAGCCAGGGAAATAGGTCTCCACCTCAACCCGGCTATCTTGTTACACTACACCACGAATATTCTAAGATAGCTGAAGCACAATATAAAGATCTTAAAACCAACTATATGAAGATGATAGGTGATAGCTGGGAGGTGGTGTGGAAAATTAATGTGGTGAAGGCTCTTAGTATTGGGGGATACAATCTCAACTGGTCATCTCTTGTTTCCAGGTGAGGCTTCAAGTGCCAGGACTGAGTTGCATTCAACTGAGTCATTACCCAAAGCGGCCCAGTGGAAATTTTCAAACAATCTAGGCTGTTGCTAAGAAAAAAGGGCTGCTCTCCAAAAACAGACCCTGGGGACCTATTGCCAAGGACAGCACCCATGTAACTCTTAGAACATGGAGAAATGGATTGGTGGCTGTTGGGAAACTTCACCCATGCATTCTACTCTCTTTGGTGTGGGAAGGTTCCCTGCAGGGTACTGAAAGAGAAACGTGGACACCAACCAAGCCACAAAACCTCTGACCTACAATCTGTCTGGCTTGCAAAATATGCTAGGGCAATGGTGGCACAGAGTTTGTGGGACAAGCCAACCAATATCTCATTAGACTTAAGACTCACTACATGGAAAAGAATCCACACTGGACACTCCTTGGTAACCAAGCATCAGATACTAGATAGCCCAGAGCCCTAGGGTAAAAACAAATACCACTGGTCTTAGAAAAAGCGATGTATCAATAAAATGACTCATAATGATATGCTGCTATACACGAGAATAGATCAATGCCTTATCCAGTCATCTGGCTATAGATGGGAACAGATGCAGCTATCCACAATCAGACATTATGTAGAAAGAGTCTAAATAGAAGATCTCCATCAAATCTCTGCTCTCGGAGCTCAGGGAATCTTATGGAAGAGGAAGCAGAGAGAGTGTAAGAGTCACAGGGGATTGAGAACACCAGGAGAACAAGGCCTTCTGAATCAACTATGAGTACAAAGAGGCTAATGCAGCAAGCACACGGTCTACATGAGTCTGTCCTAGGTCCTCTGGGTATATATTATAGCTTTTAGCTTGGTATTTTTATGGAACTTCTGTCTGTGAGAACAAGTTAGTCTCTGACTTTTGTGCCTGCTATTAGGATTGTGTTTTATGCTTGTCAATGGGTCCCCAAAGTTGCCATGTCCAGCTTTGATATGATAGTTTTTGTTACACATTTATTTATTTATTGATTGTCACATTTAGTTGTTATCCTTTAGAAGCCTGTTCTCTTATAGTGCAGTACAAGAACGCAATGGATCTGGAGGAACGGGAAGATGGGGAGGAAGTGAGTGAAGGAGAGGTAAGGGAAACTATAATCAGGATATATTGCATGAGAAAAGATTTTTCAATAAAAGGAAAAATAACAGGAATGTTAATTTATGAAAAATTATAGCTAAATGTAATTATTTTCAGATATCTCACTACTTAATAAAATATTCATACAGTAAATAAAACATTCATATAGTAATTTATTATAATCAAAGGGTTTCTTTACATATACCTAGGGCATTTTTACTGAAGGTACTAGATATGTAAGTGATTTCCTTATTAAGCAGGCAGTAGGTATACATAATTTATGCTATGCTCGCATTCTTTTTTCTATGTCTTAAAATGTTTAGGAATGACCTTTAATGTTTTGAAGTTAAAACATAGTAATATCATTGTTCCAGATATACATATATTGTCCCTAAGTATATAAATTCATCAATATATACATACAGCATGTTCATCCATTATAATGTTACTTGTATATTTATATGATTTCAAGGCTGACCAACTGGTATGGATAACCCATTGGAGGCCTATCTTTGCTTATAACTATTTATCCATCTCTGAGCTTCCTTGGTGGTCTATAATTCCTTGTTTATACTCAGGCCATGTGAGAATATTGGACCATGTTAATGTGTCCTTGTTATCATACCCATTCGGGTGTTGTGATAGTTTCTTCTAGAGTATCTAGAAGTTGTATCGAAAAATTAACAACCACATGGATGTCTAGACAATTGCTTTCTTTTTGCATAAAGTTTTTATGCTCATGATGACCAAATTGTCCTACAGACAGTTACCACCTAAACTTTGGGTATCAGTAGAAGCGAGGCACCATTAAGTGTTAGAAGTGCGTATGTTCTTCTACTAAATATTAAGAATTAAGTGTGGGAAAGATGGCTTAGCCTTTAAAATCTAGGCTATTAACCATAACATCAAGAATTGGGATTATACATGTGTGCAATTATGTGTCATTTTTTTTTTGCCTGTTGAAAAAATCATATACGCAGTTTGTTTTTCTTTTTTACCACCAAAGCATTGAAAAACTAGCACAATACTAAAAGCTAAACTTTATTTGATTTGATAGACAATCATTCATCATAATTTTTAGACAACTTCTACATTGTGCTCTGAGTTTCTCTACAGAAAAGAGAGAATTCATCTCCTTTCAAAGCAGTTAATTGAAACTGACACACTATTGTGATTATTTAAAAGTCCTAAAAATTGTCTGAAAACTCAAGGAAGTTGGTTAAATATATAGCTTATATGATATTAAGCTGTGTAAAGCAACATATCATGTCAAATTTAAGGACTTACAAAGCAACTCAAAAAATATGTGTGATATAAACCACTGTGTCCAAGAACATATTCATGAGTACAGGATAAGTTCATAAGTTTACACTAGCTAGAGTGATTTGAGAGGGAGGCTCAGTTGAGAAAATGTCCCTATTACATTGGTCTGCAGATAAGCCGATGGTATATTTTCTTGATTAACATTTGATACAGGAAAGCAGAGCCCATAGTGAACAATGCCAATCATGGGCTAGTATTCCTGGGTTGTAAAATACTGTGGCTAAGTAAGCCTAAGCAAGGAAATCAGTAACCAATGTCGCTACATGGATCCAGTTTTAGTTCCTGCCTCCTGTAGTGTCTTCCCTCAGTGATGGAGTTACTTTGAATTATAAGATGAAATGTACCCTTTCTTCTCCAAATCGTTTTTGGTCATGGTATTTTATTATAGTCCAGTATGAACCTAACTAAGCCATGGTACTGTCATCATTAGTCATTCTCAGATAGGATGAGCAAGTGCCATTACACAGAACTAAGCAGTTACAATCACAACTGTTCACTGTTACATTCTTGCCAATGGGACATAGTGAAAATGTGACTAAAAGAATGTAATTTTTAGTACAAAAGAGGTTAATATTTTTATTAGCAATGTATACAGATTAAGTGCCAAGCTGCCCAAAGATGTGTAAGGCTGGAAAAAAAAGTAAGACTACAAGTGAGAATGACCTTTGGCAGTTTGATCAGTGATCTGGGGCTATGGTAAGAGGCGAGGCAAATGTACAAACTGATGAACTACTTCATATTCATAAGACAATATTTGGCATAAACAGAATGCAGCACACAAAGGTCAGCTATATGTTAGTATTATACTCATGCTTATATAAACTGAACAAGACCGAAAAATGATCTCTCTCTTGCGATACACGGAGAGGAGTTCCAAGTAACCATAAGTTAAACTATCTCTTATGTCTCTTCCTTCTTAACACTTACAGGTTAATATGGTACCTGTTATCATTTCTTATTTGGCTGATTATTTTTTTCCTTGCTTGAGCAGATTCTAACGATTGTCCCAAGATAGTTTTACCTATACTATAGGGTTCTTCTGGAGACCCTATATCTGTAGGTTACCATGTTAATAGTAACAATAGTTACACACATATACATGCTATTTTATCTTGAGAGTTTCTCATTCTGGGTTTCAAATAGTTTGTTAGTCAATAGCATATTGCCTAACCAACCAGAATCTACCAAATGCACAGTTATCAATGGACGTGTCATTTGTTCCTGCTTTTTGTTTGTTACACATGAGATTTCTGTTGTTGTTTTTCCTCTAATCCATCCTTGACACTTAATATCCTTCTATTTGTTTTGTCATAACTTCTTTCAAAAATACCATTTTGGAATCGGTGACACAGCAGTGAATTACCTGCCTTCCAGAAATATCACCACCAATCACTCCAGTCCTTATTGACATCACAAGATTACAAATTTCCTAAAACCTGGTGAAGTAAAAAACCCTCAGACACGATATCCAGAAAACTTATCATTGAACACAGATGAAGGGAAAAACAAGTTGAGAATAAGTTCAGATCACCCAGTTATTGAAATTTCCTTTTGAAAATTTCCAATGATTTAGTTGCTTAATGAGTAAGGAGATTGCATACTCTTTTACTGAAAATTCAGAAATTGAACTTGAATTTGTGCTTAGCACTAAATCTGTTACTCACTGGTTCATGATCATATAGAAGCCAATCTTTTCTGCTTTGAGTTCAAAATTTTAACAAAGGAACCACCCAGAAAGGTGGAGGGAAAGAGATTGCCCCGATGTGACATGGGGAAGAGTCAACATAACAACAAATAGATTATATTCAAAAAACAGAAAACAAGGGAAGTATTAACATCCAAGTACAGATAATAATAGGATGAGAGAAAAGTATGAGAAACAGAAGGATGACTCAGCCAAAGAATGATAAGGCACCCCTACTCCAGATGCAATTCTCCACTGGGATGTGGAAGCAGAAATATCATCTATGGTCAACCTGCATTGTTCTGGTGAAAAGAGGCTGCCTGTCCTATGCACAGGATGAGCCCATAATTGCTCAAAGCATGAACTCTTGATATGGATTTGATAAATCAAGACAGTGACAGTGGCTCCTTCAGTTAGATGGGCCAGTACTGGAGAATAGTTCCATTTTGTCACTCCTTATCACTCTGAGAGCTGTGATCAGGGATTATCCTGGTAAGGAACCAATTATTAAATGAACACTGGGGCCTTGCTTACAACACAGTCAGTCACTTCACAGTCGGTTTAAACAAGTGGGTGAATGATGGACAACGCCCTACTTTTATCCATATATTGAACAACTGGAGTAAAAAAATATCAATATGATACAAACTTAGTTTTTTTTAAATCATAAATCAAGTGGGATTAACAATTATTTATATTCAACAGCTGTAGCATACTCACTGAATTCAGGAGCCCCAAAATTTTCATTAAAATAAATCATATTTTAAGTCATACACTAAATCTTTGCAAAAGAAAAATACAAAAATAACTTCTTATACATTATCATTATCAATGGAATTCAAAACTAGAAAATAATAGGGAAATAAATGATGGAAATGAGGAATATTTGGAGATTGAGTAATACATTCCAAACACGACTGGTTGTTGAATCTAGGAATGTGTGTAGAAATTCCTACAATAGAAAACACAATATGTTAATAGGTGCACAAAGAACCATTGATGCCTTTAGTGTCTCTTCATTTATAAAATCCTTAAAGGAAAAAAGAATAACAGAAAAAAATCTCAATGCAAAGAAAGTATATTAGGAACTAACTTCATAGTAGGGAAAAATAAAATTATTTCTTCTGAAATTAAAAATGGGATCACTGTATCCATTCTATATAGTTTTAGTCAATGTCATGTGGAGATCTTAGATCCAGAAATGAAGAATTCTGGCATACAAACAGGAAAAAGAAACAAAAGTCAAATTGTCCCTGTTTACAGATATTATCACCCTTTAGAAAACCTAGAATTTTGTTACAAAACTTTTAGATTTGAGAAATACATTTAAAAAGGAGGAGGTACTACCACCACCACCACTACTACTCATAAAAACAACAGCAATAATATAGTCAAAGGAGGAGGTTCTGCTACTACCACTACTTATAACAACAACATTAATAATATAATCAGTGCAATAATGATAACAACAGACATACAAAAATAAATAACTTGGCAATAGAGCAATGTTGGACTTTGAAAGAAGGAACTCTTAAATAAATTCCATTCTTAACAACATAGTATATTGTAATAATAAATCTACAAGGTGAGTGAATACTACAATGAGAGATTTCTTAAAGTTTGAAGAAAGAGAGCAAAGAAAGCATAAGAAGGAAAGACCTTCCTGCTCATGGATTGCATTATTTAATATCATAAACTGGCCTATACTAGAAGAAGAAATCCTTAGCTCCAGTTCAGTTTTCACCAAGATTCCAATAACATTCTTCACAGCATGAGAAGGAAAAAAACCCTAAAATTTATGTGGAAGCACAAAACTCGAAAAAAAAAATCATGGCAATCCCAAATAAACTGAGTAATACAAGAGTTATATGTGATCTCAAATTATGAAACAGAGCCATAATAATAAAAAGAAGATAATACTGGAAAAATCCAATCTCATAGTACAATATAGAGAATAGAGGGTCCAGAAATAAACTCCTGTGGCTGAATCCATTTAATCTTTTATGAAGAAGGGGACAGTGAATAGCAAGGAGGTAAAGGCTCTGGGAAGATGAGATTTTTAAATGCAGAATACTGAATCTTGCTCTGCCATCTTTACCTTGAGTTGAAAAACGAAATCAAACAGAATCAAACACCCTAATTTGTAATCTGGATCTCTGAAGCTACTAGTGAAAAATAAGAAAATACTTCAAGATATAAACATAGTAAAAAAAAATCTCCTTGAAAATCACCCCATTAAGTCAGAAAATAATTCGAGGAAATAACAAATTTGGTTACTTGACATTTACAGATTCTGTGCGGAAAATCTAGCAAAGACATAATCCTACACAGGAGAACATATTTGCCAACCTGGCATCTGACAGAAAATTAATATCTAGAATGTATAAAAACTCAAAAACTTAGAAAACATTAGGTAAGTTCCTCAAAGAATTGCTACTATCTATATGTCACAGCTTGGAGAACCTAAGTCACTGTCTCAGAATAATGCTTGCATAACCAGGATTATTGCTATACAATTTATAATACTTAAGACATAAAGCCAATCTAAATGTCCATAAAGAGGTGGATGAGTAGAAACAAATATTGACTACTGAGATTTATTTAGCTGTAAAAAAAGGAATGAAAATATGTTATTCTCAGGAAAACAAATGAAACTGGAGATTATCCTCTTAAGCAAAACAAACTTGTCTCAGACTATTAACACATTTTTCTAAAATTGTTGAATTGTTCACAATAGTCAAGACGTAGAGCTAAGCCAGATGTTCATCAAAGCATAAGTGAAGAAGAGAGAGAGAGGCAGAGAGAGAGAGAGAGAGAGAGAGAGAGAGAGAGAGAGAGAGAGAGAGAGAGAGAGAGAGATGAGGTAGATATGTGTATATTAAAAACACACATATACCTCACCTCTTTCTCTCTCTGTCTTTCTGTCTCTCTGTCTCTCTCTGTCTGTCTTTCTCTGTCTCTGTCTCTGTTTCTGTCTATGTCTCTCTGTATCTGTCTTACCACCTCCCCCCCCCTCTCTCTCTCTCTCTCTGTGTGTGTGTGTGTGTGTGTGTAAGATATGAAACTAAGAGTTTCTATCTGGGGTAGGGAAGAAAAAAAACGAGTAGTTTAGAGATAAAGGACAGAGGAAGGCCAATGGGGATGGGGAAGATGACGAAATTACAGTTATCTCCACACGAAACTGTAACAATTATGTTTCTTTTTCTTATATTCTCTTACAGGAGAAATGCTTACAAGTGACATGGTGACCCTGAGTGCATGTAAAAAAGCACCGCTTATATCTTGATTTTGCTGACAAGTTAACAATTGATAACCTGGCGAAGATGCCTCTATCCTTGCACTAATAGGAAATGTCTCCCGCAGGCTCAAGCTTGGTTTCCACATAGAGAGACAAATTTGGGAGGTTCTGAATACTTTGAGAGGTGGGGCACAAATGAGGAAAAGCCATCCAGAGGAGGCAGGTCCTTGAGGACATCTTGTCCCCAGATAATTTCTCTGTCTTTCTATACCAAGCAGTATCCCATGCTCCTGCCACCGTGATGCTCTGCCGAAGATACTGTATCTAGAAGTCACTGAAGGAAACTCCAGGAATGATGAAGTCAGAATAACGCCTTCCTTTATATTGTTTAATTGGGGAATGTCAGTCACTATCATGAACAGGAATTTAATACACTCACCAAGAACAAGTATAAAATTATAAGTAAGAATTATAAGCTCTTGTCTGCCAATGTTTGCAGTTCATTGAGAAAAAAATTATTGATAGTATTTTCCATGGGAATTTCTTTAAACAGGTGACTTTTTAGTCTTGTAGTGTGTCTTGATTCTGATGTTGTTAAGTGTTTGATAGATTTATAGAATCACAGTCTATTAGCATTTTCACATAAACTGGGGTATAGGGAGCAATTTGTCACTTGTTTCTGTATGTCTGATGTTAGGGCTGTTCCATAATGAGGCTAAAATTCTGAGTGGTGAATATCATCATTACTATCTGGAGTAACATGGGCATAGGTGTCGATAAAAGAAGATGATAAGATTGCTATTAAGAATTTCTATGACTAACTCATTTGGTATAGTACTTTCTGTAGATTTTTATGTTTCTGTAAATGAAGTAAAATTAGATTTAAGCCTAGAACGAATCACTTGAACACTAAATATTCATGCAGTTTCCCATAGCTCTATATCACTAAATTTATATAATCCTTATTATGAACACTTTGTAGGAAAGATAGATACTAAATGGTCTGTCAAAAAACACTTGAAAATAGGTGTAATTCTGTGAAAAAGCATCAATGTTTCATTAATATTAATGAAAACTGGATCAGTAAATAACATGTAAAATATTATTCTCAGCGAATTGTACAGAAGTGGCTGTTTAGATATTTCAATATTTAGTGTAAAGAATGCACCAGGCATTGCAAACACACTGACCTTTCCTTTAACTGTGGACCTTAGTTCCTCTGAAATTACAATATTTGAAACCAAAGCTCAAAGAAGAAAAAAAAAGTTTTTTCCTGTTTCCTTTTCTCCTGTTACAGCCTTAGAGAATAAAACCCAATCTAGTTTTCAGATTTTAAGTATCTTTCTTTCTTTTTTAAAAAACATTTTCCAGTAGATACTGAGGGCATTTCTGGACTGAAGAGGGATTTAAAAGTCCTGGGATCTTGAATCCTGTTGAGTAGTACTAGATTAAAAATAATTGAAGACCAATATATTTAAATAAAATTGGGCAAACAAAATATTTTATGGAGGTTATTTTGGTTTTTCTCCACTATTATCTATCATATCTATTTAGCTAAGATATTGTCTTCCAAGGAAGAGGAAATACAATATATTGTTATGTAAGGATAAAGAGGAACTTGAAACAGAAGTAATTAAGTAGAGAGGGGATGAGACATCAAGGCACAGGACTGAATATGAACAGAGACACATAATACTGATGTCCATTTGAGAAACCCATGAATAAACTTACTGCTATAGAAGTTTTGAAAATATAAAATTATATGAAAGTTTTAATGGAGATATCTTACAATGAAGAGTGTGTGGGGAAATAGCCTACCCAAACATTATGTGTTAGCAAATAAACCCCCAGTATAAGGGATAGGTTACCTATTTATGATTTATTGCAAAATGGGGTCTCATAGAGTCTCTAAACAAAATATTGAAAAAGTTCTCAGTTATCCTCCAGGATTTGACAGTAAGACACTGTTGCTGAAGACACCACATAGTTATGTTATATAATATGGAGAATCCTAGCAGATACTTAGCTGGAGGCTGCATCTCTACTGGCCAATGTTTGTAGTGTATCACTATTCCCAGATGATATGATAATATACATAAGTGACCTCAAAAATTCTACCAGGGAACTCCTACATCTAATAAACATGTTCAGCAAAGTGGCTGGATACAAAATCAACTAAAAAAGGTCAGTATCTCTCCTGTATACAAATGAAAATCATGCTGAGAAAGAAACTAGGGAAACTATACCCTTGATAATAGCCAGGAAAAAAAAAAGTATACTGATGTAACTCTAACCAAGCAAGGGAAATACTTTATGAAAAATTGAAATCTATGAATAAAGAAATTGAAGAAAAAAATCAGAAGATGGAAAAATGTCCTATGCTCATGGATTGGTAGGATCAACAGAGGGCTAATGGTTACTTTACCAAAAGCAATCTACAGAATAAATGCAATTCTCAACTACACATGGAAAAACAAACAAACATACATACAAAACCCAGAAGAGCTTAAACAGTCTTGTACAATAAAAGGTCTTCTGGAGTTATCTCCATCCCTGATATCAAACTATACTATAGAGCAACAGAAATAAAAATGGCATGGTCCTGACACAGAAACAGACAGATGGATCACTGGATGCAAATCTGAGTCCCACACACCTACAGACACTTGATTTTTAAAAAAGCATCCAAACCGTATAATGGAAAAAATATAGCATCTTCAAAAAATGGTGCTGGTTTAAGAGCATATCTATATATAGAAAAATGCAAATAGAAACATATTTGTCATCCTGCAAAAAACTAAAGTCCAAGTGGATTAAAGGCCTCAACATAAAACCATACACATTAAATCTCTTAGAAGAAAAAGTGGGGAAGGGCCTTGAACTCATTGTCATAGGAGACAATGTCCTGAACAAAACACCAACAGCTCAGGCTCTAAGATGGATACATAATTAGTAAACGGGACCTCATGAAACTGAAAAGTTTCTGTACAGCAAAGGACACTGTCAACAGAACAAAATGACAGCCTACACATCTTCATGAACACTGCATCTGGTTAATGTTGCAATCAATATGTAAAGTGAATAAATTACAAAAAAAATAAATAAAAATGAGTGAGAAAGAAAACTTGAGGTTTAGGTAAGTTGAACACCAGAGGGAGATTTGAGAAGAGGGACAGAGAGAGAAAAAAATGAGAGAACAAAGTATTTAAGATTCTCAAAGAACAAATAACGGGATACCAGTGATATAAAGTAGGAAATGGGAAATTGAAAAGGGAGTTGTCTACTTGTGGAAAGTGGAAGAATTACGCAGAGGAGAACTGAAAAGAGACAAATACTAGTAAGATTAGTAAAAACAACTTATAAAAATCATATTATCTTACATTTACTTAAAATTACAATACATATATGCAGTGTGTGTGTGTGTGTGTGTGTGTGTGTAAATGAACTTATGCCACTTGGATGGACAATGATCTCCATAAAAAAAATCAGGCCAACACAAATCTCATTCTCTGATACAAGAAACTTCTTTTCGAGTGGTTGGTCAGCATAGGCCAAATGACTCCTCAAAACAATATGAATTATCATTGTCAATGCTTCCTTCTCAGAGCTTGAAGACACACTCCTATCACTGAAGACACTACACACTTAGGACACAGGACTCGGATATTCAAGCCAGATCTGATCAAAAGTTTTCTTCCTGTGGCCTTATTTCCATTGTACCAGAAAATGCTATTCAAGCAACTCAGGGTCAGACTCAATAAATAGCCTAACTTAGCACAATACCTATGAACTACAATGGCCATCCTGGCAAGAGGTCCATAAACATTCAAGGAGTAAGTAGCACTCACATGTTGGTTGTAACCAATGACTGTCTAATTGCATTTACAGCGCCCTCATCAGGAGAGCAATACTATCTCGTTTAAAAAACCTAGCCAATGTCTCAGGGTTAGTGAGCTTTGGGACCTTAGAAGATAATCCACTGGCACTACTTTTCTATACTTTTCACCATAATTTCCAACTACATTCAAAGTCTTATTCTTGTAACAACAGACATGTACTTATCACTCCTTATAAAAGAATCATCTCTTCAGAGTAAATGGCTACTACCACAGAAAGTCACAATGGGGCATAATCCAGAGGTCAGGGGATCATAGGAGACATATTTGTATTGGCCACACTGACTCACAACTCCTGCTTATGGTTCAGGCTACATTAAAGGTCACAGAAGGGCTGGAATGATTGTAAGAGCTGAAACACCAGGAAATCTGCAGAGAAACTGTCTCACTTAGAATGGCTGCTTAAACAAGCCTGGATGAATGTCAGTATCAATGAACATACTAATGCACAGGAGGAAAATTCTCATGGGCTCCCACTGTTTTAGACAAAAAACAAAACAAACAAACAAAAAACTGTAGACAGTGAATGACTGCTGAAACAGAGTTAGTTTCCTAGGCATGAGTCTCTTCATTGGTTAACCAATGCTGAGGACTCGTTCTTGAATAAGGAGAAGAATGTTACCTAATAAAAACAGAGAAAAGAAGTAGTTCATATAGTATATACTTTGCAATTATAATGGACTGTTTCCTGTCAGAGGCCCAGTTGCCTGTTGTGAACTTTGCATTCACTGCCTTTTTCTGGATAGAACATATGCTCCCTGTCCTCATCCTAATTGTTAATGCTGAACTCTCTGCCCTGTGGTACTAACACCCTGTCTGAGCATTGCCAATCTTGTTTCCTAAGCCTCTTCCCCTAGGGGTCATTCATCAAATTGTTAGTCATTTTTTATTCATCCTTTTTAGATTCTTTTCAATCCCCTTTATCATGACTCAGTTAGGAATGTTCAAAAGAAACACACTATTCTCATAAATATTTGACCACTATAGGAGCTACGGATATGTCCTTTGTGATTTATTTGGACATCACTTGCTTGAAGTCCTTTCGTTCTCAAAGATTAAAGCAACGATGATGTGAATTCTTGAGATTTGACCCATGCTGTCTGTCAAATTATTGTGCCTGCACAGAATTCCAATCGTGAAATTGATTCGGATTATGTAGGAAGCACAGCACATAAGAGTACATGCATGGATGAGAAATGACAGGGAAAACAAGTATGAACAACAGCTATAAAGAAAAAGGCTGGTCATGGTGGTGCACGCCTTTAATCCCAGCACTTGGGAGGCAGAGGGAGGCAGATCATTGTGAATTCGAGGCCAGCCTGGTCTACAAACAAAGGGAGTCCAGGACAGCCAAGGCTACACAGAGAAACCCTGTCTCGAAAAACCAAAAAAAAAAAAAAAGAAAAGAAAAGAAAAGAAAAGAAAAGAAAAGCGATATCCCCAGTTCACAGGTAACACTGGTTGGCTATTTCAGGATCATAGCATATTTAATTTTAATTCAAAGTGTATTTAAAACAGATGTTACTTTTGTTTCAATTTCAGGACATTTTACTATTTCTTTTAGTTATTAAGACATATTTACCTTTTTTTTTTAACATTTGTCTTACATATGATTTTATAACGAAAATTTTAACTGTGGCTAGAGAAATGACTCAGTGGTTTCGGGAACTTGATGCTCTTACATAGGACCTGGGTTTGGTTCCCATCACCCATGTGGTGGCTCACAATTGTCTGTGCCTTCAGTGCTTTGTTTTCTGGCTATATGCATGCAAGCATGAAAACACTCTTATACTCGTGTAAAATACATACTCATAAAATAAACATTTCTTAAAATTTTGAATTGTCTAATAAAAATTATCTATTTCCAAAACCCTCCACAAAGAGTTGGAATTTTAACTAAAATTATCTTATTAATTTGAGGTCGGTTTTCCTGCCCTGTGGCAACCTCAGAGTGTCAGAATATATGTTTAGTATATTTATTTTTGCACTCTCGCTATGTTATAGCTCCATGAACAGTGTGATTCATGAAACCAGTGCCCTTATTTATGCTTTGCTGAATCACTGTACTGATTAGTGGCAACATGTGTCCTCATCTTTGCCAGTACAACCTTCCATTCCTTATTCGTCTCTTTTCATCCTTCTGAACCTAAAGCCACCAGTTCTACAACCCAATGATGTGTATTCCTTTCCACACATGTTTTGACTTACTTTTTTGCTCTTTTTACACTCACCTGATTAATTAAGATTGGCTCATATTCCCTTTCTCTCACTCCGCACACATTTTTAGGATGTGAACATAAATAGCATTCTACAATACAAGTAGTATTGAACCACACCCGCCGTTTAAAGCAGTTGTATTTGGATTTAGGAAAAGTCCCTGTGCTAGCACTCGGACACCTGGTTGTTTCTCTATATCAATTACGAGGTTTTACCTCCTTCTATGTGACATGTGACTGATTTCAAAATTATTCCACATCCCTATGCTTTTGTCTGTGCTTTGTAATTTAAAACTCAAATAAACATTCTTGTCATTTTGAGCAATTGACATTTAATTTACATAAATTTTCATCTATGTACTTAGATATAATCTTTATTATTGAATCTATGGATTTTTTTATATGCAGCAATTAACTCTATGCATCACATGTTTATGCTTATGCAGGTGTGTTTATATAGTTTTCAAACAACTATATTTTCTGCCACATTTTCATACTCAAAACAATTGCTTTTCAGGATAACCTGTTATGATTCTACCTCTGGCATCAACCAGTCTATAGAAAACAGTTACTGATGGATTTGGACTCTGATCTAAATCCTTGTTCCACAGTAGTCTATTTCTTTGATGTCATAGAACTAATGCAAACACAGCTTCAACATTTTCCCATCAATGTTGAAGGCTAGAGAGAGAGAGACATCCTCCTGAGGGATATGAGTATTAAATGTGATACATCACTTAGGATAGCTCTCCAGTCCCCTCAAACCAAGTGCATGTAAGCATGTACCCATTTGATCTCGGCTCTCCACACACAGATATTTCAACCTCTTAGAAACACAATAACTACCCTTTCAACTCTTCCATCAATAATCCTTTGTTGCTCTTGCTACCTTTACCAGACCCCTCCACTCACCGCACCTAATGTTGCCTTGCCACCCTAAAGCATCAGTCTTTCATGCTCCCACACAGGAAATACAAATCTGATGCCCCCGAAGCTTCCTAAATCCTTTCCATGTCTTTCCAGGTGTCTTAGAGTCAAAGAAAAAAAAAGTGTGACCAGTTCGTAGAGGGCATGCCTTTAACAATGTGCTCCCAGGAGACTTCTGTTTTCAATCCAGCAGCTTGTGCAAATTTTTCCAGGTCCATCTTCAATGGTCTATGCAGAAGACAGTCATAAGCTCATCAGACAAAATTGTCACTTTCTTTAAAATGCAGCATATCTCACACCTTCTGTAATTCACTAACTATTTGGTTAAATATCTTTTGAATAACAGAAAAACCAAATTGTGAATGAAAGAAGGCACAGGATTATGACTAGAATTTTAATGTCAAGAAATACCATTTAAATATACTTTATTGTGAAAGAAAATGTCTCATTGCACAAAAGAGGACATTTCCATTTTCTTTTACCATCATTTTGAAGCCATTATCATCTTGTTATTGATATGATGTTTTCTATATGTCTGCCAGTACATTAAGCAATGTAGAAATATTAGTTATTACCATTCGGATGTAACCAATGAGGTAGATATTACTGCTGGTCCCGTTTTATAAACAGTGAAACTAATGTTCAATGAGGTTAAGTTTCTTCCCATTTAGACCAGAGGCTTATGAAATATTAATGCTAAACCATGAATATTTAAATGCAGACCTCTTATTCGATCTATCCACAATGTTTATTAAAACACAGGGTTTCTGTATGCATTTGTATGTGTGAGATATGTGTACTCACTTGTTTTATTAATTAAAAGTTAACTATGATTCAAAATGGCAGGTTTCTTTAATGGCATTTCCATACTTGTTTTGTCTTAGTTGGTTCTCCTCTCATACTCCTTCCCCCAAACTCAGGCCCCTTGTCCCTTTTGACTCTTCCTCCCACAGTGTTCTGCTTCATGTCACATGTATTCTGTGACCCTCTTTATCTCTGCTATTCATGGTTCCTTCTCTAGCTTCCTGACCTACATCCACACTCACTCTCAATAGAATGTTTTCCAGGTTTCTTCTCTTGTGATTGTGAAGAGGATATATTACCTATTTCTTTCTTTACTCCTCTCTCCATCTGCTTTGCCACCCATTCTTCTTTCTACTTATCAATCAGATATATTTGGTACTTATTATTAAGTACTTTACTACACCATGAGATTTAAAAGTTTGCAAAGACTCTAAGACGAGCTTCCCTTGGATCACTGTCACCCGTGCTCCATAATGACTGTCCATAAGCTCCTGGGACCTCTATTTTATTAGCTATGTCCAGTCTCACAAACTGTGCATTCCCACAGACTTGTAACAAATTCTGGGAGAAGTGCCTCTCTTTCAGTGCCCCTCATTTCTGCTCATATACCTTCTTTTTGATATTTTATCAAACCTCGTTTATCCTTTTAATGAAGTTTCACTCACACTTTTCATGCTAACTCATTTCTCTGTCTTTGAATTCCTTTTTCCTTGCTTCTAAAATAGTTTGTTACATTGTTATGCTATGACTTGCCTCTTTTTTTCATCTGGGTCTAACCTAAATACCATGCTTTTCAAATATTAATAACCCTTTCTGAATACTCAAGCTAAATTGGGATCCCACCCATGTTTATTCTTTCCTAACATTCTGCCCACCTCAGGCAGTAAATGTGGTTGTGCAGTTATTTATATATCCACTAGTTCATTAACTGTTTCCCAGATAAGACTTCCAACTACAAAAGGTCAAGGTTCATACCTGCTTTGTTTACCATATTGGAAAGGCATCTAATATTGATTTTGGCCCATTAGGATATAAGGATTAAAGGAACAAACACAGTCTTGCAGCTTTCAGACTCAAAGATAAAGTTGACACACTTTGGCTCTTCTTGGATCCTGGCAAAAAATTATAACATAGCATATACAAAGAAATTACTTTGGTCCCATCATCTTTTCTTTAGGATGTAGGGCATGGATACCTGTGTGGTTGAAATGGTAAGATTTTTCTCATGTTCTTTCTCCAAAAAATCAAACTGATGACAAGTGTATCTGACCACAGACTATCAGTTTAAGGCCACTGTCACTCAGGGTCATTATTGTTTCATGGCTTTATTGATGCACTCAATCAATATTTTATCATCTGGCAATTCATTTCTTAGCCATGTAGGATGCACACTGAACCCAACATCCACACATTACTACCCATAAAGCTCACTGTTAGTGTCATTGCTCCCTATATAGCAATGTATACATAAATATTACTGTTGTCTGAAATTTTGTTATTATATTCAATATTATAGTGTCAAAATTATCTACCTAAAAAGGTAATAGGATCTGGGGAGCTGATTTGGTGATTGATATGGTTTTTACTAAGGCGTGAGGACATAAGTGCAGACCTCTAACACCACCATAAAAAGCCAGAAAATGTCTGAAGCCCCAGCCTCAAGTTGGCAGAGAAAGTTGGTTCCTCAAGGCTCATTGACTAGCCACCTGAGGCTGTTGATGCTCTTTGTGTTCAGTGAGTTCACTTTACTTAAACAATAAGAAGAGCAACAGACGATGGCACATAATATGTTGATATCTGGTTTCTACATGTACATTCACTAGTGAGTATACTAGCATAAAAATGCCATATATACACCGCAAACACACACACACACCCCCCACAAAATAAAAGACAAACTTTATGTAAATATAACAAAGAAAATGGATAAAAATTAGTGCATTATATATGCATACATGTTAGTTGTGTGTGTGTATGTATATATATATATATTATCACAAATTTATATATATGAAATTTGAATACCTGTGGCTTACAACAGATTGACAGTGACCATTTTTCCTTATTTTACAGTAAAAACCTTGCATACACTCTTATCCTAATTTCCCTGATATCTGCCAGTGTGGCAGTCATTCATATAGTCATTATTCTGAAGTTTCTCGCCCTTTTTTTCCCTTTCTCCAATTTTCATGCTAACAATGTTTGGAATTGGGAGGTAGCTTCTGTGTATTCTCCTTCATTCCTGTAACTGAGCATTTGCTCATACTATATTTTCACATTTTGTATTAAAGAAACTGCATTAAGGTAATCTTCAGGAATATTCTTCTTTATGGGATCTCTTTTTGAAATGTATCTTTCACTCTTCTCAACATTCAGCCCAAAGTGTTGGATCCTTATTATAGAGAGTGCATAGTCGTAGGGACTAAACTGTCAGTGTTTGTCCATTCTCTTTTGGGATTTTTTTTTCTTAGATATTCTGTGAGGTAGTGGAATCAAGAAAGAGAGATTTTCATTAAAATAAAAGTATGCTATAATATACTTGAGGCATCCCCTGAGGAACAAATGTCAATACTGGTGTATTATGATGCCTATGTGATGTTCCTTTCATTGCAAAAAACAAAACAAACTAATTCACATGTACCAATGGCAATAAACATCAGTTTCTAGATGAAACCCTGTTAACTGGCTAGGAAGAAATTCTGTTAAATAACACACATACTTAAAAAGAAGCTATTTGTAACAATAGCCGTAATGGGAACAGAACCCAGACCCAACTGCCCTATTGGTACCTAGTGTTCCAACATAAAGTAAGAATGAGTGAGCATGGCTGGGTGGTGGTAGAGCATGCCTTTACTTCTCCAGGTCATCCAGGACTACACAGGGAAACCCTGTCTCAAAAGAAGAAGAAGAAGAAGAAGAAGAAGAAGAAGAAGAAGAAGAAGAAGAAGAAGAAGAAGAAGAAGAAGGAAGAAGAAGAAGAAGAAGAAGAAGAAGAAGAAGAAGAAGAAGAAGAAGAAGAAGAAGAAGAAGAAGAAGAAGAAGAAGAAGAAGAAGAAGAAGAAGAAGAAGAAGAAGAAGAAGAAGAAGAAGAAGAAGAAGAAGAAGAAGAAAGAAGAGGAAAAAGAAGAAAGAAGAGGAAGAAAAATGAGAGGCACAGGATGTCTGAGCATGGAGAACGTACCAGGCTCTGGAGCCCATGGACAGGCACAGCCATAGTTCTCTGAGAAAAAATATTGTACTTCTTAGAACAACTTGAGAGAGACCTAGAACGAGGCTGCTACAGCTGTGTCTACTGGGACCCTGTCTAGGTCCCTGCACTTCATTTCTTTCAACCAAGCACATTTTCATAGATACTTATCTCTACAATCAACCTTCCCAACTAAAACAAGTGGGATTTTAAAACACAATTAGAAGGTGTCTAAAAATGTTACAATAGGAAAATTGTTCATGTATGTCTCTATCAAGAACAGTTTAGGAAACAAAAAGGTTTTCCTAGATGATATGGGCACAGGATAAGGAGAAACCAGATGCTGTTTCTTGACTTTTATTTAATAAATGATCCCAGTCTTCTCTTGCCTAACTGAACTCGAGACAAAACTGTGTGATCTAATGATAGCTCATGAATCTGTGACAGGGAACGCATCGCAGTGCCCAAATTATAACTCGAATTATAAACTAGCCAATCATGATGGAGTCATTTTCTCTGCACGGTGAGTCATCTAATTTACAGCATGAGAAAGCAATGACAATTTATCTTCTAATTTTATTTGTGATGCTTAACAATGTTATAGAGCATGTAAGTGTTTTCTCTCAGTGCTAAATTTAAAATCGATATAAATCAGATGTATTTGAATTACATAGCTTTTTGAAATAGGAAAAAATAGGACAGCTTTTATTTGCACTGCTCATACTATGACAAATATTTCTTTATATAAGTAAGTCAAAATGTGAGAAGTGAATTATTTTCAATTTTAGCATATTATCCTCATACATCAATATATAAAACATGACTTATGTCTCAAAATAAAATAGAACATGCATAAATGTAATGCATAAGTGTATTACAAGAGAATATTGCATTTGATTTTTCATAGTGAGTTTTTTTTTTAAATAGATGCAAGGAATATACCATTCTAAATAAGCTCCACTAAGTCCCACTCTTGGCCTGTCAATTCTTTCCTCCAACTCACACTTCATAAATTATTAAAAATATTTTAAAATGTAAACTGATTACTGCTACTACCCTGACTATACACACACTGAACACATAAAAGTACACACCACACTTTCTTTTCCCCCTGAATATAGGGTTTTTATTTGTCGTTATCCCCTTTCCAGTGCTGTACATCCACCTTGATCCTCATGATGAAGAAAAGAAACTCAGTTCTTTGCAAATTACAAACACTTCCAACTCCAGTGTGCACCCGATTAAGTTTTATTAATCATTCCTCTTGCTATAGAATACCCATTTTGCTCTTCTATTTTTTTAATACCAAATTTGAAATACCTCATTGCAAAGGATGACCTCATCACTCATTAAATTTTCCACATATGAAGCTACATTATTCCCTCATAAATCTCTGACTTTTGTTACAGGAGGTGCTAGAACATTCCCTTTTGTCACTAAACAGGAATCGTAAAAACTAAACATCTTTAATTCAATATTACTTTCTTGGAACATTGGATCATATTTTTACTTACTATACAAAATTTTGTAAAAATAGTTGGCAGAATGAATGAAGAAAACCTCCTTTTTTGAATATATCCTTTAGTTTCTCATCCTTTGTGCCCTTTTTAAATTTTTAAATTTTATTAATTTATTCAGATTACTACTCAATTGTTATCCCATCACTTGTGTCATTCCGTTCCTCCCTCCCTCCCACTTTCACCCTATTCCCCTCCACTAGATATAAGACCGAGGGGGACCTCCTCCCCCACTATATGGTTATAGGCTATCAAGTCTCATCTTGGTAGCCTGCTTATTCTTTCTTTGAGTGCCATCTTGTTTCTAGAATTTTACACATGAGTTACCTTGTATTTATGTTATTTACACCCTTTCTTTTCCCGCTTGCTAAACACTTCCTTTCCTTTCACATTCATGACCTTTTCTTCTATAATTATTAATGTGTGTGTGTGTGTGTGTGTGTGTGTGTGTGTGTGTGTGTGTGTGTGTGTGTGTCTGAATCCAGTTAGTGCTGTGCACATGTTTAGGCTGACCTTTTAGGATTGGGAAACCTGCCAGGAGAGTCATCTTTGGAAAAAAAGAATTCTCCCTCCCTCAGTGGCCGTTGACTTTCTGTAGCTCTTCATGCTCCTTTAACAGAAAGAAATTAGGTTATAAGTTCATGCATTAGTTCTGTGGTAACTCTAACAACAAAAATAGCAAAAAAAAAAAAAAAAAAAAAAAAAAAAAAAAAAAAGAAAAAAAGAAAAAGAAAAAGAAAAAAAAAAGAAAAAGAAAGACTGAGGCTTCATTTAAAAAACAAGGTTTTTTAGGTCATGGTTTCAGAGACAAAATGTCTAGAGGCTTCACCTACTGGAGGTCTTATTTCTGATACCCTCTGAGACATCACAAGGCAATCACATGACTAGTAAACCCCAGTTCATAAGTTTGTGTCTGTCTAGTCCTGGGTTTTCTTTAAAGTCATTAATATTCAACCGTAAAGGCACAATGCCAAGGCCTATATCTGTTAATCACAAACATTTGAGGAGAAAGATACACACCCAAACCATCACCATCATGGCCACATTAATTAAAGCAAGCAATTTTACAATTAAGGAAACTTTTTAAAATTCATATGCATGCGTCGCCTCATCCTATAGTGCAGTTCAAGAGGATAGCATCGAACATGGGCAAGATAAGGAATTCCATAGCTCAGAGATAGGGGATTTCCAAATAGGGAATTTGGGAGGCAAATAGGAAGGATTACAGAAGCAGAACAAGTCAGCCATAGCAATCTTTTGTGAAGCAAAAACATGGTTGCAAAGCAATTGGAACAAGGTAGTCATAGCACATTCTTCCATGATATTAGGTCTTATGCTAACTATGCAACAATAAGACACACCTCATTTTAGGTGTGGTTTTATGATAGAAATAAGTAATGCTTAATTTTTAGCTAATCGGGGGTCTAGAACATATAGCAAACTGTTCTAAACACTACCATGGCCTTATATAAACATTTTCTACATCTTAGAGTCAATAGACTAGAAAAGAAAAACATTGAAATCATTCACTGCTTCAAGTTCTACAAAAGAGAACATTATAATTCATCTGTATGTGATCTACTATTCCAAAGCATGTGTCCTAAATTACATTAAACCTGCTAAAGGATTATAATAGCATTTTTATTAGTATTTCCATTTTCCAATTATAAATGGACTCAACTTCCCCCATCTAGAGGAAGAATATCAAAAATCTTTAATTTTCTTTCCTTAAAATATAGTTTGTTAGATACTTTTCCCTCCTATTTCAAAATCCAAGTCATTCCAAGTTTTATCTTTTTGTTACCATTAACCATACAACTTAATATTTCTGTCATAGAACTAAATGAAAATAATAGACTTTCTCTTTCCTGAAATTTGTACAATTTTTGAAGCCATTATGGTTTAACGGAAAGACCAGAAACCATAGACCATTGGCTAAAAACCCTAAAACTGTATCCTGATTGACACCTGGAGGTCACTGTATAATATCATTGCATTTCAAATGTTTATACTCAAATTGAAATGATTCTTCCTAGAACTGTTTCAGTGAGCCTTAAAGAGTAAATCATGTTACTACACATCAACACTTAACCAAAATGTTAATGTTTCATAAAAGAAAATGGGTTTTGATCATACTCTATAGTAATAGTTAAGTTTTGAAATAGTAATAAGAGGACGCCTGTTTACATTCAGTTACATCTATATTGAGTATCTCTTTCTTACCATATAAGACACTGAAGGTACCTAAGCAACCAGAAAAAAAACCAATAAAACTTGTCAATGAATGACTGTTTATCCCATAGAGCTTAGTCTGCTGGGTGATTTCCCTTTTAAAATCCTGAACCAAAACATTATTAATGTAGCATTTATATAATTCCTAATTGTTTAATGATCCTTCTTGCTGCACGTAGCTCATTTTACATATGTGTAATAATATAAATTTATATGTAAAAATAAAAAATATAAAAACGAATTCAATGAAAATGAAGGTACAATGTATTTTTTTAAAAAATAAGGTTGAGTACCTTGTGTTCTAAGAAACTTCCCTAAGATAAGTCTCGTGCTTGACTTATGCAATCTTGTTTAAAGCTATGGACAGGAGTTCCACTCAATGCAAAAAGAGTACAATTAAGCATGGTCTTATGGAAAATAAGCATGCAGATTTCCTCTTTTTCAAAGGAGAGAGATTAGAAGCTTCTAAAAGACATATGTGGAGGGCTGGTCAAAGACAGGAGAAAAGGCAAATCTCACTGACTTAATAAATAAGGGTTTCTGTACCTGTTACAGAAAAGAACCTTGGTTGGGGTAAGTATTTAGAGTGGCAACCAGTGGATATCTTATTTTTTACATGACCAACAACTAAAGCAAAGCACCAGTCTTCCAACTTTATAACTCTGTGCATGACTACCCACCAAGTCAGAGGAGACTTGGCTCCCTTTGCAACTTTCATGTCATGAATTCTAGTGGCAACACTGTACTATTTTGTAAAGAGGAGGTATATTATTGTGTTATGTTACCAACACATTTTTATAATTTCTGTTTGACTGATGAGAGTATGTAATTCTATTTTTACTGAAGCCCATCTCCTTTTTTATGCACAGTATTAAAAGGAGGATTTCAACTTGAATCACAATCTTTGAGAGACAGTATATTTGTCAGTAAAATGTTAAAATGATAAAGACAGCATACTAAGTCTCAAAGCACAAAAATCTAATCATAATAGTGTGTTAAGTAAAAATCATTAACTTAAACTAAGTGCCCAATATTTAGAAATTCAAATGGACATTATTCAAAAAATTAAATAACTGCTACTATAAGAAATTTGTACATTAAAAAAGGATTAATCTTAAATGTTTTTCCTAAATGTATGTTTACATACCACATGAATGCCTTCTGCCCTCTCAGATAATAAGAATTCATAGAGTCCATTGGACACAGAATTTTAGATCGTTGTAAGCAACCATGTGGGGGCTGAGAGATGAACATAAGGAATTTAATTCAATATGTCATGTGTAAAGCTATATCCAATATTTTCTAAAAATTATGATGAGGTACTTCTCTATTAACTAAGTACATACTGATGGGGAAATGTCCATTTAATTTATAATGTCACTAAAACATGTATCTAAGAAAGATAGACCTATATTAATTATTAACCAATATTTTGCCTTCAGTTATTTACTTGCTATTTTCCCAATATGATAAAAAATAAAGCAATAGATACACCAGTTTAACAAAAATAACAACAACAATAAAAAGAAACCAATATTTTGCATATTATGTGTGGCCTATCTTGTTACATGCCACCAAACCTTAATAAGCCCCAGACCTTAGCACACCTGATGCCATGACAGAAGTACCTTCCAGGCCCTGGAATGCAGCACCTTGGCAGCAATATCAGTTAGAGTGAAAAGAAATACCTAATAACTCCAAGTCTATTGTTCTTGGAATGTCCCTAAAAGTCCTAATCTTGCTTTTTGGCTTCTGTAGTTGCACTTCTGGCTAACTGTTCTTGCTAGCCAAGGTGTGTCAACACAGAGTATAGGTTTTGTGCTTGAAAGTTTATTCCAAGATAGGCTCAGGACTACTCTGAGGCACAAACATCAAGAGAAGTAGTTAGCTGGCTCACAAAGACTTTTAATTGGTGTCACCCCGTGTTGTGGGTTGTTTTCTCCGGTGGATGGATACCTTAAAGCAATCTAATGAATCAAGATTCAAATAATTGAATGAGATTTACTTATCTCAGTATTGTCAAGAAACTATTAATTCAGATTAAAATAGACACTTTAAAGTATTATTTTCAAAAACAACATGAATTCATATTTAATGAATGCTTCTGTAGCTCCTTGTAGAAATATAACATAGATATAGAGCTCATTCACTAGAAGTGAAATGTAGCCTTTATTAGAATTCAATGAACTCTGATGTATCACAAAGTTATAATCCAATAAACTCCCATTGTTGTCTTCAGGAAGAACTTCTAGGAGAAAAACAGAAGTCAAATAGCATCTCTGATGCTATGCAGTATGAGGGTTAGCACATGATTCCAGACAACAGATGAGAAAAGTATGAAAACATCTGCTTTGAACTGCAGCAGCTATGTCTCCAATCTAGCTTAGCCAAATAGAAATAAGCATTTTCTTAATTAATCAGTCTGGAGAATAAATATCTATTAAGCTAATTTTGTCGTGAAGAAAAGGTCAGATTAATTAAGTCTGTTTATTTAGCTATATGGTATCCGTTCCAGGATTGTGGAAAAATAAGATGCATAAGGAATTGATCAATAAGTCACTGAGGTTTATACATAAGGAAGCAACTATAGGCTACAGGAAGTACTCTTGTTACTCTCCAGTGAGCTGTCCCCTTCAGTCTACTCACAAAGTTTTAAATAAGTTATTATTATTCAAAATGAAAAAGAGTGAGTCCTAGAGTAAAAGCTTTTATAAAGAAGGATTTCCAATAATAAAATTCCTTCAGAGTATTTCATGTTATAACCTAAGCATGCAAAAAATAATCTTTGATTTTTATATACTATTCTATAATATGTGCAGACATTAGGGATGTCCAGGCACTAGATCAATAAAGGTAAAAATGTGGAATTAGACTTATAAAGCCACTACTGTGCTCAGAAAAGAGGGAGAGACAGAACATGGAGGGATCAGAAATAAGGAAGAAAACAAAGGAAAGGGTATAGTGAAAAGGGAAAGAGAAAATGACAGAAGGAAAGGATAAAGGAGAGAATTAGAAAGAAAATTGAGATGGTAGAACATAGGAAGAGAGAAAAATTAAAAATAAGAATAGGAAGATAAAGAAAAGGAGAAAAGAAAGAACAGAAAGAGGAAGAGGAGGGAAGGTGGTGAAGCAATTAAGCAAAGAAAACCTATTTCATAGGGCTTTTCAATCTATGACACAGAGAAAATGAAACAAATAAATCTAATATGTTTAATATGTGAAAGAGTACCATTGCTTCCATGTTTGGGGCTCTAAATACTTTTAACTGGGTGAAAATATCTTTTCTTCATTTGTTATTGTTATCAGTGGCTGTTTTAGAGCCAGAAACTGACTATAGAATAATGACTAACAAGCAGGAAGTCATCAAGGAGTTGCCTAGAGACGATCACTCATAATAAGATAAACAAAAATGTTGAGCTGCTTCCAATGTCTATTCTATTTATCCTTCTGAATGAGAATTAAGCATCTTCCCTAGGGCCTCCTTGTTATTGAGCTTCTTTATGTCTGTGTATTGTAGTGTGGATATTCTATATTGTGTGGCTAATATCCACTTATGAGTATATACCACGTGTGTCTTTACCTTACTCAGGATGGTTGCTTCAGTCCCATTTATTTGCCTGCATATTTCAAGTTTTCTCTGTTTTAAATAGCTGAGTAGTACTCCATTGTGTAAATGTACCGGTTTCTTTATCCATTTTTCAGTTGAGGGACATCTAGGTTGTTTCCAGGTTTTGGCTATTACGAATAATACTGCTATGTACATAGTTGATCTGGGCCTGGAGGGAGGGACAGGGAACTTGAAGAGACTGATGCACCAACTAAGGACCATGCACGGTGAGGTCCTAGACCCCCTGGTCAGATGACATCAATAGGCAGCCTAGTCTTCTTGTGAGTCATAATATGAGGATTAGGGGCTACCTCTGACATGGATTCTGGTGCCCTTTATTGATCACTTCCCTCTGTCTGGGTAGCCTTGCCAGGTCACAGAGGAAGAGGATGCAGGCAGTCCAGACGATACTTGATAGGCTGGGGTCAGTTGACATGGGAGGAGGGATCCCTGTTTCAGAAGGCTAGGGGAGGGAGGAAGCAGGATGAGGAAAGGAGGATGGGGTCCGGAGAAGAGAAATGAGAGTACAATTGGCATGAAAATTGAGTAAATAAAAAAATAAACTTTTTTTAAGTTAAACTGAAATGTGTTTCCAATGAACACGCACATGAGGTCACCAATTTCATAGAAAGCTTTGATAAGTATGTGCTTCAGTGAAGTTTTCTTCAGGTGGGTAGAGGGAATTAGACATTTTTTAAGCCAATTGTTTTCATTAATTTATTCTTGTTACATCTCAATGGTTATCCCATCCCTTGTATCCTCCCATTCTTCCCTCCCTCCCATTTTCCCCTTATTCCCCTCCCCTATGACTGTTCCTGAGGGGGACGTCCTCTCCTTTATATGCTCATAGGGTATCAAGAGGAAGGATAGCAGGCTACCAAGAAGGGAATTAGACATTTGTATCTGGAGTTTGTACATATCTTTGCTTATGGGATGTCATTAGCAGAAATGGTACTGAGAAAGCCATCATCTTCACCTATCCAGAAGTGTCTGGATCTGGAAAGGAGCAATAAGATGAACGATAGCAAGAATGGCAGGAAACTAATTCCAGAAGACACTGGCTTGTATTACATTGAGAGGAAGAACCTCTTTAAATTCTGTGGTTTGTACTTACCATTGCTGCAATTTAGTGTTGAGTCTTTGTGGGGGTGGGGCATGGGTCTCACCAGAAACAACTGTCATGATTTTCAAATCCAATTCTTCCTTTGTGGTCTATGATTCATTGGGATATTAATTCCAAAGTTTTTTTTTTTTAAGAAAATCTTAAGGAAGGAGAAAAGTTAGTAGGAAGAACTATAGTGTTAGCTTATTTATCTGCTACAAATAACCTTGCTGTCTATTATATGGCAACTTGTAGTTTTAGATATTCTTTTCTCTCAGATAACACTTCTGGATCAGGAGGCACAGTCAAGCTAAACAAACAAACAAACAAACAAAAAACAAGTATTCCCAACCCAATCCCAGAGGCCACTGCTTGCTTAACACTTCTTCCTAATGTCACTTGTATGGGAAGTTATCCATGACTCTTAAGGAAGAAGAAAAATTCTTAATAAATAGGCCACCTCAGTGTGTAGACATAGGCTAACATCCAAGATACATAAATAACTTGAGGAATTCAACACCAACAAGACAAATAACCCAATTTAAAAAAAAGGAGTACAGAGCTAAACCACAAAATCTCATCAGAGAAATGTCTTCTAACCAAGAAGCACTTAATGAAATGTTCAATGTCCAAGGACACCAGGAAATTAAGTCAAAATGACTGAGATTTCATTTTTATTCCTGTCAGAATGGCTAAGATAAAAAAACCTCAAGTAAATACATATTTTGAGAAAGATGTGGAGCAAGTAAATTCCCCTCCATTGTTGGTGGGATTGAAAACTTGTACAACCATTTTGGAAATCAATCTGGTGGTTTTCATAAATATGGGAATAGTATACCTCAAGAGCCAGCTATACTACTCCTGGGAATATGCCCAAGAAATTATTCACCATCCCACAAGGACTCTTGCTCAACTATGTTCAGCACTTTTATTTTTAATAGCCAGAAACTGGAAACAACCTAGTTGTTTCCTCAACCAAAGAATGCATTAAAAAGAGGTATATTTACATAATGGAATATTACTTAGCTATTGAAAACAAAGATGTTATGAAATTTTCAGGCAAATGATTTTAACTAGAAAAGATTATCCTAAGTGAGGTAACCCAGACCCAGAAAGACAGACATAGTATGTACTACCTTATAAGTGATTTTTAGTAATAATGTACAGTATAATCTGCTACAACCCATATACTCAATGAAGCTAAGTAACAAGGAAGGGCCCAAAGTAGGATGCTTGAATCTTACTCAGAAGGGAACATAAATAGATATCTGAAGTCGATGGAGGGAGAGACAGTGGAGTGTGGAATGTATGGTGGATTAAGTGTGTGGGGCCAGAAGTTCCAACAAGGAAGCTGAGGCCCTCTGTGGCTGACATACCCATGAATTCATGGGATTTTTTATAACAATGGAGAACTCTAATACTCCTGCAATCACAGAGACAGACGATGATGAAAATAAGGGTGAAATGGGCGATGCTTCAGGGGAAGGTGTTGATGTGTGTAGTCAAGAAAAATCACAAGCTATGCCCGTTGCCCAAACAGAACTTCATAGGTATTGAGTTTCCAAATTTATTAAAAGGGCCACTGCTGATACACCAACAGCCTTGCCCTTAAAATGGATATTAACCAGACTTGTGTGACAACAGCATTGGCCCATAACAAAAGAGAAATTGCAGGCACTTCAAAAACTGGTGCAAGAGCAGTTGTTGTACTTATAAGGGCTCACCAAATAGAAGAGTCTACCAGCCCACAGAATTCCCCTGTGTTTGTTGTAAAAAGGAAAGCAGGAAAATGGAGGATGGTAATGTATATAAGAGCAATGAATAGAGTAATTCAACCAATAGGTCCTTTACAGCCTGGAATTTCTTACCTTTTTTGTTACCTAGGTCACAGCCCTCAATAATAATTGACTTAAAATACTGTTGTTTCACATTACCTTTGTATGAGCAGGATAGGGAAAGGTTTGATTTCTCAGTACCTACTCTGAACAGTAGTGATGCAATGAAGAAGGTACTTCCACAGGGAATGTTGAATAGTCCAATTTTATGTCAATACTTTGTGCAACCACCATCAGAAATAATTTGTAGGCAATTCCTCAGCCTACCATTACATGGATAATATTTTGTTGGGTGATTCTGATGCAGACACTTTAGAGAAAATGTTTAAGGATTCTGTCATGCTAGGGATTATAGGCTGCTCCAGAAAAAAAATACAAATAGGAGATTCAATTACCTATTTGGGCTATAAAATAACTCAACAAAAAATTCTACCACAAAAGGTACAGATCCGTAGAGACCTCTTGCAAACTCAACGATTTTCACAAATTGATGGGAGATATTACTGACTGAGGCCTGCAATTGAATTAGTTACTTATGAGTTAAGTAACTTGTTTCAAACATTGCAAGGGGATTCAGATTTAAACAATGCAAGGTGTCTAACTGCTGAAGCAGAAAAAGAGTTAAATCTGGCAGAACAAAGACTACAAGATGCATATGTAGATAGAATTTATCCTAAGCGTGATTGTATTTTTGACTTCATCTCTTAATCCTACAGGGCTCATTATAGGAAAGGAAGATAAAATCATGGAATGGATTTTCTTAGCACATAAACAAAGTAAAAAGTTGTATGTATACATAAAAATTATGAATTAATTATAAAAAGTAGAATAAGACTGCTTCAACTGTCAGGAACAGACACTGAGGGAAATTGTAGTGCCTCTTACCAATGCTGAGATTATATCATCATGGGTAATCAATGAAGATTGTCAAAGAGCTTGTAGTAACTACTTAGGATAAATTAATAACCGATACCCAAAAAGTAAATGTATACAGTTTATAAAAAGAACTAACAGAATACTTCCTTGTATTGTAAAGAGAGCACCCATTCTAGAGGCATCAACCTTCTATACTGATGCAAACAGGATGGGAATAGCAGGTTATAAGTCAGATAAAATGCTAAGATGATAAAAAGCCGATATACATAAATATAAAAATCAGATTTGTATGCAATCCTCATGGTGCTGTTAGATTTTCCTGAATCTCTTAATATAGTTACTGACTCTCAATATGCAGAAAGAGTTGTTTTGTAGATGGAAACTACTGAATTTATTCCTGATAACTAAGAATTGGCTTTGTTATTTATGGAATTGCAACAGGAAATCAGAAGTAGAAACTGTCCCTTGTGTATTCATTCACATACAGGTTTACCAGGTCCATTGGCACAAGGAAATGAGGAAATTGACCAATTACTAAAAGGAACTACGTTAGAAGCCTCAAATTTTCATGAAAAGTGTCACGTTAACAGTAACGGTTTAAAGAAAAAAAAATCTTTATTTCTTTGCAACAAGACAAAGACATAATTGAAATGTGTCCTACCTGTTCTTTGTATAACCAAACTCCATTGTTCACTGGAAGTACCCCTTAGGGGTACCAAAGGGAATGAAATCTGGCAGATGGATGTGTTTCACCTTGCAGAATTTGGAAAACAAAGGTACACACATCATATCATTTATCCATACTCAGGGTTTTCAATGGGCCACTGCTTTAAGTTCTGAAAAGGCTGCTTGTATAATTACACACTTATTGGAAATGATGGCAATTGTGGGAATACCTGCATAAATTAAGACTGACAATGCTCCTGCATATGTATTCAATAAGATGAAGTACTTTTTTTCATATTATAATATAAAGTACACTACTGGTATACCACACAGTTCTACAGGACAAGCATTTGGAGAAAGAGCAAATCATGCCTTAAAAGAGATGCTTATAAAACTAAAAGGAATGGTAAGGATTCCCAGGGACAGATTAAATAATGCTTTGTTGACTTTAAATTTTCTTAATGTTGGTGATGAAGGGACAACAACAGCTGAGTGACACTGGGTTATTGAAAAAATTGAGGAATGAGTACAACTAACATACTATAAGGATATGTTGAGAATGAAATAGAAACCTGCAATAGTTTTGAGATGGGAAGTGAGTGTGTTTATATAGCTACAGGGAGTGAAAAAGCATGGTTACTGCCAAAACATATATGGGTTAGGTCTGACCAGGAAGGAAATTCTATTACCTGAAACATGAATGTGTTCATATAGCAAAGTAATCTTAAGGGCTACCTGATCCTTGTGACATGTCATTCTTACATACAGCATGGATATTACAGTTCAAACAGATGTATAAATTTGATGTCTTCCACCTGCTCAAAAATAGGGCAGATGTTTATCATCAGAAAATTTGTACACCTTGCATATTTCATATATATGTAGAAATGTACCTATACTAATACTTTTAAAAGTTTGCTTATTTTCAGTGCAAGGAAAAAAAAAAACAGCTAATAATGAAGACAAAGCAGCTAAGTCAGGTGATTCAACCTAGAAGACTGCTTCAGCTGCTGTTTCCTCAAGAATTTGCATGCACATCAACTTTATAAGGGCTAACCCAAAAGATCAATCCCAAAAAGACTGGACAGAAACAGATACAGCTAGCTTTTCCAGCACTTGGCCAATATCTTATTTTTCTCAGGGTACCCAAAATTTTGTCCCCAGACAGCAAAAAGTAATCTTGAAAACATGACACCTCCATCCCTAATAGGTGGGGTGGGTGTTTTTGGTGGGTTACCAATGTTTGTCATTGTCTAGGTGGGGTTGGTTTTAAGAGAGTAAAGACTACGTTTAGGGATATCTTTCTTTCTCCCATCTATCCTTTTTCTCTCTGACCTTTCTATGCTATCTAGTGTTAGGGGAAAGGTTGCAAAAGGCAAGGATAAAAGGGAGCACTGTAAGATATAAAGTAGATTATTGGATCTATTAGCCTCAAATATTTTACAGTGGTATTACAGATCAATAGAAATTTAACATTATTTTGTTCAATTATTGTACATGTTGTAAGTTGATAACGTTTGTTTGACATTTCCTTAATGTATAGTTTTTATATAACTAAAATGTGATGTAAAGTTCTAGTCATATGAGAGCTAACTAGTACAAACTGTTCAGGATGGTTGGAGGTGAAAGTTAGTAGTTAGTCACTTATAAATCTTACTTGTAGTCTTGTAAGATACTAGTTTAGTTACAGAATACGCTTTATTTAGTTTCTTGCACATGTTTTCAAGGTTAAATAGATAGTGCATAGTTAAAAACAAGCAATTCTTGTCTATTTAGATAATCTGACATAGATAAGTTGAGCAATTGATAAGTAGATAGATACATAGAATAGATAGATAGATAAATATGCATTATAGTAAATAGGTAGATGGCCTTCAAACACTTCAGAGAACTACAGAATATGGCATTTAGCAATAAAGGGCTTTTCTGACTGAGAGACCCATCTTCTCCTGGCTGAACCTCCAATCAACTTCATTGACAATGATGGGGCATCCAAGAAACAAGTATGGCAGAATAGCCACTGGACCGAGGAACTGTTCTTATCTCTACTGTTAATAGTAGACTGACTGTCCAAACTGTGATCAAGCATGACACTGAGAAATTGGCTGTCCATCTTTCCAGAGACTAGGTGGGCCACTCTATCAAAATTCCTGCCTCACCAAACAGTTGGTCAGATACTTTGGGCTGGCAAGCAGAAGACTGGATGTGCCAACAATAGTGAAAAACCTATGGCTGTCCAGGAAGTCAACTCTCTCTGTCCTGTCTATTGTTTTGGATTTTGTTTTCCTGTACTTCCTACATATTAGATAATATTTGGTTCTTAAATCTCTGATGTGGTTGAAGACTAGATAGCCATAGTATTACTATACGCTTTATTTTAAGAGCTAAAAACATGTGTAGAGGTTGATAAATGTAAATTATAATAAAATGATTTAGGAAAATTTTGGACATTATGATAGGACTCAGTAGGATAGGATAGATAGTGGAGGAATTTTTCTAAGATTGTCAAATTCAAATGGACTGGTCCTTGTAAATGTAACTTTACTGTGTAATTCTCATAACCAATTTTGTTGTATATAGTGTATTTTATTTAATAGAAAAGAATTGATTATAGTTTATTTTCTTTAGTAGAAAGGAGGATATGTAGTAGATGTAAACATGTTTTTGTTTTGATTCCAAGTGTGGGGTATGTAATGGATGTAGGAGTCTATAGTGGTGACCCTAGCTGAGAATCCTAGCAGCAGGGGATATGAAGCCTGAAGTGGTCACTTCCTATAGCCTGGTAGCACTTCCAGTGGAGGGAGAGGGACACCAACTCACACACAACACCTTATACCCCTCCAAACAATGACAATCCCAACTTGAGTTGCATGCCATGAGAGAGAGCCCACAATTGACACTACTAATAACTTTCCACTATACTTGCAGACAGGAGGCTAATATAACAGTCATATGAGTCGCTTCACCCAGTAGCCGATTAAAACAGATGCAGAGACCCATAGCCAAACATTATGCATAGCTCAGGAATCTTATGGAAGAGGCAAAGGAAGGATTGAAAGAGAAAAAGATGAAGTACATCACAAGAAATCCTACAAAATAAACTAACCTGGACCCATAGGTGCTTACAGAGACTGAACTACCTACCAAAGAGCATCCTTGTGATGGATCTAGGCCTCTCGCACATATGTAACCTGTGCGCAGCTTTGAGGGAACTCTAAGGGAACTCTAACAGCAGTAGCAGGGGCTGTCTTTAACTCTGTTGCCTGCCTTTGGATTTTTTCCCCTTAACTGGACCTCCTTGTCTTGCCTCCATAGATGTGCCCACTCCTCCATTATGAGCTAAAGAAGGTTGCCTTCTGTGAAAAAGAAGGCAGGGAATAGGGGAAGGGGAAGGAAGATGAGATGGAGGTCCTGGGAGGAGAGGAGGGAGGGGGAGTTCTGAGTAGGATGTAAAATTAATTAATTAGTTAATTAATTAATTAATTAATTAATTAATGAAAAAATCAAACAAAGCCCCAAAGAGACATCCAATTAGAAGGAGACAAGTTAGAAGGAGGGGTTTTAGCAGAAGAAGGAAAAGGGAAAGATAGGTTAGCGGAAAGTGCAGAAAACCAAATTTCGGCATATCCAGGTTTAAAGTTCTTGGGGAAAAAAAAAAACCTCAACATGAAAAACATTTAGGTATAATTTGTCACATTGCCCCCCAGAAAAATTACAGTGGAATTCTCTCTAGTGGTGTATAAATCACCAGGAAACGATCTTTTGAATATTGCCATCATAATATACAGAAACTTTTTTCATGAAAGGCACAGAAAAGTTTGAAGCTTGTCTTTCTGGGACATCCATGGACATGGGATCTGGATTTTGAAGATTGAAAAGAACATTCTTCCACCTGAGTGATAATCTGAGCTGTTCTCTAGTAAGTAAAGTAGCTTCCTTATAAAAGGCATTATGTGAGATTCTGAGGATAAAAAATTGCATGAAATGCCCTGTACTCGAATGAACAGATGATTCTAGCATAACTGAGTCTAATCATGAAAGAAGTATTAAAGGATAGGTGTAGATATAACTCAGACCTGTACACACACAGGATGCATAGAAATTAAGAGGGATTTTCTGAATGACATAGCATCTGAGACTATCTTTATACAGACTAATAATTTCCATGAAGAAAGAGGGAATTTCACAGGAATCACATGTTCAAGGCCTCAACAACAAATATTATACATTCAGGGATCTAGGAATCCAAAACCAGGAATCTACACTCAGAATTACACTCAGAACTTCTGCACTCTGCAATGAGTGCCTGTATTTCAACCCACAGTATGGTAACCATCGATGAATCATTTGCTCCAATGGCTTGTGGAAGACCACAGACACCACAAGACTTCCAAAGACCAACCAGTCAGGGACCAAGCAAAAAGCAGCTTATCTTATGGGAACAGAGTCATGCTCTTACTAATGAAACCTCCTATGGTATCAGGTAGACCTGGCTTGTAATGCATAATTTGTGACAACTGTTGCCTCTTATGCCCTAACATACCAGCATGATATTTCAAGTGTTTTTGAGTTAAAATATCTGAAGTTTAAAAAAAATAGATAATTTTGACCATTAGAAAGGGGATGTGCTGAACTCATCTCTTATTAAAGACATATCTTTCACCATGATGAGCATGTGCCTATATTAACAGCATTTATTCAACTGTGAAGGCAGGGCCTCATAAACTACATCCTTTCTGTTAGGCCTAGTCTCTTAATACTAATCCACTGGGGATTTAAGTTTGCAACACATGAACTTTGGGGGAAACATTCAAATAGCACTTTGTAAAATTCATAACCAGTTGTAGGAAATGTTTGATTCTCCTAAGACTTCTAGTGTATTTCCACCCCTGTATATGCTCATAGGGTATCAAGTCTCTTCTCAGGAACTGTCATAGGGGAGGGGAATAAGGGGAAAATGGGAGGGAGGGAAGAATGGGAGGATACAACGGATGGGATAACCATTGAGATGTAACAAGAACATATTAATAAAATACTATATATCTTGGAAAAAAAGACTTCTAGTGTACTAGTCATATTTGCTCTGGGTTATGTCATTAATACTTCAGTTCAGTTTGATTTCCTTTGTGGTCTTGCAATGTCCATTTCATGTCATATGCTATTAAGAAAGAAGAAAGGCTAACATAGCCCGAAGTGATTATTTGGATATACACAGTCATCATGTCAAGTGGATATGAAGAGTCTCAGATCATCCTTCCCAACATTATAGGGCAGGAAAATTCACTATGATAGTAGCCGTATACCATGTGTCTAAGGAAGTATTCATCTACTCTTTGGAATATTTCACATGCAACGAAGAGGCTGTGATCAGTGTTACTTCAAAGCATCCTGAGTTACTGCAATTCTTAAGATCTATGCAGTGTATGTAGGAATGAGTTGGTAAATAAAGTTAGTAACTCCACAGTATCTAAACAAGTATCAGATATCCTAACAAAATTTCTCACTACCATTGGACTATGATATGAATTGGCCAGTAATGAGGAGAGAGAATTACATACATTTTCATTCACTATATGTGTCTATGGTAAATGCCATATGATAAAGCCTTGGCAAATAGCGATGTATCCATAGTAATAATATATCTTAGTGACTGTCTCCACTCAGTGAGATAAAATATGACCTGGACTTCACTTATTATCACATTGCTATAATCCAATGTATCAGAATATAGCAACATTATACTTACTAGGTATAAGTATCAAGTGTAGCTTGGGTTCCAAATATCTTAAAACACTGCAAAGTCCCTTGCCATATATGCAGTTATCCAATAAATTCCTCTTTGGCCCATTTCAGGAGGCATGTGGCTACCATCACCATATGCATTGACATAGTATTTCTTGGGCCCTGCTCTGAGAAACATGTCTTCACATTATCTTCCAGTTGAAAATGATTTCTTCAAAACAAGTTTATGAATTTCTGATAAAAGCATTGACCTCAGCATGCTGTGGACCTATATTTATTTCTGGTCATCCAGAATAAACAGTTTTCTCCTGAGATGATGAATGCTTTTTTCAAATACTAATCCATATTACAATGATTGTAATGTTTTATTCACCAATTTTTTATTATAAAGCATTACATTTTAGTCCTAGTTAGAAATTGCAATTATACTCATTGCTGGTTAAATTTTGACACGAGTTGTCTCAGAATGTAAGATACTTTTTATTCCTATCTGCCAATGGAATACCTCTTCTAATGCTGTCAAAGATACTCTCACTATTCTCTCTAGAGATTTGTTTAACAATTTAAAATGGTATAATGTTTAAGACCATTCAAAGAAGTAAACTGTTTGCTGGGCTTCCAACTTAATGGATCTCGCTACATACTAGCTTAAATCTCCTTTCCACAATTTGTTACTAAATTCAATATTGTGTGTATGTTCCTTAGACTACATGTTCTAAGAGAAATGTAACAACTCTGTCTTGAGATACCAGTCACAGTATTAAATTATTTATCCAAGAAAAAGACTTTCATATTGAAAACTACTCTCAACTAAGTATATATTTCCTGAACCTGATTCACTTAATTCCTTAGGGATTTCTTTCTGTGAAGAAACAGTGTGACTACCGTAACTCTTATAAAGGAAAGCACTTAATTGAAGCTGACTTATGGTTAGGAAGTTTTGCCTGCTTTTTGGACTCTTTTCTTCCTACTGAGTTACCTCCTCTAGCCATAATAGAAAGAGAGGTTCCTAGTCTTAAAACAATTTGATATGTCATATTTGGTTGACTTCCCTTGGAGACCTATGCTTTTCTGAAGGGAAATACAGAAGGAGTCAATGGTGCCCAGGGAGAGGGATGGGCAGAGGGGAAGGGACTGGGGGGGAGGAGAAGAGGGAAGGGAAACTGCAATCAGGATGTAATAAATGAGAGAAGAATTTAATAATAATAATAATAATAATAATAATAATAATAATAATAATAACAGCAGCAGCAGCAGCAGCAAAGCAACAACAACATCAATAATCATAACATGCCCCAAAGGTATAAAGTATAAACAAGGAGAATAATGAAAGTAGAGAAGTGAGTTGTATTAGAGTTTTCTGTTGGAATAAAGACAATATTCTTTTTCCATCAGCTGCTGGGTGAAACTTCTCAGAAGATAGTTATGGTAGGTTTCTGTTGGCAAACATAGTAGAGGATCATTTTTAGAGTCGGGAGTTGGCTTTCTCCCATGGGGTGGACCTCAATTGGGTGAGTCATTTGTTTGACATTCCCTCAGTCTCAATCTCTTCATCCCTATACTTCTCGTAGGCAGGACAAATTTTGAGTCAAAGGTTTTATAGGTGGGTTAGTGTCCCCTTCCCAGGGAGTTATGTCTGGCTACTGGAAGTGGCCAGTTCAGTCTCTATACTGCCTGCTGCTAGAGGTCTCAGATAGGGTCATCTCCATAGACTCCTGGGAACCTCATCTGCCCCAGAGATGCATGCACTCTGCACAGATTTCCATTCTTCTTCCACAGCTGATCCTCATGCCCTGTCTGCTTCCCTCCATCCCCTTTAGATGTGGGGTTCCAGTTCCCTTTCTGACACAGATTCAAGCATCCTCTCTTGGGCTCTCCTCGTTACATAGCTTCTTTGCATCTGTGGATTGTAGCACGGTTATTCTGTACTTCATGACTAATAACCACTTATAAATGACACATACTGTACATGTCTTTCCGGGTCTGGATTACCTCACTCAGAATGGTCCTTTCTAGTTCCATCCATTTGCCTGCAAATTACATGATGTCTTTGTTTTTAATAGATGAGTAGTATTTCATTGTGTAAATGTGCCACAATTTCTTTATTCATTCTTCAGGTTGAGTGACATCTAGGTTGCTTCCAGTTTTTAGCTATCACAAATCAAGCTGCTATGACCACAGCTGAACAAGTGACTCGTGTTATGGTGGAGCACAAACAATGGAGGAGTGTATGCCGAGACCTACAGCCACGCAATAGGACTCAGCTCCTGGAGTTATGTGGAAGAATTGGGGAGAGGACTGAAAGAGCCTTAAGGGTTAGGACAACCTACAGTGTGAGCTAACCTGGGCTCATAGGTGCTTATAGAGACTGAGCCACCAATCAGAGAGCATGAATAGGCTGGACCTAGGCCCCCTACACAAATGTAGCATGTGTGCAGCCTGATCATCATGTGGGTCCCCTAACAAGGGAAGAGTGAATAAAGTAACTGCGGCCCATTTGCTCAATGGAATACTACTCACACATAAAAACAAGGAAATCACGAAATTTATGGACAAATGGATGGAACCAGTAAAGCTCATCCTGAGTGTGATAATGATAATCTAGACCTAGAAAGACACACATGATATGTACTCACTTATAAGTGGATTTTTGCCATTTAGTACAGAATAAACATACTACAATGCATAGACCCAAAGAATAAAAGTTACAAGGAAGACCCAAGTTAGGATGCTTATATCTCATTGGGAAGGGGAAATAGAATAGACAGAAGTAGTGATTAAAGAGAGGAAACACGGTAGGAGAGGGAGTACAGAAAGAAATAAGGATCGAAATCAGACCTCAGAAATAAGGAAAGAGTGGGGCCAGGAGAACAGAAGGCCATTTCTTTTCATAGAATTTATTCTAATTATAATATTTTTCCTTTTCCTAGCCATCCAAGTTCCTTCTCGCTTACACTTTTTTCTGTATCTACACCATTCCTGTATCTCTTAAAAACAAAAAGGCATCTAAATAATAATAATAAAACAGAACAAAAATGAACCAGTTGGAATAGGGCAAAACAAACAAATAAGAAAAGGGGTCGAAGAGAAAGCATGGGCAACACAGACACAGAGACATACACATTTGAAATAAAAATCCCATAAGAACACAAAACTAGAAGCCATTATATATGCATGAAATACCTGTAAGGTTCAAAAGACCCCCCTGACACATTATAAGACAAAGAACCTCCAAAGATGCTATTGAATAAATTTTGTGTTAGCCATCTGCTGCAAGGAATTCGGCCTAGCCTTAAGAATAGTTTGTTTCCCCAGAGAGACTTCTATGGAGAAATTAAGTTTTCATTTCTAAGTACATATCAACTGGAGCTAACTTTCTGGGATAGGGATGGGGGCATTTGTCCATTTCTCTCAGTCTAGGACCACATTTGAAACAGACCTGTGCCTGTTCTGGGTAGAATCTCTATGAGTTCATTTGAGCATCAACACTGCTGTTCAGAAGACCATGTTTTCTTGATGTCCTCCATTCTCTCTGACTCTTATACTGTTTCTGCCTCCTCTTCTGCAGAGTCCGTTGTGCCTTTTGGGGAGGGATTTGATGGAGACATCCCATTTAGTGCTGAATGTTCCAAGGTCTGAGCTCTCACGTTGTTACTATACTGTTTCTTTTCTTTCCTTTTTTTTTTTTACTTTTAATTGTAATCTAGGTAAAAAAGAAAAATATATATGCAGTTCCCTAATATGTAGTTTCTTAGGTGAATCTCACTCTCATACCATCACACACAAATAATGATAAAAATAACTGACATTATAATAAAACTTTTCTAAGGATTATATGCTTTTCAAAATTCTTTTGCATTATTCTTTCATATATCTTGACCACTAATTACTGTCTTATTCCAGAAATACACCCTGGTGACAATTTAAAACACATAAATACTTTTTTAAATGTAATATATTTCTTCAGTATCTATTCATTTTTTTACTTGAATATGTTTCAGATAGACAATATTAACAAATCCCAAATAGAAATCCTTATTTTTCTTCATAAAGTCATTGACTAGAAGTTTTAATATTATTCTAAAACTCACCTATTGCTTATCTGACCTGGAAATGTCTCTTACTTGTCTCTTAAATATTAAGCTGTAGAATTTTCTAATTCTACTTTTCATTGAAAATTATTCATTTTTGTTCTCCCCACACATGTAGGAAAGTTGAGCTGTACTAGCAAATTGGAATTACGTACTATAATGTTGAATGCTTTGAGTTATTGTTGTTGATACTTTGTATGTCAAGAACAAAGCTGGAACTTAGTTTAGGGCAGAGAATACACAAACAGAACTAAAGGAATTATTAGCTATGTACACTTAGTTTCCAGGAACATTTGATATAATGTTTAAAGACCTCAGGATAAGATGCAGTAATAGGAATCATTTTCTTCAGTGGTAAACAGAGAGAAAAGTGTTGGAAGAAGCAGACAATTTTGAGTTAAACTCAATAAAACCTGCCATTCAAGTCAGTTTTTATACTGAGTAAAGGAAATGCTAGTGAAAGCAATCAAGGGCACTTTCATAAGTTCAAGGGCTACATACAGAACCGAGCCTCTAAAAAATCATTGCTTTATAGAATCTGAAGTTTTTGCTCTATAGAGACATTCTGTCTCTTAGTTAAGAAACATGACTGAAGTTACATGAGAGTGGAAATAAACATGTTCTGAGATTTACAAACTGTAAATTGTCTTAAGATATGTTCATTAACACAATATTTAAAGTCAGGGGAAAATCAGTAAATGCATTTTAATTATTTTTACATTTTCTTTCTTACATATAGTTACATAGAGGGAAACACCAAGAAAAATATAATTATAGAAATCCACTCTTACATTTGGAATATATAGTATGAGTCTACTTCATTGAGTTTGACTATACTCAACCTTTATTAGACATAGACTGTATGACTGTGAGGTCTGCCAGCTGTTCCCCATTAATTCAAAGAATAAATTACAGTGGTGATTTTGGAAATTTATGTAGGACTTATAAAATAGTGGAGCAGGAGGGAACAAAATTTTTCAAAAAATTTTCAACTTTGATTGTCTATTTCATCAATTTCTGGATGATTTATAATGAATTACGTGGAGTTTATATCACTCAGGAAGTTTACCTGGAAAAATTTAAGGAATTACAGTACACACCATACTGTCATGTTTTTTTTTTCTTGTTATTGACCATACTAATTTGCAAGCCTCTGGGTCCTGAACGACTTCCCACCATTCATCATAGACTTACTGAACTTAAGCTGCATCTGATACAGTAAAATTCTCTAACACATGCATAATTGAAGCACAGGCAACTTTTTCTGTAGAATATTATATATGTTCTAAATCTTCAACTAGTACCATAGAATAAATTTATTCAACACAATCAGACAAAAAATCTAATACAAACCAATATACAATTTCTACATAGAAATTTACCAATTTTAATTTACTGTTGTCTCTGGCATTAAGTTATCAGAACCTGATTTTATTGCATTTTTCAATTTATCCTTTCTTCCTCTCCATAGAAGCTAATATTTCCTTTGATATTTAACATTTTCAGTCAAGGAAACAGGATTGATTTTTCAGGTTTTAAGCCGAAGTTATTAACAATAGAACTTTTCTCTTGGTGGTAGGTAGCCTACAAACTAATGAACAGTGGGGCTCATCTGTGTACCTCTCTTCAGTAAGGGCTTAAACACTTAAAAGGCAGCCATGGAGCCCTGAATGCTAGCTCTCAAATCTCTAGTAAACAAGTGGAGATTGTTATCCTTCCTATTTTGCCAGCAGGGTTTCGTTTGCATTGTCTATTGAAATATATGTGTATATACAAAGGAAAAGAAGCACTTAGGTTTAATACTTGGTTGCTTAACAATATCTGGCCTGAGAGAGACTGCTGGGTAGTTACACTTAATTGCAAAGCAAATACAAATCATTTGATGTGCTCCAGCAATGCTGCCTGGTTTTTGAACATCTTCAGTTTTGTTTAACTGATATAAGCTATTATTTATTGACTGAGAAACAGGAAAAAATGAGGTGGATGTTTTTGTGTGGTAATGTTTACCCAGTGGTCAAACAAAACTGAACCAGGCCACCTAAACATAAGAGAGATTTGTATTTTTCCCAATGACTCTGCAGTAGAAGAGAAATAAGCTAAACTCTATTGAAGGAAAAAGGTGGGGAGATTTGGAGTACTGGGGCTTGCTGAGGGGGTGCAAAAGGAGAGGCATTGTGAGTAGGTGAGTGGGGCTTGGTGTGGAATGCTGCTGGCGATATGTGTTTGCTTGGCACTCCTTTCCCAAGCCAGGCTTTTCATCTTTTTCTTGACATTTTGAGACAGGCACCTTAACTGTCCTGTTTTCACTGAAGAGGATTATTTCTAGGTCCTTGAGTGTGATATGCCTGGGCTGTAAAAAAAAAAACATAAATCTCAAAGGAACACAGCAAGACTTGGCAGTCAGAAGACCTTTACGTAAGTATTTTCTGGAAACTGGGCCTGAGGCTCCTGTTAATGACTGAGTTAATCTACATGAAATTTCACTGAAGCTGAGGGTGATGTTAAGGCTTGTTGTTCACCGGGATGTAGACTATCACTTCTGAACCTCTCCATTCCTCCTTTCCATTTATTCAGAAATCCAACTTCTTACTCAGGTGTTAGTGGTGCAAGCCTTTAATCCCAGCACTTGGGAGGCTGAAGCAGACAGATCTTTGAGTCTGAGGGCAGTGTTATCTACAGAGGGAGTTCCTGGATAGCCAGGGCCAAACAAAGAAACCTTGCCACAAAAATAATAAAAATAAAAAAGCAGAGAAAACAAAAAGAGAAATATACTTCTACTTTGTGTATACATGCAGATTTATACTGCATGCACATATTCTGAGGAAGATTTAATGGTATCTTCTGAAACCAAAACGGAATATTAATTCAGGAAATATTTTTCCTTGTGTTATTGTTATATTTTTATAACTTCGTATAATCCAGTTGCCACACTGAGTTAATAGTCAATACAATTTGTTAAACAATTAGAGCCCCTTATTCCTGGATGACATCTCTGATTGCCTTTTTCACTACTTTGTGGCACTGTTTTTTAATTGCCTGTATTATCAGTATAAATATATATATATGTATATATATATATATATATATATATATATATATATATATATATATATATATATACAGCTATTGCCCCTATATGCCTTGTATTTTGTTTTATCTCTGTATGTGCACACATGTTGTCCTAGTGATACACATGAAGGCCAGAGGTTGATGTAAGGTACCATCTTTAGTTGCTCTCTGTCTTCTTGTTTTAGAGGCAGGGTCTCTTACTGTTCTCTGAACTCACTGACTCAGCTACGATTATTGGCCAGAATCCAACTGTCCCTGCCTTCCTGGTGCTGGGATTACATAAGGGTATGGCCTCACTCAACTTTTCACATGGGCACTGAGATTTCAACATCAGGTCGCTATGATTTCGCAGCACACCTTTTTACAAAAATAGCTATCTCACCATACCATGTATTCTTAAAAATGTTTTATTCAGGACAGGGTTTCTCTGTGTAGGCTTGGATGTCCTGGAGCTCACTCTGTAGACCAGACTGGCCTCAGACTGACAGAGATCCTCCTTCCTTTGCCTCCTGAGTCCTGGGATTAAAGGCATGTGCTACCACCGCCAGGATGTATTAAACTTTTTTGCTTAAATTATTTTTCCATGGATAATCTCATTTAGCATTACAAATCAGATAATAGGCCACTGCTTAATTTTGTATCTGAGAAGTAAGACAGTAGAGTATTCAAAATGCAAATGGCTGCTCTCATCTTCCTCACAATCATGAAATTCCACTATTTAGTCTATTTATAAAAAGCAGAAATGTATTTCTCATAGTCCTAGAGATAGAGAAGACCAAGACTGAGGCACCGGATAGATTTTATGTTTTTATTTCTTCTCAAATATATATTGAGCTTGTTATAGCATTGATTTTGACTGTATTAGTGGTTGTTTCATAAAATCATAGGAAATTGTTCATTATGTATTTTAAGGCACAGTCTCTTCCATAGTGTATATTTACTTTATACTGGCTCAGTATTAATAACAAACTTATAACAGCTTATTTCATTTATTCCGTTAATACATATTAACTTAGCACTTATTAGACCCACTTGATCTACTGGAACACTGGATCAGAAGCATTAATAAGACACATCTGTAAAATCTATCTTTTCCCTCAATGCTTTCTTTCTTTATTAATCTTTTATTCAACACATCTCAACTGCAGTCTTCTATCCTTCCCCTCCTCCTAGTATACCCTCTTTATGTTTTTAAAAGCTTGGCTTTCTGACTCATTGGCATCCCACTTAGGCTACATTGATTGACTGTAAAGGCCTTGGGATTCAATTGTGCCCATCTTCTCAGCTCTGAGATCAAGAATGTGCATCTAAATTCTCTTGTAGGCTCTGGGAATTGAACTCAATTCCTCATGTGTTTACAGCAGTACTTTATTAACTGGCCTCTCTAGTCTCTGGAGTTTATTTTATAAGGGTATTAATCCCACTCTATAGAGTTTTGCCCCATAACCTAGTTCCCCCCAATCCATCACCACTTAGTAAAATCTCCTTCAGGTAAAGAAGAAGATTACAACTTTAAGAACACAGTATATAGTTGAAAGTGTTAGCATCATTGTCTGCAGCCCAAAGAAAACCCAGTTAGTCAGCTGTGGTGGTTTGAATAGAAATGGCCTTCATAGACTCACGTGTTTGAATTATTGGACCACAGGAAGTGGAACTATTAAGATATGTGACAGTGTTGAAATAGGTGTGGACTTGTCAGAGGAAGTGTGTCACTGTGGGAGTACTCAAGCTTTACCTGGTGTGATGCGCAGTCACTTCCTGTTGTCTGTATATCAAGATGTAGAACTTCTGGATCCTTCTTCAGCAGTATGTCTGCCTGCATGCCAGCATGTTTCCTGCCAGGACAATAATGAAGAAAACGTCTAAACTGTAAGCTGATTATATGTTTATAAGAGTTGCCATGGTCATGGTTTTTCTTCACAGCAATAGGAACCCAAACTAATGCAGTCAGCAAAGACGGCCAATGCTCCTTTTAAATTGTTGTGTTAATACTAACACATTTTGGGGTCATTGATATATATCATCATTAAAATGCTGGTATGGTAAAATTCTTAAAGAATTTTTAATAAATAAATTATAAATTAAATTTTAGTGCATTTAAAACAAAATTTTATATATAAAATTTTGACATTTTATCATTTGATTTATCACGTTGAAAGTGCATACATTTGACTATTACTTGCATATATTTAGTTGTACATCTTAAATATCTTATAGTAAAATGAAACCTTTGGTAGAGTTTAACTGTAGTTTACATATTTTTTTTAAAATTCACAGTATAGGGCTCATGAGATGGAGAAAAATGCCAAAAAATCAAAATCAAAAACAAAAACAACAATGCCTGCCATATAAGCCTAATGACTCAAGTTTGATTCTGGGACCTATGTAAAGTTTGGAGCAGAGAATCTGTTTCTTAGGCTAGGTGCACTCTAATTTATTTTCATTGTAAGAATTTAATAAAGTACTATTCTGCCCTCTTAAAGGCACTCAATAAGGTGAAAAAGACTGTCCAGTATTTGGCATGACTATCCAAACTAATAAAAGCATTTTTATTTAGAACATATGTATTTTTCTCCATTGACTTAATAACTGACCATGTTTGCCTTCTTAAGCTGACTACAGAAAAGTCACATTATGAAGTGAGAGCCTGTGTTGAGATGTTAAACTCTATGGGCTAAAGAATTTCGTGAGATGACAATTGCATGCCAGAGAAGTCAAGGTGTACTCCGAGAATCACAGGGCAACTCAAAACTGTCACAGGAGATGAGACGCATGTAATACGCAGACATATATGTAGGTAAAGCAGGCATACACATAAAAATTAATTGATCAATTGATTACAATATTAATAATACTGAACAGACCTTTAAAATGCAGCTCAATGTTGTGAGGACCTTTAATTTCAAATTCTATTCCAAGAAATGTAAACACAAAGACATTATCTACACCAAAAACCTTGCCAATCCAAATTTTAGTCAAGGGAGAATTTTCTGTAAAATTTAACTCTTAACATATAAATTTGATAGGCATATATTTGCAGTCATTTATTTATATCTTTATTGATATATATATATATATATATATATATATATATATATATATAGTCTTATAGAATGTATATATACTCCACTTAATTTATAAATTATTTTGTATATTTAAAAATATTATATTTAACATGTATATATGTGCATATGTTTGTCAGATACTTTGAAATTGGAGTTACAAAAAGTATGAGCCACCATGTAGGTAGTAGAACTGAAACAGAGGTATATTTAATCCACATTTGGCACTTTTTGTTTTTAAATTAACAGTGCTATATTTTCAGGCCCTGTAACTATTCATCTTCTTCTAAATAACCACAGTAAATTCTGCTATACACAAAGCCACATACATGAGAACATAAAAAAAAAAACAGTAATTTTCTTCATTATTTATGCTTTTAAACATTGTATTCATTAAACTGATAAGAACAAATAGATATTGCACTCCATTATAGATAAAGGGCTGAGAGCAACAGTTCATATGCCAGAGTGGATGGGATGATGTTAATTTCATGGGATCCCATGCACAGATGAGGGACTACAAACAATTAAAGAATGCCAAGGGAGGGAGAGCTAGTCTTCCTCAGTGATGATCAGAGTCATTGGTTATCCAATCCCAAGTGGTAAGCTCTAAAAAAATAAATGCAAGTTGACAGTAAATAGACACAGCAAGTTTCACTTATATATTTGCTTGCATGCATTTATGTATGTAAAGATAATAATAAGAGTGCATGAATTAGAAAGGAAATTGGGGAACAAGTGAGGTGTTGGATGCAGGCAGTGAAGGGAGGCAAGGATATAATCATATTTTAATTAATTAAAACATTGCATTTATCTTTATACATGTCTATGTGTGCCTGCTATGTGTATGAGCACCACATAGGTACAGCTCCTGTGGAGCCAGAACTAGCCTTCTCATTCTATGGATCTGGTATTAAAGGAAGTGGCAGGCTTCCATATGTGTCTTTGGAATCAAACCTGTGTCCTATGCAAAAGGACCAAATGCTCTTAATCTCTGAGCCATCTTCCCAGCCCCCAAACACTATACCTTTAGTTATACATTACTGCAATAGACCTCACTTTGTGTCTTTATACAGTGGTAAAAGTAAATATGGAAAAAAGGAAAAAAAGTAAATATGAAACTCAATATGCAATGCACTGAATTTTCTACTGATGAATTACCGTGACAATGGAGCTTTTCCTGTCACTGTTTCTGAAATGTAAGCCAATGAACTTTTGGCCATTAAGTATTTATATGTATGGCTTCAGAGCATTATACAGAAATTTAATGTACAGTGTCCAGAATTTACTTTATTCAAGTCACTAATGCCCTTTATTTAAAACCATCTGTGCATGCTCTGGTCTCATAAGCCTTCTGTGGAACAGAGTTGAAACAAACAAACTCATGAGCTATATATAACTCACTTGATATTAAATGCTTACAGGAATGAAAGCTATTGTCTTCACATAGAAACAAGTATATTGTGCCCCAAAGTATGAAGAAGCCAGATTCTCTTAAAGTCATAATAATATATTTTCACCTATACAACTATATTCATTGAAATCACTTTGTGGAAAACAATTCCAGCCATTTCCTTCCAAGACACCTGAGTTCTTAATCAATGTATGTTGTTCATTCTGAGTCTATTACTGAGGTGTCTATTTTCTTTTCTTTACTACATGACAGATGGACTCGCTAGCTCTTTGTCATTAATTAAAATAAAAAACACTACGTGGGTAGGATGCTAGCATGTTCACGGTTTGCAATAGGATGTACAGTTGAAAATTAATTTTACTTTGCCTCTTGGTTGCAAACTGAATAATTTTAATTTTACTTTACATTTTATGTCCTCTGAAATGACACAGACCCTCTTGAGTTAAAGGTTTAAAATGACAGTTTTTCTTATATAAAGCATGGCTAGTTTTAAAAAGTATGAACTATTGGATTAACTATTTTCTAATTTAGTTATTCTATATGGCTTGTGATAAATCAAATGCTATACTTACAACTGTCATATACCTTATTAGCAAAATTCACTATGGTTTCACATTTTTACTGGTGCCCTTAAGAATAGGAAAGACAGACTGTCTCTGTTACTTTCTCATTTGGGAAGCTTCTAAACCTGCACTTCCTGTTTACTCAGGTAATTAATTTTATTCCTTCTCAAGTCTCTGATGGGGTTGAAGACCAGATAGTTTAGTTTTTCAATTAAGCTTAGTTGTTTAGGGGTTAAAATGTTTTTAGGTCTAGATCTATGTTATAAGTTGATAATGATGAGATATGATAGATATTGATCGTCATTCAGGATTTAATATGCACCAAGATAGGAAAGATATTTTTTCAAGGTTACCAAATACAAATAGGCAAAACACTAAGAACGTAATATTTATATATTTCCTGATTGTTCCTTGGTTCTTCTTGTATAGTTTTATTGTATATATGTATTTAATAATATAAAGGTGTATGTAAAAAAAAAAAGAAAAGTAACTAAAAAAAAATAATAGGAGAGAGAAACTTGTTAGGCACTTAGAACAGACACCTGGAAAACCAGGAATCACTTGTGGCCAGTAGGTTCTTTGTTTTGTCAGTAGATTTGCGGTGCCCGGAAGTCAGTAGTTTTGTGGTGCCCGGAAGTGTCTTAGCCAGATCTACCGTTTCATATTGGTATTTTGTTTATCTTCTTCTTTAACACAGAAACCTAATAAGCACAGGTGCAGGGAATCTGTATGTGATCAGATAGCTCACTGGCCTTTAGAGGCATGTGCTGTGTCCCAGGCTCAATCACTGACATGGAGAGACACAGAGACATCCAGTGAGGATGCACGGTTGGATGAGCTGGCCTGACAAACCCATCTCCCTCTACGCCAAGGAATTTAAAATACCTAATGCCATGCCTTATAAAAAAACAAACAAACAAACAAATGAAGAACAATCTCCCTCCTTGACATCTAAGAATGACCTATGACAGCAAATTTTTGGCAATCCTTCTCAGTATGTGTTGGGATTTTAATATGTTTTACGACCATTCCGTTCTCAAGAAAGTCTGTGTGATTTCTTCCTGTAGTAAATCCAGCTTCTTTCACTAATAAAACTTATTTGAAAAACTCTTATATTTCATCATAAGAAAAAGTTAATTTTTAATTTTCCAGACAAAGGCATGAGAGCCACTGACTCTGTGGGGACCCTGATGACAGTGAACATTTAGCACACTGCTCCTACCATGATGTTTACGAGGTGGTCTCTGTACCCATCAAGAACCCTCATCCTAGCTGGTTCCCTCTTACCAACAATCTTCTCCTAACACTATTTTAAGATCCAGAATCAGTTTTTCATCTTTGACTCTTCTTCCTCATGTATGTATGTATTGCATACATATAATTTGTTAATCAAAACTTGCCAGTATAGCTATTCAGTTTAATTGTGTTTACAATAGGGTGAAAGCAGAAGGGAGGGAGGAATGGGAGGACACAAGTGATGATATAACAATTGAGTTGTAATCTAATAAATTAATAAATTTTTTTAAAAAATCCACTGGAGGAACTCCCCTCTTCTGAGGAGAAGGTATGAATGGGGGTTTGTGAGGGAGGTGAGAGGGAGTGACTGGAAAGAGGAGAGGGAGAGGAGTCTCCTCACTGGTGTGTAAAGTAAACAAATAATAAAACTAAGGAAAATAACTAACAAATTATGTTTCCAAAATTAAAAGCCTTAACAATGACACTGACAGTGTAGTGGCTCATTTTCAGAAACGGATACTCCAGTCTAAAATTAGGAATTTCATTGAAAAACAGTATCTCAATATAAGGAGTATCAATATCATGCAGGATTCACAGAGACATACGCTTCTAAGATCCTTGACTAGGGTGACTTAAGTGACTGATGATGCCCTAATGCTGCCATCTGAAGCTTGCTGGAGTGTTGAGGCTAAGATATACTTTCTCCAGGGATGCCAGTGAGTGATGTGAGATGCTAAGACAAGCCAGTTCCTATTGTATATAGAACTCCTCCGATAGATAGGTACCTGGCCCTGGAGAAAGGCTCTTAGAAATGCACTGCACTCTTAGCCTCCCATTCACTGTTTTCATTTGTATCTTTTCTTCTCCATAGCCTCTTGATAGCAGCCAGATATGCACGAGAGTAAAACGGCTTACAGAGAGTCTTCTAAACATCTCCTCATTTTCCATCACTAGAACCCGCCGTCGGCCCCATCAGAACCCACCATACCTAATTGTATCTTCAACCATCCTTTGGGATGAACAATAACGCAATGCAAAGGCAAATAGGATTGAAAACAGAACACGTGTTTGGAAGAGAGTCTAGGCCTGGCTTACTCATCATTCCCCAAAGACTCAAACAACTGTCTTTCTTTGAGCAGACATATTAGATTCTCCTGCTCATTTGCCAAAATGTTACCATTATTGTCATGGACATTTTTCAGGTGAGGGATTTGAGTGGAGAGCATGTTAGAAAATGATGACTTTAGCATTGGAGCATTATCTTCAGCCTTCTGGCCCAGTATATCTGACATACATATTTGTGAGGCAGCAACTATTGAGGACATGCTTACCCTGTTTTGGCAGCAAACTGTCTCTGTCATTTTCTTCACTTTGGAAGCTGCTAACCTGCGTTTCCTGCTTACTCAAGGCAACTAATTTCATTCCTTCTCAAGTCTGTGATGGAAATGAAGACCAGATAGTTTTGTTTTACAATTAAGTTTAGTTGTTTAGGGGATAAGATGTTTCAAACTGATAGAGATGAGATATGAGACATATTGATTTACATTCAGAATTTTAGACTCACCAAGATAGGAAAATGTTTTCTTCAAGGTTGCCAAATACAAATAGCCAAAACACTATGAATGTAACATTAATATAATTCCTGATTGTTTTGTGGTTCTTCTTGCCGTATGTAGGTTACTTTATATGCATCTAATAATATAAATATTTACATAAAAATATTTTAAAATTATGACCTTAGCAACTGTGTGAATCCACCCAAATCTGCACAAGATTTGGACCACCAACATTTCACCACAGATTGGGGAAAGACCCGGAGGCCTCACTCTTCCTGAAGGTCTGTTATCACTCAATGGTTTCTAGGAGGGGAAGGGTCATTTTCTTCAGTGACAATATGTCTAGTAAGTTGTTATGTTCCACACATGACCCCCTACTTCTGCCACAGAAAATAACCTTACATGGAAGCAATTTTTACATTTACTGCAACCATTAAAATGATGTGCGTTCATGTATATATATTCTATATTTATATCATCTATATCTATATATAAATGATCTGGAAAATAGATAACTAATTGTTCTGATATAGCTTATTTATACAACAAGTTAATTACATAGGAAAGACATACACTATTACATAGTATATTGTTTAACAAATTTTATAATACAATCTATAATAAAAATGCAATGATTGTTATAAAAGACCTCTACTTATGATACCAAAATTACTTTTATGTACTGCCCTATCATTAAGAAACCTCTATCAATACTTGTAATAAAATTAAAGTAATTCTATTAGCCAGGCTCTGGTGGTGCATGCCTTTAATAGCAGCAGATCTCTATGAATTTTAGGCCAGCCTGGTCTACAATGTGGGTTTGAGGAAAGCCAGAACTACACAAATAATCCTTGTCTCAAAAACCAAATGAATGAATGAATAAATAAATAAATAAACTCATCAAATGTTTTTTAAAATGAAATATATTGTTTATACGTGTTAAACATTTATTGTATACCAGCAGTGTCATTAAACACTATAACTTCTAACGGCATTCTATTCATACAACAGTATTCATATCACAATGGTATTGATATTTTAGATTACATAAGAGTCAATGAATACGTAGCAAAATGTTTCTAACTGGAAATTTCTCAAAAATACATTAATTAACTGTCATAGTCTTATAGGAATAAAAGCCTAGAGAGTACATTAAGCTCAAGATGATTATGGAGACATATCCTCAACACAAGGAGCCTGGAAATACAGACAGAAGTGATCAGACTATTAACAGATGCAATATTTGAAGAAAATGCTTTCTTTCACCTATTATAATGCTGGTAGCAGGACTTGGATTATTTACGATCAGTTTAATTAATGGTTTTTCCCCAAGTGATCAGTTGTCAGGAACATGCACACACATATTGTAAGTAACTTCCTAATATTCTCATGACACAGATATTCTAATGAGCTCTTAATAAACACCTTCATTGTGTGATGATGCACGAAGCCAGCGCTGAAGTTGCCTGACAGGAGTATTAATGTGCCACTAAGATAAGCGCAAGAAACAGTATTTGTTGAGATATTGTTATAAAACAACTATAAGCATGCTGATATCTATTTTAAAAATATAAATAAAATGAAAATCATATACTCATGATATCACTTCTGGATTTTATTTTACATTACAGTGAAGACAAATGATATGACATAATTTTACTTAAGAGTATGTAATTTCATAAGGGTTGGACTTTTCAATGCAATTAATGACTCTAGATTAATCCCCCCTCTATTGCATGATTTATTTATTTATTTATTTATTTATTTATTTAATTTATTTTTTTAGAGAGCATTTTAGCAAACTTTATTCTTATTGGGTAAATAATTTTGAACAAATTATTTTTTTCATACTGGAGGCTGAAGCTACATCACCTGGAATGCTAGTGCTAGATTGTTTACCAAGTAACTATATCCCCAAGCTTAAAAATACTATCTTGAGACAAGTTACAGCTAACATGGACAACCTGACCTTGAACTTTTTTTTTTTTTTTTACATCTTGAACAATTTTTTTTAACACATTTTTATTGAAAATTAAAAATAATTCCTATTAAATCTCATTTTCTATCCCATCCCATGCATCCTCCCATTCCTCCCTCCCTCCCACTTTCACCCCAATCCCCCTTCCCTATGACTGTGGCTGTGGGGGACCTCCTCCCCCTGAATATGGTGCTAGGGTATCAAGTCTTTTCTTGGTAGTCCTCTATCCTTCTTCCGAGTGCCATTGGGCCTCCCCCACAAAGGGACATGGCCAAATATGGGGCACCAGAGATCCTGTGAAAGTCAGTCCCCAGTCTCCACTTAGCTGTGGAGAATGTTCTGTCCCTTGGCTAGATCTGGGTAGGGGTTTGATGATGACTGCCCGTTTTGTCCATGGTCTTGAACAATTTTTATTTTTTTCTCTTTTTTTTTTAAATACATTTTTATTAATTTATACATATTACATCTCAGTTGTTAGCCCATCCCATGTATCCTCCCATTCCTCCCTTCCTCCCACTTCCCCCCTACTCCCCTCCCCTCCCCTAAGTCTTGATACCGTATGAGCATATTCAAGGGGAGGAGGTCCCCCTCAGATATTGCATGATTTAAAAATAAGTTTCTGAACTGTGAAGCTAACACCATTTTGGCAATGGTATTCTTTAATTGATGGGAATGGTCTCAAGATTGACAAATCATGTGAATTTAGGTAATACTACATACTAGTTTGAAATTTTGAAAATTATGGCAGAATAATACCTTCACCAATCACATTTTTACCTTTAAATGTATAAACCATAAGGCATTTTGACTTCACTAATGAAAGAGACATCAATAATGATGATGTGTAGTATACAACTTTAGTCATTTTCTATATTCTAAAACGATGCACAGAGCAATTGTGTGAACTGTTTTTTAAAATGGTTGACTTGATTAAGTTCAAAATGTCAGGCTGTCTTCAATCGTCCTGAATAAAATGATTGGCTTCTGGCTTAAAGCAGCTAGTATTTGAAAAGTTTATTGCCATCTAAGAGACTCAGAAATACTAAGAAAATGATCATTTGTGGGCCTGCAATGACGATAAACAATGAATATGAGTTCTTCCTCTTGTGATTCCTCTGTCTGTGTCATGAGATTTATGTACAGAACAGCTTTAGTCTCAGATGTCACCATTTGTTTTTACAGTAAACATAAGTAAGCATTTGAGCAAATGTGAAAAAAGAAGGTTCATCAGTGTGGGCTATGTGATTTAATATGAGTGTGTGTTGAGTAGCCTTTCCTTGGCCCTATTGATTAGAACATTCTTTAAAATGTATATTTTTTTCTGGGCCTCAGAGGTTGCTTTATACACATCCATTCTCTTCTGACAAGACACAGAGATCTAGGTCATGATTTCTGGAGGTAGCAATTCTAATTTTCTCCCATGTTTTTACACTTTTATAAAAAGTAACTGATGGTATGGTGGAATTTAACCATGACATGACAGCACTAGTAGAAAAATCATTGACTCCCACACCTTTTTTTTTTTTTAGATGTAACTTCTGAATTCTGAAAATCTTTTGAACTTTTATAGTAGAATGTACAAGTAGTTATTTCTTGCTTTAAAGTAAAGCAAAAATGTTAAGGTTGAGGAGATTGCTCAGCGGTTGACAATGCTTGCTGCTTTTACAGAAGACTTGAGTTTGGTTCCAGCACCCATGCAAGGTCATTTGCAATCTCATATAACTCCAGTTCATATGGATTTCATATGGATCCCATAACCTCTTTTTGTTCCATAGTCACACACACACACACACACACACACACGCACATGCACACGCACACGCACACAGATGCACACATACACAGTACTGCTTAAAATAAAAATAAATCTAAACAACAGCAATAAAATTCAGGTTAAGTGTCTGAAATAGCTTTTAAAATATGTACGGTAAAAGAGTGCTGGGATGAAAGGCCTTTATTCAGATTACAACCCAAATGATATTCCCTCACTTGTATCTTTTGTTCTCACCCTCCCTTCCTCTTCTGTCCTGTTCTTCTTCCCTAGACCTCTGATAGAAGGGACCTCCTCTTCCACCATATGAGCACAGCTGATCAGGTCTCATCCAGATACACTGCATCCCCTTCCTCTCCATGCCCACTAGGCCTCCTCACCAAGGGGAAGTGATCAAATCTTGGGCAACAGTGTTCGTGTCAGAGGCAGTTCCCTGCTCTCCCCACAACCTTGGAGAATGAGCTGTCCATTGCCTAGATCTGAACAGGTCTAGATTTATTGCCTGCATTGTCCTTGTTTGCTGCAACATTTTGTGCAGGACCCACTGGGTCCTGATCTGCCTGCTTTGATGTTCTCCTTGTGGGGTTCCTAACCCTCTGGGTCCTTAATTCCCCATTCTTACATATCACTCTAAGTGATGAATTAGAATAATTTATGTAGTCACTGATTTAACTTCATTCCTGTTGTTGGGTAAAGCAGATGAATGGTTGATTTTGATATAAATATCAAACTTTTTCTCCCTTGAAAATAAATAAATAAATAAATAAATAAATAAATAAATAGGAAACAATTTACAGTGCAATGCCATTTGCAGTCCAATGGAGCATGAGGTGAATTGGAAATCTGTTTCTCGTTATTTTTATTCTTTTAGTTAGTCTGCCATCTCCCTGATGTTTACATCAGCTCTGGAGCACTATTGTTTTCTCTCTTTCTACTTTGGGACTTAGAATTAGCAGCTGAGAAATTAATTGTCTTCCCACTCCAAGCTAGCTGTGCTTTTGTTTGATGCTGGCCCCTCTGTCCAAGACTTTTCTTACATCACCAAGCAGAAAGCAGCATGCATCCTTTCAGGTTTTGCTTCCTGACAGCACTTGTCTTCCACAGTGGAAAGACAGGGAAGTCAGAGACTCTTTTAAATAGACATACTCAGTTTGTTTCTGCTCTTGCATTACACAAATTCTCCAAAAGAAAATATATGCTGAAAAGTATACCTAGAAAAATCCCCAGTTGTATTACCCAAGGATATGCATTAGCATGGCGAATTCAATTTCAGTGGGGGAGGGACATATCTTGATGTTCAGCTTAAATTATTTTGTACAAATTAGAAATGTTACCTTAATAAATCAATCAAAAAGGCAACATTTTTTGCTAAGCATGCTAGTATTTGCCTTTAATTCCAGCATTCCAAAAACTCAGGCAGGAGGATTGTTTAAGGCCAGCCTAAACTTCATAGAAACACCTTGTGTAAACATCCAGACAAAAGTAGTTTTACTGTGAACAAGAGGGGTTGTTTTTAAGGTGCTAGTTGAAAATAAGAGAAAAGGAGAAGGCAAAACTTGAAGCTGCCAGACCACAAACTATGACAAAAAACCCACAGCTCTAAGCCATAGTACAGAGAACCCTCAAAAGCCTTCTGATTGTTTTCTTCTTGCTGTAAACCGTTTCTGAGAGGCAAAATAAGACTGAAAGCAAATGAGGACATAAAATAACATTTCTCAGAAATTCCTAAAGACACAGAGCCATAGCTAAGCCTGTGGGTTGTGTCAGGACCAGCTCTCCTGTTTACAGTGGAAGAAATGCAAGGGCAAATCTTCATGAGAATTCTTGGCAGCATAAATGATATGCAAATAATTTCACACTTTCCTGAAAACCCAAACCAGAGTATTTTCCCCGATGGCCAATAGAATTAAGAAACCATAATATAGAGTGAATTATAAGACATGTGGGTTTGTTTCTATGCTACTCTTGGAGATTTAATGTATTGAATAATATTAATTATTTCAAATAGCATGAGGTATAAACTGAAGAAAAATATTTATCAGGCACTTTCCCCTTTCTCTGAATTCTTTATTCACAAAATGGTGCTGAAAGAAGACAGAGACTAAGAAAGCTGACTGGTGAATTAAGGAAGAGACTGTGCAAGGTTGCAGAACTGTTTACTGAACCAATTATCCTACTGCCTCAGCACCCATGATAGCAATTCCTAATGGGGTTGTCCTGCAAATTCAGAAGGAGGCTGCATTTCTAAATTTGATTAGAGAAGATGCCCCCTGGACCCTGTACTCATAGTGGATGGCTGAGGAGTGAATTAGTCCTTGACATGGAGAACAGTAGGGGTATGTCATTTATGTGGATTTCTATAATATTTATCAATTCAGAGTCTATTAGACTTAAGGAGATCTTAACATAGAACAGCATGATAGTGCACTTAGCAACCTTAGATTGCTATGGAAAACACAGACTGGAGCAAGTGAAAACAATCTTACCATGAGATCTCACAATCCCTTAAAGCTAGAATATCTTTTTAAAAAGACTACTTCTCCTAATCCTGAATCTGTAAGCAGAATTTATACACTGTATTTTTATAAGCAAGAAAAGGTCAGACAACTACTTACTATTTAATAAATGATCAAGAAGCGCCTTTTTTGATGGAAAACATTTTTAATTTCCTAAGTGAAAACAAAGAATACTAATATTGATTCAGATGCAACTATAAATGCTGATCTCAAAAGTACTGACTGTGATTAGCTGGATGTGCATGGGGCCCACAGGCTACCAATTCTGACTTTTTTTTTCCAGGATGACACTCTAAATCAAAGCAATTTGAGTTTCCCATACTATCATGGAAGCACTGAATACTTTTAAACACTTTTGATACAGACAGTAATGGAGAGAAAACATATTCCTTCCACTATAGACAGTTCTGCACAGTATCATCCCATCTGCTAGGATACATTTCCAGGATAATTTTCTGGAGATTAGAGAGGTAAATCAAATGCAGTCAGTACATGTTTTGTCTTAGCTAACCATTCACGTGAAATGAGAGTAGAATGAGCCAATTCCCCAAGAATAAAATGCAGTTTTCTCTTTCAAAAGCAAGACCTGCATAGCAGCATGTTGATTCCAGAATGTGTAGAAGCCTATTGCAATCAAACTCAGAGGAAAAACATGTATTGATTTATGTGACTTAAAACAGAGCTTTCAAAAAGTGATTTTCTGTAGTTTCAAAAACATAATTTCAGGGCTGGAGAGATTAATCAGTGGATAATGCAATTTCTGCACAACTATGAGGTCCGGAGGACCACCAATACCCACATAAAACCTGAGTATGCCTGGTGGCTCTGAAGTGGGGCCGAGGGAAGAGTTGGATAAGTTAGCTATTTGAACTGACAAAAAAATCTAAGTTCTATGAAAGATCATGACTCAATCGGTAAGACGAAGAGAAGAAAAAAAAAAGACACTTAACCTCAAATTATGTTCTCCATACACATATAAATATCACCCACATGTATGAGTGCCCACAAATCTGTAAGTATACATAAATATTCATATGCATGTCTCACACAAGCACAAAAACATCCCCCTTTATATATCACAAGCTTAAATGATACATTATCAAAAATTGATGAAATTAATCAGCAGAAACCTTGTGAGCTGGTTGCATTTCGCCTACAGCCCTTCCTGAAATTCCTTCTTGGTGACATGCATATACTGTGTCTTCTGTAGTGCTTCTTAATGACCCACGCACTGCGATGTGGACTCACACACTGCCTTTTAGCTCATCTAGCTCCTGGATTTTAGGGAACTATTACTCCAGCCTCTATCACTTCATTTTCTTCCACTCCCTTTTAGTTTTCTGCTGTTGTTTTTCCCATTTGTTCTACGCTTTCTCTCATACACTGATTGTTGAGAAGGGCAACTGAGCCACATCTTCTGGAAGAATGTAGCTTGCCTCTCATGAAATTTAAGAATGTCATGTCGCTGCAAGATTTCAACTTTGGCTAAATTATAAGAAGGATGGTTTGCTTTTGGCTGACAGATTTATTTAAAACTAAACATTAAGAAAAGGCCAACACAGTGCTAAAGTGGTCAGAAGTAAGATAGGAAAAAATGTCATTGTATAACTGGGTCCTTCCTGTGTGCAACTTACTGTCTTTTTTGTTTTGTTTTGTTTTGTTTTAACCACATATGGTTCGCTTATCTTCTGGTCATCACTTTTTTCCATTGAATAACTCTATAGGTTGGTGCATGACAGAAAAAGCTCAGTAAGGGAGGATCCTGCAAAGCAGTCAAATAAACACACGATTGAGAGATTGGATGAGTTCTAGGGATATAAGGAGATGAGTAAAAGCATGTAATGAGGCAATTCAGACACAAAGCACTGCCATGTACTTTGAGATGTTCTCTAGGCCAGAGTAGCTGGGTCAACACAGTGTAGTGATAACAAACCAGCCAGATATGAAGCTTGCACTGCTCTTCTGATTTATTAATTTTTTCTCAATATTTCAACTTAAAAGGTGATAAAAATACAAATATAGATACTTAATTCCCCAAATCAAATATATTAGAGAAAGACTTTAGGTGTATTGTAGCCTAGTTAGGGTCCATAAGAAAACACTGCATAAAGCTTAGTATATAACACTGTATAAACTTCTCAGGATATCAAATTATAACAAATGGTAAAAAAAAAAAAAAGCGACATTTTCAAGTAGTTTAATAAATAAGCATTGCTCTCTGGACCACTTGTGAAAGATAATTATGGAAGAGGGATTTAAAACCAGGGTTTGTCGGACAGGTAAAAGAGGAATAAGCTATAAAAATTAGAAACCTCATTAAGCAAAGAAATTCTAGAAATAAATATCTTTGTATCATCCCCAGAAGGCATATGGAGAAACCCCAATAGAAGGCGAGAAGAGAATATACAGGAAAATGAAGCCAACTGATTCAAAAGAAGAAATTATAGAAAATTACTCTTCTTTATAATAGTGATTCTTGTTAAACTAAACTTGGCTTGAACTGGCTTTCAATTTGTGTTGTCCACTCTCCTTGTACTTGTTGTTGTCCCTTTTTCATGCTTGTGTCCTTAGTTTTCATTTGGGAGATGACTATTTCATGAACTGACATTTTTTTTTCAGTTATTGAGTCATAGCAATCATTTCATTTTAGCAGGAAAGCTATAAAAGGTAGTTATTACTTATAAAAAAATCAATGTCAACAAACAAGGACCTAAAAGGAGTAGGCTTACAATATTATAGTTATTGTTTTATAAATGATGAATCCAACACATCCAGTCTATCACTCAGTTTTTTTTTTGGCATCCAGCTTTAAAACATATCCATAGTCCGAAGATGTTTTCCTGCTCCTGGCACTGCCACCTTGGGGCTAGCTGAATTCACACATTAGATGGCTGCAATGCTCTCTGTTCCACTGTGATGCTCTAGGGTCCTTTCTCTGTCAGGGAACATGTAGACCATAATACTATTCCTAAGAAACATGTGGCATTCCATGTTACTCATTGGATGTCCCAAAGTCTTCACGGTGATTTGGTCCCTCCTCTAGAGACAGCTTCATCAATTCCTAGGACTGTTTTTTGCTTCCTCCACTGCTGCTCTTCTGCTCTTCTCCTCTCTAGCTTCTGCAAACACACTGTGTCCCTAACCTGAGGCCTTCTCCCTGCAGAAACTGGCCCTGTGCTTCTTTGCTCCCTTAGTGCCTTTATGAAAATGGTAAATTTTGGTTGTGAGCATAGCTTATCACTTTTAATCAATATTTAATATTACTATAAGACTTTTGTGAGACTTCAATGACCATTGATGTTGGAGAACCCACCTTGATCTTCTCATTAGATCCCATCAGATAAATTATTTGTTCATTTAGTTTAACCTAAAAATGACTAAAATAATAAACAATATTAGTAACTTCAAGAAACCATTCGGTTTTCTACTTGTTAATGAATTTCTTCTGCATAAATAGTATACAAGTAAGTGAAATTTAAGAGCTGGTCACACAACTGTATATATTTCTAAGCTTATATCATTAATTATATCAACAACATTCTAATTATACATTTTAAAAAGAAAATCAACATTATTTTTATGATTTGAAATAAATCAAAATGTGTATACTGATTCTTAATGAACAAGTCTATTTTTATCCATTTACAAATATATTCAGCATATTAAAACAACACTGCAGAAAATAAATTTTAAAATCAACTTTTATTATTCAGTAACATCAAATATGAAAACCTTAAATATGATGGTCAATTCACAATACTTTTGCTCTGAAGATTTTTATTATACATTTCTAGATAACTTTGTACATTTAACTCCCTTATTTTGAGATAGGAGGAAAGTATATTAATCTAAAGTATCATGGTTATGAACTATGTCAAAATGCTATTTTCATTGTATCTAATGTTTTACCTTATTGATCAGTTTTCTATGCCACAAAGATGAACATTCTGACCCAACCAACACTTGGTCATGGATGGAGGAGATGCTTATGACACTCCATACCTTCTTCAGAAGTGTAGGTACTTAATGGTACTGAGAGAGAAAGGCTCATATTCCACAGTGGCATAGCCAGTAATAGATTACCTTTGCTCAAGTAACTCCCCACAGCCACACACACAACACATACTTGGCAGGCAATCCAATTCATGTAGTGGACCACACAAAGAAAGTAAAGGAGGATTTCTTGGGAAGAAGAAATTTAGTATGGGTAGAGGTAGACAGGATGAGATAATGGAAGGGTAAAATATGATAAAAGTACATTGTAAATATTATGTAATTTTGAAAGAATGAATAAAAACAATGACCCTTTCTAACTATTATATGCCTCAGGAACAATAAAACATGTTTTTACTAAATTTGCTCTAAAAATTGGTTCTACAATTAACCTACACATGTGTCCTATAATGGAGTGCTGCCAAAATAGTATTCTAAATTTATTTGGATGGCATATGTTTCAACTATATAAACTATGTTTTGGTACATATATACATGGTAAAATGATTATCACATAATATCCTGCTGTATTTGTGTACATATATTTGAGTAGTACTAGCATCTCAGCACCGTGTGCAGGGATAGGAAGTTTAAAAGATCTATATGCAAAACTAAAAAAAATAATTCACCCCTTCCCTTTTTTAGCCCAGAATCAAAGCTAGTTGGTGGTTTCTTTGATGACTAAACTCATATCACCTGTTATACAAGCACACTTAAATTTCTCTTCATATTTTTTAGAGATTCAGTAGTTATCTCTTGTTTATTCATGAAAGAGCCATTCATTTTCAAACAATATTTAACCTTTTGATTTTTAAATTTCAGACTCTTTAAACTTATTATTTTATGTTTAATGCACATTTGTTCCAAATAGCCTCTTTTAACTGAATAGATCCAATTGTTCAAGCATGTTTTATCTTTTCTTTCTCTACATTTTTAATGATTTTTACATGGATGAATACAAACAATATTTAAATTAGTTTTATTACAGAACCCAAATTAATTTAGCACTTTCCTTTCAATGGGTAAGCCAGTCAGTAAGCTTCTGAATTACCCAGTGAGTTGTCTTATTTTTCAAACAGTTCTATCTTTTAATTTACTTTCTTTTGAGCAAGTTGAACTTAAGAAAAATCATATGAGAATAATTTCTTATTCTTTGATTCATTATTTATGAAAAGTGAAAATACTACTTCTTTATAGTGTTCCATTACTGAGTCAATTTTAAATGAGATTTATAGTAAAATAAGATGGAAAAAAATCTATGTATACATCTTTTGTTATGGGTAGGTTTTCTTTCTCAATTTCTTAGATTGTCTTCCGAGAAATGGATTTCAAAGAAACAACATGTTTTTATTTTAACCAAAATGTGACAGAACATTTGTGTAATGTAGAAAATTTGTAGACCAGAAAAATCAAGAACTTTATCTTCTTCAATGTAAATTATGCTTAAAATAAAATTCAACAGATGTCTACAAATTGCTATGGTTAGTTTTAATTCTCAACTTAATACAATTTAGAATGATCCATGAAGTGAGTCTCAATAAAGGACTATCTATACCAAGTTCATCCAAAGCCATATCTTGATTATGTTAATAGAATTGAAAAGACCTTCCAAGTGTGGGTAACACTATTTCCTATGCAGAGGATACTTGATGATATAAGACTGAAGAAAATGGTGTGCAAGTATGCATCCATTAACCCTCTCTAGTTATTTCAGTTAAATTAATTGAGGTCCAAAGTCTTCTCCAACTATGAGAGCACCATTTCCAAGTCAGGAGATCCTGATTCATATAACAGTGGAGAAAGTGATTTGAATACAAACAAGCTTCCAACACTCAACATTCACCTAGTCTCATCACTTTGGCCAGTTATGATTCCCCTTTAGTTAGTGTTCCCTAGGAGAACAGATTTATTCTCCCTCCACCCTTTGTGCATTCTCTGTCTCTCTTTATCTCTGTCTCTCTCTCCCCCCTCTCTAATATATATATATATTTTTTTTTATTAATTTTTTATTAATTTTTTCTCCATTATTAATTTATTCTTGTTACATCTCAATGGTTATCCCATCCCTTGTATCTTCCCATTCTTCCCTCCCTCCCATTTTCCTATTATTCCCCTCCCCTGTGACTGTCCCTGAGGGGGATTACCTCCCCCTGTATATGCTCATAGGTTATCAAGTCTCTTCTTGGTAACCTGCTGTCCTTCCTCTGAGTGCCACCAGGTCTCCCCCTATTTTAAGTTGCCTTTTAAAATACACACACATACAAAGTAAGCTTTAAAAAGTAATAGAAAACTCATACCTGAGATCTGAGAATGACGTAGTTAATTGTTCCTTGAGGCTAAGTGTTTCAACAATGACCTCACAGAGGTATGGCCACCAATAGTAACTCAGTCCAGAAGTTTAGGTATCTCAGTACTCTCAAGTTTGCTCAGGAAGCACAGTCAGTTCCCTGAGAGCCACTAGCCCTTAGACCGAGAAGAAATTGTCTTATGCTAATGGAGAAAAAATAAGAAACAATGGCAACTTTGGTTGGAGGAATAAGTGAGTGAACAAATTGATCATTTTCTTTCTGTCAAATCACTTTTACTTGAGGTGCTAACAGTAGATGCTACCCACGACTGTGTAGGCCTTCCCACATTAATCAAGGCAGCCATGACAATTCTTCAGGGAAAAGCTCTACACTCATGTGATTTTATTTTGTGGTAAGTTGACATTAAAACTATTTTTTAAAGAGTCTATGTAGTGACTACTGCAGAAAGAAGTAACCTACTGCAGAAAAATATCTCCCTTGCAAAGCTCAGAGCATCACTAAGTTATGGATGTGAATCTAGGCAGCTTGATAGACATACTTTAGTGAAGCAACAGGGTCAGCTTTCTGAGGATGGGCTACCACTTACTTAACCATTTTTTTAACTAGGCTTAGAGTATTAGAGATGAATTCCATCTTGTGGAGGGTGCATCAATTCAACAGAAAAGCATTATTTGTCCCATACCAGTCCTACCAATATTCTATCTGTGGACATAAGTTGCCTGAGAGGTCAGCAGTGTAGCATGCAGAGTCCACAGATGAGTGAGGTTGTTGATATTTTTTTTTCTTCCAGCAGCCTGCATAACATCATCCAGAGCTATGACAACTAGCCAGCAGGAAAGAAGCTTCCAGCTCATTTCCAACTTGATTTCTCTATGACTTGTGACTGAAGTATGTGATGTCATTAACAATAGAGTTTTGTAGCCTTTAGTTCCGGTGGACAAACAGGACCAGTAGCAATAACTTATATTGTTTTGGAAGGCACAGGGGCCTCCCAGAACAACAATAAAATGATCAAGTGTGAGATTTTCTAACAAAATAGCAACATATCAGTACACAAAACTTAGGCATTTAGAAGATTTTGATTTCAGGTTTTTAGAGTAGGGTTGCTGATTTTATTTTGATTTCTTCATTGTTCAGAGGAGGAAAACAAGGCAAAGAAATATTTCTCATATTCTCTGAGATCACCCATTAAGTTGGTAGAAAGATCAGTGGAACTCAGGTTAATGTACAATGCCACACTCACACCTTGTTGAATATAGAGTCTAGTTGAACGGGTCTGAGCTCCAGGCTTAGTTTATGCTCCTAGGTGATAAAGAGACTATTCTGAAGATCAGTTGTTGAGTAACAATGCAATGCATTATGCTGTCTCTTAATATAATTGGTAGGTATTGATCAAGCAGGAAGTAAGCAAAGAATGAATACTTTCTGCCATGCAAATTTTCTATGCCACCAGTACTTTCCTACCAAGCCAGAGGATTGAAGCTTTTGCTACAGCTTAAATAAGACTGTTTTCTCTACATGTGCGGCATCATCCAACTGCTCTACCTTTGGGCCATATTTAGATTTTTGCTGTGTTTTAGTTTTTGTCTGCTTGCTTGCTTATTGAGACATATCTTTAAATATACCAGGATGGTTCTGAGGTCACTATATAGCTTGAGATGCTCTCAAACTCCCTACTCTCTTGCATTATTCTTCGAACTACAGGTGCAGAACACCACATTTAATTTTTTAATATTTTCTGTGTTGCTAGAAACAAGGTGTTTTCCACACTAGGCAAAAGCTCCACACCTAAAGTATATTTTAAGCCCTTATTCATATAATTTTTGAATCTAAAATGTTCTTCCAACAAAAATAATGCGTGTTCTGTGCTCATGTAATTTATTGTGCCAAGGAATCTTTAGAAGTATTTATTACCAAGGTAAACTTCAAACACAACTGTAGGCTTATAAAGCTATCCTCTGTCTTATCTCTTATGTTCTGTGCCTGAATTATGGTTTTCTTTAAAAGGACTTTTTATTCTTGATACATATATGAAATTTTGCTGAGGCCATGTAGTGTAACACAAATCTAGTTTTCTGGATGGTATAAATATTTCTCTCAGTAATTTTGAGGTTTCATATAAATGGCTGAAACAAAAGTGTCATTGAACATTTGACAACCATACTACCATATGAAAAATTTCACTAAATCTTTGTTTGTATCTTTCCCTTCTTCAGTTGTAAGGCAGTGAATTTTAGCTCTTTTCTACCCTTAGCTTTTGCTTTTACACAGGACTTTTATTGATTTCCTGAAAGCTTTGAACATTTTAAAAAATTTCTTGAAAACTTTCTCATAGAAATTTATTAGGTTCACGCATAACAAACAGCTCTTCAATGTGGGCCATATCTTAGGTTTAGTCAACATTGTCAGTTCTGGCCGGGGCATTTATTTCCTAATACTTTAACATCTTTATCTTCGTGTTGTCTCTGTGGGAGGTATATGCATAATCACACCATCAGCATGTTATAGATGTAGCACCTATTAATAAGGCCTCTGAGTAAAGCAATACCTTGTTGGAAACAATTATAGGCAATTTGGCTTTAAAAAGCAAAGTAATTGAGAGTTTCAATGTTTAATGAGCTTTTCTGGATTGTGACAAAGCCATAAACAACTTTAGATTTATAAAATGCCCACAACTGTAGTCATTCCCCATGGAGATACCCTTTTCCCATGAGAAGTGAGTTATGTGTGTGGTAGTACACCATTAAGTTTCAGGGGGTTTTCCCTTAGCTCTTGGAATAATGCCTCATGAGATTCAATAAATATTACACAAATACATAGGCCATACAGCTAGGCTCTTCTCTGACTACCTTATAATTTAAAATAGCTCATTATACTAATTTGTATTCTGCCAGTAGATATTAAGTACAACTTATATTATTTACAAAAGGGATATAAAGGTATAAATTGATCCACAAGTTTAAGGATATAGCCAAGTGCTTCCTAAGCATCAGTTCCATGAAAGAAAAGGCTTAGACATCAGCTAGGCAGCATGCACAGGCTCTGTAAAGACCCAGGTCAGATGAGGTCCCAGCTCTGAGAGGGGAAACAGGCACTGCTCACATCCTTTAACTAGAAGCTATCTCCAATTGACAACCATTTGTCAAAGAAAAATTAGATTTCTTCAACAGACTCTCACTGGACTTACAAACCAGACATAAGGGCAGGCCGCAAGCCCCACACTATAGATAAATAATACAAAACAACCTTAACAATATTTTTGGAGGGTTTTGTCTTAACCTCATAATACTTTGCCTGGACATTTTTCTTAACTTTCTGATATTTTTCTTATATATCATAGCTTTCAATTTTGTGTAAGGGGTGTCTATTTGTGTAAGTGTGTGTGTATGTGTGTGTGTTTCTGTATATTTATAATTGTTTGTATGTTTTCTAATAAGAAAGGGTGTCGATTTTAATGGGTTGGGAGGTGGGGATGATTTGGGAGGAATGTGTGTGAATAAAAATCAGAATTCAATTTATAGGTAAAAAAATCAATTTTCCTGAAAAAGAAAAAGAAAATAGAACAACCCCACCCCAACCTCGGGGAAATAAAACTTGCTAGTCAAAACCCAGCAAGCAGATATGCTGTGCTTTCCAGGTTCCCAAGAGGGGAGCTCATAGCATAGCATGGTCAGTCAATGGGACAAGTTAGAATTCTGACATTTAGAGGAGTCAGTTCTTCCATTTAGGATTGTGAAAGTGAAAATTTTGAATTTTTAAAACTAACAAAAAAGAGGGTAGTAATTTCGATGTGAGAGTTGGGGTTAAGTGTTGGATGGACAAAAAAAAAAAAAAAAGAGCCTTAACAATGCATCTGTTGTCATTGTTTAAGAAGGAAAATAACACAGTAGCATAACAAGAGCCATCAATTCATGAAGAAATGACTAAGAAGCAGCAGCATGTTAGGCGTTGGTCACAGGTTCTCCTGCAAGTTCTCTCAGGGTTGGTAATGGAATTAATTTGACAGAATAGAAACGGAAAAGGATGTTTACAGATAAATACATCTGACATGTATCAAAATGCTTATATCACATGCAGTAGTAACTCCAGAACATTCACTAAAGGTGTGGGCTTCTAGAACTTTTCACATTCAAACAGGTTCTCTCTACAAGTCCACTTTCTCAAATAAATTATCTTGTATTTATTTTTGTCATTTTCTTCAGCAATGTGCATAATCTCTAATAACACTTCTTAACTGATTTAATATTTTCTTATTTTTATTTTTCCTGTTAATGCAAGGCTATAGCCATTGCATGTACAATGCAATGAATTGTAGCCCAGGCTGGCCTTAAATTCACTGAGTAGCAATTTTTTGTTTGGGCTGTGGATTTGATTGATATAGTCTAGAATCAAGAGAAAAGGAAATCTCAATTGAGGGCTTACTCAGATTAGCCTTGCCTGTGGGCATGTCTGTGAGGAACTGTATTTATCATCTTAATTGATAGCGAAAAGCCCAGCTCACTGTGGGTGGCATCATTTCTTGGGGAAGTGATCAGGGGCTGTATAAGAAAGACAGACTGTGCAAACAGGATTTCTCCCTAGCTCTGTTTCAAGTTCTTCCCTAACTCTCCTCTCAGAGATAGACTACGACCTAGAAATGCAAGCCAAGTGAACACTTTTCAACACTGAGTTGCTTTGGATGAGAGCGTCTTATTAAATAAAACTAGTAGTAGCATCCCAGGCTGGCTTCAAACTCATTGCAATTCTCCTACCTCAGAATATCAAATGCTGGAATAAAAAAATAATAATAATAAGAGACCATCCTGGTATTTAAAACTTTACTTGAAAAAAAAACATCCTGACAAAGCTTTGTATGACTTGGAATTACAAAAACTAATGCTCAAGATCTCCAGCTTTTGGAGTGTGTTTTCTCCGCAAGAAAAATGCCCGAATTGGAAGAAATAAATGCATCTGTTAATGTGATAGGAAAATCAGAATTCTAAATGTATATATCACTGGAGTAAAAGTTTCAGATTTTCTTATTTCTGTAATAAGTAACATGGAGTGAGTATGCAGTTTTCAGGCCCCCTTACCACTTCCTCCAAACACATGTATACAAGCAGCTCTAGGGAAACGAATAATTCTTCCTGCTCCTAGCCCGTAGCATAACTCCTCTATGGCAGTGTGCTGATGAGGTATTTGTGAGTGATTCTGGTCTTGCTAATGACCTTCAAAGTCACACTGACCCTAGGGGACATCCCTGTTGCAAACGTATTTTTTCTTATTTAACACCACAGTGACTTTTTGAGTCCAACGTGAGTACACTGCAATTCCTTCATATAGGAACCTGCGCTGCGCTGTTTTCCCCCAGTTTTCCAGGGTCAATCACTGGTGATGATCTTTAATTTACATCTTGGAATGTCTGGTTATCAGCAACCATGAATTCCAGATACATATTTTAAAGATTCAAAAACTGCTATATAATAAAAAAATACGATAAAAATATTTTACATCCTCCTTTGCATGTGAGATAAGGGAATTATGTGAATGGGGGGGGGTCTGGGTTTGTCTACTCCTAAGTGAAGACAGTGTTTCTGTGTGAGGCGATCTTGTAGGGCTACCCCGCTGAACTCCTCTCTGTACCCTTCTGATAGTGCTCCACTCTCTGTGTACCGCGAGGGCGTGTGTCAGCATCACTCAGCCGCTATCTTCTGTTCCAAGGTCAAAGCTTGGTTGTATCACAAATGCATGGAAATATAGAGGACAATCTGAGAATACTGCAGTGAAATTACCAAGGCTGAGCTTGAGTTGTACAAGGAGAATGCCCTTTCTGTATTTTTACATAGCTGAGCTGTAAGTTTCAAATTTCATCATACTGAAATATAAAAACTAATCTGCATTTAAGCCTCCTTTTATGCCAGGCAACGGGGTGGTGTGTTGCACAGCTGAAGTTACATAATGCTTGTAGCAACCTTATGTTTTAGCTGAGGAATTGCCATACATTGCAGTGGAAAGACTGAGAGCACAAGTTAAATATCTTGTCAAAGTTATAAGATTTAAAATTCAGGTCTGTCTAACCACACTCACACGCTTTAATTATTTTATTACTCTAGCGCAATACACAAGACTTAGGTGAGTGATTTTTGTTCCTATGGTAAGTTTTCATTTTGGCCCATTTTAAAATCTATTTTTATTTTATGAACAGATTCATAAAAACATAAAGGTTTTATATCTTAATGGGATTTTTGTTAATATTCAGTATGTGTATACACTGTGCAGTTTTTAATTCACTTTAAGTATATTTGTATTTTCAAACACTTTATATATTTTGCTGAAATTTTTCATAATTTTTGAGTGCTGGTCCGAGCCAACATTGTCTCCACACTAAAACATTATTTATTCATTTGCAAACAAATATTTACATTTATGTATTTATTTACTGCTGGGCAGGAATCCACAAGTTATTCAGCATATGTAGAAGGCCTAAGACAGCTCTCAGGAGTTTGTTCTGTGCTTTCATCACGTGAGTCACACGGTCAAACTCATGTCAGGTTTTGTGTCACCTGCTGCTCCATCTTTCTTGTTATCTTCACTTATAAATGAGTGACGAGCTATCGATTTAAGTGCAAACATAGAAGGAGTGGCACAAAATGAGGATAATTTAGTTATCTATCATATATTCATCTTTGGGTGGGGTTATTTATACTATAAAATTCTTCTAGCATGACAACTTCAATATCTTTTTTAAAAATTTTATTAATTTATTCACATTACATCTCAATGGTTATCCCATCCCTTGTATCCTTCCATTCTTCCCTTCCTCCCATTTTCCCCTTACTCCCCTCCCCTATGACTATGACGGAGGCAGACCTCCTCCCCCTGTATATGCTCATAGAGTATCAAGTCTCTTCTTGGTAACCTGCTATCCTTTCTCTGAGTGCCACCAGGGCTCCCCATCCAGGGAACATGGTCAAATATGAGGCACCAGAGTACAGGTGAAAGTCATACCCCACTCTCCACTCAATTGTGGAGAATGTCTTAAATATCTTAAAATAATGTATTCCAGAGTCATTCTTATGGCTAGCAATAGGGATGCAAGCCCATTTTAAACCAGAAGATATAAACTAAGTAGTTGGGTATGATTTTGGAATGGTTCTTTAGAAGGGACTACTTAAGCTTGAATGCATCTTTTGTGATATTTACATCCCACCTTAATCTATCTTGAAAAAAATGAAAGAAGATACACCTGTATTTGGGAATGTTTACGACTGGATGAGGTAGTTGGTAACTCCTTTCAGTGTCTAAGAGTCTGACTGTCCAAGCTTTGTTTTTTATAAGGTTGAAACAAAGTTCTAACACACTTGAGAAGTCCCAGGCTTTTCTTACCAGCACCTAGATGCAGGTTCCACTTGATGACTTAATATATTCCATAAAATTAAACCCCTAGAAAAGTTCGATGATCTTAAATAATTTTGATTAAAATGACCTTATTTCTTATGCATTTAGAAGGGGATTGAAGTATGTGGTAAAATATGTCTTTTTATTAATGAAAAGAATATTTTCCCCTCAGACTAAAGGCATATTTTGTTTCTAAATTAAAACAGTAAAAGTGGCTTTTAGAAGGAAATATTAAGTAAACTCATTTAAGTACATTCATATTTCAATTACATACACACTTTATGTAATAACAAAATTAAATTAAAAAATTTTTTGTGTGATGATAGGAATTGAACATAGGTTACAGTTTTAATATAGTCTCAAAACATAGATTGACTATTGTCTCAGAGAAATTCTTAACTAACTATACAACACAATGCAAGCAAATAAACAGAAAAATACTAAAAACTGACATTATTTATACAATTTTATAATGAAGAATGGTGTGCAGGTGAGATTATTCAGTAGAGAAAGAACTTGACCCTGAAGCCTGGGCACCTGAGTTTGATCACTTGAACCCAGATAAGATGATAAAGGCAAAAGGAGAAACAAACACTGGATGAAAGCAACACATGCCAGTGATCCTACAGTGAAATCAGAGAGAAAGGCCCTGAATAGTAAAGTCAGGGTTCACTACGCCGGAGGACTCAGCATGGCAAACACAGGAAAGGCCACCTCTCAACATGCTGGAAGGTGAAAACGAACTTGTAAAAGTTGTCCTCTCACTTGCGTAGATCCACTGTGTGGATCTGCACGATGCACGCACACACACAGACACACATACACACACACACACACACACACTACTAACGAACACACGCACACACAGTATCTCCCCTCCATCAAACACACCATCTACATTTAAAAAGAATCTTCCAGTTTACTGAAGAAAAACTAAATTCCAGTGGCAAAATGAAGCTGTACCATGAGCTGGTCACACTTTCATACCGTTACTGTATTTTATAATACCTGTAAAAATAAAAACGAGAAGCTGACCTTTGTCAACCCTTGACATTTCAGTGAAAACGATTATTTATCTGGTGCAAAACAAAGGGAAGGTGTGCTTTTATACATTGAGAAGAATTCAGTGAAAGTGATGTGCAGTTTTACATTCACTGCAGTTTAGAAGATTTGGGGGGAAAGCACTTATCAACAATGAAGAAAAGCCTTTCACATATTTGTAAAGACAACTGCTTGAAGTGTTGATTTTGGAGAAAGAACTTTCTAAACCTAATTCTTGGAAAGGAGACTTAAGCAAATACAATGATTGTGGAAGATACATCTGTACGTGGCTAAGCAGGTGTAGGGGATAGAAATAATCACACAAGGCAGGAACTGCCGTTGGAAAAGCGAGTAGCAGTTATTCTCATGCGGTGCACACTCGCGAGGTGCAATACTGTGAACTCCTCCAGGATTTACTCCCATCTGGTTCGCTTGTAGTCTGATTACTTTTGATCCTTATTACTATCTAAGAAATTGATGTTTATCAACAGTGATGTTTTAGAAGGTAACCCCCTATGGGCATCCAATTATTTTCTTCTGCATCCTGCTACTGGGGGAAGGAAATTGATTGACAGATGGCTCTGGAGTGAAATCCTTTGGGCCCAGTGGGGTGCATCCAGATTGATTCAATGCTGAGACTCCCACGAATCTTCCAAATACACCCTAGGGAACCCTAATTGAACTCTAGGGGTCTCCGTGCTTAATCCACTTTCAACTCTCCATCACTACCTGCCTCCTGAGCCCCCAACGCCACCCAAGGAATCTTCTTAGGCCCAGGCACAGCTTCAAACAACAACAACAAAGTTATAGTCACTAAAACAATCTTCCTATGGCATGGATGTTTCCATTCCAGATAGGCTACAGCTTTTCGCTAATAAGTTGTGCTTCTCCCAGGGCCTACAGTGCCTATTATTGTGTACCCATTTACAATACTATCACAAAGAGTCCCAACCTGGATCCTTTAAGAGCAAAATAAACTTATTTTCCACATTCCAGAGTGCTTTGAAGATCAACATCAAAACACCTGCTGACCTCATGTCTTCCAAGGGCAAAAGCTTATGAAGAAAATGCTCTTCTGCCTAGAATGTTGTTCTTTTGCGTTTCTTCTCAAGTCCTTGAACATCTCGTCGTATCTAACTCTAACGCCATTTGCTTAAAGGCTTTTGGTAGGCTTTCATACTCCTCTCTCGGTTTCTGAGTGGCTTGAGAAATTATTCTTGTAGTATTTTCACTCAGTGTTTTATACTAAGGATTTGCTTATTTGTGGCCACGTGAACAATGGCATTGAAAGACTAGGTTTGCCTTGACTATCACTTTTCATACCTAGTAACTGTTCAGTACGCGTAATTTGAATGAAAGTGTCCTGGCTTCAGTCCTTATCCTCTCTGTCTCCTTTCTCCTCAATAGAACCTTAATAAAAATTTATGCCCTAGAGAAAATTATCATTGGGATAACCAAAAGGAACTGTTTTGAAGTACATACAGTTTGAGGCTCTGTGTTAGAAATAATTATTGTTGCTGTCTAAAGCTCTGTGTTTCTTTACTGAAGTTCTGTAAAATGAATAGAATGGCATTGGAAAATAGCTCCCAGTGGTTAGCTACCTGACTTGATGGTCTGTACAGCATCTTAATAGACTTACGATTACTGGAAATGTTAGAAAGTCTTCCTGCCTCTGAGGTCTAGAAAGCAGATTTACTAGTCTTGCCATAGCACAATACAAGTACTTCTCAGTCCAGCTACAATTTAGTTTTTGAAAGAGTCATGAGAGTGAAATTAGCATATGGCCAATTTGCTGGATGCCCAGAGGTTCTTGGATCCTGCTGATACATCTTTATCTGCTCATTAGGATTATGGCTTGAAATTTCGTTTACTCAAGTTTATGCCTATTACTCTAGAAGTCAATGCACATTACTAGGGCAGCCTTTGAAGCATATACAGATGAATGATAGCCATGCACATGCATACATGTCTGTGTGCTTGTATATTTGATTAGCTTTATAGATTTTATATGCTGGTAAGTTTTTTTTTTACAGGGAAATTCAAACTATGTGTCCTTCAGTACTGAAATTAGCAGGTTGAAAAAGCTCCACTTGCTGTGATATAAAAAACTATTTTTTACAGGTCATAGATTAGAATATTAAAATTAAGAATTTTTATCATAATATGCTATCACTTTTCTCCATCACTCACATCCTACTGCTAAAGAGCAAGGCCAGAAGGATCAATTAGAACCAAGAGGAAGCAAAGTATTGATAAGCACAGGGAACGAGGAGATGGACGAGAAGTGTTTTCTCCTCCACTTTAATTGAAAACAAAAAAAGACTTTTTTTTTCACATAATATATCCTGATTATGCTTTCCCCTCCCTCCACTCCCTCCAATCTTCTCCCAATTCCCCTACAATCCAGATTAGCCCTTTTCTGTCTCTTATCATGAAACAAACAGGCTTCTAAATGATAATAAGACAATAAAATATATAAATCATAATGAGACAAGCTAAATTTTAACACATCAGAATTGGATAAAACAAACAAGAAAAAGCCCAAGAGAAAGCACAAGAAACCAAGACCCACTTGTTTACACACTCAGGAATCCAATGTAATACTAAATTGGAAGCCATACTATATACACAAAGGACTGGTAGGGTAAACAGAGAGTAAAAATGTATAATAACAATAAAATAATAAATACTAATATTTTTTTCATATAAAAGGAAAAAACCTGACTCTATACTGTAAGACAAAGAATCTCCAAAGATACTGTTGAGTTAATTTTCTGTTGGTATCTACTCCTGGGCATGCACAATTTGTTTCCTTAGTGAGATGATTTCGAAGGAAACTAAATTTTCATTTGCAAGTGGTAATTAATTGGAGATTACTTCTGGCTTAGGATGGGCCATGTGTCCACTTCTTTCAGCTTTACCCCATCTACTATACACTCATGCAGGTTCTGTGTATGCTGCCTTCATCTGTGAGGTCAAATATTCTTCAGTCTTGATGATTTAGAGGACCTTGTTTTCTTGGGGTGGCCTCCACCCCCTCAGGCTCTTATATTCTTTCTGCCTCCACATTCAAGAAGGTTCCTTGGTCTCTGAGTGGAGGTATTTGAGGGAGATCTCACATTTAGGATTTGGTGTTCCAGGTCTCTGACTCTCTCTATAATGTCTGGCTATGGGTCTTTGCATTTGTGCCCTTATGGTACAGGAGTAAGCTTTTCAGTTACTCTTACAAATTCTGTGCCACCATTGTACTAGACTAGCTTGCAGGTAGGACACGATTATAGATCAAAGGTTGGTGGATGGGGGTTGGAGTTTACATTTTTCCTCTGGTAGTGTGCAGAGGGTGAAGGTTCTATGTGGGCAGAAGCGCAACCATTTCATACTCAATGAATGGTGTAGGTGGTTTGAAGAGCATCCTATAGCCTGTTGTTTGGCGTTCTCAAGACATCCCTTTGGCCAACATTTCAATTAGATGTAACCCAGTCCTGTTACTAGAGATACCATTGGAGATAAATATGTCCAATTGTGGCTTAGTTTCCCCTATTATTTGGCGACTTCATTTATATCACTTCAATTTATATATTTTAAAAAGCTTCTACTGAATTAAGTTTCCATAACACCCCTCGCTTGCCCCTCAATTTTGGCTGTCTTCCTCCTTATTTCTTCTATCATTCCCTCCTTTCATAATCCTCTCCAGTTGATCCATTCCAATATAGTCCCCAACCATGCAAGACTATTGTATTTCCCTTTCCCATGAGGTATCTATTTGCCCCTCCACTGCCACCCAGTCACTTGTTCTTTACCTAACTTCTGTGGGTCTAAGAATTGGACACCACAATTTTACAGCTAAAATTCACATACAAGTGAATACATACCATATTTCTCACTGTGGGTCTAAGGTTATTTCATTCAGAGTAACGTCTACTTCAACCCATTTCCCTCTGAATTTTATTTGTGTGTGTGTGTGTGTTTTATTTTATTTACCTTTCTTTGACTGTATATATTAGTAATATTTGTTTTTTTTTCCTCCTGTCATATAATACATCACAGCCTCAGCCTCCATACCTCCTAGCCTTCTATCTCTGGCTATTTTTTTATTTCCAAGTTTCCAATGTCTGGTTACTGTGAATACAGTTGAGTAAGTTTCTCTGTGATAGGATGAAGCATCCTTTGGGTATATGTCCAAGAGTGGTGTAGCTGGATCTTGAGGTTAATTGATTCTCATGTTCATGGGAAACCACCACACTGATTTCCACAATGATGGTACAACTTTGCACTTCCACCAGCAATGGATGAGTGTTTCCATTACTCCACATCCTTGCCAGCGTGAGTTGTCACTTGTTTTGTTAATGTTAGCCTTTCTGACAGGTGTAAGATATTAAAGTAGGTTTGATTTTCACTTCCCAAATGACTGATACTTAACATTTTATTAAGATGTTCTGCAGTCATTTAACTTTCCTCTACTGAGAACTCTCTATATCTTTGCTCCATTTTTTGAGGGACTACGGTAACTTTATTGCAGCAGAAGAATCAGGCAGTAGTAAGTCAACATGATTCTAACATATGGTGGTTACCTTTCCAAAGGGAAGAATCTGAGCTTGCCTGGTAGCACACAGCTTCCATAATATTTCCTTGTGATTTTTACCCTGCATTTTCTTATTTAGGTTATTTATTTTCTTGAGTTCTTTGATATTAGACCTCTATTGGACGTGTAGCTGGTAAAAAAATATTTTCCAAACCTGTGGGCTCCTACATTTTTCTAAATGAAAATGTTCTTTTCTATATAGCATCTTTTCAGTTCAATGGGACCCCAGTAAATGAGAATTTGATGCTGTGTTTAAGGATGATACATTAAATTCAGTCTTACATTGAAATTATGACAATGAGTAGATGAAAATACAGAGGAAATATGGTTTCCTATCAATGGAGCACTGAGTGTTCTTACTCAGACAGGGGGCATAGTTTTCAGGAATCCTAAGGAAGCCACTTATTGACAACCAAGAGCACATAGTTAAGCACATCAATGATAATAGCATCTGCATTCCAGACTTTCAGAAATATTAGGGAGCTTAGAAAAACTATAAGATTATGTCATCTACAATAGACAAGATTTCATAGACCAGATCCAAATCCTTGTAAATAAATTTTCCTATAGGGGTGAGAAAAACAGTTTGAGAATACCACTGGAGGAAGAGGAGGAGGAAGAAGGAAAAGAAGGAGGAGGAGGAGAAGGAAAAGAAGGTGAAGGAGGAGAAAAGGGGGAGACAGAAACGTGTGCTGTGATTGGAGAGTTGAATGTTAGCAATGTAACTGAGATGCAAAAATAAAGATTTCTCCAGCAGAAAGCATGCCTTGTTTTACTCTAGAGTTTCAAACATGAAAGTCTGATTATTTAACATAAAGGTGAAGTAAAAAAGCTTACCTATGTCCTCCGAATTATATATACAGACACACACAAAACATGCCTGTATGCATACACATATACACATACATACATGTATGCACACACCACACACATGCACATAGGCAAACACTAGCTACACATATACGTACACTACACATATCAACACACAATGACGTTACAAAGGTGTATATTTTAGGGAAAATTCTCAGACTAGGTTTAGCAAGAAAGTCAAAATTGTGCAAGTGTGCAGCTGTGTTTCAGATTATAATTTCAGAGCTATGAGACATTTTTTACTCATTGTTTCTATAAAGATCTTAAGATTTGTCCCTATATTAGAATTGCTTTAGAGAAAAAAACAATTTATAGAGAATATTAAATAAAATGTAAAGCTATCTGAAATGCCAAGAAACCCAACCAATTCAACTCTCTTCACTGTGTGTATAACATGTGCACTTAAAGGAAATCTTTCTTCTTCTTTTATTTTATTTTGAGACACAAATCAAGCCTGGATTTGTGGATACTTTGGCCAAGTATATGAATCCCAATGTGTGTCAGAACTCTCCTTGCATAGTCAATCTGTCTCTCTGATTGTTTAATGTTTAAAAATTAATAAAGCATGATAATATATCATTTCTGTTTGTTAGATCATAAAATTAGCTTGGTGAGGGTCCATAAACATTGATTTTTCTGAAAGAGCCTCTTTTCAGAAATAAATTGGTATTTATATTATGTCATTGTCATTATTACACAGGAATTAAACATTAAATTTTTGTTTTCTATGTGTTTACAATAGATGCCTATCTTTACTATATTTGAGTGTTTTGTCTTTCTGTGAAATGTTTAGTGTGAGCAAATTTTGACTGAGTAAGCCAATGATGGGAGCAGTGTAAGGGAATAAACTCTAGATCTGATTAGAAAAGCATCTGACAGAGGCATACTGAAAAGTAGCACCAAAGAAGAACTGTACTGGCTAGCATAATAAGAAACTGAAAGGATATGCTTACATATGTGATAGTATAGACAGACTGTGTGGCATTAACTCCACTGAAGAATCAGTAGGTTAACTAGAAGGTGTGACATATTCTTTTGGATGAAGTTCAAGTCTCTTGGGCTTGCCATCATGCTGCTTCTGCACATGACTTACCATGACACTTTTACCCAGGGAGCTTGAATACAAAAAGGGTTGAGCATAAATCAAGATGAAGAGTGGAGATAATTTATCCTTTAACATTGTTTTCTTAACAAAATGTATTAGTCTCTGAGTTTCAGTTTTAGAGACATCTATGATTAAAATATTTATAGTGTTGTTCAGGTGAAAATTCATGGTAGAAGTCTCTGTGAAATGGGAGAAAAAAATAACTTTTAGGTTAAGAAAAATCCTGGAAAATGACCCTTGAAATCTCCTCTTTATGGCCTCGGCTACACTCTTCGTTTGAAAATATTCTCAGCGTCTAGTAAGCAAAAATCAGGTGAAATTTGTCTTCTGGAAAGAGCCGAGTTTTATTTTAACGCCTGTCCTTTGAAGATATTGAGAAGCGTTTCTTGAAAATGTGTTTCATTTTGCTTTTTAGTACCTCTGTGTCATTCGCTTGGCCAGCATGGTAAGAAGATTCTCGGCTGCCCTTTTCTGCTTGGGAAGATCATTCACTTTGGGTAAACTATGGAATATAAACTTATTGGTACTTCCATCCATTTAATTTCTTTCCTTCTAAATGCATTGCACTCTGAGATTTCTTTCCTTACCTTTGATGTGTCAGTCAAGATGGTCCTTATTCAATATATCAAGAAATCACTCAACATATTTCTGTGAAAATATTGAAAAGCTCTGTGACTATTTGATGTTTGTTGATGCCATGCTTTTCTATAAAAAGACAGGGTTTTGTGTTGTGAATCTTTTCTGTATATGTACAAGAGGAATAAAAAAAAATGATTACAGAGTTACAGTTCCAAGCCAAGTAGTATTTTATACTTGAATACATCTAACTTGTATTTTATGCATCTCAAGATTCCACAAACTCTGTGTGATGCTAAGTAAATAAGCAGCACTCTCAATTTTTTTTTTAAAACTTTCTTTCACCTTTTCAATATTTGGAGAAGTCAGAATGAGTGTCTCTATTGTAATACCACCATTGATCAATAGCAAAACGTGTTAGTCAATGCAGGTACACCAGGTAGCTGACATCAGTATTATTGTTGATGAAAATTTAGCATGCATATATGCTCCTAGGGGTCTCTCTTGTAAGAATTACTATGAAATTTATGTCTTTAAAAATAGAAAAGACTTACCATATTTTAAAAATCATTTTCAGTTGCTTATAATAATACAATTGTGAAATTTATCCTTTGAGTAAAACAAGAGGAGTGGACTTTGAGTTCTATTGTCTGCATAATTTTCTATCTTCAGACTCATGGAAGGTATTTGAAATCTATAACCAGAAGAAATCACTTCAACTCTAGTATAGTGTGGGAGAAGAAAACATATTAAAAACAAATGACAAGGCTTTAGAAAACATAATGTTTCATTCCTCTGCTATTATGTGTATTCTGAGTTATCTGAGATGGGAAAATAATATTAATTATAAAGATTACCAATATGGTTTTGAGTATTGAGAAGTAATACAAATCTAAATAATTTTGAGTTATCTACTAGTTAGAAGTATTTATATAGCTTATATGTTAATAATACGCCCTTTGAAGTTTTAAAATTAAACTTAGTTATAATGTGTGTATCATTGGCTCTCCTATTCCTTACAACATTTTATTTCTAGTTTCTCAGTTTTAATAAGTCAAGACAAAACTCGTCTCTTTTAAACTTCTTTAGGTTGTGTATATTTAATATGGTAATCATTAAATGTCTAAAAGACAGTAATAGAGCCGGGCGTGGTGGCGCACTCCTTTAATCCCAGCACTCGGAGGCAGAGGCAGGTGGATCGCTGTGAGTTCGAGGCCAGCCTGGTCTACAAAGTGAGTACAGGACAGCCAAGGCTAACACAGAGAGACCCTGTCTCAAAAAAAACAAAACAAAACAAAACAAAAAAACAAAAAACAACAACAACAACAAAACCCAACAACAACAAAAAGAAAGTAATAGATGTTTTAGAAATAGTTCTCATTAAATATATTTTTAAAAATTGAAACAATTAAACTTAAAGGATATTATAGTAAACTTTCCATATTGTGCTGTTTTCACAAACTACATATTGCTTAGTATTTACTGTGTTTCATCATTTCTCAACATTGTACATGTATCATTCAATATATAAAGCTGAATAAGTATCATTGGATTAACTTTGTAGAAATGTTCTATAAGGCTTAGCCATTGTAAAATCACTGGCTTTAACTCATTATATAATAAAGATCATGCTTAAGTTCCAGGTAACATAATACCAAGCACTATCCTGTAAGCTTGTCATAATGACAAATACTTTACTTCACCAGTGAAAACACTAGGTTAAACTACTGTATAGACACATTTGACAGTTTCACTATTTAGTACTAGTGCTTTTATGTGGAAAGGACACCTGCTAGACATGGAAGAAAATGATATCACTGGGCCATTTTTATGATAATAAATCTATGTAATTTAGGAACACACAAAATATTCTATATATTTTGAAAACAAAACATTTCTAATTTGTGCTTATGTTAAAAGAATACTTCTTTCTCTTTTCCTCTCTCTCTCCTTCTCTTTTTAATATTATACTATTTTCCTTTGTAATAAAACTTGAAACTACATATGATGAAACCTCCAGTAGTTCTTTTATTATTCAGCATTGTTTTAACTATCATGGGTTGTTTCATGTTTTTATAAGATGTTGGTTGTTCTTTAATATATATGAACAATTGGGTTTGAATTATTAACGGGCAGGAGAGCCATTTTTTACTTTATTAATCCTACAGATTCATGACTGTGAGAGATCGTTGCAGCTTCTGATATCCTCTTTGGTTTCTTTATTCAATGTTTTGAATTTTTATCATTTTATCAACTACACATCCAATAGAGGCCTACTTTGCACAATATATATAGAACTCAAAAAACTAAATTTAAAAATGGGATACAGATATTAACAGAGACTTCTCAAAAACCAAAAACTCAAATTGGGAAAAACAATTGAACAAATGTTTAACATACTTAGACATAATGGAAGTGCAAATCAAAACTTCTTTGAGATTTCATCTTACAACCGTCAGAATGACTAAGATCAGTAAAGTAAATGACAACTCATGCTGGCAAGAATGTAGAGTCAAGGGAATATGCACTCCCAGCACTGCTGGGAGTATAAACTTGTATAGCCCTATGGAAGTCAGTGTGGCACATGCGGAGAAGGTGGGACTTGATCTACTTCAAATGCAGCTATACTACTGTTGGGCATATACCCAATGGATGCTTTATCCCACCACAGAAACACTTGCTTAAGCATGTTCATTGATTCTCTATGCACAGTAGTCAAAAATTGGAAACACCCTAGATATATCTGTTAACAAATGAATGGATAAGGAACTATGAAAAATAATAAAATCAGGAAATTTGCAGATAAATAGGTGAAACTAGAGAAATTATCTTGGGTGTAGTAACCCAGATCCAGAAAGACAAATACTAGCACATGCATATGCTTATATGTAGATACTAGCTGTAAGATCAATGATAAAAAAATATGATGGGGAGATTTATATCAACTTGTCACAAGCTGCAGTTATCTGAAAGGAAGGAACCTCAATTCAATGCCTCCGTAACATCACACCATACGGCATTTTCTTAATTAGTGACTGATGGGAGAGGGCTCAGTCCACTGTGAGTTCTATGAGAAACCATGATGATAAAGCTGTGATTATCAAGCCAGTGAGCCACATCCCTCCATGGCCTCTGCAGCAGCTTTTGCCTCTAGGTCTCTGCCCTATTTGAGTTCTTGTCCTTATTTCCTTAGGTGCAGAACAGTGATGTGGAAGTGTATGGCTCCTCCTCAAGTTGCTTTGGTGATGGTTTCTCATCACAACAATGCTAAACCTAACTAAGACATCAGGCTTCAAATTGTAAAACCACAGAGATTAGGTATAGAGCAAAGAGTGAAGTTGGGACAGAACGTTATCCCTAGGCAAGGGAAATAGAATAGGTAGTTATGGATGCAGGTGGAACAACTGGAAAAAGTGGATAAAGTGGAAATGAAGTGTGAAGAGCAGGGTAAGGGGGAAGGAATGTGAGAGATAACTAACTTTCAGGGCCAAATGAAATGGAAACTTATTAGAATAGAAGCATCTTAATATATATTGAAATATAAAGGTGATCAAAATGAAGTTGCCAACTAATGCGGGAGATAGAGTCTCAATTGAATATCTCTTTTCACCAAATAAAGCTTCAAGTACTGGGGTTGGGTTACATCTAATTGATTTGTTGGCTAAGCAGATCTAGTGGGAATATCCAAACTGCCTGGAAGTTGACAAAGAGGTAGCTCTTGACAAACTGACAACAAGATACCATTGCTGACAATAATACCTATACAACTCATTAAACATGACAAACTGAGCTGTTGTACTACGCTCTTGGGTACCTCCAAAAGATAAATGGAAACATCACCCTGGCCACAAAACCTTGAATCTATAATGGTATCCTGTCTGTGAGATATGCTAGTGCAATGGTGACATAAAGTTTGTGATAGTAACCAGCCCATATTTGAACCCATTTACAAGATGGAAGTTATACTGAGCACTTCTTAAAAGATCAAGAACCTGAGACTAGATAGCCATGGACCTAAGGGAAATCCATAACTACTGTTCAAATAAAAGAGCAAAGTATAAAAATGACTGTTAATGGCATAGTTGGGGGCCTTGCTCAAAATCATCAGGTACATTTCCTCTCTAGCAGATGGAAACAAGTATTGAGATCCATACCAGAGAGTGCTGTGAGTTTCTGTATTACACAGAGTGAGAGACCTTGAATCACCTAGTTTTAAATAAGACGCCGCCATCAAATTATATCCTCCTCATGCCTCAGGGAACCCTTGGAAATAGAATAAAATCAGAGGAAAGACAGGACATCAAGAAAACAAGAAATCAACAGGATTGACACATGTGTGAACTGGTGCAGACTGAGGCAGCATACACGGGACCTGGATGGGTCTGCAACAGTTGTAGTCCTGCAGCTGAAAGGAGTGGACAAAACCCTTATTCCCTAATCCAGAAAGCAATATCCGATGGATCCACTGCAAATTAAAATTTAGTTTCTTCCAAGGTTGTCTCTCTTAGAAAATAACTTACTCTTAAGGGTAGGCTGTATGTCTAGGAACAGATAGATAGTCAAGAGAAAATGAACTCACTGGCATCTTTGGTACAATATATATGGAAATGCATATATATTGTATGTATTATATATATAATACATATGTATATAATATATACAGGTATGTGTATAACATATTATATATATTACTCTATAGGTCCTTTGAGTATATATTATGGCTTCCAGCTTAGTGTTTTTATGGGATGTCTGATCGTGAACAAGCAGGTCTTTGTTTCTTTTGCCTTCTCTTAGGCTCTTCCCTTCTAATTGTTTTGTTTTATGTAATTCTGATTTGTGAGTTATGGTTTTACCTTGTTTCATTTTATTTTATTTTCATCAGCCCCTAGAAGAATGTTTGTTTTCTAATTAGACAGAAAAGGAGTAGATTAAGATATCAGACGAGGTGGGCAGAAGTTGCCAGAATATAGGAAAGGGAATCTGTTAACATGATATATTATGTGAAAAATATTTTAAATTCAAGGAAAATAATATATCTCTACCCAATGCCTCATAATATATTAAGAAACATTACATGATTCTTAGTCCTTGAATAACTAGAAACCATTAATGCAAAATTGCTTTAGATAATAGAAAATTAGGAATTGTTGATTTTTAGTTAAACTTTAACAAAATATACTATTGAGGGAGATCTTTTGTACTTGTCCTTTCTTGCATATATATAATCAGAAAGTGTTTTGTTTATCATCATTTTAGGTTAATATGCAAATAGTAAATTTCTTTTTGTGCCTTTTTATGTCACTTTGCTATGCATATATTTGCCCTCACTTATCCTTCTTTGTCCCTTGAACCCTCCCTCTGACCCCCTTCATTTACCAGAGTCTTATATTTGTTTTCATCAAAATTAAGCATATTATGTATTTATTCTGGATTTCATATAGGAGAAAACATGTATCTGTGTGCCTACTTTGCCCAGTACAGTGTTTTATTGCATAAATGATGTAGAAATAACTTGAGACCAGCATTGACTGTGAAATATAATTACAGAGTAATTATGTACTAAAGGACAACAGAATAAGACAGTGAATCTCTTGTGATAATCTCTGTGAAACCTTTTCCTCTTCTTCTCTGTTTAAGAACCCACTCTCATTGTTCTCCTTCATTCAAAGATGTCATAACCTTACTTTAACATGTCTACCTTATGCTAACATGCTCATATTGAATAGAATTTACTAAATGTATTTAAATTAATTCTTACACTTGATACCCATGATCTCCTAGTAAAGCAAGCTAATCATATGTTGCTATTTTTGTACTGAGGCTAAATCATGCACAATTAAAAATAAAATATGCATTTAAAGATACAACTAAAATAATTTACTTACATTTAAAGGAAATAGTTCCTCATCTTCTGTGGTAAGTTTCTTGTCTCCAATAAAATACTCCTTAATCTTTGCCAAAGATTCTATGGTGTTGAGTGATTGCCTCAAACTCTGCCACATGTTCATGCCTCAATCCTCTGTAGATTTTCCCATCTTGTTATATTTCATGAAGTAGCTTCTTTACCTGAAAAAAAATCTTACTCACTTAAAACTGATTTATATAATTTCTTTCTAGCAGAATCTGTCACCCATTCATTTATTCTGATGCAATTTGAAGACATGATTTATTCCCATGTATCCAAATTACTTAGAAATGTTTTTTCAATGTTGCTCCAAATAACATGGTTAGTAAAATAAGTAAAATTGGTTCAAAAGTGATTTTTAAATATTCATTATTGCTCATGTGGTATTTAGTTAATCATTTATTCTCCCTAAATGTATCAAACAGATATGAGAGTGTACAGGTTAGTTTTCATTGTCAATTGATATAACCAAGAGTAACTGGAGAAGTAGAGTCATACTAAGCAATTGCCCAGATCAAATTGGCCTATGTCATGTTTGTGTGGAATTGTTTTGAGCGTTGATTGATGTGGCAGAGCACATCCCACTGTGTGTGGTAATATCTCTGGGAAGATCATCCTGGGTTGTATAAGAATCTGGCTGAAAATCTGATAAGCGTGTTTCTCATGGTTTCTTCTTCAGGTTTCTGCCTTGAGTTCCTGCCCTGACTTTCCTTCATGGTGGGCTATTACCCAGAAGTGTAAGCAGAACTAAAACTCTTTATCCCCAAGCTCCTTTGCATGTAGTATGTGTTATAGAAACTGAAAGCAAACTAGGAAAACAGTTGGGATCATATTCTTTTCTCCTTTTTGCATCTCCAATGCTGAGGATGGAATTCAACAGATAATGTTTAAGTTTTTGGAATAAATACTTAAAACTTTTTAAATGACATTGAAAACACAATGGAGTGAAAAGAAATAGTTTGATATTTCTGAGTCTTATACTTTTCACTTTACAGAATAGGCTCCCACAGAAATTAATTAGAAATTTATAGTTATTACATTAATTTGTGGTATAGTATTTTTAGAACGCAATGGGTGAAAATCACCAATTACGGTTAAACTTCCTACCTAAGGCTAAATATCAATAGACCCGTAAATAGAATTGTTATTTATTTTATTTTTTAACAAGCCTAAAAATTGAAGAACCCGTTAACTCTTCTTGTTTATTACATAGTCCCAAAGAGACTCTCCAATTTCAGCTTTAGGAAACTAAATGTAAAAATGTGGGTCAATAACTGAAACCCTCCGGAGTTTTCTAGGAATAAAACCTTAAAATAACCCATTAACAGCATTTCCAAAAATTAAGAATATGTATCTTCACATTTGAATATTCCACAGATCAGGATAAGTAAAATGTAAAAAAAAAAAAAAGGCTATAAACCAAGGTCTAAGTGCCTAGCAATCTAGCATTGGCAGCCTAGTGTTTCCCTTGTAGCTGAGGTTGACCATGAAGCCATAGTCTTCCTCCCTCGGTCTTTCAAGTGCTTCATTACAGATTATACCAAAAGGCTCTGCTTTATGACCCCCCTTTTTTTATGGAAATAAGCAAAGTTTTAAATATTTATATGACCTGGCAACTATAATTTAAATTTCTTATAAAATCATGTACATATCAATGTGTGGTGTTTTACTTAGTCCGGGAGCAGCTGAGATCAAATAGGAGACGATAGATACCTGGAATTAAATGTATTGGTAGTTGTGAGCTGTCTGACATAGGTGATAGGAACCAAACGTGTGTCCTCTGCAAGGCCAGCATGCACCCTTGATTGGCAATCCATCTCTCTATCCCTGCCAAACAATAACTTTTTAACTTTAAGATTAACACACATACAAAAACTGTGCTAATCCTAATCAATTATTAATTATTTATAAAACTCATGAGAAGTTAAGGATATAATAATTATCAATAGAGAATCAAAAGTGTAATCACAGAACAGGTTATACATTTGCTAAAGTTAAAGACAAGGTAGATCAGTTTAAAATGACAGTTTCTTCTGTTATGAATTATTAAACATATTTAGCTAACATTAAAGCATTATTCGCGGTTCATAGCTAGATACACTCATGCCCAGTTAGCAGTTACCTACATCAATGTAGGAACTGAGCACCATGGGAAGATGAGTTCACAGAAACACTCTTCCTTTCAGCTCAAAATCCTTAAGTTATCCTTAACCTTCTGCTTTTCTGAACAGTGATCATTTTACCTAAAGCATTTTCCACTGATGTGTCATCAGTATATATGAGGTAGCTCACTCATGAAGGTTCTAGAGTCAAGAGAAATGAAAGAGAAAGTAGATCCATATAGCCGAGCAGGGTAAGAAAAAGAATGTATGCATCCATGTTACATAAAATATTTAGTGCAGAGTTAGGGCTTTGGTTACTAACTTCAGTTTGGATTCCCAACCATTGTATTATCTAGCATGATCAACTTTTGTCTTGATATCTTTCTTTTGTTTTACATTTTATGTCTTTTATTTTTTAGTTTTTATGACAATCATTTTATAAAATCTTCAATTTTTTTTCTTACCATATGGTTGACGTTTTCTAGAGTTTAGAAATATGAAAAAGCCTAATTTGCTTCTTTGGTTAAATTTATACTCCTTCCTTTCTTCCTTCATTCCTTCTTGTTGAAAATAGGCACTTCCTTCATACAATACATCCCAAATACATTTTCCCTCACCCCACTCCTCCCAGCACCCCCATATCTCCCCTCTCCCCCAGATCCACTCTTATTTCCTTTCCCTCCATTAAGAAAAGAACAGGTCTCCAAGAGACAACAACCAAATACAACAAAACATAATACAAGGCAAAAACCCTCACACTGAAGCTGGAATAGGCAACCCAACAGGAGGAAAGATGTCCCAGAAGCAGGCTAAAGAGTCTGAGAAACATGCATTTCCACTGTTAAGAGTACCACCAAAACATCAAACTAACAGCCATAACATATACAGAGGACTTGGTATAGACCCAAGAAAGCTCCATTCTTGCTGCTTCTGTTGATTTAAATTGACATGCTCCTAGCTTAGTTGATTCAGTGAGTCATTGTCTTCCTGGGGTACTCCATGCCCTCTGACTCCTACAGTCTTTCTTTATTCTCTCCCTAGAGGATGCTTAAAATTTAGACTCTCTCATCATAATGTCTTTCAATAAGTCTCTCCATCTGGTGCTGGTGGAAGCCTCTTTTAAAATATCAGATATTTTGCAAGAATTGCATAAATGAGCAAACAGAATTTTATTAAGGATAGGAAGGAAAAGAAATAAAATTATATATGAATATTAGCCTTAAAACACAGTAAATTAAAGTACTTTAACATGAACCAGAATACGATTGGTTTATTTGACAATAATTAGCCTTTTAGTGACCCAGATATATAATCTAGGTTTATATGGCAGGTGGAGGGGGAAAGTTGCTGATCATGGAATCTAGAACATACCAAACAAGCATTCAAATGTTGAGCTATACCCTCAGGCCCCAAGCTTATTTCTAATTGGTAGATCACTTTTGGTCATTTTGTTGGATGGCTTAATGATTTTGAAATATCACCATTAATCTTTCCAGCTTGTGGAAGTACACTGGAAGTAGCTTTTGAAGAATTACTAATTTGTCTATGGTAAAATGTATGCCCAGTAGTGGTATAGCTGGGTCTTGAAATAGAGCTATTCCCAATTTTCTTAGAAAGCTCCAGATTGATTTCCAAAGTGGTTGTATAAGTTTGCACTCCCATCAGAAATGGAGCAGTCTTCCCATTTCACCACATCCTTGCCAGCATGGGATATCACTTGAGATTTTGATCTTAGCCATTCTGATAAGTGTAAGATGAAATCTCAGAGTTGTTTTGATCTGCATTTCCATGACGATTAGGGACGTTGAAAATTTCTTTAAGGGGTCTCAGCTATTTGATATTCCTTTGTTGAGAATTCTCTGTTTAGCTCTGAAGACTATTTCCTAATTGGATTATTTGGTTGGGTGGTATTTAACTTTTTGAGTTCTTTATATATTTTAGATATTAGCACTCGGTCAGATGTTGGGTTCCCATTTATTAATTGTTGATGTTAGAGCTTGAACTACTGGTGTTCTGTTCAGGAAGTTGTCTCCTGTGGCAAAGAGTTCAAGGTTTTTCCCCACTTCTTCTTCAAACAAATTTTGTGTGTTCTGATTTTATGTGGATATCTTTAATCCACTTGGACTTTCATTTTGTACAGGGTAATAAATAAGGGTATATTAGTATTTTTCTATAAGTAGACATTCAATTAGACCAGCACCATTTGTTGAAGATGCTATTATTTTTCCATTATATGGTTTTCACTGTTTTAATTGTATTCCATAAGTTTGGGTATGTTGTGCCTTGATTTTCATTGAATTCTAGGAAGTCTTTAATTTTTTAAATTTCATTTCTGACCAAGAGGTCCTCGAGTAAGGATTTTTTTCAGTTTCCATGATGGTCTGATAAGCTGCAAGAGGTTATTTTAATCTTCTTGTGTCTGTTGAGGTTTGCTTTGTGATCATGTGTATGGTAAATATTGGAGAAGGTTCCATGATGTGCTGAGAAGGTATACTCTTTTGTGTTTGGGTGAAATGTTCCGTAGATATTTGTTTGGTCCATTTGATTCATGATCTCTATTAATGTCATTATTTCTCCATTTAGTTTCTGTCTTGATGATCTATTTATTGGTGAGAGTGAGGTATTGAAGTCCCCCAATATTAAAGTGTGGAGTTTGGTGTGTGATTTAAGCTTTAGTAATGTTTCTTTACATATGTGGGTGCTCCTGAGTTTGGGTCATAGATGTTAAGGATGGAGATCTCTTCTTTATGTATTTGTTCCTTTAATGAGTATGAAGTGTCCTTCCCCATCTCTTTTGATTAGTTTTGGTTCAAAGTCCATTTTATTAAATTTTTTTTATTAGAATGGCTACTCCAGCATGCTTCTTGAGTCTGTTTGCTTGGAATGCCTTTTTCCAGCCATTTGCTCTGAGGTAATATCTATCTTTATTGCTATTACTTGTTTCTTGTATGCAGCAGAATGATGGATCCTGTTTTCACATCCATTATGTTAGCCTGTGTCTTTTTATTGAGGGAATGGAGGCTATTGATTTTTAGAGATAGTAAAAATCAGTGGCTGTTAGTTCCTGTGGTTCCTTTTGTTTTTGTTTGTTTCTTCATTTGTTTAATGTTAGTGGTGGAGAGAGAGAGAGAGAGAGAGAGAGAGAGAGAGAGAGAGAGAGAGAGAGAGAGAGAGAGAATGTTCTCTCCTTTTTTTGGTTTTGTGGATGTGAGGTTACTTATGCTGACAATATTATTTCATTCACCTCAGTTTAATCTCAATTTGTTGCATTCAGGCTCTTTAATTACTGTTGTTGTTGTGTGTATAAGCTACTATTACATATTATACTTTTCTTAGTTCATTTAATGCCACTCATATGATATAATTTCATGCTGGGCACTTGACATTAGGTAACCAATCTGGGAAATTCTTTCTTTCTTTTTATATTATCTTAAATTTCTACTAATTCATCAATTAACAAAAGAGACACTTCATTAGTATACTACACTAGACCACTCTGAACTCAGGCTGCACACTAACACACTGCTTATTTCTCTAATATACATGACACTGAATTTAGCTTTCTTCCCTAGCCAGTGTTCACAAATGGTATAATTAGCCTATGCAGAATTTGTACACAAATTCAACCACATTTTATCAAGAATATTTGTTAGCTTTGAAGATGTCTTAAGTTTTTAATCTTTATTTTTAACTTTTAATTTACAATAATTTATTCAGACTACATCCTGATTCCTTTCCTTTCACTTGTATCTTCCCATTCCCACCCTCCCCTAGACATCTTATTGAAGGAAACCTCTTCCGTACCACATGACCACAGCCAATCAAGTCTCATCCAGATAGCCTGCTTCCCCTTCCTCTGTGTGCCCAGAGGGCCTCCCCACCAAGTCGAAGTGATCAAGTTGAGGACACCAGAGTTCATATCAGAGGCAGTCCTTGCTCTCACAACAAATTTTTAAAGATTAGCTAAATTAAATATTTCTGCTCTTTATAACTTTAATAGAATTGCGGAACTCAAGGTGAGACACAAAGGAACCAGTTGAAATGAACCAAAATAATAATAAGTTTGTTCGTTTTAGTATTTTAAAATATTCCCCCAATAATGTAAACTGAAAATTTGTTTTATCTCTAGGATTTTTTAAATATTAGACTAGTTTTAAATTATATTAAAAAGACCTCAAATATCTTACTAATAAAATCTCAGCTTATTTAAAATTACTAAAACATACTCAAAAACAATTTCTATGTAAATTTTTACATTGCTATATCTCCCACATTTACTTGTTGGAATAAAACTGCATTATATGAGGATCAATTACAATAACTCCTGTAAGATAACTAATTTTAAATAGGAGTTTATGTTAGATACTGATGGCTATAACAAAATACCAGAAATAACTTGAAGGACAAACTTACTTTGACTCACAACTTCAGAGTTTTGAACCCATGCTTCAGATGTTCCAGCCCATAATTGTGTCTGGCCCTAAATAAGGCCAATCATTCCAGCTTAGACCCTTGTGGAACAAAAAAGCTTAGGCCCTTAGGAGAGGGGGAATAGGGTAGAGACAAGGAGGGAGTTAGATCTGACACAATATATCCTCCTGGGGACTATTTCCTTCATCTTCCTAACTGCTTTATCACTTCCCAATAGATAAATCAATTCATGTAGTGAGAACCCTATTATTTAGTCACTTCCTCAAAACCCTACATATTTTTAAGACTTGTTTTATTGTTTAGTTATCTGTATGTGTGTGTCTGTATGTGAGTCTATACATGTGAATACAGGTACTCCCCTAAACCCTAAGAGGGCAGAAGATGCCTTGGAAGTGGAGTTTCATGCAGTTTGGAGCCCGTCAATACTGGCGCTGGGAAGCAAATTTACATATTTTGCATATGCAGTATATACTATTAGCCAAGGAATAATCTTTCCATTTTCTTTAAACCCCATCGCTTACAAACAGCGCTTGACTATGGATGTGAAGGATGCATGTGCTAGAATGTAGTAAATGAATAAATTTTTCAGGAAAACACTTCACATTTAAACTGAAAGCAGGATTTACTCGTAATGAACACTAATTTCAAATGAATAAATGGTTTAGTATATTTTTAGGCCAGACGATAGACTTACTTATTTATTTCGTAGCTACTTCACGAAGAGAAATGCATTGAAGTGTGTGCTAATCATTAACAACACAGAAAATGAGAAAAAAAAGTAGTTGTCAATGCTGCATAATTTCAAATCCCTAATTCGAGTTTTACTAAACATTCTTTTGTACACGTTCAGGTATTTACACGTTTTTGAAAATTATCTTGGATCATTTATCCTCTGCTTTAAAAAAACAACCTGTAAGTGCTATTTAGAAGAGTATCCACTTATTCTCACAGAGGGAAAAAATCACATCACAAGACTGACTTTATTCTGTGACACTGAGTATACATACAATTCCTTTGAATTTTGATGAGATTTAGTTTTCCATGTTATGACACTGAAGGACGGTGTTTATTTTTAGCTCAGTGCTGTAACAACTAGTCATTAGTGTTAGAGTTGTCCTGGCTAGCATGGTAGCAGCTAAAGCTTTAAATGGGAGTGCTCCTGGCATAAGTGAGGCAGAGCAGCAGGCTGGGTTATACTGTCCTGGCAGCTGACCTGGGTTCTCACTCTCGTGACTTAACAAAATGTGATGCTGTTCTGCCCATGCAGCCCTGTAGAGGTGATCATTTCTAATAGAGTGTGGTTACAAGATATTGTGGGAATGTATACATCATTTCACTCTGGCAATATATCTTCTTTCCACAGAGCAAACAATGACCTACTTAATAAGAATGGCAACATTCTTCTTGATCTGTGCCATGCTAAACTTGCTATGCTGATTTCCAAAGCCAAATAAAAAACCAGAATGTTCAAAGATGTTGAAAACTAGGATTTCTGCTTAGATAAAGACTAAATAACAAATCTCTATATTTAAACAGATATATTTATCATTCAAACAATACATACTTTTGTTTATTCCTGATTATCTATCTATCTATCTATCTATCTATCTATCTATCTATCTATCATCTATCTTTCAGATAGTCAAGTAATGAATCCTATGGTAAAGTGAAAAAATGCAATCAACATTATTAAAATATGATTGTCAAGGTTTAACATTAAACAATTTCAGCTAAGATGCCAGATACATGTATCAGCTGGTAGAGGTCATGCCTTGCATATATGAGACCCTATATTTTTTCCCATCACTAACAACAACAACATATCAAGTATATCAAGTGGTTCTTCTTAGTCTAACTAAAAAAAAAGCAATAAAGCAGATGGTAAATGGATTTTACTTTGGTGGCAGAGAGGATGACTGCCTATGACATTTCATTTTCAACCCTTTCCTCAGTAGCAACATACTACTGAGGGAAGAAAGCAACATGCCATCTAAAAATAAAATAAGAGAAAACACACATATAATTTTGGAAATTTCCTTAAAAGTATGAGTACACCAGTTATCTTCCCAGTGGAGTGAATATGTGTTCTGTTTTATCTTCATCTTGGCAGTATTTATTATAATTATTGATAATTGTGTGCTGATTACATTGAGAGGAATCTCAAAGCATACAAACCGTAGTCTTTTAAAAAACTCAATTATATCACAGCCTGATCCCCCTCCCCCTTCTCCTCCCATTCCCATCCTCATGCACCACTTTCCTCATTCCCCCTTCTCCGTCTTCTCAGAGGTCACAGTGTATACCAACCCACCCTGGCACCTCAAGTCATGGAAGGAATAAGCACATCCTCTCCCCCTGAGACAAGACAGGCAGCCTAAGTAGGGGATAGGGATCCAGAGGCAGAGAACAGAGTCAGAGACAGCTCCTACTCCCAATGTTAGGGGACCCACATGAAGATAAAGCTGCCCATCGGCTACATATATGCAAGGGACCGAAGTCCAGTCCATGATACTCTTTGACTGGTGGATCAGTCTCTCTGTGCTCCCATGGGCCCAGGATAGTTGACTCTGTTGGTTTTCTTGTAGAGGTTTTTCCCCCTCTGGGTCACTCTGTCCTTCCCCCAACTCTTCCACAATATTCCCCAAGCTCCACCTAATATTTGTCCATGGGTCTCAGCATGTTTCCATCTGCTGCAGCATGGAGTGTCTCAGAAGACAGCCATGCTAGGCCCCTGTCTACAAGCATAGCAGAGTAACATAAATACTGTCAGGAGTTGGCTCTCTTCCATTGGGTGGGTCCTAAGTTGGGCCAGTCATTGGCAAACTTTTAAAAGTAACAGCAAAAGCCTGAACAAATGAGAACAAAGGTCAGAATGATGTCAACACTTCTAATAAGAACATCATCATGTTTTTATTTGTGGATATGTTGCACCGACTTGTAAGTAAACAAACATACAAATGTGTGTTTGGTAAGAGTTAGGCTACTTATTTTTGAGGTTGAAGACTAAGTATCCAGGAATAGCCATAAACATATTGAAAAATAACTGCAATAAATAGGGTTGTTCATGCTAGATATTCAAACACACTCTAAGAAATAAATTACAGAAACAATAATAGAACTTAAATTAACAAAATAATATATAGGTGATGGCTCAGAAGTTCAGAACATGGGCTGCTTTTCCAGAGTACCAGCATTTGACTCCCAGAAAACACTTGGTGGCACAAAATAATTGTTAACACTAGTTCCAGGGAATGCTAAGGCCTCTTCTGGCTTCTGCTAAGACCAGGCAGGCAGGAGCAGTGCACAGACTTGTAAGTAAACAAACACACAGATGTACAGGCAACTCTCACCCTCCTGTGTGTGTGTGTGTGTGTGTGTGTGTGTGTGAATGATTTCATGATCAGTCATGGCTATATTGGGAGATAGTGCACTAAATATTGTAATAATAGTAATCACCATAATGCAAATGTTTGGGCACACATTTCATTGTTGAGACTGTGAAAAGTAAAAAATGTTTTGCCTACATGTGTTAGGATGTTAAATTAGTTCAAGAGGCAGTAGAAGTTTGGAAAATATCAGGTAAAATCACACACACACACACACACACGCATATATATATATATATATATATATATATATATATATATATATATAGCTTGATTTAGTAACTTCACTGCTAATGATGTATCCCAAAGATACATGAGGAAAATATCAAATGGCAAGGATAAACTTTATAGTAGTAAAATAATGTAAAGAAAAGCCTCAGGTAATTAAATGACTACCACAGAGAACAACTGTACAATGTCACATTACACAGTTCTATAAAATGAAAAATACCTATGAAGACTTGTATGCACCTATTGGAGGGTTTATTATCCATGATAATTAGGAGGGATATGGTTAATATTAGTTTTAAAAAATAAGATAAAATAATTCAATAAGAAGCTTCATTTATGATTCATTTTGTCTTTGGAACACACTAATTGCCTTTTTTAAAGAGATTGCTCCTTGCTTACAATTATGTAAATTATTTACACAAGTTGAAAGTCAAATCTTGAAAACAAGATCTATTTAGAGAAGTATGTTTCCACTTGTCAGGCTTTCTCTCCTTTTTATAAATTTAATAGTAATTTTACTTTTATGGTATGTGGTTTAGACAACTGAAAAGGTATATGTGTCTGTGTGTATTGGTAACCTATAAATATTTGTGCTTATGTCATGTTGCAGCAGTTGTTAATTTAAAACACAAATTTTTGACACCACATTCAAAGAAAAAAATTGGTTAGAAAATATAAGTTATAAGCAAACAACATGGAAATTAATAATGCCCTTAATTTTAGTAATCGCTTATTCCACCATTACTGGCCTTGTTATTGTAAGCTTGTATGTTGTAAGTTCTATGACTACTGTGGGCTGACTCAAATGAATATTTGCTCTGACTAGAAACATATTTGACATGGAAGAAAAGAGAATTCAGTGTGTATTAGTTTCCTATGGTTATTGGAATAACTAATTATGATTTAGTACTCTAAAAATAACATGTGTTCTATTAGAATCCTCAATTGCAAGTTTGGAAACACTGGGCCCTAATAAAGATATTGGTGAGATCATACTCTGAGTCTGTTTCATTTCATTTTATATTTTGTGCAGCTACATGTCTTGACATGTGATCTCCTGGGTCCCGTCTCCCTCTTCAAGACCCACAGTGTAGCATCTTACATCAGTAATCACATTGTCTTATTCTACTTCAAATCTCTATCTTCCTGAATCTTGATGACTCTGATAAATACATTTATCACATAACCCAGATAATCCAAGGTGATCTTCACATCTGGAAAGTCTTGAAATAATAATATATGTAATATTGTCTTGCCATATGTAACCTCCACATTTTTAGGGCTTGTTATTTGATAGTAAAACCATATCACCCTTCAGATATTAGTAAAGTATAAGTTTGTTATTTCAATGCAGTGTAAAAAATTGATGTAAATAGCATCTCCCCTGAAGTTCTGAGTCTTATATGAATTACATTAATCAGATATTGAAATTTTAAATATGACCCAACTGTGATCATATTTCTCTGTCTATTTAAGAGATAACAAGGGTAAAACTAAACATATTTCCTTCTCAAACATAGTGGTGAGCCAAGCCTAGAATATTTGTTGTAGACATCCTTTTCAAAAAGAAGACACTGAGCTGAGGAAATGGGTCAATGGGAAAGCCTTCACCATGAAAGCCTGGGGACTGGGCTTCAGATGGCCAGCACTCACCCAAAACCTAGGCTGTTGCCGCAGGCTTCTAGTTCAGCTCTCATAAAGCTGAAAGGGCAAAACGCTAAGGTAATCTGGTTAGCTAAGTGAATCAGCAAGCTCAAGGTTCAGCCAAAGGCCCTCACTCAAGAAATTAGCAGCAGAGAAAAGAGAGAGAGGGGGGAGAGAGAGGGAGAGAGAGAGAGAGAGAGAGAGAGAGAGAGAGAGAGAGAGAGAGAGAGAGAGAGAGAGAGAGAGAGAGAGACAGACAGACAGACAGACAGACAGACAGACAGACAGACAGACAGACAGACAGACAGACAGAGACAGAATGAGAGAGAAATAGAGAGAGAGGGGAGAGAGCATAAGACACCAACATCAGACTTTAGCCTACACAACACCCACCCACCCACCCACCCACACCCCCCCCCACACACACAATCTACATGAGAGATAAAATTAAAGAATCATCTATATTAAGTTTCCCAGAAAATCTTAGTGAAAAATGTTTATTTATATGTATTTCTATTCCTATGAAAGCGACTCTGTAGAAAAAAAATATGGAAGAGTCAACCATGAACAGAGATAAACACAGAGAGATACACACATAGAAACCTTCTTTCTCTTGTTTCCAGTTTTCTATTTAAAATTATTATTATTATTGATTCAGATTACATCTCGATTGTTATCCCCTCACTTGTATCATCCCATTACTACCCTCTCTCCCTCTTTTGCCCTTTGCTGTCTCCTAGACCTCTGACAGAAGGGTACCTCCTTTGTACCATATCACCATAGCCTATCATGTCTCTTCTTTCTGTGTGTTGTCAGAATCTCCACCAAGGGGAAGTGGTCAAATAGGGGGCACCAGAGTTCATGTCAGAGGTCCAGGCTCTCCCCACAACCATGGAGAATGAGCTGTCCATTGGCTAGATCTGAACAGTGAGTCTAGATTTACTGCATGCATTGTCCTTGGTTGGTAAAGCAGTTTGTGAAAGCCTCCTGGATCTAGATCTGCCAGCGATTAAGGTCTCCTTGTGGAACTCCTGAACCCTCTAGGTCATTCCATCTCCCCATTCTTCCATACCACTCTCACTTGGATTCCAGTAATGAGGAGTCCTAGCATCTGTTCCAATCCCCCCTCTGAGTGGAGACTCTCAGAAGACATCCATGTTGGTCTAACATCCACTAATATGTGTGTATCGATCATACATGCCTTTCTAGGTCTGGGCTACTTCACTCAGGATGATCATTTCTCGTTCCATCCATTTGCATGCAAATTTCAAGATTTTCACCAACCCTACATCCAACAGAGGGCATATATCCAAAATACCTAAATAATTCAAGAAATTAAATACAAGCAAACCAAATAACCCAATTAAGAAATGGGGGAGCTAAACAGAGAATTCTTAACAGAGGAATATCGAATGGCTGAGACATACTTAAAGAAATGCTCAGTGTCCTTAGTCATCAGCGAGATGCAAACCAAAATGACCCTGAAATTCCATCTTACACCCATCAGAATGGCTAAGATCAAAAACTCGAATGAGAGCACATGTTGGTGAGGATGCAGAGAAAGTGGAACACTTCTCCATTGTTGGTGGGAGTACAAATTTGTACATCTACTTTGGAAGTTAATCTGGCACTTTCTCTGAAAACCGTGAATAGTGCTACCTCAAGACACAGCTATACTACTCCTGGGCATATACATGAAAGATGCTCTAGCATACAACAAAGACATTTGCTCAATTATGTTTATAGCTGCCTTATTTGTAATAGAGGTAATCTGAAAACAACCTAGATGTCCCTCAAATGAAGAATGGATAAAGAAACAGGTACATTTACAAAGTGGAGTACTACTCAGCTGTTAGAGACACATAGAAATCTTAAGTGGCTTATACTCTTTAAAGAACAGGTAACTTTAGATGCGTAGGGTAGACCAGCAGGTTTGAATACTTGGGAAAGCTCTTTTTGCAACTCTAGGCAACAGGCAATAAAGAAGGCTCATTTATTCCTCCTCCAAGAGCCATGAACTTCTTCCTCTTAAATGCTCATCTGACTGAATGAGGCCTCATAATTTGCTTTACTAACCCTTCTCTGATACATGTGCCACCTACCTGTACACTACTATCCAGACAAGGTAATAGATTAAAATGAACTTACCCACAGCCTTGGAGTAGTTTTGACATTTTTGCAGAAGCTGTATTAGCTGTGAGTCCCTGAACTTAAGCTCTGAATAGCTTAAGCTTTGTTCTTTTGTCCCATATTTCTATCACCTGTGTCTGTGAGGACACCCTCGTTGGCATTTTGGTCTCCATGAAGGATAGGACTTGTTCCCTGCTGAGCAGGTTAGTTAGGTTTGCCTCCTTCTTGTAGAGATTATAGTGCTCTTCATTTGTATACTCAAGCCTCACTGTCAGTGTTCCTAAAAATTAAATATTCTCCATTTCAGTCTCTGAGAGCCTATATGTGCCCTGCTTAGTTGCTATAATAGGCCATGTTCTCCTGGTGTCCTCCATCCTCTCTGACTCCTTCAGCTTTTCTTCCTTCTCTTCCACAGGGTTTCCTGAGCAGCAAGGGAAGGGCTCCAATAGAGACCCAGTCAAAGATAAACTAGAAGTTTAGAGTGAAAATCTATATTGTCTAAAAAATTTTTAAAAAATAAAAATTAAAGAAAAACGAAGACAATAGAGAACTCCAATTTAGATTCTTCTTCTCTCTCTCTCTGCATAATATTCTGTTGTGGGTTTCTTTGTCTCCTCCCATGTGCTGCCAGAGGTAGGCTCTCTGATGGCAATGGGACAAGGCACCAATCTATGAGTGTATCTATCTGATGTACATCATGGTAGACAAACGCTTCTTCTTCAGAAATTTCTTAGATATTTGTATGTCTAATTTTGACTTTTCCTAAGATGGATGGACTCGTGAGTTGCCCTGACAATCTCTTCAACACTAGAAAACACGTCCAGCTCAGCATTAGCCTCCTCTCTAAGCATTATTGTCAATGTATTTCTTAATGTATCTGTCTTTGTAATTACAACAGAATTTTCCTAAGTCCAGTTGAATTTACTTAAAAAGGTTGTTCCTCCATTATTTCCCTCTTTCCCCTCATACTGTTCCATAAACATCAAGAATTAAACTTTAACCATAAAGAAGTATTGTTTAAAGTGTTGTAGCTTTTGTTGGTTTGTTTTTGATACAGGGTTTCTCTTTGTAGCCTTTGCTGTCCTGAACTTGCTTTGTAGACCAGGCTGGTCTCCTAGAGATCTGCTTGCCTCGCCTGCCCACCTGCTAGGATTACAGGAATGACCCATGGCCCCAGGCTCTAGTTTTTTTGTTTTTGTTTTTTAACTATAGAAATAAATTCTACTCAGCATGCTTGACAAATTTCAATGTATTTAATTTCCATATTTTTCCAAAAAGTAATAAGAAAAATAAGATATTGTCTAAGATGATGTAATCTTTCCCTATCACATTCCTTACCTCATCTTAAACTTTAACTGCAGATTTTCAATGTCTCTTTTTACTAGCTCTCTGTCCAGGGATATCAGAATTTTTTAATTATCTTCTTCAAATTTCTTTCAACCTGACTCTCCTATCCAATTACAAGCTTATGTCAGCTTTTAGGTAGTTTGTTGAGTAAACCAATAGGTACCCCAAATTATATTAGCTTTAGTTCACCAGAACAGCAAAACCTGCTGATAACTCTGTGCTTTAAAACACACACACACACACACACACACACACACACCCCTAGTCTTCCAGAGTTCTAAAGGTCGCAGGTCTGAAAATAAAATCACTGCACCAGAACAATGCTGGTGGAAGAGGTATGCTTCCTTTGAATGCCTATTGTAGAAATGGTTGCTGGAATTTTATAGTTCATATAAGAACTTCTTCACAGTTGTTTGGGTTGTAATTAAGGATATCCCTACTCTGTATACCCAAAAACATAAAAGAAAGATAATCAAAACATCTAGATAATGACTATATATAGTTTTCAAATAATCAATTTCAAGTATCAAAAATACCATCAAAACAATGTAGTTTCATTCTAAAATTAGGGTTGAAAGTATACAAAATATACTTGGGATATGTTTCATGCCAAAACAAATTAAAACATCAACTAACTTATGGAGTTCTTATCAACAGAAATACAGAGATAACTATGGGGATAATGCCAATATGCACTGACATGCGGGCATAAAGCATTAACTGTGTTTGTATCTATCAGTCAATGATACTAGAAACCATCACGACTAATTAATCATCCTTAATAGGCTTTTGAAGAACCAAATAAATAGTTGAGAGTTGCTTAATACAGTAAAACAAAAAATTATCTCCCCTAGAAAAAAATGAATGAAATATTGAACAAAGCTACTGTTTACAAAATATGCCAGCTGACGTGGTGAAATATAAATTAATTATTGACTCCACAAAATTCAGTGGAACTATTATTTGAGAAAATACCATCAGCCATTCACTACTGAAGGAGAAATATTTACCATGATGTTCATATTAGCCACAGATCTCAATAAGAAACGTATGAATATATAACAAAGGATATATGTTAAGTTGAATTTTATGGTACACACTAAGTAGGTCAATAATAGCTGATTGCACATTAGAAATATTGATAACGTCAGTATAGCTTGGTCCATGAGACTGAATTCCTCCAATCTGGTACTGAACGTCTGGAAGAATGCTGGTAAGCCCCTAGAATCTGGGTTCCAGTTTTAGTAGCATCAGTAGCAGATGATTTCATCAGCAAGGGTCAAAATGAGCCGACAAAAAGTCCTAGCTTCTCCCTCAGACTTCCTTATTTCTGGAGTAGTACTGGAAAATGCTACCCACCATGATCGAGAATCTTCATGGGCTTGGTTAATCCTTCCAGCAAGCAATTATTACAAACCTACTCAGAAAGGTGGCTCTTACTCGATAAGAATCAAATTATCAAGTAAAATTAACATCACTGAGCTCATTCTAATGGGCTTGTGATGCTGAGAAATAAATCTGTTCCACAACCAATCAAGGCTCTGTATGTAATACATTTCATAGAAATGTCAGGTGTGGGAGTAATAAAAGCAAGTTACTGAAAGAGACAAATTCGGACATTATGGTTGTTCACAGAACGGTGACCGTGAGTTCTTATTACACAAAATATAAAGAAAGGTGCTGCAGATTAAATGATACTTTTAATCCATAGCTAATATGCCAATTGATACAGACATCAAAATGTAAATAATAATATTTCATCAGACCATTAGGAAAATTTAACACTAGTTATTTGATGGTGGTGAATGAACTCTTGTTTTAGGTTGAAAAAATATAACCTAAATGATGCATGTCAATGATTTATGAGTAAAATAAAGTGTAACATCATTTGCACCTTTATTCTGAAGAAGTGAAAATTGCATAGGACACAGGTTAATCTCACTTAACATATTCCTTTCTTTTGTATTACATTTTCCTTTGAAGTGATTTAGTGACTCTTTAAGCAGAGAGAATTGCTACTCAGACACCATAACGTCCCTTTACTTGAAGCATCGCCTTACTTATTTGTGACTTTTTGATGGAAAGCTTCCTTAAATGCACTTTTTCCTTTCAAAAGTCTCAGAAGATTTGGGACTCTTGTGGTTCCAGTGTCAGCTTACAATTTATTCACTATGTGATCATGGGAAATATACTGAATTTACTTTGTGTTCTGTCTCCTCAAAAGATGGATACTACTATAATAAACCTTGTAGAATTTATATTATGAATATTACATGAGATGAAATATGAAGCTTAGGCAAATATAGGGCTCATCATAAGAAACTTTCAATAAATCTTAGTTGTTATTATAAATATCTTTATACTAAAATAGCCACTGAATGATAAACCATATGACACCTTTGTGCTGTTTTAAAATTTGAGGACCCAAATATTTTTGGAACATAATTTTTCAGGTTAGAGAGTTTAAGATTTTAATACTGTCTCCCATGTCATGGGTTGCTTTCTCAGATTATACTGCAAGCCAGAAGCCAGGGTTCTAGATGGTCTTATTACCAAACAGGTGGGAAGTAAATGCAATAGTGTGTAGCTGTGGATTTCAAGGAAATTCTACTATCTGGGGTGGGTAATAGGGTGTCAGCTGATCTGTTTTGGCCAGCTTTGGTGACTGTCAGTACTTCCGTGGAAAAGAGTGAATTATTCTAAACAGCTGCTGTGTATATACACACAGTTAGCTCTCAGTATTTAAGATTATTGTTTTGTAAGACATCATACAAATACAGAAGCAAAGAATGCTGGGCATCGGTCCTAGAGAAAATACCATGTAAGGGGCCTGAACTGCCTGTCACAAAGGTTTCATCACAAAATAAACAACAGGGCTGGAAAGATGGCTCAGTGCTTAAGAGCAGATAAAGCTCTTGTGAACACAAGTTTGGATGATTTTTGACTTGTTTTAAATGACAATATATTTTCTTTTGTACAATGTAGTCTGGTTATGGTTTCTCCTCTCCCAATTTCTCTCAGATCCTCCCAAATTCCCCACCTCTCAAATCCACATTATATTTATTCACTCAGAAAAAAAAATAAGCATCTAATAATGAATGATTATGATGTTGGTAGTGGTGATAATTGTAGTAATAATAATAACAATAATAAGAAAAGAAAAATTAAAAAACCTGAACCCACATTTGAATGTCAGTACCTTTGGTGAACATCTCACAATAGCCAAGAAATTTAATCCCAGTGAATCTATCACCCTCTTCTATTCTCTGCAACTACCTGCAATCTTGTGACATATACTCAATCTGACAGAGATACATACAAAATCTTTACAAAATGGATCTATAACTTTGTTTTTATGTGTTTTCATATCAAGTCTCTCAGTAAATGTATGTCTTATACATTGAGTGGTTTCTCACATGTCTACAAGGGCAGCATCACATAATCACAGTCTTCTTGGTGCTTTGGAGTCAGGGACAGCTTTTCAGCATTGCACATGGGATAGGTGAAATAGTGAATCCTATCTGACAACATGATGCATGTACCCACAAATGCAACACAATAGAAAACATATGACATTGTACAAGTACCATAGAACTGTTACATGCTGGACCTCAACTGTCCACTTGTATAGCAGGAGAAAAAAGTTTATGAGTGTTAATTCTGATGGAGGAAATTAATCTTAGCAAGGAGACTCCTTCATATATTATATCTATGAAGAACAAGTTCGGGGGTTATTTCAACATGGTTTTCTAGGTCTAATGGCATCTCTTTGTGCTATTTCATGTGCACTTAAATACATATCTGCTTTGAGCCCAAACTTTATGCCCTATGTGAAAAATGGAATCATCCTACTGAAGGATTGATTTTCTTCTCACACTTGTCTCCAATGACTATGCCTTCTATGCAGAACTTGTACTTTCCTATTAATAACTCAAGAACCTTACTTTTGTTCTGTTACATTGTGGGTCTTTTTTCTAACAAGGTCTTAAACTCACAGTATTACCTGAATATATTACCAAATCCACTTTATTCAGTGCTGGGGATCAAATCCATGGGTTCAGGCATGCTAGGCAAGTACCCACTACATGAGCTACACCCACATTTAATGTTTTATTTTTAATTTGTTCACTTTACATCTCTATTGTAACCTCCTTTCTCACTTCCTCTCAATCCCACCCTTCCTCCCTTTTTCTCTTTCCCTCCCTCCCCTAGTCCACAGAAAGGGAGCCCTCTTCCCCTAACATCTGACCTCAGCCTATCACGTGTCATCCAGATTGCCTGTATCCTCTTCCTTTATGGCCTTGCAAGGATGCCCCTCAAGCAGGAAGAGAACAGCCTGCAGGGGGCAAGGGGGCGGAGACAGAGTCCATGTCAGAAGTAGTCCCTACTCCTCATATTATAGGACCCACAAGGAGACTGTGCTGCCTGTCTACTACATCTGAGCAGAGGGTCTAGGTCCTCTCCATGTATGGTCCTTGGTTGGTGCATCAGTCTCTGCCTCACCCCTCTCCCCCACCTAGATTTGTTGGTTCCTTTGGTCTCCTTTTGGAGCTCCTGACTCCTACAGGTCATTCTATTCCCTAACTCTTTTATAAGACTTCCTGTGCTCCACCCGGAGTTTGTCTATGTGTCTCAGCATCTGTTCGGATCTCCTGCTAGGTGCAGTCTTTCTGAGGACCTCTATGGTAGGCTCCTGTCCTTTCCTTGTCTTCAACTGCTTCTTGTGTCTACTCTGTTTGCTCCTTTGAATGAGCATTAAGCATTCTCCCTAGGGTCCTCCTTTTTCTTTAGGCCTGTGTATTATAATGTGGTTATCCAGTATTATTTGGCTAATATGCACTTACTTTTAAATGAGTATACACCATGCATGTTTTTCTGAGTCTAGGTTAGCTCACTCAGAATGATCTTTTCTAGTTCCATCCATTTGCCTGCAAATTTTAAGATATTCTTGGTTGTAAAAGCTGAGTAGTATTCCTTTGTTCAAATGTTTCACACACAGTTTCTTTATCCACTCTTTGGTTGAAGAACATGTATGTTGTTTCCAGATTCTGGCTATTACAAATAAAGGTACTATGGCCATAGTTGAGCAGACTTACTCACCCATTTTAACTCGTTGGCTTTCAGTTTGTGTGTGTATGTGTTTGTTTTAATTTTCTTATTTGATTGTGAAATGTCTTTTCTAGGTTCCTTGGTTTGAATTCATAGTCTCCACCTAGTGGCACTGTTTTGGGATATCCATGGGATTCATAATATAAACACTAGGTGGACAAAGATAATTCCTGGTAGCAAATATTGTGATATATAGCCTTATTCTAACTCTATTTTCTCTGAATCCTATCTGACAACACGATGCAACTACCCACCTCTAGCTCTCATCACCATATCTAAGAGCTATTTCCTAGTTTTGTTTGTCTCCCATGCCACTATAGACTGTAATCCTCAGGTCAGAAACCAAAACAAATCTCTCCTCTCTCTCTCTCTCTCTCTCTCTCTCTCTCTCTCTCTCTCTCTCTCTCTCTCTCTCTCTCTCCTCTCCTCTTCTGTTCTCTCCTCTCCTTCCCTCAATTCCTCCCTCTCTGAATGTATTTGGACACAGCAGTAAGGAAAAATCATTAATAGAGTGCTGAATTTGTTGTAACACCTAATTAAGTGACTTGGAGTCAAACTGATTTTTCTCATTTACTATTAAATATTTGTTTTTATATGCTTAAGACTGATATGGTCCAGCTTTTTAAGTACTCATTCTCTTCAAACTCTATTGCATATCTCACATGCCATGAAGTCTATCTATGTATCCTAGAGAGAACATGAATTCTCTGAAATCATGTATAAATTTCCAAATTATCACATTAAGTTTATCTTAACTATACATAAAATACAAAGCAGTACATATTGATAGAAGTACATTGTTTTATTATACCTATCTATTGATGTTTTAGTGTTTTCACAATATGGTAGTCATGTATAGACAAAGACAATTATGCTTTTCCTTATCGACTTGGACATGCTACATTTTGAACATGAAAGAGCCCTTTAGAGTCATGGCCTACAGGCTTTCTCCCTAACTAGTACAACTATTTGGGGAGGGGGTGAAACTTTAGGTGGTAGATCCTAGTGGGATGAAGTAGGTCACCAAGGATAAACTTGAAGGACATATATTGTCTCAGTCCGTCCCAGCATCTATCTCTTCACTAGCTGCCATCAGCATGTTTTTTTCTACCATGCGCTTCTGCTATGATGTTCTGCCTCACAACAAGATAAAACCAGCAGAACCAACCATAAGCTGTATTGTTACATCATATGAAAACATCAACCTGCTACACTCTGGAATCATGTGCCCAAGTAAATCTTCTCTCCTTTAAGTGGTTTGCTCAAGTGTTGTGTCACAGGACCAATACTTTTTCTTTTCTAATTTCTGGCTGTATTTTCCAGTATTATGAGTAGTACAAGTAAGCTTCTCACCTGGTTCCATGGTTTATGAGACAAATGCTTTAACTTTAAGCCAAATTATGTGTATGTTAGCCTGAAATGGGGTCTTTCTGAGTTTTAAATATGTTCCTTATTACCTGCTTTGTTGATGTTTCAAATTATGAACAGATGTTAAATTTGTCAAGTGCTTTATCAGTGTCCATATACATCATCATGATTTTCTTATTAATATAATTACTATATTTTTATCACATTGATTGAGTAGCATAAATAAGATAGGGCTTGTGTATGGGGTATAAATGCCATGTAATCATGTTGAGCATCAATTTACATGTATTAATCAATAAGAATTGATGTTATTTTGTTGAGTATACTTGTATCTGTGTTCATAAAATTTGTTAAACTATAGATTTCTCTTCTTATAGAGATTTTTTATTCAGGCTTATGGTGGCCTTACACCTTAATTTGGTAGTTTTAATAGCATGAATATTGAGTTTATCACAATAAAGTGATTTGTGAAATGCTGCAATGGTGGAAATATATGGCTTGTCAGTTAAAATATATAGCTAAATATTCTGATTATAACTATTTACTAGACTGTAGAGATCACATATAACCACTCTTAAATAGAAAATAAATTGAATTAAGAAACCACCCAAACTGCTTAATACATCAGTGATTGTCCTCAATATCCCCCTCTTCTGTATTTCCATAACATAAAAGCCAGACAGGCAAGATGGCATACACCTGTATTTCCCAGCTTTTGGGAGAAAGAGAAAGGAGAGTCAACACAATGCCAACCTTAGCTATGTAAAGTGTTCAAAGCCAGTAGGCTAAGTGAGATTCTCCTTGTTTTTAAAATATTAAATAACATCTCTATGTGGATGTGCAGAAGCCTATCTCATCTTGTTAGTACCCAAAATGTGTTATATCTGTACCACCAGTTTTAGTAATCCTTTCACTGTCTAATAATCTAGAATTATCTATCGGTCTCTACTAGAATTTGTTACTCATTTATGAAAGGAAGTCCTTCAGTGATTTTTCAAAGAGGTTGGTATATCCTTCTAACAACTGTTTTTAGAAGACTTTAAAGGCTGTCCTAGTTAGCTTTGTCAACTTAAGACAGCCTAAGTTCATCTGGATAGAAAACAAACTAGAGAATTGCCAATATCAGATTAGATTGTGGGCATGTCTGTGGGATTGTTTTCATTATAAATTGATGCAGGAGGGTTTCAGCCATTTTGATCACAACCATCTAATGTCTGTGGGCTCTATAGGAAAGACAGTTAAGCATAAGTCTAGAACAAATCGGTCGGGAAAGAATTTTTCTCTTTGTTTTCTGCTTTAAGCTCACATATGGGTTCTTGCCTTATCTTGCTTCAAGGATGAGCAGTGGTGCAGAAGTGTAAAATAAAACAAAATCTTTCCCTCACAGCATTCACTTAGTCAGTGCTGTGACCCAGCATTAGAGACTAACCCAAGACTGAGGTGGTGGAGAGGGGAGAGGTAGTCCTTGGAGATCCAACACTTTTACTTATTCATGTTTGAATTTCATAGCTTTCCAGGATTCCATTTCAGCAAGTGGTGTTTCTAGGAAACCCTTCATTTCCTTTAAGTTATCCAATTTATTAGCATAAATTGCCTGTAGCAGTTTCTTGCACTACTTTTCATTCTGTTATGTCAGTTTGAATGTTTTATATTTGATTTCTGATTGTATGGAGGGTTTTTTTTCTTAGTCTAGAAGAATGTTTGATTTTGTTTAACACCCAGAAGTACTTTTAGTTTTAAAATCATTCTATTGTTTAATTTTCTCAATTTTATGTATTTCTGGTCTAACATAACCATCATAATTTCTACTTTCTAGCATTAGGCTCATTTGGTTTATTCTGTAGGTGTATATATATTATATTCATTTATGTTATTTCTTCTTTTGGCTTGGAACTATAAACTGTACAGTGCTCTTGTGGTATACCTCAGTTATTACTGTGACATGTTTTATTTTCATTTGTGCTACAACAAAGCTTTTCTTCCATTTGCTTGTTTTTCTTTTTTTTGTCCTGTTCTAGTTTGTTTATTTTTATTTTATCTTGTTTGGTTAGTAGTCATTTTTATTATTTTTCTTTTTTTTTACATGTATATTTATATTACTATACGTATATACAATAAACTACCTACAGCAGGAAGAACCACAAAACAATCAGGAATTATATAAATGTTACATTCATACTGTTTTGGCTATTTGTATTTGGCAACCTGGAAGAAAACATCTTTTTTATCTTGGTGAGTCTAATATTCTGAGGGTAAATCAGTATCTATCATATCTCATCTTTATCAACTTAAAACATCTATCTAGACCTAAACACATTTTAACTCCTAAACAACTAAGTTTGATTGTTAAACTAAGCTATCTGGTTTTCAACAGCAGCAGAGATTTGAGAAGAAATAAAATTGATTATCTGAGTATACAGAGAGTATAGGTTAGCAGCTTCCAAAATGAGAAGAAGACAGAAACCGTTTGCTGCCTGAACAGTCACCCAAAACTCTATAATATTTAAGCATCATCTTTAGCATCATCTGGCCCAATATATCTGACAGACATATTTGTAAGACAAGAACTATTGGGGACTTGCTTATCCTGTCTTGGCAGAGTTTGTCAACTCTGCCTGCACCCAAGCTTGTCCATTTTTAGGCAGAATTCTGTCTGTGGCAGAAATGAGAACATCTTGTCCAGTGGCTGGCTTGCCCCATTTGAAGCCATCTCCATTAGGAGGTTCTTTGATGTTCATCATCTTCTTTGAGTTAGGCTGAGTGTTGCCAGGAGTTAACCTGTCTTATTGTCAAAGCATCTTTAAAATAATAAAAAACATCTTTAAGTGCCATATCCTGTAGGTTTCTGAGGTTCTTGAAGACCTCGTTTAACTATTTTACCTTATCTTTCTATAGAATCCTTTCTATCTGTAAAACCGAGGATGTATATTTTTGTGATAAAAATTGACTAGTAATTGACATGAACATGAGTTGATGAACTAGCAATCGACTTTTATTATTTATCTTAACCAACCTGCAACAGCACTTTCAAAGTATTGGAAGTAAAGCTTGTATTATAGTTGAATTGTATGTGTACAATTCATATTAGAATAGAAGCATATATAATGTGTGTGAAGGATAATCTTACATTTTAATTCTACACCACTGTATCAAATATTAAACTTATTTTGCATCAGTATACCAAATTCTGTTAATACAAATGCATTAAACATAACCTTGTGAGTAATGATTAAGGCATGAAGTTGAGAAGTAGATTCACTAATCTACTATTTGTCCTATCTTCCCTATATGTTTCTATATTCCCCCTTCTTTATTTTCATCCCCATCTCCAAACCTAAGAAAGAAAGTTGGAGGAAAAGAGAACCATCCCTGAGCCCAACCTTATTTTCTCTGTGAATAAGACCAATAACAACTTGCTTTATTGTTTTCTAAAAGGAGCCAGAAAGCATGTGGATTTGAAGGGGAGGGGAGGTGCAGAGGATCTCAGAAGAGGTCGCAGAGAATAAACCTCAATATATTGTATAAAAAATGTCTGTTCTCAACAAAATAAATGTAGATGGAAAAAGGAAAAATTTTTCAAGAAAAAAACAAAAGTTCTTTTAAAAAAGAGTTGCTGTCTTCTTTTTAGTAATTTCTTCCTCCTTTGTTGAGCTCTTCCTTTTATTTATGTATTGTTTTCTTCATTTGCTCAGTTTTCTCTGTGTATTCTTTATGGTTGTCTGCCCTGTATAGTATTACTTATAATTGTTTTTTAAACAGTTCATAGCTTTCTATTTTAATTAAGTGAATTATTTGAAAAGTGTGCTCCTTTGGTGGATTCATATTTTCTTAGTTATGCTACTTATAGTTTTCTCTGGATGCATAAGTATTCGGAAGGTTAGATGTTCCCTCTACACATATTTTCCTTTTTATTACTCTCTTTTACATATACATTTATATTATTACACATAATAAAATAAACTACATACAGCAGGCAGAACCACAGAACAAACAGGAAATATATTTATATTAAATTCATAACGTTTTGAGTGTATTTGCCAACCTTGAAGAAAACATTTTCCTATCTCATGAGTCTAAAATTCTGAACGTAATCGAATATCTATCATATCTCATCTCTATCAATTTAAGACATCTATATAGACTTTAGAACATCTTAACCCCTGAACAACCAAGCTTAATGGCAAAACTAAACTATTTGGTATATATATGTGTATCGTATGTGAAGAGTAATCTTAAATTTGAATTCTACATCAATGTATCAAAATTAAACTTGTTTTGCATCAATATACAAATTTCTATACCAAAGAATTAAAAATAACCTTGTGAGCACGGCTAAAGCCTTAAGTTGAGGAGTCAACTCAATAGTCTACTTTTTGTCCTATCATCCCTATATATTCTATATACCCCCTTCTTTCTTTTCAGCTCCTATCTCTGAACCTAAGAAAGATAGATAAAGGAAAAGAGAGACAACCCTGAATCCTGTCTTGTTTTCTCTCTGGATAAGGCCAATAGTAACTTATAACCAACTCTCAATGAAAATAAAAATCTAAAGCCCAAGAAAGCAACCAAAAACCTACCCACCCCTCCCTTAAGGGAAATGGAGTATCATTCTCTTAGAGTTTTTTTGTTTGTTTGTTTGATTTGGGACAGATAATACCTTTGTACGGCCCCAAATAAAATTAGGGAAATGGTTAAACAAGGTAGGAGTATCATTTGTGGTCTCGTATCTATATGTTAATGACTTCCAGGCTGTTTAGTGGTCCTCTACACTTTTCAACTAATTGTCTTCAGTAGAAAAACACCTCTTCCCCAAGGCTACTTTCAAGTTTGAACTCTTGACTTTGTAGCGGTTACAGCTGTTAGGGCAGAAAGTGGCAGAGACTGCCTTGAGGAAGTACACTGCACCTGTGTGGTAGAATCATCTGAACTCTGTCTTGATAAATGCCAGGGAATATCATTAATGCACAAAGAAAGTGCATGTGATAGTGGTAAGGGACACAGCAATAGCCTTCCATGTCTCTTTACCATAGCAAGGTATGTTGCAGTGTAAGAGCTCTCTATCATCTATCAGTATTTCTGTTTATCATCTATCTACCTACCTATCTATCATCTATCTATCTATCTATCTATCTATCTATCTATCTATCAATTGTCTATCCACCTGTCTCTCTCTTTTCACTCTCTTTGCACTTCCTGTGACCATTCTGAATATGAGGTCCAAAGGTATGCACAAGTGGATTGGCTCCAGCTCTGATATCCAGAGCTCAAATCCTGGAAACCATGGAATGGCTATTACTGATGGATTTGTGTCTAGATGGGTCTGAAGGCATACGGGCATGGTTACCAAACACTCTATCATCTTCAGTTAAAGATAGTTAAAGACCAATTTACAATTGAGTAGTTGAATAACGCTGCTCTTCAGCTTCTCTAGGTAATCTGCAAAGCTGAAGGCTCCCTCTTCAAGTTGTATTTTGCTTCAACGATGAGGTGACTAAAAGCATGCTTCATGTACATTTTTATTTTTAATCAGTAGTTTCTATCTCTGTCTCTGTCTGTCTGTGTGTGTGTGTCTCTCTCTCCTCTCTTCTCCCTCCCTCTCTCTCTCTCTCTCTTTCTCTCTCTCTCTCCCTCTCTCTCTCTCTGTATAAAAATGATTAATGTGACCTTAGAGCTATTCTTAATTTTTTTATTCATTCATTTTTCTGGAAGCGTTTAATAAATATTTCATGCTCAGACTCTCAGAATCAGACACTCTGATTGTGAACTCATATGTTATCTAACACAGTATAATTTTTAGAAGTTCTATTTATGCATACATTTTAAGATAAAGCCCTAGAATTGTAGTGGTAAGAGCAAGATTGATAAACTACAAGTAGAGCAATAACTTGTAATGCTGCTAGACTCATGGCCAACAGGGTTTAAATCAGAGGCCAACCAGTAGGCAAGGAAGAAAATAGTTACTATAGTCAATGTTTTCTCAAATGTTATAGATATATGAATCATGTGACATACTTATTTCAAATGCAGATATTTTACATCTGGTAGTTCATCCAACTAAATATTACATATTATATAACATGTATTGTTAGAAATATTTCTAGATGATTCTGAATCAGAAAGCATGCAGTTTATTTTTCAAGTAAAAATAATTCTTTGGGAGATGGCCAAAATGTTGTAGCTGCTATTTGAGGGCTTTAAAAATCAAAGTCAATTTTTGCTGGATAACATAAAATTCTGTTACGTTCTGAATAGTAGTCACTTATAATGAATGTTGGACTCTTTGCCACTGTTCACAGTTTACATTGGGAAGTGATCAAGGCATGTGGGTGGATCCTTTATAAAAATAGAAAATGCTGGTGTTTTTCCTTGTCTCTGTCTCTTTTTGTCTCTCTCTTTCTGTGTCTCTGTCTCTGCCTCTCTCTCTCTCTCTCTCTCTCACCTCAGTGGGAAATGATAATATATTTCACTTAGGGAGAGAAATGTTAATTTGTCTACTTAAGAGTATCTTTTTTATTTAATTAAAAGTTTAAGTAATGTAGGAAATTAACATCTGTTTTGTAGGGTCATTATTTTGATTGTTTTTATAGAGTAGTTTTTACTATGTAAGAGTTTCTTAATAGCAGATTGCTACTTTTGCTCACTAGATTTTTAGAAAGATCAACATTGTAATACTGACTATTGTAGCCATATTATTTTAGAATTATTGAGAAACCAAAGAAATATTTATATAATAACAATGTGTCTATGTGATATAGCCTTGTTATATAAAAATATTATTGACTTTAATAACTACTTTCAGGTTTTTGGTTAAATCAGACAGTCCATAGTCAACATGTTTACTCAGAAGTGTCTATTACAATGTCTTTTTACCTATGCTGTACAGGTTCAAATATCTTTTCTATTTTATCTCTCTGGATTGTGAGGCTCACTATCAAGCTTCTTTACTTCTAAGAAGCAATGGCTGTTATTTTTAATTCACTGTTCTGTGTGGGAAGCGGCATCTCTAGTAAGATTTTCTTGAGAACAGATGTACTTTGAATTATTTCAATTAAGTACAAATTACTTCCTTCATTAAGGCTTAATCAACCATGTGAGCAAAATAGATTAAGTATAAGGTAAGGAGGAGTCTACCTTTGAGGAAAATTATAGTAGCACACTTAGTCTACCCATATATATATATACAGTTTAAAACAGTGAAATATTAGTATAAAATAATATATATCAAGCCATCAGCTATCAGAACTAGTTAGTGTTTAAAACCTTAGGCAGAAGAGCATATGAAGAACCGTGATGAATAGAATATATATGCTTGAGCTCTATATAATATAACAACTCTGTGTCTATCTACTTTGTTACATTTCTAATATTTAAAATAATTTAAAATAAAAAGAAATAATAAAAGGGGATAGACATTAAATGGGTTAGAATATATCTATATCACACAGTGAATTACAGCGATGCTAATTTGTTATGCATTTTTATGTACTTAATTTATGATAAAGAGATTGTCATGTATTTCCATCAAAGACTATATGGACCACAAACCTTAAAATTAAAGCACATCTTTTCAAAGAGAATTTTGAGAAAGTTGTTGTGATCAGCATTTCTGCAATTTTAAGCAGACAAAACAGCTTGCTATACAGCCAAATCTTTGACTATTAAAGAGAGCTGGTGCTGCAAGAACATTTTCCATTTTCTTTTTGGCTTGTATTAAGTGCCATTTTCATATGTATTTTCTATTTGACCCGAGAAGAGAGTATCAGTGAGGGACTGTTTATATTGAGTTGGCTTATGTGCATGTCTGTGGGGGACTCTATTAATTAGCTTAATTAATATTGGTTTGAAATGACCTAGCCCATTATGGGTTGTACCATTCCCCAGGCAGGAGGTCCTTAACTTATAAGTAGGTAAATCGAGCCTATACACAATAAAATAAGCAGAAAGTATTTATTTATCTCTGCTCTTAACTTTTAACATGATGTCACTAGCTGCTTCATTTTCCTACCAGGAAGGATTTTCAGTGATTATACATTATAACCATGGACAAAAGGCTAAAGTAAACTATTTACCCCCTCTGCCTTCCTAAAGGCTATGGCAAGCATTCATGATAAGCTTGGGCACATGTGTGAGAGCATTTCCTGAAGGATTAAGTGAGGAACAAGCCCCTTCTTGAATGTGAGCAACACTAATCCGTGGGAGAATGTCCTGGAATGAATAAAAAGTAAGTAAACGGAGAAAGCCAACAAAATGCTGGCATTCTTCACTCTCTGCTTCCTTGCCCACTGAGATGTGACCAAGCCACTGTTGCATAGCTCCACTGCTATATAGGTGCCCAGCATCATTCCATCTTCCACTATGAACTATATTCCTTAATATCATGAGCCAAAACAAAGGTTCCATTGTTAAGATGCCTTACAGGAAGAAAGGCATCAAGAAAATATGCAACCTAAAGGAAGTTTCCTGATTCTATTTCAAAGTTACACAAAGGGCTCTAGCACTGTGTTTCAAGGGAGCCATGAATCAAAGATTATTATGGCTTGCACCAAAGTGCCAGAGAGCTACTGAGACCACTCAATATGTGGAAAAGCTGTTTCTTTGCAAGGAATTCCAGACAGGACATTTCTTGTAACTATGAAGGTAAAACTAACTTATAAGGTGATTGAAAGATATTAACATTGCTGGGAATGTGGCAAGTTCATCACAGAAAGTTTCAGAAATTAAGTGGATACAGTCTAAACTTCAGACTGCAGACACCAGACAGAGATGGAGGGATGGAAAGAACACTAGAGTAGACCGGAATGCAAGCATTTATACCCAGAAGGCAGACGCCAGACACAGAATTGCAGTATTTAGTGTTTTTATACCTGAGTCTTGGTTTATGTTTTGGTTTGGTCCAATTTCCCTCTTACATTACTCTCCTTCCTTCCTTTAAAAGCAAATGTTAGGGTGATGAAGAGATGGCTGGCAATTATGAACACTTGGTGAACTGGGTTCAGTTCCTAGCACCCATATATAGTACCTTACAACTGCCTGGAACTCCAGTAGAAGATGTCTGGTGCTCTCCTCTGGCCTCTGAAGACTTGTACACTCACATGGTGCATAGGCATGTGCTTAGGCACACATGTGTATGACATAAAAGAAATAAATCTTTAGAAAGTGTGACTAGTTAGTTTTTGTTATTGTATATTAGAAATATATAATCATTTATTTTATAAAAGCACAAAGATGAATGCTTCTTTGAGTCTCATTCTGGACATCTGAATAGTGTTAGAATTGTTAACACTCTGGGAAGTCTTAGAAATAGGTAAATGGCCTTTTATAGAGGGGAAACTAGGTTTGACTCAGGGATTTCTCTCTTTTCCTTTATCTTTCTTTTGCAGGTAAAGAGATAGGGGCTGAAAAGAAAGTAAAGGGAATACAGAAGTATAGAGGGAGAATAGAACAAAAGATATATTATTGAATTTGTCCTCATCTCAAGCCCTAATTGTTACTCACAATAAGTTTTTTTTTAATTCAATGGTATTGAATTTTGTATATTGATGCAAATCATGCCTAGTCTAATTTTATCACAAGAATATATATTCTAGGTTTAATAGATAGATATGATTCTATAGATATATGAAGTAAAATAGTTAAATAAGGTCTTCAAAAACCTCAAAGACCTAAATAATATGGCATTTAAAGATTGTTTTATTATTTTAAAGATTCTTTGAAAACAAGACAAGTTAACTCCTGGCAACACCCAGTCTGCCTCAGAGAAGAAGATGAGCATCAAAGAACCTCCTAATGGAGTTGGCTTCAAATGTGGCAAAGAAGCCACTGAGCTAAATGTTCCTGTTTCTGCCACAGACAGAATTCTGCCTAAAAATGGGAAAGTTTAGATGCAGGCAGGGTCGATGGGCAAATTCTGCCAAGACAGGGTAAGCAAGTCCTCAATAGTTCCTACCTAGCAAGTATGTCTGTCAGATATATTGGGCCAGAAGGCTGAAGATGATGCTCCATTCAGAAATTTAGACTCAACAAGACATGAAAGATGTTTACTAAAGGTTCGCCAAATACAAATGTCCAAATCACTATGAATGTACCATTTATGTAATTTATATAATCCTTGATCGTCTCGTGGTTCTTCCTGCTGTATGTAGTTTATTTTACTCATGTGTAATAATTTAATTATGTATGGTAAAAAAGAAATGGTCCTTGTATTTTGATTGTGTTTGGGTTCTCAGGATTGCTTTCATTGGGATTGCTGGAATATGGAGATGCCAAACTGTTTTGGTTTTTGTTTGCATTCTTTTGCTGTCCTCTTGTCATTTTGGTGTCTCTGATTTTGGGAAGTAGCTCTGGTGTCCTTCACTGGTCGTTGAGAGTGGATAGTTGGTGAACAATTATAGGTGGCATGCCCTTGCCTGTGGGGATTTCCCTGGAACAGGCAGGTGATCTGGTTTCCACTCCTGGAGATTTTGCTCTATACCTTACGCTCTGGTCTGAGTCAGCAGAAGTAGGTTTCTGTCTGGACCCTTTCACTTTACTGCTGTAATTCAGATCAGCTGTTTTGGGACCTAGAACAAGGTCAGCACACAAGCGCTCTGGTTGGTTGGGTAGGTTGGTCGCAGCTGCCTGTCCTTCCTGCCGCCTTGTAGCCAAGATCCCAGCTGGATCAGATCTTCTGAGCTGTGGCTGCCTTTTAGTTCCTCCTCTAAACACTGCAGAGGTGCCCAGCCTCTACGGAGACCATGGGAGGTCCTGCTGAGCCTGTGGTAGCTGATCCAGTTAGGTTCTGTCTGTTGGAGAGTGAAGGATCAGTATGAGGTGGGCCAGAGAGGAGATAAGAAGACAGTTTCACAAATGTGAGAAGTTAGTTTTAAATCCTCAACATCTAATAAAAAGGCTTGGATTGTCCTGCACACCTACAATCCCAGTGTTTTACTTGGTGGCAATAGGTTAGCTGAGCCTGGCTCTTGGTTTGATGAGAAAACTGTATTAAAGGAATATGCTGATAGAGCCCCATGTGGTCATTATTTGTCACTAAATAAAGTTTCCAGTACTGAGATTAGGTTACATCTAATTAATATAATTTACATCTTGTAGGACCAAAGGGTCCCATGAAAACCAAACAATCCACTCTGTTGCCAAGACTATAGGCTACTCTCCAAAACTTCACTGTAAAACCCCATCATTGAAGACAATTCTTTGAAGATGAAGAAGTGGAGTTGATGCCTACATAGAGCTTTGACCCTTCTGTGTTATCATCTATGGTACAGGAAGGTAATTTGCACACTACCAAAGGAGAAATGTAAATCCCAACTAAACCACAAAACCTTGAATATAAAATGGTGTCCTTCCTGCAAGATATTCTATTATAATGGTAGCACAAATCTTGTGAGAGTAGCCAATCAAAGTCTGGTATGACTAGAGGTCTACTCCAAGAAACAGTAAGCATACCCTACACTTCTTGGGTGACCAAGAACCTGAGGCTAGATAGCCCAGGTACCTAGGCTAAAACAAAATACCACTGTTATATTAAGAAGATGGAGGAGGAGGAGGAGAAGGAGGAGGACAAGGACAAGGAAAGAAATGAAAAAAAAAACATAGCAATAATATGACTTCCCAACATATTCTATTACACACATAGATCAAAGTCTTGCTCGGCCATCATCAGGGAAGTATTTTCCTGCAGTGTGAGTTCCTTTCTCTGGGAGGCTGGGTTCAGAATCTGGTCATAGTCTTCTTCAGCCTTCTGGAGGTTAGCTGAGGAAGGCTCTGTTCTGAAAATCAACTTGGTTGAAATAAAGACAGCTAAGAGTTGAAGAGTTAGATTTTCAGAGAGCTAGATTTTAACTCACTAAGCTTAATGACAGAAAAAAAGGACAAATACAGAGAGCTATGGAGAAAAAAATGGGGAGTGTGCTCCCCGACACCAGATCTCTGGGTTTTTAAACCAAAAGTAACTGAATTGCAGGACACTGGACCAAGACATCTCCCAGGGCTTGTCTTCTACAAAGACCCAGTGTTTGACACCTTGTGTGTGGTTTAGGATCTGAGTTTTGGGAGTGTCCCTTCAAGGAACTAGCCTTTTAACACATTTGGGTCTGGTGAGTTGTTGCCAGCAGGGGAGTAAGCTCACCTATGTCCTAGCAGGAGGGAGCTTCTCCTCAGCCTGCAGACAAGGACTGCAGCAGATAGGAACATGTTGAAAGACTCACAGCCAGACAATATACAAACGTGAGAAACTTTGAAGGACTCTTTCCTAAAAGGGATGTCTCCATCAATTTCTCCCCTTTAAGACTCAGGAAACTCCTCCTCAGAAAGAGAGGCAGAAAGAGTGTAAGAGTCAGAAGGGATAGAGGACACAGAAAACAAAAACAAAACATAAGAACAAGAGCCTCTTAACATTACGAAAACACATGTGAAATCACAGATACTGGGCATCATTCACATGCCCCGCAAAGGAAAGTCTGCACCACTTAGGGTCCTGGCGCTGAAAGGAGACGTGAACACATGCGACCGTACCAGATGCAGTCTTCAATTGATAACTGCTTGCAAATGAAAATCTTGTTACTTCCACAGGAGTCTCACTGGGGTAACAAAATACTTTAAGGTAGGCTACATTCTCAGCAGTAGATGGTCAGTGAAAAATAAACTCAAAGGCATCTTTAGGAGATTCCTTGTTTCATAATGTTATGTCAGGGATTTTCCTTGTTTTAATTTTATCTTTAAAATGTTTATTGTAATATGCACTGAATACATTATGTATTAATACACAATATATTATGCATTAATATCATTGATACGTAATATATATTCTAATATATATTTCCTGATTTTTACCCTGAATGTCTTTCGAGTGTGTACTAAGGCTTCCATTTTAATTTCCTACGATATTCCCGAGTGTGAATAAGTGGGTCTCTGTGTTTTGTTTCTTCTCTCTAGCTCTTTTCCTTCTGTTTTTTGTTTTGTTTTGTTTTGTCCAATAACAATTGGACAAATATATTTTTTGTTTCATCTTCTTTTATTTTATCATTTATCTTAACTAATATTTCATTATTATCCCATAGAAACCTGCTTATTTTATTTTTTATAACTTCTTAAAGTTTTATTAAATTAGCTTTTAGTTGATACAGGGCAATTATAAATTCATGCTAAACTTCCAAGCTAGCTTGTTTTTCTCCCAAACAAATTCCACATAATGCTTCCATTTCTGCCATTTCCTGCTCCAGTATGCATCGTCTGGTGCTTCCTGGAGCTCTCCTCATGGCTCAATCTCCATTTCTTCCTTCTTTCTTCTGTCCTTGCTAGAATCAAATGTTCCACCCTATTCTCTCTATTGCTCACTATGGGCTTGTATATTTATTAAATAAAAATAGAAAGAACGAGGAACAATACTTACACAAACTTAAACAGAACAGTTGGATGTCTGGATTGAAGCCAGATAGTGGGATACAAGAAGCAGCTTTGAGTAATGCAATGGAGAACTTTGCACAGTGCACTAGACAATATGGCATCATCTATACATACTGGAAAAATATAAGTGACATCATGTGGGATTATTTCCTCAAAGTCCTATACATAATACATTTTATCCATGTGCTTATAGAACTAAGAAAAAAATAGAAGAGCATCTTCCCTTCAATTTTCTTGTTTTAGTTATTAAAAGTTATTCCTGAAATCTTCTTGGAGAGTAAATTATTTTATAGGCAAGTGTTGATTGTCAATTATAAAAATGAGTGTAATTATGCTACTGAGTAGAAGAAATAGAAAATGTCATAGAATAATATATTATGAGTTCCATATCAAATGCAAATATTATTCAAACAATGTAAATATAAGAAAAATATTAATTTCTATAAACTACTGATGAATATGGCTCAATGTTCTTAGATATTTTCACTTACTTATAAATCAAACAGAATTAAACATGATCAATGTCAATAACACTACCAGCCAAACTGGGACCAGAATAGTGACAGTACCTATAAGGGCTTCTGACAAGCAGCAATCAAACAGGCTATAGCAGATAAGAGAGCTTATTTAATCTTCTCCCTTCTCTTTCTGGCTCTACAGACTCTAAGCAGTGCAGTAGGTGACGAGTCTATGTAATGGTCACACATTTAAGGAATCCCTTTCTTTGTGTGACTATGAATCATGGACACTGATCATTCTTCATCCTGATGGTTTGAAAGTTTTTGGTACGTCCTGGTAAGAGATCAGGGTTGGAATATGCTTGGTATTATGAGACTCAGTATGTGTGTGAAATTTATATGATGAAATTGGTAGTTACGCACAAATATTACAAAATATATCTAAATTAGAAAATTTTTACTTTTCATTATGTCTTTTATAATGCAGTGAAGGAAAAAGTGTGAAAACCACATGCCCAGTTTCTCTGTGTATACTTTTCTAAGATTAATATGTAAGTGTACTGTTCAAAATCAATAAAGTTTTTTTTTGCTTAATACAAACATAAATTGAATACACTAGAATCAGTGTACCAATATATCAGAAACAGAATTGATATCAATTCTTAGTAACATATGCCAACAGGACAACCTTCTCACGTACCGGTTATTTGAATTCATAATTTCTCTCTAGGCCTTTATCATTCATTCACTTCTTCTGGAAATGTGAATGTCACAAGATTTGCTAGCAGTAAGTCATTGTCGTCTAATGGATCAATTCTATTTGATGGTTATCATTGACATTCAGATCCGGGTTCATTACTTGCAGGTACAAACTCCCATCTGTGTGCAACCCTGCTTGCGATAACTCTGTTCCAATAACCCGAGGATAACTATACTTCACAGTCAAGACTGATTATAATGTAGAATAACATGTTTATTTTAAAAACCAATTAAGAAATCAGGGGCTGGAAGTATGAAGATAATTTGGAACTATGAGTGGAATTATGGCAATTTAAATAATCCAATACCCTGGTTTCTCTGAAATACAAGATATAACTCCAGCCTGTCAATTGGTTACTATTATGTAGATGGTATAATTTGTAGCCCCTGGTAGATTTTAACTCACTTTATGTGAGGATCTGGTATCTTTTCTTCCTTCACAGAAAACTGTCCACAAAATAGGTGAGAATGGAGAGGGAAGCTGTCCCAACAGAGGTAGCATCTATGCTCCTTCACTGATAGCACATGGTAACTCCACCCAAAGATTCTCCTTAGAACAGAAAGATTCATGATGTCATAGATAAATAATAAAGTAGTGAATTTCATCTTAAAGAAAGAGCACCCACAGTAAGTTAGAACTCAGTTGTGTGATCTCATGTCCACAATCTAAAGGCAAAGGCCATAATTAAGGTTTGGAGACGTGACACATAACCATTTAGCAATGAAATGTACTTTTATATATTATTGTTCCCTAATCACTATCAGATTGGTAGCCTTCCTCGTTCAAGACCACCAAAATCTGTTAGGTCAGATCCAGCCCACAAATAGTAGATTGTTGTAATTCTCCGACATCACACCTGTGTCTAATGATGCCCTCTGAGCAGAGTTGAGACCTTCCAGTTCCTCCTGTGAGAAGTCCACAGCCACATCCCTGAATATGAACAGACCCTGGTCACTCTTTAGCAAAGAAGCATTCATTCTTCTTGTTGCTCTTCTGGAACTTTCTGTCTCAGAAACAAAGGCTGGAATTCTTCTTCCTTGTCTTCTAGAACTTTAGTGTTGGTCTCCAATATTGTGGTCTTCCCAACGATAGGCTGCAGCAGTGAGGTTCCTGTAGGTCTCCGGCATCACCTCTTTGTAGAGATTCCTCTGGGAAGGATCCAGCAAAGCCCACTCTTGCCGAGTGAAGTTCACATGCACATCATCATAGGTTACTGCATCCATGTTGAGACTTAGGAGCTTGCCAGAGCTCCCCTAAACAGCACCCAGCAGCAGCGCTCCCAGCACATCAAGCCAGAGGAAGCAAGACAGCTCAGCACTGGAACAGAATGTCGCCTGTTTATGTTTTTTTTTAATGAGAGACAGAAAGGGGTTGGATCTAGATAGGAGAAAGAGAAATAGGTAAAACTGTATCAGGAAATTTATGTAGGAAAATGTATTTTCAATAATAGGAAAAAATTCAGAAAAAAAGAAAATATGGCCAAGTGTGTAGATAGGATGTCCAACTTCCTCTCTGGCTTCAGCATCCTCCTCTGGCCTTGAAACCTTCCTCTAGTCTTCACATGTACACGAGCTTTATCCATGTATCACACACACACACACACACACACACACACACACACACACACACACACACACATTAATCAAGTGTTGCAACATGCCTGTGAATTCTAGAGCGGATTAACTAAAATACAGAGCAACCAGAAATAGAGTTGCATTATATGCAGTCCTAGACTTAGTAAAGATGCACTCCCCTTTCTCTGCTTTGGGAACACATAGATATTAGCAAGCATCTTTCATATTCCGCCCCCCTGTTGCCACAGAGCCACCCGTGGCCATGGCTTTCCTATTGTGATAAATTGTTTCCCCTAACCATGAAAAATAAAACCTCTTTCCTCTAATTGCTCCAGTGAGGGAGTGAGGAATTTGTGTAGAGCAACAGGAAAAGTACCTATTACTAAGGCAGCTGGGCATCATGTTTTAAGATAACGGACCTATGGCAATTATTAATTTGTAGCTTTCTTTTGGTAATTTCATCATTGATTTTTAAATTTTCCCTTTATTTATGAGATGATATAATTAGGTACTTTTGCCTTTCCCTTTCCTCTCTTCAAACCTTCCCATATACCCATTCTTGATCTCTTCCCAATCCATGGCTTCTTTCTTTCCCACTAATTACTTATATATATACATATGATTATTTGTATATGCATACTTATTTGTTGGGGGATGGTCTGATGTACTTTGATGCTAATTACTGCTTGCTGTCTCTGTGACTTATCTTTTGCTTAATAAAAAGCCATTCCACCTGGACTGGACAAAGGAGATAGGTGGGTCTAGGAGATAGGAATTCTGAGAAGCAGAAAGACCACCATGAGGAGAAAGGAAAGACACTGAGGAGAGGAGAGGATGGCCACCATGGGTTAGCTGGAGGAGGAGCACATGGCCGGTGGCATGGATCCAACCCAGATGAAGAACATTAGCAAGTTTTTGGGATTATGAATGATAGGTACCTTGACAAAAGTTATTGGAAGCAGATGGCATGGGATTGAGACAGGGATCCTATGCCTGCCCCACTATGGGAGGTAGTTTAGAGGATTGATATTTGCCCTGCCCCAGGTTAACTAAGCCTATTTTAAAATATAACAAGTGTCTGTGTCTTGACTGATGGCTAGCTGGTCCTATAGATAATACATGTAATTTAAAAAAACAATACCTATTGTTAAGTTAGACCTGCTCAGTTTGTGTAATGGCAGACAATTTGGTGCAGGGTAAACCAATTTGATGTGTGCTTTCCTGGACAAAATTGTTCTCCTTTTCTTAACATTCTTTAGTTGCCTGAGTTGTTCATGTAGGGTAGAGGCCTAATGAGATTTTTCTTTGTCTACTTCAGCCTGTTAGTTGTTGTTTTTGTTCAGTTCATGTTTAGGCAGCCATCCTGGTGAGACTTTATGGGTACAGCCTCTAACATTATTAGGAGACATAGTCTCCGAGCAATCTGTCTAACCCTCTTGCTTTTCCAATCTTTTGCCCACGCTTCTGCAGTGTTCACGAGCCAAAGCTTTGAGCATATAGATGTTTCCACTGGGACTGGTGTCTAAAACTTTGAACTATTATAGATTACGGTTTTCTTTAATGATCTTCGTCTATCTCAAAAGGAAGTTGCCTTGATGAAGGATGAGGACCACACTTATTTGTGGGTATCAAGATTAAGGTTTAGGTTTTTGGTGATTCTTATGCTGCTTTAGTAAAGTGGTAGTCATAGATTCTTCTCCAAGATCCATGGCTTCACTCGCACAGTGGGGTTGTTGGCTAGGTTTCCAGTACTAGGTATTATTTTCTTCTTGTTGGTCAGGTCCTATGTCCAATTAGAAAGCTGTTGGTTACTTCTGATACAATACTCTTAGGGTTGTCATGCTATGATGGCTGTTTTTGAGGTTTATAATTGCCGTATATACCATGCCGCTATGTGCTTCCCTCCTTCAGGGAGGCAGGATAGTTCCAGTTCAAAGACCTCTGGCACTCTTTCCGAAGTGCATGGTGACTCCATCAATATAAATTTACCTTACCCCTGGTGTGGGGAAGGTCAACCAGTGGCATTAGGTTGTATGTGTTGGGATTCTTTTGTAGAAGTGTCCTCACATAAATGAGGTTGAATAAGTAATGACTAAAATAAAATGTATCATAGTTAGTTTGGGGCCATGTGTTTTTCTTTCATTTTAGCTCAGGAGCTGATAGCTTTATATTTTCCTGTCTTCCAGTGTTTATTTTCTAAGCTCTTGTTCCTATGTTATCAAGAAATTAAAAAATTGTATTATAGGAAAAGACGTGGAAGTGGATACATGTTCCCTTCTTTGCCTTCCCTAGACTTTCAAAGTAAACAGAGATGAAGAGGTGAGCATAGTTCAGCACTATATTGATTTCTAGAATAAATCTGTAAGATATAAAAGAAAATAACTTTCTTAGTTTCTGGTTTTTTTGTTGTTTTTCAGTGACTATTGCTGCAGTCCTTCATCGATCTACAGCACTGAGTTTATCTAGTTTGTCAAAAGTAAATTTTTCAAGTCATTTGTGTTCTTGCAAAAGGTAGCATTGGGAGGAAAAAAAGTACTTTTTTGAATGAAATATTAGAAATTAAGATCTGAGAGCACTAGTGTGGCAGATAGGGCTTTGTTGAATAAAGAAATAGTGTGTAGAAAATTAATGTTATAGTTTTACAGAGAAATATAAAACTTAGGCAAGTGTGTTTGTAAGTGCATGCTTTCCACAGATTCAAGTTTGGAATAGAATGAATAATAGAAAATTATGATTTTTACCAGCATTAAACCTTTGCTATGGATGAATTTGAATCTAATAAGTCATACTGAGTTGAATGTGGGTATACTTTCTTCATTGTTTCCGGAATTTTATAGCTCTGTTATAAGGACTGAAATGAGATATGGTATAAACAGTTGCACTTCCTACATGCTCCAAAATCACAGGAGCATTATAAACCTCATGCCTGCAAAGAGCTGTGGTACTGGACGCCTGTAATCATCCCACTCTAACCTCAGGAGTCAGGGTGATGGTAATCAAGTCAATCTGGTCAGATAACTACATCCTGTTTCAAAGAGGTTGTTTAAAAAATCATGTTACATTTCCACCTCCATGGAGAATATACAGATGAGAATTGTCTGTTAAAGAGGGAAAAAAGGATGTTGCAGTAAAATTCTACTTAAGTACACAGAATTGGGGAGAATGGCCTCATGAATTGGCTAGCTGGTTTTATTCTTTTTCAAATCTTCACTTTAAGAAAGCTGGCTTTGTCCGAAGTTAGCAGCCAGTCTGAGAAGGCAAAGACACCCATCAGTGACTGACACTTCTCTTGTTTTCTAAAAAAAAAAAGTATCGGTCCTTCATGAATTTCACATCATGCACTCCAGTCCCACTCCTTTCCCCTTCCTCTCGTACCTGCTCTCCATCCTTACAACCTCATACCAAGAGTGATTTCAAAAATTAATTATGGAAGCTGCAATGTGTCACAGTGTTGTCTACACTTCTTTGTTTGCAAATGTTCATTGCAATGGCTCTTTGGTTGGTACAAGGCCTCTGGCTTCTGCTACTCTCTCAATACTGGAACCTCACTGGGACTCCTCTCAGATACCCTCTTACCCTGTGACATGGAGATCCTGTTGTGTTGCATCTGTAGGACCAGTCTCTTCATATTCTCCAGCAGCACTAGGGTAGATGTTGGGGTGGACAAATTCAAAGTCCTAGACCTGGGTCTGAGAGTTACATGAGTAGGACAGCTTGCCAACTCTCCCTTTCATGCACTTGGGACTGGCTCACCATCAATCAACATAATCAGGCCAGCTCTATCCAATTGCCTTGGCTAGGGACGGGGCTCACTCTCCCAAGTGTTGCAGTCTCTGAGTGTCATGTCCAGTTCTCCCACTCTTATGACCCAGAGGCCAGGTCTCCCATCTGCCATAGATAGTGAGAGACAAAGGAGGGAAGTAGGAGTCTCTTCCTCATCTGTGCCACTGCCCAGGACTGAAGAGGTGGGGCTAGCTCCCCTGTATTCACACCCTTGAGGCCAGTTAACCTACAACCCTCACATCCAAGGAAAGCTCTACTGTGCTGCCCAAGTGAGGTTGAGGGCCTGCTCTCCTGAGTGCTAGAGCAGGTGAGGGGGAGGGACAGCTCTCCTTCTCTGATCACTTCAGAGCCAGTTCTCCAGCCTGCAGTCAGTGGCAAGGTGTAAGGGAGCGAGAGTAGGGGGGTAGGGAGGGTAGCAGGTGGATGTCTCCCTCATTCGTGTCATTCATTGGCCAGCAGACAAGATCATGCCCATGGCCCATGACCCTGCCACTAGGGTCAGCCCTACTATACTTCCCAGGGGAGGTGCAGAAAGAGCTCTCTTGCTCTCATGACTCCAGGAAGAAAAGGGTATCTCGCTGTCCTCACCACTGCAGGGGAGACAAGTGGTGGGAACACCATTTCTCTCAAAGCCCCGACTTCATTATCTACCAACATCGGTTAAATTCCCTCGTGAATTAGGTGACTCTGATCATTGGTCTGTGAGGAGAAGTAGTGATATTACAAAGAAAACACACACAAAAAAATGTTTTGACACAAATGTGAGAAATTGTACATTGGGTTGCTACTAAGTATATACAAGATGATAAAAGATCAACCCTCATCGTTTGACAAACTGTTTGGTAGAGACATGTGATCTTGTTATGGTGTGTAGTGTTGCATTAGACATGGTATCACATGAGTTTGTTTTACCTACTGAGTTCCTTTCCTTGAAATACATACCCAGCAGTGAATTTTGTATCAAATAACATTCTATTTTTATTTTTTTTTTTGACCGATTTCCATGTTGTGTTCTATAATGACTACATTACTTTTCGTTCCTAGCAGTAGTAAGCAGAGGTTCGGCTTACTCCTCATTTCTTGCATTATCATTTTGTGTTCATGAAAATCACCATTCTCTATATAGAGTGCACTTCAGAGGTTCAGAGGCACTTCCCCGCCCCCACTTTGGACTCTGAAGCCCTGGATTTGATCCCTGTCCCTTGGCAGGATGGCCTTAAGGGCACTCAGAAGAAGAGGATGCAGGCTGTCTCGCTGGGAACTGATAGGCTGTGGTCAGACTGTGGAGTAGGAAGGTCCCCCTGTCCAAGAACTAGGGGAGGAGTATAGGGCAGAAGAGGGAGGGTGGGTGGGAATTGGAAGAGGGAGAGGATAGCAATCAGGATGTAATGTGTGAATAATAATAATAATAATAATAATAATAATAATAATAATAATAATAATAATAATAATAATAATAAAGGAAAATAGCCATTCCACATTGAATCAGATAAGTATCACTGTGGTAATTCATTTTTTCTTGTTGGTAATAATACTGAGTATTTTACATATATCTTTCAGCTGTTGCAATTCCTAGTCTATGTATTATCTATTCAGATCCTTTGCCTATTCTGGATATGAGTTTTTTCTTACTGTTGAGTGTTTTGAGTCCTAATTTTATGTGTTTATATAATTCACTGTTAATCAAATGTATAATTTGTAGATTTTTTTTTCCATTTCTTAGTTTTCCTTTTCTGTCTCTTTTACAGAAGTAGATTGTTTTGGCAGCATTAAAGATTTGGGATATATATGCATAAATATATAAATACAACTTCCTTAGTCCCTTTAGTGTTACTTATGTGTACATTATTTCAAGACTGACAACTTGTTATTGAATAACAAGTTATGGGCCTCGTCTCTGGCTAAGATTAGTTTTTACCGATTTTAGAATTTCTTGGTTTCCTACAGTTCTTTGTCTAGGGGTGGATCCCAGTAGGATTTCCCCTTTCATATTAGTATATTTGTTGGTGTTGTGATTGTTCTGGTCTTGTTTAGGCAGCCATATTGTTGAATTATCATGAGAATACTTTTTCTGTCATTTCTAGCATATACAATCTCATAGTACACTTTCCGGTCCTCTGGATTTAACAATATTTCCACTTTCATTCACGATGGTCCCTGGGAGTTAGGCACAGGAATTGTGCTGTACTGGTATTCGTTGGGGTTTGGTACTCCACAACCAGTTGCTGCCTTCGTTTTAACCAGTTGTGGTTTTCTGTAATGATCTCCATTTGTCACAAAGGGAAAATTCTTTGATAAATGATGAGAACTACACATGTAAAGATCTGGAGCTAGAATACACAAATAACAGAGGATGTGTGGCGTTTGCCGTCTGGGTTTGGGTTTCTCCTGCTAGCACAGTGGTTGCTAGTTTCATCAATTTACCTACTTATTCCATGATTTTATTTTACTTTCCAGCTGAGTAGAATTTTGTAGTGTGGTTTTTTTTTTTTTTTTTTGCCTCATATTTATTATCCATTCATCAGCCATGGGCATTTAAATTGTTTCCCATCCCTAGCTGTTGTGAACAGAATGGCAGTGAACATGACCAATGTGGAATAAGATATTTGAATACCTTGATCATATGCCATGGAGTGGTATACCTGGGTCAAATCACAGATTTATTATTAGGTTTTTTTTTTTTTTAAGAGTTCTCCACACTGAGTACCAGAGTGCTTTTGCCGGTTTTCATTTCCATCAACAGAGAATGGCAGTTGTTCCTTCTCCACGTACTCTCCATAATTTCTTGTCACTTGTTTTGTTGATTTTGGCCACTATCACTGTGGTAAGAAGAACGCTCAAAGTTCCTTTGATTGGCACTGTACTAATTGTGATGGATGATGGGCATGTCTTAAGATCATCCGTATCCATCTTTCTTTCTTCTTTTGAGGACTCTCTGTTCAGATCTACGGCTCCTTTTTAGAGTGGGTAATTTGCCTTTTGACTTTTTATATATTCTGTGTGTTAATTCTCTGTCAGGTATGGAACTAGGAAAGATTCTCTCCCACTCTGTAAGCTTCCTCCTTATTCAACTGATTGTTTGGGGAAGCCTTTTATATGTGGAGTATTCTACTGGAGAGACTAGGACTAACTGGCAGAATTACAGGACCTTGAAAGAGGTCAGATCCAAATGTGTTTTCTAAATGACATAATTGTTAGTTGCTTAAGGGAGATGATTGATGTAGAACTAGAAGCAAGTTTTTTTTGTTGTTGTTGTTTTTTGGGTTTTTTTTTGTTGTTGTTTTTTAACTTATAAATGCTTATCATACTATGTAGGCTGTTTATATTTTCTTTTATCAACAATGTTTCTTTAATCCAGGGAACATTATTATTCTTGGTGTTGTATTTTATTTTTATTTTTCAAGGCAGGGTTTCTCTGTGTGGCCTTAGCTGTCCTGGACTAGCTTCATAGATCTGGCTGGCCTCAAACGTACGGAGATCCACCTGTCTTTGCCTCCCTGAGTGCTGGGATAACAGGTGTGTGCCCCCATTCCCAGCTGAACATGATTATTCCTATTTGAATAAATTTCAAGAAAATCAGAGCCTACAGACCAAGCAATGTAATTTTATGGAGTGTTTATTTAATGCATACATATTTTAAATAAACAATCCTGCGAATAATGAGTGAACCTGTTGAGTTTTTCCACCTGACAGTAAAATCTCACTCTCCATGTGTCTGCCTACTGAGGAATCATTATAAACTGCATCAAAAGCTACCCAACTACTAGGAACTAAATTGTTCCCTGTGCCCCTCAAATAAGCAATCTTGAAACAGAATCAGAAAGGTGGCAGAAAGAGCTTAAATTCTTAAATGAAAGTCTCAAACAATACAATCTGAACTGCAGACCTCCAATGCTCTCTCAGGAGTTTTAATTAAGGATAATGCTCTTCTCTTCAGGAAAGAGACACTTTAAAACTTTATGGGGAAAGAAAGCAGTAGATCTTAAATCCATGTGAAGACTCAGAGAGAAACAGTACATACTAATCCCGCTGCTATAATTGAAGCTATTTTGAAGATTTAATTCTCACTCCTCCGCTTTTTTGCCAAAGGCTAATGCTTTGCATGCAATGATAAGGTTCAATACCTACACAAGCTCAGAGATGTTTTCCTTGGGGCTTAGGAAACACTGCTGCTGATAACGATAGAATTGCCTCTTTTTTTTTAAGGGAAGGAATTATTTATGTAATAAAAAGTGTTTTCTCGTTTTAATTATCCCCTTGCTTTATATTCAAAAGCCACTGAGGTTTCTCTCATGGATTAACTATTCTACCTTAGACAGCCCTGTTGATCTTCACACACCAAATTTTAAAACAATGTCTGTATAACATAAAATAAATGACTAGACTCAACCCAAAATTATATGGTGTAGAATATGGATTATTAAGAAACATAGGATTGAAAATGTTTTTAAATTTACAGTGTTTAAAATGGGCGGGGCCATGTTCTAAAAGCCCAAATTTCCAGTGTGTCTTTAAAAACAATCTTACCTGATAATAATGAATCTGCATTCTTTTATGGCTTCTATGGCAGAGGGTCCCACATTAGGCTGTCCTGTGGTCACATTAACTCAAACACTTTAGCGTGATCTCCATGAAGTTCACCTTCCACATCTGCAATAAAATTGATACTTGAATCATGTGATGTTTATAGTTTTGCTATCAGCAGGAAAAAGAAATGAAGTTCTAGTCTATAAAAAGAAAAGATGCTGTTGAGAAGCATTTTGCCATCACGTCTACTATGCAATAATGCAGCAGCACAGATCCTCAGATAAGACTGCATGCAGCCCATTTCTATTTACTTCATTCATATAAATATTTTCCTTTTCCAACTCACCATATGTAAACTAATCTAAAAACATAAAAAAAATAAATGAAAAATAAACGGTAGTTGAAATAGTATTTTTACTCTTACAAATGACCTCTAAGGCAAATCCAAGTACACTTCTCATGTTAGAAGATGAGAAATAATGAACACTTCTAGAAAGTGATGTGTTTAATTATGAAAACTTACCTTCATTACTGGGTTAGATTTATGCCATAATAAAAGTACCATGACATTTTATTTTTTTAAAAATGTAGAAATCTATTTTTATCATAAGCCTAATAAATGTTATAACCAATGAAAAGTGCTTCATCAAATGAAAAAAGAATAATTACATGGATATTTAAATTGTAGCTTATATTATGTTTGGAAATGTGGCTTAAAAGAAAGTGTAATATACTGTAAAATCTGTAGATAAATAGGGCACAAATAGAACTGTTAGGATTTTATTTGAAATGTAATTTAAGAAGAAAATTTAAGAAATGATTTCTTTGAATAATCCATTTATGTGCTCCATCTATATTTATTTATGAACCTAAATGTTTTCTTTATTTGCATGACTCATTCACTTTCGTATGTGTTAGGGGAAGGAAGAACAATGAATCATTAGTTATACAAGTAATATAAATTATAATGGAACTCATTACCTATTGGGAGATAGAGAAAGAAGATGGTGGAAACCATTTTCTATGTTTATTTTGTGTATGATATGAATATTGTGCTTAGTAGTCATGGCTGCACCCTTTGGCACATTAAGATAGCTATAATATACATACACACATAAATATTTTTAAATGTGAATATTTTGAAATTGATGTCAACTATATTTCAGAAAAGTGTTTGTAAAGGTGAATAAAGGAGGCAATTAAAGCAATCTGCAATTCATCCTAACACTTCAGAAAATGAGTCAAGAGCACTGTGAGTCTGAGACCAGGTCAAACTTGTAGGCAGGGATACTCTGACAGAAACAACAGCCACAACTGTAACTTTGCTGCTCAAAACCCTCTCTCTAGTGATATTTACTAATTTTGTATTTTCTGTGGCAATGTGGTTTTTAAAAGTATATTTCTGTATCACCAACTGCTGCCCTCATGTGCCTCACTAAATATGTTTATCTGTACAGTTAACATTTCTGTGTCTTGCTGTTATTTCACTGCCAAAGCCATTCTTGCTTTGATAATGTCTCTTTTCCTGTTTTCTTTCTTGGAAAATCATTGCTGTGGTTTGGATGTTGGATATCCCCCCAGATCCTCAAGTGTAAAAGTTTTGTTCCACGTGTTATCCTAATAGGAAACAGTGGAACCTTTTAGAGGTGTTTCCCAGTGAGTGGCCCTTAGGTCATCTAAGGAGATATACAGAACAAGTTACCATGAAACACTGTCTTCTTCATCACTCTGTCCCCAGGCTGAGCAGTGACTGATTTCCTTTTATCAAACACTCCATGTATGATAGCCTTCCTAGAAACAAGCTTAGAAAAGAAGTGTTACTCCGTCATACACCAAAAACTCCAAAACTGTGAGCAAGAACAAAGCTTTTTTTTTCCTCTGCCAATTAATTATCTCTGCTATTTCATTATGCAGGTGGAAAATGCTCAAATATTCTTGTCATCAGATATCTTCCACAATTACTCTTATCTCTCAATCACTCTCACTCTTCTCTTTCTCTCCTTCTTTTATTACCCCGTTTCTCTCTCCCACATAGTACTGTGTATACCCAAGGCTGGCCTTAACTTGTTATGCTAGGCCTTCTCAAATGGTAATATTTACAAGTATGAGCTACAGAACAAGCTGCGCATTCTTTTACACTCAAAATTTCTGCCTGAATGCAAAAGAATTGGGGATGCCTTTCCTGAACTTAACATATAACACTACTCTTGACACTTTCAACTACTGACGATAAATCTATTTGATATACACTTCCTTTTCATAATCCTCTGGATATCTTACCATTTCATACAAAATTACTTGTGCAACATTATACTCCATTCTCTTTTAAAAATAATGAAACATCACATGATTTTGTTTGTGTTTTGTTTCGTTTGATGGGCCATGTCTTGCTACATTGCCAGGCCTCATTCTTCCTCAGTTTCCCAAGAACTTAGAAGACAGGAGCACATCATTATGTATAGGAAAAGCCTTCGTGTTCTTTACTTTCATACTTCATACTTCATATGAGTTAATGGAAATAAATGAGAGAAATGAATATGCAGAGTATATAAAACACTCTAATTACCCCAGTTCTGTTTCAGATAGAGTGATGAAACACTACAATAAAAAAATCTTAGGAGCGAAGAAGTTTATTTTTAGCTCATAATTTCAGGCTACAGCACATCATTACATGAGGTTAAGACAAGGACACAAAGTAGATAGTCACATCTGCAGTTGAGAACATTGAGAGAATAAATGTATGCATGCATGCCAATTAGTGCTCAGTTAGCTCTTAATGTTGTCACTGAACAGAGCTCTGCTACGTAGGAAATGCTGGCACCAAAATGCTCTGTGTCTCTCCATATCAGTTAATTGATTTAATACAATTTTCCATGTATTTGAGCATAGGCCACTCTGGGCTACACAACCCCTCACAGAAACTCCCTTCCCAGATATTTCTAGATTGTGTCAATTTGACAATATACCAATCATTATTATGTTGTCCAAGTCTTCAGTATTGATTTTGTCTTATATAAAATGCAAGGGGAAAAAAGGTGGTGGCTCATCTCTGCCTAGCACTAGGAACACAGAGACAGGTAGATCTCTGTGAGTTAGAGGACAGTCTGCTTTACAAATCACTCCTGGTCACCCAGCTCTACACACACACACATACACACACACACACACACACACACACACACACAAAAAAAAAAAAAAAAAAAAAACTCTGTCCCCCTCAGTCTTAGTGTAGGGGAGGGGAATAGGGTAAAAGCTGAAGGGAGGAAGAGATGGGATGATACAAGTGATGGGATAATAGTTGAGTTATAATCTGATTAAATTAATAACATTAAAATTAAACAAAAAACCTTGTGTCAGAAAAAAAAGATTGAAAGCTAACATATCAAAATGTATTCTGTCATGCATTGTACTTACCTATATTGTAAGTTAGGGACAAAGATGATGTTTTCAGAGGTCATGATCTTCATTATCCTTTCATGCACACACACACACACACAGAGAGAGAGAGAGAGAGAGAGAGAGAGAGAGAGGGAGGGAGAGAGAGAGAGAGAGAGAGAGGGAGGGAGGGAGGGAGGGAGAGAGAGAGAGAGAGAGAGAGAGAGAGAGAGAGAAGAGAGAGAGAGAGAGAGAGAGAGAGAGAGAGAGAGAGAGAGAGAGAGAGAGAGAAGCATGACTTAACTTCACCCTATCCTGAAAGCATCTGTGCTTAAATGCTAAGAAATAGAAGGACAATAAAAACAAAGAGACAAGAGAGTGGTAAGTAGAAAGCATTTGGGGCTTAAATACAAGATGCTTTGAGATCTTAGAAATGGGTCTTGTGAGTGATTTCTTGAATTGCCTCACTTAATGTCACAAAAACCCCTGGAGTAATTGGAACACTTGTCCCACAGTACTAGATTAAGGAAAAAAATATTCAGCCTGCTGATTTATCCATAGAAATAATCTGCAGAAGGAAAACTTGAGTGCTGAACCAATTTTATGCTGTCAACATCTGAAAAGAGTATTGCCCAAAGGAAAGCATAAAAGCTCCAAGGATCTGGAAATTCTGCAAGTTTTCTCGCTTTTTATTAAAATGATAGCTTTGGTAGTGTGCTACATTTTCTTCACAAGAACAGAGTTTTTAAAAATTATTTTTGAAAACTCAATTTGCACTAAGGATTATCAAGTAGATAAGCCTGGAACATACGCTTAAAAGGACTATCTGAAGTACCCATCATCTAGGCCGGATTTGATGATGAGTCTCTAATGGTTGGGTAGGCTTGCCTCCCCTGGGGAATACAGGAGAGAGCAGAACAAACTGATTTATGTCTTCTTGGATAGCAAAGCGTTATAGTGAATATATGTATCAAATAAACTGGCAACAAGTATAAAAATGAGCATATACAAGCAAGAATTAATGGTCAGGGAGAAACAATGTGTAGATCTCAGGGAATGGAAAATGCAAAGAACCTTGATGACTTAGATTTTGACAGACGTTAGCCCAGGATTCTCTGCGTGAAGGACTTAGCCTACGGATGTTAGCAGGAAAACTGTATTTGCTTATTCCTCTTTCAGCATTGTTAAAACAATGCCCATATCAGACCTTTCCCAAACGCATTACCCTTATCTATTCAAATAAGTTCAGCTGCCCTTCTCTTTTTGGCTAGGTTTCTAATTTCAGGCATGGTGTATCTCCTGTAGAACCAGCCTTAGGTCCAATTAAACAGCTGTTAGTTACTACTCCACTTGAGTGCCACTATTGCATCTCTAGTAACGTCTTACCATGATGGTTATCGTTATGGTTCCTAGGCACAGCTAAGTAGCACAATTGATTGGTTCCCTAATGGGCCAACTTTTATGGCATCTTCTGGTACTGTGACAACTAGACTGCAGAGAGACGGCTTCCCGATCTTATCCAGCTCAAATATTCTGAGTCCCGTGTATGAAATACATGGTGTGTTCAGCAACAGGGACTTACTTTAAGCTTTAGGAGGCAACCAAGAACATCAAGAATATTGCTTTGGGAGTCTCTTGGGCTTCACTGACATTAAGAAAGGATACTTCTCATGCCAACTTCTAAAATTCTTGTTACATATCTATGCCTCTTGTGGAGAGTATTGTCCACCCAGGTGGCATAATTTCATATATTATATATATGATTTAAATTTTAGATTCTAATCTGAAGAAGTGTATCAGTCAGCAAGCACCTTGGAAGCCATTAAAGCAGTATAAGACTCAGCTTTCAGCTTTACACACATCGATTTTCCTAGAAGGTATTTTGCCTGTTGAGACAGAGCTAGTGTGAAAGCAATGAGAAGACAAGTGGCATCCCAGGACTGTGTTAGAAAGAATATCTTTCAAATAATCAATAGCTACATGAAGTAGATATGGAATATAAATTTCACCTTGTAGTACTATTGTCAGCACATTCTTCTGCTTTAAAACTTGCCCGCATGCTCACACCCAGGGGCTCCCTTTCCTGTAATTTGTGATAAAAATCTAGCACAGTTGTAACATACACTCCTGTCAACAAACTTCTCAGCTTGATGAAACTTTTCATTTATTTGACATATAGGTAATAAAAATGGTCGCTGGTAATAATAAATGATGTATAAAGTGTTCCTGCTCTGGAAACTATAATCAATATCTTTCCAGAAGAGTATGATTCAGATGGCAAGCTCGTTCTTAGCTTATGCTGTTCCATCTTCTTAGATCCATGGATTCCACCCATTATTGTAATTACTAACAACTCTTCCAGAGTCACAGAAGATGACAAAACAGAACAGTTAAGATTTCAAAAGTATGTAACTCTTTCTACTAATTTTTATGAACTAATTCATTCAGTTCTAAAGTCATTCAGTATTTTTACATGATTTTTCTACTTTATATAATACCTAAATGTTAAAGTAATTTCTATCAAAAGAAAACAAACTGAAAGTAAAGTAGTTATTTATGTATATACTAGCATAAAAGAAAATATTAAGGGTTTCTTATACATCTGTGTTTCCTAGGAATGTCAGAAGCTACAACTATAAAGTCTTGACAATATGTTTGTTTAAATATGAAGTGGATAAGAACAACAATAGAAAATCCAAAATGGAAAGAAGAAAGACAACGAGGGTTCAAGGCTTTAATTGTATACAAAGAACTACAGGAAGCAAATGACTGGTGAGAACTACAGAAATACTATTTCCCTTGGAAGAGAGCACCATTTGTTTATCCAATATTAAATGGACAGTTCCGAAAACATATGTAAGAGCAACGTCATCATACTAAGAATCTATATTCATAAATATATGGTTATATACATATGCTTCTAACAACAAATTATGAAGGACAGAAACCATATATTTGAAATAGAGAAAGGAGGATATATGAGAATGTTGGAGGAGGAAATGGGAGGAGGGAAATTATATAACTATAATATAGTTTCAAAAGTAACAGAAATAAATATAAATAAAAGAAAATATAGAAGCAGTATACAAAGACTGACAAAATAAATCCATACGTGCATGCGCGCCCCTCCGCACACACATCCTCTATTTTCCTCAATAAATAATTGTAAAAAAAAAAAGAAAGAATGGACTACTATGTTACTGGGATGTTTGAAGTATCTTATTAGAAAGTTTGAAAGTTTGAATGGGTAAGATAAAGCTCTCTTTGAGCACAGAATACATATTTAACAAGGCAGTTGACTATACAGTGTCAGAATGCTGATTATGAAAAAATGGATTAAGTTTCTTAGTATACTCTTTATGGCATAATTTATTTAATGACTTGGAATTTTTATTTATTTTTTTTCTGATTTATTTTATATTATTTTATTTTTGTACATATACATTTATATTATTACACATATTTATAATAGATAACCTGTGGCAAGAAGAACCATGACACAATCAAAAATTATATAGAAGTTACATTCTTAGTATTTTGGCTATTTGTATTTGACAGCCTTGAAAAAACACATTTTTTTCCTATCTTGGTGCATCTAAATTTCTGAATGTAAATCAATCTCCATCACATATGGTCATTATCAACTTAGAACACCTATCTAGACTCAAAACATCTTAACCCCTAAACAATTAAGCTTCATTGTAAAACTAAGCTATCTGGTCTTTAACTGCCTCAGAGACTTGAGAAGGAGTAAACTTGATTATCTGGGTATGCTGGGAGTGCAGGTTAGTAGCTTTCCAAATGAAAAGATGACAGAGACAGTTTTCTACCTGAATAGTCACCCAAAACTGTCATTTCTACTACTAAGAAAGCAACATCTTTTTATCCTTACTGCAGAACTGCATATGAAATGCTGAAAATTAACTCCTCATAACAAGTCTTCATGCCTAACAGTGATGAGCTATATGACACAATGAGCTTGATGCTCAGGTTCTCAAGTGACTGCCTTGCTCTTTGTTTACCACATTCCAGACAACTGGAAGGCCATATTAAACAGCTGGAATATGTTTTCTTCTCCTTTAGAATATGCCTAATGATAATACCAATGAGACTGAATGGCTTTGGTATCTTTCTATATGTATGAAGGCCACATTAAATGTGTGTGTGTGTGTGTGTGTGTGTGTGTGTGTCTGTGTGTGTGTGTGTGTGTGTGTGTGTGTGTGTGTGTAGGTGCAGTACATGTCAAAGTGCAAGTGTGAACCTAAGAGGACAACTTGTGGGAGTCAGTTCTTTCCTTCTACACTGTTTCTCAGGGATCAAACTCAGGTCATCATGCTTGGAGGCCAGCGCATTAACAGGCTGTGCCATTTCACCAACTGTTACTGTTATATATTTAAGAAGGAAAAGTTCTGAATAATTCTTTATTTTCTATGTATTTTCTGTTTATATTTTCTTCTAAGGAAATATTTTAAGTTTAATTTAGTGTCTACTGACAAATAATTATAATTGAGACATACTTTCTTTTTCCCAAATTTTGACTTTAAGGATGTAAAAAAAAATGTTTAAGAAATTGTACTAAGAACAAAATAACCTGAATGTTTCTAAGAATCTTTCTTATTAGTTTAAAATATCTTGGAACTTTCCCCCTATCTTTAGATTTGTCAAAAACTGAGAATACAATAGTCCCTCCTTATCTATAAGAGAAATATTTCCAGTGTCTAAGTGGATGCATGAAATGCTGTAGAAGACTGAAATATATATATATATGAATGTATCATATATAATGCTTTATTTTATGTATATGTAAGCAACTTTAATAAAGTTTAGTATCTTCTGTTTTTGTTTTTTGAGACAGGGTTTCTCTGGGTAATCTTGGCTGTCCTGGACTTTCTCTGTTTACCAGGCTGGCACTGAATTCACAGTGATCTGCCTGCCTCTGCCTCCCTGAGTACTAGAATTAAAGGTGTGTGCCATGATTCCCAGCCACAAAATTTACTTTCTATACTAGATATTGTCTTAGTCAATGTTATATTGTGGTGAAAATACACTATGCTCATGGCAACTCTTATAAAATAAAGCATTTAATTGGGGCTTGCTTACAGTTTCCTAGGTTAAGTCCATTGTCACCATGATGGGAATCATGGCAGCATGCAGGCAGCCTTGCTGCTGGAGAAGGAGCTGAGAGTTCTACATCTGGATCCTCAGGGTGCAGGAAGACAGAAAGCCACTGAATTGGCTTTGGGTTTCTGAAACCCCAAAGCCCACCTCCAGTGACGCACTTCCTTGAACAGGGTAATATCTGCCTCAATAAAACCATCCCTCCAAATCTTCTCTCAAGTAGTGGCACTTGCTGACGATTAAGCATTCAAACTATGAGCCAAGGAGCTCATTCTTATTCAAGTACCACAGGAATAATTATACTAATAATAGTCTGCATAACAAAACAGGAGAACTAAAACAAGATAATGAAATAAATTTCTAGGTGAACATGGTGTGTCTCTCCAAATAAATCATCACATGGCGTTTACTCTTCTTTGTGTGGTGATGCAATATCTGCGAAGTTGGACTTAGTCTGATGAGTTTTGAGATCGCTATAGGTTTTCCTATACATATAATAAAGCATAATAGTTCTGAAATACTAGAACAACAGAATTGATAATAAAAATAACTACTAATATATACAGTGTGTTTAGTCTGAACATAGTGGACAAGGCAAGATTGGCATTCTATTCAGTAGGGACAAGGATGATATGAGATTTTACCACATTTCTTAAAATGACATTGTATTTAAAATTATCTATTTTTTATATCTGGAATTTATCCTTTAACTTTTAGACTGATTTTGACTTTGGTTAATAAGACTGTTTCCTTTATACTCATAGATATTTTGAAAGGTGTCTACCAATTTTGCTTTTAATGATCAGGGAAGGCTAATGATACTCATTAATCAAAATGAGCAACAGGATTACAGACCATAATGTCTATAATTGTCAGGTACATGTTTCAATAGAGCTTCATTCTCTTACGTAACTAGTACTTGGAAGAAGTACCTATTCCCAGCAATGTAGCTGCAAGGAACAGTTTAAACTATTAGTGATTTGCTATTTGAAGCAATATAATTCTACTAAAAATTTTGGGTACAAGATAAGAACATTATAAAAATATTAAGAAGGTTGTTATCAGCTATAAAGACGGATACAAACAGAAATAATGCTACTGAGACAATTGCCTATGAAACAAGTCTGCATAATATACAATATTGCAGTCTTAGAGACTACAAATATTCTTTGGATATGAAGTATACATTTATGTGTACTGACCTTTGACAGACAGTGAATGACATTTTATTAATAAAACTGACACTGCAAGTATATCCTCAGCCTTTATACAGCTTGCCAATGTTTCAGACAAGGCATAGAGCTGTATACTGATGCTGTTCATTCTCCTACAGTTGAAAAAAGATGCAAAATATCTCAACCAATTTCAGCTTTTAGAAGGTTAAACTTGTAAAAACAGTTATTTTTGAAAGAAAAGGTCACTGGTTTTCTAAACACAAAGCCTTAGTACCACCATAAAAGAGAATTTATTTTATTAAATGAATGATGAGCCCAGAAGGTCACAATAGCCGGAAAAAAGAACAATAGCAGGTCGTGAGCATATAAATCTTGAAAGAGGTTTCCTTCATTTAAGAGGGCAGGATTATTATACTACTTGGTAAAAGTGCAAGAAGCATTAGGAAGTTATTCATGTGATACTAGTACCAATTAAGACTTTAAAAACCTTGAGAGTGAAATCTTACTATGTCTGTACCTCATAATGTGTATAAACAGGACAAGATTTATCATTTATATGAACTGGGAAAGATAATACAGAACAAGAAATTAATGTATAATTATTCAGTAATGCACTTGTTTTTCAATTAGTATAAAAATAATTTAACTTCTATTTCACTTTGTTTACAGTATCTATTTGCTTATTTTGTTGCCAGTTCTCTTGTATAATTATAATTTAAACTACCCAGATATCAAAAAAAACTAATGGTAATAATTATGACTATTTTGTTAATAATACCAAGTTATTTTCCCAAAAATGGTTGATAGTATCATCTGAGTAATACTTCAGTACTTCAAGATATCTGTTTTTTTCAAATTCTAGGGAGGATGAGAAATACATATATCAAAAAATATAAACTTACGCATCTGCAACAACCTAAAAACATAATCATATTTTTAAAAAGATTTATTGATGTATTTATGTGAGCAATCTATTTGCATGTACACTGGCATGCCAGAAGTAAATACCAGACAGAAGAGGGCATCAGAACCCATTATAGAAGGTTGTGAGGCACTGTGTAGTTGCTGGGAATTGAACTCAAGACCTTTGGACAAGCAGCCAATGCTTTTAATTGATGAGCCATCTTTCTAGCCTGTCTCTGTCACAATTTATCAACAAATTATCCACTATAAAGTATAAAATAAAATTATAATAAAACACAAGTGAGATTTTTGTATTAGGTACCTTATATAAATATCATAGAATTAAATACTGTTACCATATTTTCTAGCACAAATTCATTTGTAAATAATGTATAGGAATTAACTTTGTTAGCATGCTCATTGCAAAATATTCTTCTCTTTGGGTTTGAGCATAGTAACATAATTTTTCATATCATATTTTAAAAAATATCTAATTTCGGGTCTGACACATATAGAGTGTGCCAGTCACTATTTTTTAATCTTAGAAAGATAAAACAGGTTAAGCACACTAAAACCTAACTTTTTAAAACCAGTTATAAAATTTGTGTTCAAGGGGAATGGCAGCCCCAGAATGTTACAAGACAGTTGGATTCAGACAGAATTACACAGAAACAGACTTACTTGGAGCGAAACTGCTGGGGTATGATGTGGCAGAAACAAGCATAGCTTGATTAATTGCTAGAAGCAAACAATCTGGTATAAAAGTGGGAAACATCCCCAGAACTATTATGGAATTAGAATCTAAACACTCTTTCAGCTTTACTAATAATGATCTACAGCTTAGCCTTACCTATTTTCCACATAGGAAGATGAAGATAATCATTGTAAAGTACCTGTAGAGCATTCTATGAGTGAGGTAGACACAAAAATTAAATATATGAGATAGGAAATGTGTGTGTTCCACTGGATAAAAGTAGGCAACATGGAAAAGTGACTGGGTGATGTAACCACATAGAGAAACTCAGAACTGTAAGGGAATTCTTGTAGGAAAGCACACTGAGACAGAAATGCAGACTCCTGTGGATTGTTCTTAGGCTGAGCAGACTGAGATGAACACACACATGAAAAATATGAGATGGGACATCACACACACACACACACACACACACACACACACACACACACACACACACACTTCAGAGTGTCCTAGTGGATGAAAATAGGCAACATGGAAAAATGACCGGCCAGGAGTGAAAAAAGAGTGAAGCAACTTGATTACTAAACTAAGTGAAATCAGCAAAGGAAGTAAAGAGGAAAAAAAAAAAAGGAAGATTAGGACATTTAAAATCACTGGTGAATCATAAAACAAATACCAAACACAATCTGAAACAACAGAAATATTATAGAGAGCCAGAGACAAAAACAGGCAAAGCATTTGAAATAATAATTGTTGAGAACATTCGAAATTCATTATAGACATAAAATCCCAGAAGACAGAAAACCAGCAGAGGGTATTGTATTAAAAATATCAGCATCAATGCACATACTTTAGCTCTAAACACCATCCACAAAACACAGAGAATATCTAGAAATCACATGAAGAAAATAAATTTCCTGTCTGTGGAAGAAAAATGCTAAGCCAGATTCTCATCAGAAACACTGAAAGTAGAATGATAACAGAGTAATATACCAAGAGTGTTGAAGTACACATTCATGATATGTGAGCCTTCTGTGACTATGTGTATCTGTAATGGAAACATTAGGACAGATGTAACCGGAGGGCCATGAATTCCACTCTACCTTAGGCTGCATAAGAAAACCATGTCGCAAATAAATTTCTACAAAGACATGATATTATCTTATAGGTATCTAATTCTTTATGTAAAGTTAATAAAAAAAACAACTAAAAGGGAAAATTAGGAAACGTTGTCAGGCAATCTATTTTCAAATAAGATTCAAATAAATTCTATAAGAACAATAAAAATAATTAAAATGAAGAACCCCATCTACATAAACCAAAATGCTTCTTCTGGCTGTATGTAGGTTATTTTATTCATGTGTAATGATATAAATGTATATGTAAAAAGAAATATAATAAAATGTGTAAATAATGGAAAGAAAAATATATTGTTTTCATGCCAAATGCATCTAAAACATTATCAGTAGCAATATGTTTGGCAAGTAACTCCAATATTACAAGGGACTTTGATGGGATTATAAATAAGGTTTTGGCACCTACCACAAAGCCAAGCAGGGGTTTATGTAGCAGCAGACATTTAAATACTCATGGAGGACCAAGCTTTCTTTCACAGGATTCTCCTGACGACAATATCATGTTAAATGATGAAAAGCCCTACATCTCTGAAATAATTCAGATTAAATCCAGGACTATATTTGAAGCCTTAGAGATACTTATTTGTTTTACTTGAAAAAACAATCAAGAAATCTCTCTTTCTTTCACACACACACACACACACACACACACACACACACACACACACACGATTTCTATATATGCATATCTTCTATACCATATTTTCTTTATATCATATATATGTATACACATACATGTGCATTGTTAAACTGATTATGGGTATCAATCACATTGATCTAACTGGTACTTATCATCCATCCATTTCACCTCCAATAGATATTCTTATCTCCAATAGATAGATATTCTTATCATTTACATATGAACATATGAACCCATGCAGACATTCTCTAGATGACATTAAAGTTTGAATACTTGAAAATATGTAAAGTGTATTTTCCTATAGTTTCGGTTGTGAGTATAGCCTTTAACAGGCAAGCCATCTCTCCAGCCTGCAAAGTATATTCTCAATCCACAATGCATTCAAATTAGAAAAGTGTGTTAAAAGAGTGAAATACTTAGAGATCAAAATTTTTACCATTTCATTATTTTTAATTATGTGTATATCTTATGGCATGAGAAAGTATGTGCACGAGAATTCAAGTGCTGGCCAAGACCCACTGAGAGTGTTAGATCTTCTGGTGCTGTTAGTAGAGGTCACTGTGAGCTACCTGCCATGGGTGCTGCAAATGTATTTAGATCCTCTGGAAGCACTGGAGGCACTCTTGACTGCTAAACTGTCAGCTCGGCCTCCAAATTATTCTATCTACATGTGGCAAATAAGAAATAACAGTCCTGTGGATTTTTTTAAACCTGTACTGCTTCTTGTTTACAGCATGGGGCATGGGAATACATACAGAACTAGACAAGTCCTTGACACTAGTAATAAGTCATGACCTCACTTAAAATCCATCTTGGTAAGTAAGGATTGAATTCACCAACAGTTCCATGACCACAGGCAGCATCACTTGGAACAAGGTTCCATTTGCTAGGCACAGGACAGTAAGCATGGGTCTTTGCTCTGGCACTCTATGCTTGTCTGGTAGACTAACACTTGTTAAATCCAAATGATCTCCAGCCTAGATGTGATTACGTATGTGGCCTGGAGAAGAAGTGCATGAGCCCAGCCTAGCCGGCTTCCATTTTGGCCTGTGTGGCTCGTGATTTACTGCATTGGTCCTGAGTCACAAACTCATGCCAAAAGTAGGTAGCTAGTGTGGCAGCAGGACCTTACCACAGTGCTATTCTGGTCTGAAAAGTATGATATGACTGGGGATAAGGTGTGATATGGCACTCTAGTGTTTGTAATGTGGTGCTTTCAGGGCCCTAGGTCTGGTCTATTCATAAAGATTCTGCTTAAAGTCCGGAACTATTCTGTAATGCTTGACGACAACGAACGGACTACAGGTGAGACATACGAGCCTGCCCCGGGTTGTGGTGAGGAACTACCCTTTTTGTCTAGTCATCCACGCCATTCAGTCCAACACACCAACCACTTATTCGGGACAATCCTGGGATTGCATTGCCCTCTAGTGTTCAGACAGTGCCTATGCGCCAAAAGTGAAATTAGAACATCCCTGGTTTGAGAGCACCATCTAGGATTGAAATACCTGAATTAACCATGGGCTCAGAGGAAAAAAAGAATAGCCTGCTCAGAGTGTCTGGAAAGTTAGGCACAATGCCAAGTTATGAAAAATGGAACACATATCTATCTGTTCAGTAGCCATAAAGCATTGCATATCAATATCAAGAATTCTCAAGAAACTATGGTGTACTTAAAAGACAAAATAGATGCTAGAAACTTAACAGACATAACTTCCTAGACAAAAAGAAGAGAGAGAAAGAGAGAAAAGACTGCTAACAATCAAATAATCCAGGAGGCCTCGAAAATCTGTAATTTTCTCTCCCGTCTGGGTAAATGTGCATCGCTTCATGTTATGTCTAGAATAAAATGGATTTTAATTACCAGGTTAATTTTAGGAGCATAGCTGTCAACATTGGGGGTATACTAATATTTTATATTGCTATAATAAAACATCATGACCAAAGAAACCTATAGAAAGAAAGTGTGTTTATCTGATTGTTCCAGAGATACAGGTCTGTCGAGGTGAGAAAACATGGTAGAAGGCAGGAGACATATTGGCTATATTCAAAGCTGAGGGCGCACATCTTGAATACCAGACACTAACACAGAGTAAACTGAGAATAGCGTGTAATTTATTTTAAAATCCCTCTGCCCTAATTCCTCCAACAAGGGCGCACCCCCAAATTTACCTTAATAGCCCCACCTATTGAAGACCAGCTATTAAAACATCTAAGCCTATAGAGAACATTTTTAAAGCCACCATGAGGTGGTAGAGTCTATCCATCTTTCATGTGTACTAGAATGCACATTCTATGATGTCCGTTAAGAAAGCATAATCTGCTCATATTAGGCACAAGATTCTTGATATAATGCAACCAGGTAGCATCAGTAGGAAGGGAGGACAGAGTTCATGGACGAACCACCAAAACTGCAACAGACATTATGATTACATAGGGGCCCCTGAGGCAGTTAATGAAACCTTTATTTCTTCATCTCAAGCAAAGATAAACTAGTTCTTATGACTGCTGGTAATGGGACGTTGAAAAGGGAACTATGGAACCACAGGATAATATAAGCTATTCCAAGGAAGGATGTAATCTTTCCTGAGAAATTGAGGTACTATCTTATTCATGTTTTATAGATTATAGCTATTCAAGTTCCATACAGGATTTTAAACACATGAGAGAGCTGTTGAAGACTCATTGTAACATTCGAACCTGCCATAACTCTTAAACTTTATACGATTTCATGTATCTCCATATGGCAACTTGTACTGCCCTGTGTCTGCTACATTCGAAAGGACAGGAAGGCTAGTCAGGCTCTGCTCTGTTTTTCTCCTCCGTACTCCACTTGATAACTAAAATTCAAGTTAAAACAATTCCCTAAGGTCTGCAGTATGCTCTGTGACACAGTATTCTGCCCTAAAATGTTAATACCAAAGGTGATATAGTGATCTCTTGATTATCAGGCTCAACACGTTTTGCTCAAATGGCTCTCATAGTCTTACCGGTGTTGTTGGCTGCTGGCACAATTAGTACTTATACCTAAAAGATATTCTCCTTGGTCTTAGGAGACCAGGAAGCAGTCCCACAGGTGGCAAGGAACTGACTCATCCTATAGACCAAACTAGCGCTGACCTTGATCCCTAACCTAGAAACAGGAACAGAAGGGAACCCACTGCACTTAGCCCAGAATGTCACAGAACGGGAATTCCTCACCCTGTCCTCTCAATGAAAAAGGAATATGTGGGAATGTCTAATCAGTCTTTTCTTTATTCAACAAGTCTACTGCTCATGTATTAGTTTGTTCATCTTTCTTCTGGGGTGCAGACATGTAGAAAATTGTGTCACTTATCTTCTCTAGGTGCCTTACCTGAGCCCGTATTTTCTCTTCCATTATTATTTGCTCCCCTTTCTAGTCATGGTTTATAATATCCTATAGTGAACACATTTTCTCTTTTCATGTTGGCAGGTTGCTATATCATGAACATTTTGTCCCAAAACCAGGCTGAAAGGGATGAGAAGACAGTAATGCCATATTGAGAGGAAGTTTTCAAAAAGTGTATTTTTCATCCTGGCTTTCCAGGTTCATGGATGTATGCAGCCTGTCTCATGCCCAAGATAGGCCAATCTATAATGCAATGATCCTGTGGCTCTGGCAGGCATCGTATAAACACTGCCTAAGTCCTGATGGTTATAGCACTAGTCATCTATCATTTTCATTGGCATTCAAAGAAATATCAGTCTGTGTCTGTGAGTCCCTTCTATATAGGCAGACTCTTCTTCAAAGTTTGGACAATGTCTAACAACTGTGTTTCATATATCTCCAGCCAGTTTCTTCATGGAGGAGAACCTATTATTCATATGCTGTTCCTTCAATAATGTTACAGTTGCCGGAGAGTGGGAAACAAATCAAGGCTCACAGGTGAGGAGTTTCCATCCTTTTTCTACCTCAACCTCAAGCTCTTCCTCATGCCTCCTCATGCAGGAATCCTAATGGATTACATCCACTTCTAGTTTTCAGCCATGAAAGGGTTGTAGCCTGGTATTCTGGACTTCCACTATCTAAGCCATATATAAGGCTTAGAGGGAGGTTGAGAGATACTCATATCTTTTACATTGTAAGTCTTCACTCAGTGTCTTTATGCTTTCTTCTGGAACCAGACAACTGAATGGAGACTAGCAACATCCATACCAGTACAGAAAGATGCTAACTTTGCTTAGCAAATTGGATCAAGCTGTTTCAAACAGCAGCCACCAATTTGAGATGGCTCAATACTCTCATGGTGAGTCACTAGCCTTTAACAAATGAACCACTTTTTTGGACACATGGAGCTTAGAAGACCAACCTAGATTTTCCTTTCTGGAAGCTTCCTTAACTAGGCCCCACCACCCCCATCTTATGACTGGCTTGTCAATTACTTCCAAAAATTTGGCCTTAGTCTAAATGACCCAGTTGCAAGAATGAAGAAAATGTGTTTTGACAAATACAAATTTTCACAAAGTTAAATTTATTTGGAATTTACAAAGGGTGTATGTCTTATTTGACAGTCAAACATATAAATGCTCAAAATATGAGTCAGAAGGAGGTCACTTATATAGGTATAACAAAGTGATTTTATCCTAACTAGAAAGAGCTTTATTAGTCAAGAAAATCTCAAATATTTTGGGCATGACAGAATAGGAGAAAATTCTTTGCTAGCTATACATCTGACAGAAGATTAATATCTGGACTATCTAAAGAATTTAGAATACTAAGTATCAAGAAAACAAACAACCCAACTGAAAAATGGGCTATTGAACTGAACAGAGAGTTCTCAAAAAATACAAGTGACTAATAAATACTTTAATAAATGTTCGACATCATTAGCCATGAGGGAAATGAAAATTAAAACTACTTTGAGATTCCATCTCATACCAGTCAGAAGGGCTATTATCCAGGAAACAAATGAGAGCAAATGCTGCCAAATCATGGAGAAAGTAGAACCATTGTTCATTGTGAGTATAAATTACTGCAACCAACATGGAAATCAGCATGGAGGTTTCTAAATAAAGCTAAATAGATCTACTAAAAAAACCACCCATATAACTCCAGGGAAGATAACCAAAACCTCTACATCTTACCTTCATGTCCATGTTTACTGCTTCTGTATTTATAATAACCAAAAATTTGAAACAACCTAGTTGTCCATCAATGGATGAATGGATAATTAATGTTTGGTAGGTAAAATATAATTATGAAATGTACATGAATATGGATAGTATTTAAACATGTTGTAGTGAATAATTCAGATCTAGAATGATTACTAACATACATTCTATTTTTTTTTCTGTTTTGTTTTTTGGGACAGGGTTTCTCTGAGTAGTCTTGGCTGTCCTGGACTCTCTTTTTACACCAGGCTGGCCTACCTCTTCTTCCCTGAGTGCTTGGATTATGGGCCTGTGCCAACGTACTGGGCTTAGCAACATATATTCATTCTATTATGAAGATTCTAGCTCTCCACTTTGAGATAGACGATGGAAGAAGTTGAGATTAGGAGAAAAGTTAAACAAAAACTAGGCAAAATGAGAACTCCATCAAGAAATGCATAGTTTATGTGGGATGCACAAGGTAGAAAAGCCATAGATGGTGTTACCTAGCTGTGGATCTTATTTGTTGGAATTCCAAACTGCCAATAATGATATATCCAATTATGATATAGTAGCATGAGTTTCTCTGGAGCAACTGTCTGATTTTTAAGCAAAGGCCTATGGCTGTGGTTCTATACAGGTCCTAGTGTAGATACTAACACAGCTGTTTTGTTAAATGTATAGGTACCAACTGTCAACTAAATGTTTATGTTTATACCCATATGCTAGTGATGCTTTCAGAAATGGTCAGATAAATCTTTTCTTCTTCTTCTTCTTCTTCTTCTTCTTCTTCTTCTTCTTCTTCTTCTTCTTCCTCTTCTTCTTCCTCTTTTTCTTCTTTTCTTCTCTTCTTCCTCCTCTGCTTCCTTCTCCTTTTTGTCCTCCTGCTCTTCCTTTTTCTTTTCCTCATCCTCCTCTTCTTGCAGTGGGTGATAGCTAATTCAGACTTATTACCAGCCAAAGTGATCAGAATAAGTTACTGTTCAGAGTTCTTCCATAAATAGTACATCAATATCTCCCTGATATTGATGCCCAAGAAACAGGGAGCATCACTTCTGAGATATTTTAAGTATTGTAAGAGCTTGGAGATATAGAAAAGATTTCTATGAAACTATATGTTTTGGATTTGATATGGTCAAAGAAATAATGACAACACAGAACTCTGGACACCTGCACATACAATACAAACAGTAAATATTAAAATAAGAGGTAGATGACTTTTTAAGTTAAATGAATCAACAAGAGTAGAAGGAGAGAAGAAGAAAATGGGCATTTTTTATGAATACAATAAATTGTCCACACTCAGAAATCATAAAATATTTAAAAGGGGAATATAGAGATTTTAGATTTCTTCTTAGTAATTTTGATCCTAATGTCTGGCATAAAGCTTTCTACACCTCTGCAGAAATTTTTTGTAGATATAGTATACTAGGAAACTATTGAAAACAAAACCAAACAGGTTAATCAGAGATATGAATGTGGTTACAATTTAAGATACAAGCAATAAAATCAAGGTGAATTCTTCTCTGTTTTAATATAACCTTTGTAGTGTTTAGAATTTGTTATAGTAACTTTATATTCCTCATTAGCCATAGAATTTTACATGAACTTTGAAAATGGCAAAAGCATTCAATTCATAACCAGAGGACTCTTTTCTATCTTTACAAATTTCTCAGAAATTGAAATTATTATTATTTTTTAAAAACCTGGGTAGGGCTGGAGAGATGGCTCAGAGGTAGAGAGGATTGGATGCTCTTCCAGATGTCCTGAGTTAAATTCCCAGCACACACACAATAGTTCTATAGCTGCAGTTACATGGAATCTAATGTCCTCTTCTGGTGTGTAGCTGTACATGCAAATAAAACATCCATATACATTAAATCTATAAAAAATTTTAAAGAGAAGACCAGAAAGTTAAATACAAAGTTACTTATTTAATCCCATCTGTCTATTTTCATAGCATTACATTATTCATGGAGTTTTTTCCACTTTTTCAAAGTCTTACTGTTGTGCATACACATGCAAGGAAAAATCTTGGGTTAATCATTCAAAATTAAACTTACATTCTTCATTTGTATCAATAAGACAGCAGTGCTATTATAAAAACTAAAGGCAATACATTTTAATCTCTTGATTTTATACCTTTATTTTCTTAAATAAACTGCAAATAAGTAAAGTCATCACAGACCAAATAGGTATTGTTTGTTTGTTTGATTTTGTTTCTGTTTCTGTGTAGACCTGGCTGTTCTACAGACCTGGCTGGCATTAACTCACAAATATCTACCTGCCTCTGCCCCTCAATTGTTATACCATCACTTGTATCTTCCTGTTCCTTCCTCCCCCCTCTTTCACCCTTTTCCTTTCCCCTACATCTGTGACAGAAGGGGACATTGTACAGCCTGAGATCAGGAATGGAGATATCTCTGGAGTATCTTTTATTGTACAGGATTGCTTTAGCTATTTTGGGTTTTTTGTTTTTCCATATGAAATTGAAAATTGATATTTCAATGTCTTTAAAAATTGTGTAGGAACTTTGTAGGGATTGCATTGAATCTGTAAGATGACCATTTTTACTATGTTAATTCTACCAATACATGAACAAGGGAAATCTTTTCATCTTCTAATGTCTTTTTCAATCTCCTTCTTCAAAATCTTGAAGGTTTTTTTCAAACAAGTCCTTCACTTGCTTGGTTAGAGGTATTCCTAGAAACCTTATGTTGCTTGTGGCTATTGTGTAGTATGTAGGTTCCCTAATTTCTTTCTCACCACATTTGTATACAGGAAGGCTATTGAACTTCAAGAACTATATTAAAGAGATATGGAGAAAGTGGGCAGCCTTTTCTAGTCCTTGATTTTAGAGGAATTTCCTTGAGTTTCTCTCCAGTTAATATGATGTTGCCTATTGGTGTGCAGTATAAAGCCTTTATTGTGTTTAAGTATGTGCCTTGTATTCCTGCTCTCTCCAAATCTTTAAACATGATCCAGTGTTGGATTTTTTCAAATGCTTTTTCAGCATCTTAGAAACACACAGAACAATTCAAAGAATCAACAAAACTAGGAGCTGGTTCTTTGAGGAAATCAACAAGATAGATAAACTGTTAGCTTTGCAAACTAAGTAAAAGTCAGTGAGACATAACAACAGACACTGAAGAAATACAAAGAATCATAAGATCCTACTTCAACTTTCTTGATCATTACCACTTGCCAAAGTTGAATCAAGATCAGATAAACAAATTAAATAGTCCTTTTTCTCCTGCAGAAATAGAAGTGGTTATTACTAATCTCTTAACCAAAAAAAAAAAAAAAAAAAAAAAAAAGCTCAGGATCAGATGGTTTTATCATGGAATTCTATTAGACCTTCAAAGAATAACTAATACCAATACTCCTCAAGCTACTCCACAAAATAGAAATGGGTGGAACATTACCAAACTCCTTCTGTGAGACCATAATCACCTTGATACCTAAACCTCACAAAGGCCCAACAAAGAAGAGAATTTCAGACCAATTTCTCTTATGAGCATTGATGCAGAAATACTCAATAAGATACTTGCAAACTGAATCCAATAATGCATCAAAGATATCATTCACCATGACCAAGTAGGCTTCATTGTAGGCATGCAGGCATGGTTCAATATACAGAAATACATCAATGTAATGCACCATATAAATAAACTAATCTTCTTTAGTAACACTTCCCAACTTTTGCTTCTGGTACAAAATAATTTGCTTCCCAATCTTTTCTTCTTTTTTTTAGTAACATGCTAATCTACACCATTCCTTACTCATTTAATAAATTATGTTGGTGTTTTAAGTAAAGAGCAGAATTTTTATATCAGTCATAGTCACACATAAAACTGGATGTCACACAAAGCACATGTAATGAAATTGAAAAGCCAGTTAATTTGAATTAGTTAATGTATGGAATATTCAGGAAAGGCCTGACTTAACTGAGTGGAAGTCATAAGGATTAGGGCTGGATCTTTCTGATGGGATAGTGTTCCCTGGCTTTGGGGAAATAAGCTGCATCCTATGAATGAAACTGTGTAAAATCCATATGGTAAGATGTTGAAGATAATGCTCCGATTACAGTAAGAAAGAAGATGGAAACTTTAGTTCTTTAAGGCAATGGATTCTGCTGGGAGCACATGTTTTAAAGCAATATACAAGAGCTCTTGAAGAAGATTTGAACGTAGAAGCATCATGACAGCCCTGTGAAATCCTAGACAGAGGCCCCATGCGAGCCTTTTAGCCTTCTAGCCTTCAGAATCAGAGGAAATAAGTACATGCTGATTTCATCTGTCAAACATCTCATAGTCATTTTCAACATAGAGCTAAATGGTACAAAACAATTAGATTGATACTTAATAATCTAACATTCTTAAATGTGCAGTGTTTGATGCTTGGAAAGGACAGTAATATTCAATTTCATTCAGCTTTTCCATTTATGATTTATAAATAATCATATAAAATACATATAATATATGTCACATGATACATATATTCAAAGAATTGTTTTAGTAATAGTTAATATTATCAGCATCAAGTATTAACTGTGATCATCACATGAAACTGTTGGAAAGCTTGAAACTTATTTTAAGAGCTTTGCTTATCATTATTTCATCTGTAACTAAATATAAACATGTCAAAATCAGTTTTCAATTGCTGAAACTTTAAACCTCTCTGAGATGCCTGGATTCTGGTTCAAATGTTGCCGTGACTTTACAGATCTGACTGAGGCAATGAGAAGCATTTTACCTGCCAGGACTCATGGAGAAGTGGTATCTATCCCTATAGCTTTCTGCTCTGTAATATTTGGAGAGAGCAGCAATGGATGGTTCTAGTCCTTAGTCTAGCCCAGCTCCCTGTATATATCATAACACCTTGCTTTGCATCTCTGTCTTGATTCTTCCTACTACAGGCTTTGTCTGAGTGTTAGCAATGGGAAGAAATTGAAAATATTTTATTCCTCTCACTCAACACATGATTTTTTTTTACTCTTATCTACCACTCAGTTATAGACTATGAGTTGCAATACTCCACAGGAAATTAGAATAAGGGTATCCAAGCTGTTCCTGCTTTAACCGATCGCATATTGGATTTTTGTTTTTTGTCTCATTTAACTCTTACGACACATAACATATAAAATTTCTTTACGTCAACTCTATTATTAGCTATTTTTCTCCACATTTATTCTAAAAGTATATGGGGTTGTTATTTACTTTCAAGATGAAAGATATAATTGGCATAATTTTTAAAGAAAGAGCAAAGGTATCCAGTGGTTGCTTCAAAGCACAACCTAAGAGAAACATGTAGAAAATGGTATAAAATGAAGCTCTCTTTACATATAGGTCGTTTCTGCCTCTGAAGAATGTTACAGATTAAGTCTTCTATAGTTCACAAACTAGAGCATGGTATATAAGGAGACCTAAGACTATGAAAAATAAAAGAATTAGTTTGGCTAGAAAAGATGGAGATCAGTGGAAAGTTATAATTACTCTGGTTTGGAAAATACATTCCTTATTTTTCTTTTTAAAAATATATTTATTAATTTATTCATATTACATTTAATTGTTATCCCATCCTTTGTATCCTCCCATTTCTCCCTCTTTCCCATTTTCCCCTTACTCCCCTCCCCTATGACTGTGGCTGAGGGAGACCTTCTCCAAGAAACAGTATTTTGTAATTCCCTAAATGTCACAGAAGACTTACATTGAGACATTTAAAACATTTTAAAAATTTCAATATGTACTCCTTCAATTTTCTTAACCATATCATGAGAGTTAATTTTATGTAAATTGAAGATAAATAAATCATCAAGGAGAAAATATGGTATTTTATTTTGAGGAGAATGCAATGAGTAAGAAGGTGTCTCTTGATTAAATATGGGCAAAAGAAAGAAATTGGAATAACAACAGATAAAAAAGCCCAAAATAATGTGTAAATTAAATATATGTACTTTTTAATGAAGGGCCAAATTAACTGTTAAGAAAAAAAAGAATAAAAATTGAGAGAGTCTCTACATAGTAGACTTTTAGTGAATATTGACTTAATAAAATCATTCCAAAATAGAAAAAAGGTAAATTCATAGTACCTATTTTGATCATTTTATGTATGTGTAGCTAAAACTTTCCCTCTTCTATTGAGGTTTGTAAATTATATTTGGTGGCTAAATTAAAATATTATGCTGTACATTATGCTTCTCCATATATGTTTAAAAGCTGGCAAGGTTAATTATATTTAAAGTGGTGGCAAATAAAATTATTCAATGATGACTTGGGATTCTTATGCTTTTCACAAACTGTCAAAATGTTGAAACCAGTAAAACCATAAAAATAGGAAAGAGGTACAATCAAAATCACTAACAAAATCCAAATAAAATTCTAAGGTCTCTAGAGATAATCCATGAAAAAAGGGGAAAAAATGAAGATGCAAACGAAAATTTACAGAAAGAAAAGCAGAAACTAAGATGGGTAAACCTTTTTTTTCTCACTAAAGCAGAAAGATACTTAAAGTTATTATTGGATTTTTAAACATTTGATGATTTACCAAAACAGGGAAATTTAAATCTATTGAATATTACTAATATTTCTACTCAATAAAGAATATGCCTGGCAGTGGTCTACAGGCCTTTAATTCCAGCAGTCCGGAAGCAGAGGCAGGCAGATTTCTGTGAGTTTGAGGCCAGCCTGGTCTACAAACAAGTCTAGAACAATGAAGACTACACAGAGAAACCCTGTCTTGAAAAAAACATATAAACAAACAAGAATATTATCACTCATTTTCAATTACTATGTTTCTTAGTTTTGACATTTTTTTTTTCATGGAGACGTAAGTAAAAACTTGTGATTTTTCTAGTAAGACAAAACCATTTGGACTAGAAAATTCTATAAATATTTGAACAGATGAAGACTAATTTATTTTTTAAGAGGAACTAGGCATTCTCTTTATACAGTAAAGAAATCAGTAAATGTAGTTGTATCTCTTTAAAAATCACAATATTTACTGCACGTATTGTCCTTGGCTGGTGCCATAGTTTGAGCAGGACCCCTGGGCCCAGATCTGCCCCTCATCATTTTCTTCTTGTAGGTTTCTAGGACCCTCTGGATCCTTCTATTTCCCTATTCTCCCATACTTCTCTCACCTACAGTCCCAATAGGATGTTCTCCCCTCTGTCCCACTTTCCTGGTACATGAAGAATTTCATGGGACATGCCCCTTGGACTAGTGTCCAGATATAAGTGAGTATATATCATTTGACTCTTCCTGCTTCTGAGTTAACTCACTCATTATAATCATTTCTAGTTCAATCCATTTGTCCATAAATTTCAGGAATTCCTTGTTTTTACTAGCTGAGTAGTATTCCATAGTGTAAATGTACCACAGTTTCTTTATCCATTCTTCTACCGAGGGACACTTAGGCTGTTTTCAGGTTCTGGCTATTATGAATAAGGCTGCTATGAACATGGTTGAGCATATGTCCCTGTTGTATGCTGGAGCATCATCTGGGTATATTCCAATCACAATTGAGTGGAAAGTGGGGTCTGACTTTCACACATATTCTGGTGCCCCATATTTGACCATGTCTCCTGGATTGAGAGGCCTGGTGGCACTCAGAGGAAGGATAGCAGGCTACCAAGAAGAGACCTGATACCCTATGAGCATATACAGGGGGAGTAGGTCCTCCTCAGTCACAGTCATAGGGGAGGGGAATAAGAGGAAAATGGGAGGGATGGAGGAATGGGAGGATACAAGGATCAATAACAATTGATATGTAATATGAATCAATTAATAAAATATATTTTTTAAAATCACAATATTATATTATTTCCTCAAAATACATCTGCAGATATTAAAAGAAATGCAAAGGTAAAGTTGAGAGAGAAGAAAGAGAGAAGCAATAAAAAACATGAACAAAAACTCAATTCCTGATAGTTGGTAAAGTGATATCATCTTGGGCCTGAGTACTTGACAGTGTGCTTGTGATGATTCGATAAATGAACAACGGTTTTCTTATATTTTGTTATCTACAATTGAAAGGAATATAGATTATCAAGTTTAGAAACCTCATACTTTATGCCAATCCTAATAGGGCAGGCTCATAATCCCAGCTACTCTTGAGGAGATGAAGAGAGAACAAGTCATTTTATACAACTATGTGAGAACTGTGTCAAAATAATAAGTAAAAGGAGTAAGATCTGTGGGAGAGCCCTTTGACTTGGACAAGCCCTTATAATCAACTCTTGTTTTGGTGGGGTTTTTGTTTGTTTGTTTGTTTTTGTCTTGGGTTTTGATTTTGGTTTTTGAGATAAGGTTTCTCTATATGTAACCTTAGCTGTCCTGAATTTGCTTTGTTGATCAGGCTGGACTTGAACATACAGAGATCCACCTGCCTCTGCCTCCTCATGAGCTGGGATAACAGATTTATGCTACCAAACCCAGCTTAATCATTTTTTAGTATCACAAATTAATTGAAAAAATTTTGGAGGGAGGGAACATGAAAGGGACTGGAATGAGGAATGGGAAGGGGATGTCATGCTATTACTTTTTAATTAAAATAAAGATAAATAATATTATAAAAATATTGTTGTTATGTTTAAATACTGTACATTCAAAATGTAACCATCATAAAAACATGCAACATTTTACAATAAAAATACTCTCCATGGGACAACTGTAGTAAAATTCTCTGTTGTAAGTGAATCTAAGTTACTTTAGGAAGATTTACATTTATAATACTATCTACACATTATTGATTCACCTTCTATGAGAGAATGGTAAATTTTAGAAGATATGTAAAAAGACTATGCCAGGAAACACACAACATCTATACTTTTCTAAAGACATTAATTAACTTGAATTAAAAATCTAAATTATCCTATGATAAAAGACAAATAATGACACTTAAATTTAAAAAAAGATAGCTGTTTATTTACATTCAGAATTTTAGACTCACCAAGATAGGAAAGATGTTTTCTTCAAGGCTGCTAAACACAAATAGTCAAAACAATGTGATTGTAACATTCATATAATTCCTGAGTGTTTCATGGTTCTTCTTGCTCTAGTTTATTGCATTTGTATCTAATAATATAAATGTATATGTAAAATATTAAAAAAATGTTGAAAAAAGAAAAAAATGAAACAATCAAATAGTCATACACAAAATTCAGAAGCATATTATTGCCTTTTCTTTTTTCTTTTTTCTTTTTTTTTCTTTTTAAAATATATTTTATTAATTTATTCATATTACATCTCAATTGTTAGCCCATCCCTTGTATCCTCCCATTCCCCTCCCTCCCTCCCTCCCATTTTCCCCTTACTCCCTTCCCCTATGACTGTGACTAAGGGGGACCTCCTTCCCCTGTATATGCTCATAGGGTATCAAGTCTCTTCTTGGTAGCCTGCTATCCTTCCTCTGAGTGCCACCAGGCCTCCCCATGCAGGGGACATGGTCAAATATGTATTTAAATAATTTATTCAGATTGCATCTCAAGTGTTATCCCCTCACTTGTATCTTCTTATTCCCACCTCCCTACCTCTTTCACCATATTGCCCTCCCCTAGGTCTGTGACAGAAAGGGACTTTCTCCCCCACTATATGAGCACAGCCTATTAAGTCTCATCCTGGTAGCCTTTCTACCCTTCCTCTGAGTGCCACCAGGCCTCCCTACCATGGGGAAGTGGTCAAATAGTGGGCACCAGAATTCACTTAGCAGGAGATTGGGATAGATGCTGATACTTCCTATTGAGATTCCAGGTGAGTGAGATATGGGAGAATGGGGAAATAGAAGAATCCAGAAGGTCCTAGAAACCTACAAAAAGACAATCAAGGCTGGGCAACTTGGACACAGGAGTGTCAGCTTAAATTATTGTCTTTTCTTAACCAGTCACTGAATCCTTGGAGAAATTGGATGTGGATTTATATTTGATATAGTCTGTGCCTTTTTAGCTTTTGATAATGAATAGGCTTTTATTTTTAATGGTTGCTGTTTAAGTGTGAAGACAACAAAATCGATGCTCTGTTTGTAGCCTAAATTAAATGTCTAGAAGATAAAAATAAACACTTAAAATTCTATAGCTGCATGGTAATTTAGAGAAATATTTGATGTGATAATGATCAGAATAGTGTACAATAGGAAAACAAAGAAAATTGGATTATACAGCTTTCTTTTGGATTTATTTAGCCTGCATTTGGCATTGGTCAATGTGTATTCCAATTCCTTGGAGAACCTGACTAGATAACTACTATTATTATTCACATTTTAACATAAGAAAATTAAAGCATAAAAGTAGAGTAGAAGTGGATATAAAATGGAGAGAAAGTGAAAATATGGTACATGCACACAAGGAATTCTATTTCGCCTTTAAAAATGAAAATTTTAGAAAAATAGGTGGCATTAGAAACATGAAAGAGCGAGATAATAGTCCAGGCCCAGAGAGGCATACACCATATCCTATTTCGTATATGCAGATTCGAGGTTTGGATTTTTCCATATCTGTATTTAAATTGGCATATCTACAAAATCCAGGAAGCAAGAAAAGAGATGTGGGGGATGGTTAAGAGGCACTGAACATAGAAAACAGGAAGGTAGTGAGGTACTAGATGTGAAATTTTTGAGTAGGACATAAAGGAAATACCGGGAAAGGGGTGGGCTAACAAAAACTAAAAATACAAGAAAAGAGCATGTAGTAATTTCTAATTTTCTTAGTTTTTCTCTCTTTCTTCCTCTCTTATTCTCTGACCTCAGCCTTTTAAGCCTACTCGGGAATATCTGCTTCGTCTTCCTCTATTGCCTGGCAAGGCTACCCCACCAGGGAGAAGTGATCAAGGAGTGGGCACCAGTGTCCATGTCTGAAATAGTCCCTACTCCCCATATTATGGGAACCACAAGGAGGCTGCGCTGTCTTTCTATTACATCTCATCAGAGAACGTAGGTCCTCACCATGCATGGTCCTTGGTTGTTGCATTAGCCTCGGCAGCACACCCCTCCTCTGCCCAGATTTGCTGGCTTCATTGGTCTCCTTGTGGAGCTCCTTTTCCCTCCAGGTCCTTATATCCTCCAACTCTTCCATAAGACTCCCTGTGCTCCACACCAAAGTTTGGGTGTGAGTCTCAGCATCTTCTTGGATACCCTGCTGGATGGAGCTTTTTTTTTTTTTTAGAAGACCTCTGTGGTAGGCTCCCCATCCTGTTGCTTCTCTTTAACAGCTTCTGGTGTGTATCCTAGTTGTCTTTCTGAATGAGAATTAAGAATTCTCCCTGGGGTCCTCAATGTTATTTAGTTTCTTTAGGTCTCTGAGTTATAGTGTGGCTATTGTGTCTTTACAAAATAAAATTATAATGAAAGGACTTTAAAAAGCTTGAAACACTGGTGTTTTCCATGGGTGGAAAGTGCTGTTTCCAGAAGTAATATGGTTTTACATAAAAAAAGTACCAGGTGCTCTATGTGTTGCTGGGAGTTGTTGTCCAGAGAGTTCCCCAATCCCCAAAAGAATGTGAGTTTTTATCAGTGTTCTTGGTTGCCACCTAAGTCAAAGTTCTCTAAAGGAAGAGAACTAATATAATTAATATATAATGTTGTTGGATTGGTTTATGTAATATGGTCAAAGTAGTTCAACAATAGCTGTCTCACATCCTAGATGCCGAGAACTTGGTAGTTGCTCAGTTTATCAGGCTGTATACCTCAACACTCCCAGGCTGGCACTGTAGGCCAGGATAACACCTAGATATCTGATCATTCTCAATCCTTGTTTCGACCATGGAGAATGTGGTTCTAAGACTAAGGATCGTCAGAAGCAGCAATGGAATATATTAACTTTCCATTTAGTCTGAATGGCAAGTTGTCCAAAGTAAACTTCTTTTTATCCATGGGATGCTCTCAGAAAGTGCCATCCACATTTAAGGTACATCTTCTCATGTCAGTTGTCACTCAAGATAACCCCTCACAGGCATGTCCATGGGGCAACCTGATCTAGACACTTTGCTAAGATTATCTTCCCTAGTTATTCTAAATTGTGTCAGGTTTACATGTAAAACTCACCATGACATTTGCACACCAGAGCTAGATAGTAAGATCCGATTACTGAACACACCCGTGCAAATTTTATTGCCAGACACAGAAAACCCAAGTTGGATCCCACTGGTAACTTCCTATTTGCTAGCATTCATAGGTGCCAGAAGAGCCTATGTGAAAAGAAAACTCAACAGTCTCACCAAGATGTAGACCATATATAGTAATACACCAACTTTACAGGCATGAAGGACTCATCATTGTGATACCTGCAGTGCCATCATGCCTACGTTGGGTATAACAGACTGCTTTATGATTGGATTGGCACTATCCTAATTACATTCAGTTGTCAAATTGACATAGCCCAGATTTATCATAGGAAAACTAACTGAAGAAGTACCTGAAAAGGACTGGCCTATGATCCTGTTTGTAAAGAATGGTCCTGATTGACTGTTGGTGAATTTTTTGAGAGGTTCCATCCCAGTGAGATTGGTGTAATCCTTCGGTATGTGCTCAGGTGTATAAGAAAGCTAGCAGAGCATGCCATAAAACAAAGTGCAAAGAAATATCCCACTGTGGTCTTGACACCAAGTTCAGACTTAAATAAAGGATAGGAGGTATATAGAGCTAAGTCATCACGGTCTGGCCTTTCTGGAAGAGAGAATGGATTGGAGGCAGAAAAGATAGGCAGAATGATTTGCAATCATCAATGTTACTCAGCTACACACCCCGAGAAACACAACAGGGACTTGCTTGCAAGAGACACTGGTGCAATAATGACACAAATGTTATAGGAGTAACCAACTTTGGGGGAATGAACAGAAAGATCTACAACTGGACAGTTGATTACATATATGTCCATGTATATGTGTGTATGTATTTACTTTATTATTTAAGTTTAATAGTTCTTTCTATGATTATCTATATTCACTTTCCCCCTTTTTAGTATCTATACACACTTACAAAAATTCTACCTATATCTCTCTTACTGCTTCTAAACATTAATATATATTTATATACCCAAGTTGTTCTAAACTCTGTCCTCTTGGAATTGTCATCTTCAACATACATTGTCCATTCTGACGTCTTTGGCCACTGTTGTTTTGTTCGGGTATCATGTGGCAAAGAGGCAGAAATATTGTAAGTGTCAAAGGTGATGGAGGACTCCATAGAAAACAGTGTGTTCCAGACAACTATGATGATGCACATATTAACTATAAATGAGCAGTGACTGTGACAGCATACAAAGGACCTGCACAGGCTCAAGCCAGATGGAGTTTCAGCACTTAAAGGGAAATGGGTCCTACCCCTAACCGGGAAGGTAGCTACAATTGATACTTGCTAACAAAGGAAAATTCAGTATCAACCATACTTCAAGGCAGGCACCATGCAGGAGTAATTGACCTATAAAAAATAATTCAATGGTATTTTACGAACTTTTTGTTTCACCTTATTTTAGGTTTTTCTTCTTCCCCTACCTCCCACTGGTATTTTGCTTGTTTTGACTTTTTGTGGGGTTTGGGGTGGCATGTTTCTTTTTCTATTTTGTTTTTGTTTATTGTTTTACTTTCATTTTTTGAAAGCACTAGAGAAAAATATTGTGTGCATAGGAAGATGGGAAGAATCTGTGAAGAACTGAGGGATGGAAAAAACATGAACAAAACATATTATATGAAAAAAGAAAAAACCCTTTCCATTGAAACAAAACAGTATAACATCCCTTTCTGGGAGAAGATCTTCTCCTGTAGCTTGGCACCAGGGACTTTCTACCCAAAATGATATTTCTGAAGAAATTCTAATTATTTTAGGGTTCATTGTTTCTCATAGTCAAAGCAAGGGACACAAATGTCTCTTTAGAATATCTTCATTATTGTCAAAATGGTTATAAATTATCTTTGATGACTGTGGAAAGACAGGTTTTGTGAAAATACAAAGAGAAAAAAATGCTCAGGAACCCTTGGGACTCTGTTTTTATTGTCCCCAGAAGATGAATATGTGTTCGTAGTTAATTTTGAGAGCAGAGACCCAACTGTTTAAATAAATATTTTCTTAAGATGTGCATGCATGTTAGCTCACTTTTTAAATTAATTAATTAATTTTTTTAAATTAAACACCTCATCCTAACACGGGGTCTCCCCTTGTACCTTTATTTTTATTTATTTATTTATTTATTTATTTATTTATTTATTAGATTTATTTATTATGTATACAGTATGCATCAGATCACATTATAGATGGTTGTGAGCCACCATGTGGTTGCTGGGAATTGAACTCAGGACCCCAGGAAGCGCAGTCAGTGCTCTTAACCACTGAGCCATCTCTCCAGCCTCAGCTCACTTTTTTTAAAATGATAATTTAAACCTAAGGAAAAAAGTTAACTTGGGAAGAATTTGGTTTATTTTATCTGACAGGATTCTTCCAATAAGGTATTATCAGCAATTACTGTCCCTTAGGAAACCAAGAATTAGAAGCTGGTTTACAATATATAGCATACGTTCTGGTCTATATATTTTTTAGTTTAATCTATACATTTAGCATATAAACTGACAGCAATATGTACAAAATACTGTATACATTTTTCTACTACCTAGTCTAGCTCCCAAATAATGACATACAGACCTATTATATTTATTAATATGCTTTAAAACACTAAACTATGCAGATACTCATCTATTTTAAACTTTCTATGCTGGATCAGAATAGAATCCAGCCACATGGCCCTTTACCTGCCATCTAGTTTGGCCCTGGCTGCTCCTACTATATTTTTGCAATCAGGTGACTTCCTCATGTCTACTTCCTCATGGCCATTGGCTTATCAGCTTCTTTATTAACCGGAAATGACAGAGAACAATATTTACAGAGCATTGAGACAGGAGATGCTTCGTAGAAATGGCAATGCCCATCCCTGCTATGCAACCAGACCTCGGGGCACAGAAATCAGCATCTGAATACAGAGTGCAAAGGACCATCCCCCAGCAAATACAGGCATAGTCACAAGTAATTAATTTGACTTGTTTGCATTATGAAAAATCCATACCCAATTCAATATCCAAGAATAATGTGATTAATTATGTATCTAATTATAAAAGCAAAACTTCATGCATGTGGTGACCAGCATAATAATCAGGACACTTCTGCCTAATCTGCTGGGTTATAAAGGTGCTCTAAAATTTAACACTACAAAAGTAAAAAAACAAAAACAAAACCCATAAACTAAATACATAAAACAAACCAAATGTTTGGGAATATTTTAAATCTTAGTCATCAAAGGTCATAAACAAAATAGGAAGCCCAATTGTTACAGAAAAGAAAATAATTGAGAAAACATACTATATGCAAAATTTTACAATTAATTTCTATGTAAAATACCATGTTAAAATTATTGTTAAGGACACAAGATCAGGAGAGTGGGCTCTGCCCTGAGGATACAGGAGTAGGTGAGCCAGCCCTGCCCTGATTGAGCACAGGGAGCGGGAGAGTGGGCCCTTCCATGAGAACTCGGGAACAGGAGAGCTGGTCCTGCCATGATGACATGGGAACAGGAGAGTGGGCCCTGCCGTGAGGCCACAGGAGCATGGGAGCCAGCTCTCCCCTGATGACATGGGAGCAGGAGAGCTGACCGTGCCCCAAGAACATGGGAGCAGGAGAGCAGGCCCTGCCCTGAGGACAGGAGAGCAGGAGAGCTCTGCCCTGAAGACAAGGGAGTGGGCCCTGATCCAGGGCTCTGAGTGGACTCACCCCAACATCTACCCCATGTATGATTTGCTAGAACACATGATGGGGCCAGATCTGAATATTCAAAGATTAAGAATATCCTTGAAACAGGGCAACAACAGGATATCGAACAGCAGTCCCAGTGAGGATCTGGTAACAACAGTGTAGGCCTCAAAACAGATCCATAACAACGAACATTTGAAAGTAAACATATGTGAACAAAAGGCTATGCTGCATGAAACACTATAGCTTCTGTGACAAGATTTTTTTGTTTCTCTGTTTGTTTTATTTTACCGTGGGGAGGAGAGGGATTTTGATGCATGACATGTAAATCATAGACATTCAATAAAAGTAAAAAATATATTTTTAAGATGTGACAGAAGTTAAAAGTATTGACAATGAAATAGATTAATAAACAGCAATATAAAAATATAGCCACATTACACAGGACTTCGATATTTAGAAATCAAACATACTTCTCCTGTGGTGTCAAATAGCTTTCCTAGGGTGCCACATACTTTTTCTGTGATGTTACATAGTTTTCCTATGGCTTCTAGGTCAAGCTCTATTTTTATAATTTAAGAGTATTTTGTCTCAGGTAGATGGACTTCCTCTTCTTTTTAAAATGTAGTGTAGTCCTTCTCCATGAATACTTATTTTATATATTTTCTTGGAAATTTTGTATGGAAAATTTTCCTTATTTATTCCCCTTTGAAGGTCAGTTTTAAGTTTAGCATCTTGTAGCTCATGCAAAATACATTAAGTTTCTATCTGGGAGACATGAGCTCCTTTGTTCTTCCTGTGTGGAAAATTAATTTATGCCGAGTGTGGTGGCGCACACCTATAATCCCATCACTTGGGAGGCAGAGGCAGGCGGATCGCTGTGAGTTTGAGGCCAACCTAGTCTACAAAATGAGTCCAGGACTGTCAAGGTAACATAGAGAAACCCTGTCTTGAAAAAACAAAAAACAAAAACAAAACAAAAGAGAGAGAGAAGAGAGAGAGAGAGAGAGAGAGAGAGAGAGAGAGAGAGAGAGAGAGAGAAGAAAAAAAGAAAAATCAACTTATAACACCTATCAAGTTTATAATGAAATGAGAAACCCAATCAAGGAATGCTTAGCAACTTATAAAATATTCAAGTTATTTCTACTACATATATTTTTATCATAATGACTAGAACTGGAGCCAATAGACCATACTTAAATTTTTCTTTAGAAGTAAACTCACATTTGTTCAGTTTAAAGAGTGACATAGTAATAGGACACATTTATATATAAATCTCCATTTACTGTTCTTTTTAGCACTTAATGAAAAAATTTGGATAAAGCAGATTGCACTTGTTTGAAGATATACTCCGTAAATGACAGTGTCTAATAACTTCAATTATTAGAGAGACATTGACTATAGCACAGTGTATGTCCATGTATAATTATCTTTGCTTAAAGATAGTAGTCCATGGTACAAGTATGAATATATGAGCATGAGTCCAAAAAACCGTCACCACTAGCACTAGCTCTGTTAATTCTTTTCCTGTTATTTGTATTATAGAAGATGTAGAAAAATGAGAAACAGAAATAGCACACAGGGTGCCCAAGACAATTAATATTGTGGTGTGTTCTTGTGTGTGTGTGTGTGTGTGTGTGTGTGTGTGTGTGTGTGTGTGTGTGTATAGATAAGATAAAAGAGATCTAATTACTCTTTGACATTTCTGTGACAATTGTGCCCACCTTACAATTTATTTTAAGCCAGGAGGTAAAAGCTAGAACATATGTAAATTTAGGCGAGATAAGCTAATTTGTTCTTCCCTGCAGGATGGGGATCTAAAACTCAAGTTGTCTCACCACAGATTTTATTGTATTGTATAAACAGATGGGTATCTGAAAGATGCCCTGCTCAAAGAAAAGAATTAGACTTATTCTTTTCATCATTCCGACAATTTTGGACTTCATGAAACGTTTTGTCTGCAACTTTCTTCGTATGATAGCAACTACAAGAGTTTTTTTTACCATTTCTTCAGAGTCAGTGTCAAGATGCAGCCTCCTTCTCTCATGTTAAATACAGGTATGCTAGAATTTTTTTTTAAACTTGATACTTTGATAGCCAAAGGGAGTACATTCATGAGCAGTTAATATTTTTCAGCAAATGTAGCTTCTAAGTGCCTATTTTAATTTCCCTCTTGCATTGAACATTACTGAATCTGGAGCGGTTATGAGTCTCAGCCAGTATGGTTTTGTAGGTTATCTGGTCTTGAAATAAACTAGTATGCAAGAAGGTGACATCCTTTAGTGTGTAAATCACTTACGCTAAGTAGCCAAGTGCTTAAGCTTGAAAGTAGAAGCACTGTTATACAATATCATAGAGATTCCCAATCCAAAGACATCCACATGATAATTTTGTACTGGTTAATATTTTCTGTAAAAGGGCTCTGTGATTATGGACTAGAATAAGTTTTAGAAAACCATATTGTTTCAGATTCATGGGTGTAGTTTTTATGCCAAACATAGATGCCACAGTCTTGGAGTAGATGGCTTGGTCTTCTGAGTACTGCAAAATTTCTGGCCCCTCTTCCATAGTGTTTCCTGAGATGGAGGTACATGTATTGAGCTGTATCAACTAAGGCTGGGTTCCCCCAGAATCAGTGGTTCTCTTAATTTTAATAACTGTGGCAGACCAATTGTGGCTTTATGTAATTAATCATCTCCTATTTGATAAGAAGTGAGGCACTTATCTGTGTATACAAAGGCAAGGATTAAGAATGTAGTTAGAGTATATGACATTTGTGTCTTTCTGGATCTGGGTTATCTCATTCAGAATGAATTTCTCATTCCATCCATTTGGCTGAAAATTTCAAGATTTTCTTGTTTTTGATAGCTGAGTAGAATTCCATTGCATAAATGTTTCTTTATCCAGTTTCTTTATCCGTTCTTCGGTTGATGGAAACCTAGGTTGTTTCCATAGTCTGGCTATTATGAATAAAGCTGCTATAGCCATAGTTGAGCAAGCGTCCTTGTTGAATGGTGAAACATCTTTCAGGTATATTCACGGAATCTTGAGGTAGAACTATTCCAAATTTTCTGAAAAAGCACCAGATTGATTTCCAAAGTGGTTTTTAAAAGTTTGTACCCCTACCAGCAGTGGAGGAGTGTTCACCTTTCTCCAAATCCTCCAAAGCATGTACTATCACTTGAACTTTTTATCTTAGCCATTCTGAGAGGTCTAAGATGGACTAACCAAATAATACAGGAGAAGCACAGACCTAAATAACAAGGAGGACCCTAGGGAGAATGCTTAATTCTCATTTAAAAGAACGAATAGAATAGATATTAGAAGCAGTTGTAGAGAAGGAATAGGAAGGTAGCCTACCAGAGATGCCCTCGGAAAGACTCAGCTCAGCAGGAGATCCAAACAGATGTTGAGACACATAACCAAACTTTGGGGTGGAGTGCAGGGAGTCTCAGGCAAGAACTGGGGAATAGAAGGACCTTGAGGGGTCAGGAGCTGCACAACGAAAACAATGGAGCCATCAGTCCAACCAAGGACCATGCATGGTGAGGACCTAGACGCTTAGCTCAGATGTAGTAGATAAGCATCACAGTCTCCTTGTGGTTAACACAATACGGTGAGTAGAGACTACCTCTGACATGATCTCTGGCCTCCACAACTTGATCACTTCCCCATGATAGGGCAGCCTTGCCAGGGCACAACGGAAGAGGATGCAGGGAGCCTGGATGAGGCTTGATAGGCTGAGGTCGGATGTTAGGGAAGGAGGCCCCCTCTTTCTGAGGACTAGGGGAAGGAGGGAGTGGGTATGAGAAAAGGAGTGTGGTTTCAGGAGGTGATGAGTGAGGGGACTACAATATGGATGTAAAATGACCAAATTAAAAAAAAAAAAAAACAGAAAGGTTAAAAAAAAAAAGACTGCAGTTAGAGATTAAGTCAATTGGGGAAAGTGGCAGTTGTGAAAATCCGTTCAGGGTCCATTACTTCACCAGTCTCAGGCAACTGGCTCTGGCTACAGTATCAAGAAGGAATTCTTTCCTATTGAAAGCACCTTTGACCATGTCCCCTGGAGGGGGAGACCTGGTGGCACTCAGAGGAAGGACAGCAGGTTACCAAGAAGAGAATTGATACCCTATGAGCATATACAGGGGGAGGTAATCCCCCTCAGGAACAGTCATAGGGGAGGGGAATAAGGGGAAAATGGGAGGGAGGGAAGAATGGGAGGATACAAGGGATGGGATAACCATTGAGATGTAACAAGAATAAATTAATAAAGGTGAAAAAAAGAAAGAGCCATAAGCACAGACAGTTGCTTATACCACTGAGCTGTATTGCCAAGATTCCTTTTTGTAGATATCTCATCATTCTGATCAGTGTTGTGGCTCACAGGCATCACAGTTGGGTCAGAGAACTGTATCTTCTGATATTATGACAGCTATTTCTCAGGGATGAGGCTTTTGGGTCAGATTCACCTTGATTCCTCCAAGTCCTGGGGCTGAAGTACATGGTGTGAGATAATCTCACAAGATCGCACATCTAAATAAAGGGCAATAGGCAATGAATGATTGCTGAGTGTGGGGATCTGTCTTTCCTAAGGTGTAATCCTTGATTGGTAATCCAAGACCAGATGGACAGCTCTGGAAAAAAAATGTGTATATATAAGAAAAAGTAAATGGACTCAGCATCGTGTGTGTGTGTGTGTGTGTGTGTGTGTGTGTGTGTGTGTGTGCGCACGTGCACGTTTGCGTGTGTGTGTGTGTGTGTGTGTGTGTGTGTGTGTGTGTGTGTGTGTGTACCTGTGCGTGGACACACATGTGTATAAAACAATAATAAAAATAGACATAACAAAATTAGGAAGGGTTGTGGGAGAGCACATAGGAAGAAGGCAATGCTATAAATATAGCATATCTATATTTATATCTATACCTATATATGTGAAATTTAAAATATTTAAAAGGAAAATTAATGAATTCTAGTGGAAGACATTTAATGTCACGTAACCACGCATAGGATCATTTGTCTATAAGCTTTCTGCTTTGGTTAATTTTGGATGGACTGACAAAAGTAATTTCATTTTTGATGTTGGTTTTACAACAAAGTGGTCCTAAAATTCCTTCATAGGGGGAGATATAAGCAACTCTACCCTTTTGACACAAGGTCCTAATGACAAATAGAGGCCCAGTGCATGTAAAGTTTACTTGGAGGAAACAATGAGTTTATTGGGCTTCCTTATGGAGCATAGGTGAGGTGTTGCTTACAGGGGTGTGGCTGCTCCTCCCTCAACAGGCTACTCCTGATAAGCCTATGCTCAGCAAGGATGAGTGCATCCCTGCAACTGCATAGGTAGAATGCCCCTCCTCTGGTCTTTCCCAGCCTATACACTCTAGTTTTCCACCAAGGTCACATGCACTTAATGCATACAACCGGTAGAAGCTCCATACTCAGGTAAGCATCTCATGACCCTTCCCAAACCTTCAAGAGCAAATGTATAAAATCAACAAGCCCAACTGTGATGATTTTGCAAGTCAGAACAGCTAAACAACTCAATACAGCAGTTGCTTGAAGGACAATTATTCACAACACCAGGTCTTTTTGTGTAGTCCAGGTTGGACCCCAGCTCACTATCCTCCTGCTTCAGCCTCTAAAGAGTTCTGATTACATGTGCCATCATGTGCAGGTTGAGTTTATTTTGAATGTGACAATTTTCCTAATTGTTTCTGTATAGGTTTTTTTTATGGTGGTTTTGATTTCTAATTTTGTGATTTGGTATATTTCAATAGTTATTTCTGGCAAGAAATTGTTCCTAATTCTGATGTGATCCCACATGAATAGAAAATGCAATGACATATTCAAAGAAAAAGTCAGATTCCAACCGCCAAGAAGTGTAGAAGGAATGACTTGTGGGAATTTATTCTGGGTGAACTAGCCTGAGTGTCGTGCTGCCTGTTCTGTTCTGTGTGCTGTGTCCTGTCATTTCAAAAGTGCTATTTAGGTGTGATTTTTTTTTGGAAGATTTGCTTCTGCATAATATGAATGGAAAATCAAAAATGTATAAGAGAACACAAAATACAATACATAAGAGCAAATATTTAAAGTAAAACTAATCTGAAAGTAAGCATTTTGAATTTCCGTAAGTTTAATTTTTCCTTAGAAAAGGATCAAAACCGCAGATTTGAATGATTTATAATGACCATGATTAAAATCTATCAAAAATTGAAGATAGCATTTTAGGACATAATAATTATTGATAATATCATATAAGAACATTGAAACTCTTTCTTCTAATGATTTTTTCCAGAACTCATTTTAATTTTTGTGGTTTAAAGAGTGACATAGTTTGTCAGGAATGGTATTTTATTATACATAAATCCTATTTTAATTTGTCTTTTAAGATTAAATGAAAATGTGTTCTTGATAAAGTAGAATATACTTACTTAGAGATGTATTCCTTAGGTAACTAACGTCTAATAATTTTAATTATTATACTGGTATTTAATGTATTGCACTGTAAAATGACATGCCTTGTTAAATTGTTTAAAGATGTCACAATTAGAAACACATGTACATAGGTTGTTTTATTAATTTTACTCAGGAGATAAAGACGCGCATCTATTCATCAGAGATGCCAAAATGACAGATGAAAGTATGATGACATGAGGATCCAGTTTGGTAAATCAATACATTTAAAAGACCTTCTTGTGGTGCATATGTGAATGGCTACTTACAGGAACAGCTGCAACACCAAAATAATTTGCATTACCACAAAGTGCCACTTCATCACTGTTGTTGATCTTAATGGTGAATAAATCATGGAAGTATCCAGGTCAGTTAGTCTTCCACTTTCTATATAATCCAACATCATACAAAATATCTTGCAACTGTAGTATAGGAACAATAGTTAGCATTTCAGGTGAGGGTTTTCTAACTCATTTGTTCTGATTTTTATCAGTATCTACATTACCATTACTATGGGCCTAAATATCATTGTATTATTCTGTTTTAGATGCCATGGGTTCTAAGTCCAATATCGCATCATGCTATACCCATAGGGAAAAAGATACCATATAAGATATGGAAGAAAGTTAGTAGACGCTAATAACCTCAGTTTCAATGACACCAGCTTAGTAATATGTTTGGCCAAGCTTTGCATTTTAGGAAGGTTACCCACTAGAAAACATAAATAAATTAATATAAAAAGAAACCCATCATAATTAGCATTGCAACTACACACACACAATTAAAAACACACAGTCCACTTTTGAAGCAAAATTTAAAACCTACTGTGTGGTAGGATGAGTAATCTTTATTATTAACGAAAACAAAAGTTTTAAACATTTTATACATTTCAAATAATTTCAATAACCACAAATATAGTCATTTTTTGAAATTCAACTCTATCTCATGAATATACAATTACAAAGTTCTTATTTAGGTAAGACAAAAATATGTAGACAAAGTTTTAAATAGCAAGGCTGCCCAAATGTATGCTTCTCATGTAAAGTGTACTGATTGCAAATGTCAGAGATGTCAAAATGAGTCTTTTGCCATTTTACATGGTAAAACTCCAGATGTAATACTGTACAAGTGAGAACACTTTTTCATCATGTTAGGTATAATATATTCAATGCCTTTATTCTGTCAACTTTTGCATTATTGATAGGAAGACAGCTTTCACCTCAAAGTGTACAAATGATAGCTCATTTTGGAGTCAAATATGAGTGACTATGGTCAGAGAACATGCTCAAATTGTCCCACAGACTACATTCTAACATACTAATATTTTTTAGGTTTTATTCAAGTATGAATGAGAATTCCTACAAAGACATTGGTACTACAAAGACAGATTGACTGATTAGAACTTCAATAATGTGGAGATATTTGATTGTAACAAAATCAACAGCCAATGTAAGAGAGTTGGAACTGCAGTCATTCTCATCTGGGTTGGAAGTGTAGCTTCGCACTTCTGCATCTGTCTCATTTAAATTCAGGTCAAGGCTTTTTCTATTAAATGCAATCACTCATTTTCTGGATGTTTTTGTACCAAGATCATGTGGAATTATTCCTAATTATTCTTCAGCACTCTGCCCACAAACCTACGTTTATGTCTTTTCAATCCTGGGATTTGGTCAACACTAACTTGACCTTTAGTAAGTCTGAAGGGAAATTAGGGATGGCCTGTATCTGGATGGTGGTCCTCACTGAGGCCACTGAACGGCATCCATGGCTCTTAAAAGCAAGAAGTTCTGAGAATGTTCCATGTAGTAGAAATCTGGCTTATATATTTATAAAAATGAAAAACACTGGAAGGAAGAAAAAAGCCAACAGGTATGTAGCCTCAACTCAAATTTTAAACATGCACATTTGGCCTCTGGATTATATTATGAAGGTTTTTATGTAAGCATGTCTTTCATAATGAAAACCACATTGAGGATGTTTAGTAATCATACTCTTGGGGCTGGAGAGATGGCTCAGTGGTTAAGAGCATTGCTGGCTCTTCCAAAGGACCCCGGTTCAATCCCGGCACCCACGTGGCAGCTCACAGCTGTCTGTAACTCCAAGATTTGACACTCCCACACCAATGGACATAAATTAAAATTAAATAAAATATAAAATAAAAATAAAAAATAAAATATTAAAAAAATCATACTCTTGTACTAGTACCACGTCTACTAGGCGAGAGCTTCGAATGTTAAGGAAGTGCTTTTGATCTTTTTATTGTAGAGACAGAGGAAACTGAGACCAGTTCTAATCCTGAGCATGCTGATTTGGGGTAAATACTTATATGATGATCACATGCTGATTGCTGCCAATTTTAATAGACACTGTAAGGATAATGTACAGCCCTTTTTGCTGGTACCAGCCTACTCCAAGCCCCATGGTTGGCACCCATGTGCCTTTAAAATCAACTTTATCTTGAATCATGATACACAAATATACTCTAAGTTTTTATTTAATTTGGGGTGCCTTGTATCATGGTCAGAGGCTTATATGTTTGTGAAGGGGGAAATAAACTATTTTTAAAGCTACAAAAAAGCCCAAAGTCAACAGCCAAATTATCATGGACATCATTAAACCCCTTAATAACCATTTACTGCCTTCCTTTGTATATACCTATCATCTTTAGGACTATTTGGAGAACACTTACAATGCACACAGACCCCTAGTTTCCAACCACCATAGTGTTGAGGTACCTTGCCAACATCTAAGGCCTATAGCTGTTGTGAAATTAATATTGAATATTGCCTCATATAATTATTTAAGCATATGTACAAGGAATTAATTAATCTATTAATATTAGTTAGTGTTGATTATTAATATTTCAGCAGTTATTCCTTAACCCGCTATTTTAGAAACAAAAGACACAGAACCTTGTTAGATTTATAATTAGCCTTAAAACTCTACGGCTGGGCAGATATCAACCCTCTCTCTAAGGTATTTTGTCTGCCTCCCAACCCAAAATCCTCATAAACACTTGCACATGTTCCAATTAGGCTGCTACTGCTCTATCAGGTCAGTCCTCAGAGCAAGCTGTTCTTGGCCATGTGCCTCTGGTTACGCTATTCCATGGCTACCTGCTCCTTTCTTCCTCCTTCTCTCCTCCTTGTGGTCCTCCTTTGACCCCACAAGGCCACAAACCTTTGTTCTACCTACCTCTCTTCTGTCCAGCCCAGGCTGTAGCCAATCAGGGATAATTTGGGAGAAAAGGTTCACCGAAGATTATTTTGTATATGTGATAATTTCCTCATAGGACAGTAAGGATCTTGAGGGGCAAGCAATTAATATTTGAATACATAGTGGTTCCAGATCAATCCCAAAACAGAGCAGAATTTCTGCCACTCCGCTGTGGTCTGCCCACTTGATGTTTCCAAAAGAGCATTTGATGATTTTCTTTCTAATGTTACTATTCAAAGTTAGTAAAATTGCTACATACCTGCAACATGCTACTTGTGGAAACCTATCTGCTCCTGGGTGACAGCCACAAATATTTGTCTCCAAAGTAAACCATCTTTTTTATTACTTTGAGATGAGGGTTATTCCTTTCACAAGCATTAATCAAAGCACTAAGATACATTGAAGGAAACATCAGGTAAGATTGTACTGGTTAGTGTTTTTAAACTTTACAGAAGCTAGGTTAGTCTGGAAAGAGGAAATCACAATGAGAAAATGACTCCATCCTATTGGCCCACAGCCACATCTATGGGCCATTTCTTCATTAATAATTGATGTAGGAGGCTCCAGCCCTTTGTGGGCAGTGCTACTCCTAGGCAGGTGGTCAATGTATGTATAGACTGAAGGCTGAATAAGCCAGTAGGTGAAAATCAGCAAACAGTCCTTTGTCACCTCTGCTTAAGTTCCTGTCTCCAGGTTCCTGCACTGCTTCAATTCCTGCTTTGGATTCTGTCACTGATGGACGGTGACTTGGAAATGTAAAACAAATCCTTCTTTCCACAATTTTCTTTGGGTCATGTTTTTTATTTAAGCAACAGAGAACAATCTAGGACATAGGTTAACACAAAGTAGGGAAATACATGCTATAGACCTCATATATTACCTTATAGAGGTCTTAGTTTTTAATTTGATATCAGTGGTCTATTAGTATACACTGAAGTGAAACAGCAAGCATAAGGGTACATTTAGGAACCTGGTACTGTGCTTGGCTTGTGATACACACAATGCTTCGTCTTTCAAATGATGGACTTTGCAGTCTAGTTCCTTTACCTAAAGGTATTATACACATGCAGCCCTCTTGAAACATTGCATATACCAACTCTAAAACCCCTTAAGATGCCCACAACTGCATCAAATTATTCTTACAACCTACTGTTTCACTGTTGCTATTAATAATTACACTTAGAGAGTTTTTTATTAGTGTATTAGAGGTAAATATTAGTGTATTATTTAGTACTAATTCGGCATTAATTAGTGTATTGCCAGTGTATAAATGAAAGAGCCAGTAGGGTCTGAAGTGGTTTTGAGTTTAAGGACAGCAATTCATAGAATGCCCTTTAATGGAAGTATTAGAAATAGTCCTTTATTAAATGACTTTAACATAAACCCATACTTTAATGAACTATCTATTTTTCATTAAATTATTTATTTAGTCACTTTACCGCCTGATCACGGACCCCTCCCTCCTCCTCACCCCGTCCCACCCTAATACCCCCTCCTGCCATTCCCCCATCCCCATGTGTACCAACCCATCCTTACATATCAATTTGTAGCAGGACTAAGTGCATCCTCTCACACTGAGGCTAGACAAGGCATGCCAGCTAGTGAGAAGGGATCCAAAAAGCAGGTAACAGAGTCAGAAACAGCCCATGTTCCAACGGCCCACATGAAGAATAAGATGCACATATGCTAGGAGAAAGGGATACAGAGGCAGACAAGAGAGTTAGAGACGGTCCCTACTCCCATTGTTTGGGGACCACTCTGCACTTCTGCTACACATATGAAGGAGGTATATTTCTAGCCCATGCCTGCTCTTAGTTTGGTGGTTCAGCCTCTATGTGCCCATGGGTCTAGGTTAGTTTCTTCTGTATGTCTTCTTGTGGTGTTCATGACCCAACAGGCTCCCTCTATTCTTCCTGTTACTCTTCCTCAAAACTCCCCTAGCTTGGCCTATTGTTTGGCTGTGGTTCTCTGCATCTGTTTCCATCAGCTGCAGAATGAAGCTTCTCAGAGGACAGTTATGCTAGGCTCCTATTTGCAAGCACAGCAGAGTGTCATTAGCGATGACAGGGTTGGCTCTCTCCCATGGGGTGGGTCTCAAGTAGGGCTAGTCATTGAATAGTCAACCCCTCAATCTCTGTTCCATCTTACTGCAAAACAATTTTGGGTAGAAGGTTTTATGTGGGGCTTGATATCCCCCTTCCTCCACTGGGAGTGCCCCCCAGGATGTAGGAGGTGGCAACTTTGGGATCCTAAACCCCTGCTTCCAGGAATTTCATTTAGGGTCACCCCTATAGACTTCCAGGAGACTCCCCTGTCTCAGAGATCTAACCACCACTAATTTCTGTTCTCTTTCCTATCCCGCAGCCCCGAACCCTGCTCTCCCATACCTGGTCCCCTCCTTTGTTAGCCTCCCCACACTCTCTCTCACCCAGTTCGCATCCTTATTCTACTTCAGTTGTCTATTTTATTTACTCTTCTGAGTGAGATTTAAGCATCCTTTCTTGGGTTTCTTTGGGTCTGTGGATTGTACAATGGTTATCTGGTACTTTATGGCAAACATCTGCTTATAAGTGAATACAAATAATGTGCTCTTTCTGGTCTGGCTTACTTCATGCAGGATGATATTTTCTAGTATCATCTGTTTTTTTTTCTGCACTTTTCATCATTTGCTTGTCTTTAATAGCTGAGCAATATTCTAATGTGTAATATGTAACATTCTCTTTATCTATTCTTCAGTTGAGAGATACCTAGCTTGTTTCCAGTTTCTGGCTGTTACGAATAAAGCTGCTCTGAACTTTGAGCAATTGTCCTCGTGGTATGGTGGAGTATTGTTTTGTGTATATGCCCAGCAGTGGTATGAAACATCTTCTAAGTAGTTGAAAGCTACAGTGGTTCTCAACCTTCCTAATGCTGTGACCTTTTAATATACTTCCTCATGATATGGTCACTCCTATTCATAAAATTATTTTTGTTGTTGCTTCATAGCTATAATTTTGCTACTGTTATAAATTCTAATATAATTACATGATATGCAGGATATATGATATGTGACTCCCACTGTTGTCAGGACCCACAGGTTGACAAACACTGCTTAAAAAATATCAGCAAATACCTCAAGCAATTATCTTAACAAATATCAAACACTTGTTCTTTAAGGATAGTGTTCGTGCAATATTCCTAAAAACAGACCAATGTTTTCAAATATATCTTCCTTCTTTCAAGAAGAGAATGAGGCACTAGTTTCATATTTTAACACTGAAGTTTTATGACAGAAAATCTTTTAAATACATATAAAAACACCTGTTACAATATTTATAGCGATTGTTCAAAGACCAATCTTAGATTTCTTAGTTGGAACATAAGTATATCTCACATATCTGAGTCCTGTTTAAAGAGAGCTATTATTCTCTGGTAATTAAAAGAGTTTACCATGAATGGAAGTTGAAATAAACTCTAATTCTGTCATAAAGCATAACAAAATTAACAGTTATCATTAAATACTAAAATTTAAAAGTATCATTAAAATAGACCTTACTGAAAATTGAATAAAGTGTAATTAATTGGAATATAACCCTCTGTAAAATTTGTTTGTTTTGAGACAGTATTTATGTAGCTCAGGGTGGTCTGAAACTCACTATGTAGCCAAGGATCACCATAAGTTTCATATGTATCCTGTCTCCACATTCCACATGCAGAAATTACGATCATGCAGTACTATATCTGGGTAAAGCATTAAAAAATAACATGACTTCATAACCAGCATTTTGCCTATATTTGATATATTTACATACAACCATTTTTGTTTTAAGACTTTTGTAAGCCACATATAAATTTATATATAGCCTACACAAAAAAGTAGGTGCCATTTACAGACATAAGCATTTTAACTTGATAAAAAATATATAAAGATCTTCATCTCCACATGTACTTAGTGTTATTTGACAATATGGATATTTTTATCATATTAAGTATTGTTCATGCTGTTGCATGCATACCTGAAAATTATATAAAACGAAGACATTTTCTAATGGCACTTTCATCAGAATGTAATCAGAGCACCTCTATAAAACACTAGATTACATAACTCACAAGACCATTTTCTATTATAAATGTAAATATTGATGCTGATGATCCAGTGAACATAAATATTTTAAATCTAGCATTGACATTATGTGAACAGACTGGCTTCATCTTAGTAATTTTATTATGTTCATACACAAGTGAGGTAAGAAAATATTTAATCTCTTCATATTATTTAGGGCAAAATGTTGAGTGACAATACGATCATACAAATAGCGTGAATAGCTTATCACAGAATTAACAAAGCACACATAAGTTTCACAGAGCAAAACTCAGAAAACAAGCAAAGGAGTACCCACATCTAGGGGCCATGTTTATTTATGTTTTATTTTGTTTTTCATATTTACAAGTAAAGATTTTCTTTAAAACATCAGTACAGAATTATTTTAACAATTTAGCCACTGTTTAAATGTCAGGCATTAGTTGTGTCTCTTTTTGGAAAATTTAGTAACATTTTCCTCTTGTCTCTTATATACAGCACTATTACATGCAGCACTATTATATACAACACTATCACATACTGCACTATAACACAAACTTTTTCTGGGCTAATGAATGTCCTTGTCAGGGAGTTTGGGGTCTGCTGGAATTGCACTATGATCATGATGATATTTAGTTCTAGAGTACTTGATTACCATGAAAAAGGCACAAAGACCCATCCAAATACCGCCAAAATATTTAACTAAACCAATAAAGCAAATAAAATCACAAGGTGTAAAATGGCTTATGTGAATATGACAAAAACTTATCTTAAAAATATAATGACTTTAGATATTCACGTACAATGTGAGGAAGCTTAAAAATTAGGAGAACAAGGAAGAAACAGTAATATATAAATTAATTCAAATTTTTATAATAGAATTAGAATGAAGCCTAATATATAAAATTGCACGAAACTGTTAATCAAATTTAACCAATAAGTATAAATTGCACTATAAGATTGAAGAAGACAATTGATTCCTACAAGATATCCTCTGACCTACACACACACTCGTGCGTGCACACATACACACACACACACACACACACACACACACACACACACACCCCTCTAATATACCAAATAAATAAGTAGATAAATAAATAAATATAGTTTAAAAGTGTGTCCATTTCTGCAGAAAGTCTTTAGTTTGAGCCATAAAGCAACTGTCAAAGGAAAAATTGGAGCTGGAAAAATAATAAAACTGTTTGAAAAAGAAATATGGAAATATATTATTTTCATTTACATAATATTAGATATAATATATATAAGTTAAAATATATACTTATAGAGCTTTAAAATATGTAATGTCACTGAGGTTAACAATAACCCCCTCCTCATGAGGCACAGGTGATCTAACATAAATTCCAGACATGACAAACACACTTTTAATTATTGGTCAGGGTGTCCCAGAGATTCCCAGCACAATATAGGTTTTGCTGTTTCTATTTGTTGTCGGCCAGAGGCTGAGTGTAAGCACCTATTGCTGAAGACACCATGCACTTCAAACATTTGACTTGGAAATCTGTGCTGAATCTTCCTTGAAAGCATTTTCCCTGAAGGTTATCTCACATAATACTGAAAGATGCTATCACCATGCCAATGGAGTAGAGCAGCCAATACTCCTACCCAAGGGGATGCCTAAGAACAGCAGCAACAGCCACATGGAAAGATATCTGTATGTCTACAGTAGTGCCACTCATGTCTTGGAAGTAACTAACAGCTATCCAACTAGACTTAAAAACCTACTCAACTGAAGAGAACCATGTCTACTATTAGGAACCTAGCCAACTACCCAGGGCTAATGAAGGCACTATTTATTTCACTAAACATAACAATTTCTGCCTGCATTCTAAATATTTACCTGACTACTTACAGTGTATCTCTTACCACACATCAAAAAAGCTTCTTTTCACAACAGAAAGAGATTTTATAGGCTATATACTTTTTTTTTTAATGTTTTGCAAACTTGAACAAGCTGTGGAAACTTCCATTAAGAAAATGCGTACATCACCTAGAGTCCCAGTAGGAAGTCTTCCCCTCTATCCAACTTTCCTGGTAAGTCAAGACTTTCATGGGACATGCCCCTTGTGCTAGTGTCCAGATATAAGTGAGTATATACCATTTGAGTCTTTCTGTTCCTGGGTGAACTCACTCATTATGATCATTTCTAGTTCAATCCATTTGTCCACAAATTTCGGGAATTCCTTGCTTTTAATAGCTGAGTAGTATTCCATAGTATAAACATACCACAGTTTCTTTATCCATTCTTCTATTCAGGGACACTTAGGCTGTTTCCATGTTCTGGCTATTGTGAACAAGGCTGCTATGAACATGATTGAGCAAATGTTCATGTTGTGTCCTAGCGCATCTTCTGGGTATATCCTAAGGAGTGGAATAGCTGTGTCTTGAGGCAGCCTTATTCCCGGTATTTTGAGATAGTGCCAGATAGATTTCCAAATTGGCTGTACTAGTTTGTATTCCCATCACCAATGAAGGAGTGTTCCTATCTCTCCACATCCTCGCCAGCATGTGTGTCACTTGAGTTTTTGATCTTAGCCATTCTGATGGGTGTAATATAGAATCTCAGAGTTGTTGCAAGGGAGAATGGGGAAATACAAGGATCCAGAGGGTCCTAGAAACCTACACAAAGAACATTATGATGGGCAAATCTGGGCCCAGTGGTCCTGCTCAAACTATGGCACCAGCCAAGGACAATACATGCAGTAAACTTCGAAACCCTACTCAGATCTAGCCAACGGACATGACATTCTTCACCGTTGAGTGGCAAGTGGGGACTGACTTTCACAGGAACTCTGGTGCCCTATATTTGACCATGTCCCCTGAATGGGGAGGCCTGGTGACACTCAGAGGAAGGATAGCAGGCTACCAGGAAGAGACTTGATACCCTACGAGCATATACAGGGGGAGGAGGTCCCCCTCAGTCACAGGTATACAGGAGGGGAATAAGAGGAAAATGGGAGGGAGGGAGGAACAAGAGTTTACAAGGGATGGGATTACAATTGAGATGTAATATAAATAAATTGATAAAATATATTTTCAAGAAAAGAAAATTTTCAGAGTAAGGGTTCAATGTTTACTACTTGTATTATCCTTGATTAGTGCAGTAGTGTGAGCAGACTCCCCTGGGCCACAATCCACCTGCCATGATGTTCTTCTTATAGGTTTCTAGGACCTTCTGTGTCTACCCAATGGACAGGACATTCTCCACAGTTATGTGTAGAGCAGGGACTGACTCTGACATGAACTATGGTGCCCCATATTTGACCACCTCCCCTTGGTGGGAGGCCTGGTGGCACTCAAAGAAAGAATCAGCAGGCTACCAAGATGAGACCTGATAGCCTATGACCATATAGTGGGGGAGGAGATCACCCTCGGTCATAGACCTACAGGAGGGGAATAGGGTAAGAGTGAGAGGGAGGGAGGAACGGGAGGATACAAGTGATGGGATAACAATTGAGTTGTAATCTGAATAAATTAATTAAATAAAAAATAAAGTCTCAAAAAAATAAAATAAAATAATTTTACTCAAAAAAAGATTTGCATATAAGGAAGCCTATAAACCTGTTTTTGATTAATTACTGATGAGGGAACACTGAACCTCCCGTGGTGACATCTGCTGAGATTGTGACTTCACAAGTGAATGGGAAGTTTCACTCCTGCTACCTATGGCCCCCTTAAAAAGAGCTAAACAAAAACAATACTAATAGACATGCTAATATTAAGGGAGAAGTTTCATGAGGCTCTTCCCCTAGATAAAGAACTACAGGGAACTAACAACTGCTGAGAACAGAATTAGTCTTTCCCAGGAGTGAGCCCCCAAAATACATGTCCAATACCCAGTGGTCAGTCCTAAAATCACAAGCAAGCAACACTAATCAGACTCAGCAGGTTTTACTTATGTATGTAGGCATGTAGAGAGGTAAAATACACACACACACACACACACAATACACACATACACACATGCACACACACACATACACACATGCACACACATACACACATGCACACACACACATACACACATGCACACACACACATACACACATGCACACACACATACACACATGCACACACACATACACACATGCACACACATATACATATGTACACACACATACACACATGCACACACACATACACATGCACACACACATACACATGCACACACACATACATACATACACACATACACACACACATACACACATGCACACACACATACACACATGCACACACACATACACACATGCACACACACATACATATGTACACACACATACACACATGCACACACACATACATACACACATGCACACACACATACACACAAGCACACACACACACACACACACACATATATTCCTAAATATAACTGGATAAATATAATGCTCCTTGTATGAATGATTTCAGGGCTGACCATTTGGTATTGGACTAAACATTCACTGATTGGTTATCACTGATGGATTTATAATTCGAAAGAATCAGAATGTGTGACAGGTTTGGGAAAGTAAATCACTGGAGGCATGCATGTGTATATGCATAGATATACAAATATGTATGTATTTCAAATACACACATTTGAATGATGTATGCCTTGCTCCCTACGCCTTGTTCTGGATCCCTCTGTGTCTCCATTTCTCACTCCTGGATGTCATAAATTGGCAGCCTTATTGTTCACACATTCCCACTACCATGATGTTCTCCTATTGTGTAATCCGACAGTGATGCCTTCAACATGTGTGTGAGTTTGAATTTAGAAGCGATGGACTGACTAATCCGCCTAAGGAAATTTCATTTAAGACCCAGATTCTGGCTACAGAACAGCTATTACTGACCATTTTGATCAAGTTTAGAGTGAAAACCTGGTTTTTGAAAGTAGAGAAAAAGGATTGAAGTTCAGTTACTTTGCACATAATAAGGACCATAAACATGAGAGTAAAGCAATTGGATGCAAAGAAATCAGGAGAATAAAATAGAGGAGATAGCTCAGCAGGTGAAAGCATGGACAGTGTAGTAGTGATGATCTGAGTTTGATTCCCACAACCCATGGTAGTTGTAGGGTACAAAATGTTGAAGGTTGTCCTTGACCTCCATCCACACACACACGTTGCCATGGCATGTATGCGCGCGCGCACACACACACACACACACACACACACACACACACACACTACATACATATTAGTGTGCACGCACACTAATAACAACAATAATAAATTAATTGTTGAATAAACATGAAATCTTTTATTTGTTAATATAAAGTATTCTTGGATTCAACTCAGGAATTGGCCACACCCCACAACTGACAACTCTGTTGCAACAGCTTTTAACACACTTGAAAACTGCAAGCCTTGAGAACACAGCTCCTAATGCCCCTGATTGCAGAAGGATTCTCAGGTAAGAGGTTGAACTCATTGAGCTACCAGCCACCTCCCAAGAACACCTGGACTTCCTCAAACTGACATCTTCAGCTAGATAGCATTTTGCCGAATAAATGGAAAACATTTAAATATAAGGCAGCATGAACTTGACATAAGTATAAGGAGTTATGTGCTTTGCTCATGGAAACTTAAAATGGTACAATCTTATGGAAGACAACCCAGCATTTATTAACAACGCTGTACACACCCCAAAACTTCTGTCCTGGAAGAAGGAAAATGATATGCTTATCAGGTTTGTAATATTCAAGTATTAAAGGCGACTTATGTGCCCTTTCATTGAATATGTGTAAATAACTGATAAGTCAAAATTGCGGACTATTATGCAACCATGAAGAGGAATAAGAAGATATCCTTCTTGATTCCTAGGATATATTGTTAAGAGTAATATGTGTAATATATTTTACATTTGTATATTATATATGTATATAAATATTTATATTACATGCTATATTTTATATCTCTTAAATCTGCAGGTAGGTTGTACTTACAAAATGAATTTGCCTCATTGTAGAATGTAAATATGGAGAAATCTTACATTGAAATAACGCTATGGGTTAGGCTACTGAAGTCTCTTGGCTCTGTACCATAAATGGCCCCTTTTGCACTTTATCCGGAGTTGACTGACAGACAGAAAGGATATGTTTAGCCTCTTTAATGGAGCGTTCTCCTCATTCACAATGGCATCATTCTCATTGTTAAATTTCTTTCCTTAATCCCTACATTTTAATAACATTTTAAGTAACTTTTAGGGCTTAGGTTTCAAAACATATAGAAACACAAATGTAATTGACACTTCTCAGTAGATTCCAACATGACAAACAAGGGGATAACAATATACTTTGGCTCAGTTACCACTGCGAGACTCTGAGAAGCAACAATCTGCTCTACCCTGTTGATTATCTCTCAGAGACAGACAAATATGAGTAAAATTTATACTGTGCTTAATAATACTTAATAAACAATACACTATTGGTTCTGATAATTGTATCCTTATTATTGAGGATATTTTAAACATACTTCCATTACAGTAATTGGAATTAGATATAGAGACATTGATTATATAGATCATATACATCAAATTTATTTTTATCATAATAAAGTTGAGTTTGGTGTTGGTGGTCCAGCCATATTACCCCATCTACATGTGGATTTAATTTGTTATTACAAAATAAATGCTTTCCTGGGTCACAGATTTAGTTCAATGTTAACCAGCATAACTTAATCAAAACTTGCCTCAAAATCAAAAGTCAAAAAATGCAGTTCTGTGACGTAGCCCATTCCTGGCATGAGTCCATTTCTAAGTTTACTATCAGAATCACAATAGAGATGCAAAGTAAACAAACAAGGAGAAAGATGAAGCAATGTGGCAGCAGTGTTTACTTTGAGCTATGCTCAGTTACTATATAATATGCACAAGCCTCATGTGCTCTCACAATTTTGAAGAATAAATATTGAAGAGCCCTTAACTGAGTGCCAGCAGGGTGGCCATTTGGCCTCCTATGGTCACGAGAGGGATGACTCAGTTTGCATTATGGATAACAGATAAGGCTCTTTAGCCAAGAGGCTTAAGAGGCTTTGTAGTGCTGGAGAGAGCCCTAGTTAAGCCCAGTCAGTTGAGGAGCTCTATTAGGGTCTTATCAAGCACATGGAGAGATATGACCCTGGATTATACGTGCCTAGACCTCTTTTTGCAAATAAGCCCTTCAGTGACACAGAGGCAGTCATCCAAGGCCGTGAAACTACAGTTTGTCTCAGTCAAGAGTCACCTGATGATCTCTGGAGTTTTCCTTTTCCATAACCAAGAAAAATCAATAGTTCATACTCCTTCATATTTCTATAATTTCTTTTTAGGATAATGGGAATAAGAATCCAAGAGATTTTTGCCTAAATAAAGCTATAGAGGGATTACATGGGTGCCATGCAAGTGGATAGGTGCATTTTTTCCATCGTATATTAATGTGGTAAGAAGTTAGATGGTTCAAAGCTCACACCTAGGTTTAGCAAAGCATTAAAGACTCACATAAAATATCCAGGCATGGTGTGTGCACATAACACAAACAGTGACAACAGCATCAGCGAGAAAATATGCTTCTTTCTCAGACTTAGGACTGACTTCACACCAGAGGTTCAGAAGGTCAGCAGTGTTTCCTCTGAAAGATACTGTGATCATTAACCACACTGCTTTGTTCTTAGGAGACAACGTGTGATGTAAGTTCAACGAAACTAGGTCAACATCAAGTGCTACATAGATAACATAGCAACCCTCTCATTACATGAAAACAAAACAGAGAAGGATCCTTTCAAATGGTGGTGGTGGAGGAAAAAGCAAGTCTCTCTCTTCGTAGGATAAATGCATGTAAACCTTGAAAAGTAGCCAGGTAAAGTTTAACCTTCTTTGTTTTAAAATTTTGAAAGCATCTATAACTGCATGCCGAGATGTGTATATACATTGTGATATACTCTAATATATGCATGTGCAATTAAATGTGTATGGGAAACATTTTAAATAGCTATTCCATTAACAATAAGATTGTAAAATGAACCTTTCAAATAAGTTCTATGGAGATTATACATGTTTATAACGAATAAACTAAAGGTAATCCTTTCATATATTTTAGGCATGACAAAAAGAAAGTTTTGGTAAGAAATAAAAAAAAGATTCAAAATAGTTGATTTTTTCAATTTGAAATAAATTAAAATACAATAAGACTAATAAATTGCATTAAAAGGAATATATTATATGTGTTTAAATATAGAGAACACTTCATAAAAGGAAAATTAGACTAAGTGGTTGGAATGAGAAAACAACTGCCACCAAAATATGCTCTACAAAAATTTCAAGTGTATGTTTTAAGGTTCTTGTTTAAAATCAAAGTTTACCTGTACTATTCTTTAGCTACTCTTTGCAACTTGCTTAGGCATTTTTGTTTGTTTTGAATACTGCCATGTACATTTGAGATATAGGCTCAGTTTCAGGCTTTCTGGGGTAATTGTGACTTCGGCAATTACCTGAGAATTTATGATCAAAGTATATAATAACAACCAAAGTGTAATATTTACATAAGAAATGTTTGTTTTGCTGAGATCTAAATTATTTGATATTCGTATATGTTCTTTTATATTCTCCAGAAATGTTGGTGTATCGTCTGTTCTGGCTCAATTTGAGAAGCAGTGGGGGGCTTACACTGCACTATGAAAAGTAAAATTTCATCCAGGAAAAGGAAAGGGTTAGAGGACTCAAGGCCTTTAGAAGGTCCATACAGCAAGATAGTGCCAGCCATGAGGAAAATAAAACAACCAGGGATCCTTGCATGGATTTTGTCCTTTCCTTGTGAGCTTTAGCTTTCAATGGCTGAGCAGTGGCGTATGTCATTTCTTTATCACTGATCCTAAAATCTTGGCTGTGGAAAGTGTGTTTAATGGTCCAAAGGTTTAGGGAGGTTTCAGAGCAGAAGAAAAATCCCCTTCAAGAATCATCTTCAGTGAAGTTCTGAAAAGTAGAAACGGTGGAATTCTGGCATTGAAGTCTGATTGTCTTACGATGCTTAAACTGAGAGGATTTTTTACTTCTCTGGATGAGCTTTGCTGCAAAACTATGTTAATTCACAACTAGAGCCCCCAAATAACAATTTTGATTCAAAGCATTTTATATCTTAAGGAATGTTGCCAGATATAATAAGATTAGGGATTAAATAGAACTTTAGAAATTTATGGTTCATATTCACATCTTGGTTCATAAGAAAAGAAAGCCAGAGTGTTTTCAGACCCTCCACCCAGGTGGAGAAGGAAAAGAACATATTTACTATGCAGGTTTCACTTCTCATGGGCAACAGCACTGCAGGAAACAGGGAGGAATCAGCCCCAGTAACTTATTCTTTCTTGTTGAACATAGTATTAGGAGTGGTGTAACCTTTAACCTCTGGGGACAAGCAAGTACATAGGTAAATTTTCCATCATAGATTATTGTAATAGAGGAGTAGAAGTTTCAAATCCCAAAAGTTAAATCAGCATTGTAAATTGAGGATGCTTTGATTTTACACGTTTGCTGACTTTAGTGAGCAGAGTTCTCTTCTGTTTCATTTTAGCTAATATTTATACACTATATAAATTCAAAGAATAAATGCCACCCAAGAGCTGTATCCCCACAATAAGAAAGCTGGAACAGCCAGATTCTGAAGTTAAGACAAGCTTGAGCTACAAAATAAAACTATACATATCTAAAAACTAAACAGGACATATCTAAGAATAAAATAATCATAACTGGAAATAACTAAGCATGCTAAATGCATCTAGCAATATATATAGTAAACTGTAGATTTACCATCAAATATCCAGAAGCATTTCAGTTTCCTCTTTCTACATTTCTTTATCTGAATTTTTCACAAATCCTATATAAAAATGAAGTCAGTGTAATTTTATTTTATATTGAGAAATAGAAATATCATTCTGCCCTGGTGGTTGTTTCTTCACAATGCAACATTTAAAGCATTTCTATTCTAATTGAATAATATAACTGTCATGAAGGCTATATATACCTATAAATATATTAAATATATCAAATAACATTTAGATCACAATGTGTATAAACAATGTGTATAAATTATAAAAATTAGAGCAAAATTCTGGAATAATAATTTGTTATAAATGTATTAGGTAACTCCTTTTACATAGTAAAAGACTGAAAAAGAAGTGTCACATAAAATTTAGGACAATATACATCCTTAAATACTATAGGCTCCTTGAAGGATAGTGGTAACTCATTGATAAAACTCAGTCTATTACCATAACTTTAAATGCTGCTTCTCTTTTAATCAATGATTCTTTCATTCTTGGTAATAAAAAAAAAGTTGTACAGAACCCTTATTTTAAGGTGTAATATATTCACTTTTGATTTTGAAAAATGAATGATTCATAATTCATGCCACCACCATCTCTCAGGGAGAACTTTAAGAACATTTGATGGCCCATTGAGATTCACAGTAATTGGTTAAAATATTCAAGGTGGTCATCACTATGCATTATTCTGTATTTTAAAAATCTTATTAGCATAATTACAAAGTGTTAATGAATATTGTATTTCAAGTCTAGAGTTGTATTTAGCTTCTCAAAGTTTCAAGTTTGCCATGTGACCTCATTATCATAAAGTAGACCATCAATAGCTTTAAAATTGTTGCGTAGGGGCATTCTTTCTGAAGATGAGCTGATGCAATAGTGGAAAGTTTCTCATTGTTTATAATCCTAGAATGTGGTTCCACAATGTACAATCTATACCTAAATATTGGCTAAATTTGTGCAACTCACACTTCAAATGTTTATACTTTTTCTCTAGTTCATATTTTGAATTTAAGTGATTAGCTTCATTTACACATATTCCATATTACATATTCATCATGGTGGTATCAATATGTCTTTACCACTTTCTATGTAAGCCTTAGGTTAAAATTCTTTTAATGCAAAAGTTATACCCTGATGTAGAATTTAGTAGGTGTTTGTATCATAAAGTCTACTCACAAACTTGATATTTCCAAAGCAATTCATTCACTGTCAATTTGTTTCTTGTCATCAGAATATATTCCCAGGAGGGTTTCAGGGACACTGCAGGGATCAGCACTGATGGAGAAACACCTTTTCCCTTAGGAACTCTCCCACGTGTTTAATATCTTATCATTTCATTCATGGAATGCTAATAAATAGTAGTTTTGCTTTGTAAATTATTTCTGTTGCACTCATGAACAATAGTGCTTTTTGGAAAGAAGGAAATTCATCTACCTAGAAGAAAATATTCTTAAAATATGCTAATTATGGCAAACATCAAACAGCAGGCAAATATCAGAAAGTGAAATATATTTTCTTTTAAAGATATTTTTATGGATGATTTTAGGTAGTGTCATTTGAAAATAGAAAATACAAATGCTTTTCTGTTTTTTCTTTCCATGTCTAAGTACACTTATGTTGCTAGAACAATTAGAAACCAGCCACATCTGAGAAGATTTTAAATAAAGAAATTTAGGAACGTGAAAATCAAAATTATAAAACAGGAGTGTTGTTTCTATGACAAAGTTTATATCTGAATGTAGAGGTCAAAATATAAGTAGTAGTTATAGTTGATGGTAGAACAAGAATTTACTGATGATTCATCTAAACTCCTGTTTTAAACTTCTGCCAGACACTTGTCGTAAGTAATTTGACCTGACAAACACCATCACCTCACGTTTATCACAGATTAACAGATAGACAAGCATTAGTGAGGCAAATCGTGTTACCACACTGGCAGTTGACAGAGCATGGTATCAGAATGATGGCATACAGACCGGATCTGTCAGGAGGCAAACTGCAACCTAATTCCATCCTACATCTCAAGAGAATCCAGGAAGTGTCCACAGGAGATTAAGTCTGCCCATCTGCTCTCTTTCAAAGAATCAAGAGATGGTCAAAAAAGGGAATATTTTAGATATATGACTTTAAATTTACATATAGCTATTTTATGGCCTCTATTGCTGCTGTTCAAACTTGACCCAATCATTTGGCCTGAGAAGCGAGGGATGAAAATACAAATTATAGGTGTGCTTAGGTCCTAATGATGAATGTTCAGGGCTTCATACTCCCAATCTGCTTGACAACAATGCAATTAGCTTCTATATTGATTAAGATGTAAATTTTTCTACAGTTTTACTGACAGAGAAAAAAAATCACACTATTGTATGTTATTTTAGAAAAAATATATATTATGTTGACATGACTAGAAGTTTGTTTTTATTTTGGTAGAAAATGAATGACAAAGGTAACAAAAAGTCATATGATGAAGCCATGAAGAATATATATTTATACAGGCATCCATGATGTATGTGTGCCTCATATTTATTTCATTAGGTTGAAAATATTCTTTAATATTCAAATATTAAGAGTCTTTGTCAGTATTGTGAGAACTTTAACATTAAACAAGTTTCTGTCTTGTATCTTCTCAGAATCATACTCCTTATTTATAAGCTGCCATGGAATAGAAATTCTATTTTGCTAAAAGGAGCAAATTTTAGAGCAATTTATTTACACCAGGATTTTCTTCAAGTTTATAGAGTATAATTTTCATATGAAGGCCAACTAAGAGTAAATAAATGTTACAGCTTCCATATAATGACTGAGCAGATTGTAGTTATAAATTATATATATATATATATACATTTATAAGTATATATATTACTCATACATATGAGTATTAAAATATTCAAAGTGGTCATCATTATACATTTTTCTGTATTTTAAAAATCTTATCAGCATAATTACAAAGTGTTAATGAATATTGTATTTCAAGTCTAGAGTTGTATTTAGTTTCTCAAAGTTTCAAGTTTGCCATGTGATCTCATTAAATTATTATATTATATAGATAATCTAATATTATATTATATATTATGTTATATAATATATAATAATTATATTACACTTACATAAGAGTAATATATATGTGAGTGTGTGTGTATGATTGTGTCTGTCTGTGTACATGTTCCTGTGTATCTGTGTATAAATAAAAAATAAGAAAGAGGCTGTAAATTGGAGGGAGGATTTAGGAGGAGAAAATAGAAGGGTAAGTGAAATCCTTAATTTTATCTGTTTAATCAAATATTAATTTACATAGCAATTCTAATAGATTCTTAAATTTTATCCATTTAGTTCATCTATTTCCAAGAAGCGGCTACATGACTGGCCTCTAACTTATTGATAAGTAGCCTCTAATTTGCAATCCTATACCTCACCCTTACTAGTACATAAGTTGCAGACATGTCCCCCTATTTTGGGCTAAAAATTTGTACATCTTATTTTTTGATATTATATTACAATGGTATCATTTCCTCCTTCCCTTAACTCCTGTCAAATTCTCCCACAGGCACTTCTTGACAATTCGCCTCTTTTTTCTTTCACATACAACAAACGCACATGTGGGTGGGTGGGTGTAAATTGTAGTGATATTATATGATTCTCAAAATTATACTATGTGACAAAATGTTGGTGTGCAACAGTTCTTGCTATTAATCACAACAATTAGGCATTTTAAATTCAGTTTTGCAATTAATCAAGTATATCCCAAGATGCAATTAACTAACTCAAAGAACACTTATGTGAACTCAGGTTAATTGAAAAATTATAGCTATGAACAAAAATTAGGTCAGATATATTCTGTTTCCAGGCCTTGTATGTTTGTCACGCTAAATTATGCTAGTCTTAGTGAGATTGTTGATTGTTGTTGAAAAGCTTTTCAAAGCACAACACAGATACACACACACACACACACACACACACACACACACACACACACACACACACACATCTCAAAATTGGAATATGCCAGAATTTGAACCTATGTTCAAACTATGAAATTTACAAGATTTTTTTTTACTTCAGACAAATTTTATAACTTTTTATCTTTCTTATTGTCCTTATCTTTCTCATAAAAGTTAAAATCAATATTAGATTGCCTGTTTAGAAATTAAATGGAATGATATTTACAATGCCAAGTGTGCATTAAAGAATATGCATGTCATTGTAAGTGTAACTTTTATTCACCGATGATTAAGAGCACTTACTGATGAATAAACTCACCCTTTCTATCTCTTTCTAAACTCTGACTGGCTGGTTCAACTCAATTACTCTGCCTCAAACTCCTCTCCAAGCTGGTTGATTCAGTCTGGCTTTTCTCAGCTCGTGACTGAATCACTCTACTTGGTCTCAAATTAACTTTACCAGTCTGTTCTAATCTTCTGGCTCATTCTTATTCTCTGGTTTCAACAGCCTCTGCCTCTGCCTCTGCACTGACCTTCACAAACTCATGTACAAGCTCAGCTCTACTGCACTACACTTATCATCCTGACTCCCATTGACTGGCAGAACTGAATGGAACCGAATTGCGTTGACTGAACTCAGCTGCACTCAACAGAACTGTATTGAGCTGCCTGTACTGTACTGTTGTGTGCTTAACTGTACTCCCTTCTCTACTGAATGCTCTATTGTACTTTACTGTATTGCCTTCTCTACTCTTTCTCTATTGTGCCCTACTCTACTGACTCAACTCTACTGCTCTTATATAGCTTTTTTTCCTGTCTGTATTTGTGAGTTAGGCATATCCTGTTTCTATGCATTCTGTCACATCTTTCTCTGATCGTCACTTTGTCTTCCCCTCAATTATATGTCACACTTATATGACTTCTGCCTTCAATATACTAACCAACCTTATCTTTGTCATTTGGGATTAATGGTGTGTATTAAAGTCATGCCGGCATTCCTGACAGAGGGATTAAGTGTGTGTCATTCCAGCTAGATCACAGAAATCTAAAAGTTCTTTGGATGTGATCCTTTGACACAGCTGGGGTCATGTTGCTGGTTGAAAATTCCGCTACACATCATGAAAAAATAAGTGCTATATATGTTGTTCTACTTTGATATGCACATAAGCATATGCATGTTTATGGCTTTGTCTACACATAAGAGAGAAGGGAGGATAATCAAAGAAGGATGAGAGAGGAACATTCCTCCTTGTCCTCTTCACACTGACTCCAAGTTCCTGCCCCTTTGAGTTTCTGCCATAACTTCCTTCAAGAATGAACCATAAAAGGGAACTTTAACTGACGTGGACTTCTTCCTCCACCTCTAGAATGCTAAAAATCCATTGAGTCCAATAAAATTGACATTGATTTCTTTAAATTAAAATTTCTGTAGATGCAGAATAAATTAGATCTCAACTTTTCTCAGTTATTTTTAAAAAAAATTTTATTATTAATTTATCCTTGTTACACATCAATGGTTATACCATCCCTTGTATCCTCCCATTCTTCCCTCCCTCCCATTTTCCCCTTATTCCCCTCCCCTATGATTGCTCCTGAGGGGGATTACCTCCCCCTGTATATGCTCATAGGGTATCAAGTCTCTTCTTGGTAACCTGCTGTCCTTCCTCTGAGTGCCACCAGGTCTCCCCCTCCAGGGGACATGGTCAAATGTGAGGCACCAGAGTACGTGAGAAAGTCATTTTTAATATAAATTTTAAATTTTTAGATATTCTATTACTCTATTTTTCTGATATATGGATCCTCTAAACTTTTCTTTGCAATATAGTGAGATTGTCTGCGTTGGTTATTACAATTTTATTCTCCACACAAGTGGCATTATGAAATTATTCCCTGGACACAATTAGCAAAAATAAACAAACAAATGAACAAAACCAAACTGCTTTTGGTTTAAAATTGAGTATATGAAATTGTAGAAGTAAGATTTTTGAAAGAAATTTAACAGATTTATTTAATTTTTAATTTCTAGCAATGACTGTAGTTCATTATCTTGATTTGGTTACATTTTGTTAAGTTATTGTTCATTTTAAGTTTATAGGAAAAGCTTAGAAGACTTGAGTATAATTTTGTTTTTTCTATGTACAATATACATTTTTCTCACACAAATACATGCTTTTCTAATGAATCACTTACTTAAATATAGAATGACATTTTAATTTTTGAATATATATATATTAACAAATATACTACATAGTTAACATTTTGATTCTTGTATTCCTCTATTTTTTAAGATACAAGTTTACTTATTAATGTCGTGCATACTATACTATATATAAAAATGTACAGAATTAATATGCATGAGACAGATTTTCTCATATGTGTATTAATATTTAAACTACAGTGGAAATTATATATTCTAAAGTAGGAATAAATGTCAAAGCATTATTATTATACCAACTTTCCAAATGAAAACAGTGAAAGATGAAAAGAAATGATTGCTAGTAGAAGACTGAGATGGAGAAATAACTCAACAGCTAGGAGCATATACTGAGGTAAATGGTTGTGGCACTTGCCTTTATTTCCAGCACTCTGAAGGCAAAGGAAGGTGGATCTCTATGAGACTGAGGCCAACTTGGTCTACAGAGTGAGTTCTAAGACAGACAAGGCTACATAGAGAGAAACTGTATGGAACAAAAACAAAACCAAAAACCAAAAAAAAAAAAAAAACTGGAAAAAATAAAAAAGAGCATACACTGTTCTTGCATGTATGACTAGAGTCTGATTCCAGGAATTCAAATTGACTGGTTCACAACCACCTGCAAGTACAGCTCCAGGGCATCTGAAACCGCTGGTATTCTGGGACATCTATATCCACATGCACACACCTATGTACAGATGTGCATTCATACACATAGTTAATTTTTAAAAATTATATAAATAAGATGAGTGAATCAAATCAGGGATAAATCAGACCTTTGTTTATATTTAATAACCTACTTTTATCAGTCTTCACAAACTCAAACACAAAAATTAAATCACATTAGAAGATTTGCCTTAAAGCAGAAAACAGGCATCTTGATAACACAATCTAGGCTGTCTACACATATATTTTTTTGTCTTCCCTTGCTACATAGCCAGTTATTTGATTTTTGTTTTTCCTTTCCTGACACAACTACAGATTTTATCCTTCTTGTTTGTCAAACACTCCCCTGGAAGATTAGAATGAAGGGAATGTGTAAATACTGGGAATCCTCAAACTAAGACACAGAATGTTGAACTTTGGCTTGTCAATATATTACCTTCATTTTCCTCACAAGGTGTTTGTAGTGCTATAAATAACAATTAAATATATCCTATCAAGTCATAGGTGTCAGCAGGAGCAGGGGTGGTTGACTTGCATCTTCCTGCTTGAATTTTCTCTTGTCACTTTACTTCATTTCCTCAGCTCAAACACTCAGCGGCATCGGAACATTCAACGATGCTGTGAGGTTTCTGTAGTACTGCAAACATATTTTAAACTTTCATTTATTATGGCTTTTATTACATAGCTCCTGACAAATTATTGCAGTTTATGCATTGGATGTACCCAGTGACTCATGTGTCACAAGCTTGATGGAGGATTTAGAAGGTGAGGTCTAAGTGAAAACTCCTAGGCCACAGGGCGCATGCCTGAAAAACACAGTGTTTTGACTTACGTGTAGCAAACATACAACCTTAAATATAGATATATCCTCATGGATCTTTTACTTTAACAAAAATTCTAGATATATTTAGTAGATCTACATAGCTTGAGACCATTCAAATGCACCAAGAATATTAGATATTATTTATAAGAATAGAAAAAATATATATAAGAAAATAATCATAGAGACACAAATTCTCTGAGAAAGTGTCCTATATAAACATATGTTACTGGTAAATTTAATCATGCAAAAATATTCTGATTGTCATATCTGAAAAATGTGGATGTTGAAGAAAACATAATGTGTTTTACATATTTTCTAATATTATTCTCTCTGAAGCCAATAAATATATTTACATATTCTTCAAGGCTGCCATGTGCAAATGGCCAAAACACTTTGAATGTAACATTTATATAACTCTTGATTGTTTTATGTTTCCTCTTGCTATAGGTAGTTTATTGTATAAATGTCTAATAATATATGTAAAAAATAAAAAGTATTTGATAAAAAAACTTTTTTTATATGAAGGATAAAATCATTGATATTATACTCCATACTATCAAAATAAATTAGGCTGTGTTTTGAGAGAAAATGTAAAAATGAAAAATCATTAATATTGATGATTTAGATCAAATACCTTATGAAGTATGTCTTTATTGTGACAAGTGTATTTTTATTTATTTTAATCTTCCACAACCAAAACCCTCCAATATTTTTCTATTTCAAAGTTGAAGTCAGTCTTTCTCCTATACCAGGTTTTAATTGCAGTTTTAAGCAACATGTTGTATATACTCCAGATGCTAAATGAATAATTTATAGAGTGAAAACTTTTAATATAAAGAACAATTAAAGTGAATTTTATAATACAATTTGTATAAAATGATAGTTTCTGGAACCATATTATTCACAAAACATAATAAAAATATGTGTAAGGAATAGAGATATCAGGGTTTTTTTCAATACAAAAACTGAATAGATGCTGATGTTTTAAACATGGAAAACAAAAGTTTTACCACACCATATTAAATCTCCAATGCATGAGCAATACCAAGTATAGAAAGGCTTGGCAAATAAAATACAGTATATTTAGACATTTTTAACTAATTAACTCATATGGCTATCTGTTTCATATGCTATCTATTAATATAACTTCTGAACATAGGTAAAATTAACATTTCCAAATTAGTAGCATATATTTGTAGACAATTTAAAAATCACTCAAATAGCACACACACACACACATAGATTACTTGCTACAAAAATATGGGTTTTTGCCATTGCAATGAAAGGAAAAAATGTGGAAACTAGAGTTGATGAAAATTAAGGAAATAAAATACTAAATAAGCAATCATGGTTTATGGTAATGTGAAATTATTCAATGATATCATAAATATTCACAAAAATGTCATGATCCAATTACCAACCATATCTACTTACTGGAAAAGACAAATGTGCAATGGAGCCCCATCATAAAGTCAAAGCAAAAGTGCTGGTTGCACAGCCAAAATGAAGGTAGCAGAACTTGCCAGGAAAGACCAAACCAAAGTGCCAACTCTCAGAAGTATTAGTTAAGTTTATCATCATTACATCATGCCTGGCATACTCTACATATATTATATAAATTTGCTATATACAAACACTCAAAAAGGTCAATCACCTATGACTACAAATGTATATCATGTTAACATGTAACAAATTATAATGTTTATCAATTTCTTACTTAGTATTTAGCAACATTACAAAACAAATACTGAGCAATTAAGACAATAAAATTTCAAGACTGAGCAAGGTGCAGTGGTGCGTACCTGTAATCCCTCACTCTGGGAGGCAAAATGGTGGATCAATGTGAGTTCGAGGCCAGCCTGTCTACAAAATAACTCCAGGAGGGCCAAGGCTACACAAAGAAACAATTCCTCAAAACAACAACAAAACAAACGAACAAAAATATTTCAAGATTATTAAATTTCTATCAATGGACCTATGTGCTGTTATTTTTTCAGATCTTTTAATCTTAATTTCTGTTATTGTATGTTATAGAAAATCATCTTGAAATATATAAAAAAGTGAGTATAATGAAAATAAACAAGTCTATATAATTTGAAGCATAAATCTTCCTAAAACTAATTTTAAAGCCAAACTTTGTATACAGTTTTCTACCAATTATTGTATATATTTAATGAAGCATCTGCAAAGAGAATTTCAGCAAAAAAATACAAATTAATTTACATACTTTTAAAACAACATTAATTAGGAGAAATAAGTTATACAAATTAAATATTAGTAGATTAAGTCATGGTCATGTCAATTCCTAGTTTACTTTGATCACAAGAATATACATCTTAGGTCAGCAGATAGATATGACTCTATAGAAAGATAAGGTCTTCAAAAACTCCAGAGACATGCAGAATATGCCATTTAAAATATTTTTTATTACTTTAAAGTTTCACTGACAATGAGACAAGTTAACTCCTGGCAACACCCAGCCTACCTCAAAGAGGATGATGAGCATCAAAGAATCTCCTTATCGAATGGCTTCAAGTGTGTCAAACTAGCCACTTTGTAAAAGGTCCTCATTTCTACCACAGAGAAAATTCTACCTAAAAAAAAGGGCAAGCTTGGATGCAGGCAGAATCGATGGCCAAACTCTGTCAAGACAGGGTAATCAAGTCCTTAATAGTTCCTGCCCCACAAATTTGTCTGTCAGATATATTGGGCCAGAAGGCTAAAGATGATGCTCCAATGTTATAAAGAGTTTGGGGTGACTATTCAGGCAGAAAACTGTCTCTGTCATCTTCTCATTTGGAAAGCTACTAACCTGCACTCCCAGCATACTCAAATAATCAAGTTTGTTCCTTCTCAAGTCTCTGAGGGAGTTGAAGACTGGGTAGCTTAGTTTTATAATAAAGCTTAATTGTTTAGGAGTTAAGATGTTTTTAGGTCTAGACAGGTGTTCGAAGTTGATAATGACAAAGTGTGATGGAGATTGATTTACATTCAGAAATTTAGGCGTACCAAGATAAGAAAGATGTCTTCTTCAAGCTTGTCAAATACAAATAGCCAAAACACTAAGAATGTAACATTTATATAATTCCTGATTGTGTCATGGTTCTTCTTGCTACAGGTAGTCTATTGTATATATGAGTAATAATATAAATGTATATGTAAAAAGGTAAATTAAATAAATAGAAAAGAGTACAATATTAAAAATTCAAAATTACCATTTTCTTACATTAACATCTGTGAGCTGACTCAAGCTGATAAATTAGCGTTGTGATGTAGAAGGAGTCCCACCCGTAAGCAAGAAGGTTAGGAAGAACCAATTTAAATCTTATCTATTTGCTTGGGACATAAAAGGTGAATCCCTTGAAATCAGAATTGAAAGCAGTATTTACCTAGGATTTTATTGATGAGGCATTTAAAATACATTCCAAAGTTAAAAGAAAGTATAGGCTACCATTCTGTCAACTTAATGTATAGAAAAATTGCTAATGGAGTAGCAGAGGGAAATGTTAAAAATATGTGTAGAAAGACGAACAGGAAAAGCTGCTGAGATCTTGAAGACGGTTAACTAAAATAAGCTAATTAAAGCTCTGTGTTCTTTGAATGCCGGAAGATGATAGATCCCACTGAGGAAAAAATAGAAGTGCGGAAAGTAGGTCAATGGCAGATTTCCATCTGTCCCGCTCAAAATGAATTTAGTTAATTACACACTTTCTTCTTGGTATCATTTTCTTGTATTTTTCACAATGTTCTATGTATGGCCTTCAAAATATCTTTTTGGGGTTTTGTTGTTTGTGTTTGTTTGTTTGGTTTTGTTTTATCAAACTTTTACCAGTTTGATAAGCTCAAAAACTATGTACACAAATAACCATATAACACAAAATTCCTTTTTTTCCTTTTTTTTCTTTTCTTTTCTTTCTTTCTTTTTTTTTCAGTAACTTGTTCTGCAAAGTTTCTCTTCTACCTCCCATGGTAGATGTTCTTAAGGTTTTGTCAAAAATAAATGATGGAGATTTGAGGAGATAAATATGTTAAAATATTTAGAAAACTCACAATATATCAAGCATTACAAATGTCCTATTGACATATTCAAATTTTATGTTTCCAAATATTTAGTAAAATATTGCTGCCATAGATATTTTTCTGACTCCCTCTTATCACTAGGAAATATCTAACAAAATATGTGTAATTGTGGCTTTTATTTCATACTTTTACTCATAAGTAAAAAGTAAAAAGATTATTTACCACGTGTCAGATGTCTTATTCATGAGTTTCAAGAAAATAAATACAATGATTAAGGTAAAATACAAAAGGAGTGTGATAAGGAGTTCAATTGATGCCCTAATATATAAAATAATGATAGCTATGTGGAAAGCTGTTTGAGCTGTGTTACTGATGTCTGAGAAGCAAGCACATCTGCGCTGTGAGGACTTTACCTGACAATTCTACACAGTAACTGTAACTTCAATGTGCTTACATCTCTGTATTTTTTTTTTTTTGGCCCAGTATCAGTTTTAAACACCTGCAATAATGTTTTAAAAACATTCCAAATATTCTCATGTTTTCATCTATGTAGCCTTAGTTTTTATTAACTACAAAGCCTGGACACCTTGTGTTTGCTCGTTCCTTCAGGCATATTATTTTCCAGATAGTATTTGCCTTAATAATTTAATACAGCTCCCAAAGCACAGCCTGAAGCTTTGCAATGCTGCTTTTCATTGAAATGGTTCATCTATTAATTTTGTATTTAGTGAATTTAAAGAGTATTTTATGACTTGTTTTGTTTAAAGCAGATTCTTGATTCCTTTGAAAGAAATTTAAACAGGCGTGGGGACAGTGGTCTGGTTCCCTGTCATTGCCCAGAAGCTGTGACTTTTGGATGAGTTCCGAAGCATTGCCATCATAGGGCAGAGCTACTGACTCAACAGTAGATGAAGTTAAACTGACTGTGGCTGCTAATCAATTTCTCACATTAAAACAAGTAACACACAAACCTTTCAACATCTTGCATGATCATATTGAAAAATGAAAATGTTAAATTCTATGTTTAAGGCTATTATTGCTCTCTGTGTTTTAATGTTTTCTATGTGTGAACATTTCATAATTACTTATTTTTCCATTTTATTCCTCTAAGAGAAAGATGAATAGGAAAAACTACTGAAAACATAACTGTAAGGTTTTATCCATTAATTGATTTAGAAGAATTTTGTTTGTTTTAAAAATGTCACTTATGCAGTCTGATTCTTTTTTTTTTTTTTTGAGCCAAAAAAATCCTTTAGCTTAATAAATTGTGCAGTTTTTAAATCTATTTTTCATCACATTTTCAACAAATATTGATGGTGTACCTGCATAAAACAAACAACTCCACCAATCCTATTCCCTTCTCCCAGTAAATTACAAACTTTTGAAATAGATATTAGAGAAAGAAATGCACTGATATCCTCTCCATACATATGTAAACAATCACATAAAGACACCTATTCAAATAATGCTTAAGGAGGTCAAGTGTGAGTACAGAGATATATGCAGTGAGACCCGTATGAGGGTAAGGTACAAACCTGCAGCCTGAACCATTGGCGAAGGGGCAGAATGCTTCATTTTTAATTGTGTAAGGCTGTACAGAAGCAGGCTAATTACAAGCCACTGAATTAAGGAGCTGTCTAAGGAAGACTAATTTAGGAGGAGTGTCTCAGGTCACAATTTGGAATATGATATAATGGTGTTTTGTTATTATGCTGCAAATGCATTTATGGAATGTTTCCCATTCGGGAAAGCCATAGAGTAAATGGTAGAGTTTATAGAATAATTAGAATTAAAGCTGTATTCAGCATGTGGAGCATATCAACAGTGCAAAAGGGGGAAACGTGGAACAAAAATCAAACACAGTAACACTTCTCATGGAATTGTCAGCAAACCCAAAATCCTACAGACATTTCTGATTAATTGTATAGTCAGTAGATCTTTGTTGGGGAAACTTAAAATTTATATATATATATATATATATATATATATATTGATTTGTGAGGTTATTGTAAGAGTGCTATTTCAAAATTAAAATCTAATCTGAGTTATAGTATCTCATATAATTCAAAGAGCAATTCCTAGAATCACAGCAAACTATTCGCATCTCTTAGTGACATGTTTAGAGAAAAAATTACCAAGTCATATTTTGTTAGTTGTTCAGTTAGGTTTTTATTTTCTTTTTGTAGATTTTCATCTTTTGCAGATCTTCTTGTGTTATTAAGGTTTTCATTTAACTGTGTTACTGATTACTTCAATATGTAGCATGCTGGGAAATATTAGATATGAGCCAATCTGACTTAATTTTTATTAAAACTTAGATCATTCCCCACACAATGGCTTTGTGTGAGTCAATTACTACTAAAATACCACATGTTCCTTTGAGATGAGTGGATATACATGTAGATGTGGACTTCAGGGGAAAAAATCTGAACAAAGATACTAATGTGAATTAGTGGACCGCAGTTTGTTGTCAGAGAGATGGAATGTAGGAAGAGCCTAAAATAAAAGAAGACTGAGCAAAAATTCTTCTCTATCTTTTTATCTTAAAATGTTATCTAATGATATAAACCAAAACACTGGGGTTGGGAAACCAGAGAATGGAGCTGCAGAAATGACACTGTGGATAAAGCCTTTCCTGCAAGAAGGCAGGCAAGCATGACTTGGTAACCTTAGAATCAGTGTAACCATAGATTAGTGTGGACGTTATTCTAACATTCCTTTAGCAGAGTGGGAGAAAGAGACACTAAAATCTCTGGAATCTTGAAAGACAGCTAGTATACATGGCAGGAAAAGGACATCTGAATTCAAAGAAGGTAGAAGCTGAGGGCCACCACAAGAGACAGTGGTCTGACCTCTACATATGTTCCATGGCAAGTAGGTGCCTAGACTTGTATATGCGCACACACAGAGAACCAAACAAAAACCTTAACAACAACAACAACAACAAAAATGAGCTAGAGAGACTGCTCAGCTGATGAGAGTCTTACTTACATATTTCTGTGTAAATAAGTTGAGCTGAAATTGGATTGTAAGCTTCCACATAAGAAGCTTGGCATGTCCATTTACAGCTATAGACCATAAGCCGAGAGGGTGAAACAAGTGAATATCTGAACCACTTTGGCCAACCAGCCTTCCAACATTGACTTTCTGGTTCAGTAACAGACCCTACCTCAAAGCAATCAGGAGGAAATTGATAGAAAACAATGTAACAAAATCCTCTTCTTGCCTCTGCACATATGGGTCCAAACACGCATATATTCACATGCTTACACTACTGGTATACTGGTAAGTTTCACAAATTTTCACTGATATTTGTTTATTTAAATATGTGTGCTTATTCCTTGTGCACACGTATAAATAAAAGTTTATACATGAGTTATGAGCAAATTATTTTGGATCACCTAGCATACACTCTCTCTTAAAATGTAAAATAACAATTGACTTATAGTTAGGGACATAACATAGAGGTGTTAATATTGTACATTTGTAGAAATGCAGAAAGTGGTAAAAATGATTATATTCAAAAACAAAGTAACACTTAAAATTAGAAAAGAAATAGAATATTAAATGGGTAGTAGTGTTCCTTAGCTCCCTCCTGTGGAGGATGGCACTGTGATTTCTCCTACCATGGAAGCAGGTCCCCAGGGCAGAGGCCTTCGTGTCAGTTCCAGCTCATGGATCCCTAGACCTCGTTTTCCAAGGTGCATGGTGTCTTCAGCAATAGGGACATGCCTTCCACCTCTGGTGGCACAACAAATGGCAATAGGTATAGGCTGTACATTTTGGGAGTTTCTTGTACAGCCCTGGACAACAGCTCAATAAAGGGCTTCTCATAGACGGTACTATGATTTTCGTTAGATAGTGTTTGGCAAAGCATCAGCCCAGGTAAAAAAAATTCATTGGGGGAAAATATATATAAATACACACACACACACACACACACACACACACACACATGCACACACACATATATCCTAATAAACACACACATGCACACACACACACACATGCACACACACACATATCCTAATAAACACACACATGCACGCACACACACACACACACACACACACACACACACACACTGATGTGTGTTCCTCCCTAAAGAGCCCTTATTAATGTTTTCCCTATAAAATTAGTTGTGCCTAGCTATTTCCTTTACCTTCTTCCAAGATTCTTCTATATTTACCTTCTCTATATTACCTCTCTCCAAAGGGCCAACTGTTTCACAGTCCTATCCTGCTGTGACATCCATGAACTACATCAGCGAGCGGCTCACCCTAACGGTGCAGTAGTGACACAAATAACTTGGTGGTAACTCACAGCTCCTTAATTGGATAGAAGACACACTCAACAAGAGAGAAAATATGTCTGGCACTGGAAACCTAGCTAATTACTCAGGGAGAGTGAAATAAATGTTACTGGAGGAGAATCTACAACCCACTAGCTTAGTAAACCATCATAACCCTTTACACAAAGTGTAAACATTTGTCCTTACACCACAGAAAGGTGTGGTCTTCATCCCTCATCAAGGAAACTTCTCTTTGGAGCAGAGAGAGACCACAAGAAATCAAAATGCATAGTTGGGGGGGGGCATGAGTAACAGTGGATGCTCTGATACCTAACACTCAGGAACATTGTGGAAGAGTGGGCAAGAAAAGTCTAATAGACAGAGAATAAGGCATTTTGCTCTAAGATTTTGTGTACTGGTAATATCAGAAGCTACACCTCAAAAGTCTCACCAACATGACTGCCTAAATGTGAGCTGAACAAGTACAATATCAGTGGGTATTCCAGATGGGACAGGAAAAAAGCCCATCCTACACAAAACTTATATCCTACACAAAAACCTATAGGCAACTCTAGAATGTTAGGAGTGGGATATTTGCTATTTTCTAGGGATGAGGATGGAAATTGTCTAATAAAAATTGTTAGCCATGAACATATACATAAAAGTAACATTATATGGACTAACTATATTTCTGATACAATAACAATGAAAGAAGGGACAATGGATATGAGAAGAAGCCTTTGGGGGAAATCTAAGGGAGAAAAGAGAGAAATGTTGGAATTATAAACTCAAAATAGAAAAATAAAAAATGATGTAATTATTTGATATTCAATGAAACACAAGAGTCAAGAGAATTATAGAGAAACCATCAGAATCTTTGCAATTTTTATACAGTTGGAAGACACATGAACACCTGAAAAGTCAAATCTACAACTTTGGGAGATGGAACAAAAAGTCAAACTGTAGCTAGGATAAGGGATAAGACAACTGAAAAGTGGCTTGAATTGACTGAGTACATCATGTAATCTTTTAAAAAAAATCTAATTGGTGGAGCATCTTCTGGGTATATTCCAAGGAGTGGAATAGCTGGGTCTTGAGGAAGCCCTATTCCCATTTTTCTGAGATAGCACCAGATAGATTTCCAAAGTGGTTGTACTAGTTTGCATTCCCACCAGCAATGAAAGAGTGTTCCTCTCTCCCCACATCCTCGCCAGCATGTGGTGTCGCTTGAATTTTTGATCTTAGCCATTCTGATGGGTGTAAGATTTGGAATACTATTCAGCTATTAAAAACAAGGAATTCCTGAAATTTGTGGATAAATGGATTGAGCTAGAAATGATCATAATGAGTGAGTTAAGCCAGAAGCAGAAAGACTCAAATGGTATATACTCACTTATATCTGCATATTAGCCCAAGGGGCATGTCCCACGAAAGCCTTCACTTACCAGGAAACTGCGACAGAGGAGAGAACATTCTAGTGGGACTCTAGGTGAGAGAAGCATGGGAGAATGGCAAAGTAGAAGGATCCAGAGGGTCCTAGAAGCCTACAAGTAGAACATTATGATAGGCAGATTTGGGCCCAGGGGTCCCGCTCAAACTAAGGCACCAGCCAAGGACAATACAGGCAGTAAACCTTAAACCCCTACCCAGATCTAGACAATGGACAGAACACTCTCCACAGTAGAGTGGAGAGTGGGATATTACTTTCTCACATACTCTGGTGCCTCACCTTTGACCATGTCCCCCAGAGGGGGAGACCTGGTGGCACTCAGAGGAAGGACAGCAGGTTACCAAGAAGAGACTTGATACCCTATGAGCATATACAGGGGGAGGAAATCCCCCTCAGGAACAGTCATAGGGGAGGGGAATAAGGGGAAAATGGGAGGGAGGGAAGAATGGGAGGATACAAGGGATGGGCTAACCATTGAGATGTAACAAGAATAAATTAATAAAGGAGAAAAAAATCTAATTGGTGTGTGCAGGTAAAGTAACAAAAGTAAAATCATTTTAAATTACCTTTAAATTGGCAAATATAACTAAAGATTACGTAGACAATGATAAAAAGTCTAAGAGACCAGACTAGGAGTCAGACTTCTGATCAATTTCTCAAGGCCCAGCTTATTGCAATCAAGATGCAGCTCAAATGGCCCATATTTTTAGAACTGAAATGATCACAAATTGTGTGTGACTATTACATGCTAAATCCTGACTCCTTTTTTCTTTTTCTTTTCTTTTATTTCTTTTTGTTTATCACTCTTTTTCTTTTTTCTCTTCTCTTTTCTTTTTTTTTTCTTTATCCTTCTCTCATAAATATATATCCTGACCACAGCCTTCACTCTGTCCACTCCTCCCAGTCCGCTCACACCGCTCCTCTGGAGCAGATCTATTGTTCCTCCGTTCCCCTTCAGGAGAGAGCAGGTCTCCCAGGGATATCAAGAGAACACTCTGTAGTGCTCAATAGGACTAATCACAAACACTCACATCAGTGTTGTATTAGGTAATACAGTGGGAGGAAAAAATCTCTCAATAGCAGTCAAAAGAGTCAGAGATGCCCCACTCTCAGTATTAGGAGTCTCATAAAAATCCAATCTAAACAACCATAACGTATAAAGAGAAGCCCTAGTTCAGTCCCATGCAGACTCTGTTATTGTGCCTCAGTCCCCGTTATCACTTATGCTCCCTGCTTAGTACATCCTGTGGGCCATGTTCTCCTTGTGTCCTCCATTCTTTCAGACTCCTACAATCTTTCCTCCCCATCTTCCAACGGGTTTGCTGAGCTCCTAATGTTTGGCTGTGGGGTGCTCCATCTTTTCCTATCATCTGCTGAAGGTTACCTCTCTGATTGTGATTATCAAGGCACCAATCTTTGTGTATGTCAGAGCATCACTAGGAATTATTACTCTTTTTTTTTGCCAGTAATGTTTGCCTCTTTATCCCACATTGGTCAGACAAGTGTCTAAACATGTGGAGAGGCAGAATAAGAGTAATATTTTTATTCCTACTTCAACTGGACACATTGCCCCTTTGGGAGCCACATCCATATCATTAATATCACCATATTTTTCTATTCTATTTTTCATTACACATTACACAAAATACTTTGTATTTCTGACCACATCGGGGTAGAAATCCCTTTAAAATTCTTTGCTTAAGTTGTTCCTGAAATCCTATAAAGGACTGTGATAACCTGGGCAATGAAGGGTGGGAGATCATGTGCTTGGGCTGCCTGTTATTAAAAGTAGGCTTCATACGATTCTACTTGTATGTTTTATTCATGATTAAATTACAGAATGAATATACTGGTCTTGACAGGCTGCAATGTATAAAAAATGGATTTCTTTCTTTCTATTGGTGGCTTTTAAAAATGCTGTCAGATATCCTAGGGCTCTGTTGTATAATGTTTCAGGACAACCCTAGAACTTTTTTTAGTTCACTTTTAGGTATTAAGAAACAATTTCATTTTTTATATATAATTTCAACAGCTTTCCTCCTCATCCAATTTAATACTTTTTTTCTCCTCACACAAGACCAGGCAGGCCTGACCAACACTTGACAGATGATCGTGTGGGACGTGGTATGATTATTAAAGAAAATGGCTAAGTTTTATATAGCTGGCGATGGCTGACTCTAGTTTCTGAAGCTTCTTTCTGGCAGTGATTCATATGCTGCCTAGAAACACACAGAATACTTTGGTTTTCACATTGCAGATGAAATATCTTCAATATGGAACTATGCCCTAAATGTATGATGGCTTACAATTTAAAATTCCTGCCTCAAGTGCCATATCTCGTGGGACACCCTGAAAAACCTCTGTTGACATATCCTCATCCCAGGTTACAGAACTTTTAGGCATTTTCATTTAAGATGATAATCCAATAGTGCTTTCTATGGTTTTGTGTGTGTGTGTGTGTGTGTGTGTGTGTGTGTGTGTGTGTGTGTGTGTGTGAATGCTATGTCTCCCTCTCTTCTCTCTCCTGTTATATATTTATATATATATCATTAATAATCTTAATATTGTTTGAAAATCATAATGTTATGGAAATTCTGTGGAATAATGATTTCACTGAGAATTCCTTCTACATGCTGCTAAGTAATGTACTCTGTTACAGATAAGAACACTGGCATTTAACAGCTAGTAAAGCTTTATCAGACACTCTGTTCCTGACACCTGGTAATATTCACAGCTTGGTATTTTAGAAATTGCAAAACATCAGTTTATCATGCTGTAAAAATCATTAAGTGATGATCTAAAATTTTCATGTTTTATGCTTGGTATGAGCACATCTTTGGTAATCTCTGGGACTAAACAGTGAGAGCGTGGCTTCTCCTTCAAGTCTGCATTGCTCCATTTAATGTGGAAAATAGAAACTTTAATCTATAAATACTAAAATAGCTGAGTTGAAAGAAGAATCACTAAGTATCATGGAAGCAGAGCTGATGAAATTCAGTCTGATAATAACAATGCAGCCCATAAAAAAACAAATACAAATCCAATAAAGAGTCCAAATTGCCACTTTAATTCTCCATATAAATCCATCATAGATTTGCATTCCTTCAAAATTTATCACATTTCATCTTTCATTTTGATTGTCAAGTTGATTAGGTTAAGGGATAAGTAAAGATCCCCTGAGTCTGTCTGTGAGGGAGAGTCAAGAACCAATTGGACCATGAGAACTTGAAGAATGAGCCGTCTTTCCATCAAGTCATAGTTTGGTGCTCTTTTTGAGAGAGTGTGAAAAGTAGTCAGTGTCTCCTATTTAGAGGAAGTCCATTACTGAGGATTGTTCTGGGGTTATGTCCCACCCTAGAGTCATCTAAAAATGTCATCAATTGAATGTCTCTCCTTGGTCACATACTTTTGTCACCATGAACAGCTTGAACCAAAATAAATTTTCTATCCCTTTAGTCATTTTTGACACATAAAACATCAACTAATATGTTATTATGCATATATTACATATAATATGGAATGGTAATCAAGTAGCTGGTAATGCATAAAGAGAAATATATGAATAATTCTAAAAATAAATATTCCAAATTTTAATATGTTCAAAAAAGCTGGGTGCTATTTTTCACAGCAATTGATGGCTTTGCTAATAGTTCATACCAGTGAATAAGAGCGAAAGATATTGTAGCATAGAAGGAATAATCAATAAAAAATCATGGCAATGTGTGAAAGATATTATAAGAGATTGAATATTGATTGAATATTGAATCATTTTGCCTATATAAGTAGACAATATTAAGCTGTAATCATAAAGTTTGGCCCAGTGGATACCTGAAGGTAGCATATAGATGACTATGAGGTAGTAAAGTGTAAATTTATTAATTGTGGTTATAATTGCATGAGCATTTTGTGAAAAAATGTCCTGATTTTTTATATATATATATTAAAATCTTTTTATTAGAAGATGTATGATTGGTGCCTTCAGAGCCATAACCCCCACCTACTGATAGTATTTATCTTTAGGGTATACTTTGGGTCTCCACACTAAGATGTATTTGAAAATACATTAGGAAAAAGTAAATTTTGAAGGTCTATAGAAAATTAAATAAAAGAATTAAAGAGGGTAACATATTTAATATTGGGTTAGAATGCACAAACAATTTTAGTGCTCATTGCTTATATTGACTTAAGTTCAAAGAAAGATTAATCTTGTGATAGTCCTAAAAGATGTTCATATACCTAAAAATAAGACACAGATGCTTTGCTGATACACACTGAAAAAAAATAAGCATTGCAGATACAGATGCTTAATACAAATTAAGGCAAGTAGCAAAGAGAAAGATGTAGGTTAGGATCAAATGTTTGGGTAAAGGAGAATTAGCTAGGATCTCTCTGTGTTCTGGAAATGAAGAAATGGCTGTTGGTGTAACCAAATTGTTCTCATATAGAGTGGGCCTTTGGTTAGTAAAACAAAATTGAAATATGTGGTCAGAAAGATAGGAGAGGAAGGATCATGATAGAGTAGAACATGCCTATGATTCCAGCATTTGGCACGTGTTTTCCTCCAAGGGTGCTTAGAACTGCCTCAGGGATGAGACCTGAAGCTAAGGTATGTGCTGGAATTGTGAAGGAATAGAAGGAATAGAAGGTAAGACTTCTTTGATAGGGAAATGACACTGCTGATACCAGTCTCTGCATCACATATCAGAGAAGCCTAGAGGAAAGAGGTTTAATAAGCTGGGGAAGGGAGATAATAGAGGTTCAAATCACAGTGTCCCAAAGAAGTGTAGAAGTGAGATGGGGGAGTCAGAAGCAGGCTGAGGATGGCCCTTGGTCTGTAACGTCTGAGAGGTAAGGAATGTGCTGAGAGATCTCGGTTTTCCATCTTCTGAGGCCAAATCTGCACTTCCAGATGATTCATTTAATTACAAAGAAAGCGAGCAGAAGTGATTTACTTACAAGCAAAGGTGGAGCAAAGATAAAAAAAAAAGATAAGAAAAAATAGGACTGGTATCTAAGGGATAGGAGATATAGCAAGCAACAGAAAGGCCAAAGGCAAAAAAGCAATTCATTGTTTTCTCTACCAGAATAACTCATCTACCATATCTGCCTGTTTTCCTCAAGATTCTAACTACATACTTTTTGCTGTCAGTCTTTCTTACAGTGCAATAAAAGTGTCTTTGCTCCTGATTGGCCTATTAGTCCATTGTTGTAACCATAGTTTAGATTTGATGACTACAGCTATAGGGTAGTTTCACATCTCACTGAAAATTTCTACCATATCTGTCATGGAGGAAAGCTGAGTTGTATTTTAAAACGAAGATAGTACACTCATTACTGACTCCCCCTGTAGAGATACCTCTCATAAAGATTGGGATGGAGTGCAGCATGAAATAAACATACTGTTAAAGCTAAGAAATATTATAAAAGTCTCAGGGAAAAAATCCTTTTAAATTTTAACAGTGTATGACCCCCAAGCATAATGATATAAATGGAAAAGTATACTTCAAATAGTTTTCATTTGGACTGTCTTAGATGTGGGACCCCAGTGAAACATACAGAGTATATGTATTCACATGTTTATAAAGCATAAATAAGTAGGTACAAACTCTGATTGGTAATTGGTTAATATACATGGGAATGATTTAAAAGTTTCCATGGTAAAATATGGCCCTAAACAATAGCAATGAAGGTAGCACAGTTTTGTTTCTGAAGGTAATTTATCCAGGCTATTTCCTGAAATCGAGAAGAATTCTAAAGATGGAGTGAAAGTTGAGAGAAATCCTGAGGCAAGGAATGAATTTGTGATCACACTAAGAAATGCTGTACGCAAATGTCCATGTCAGTAGGTTCCCATGAGAAACAAGTGTCCCTGGACTGTGGAAACACAGGCTGCCCCTGTTTGTGACACACTAGGAAGCATGAAGACTACTTGAGTAAGCAAGTGCCTCTTTGCTGAACTAGTTCTCGATAGTTGAAGGAATAAACACTCCCAAATAATCTCATTGTTTAGACATGTGGAAAGCAATATAACCAGGTGGATGATTTACACTTGTAACTTTAGTTAAATACCAGAAGTTTATACTAAATTATGTGAACAAGAAAAATTCATGGAGGAGCTACAACTAGATCTACTTCAAGATCCAGTTTTACCACTTTTGAGCATATACCAATATGACTGTATATTCTGCTAAGGTAATGTTTGCTGCTGTATTCATAATAGTCAGAAATTGGAAATAAATAGATGCCCATCAACAGACAAGTGGATAATGACTGCCCCGATGGTCTCTTTTAAATTGTCTTTCATGAGTCTGGATGTGTCAAAGAGCCGTAAATTCTTCATGACTTTATCTCCTAGATACACTGTTTACACAGCATCTTCAAGACAGCTTTCTTTGACAGACTATATCTTATTTTCTTTTTCTTCTTTGAACTCAAATTCCATAAGTGATGATCCTTAGGGACTACTGTGAAAACAACAATACACAAACCCAGAAGTTAAATCGTGATTAACCAACTTGGGGAGCTCATATTCTCTGTACTAGTGTATCACATTGTATGACCCAGGCATGATCTATTGAGCAGGAGGACCATAGGGTGCTTTTATTCTCTATATTGTAAAGAATTTGTAAAAGATTCAGTTTTTTGCATCCATCATATTTTTCTTATTTGAGGCAGAGTTCTATCAGTAGGTGGTATTTCACATTACAGGTACGGCTATGGAAGTATTGTTACTAAAATTCTGAAGCAGCAGAAAAGGTTTCCAGAAGTCAAAACAAAACCATGATTCAATCTTATACTTGAATTTTTAAAGGACTTGATTTAAAGATATGATTTAAGGAAGGATATGTTCTTGTAGAAAATATATTACTTTGAAGGCTTACTATGAAAATGTCTCCATTTTGTGAACATTTTTCAAATTGAAAATAGATTCTTCCCTAACTCAACACATCCCAATCACAGTTTCACCTGCTTCTACTCCTCCTAGCTAGCCCCACACCTCTCTCTTACAGATCTACTACCCTCCATTTCCTCTTCAGAAAGAACAGGTGTCCAAGAGATGATAGCCAGACAGGACAAGGGTAGATGCAATTAAGACAAAGCAAAAGCTCTCAGATTGAGTCTGAAGAAGGCAACCTAATAGGAGAAAATAGTCTCAAGATCATGCAGAATCAAATATATTCCAGCTCTCTTATCAAAAGTAGAAGCAAGAGAAGACAGTGACAGCTAGAGTACACAAATGTTACTGCGGACCTGAGATGGCTCAGTTGGTAAGAGCTCTTCCATCTTTCACAAAAGACAAGAGTTTGGTGTCTAGCCCTCATATCAGGAGGTTCACAAAGCTTCGGATCTAGTGTCTGATGTTCTCTTCTGGTTTTCATGGGTACCTGAACCTATATTCAAATATCCCTCCACACACATTCAATAAATATAAAATAAAGTTCAAAAAAATTTTTAAATACAGTCAAGCATTGATATGAATGCATTGTCTTTCTGTTGACATTTCTTTCATACATTGGGCAGATTTGCATATCACTGAATAAAGATACAGTCATGTTTTGAGTATTTTCATTACTGGGTCTGGAAGGTAAGACTAGCTAAAACCTTATTAAAGTTATTTATCATTAAGCTACATGGAGTCTAAATTTCAGAGACTGCATTGAAGATCTTAAATTTGGGTTCATAGTAGACATTTTTTACTTTACCATTTCCCTGGATGCATCTATCATTTATATAGCATCTAGCTAGCTACTATCTATCTATCTATCTATCTATCTATCTATCTATCTATCTATCTATCCTAGAATTAGTATCAATAGGTCCATTCTGGATGTTAAATATCCCTGATTTTTAGAAACAAACATAATTCCAAACCTCCTCTTGTTTTTCCAATATGTGAGTATGTTGTGTAGCAATTTTCTCAGAGATAAAAATGCCCATTTATATGGAATATTGTTATTAAGATATAAGACTGTAAAGGGAGGTAACCGTTCCATCCTGAGGAGAATCTAGTTAAAATCAAGAACAAAACAACTCAAAAGATATAGGAAATTCCTCAAACTAACCAGTTTTACTACTCTTTTCTCAAGAATATATAATCAATATATACTGCTGAGAGATACTTTTCAACAAGCTGAGCTGTCTAGGAGAGAAAGATCATCCAAACTGTTAAAGAAGCAAAAAGCATCTAGGCTGGTTGGAAAAGGTCAACTGGGCAAACTGGAAACAACACTCCCCAAACTTCTGAGCTGCCTTCAAGTTCTTCAGTGCACTCTGGGTTTCTAGTAACCACAAGTAACCTCTCACCTGCAATTCTGTAAGTAGGTCCAATGAATCCCAGCAGTTCACAAATTTGGACTTTCCTTACATTTTTTGGTCATTGGTTTCTTATATGGAGTGAGTGGATATTTGTTAAATCACCCCAGAATATTGTCGTACTAGTAATATAAATAAGAGATGTGTTCATTGTGCTAAAATCAAAATATAAATATTTCTCTAACCCAAACCACAAATATTTTACTGTCGTTTTATTTGTTTTATTTGGGGTGGTTGGGTGTGTGCATGAGTGTGTGTGTGTGTGTGTGTGTGTGTGTGTGTGTGTGTGTGTGTGTGATGGTGGTTGTGGTGGAATACGTGTGGAGGTCAGAGGACAATCTTTCTACCATCTGGGTACCAGAAATCAATCTCTGGTCTTCATCTTTGATGAAAAGCTCTGTTAAATGCTGTGCTATCTCATCAGCCCCTTCATTTGCACTTTTATTCAGAATATGCTCTCCATTCTTGAGCCCCTCTTCTCTCAGCTGATGGGTTTAGGGGAGGGGAATAGGGTAAAAGTGGGAGGGAGGGTGGGACTGGGACGATAAGAGCAAGAGGGTACCAATGAAGATGTAATGTGAATAAATTATAATAAATAAAAAATTAATATGTAGCAGTACTAAGTGTTCAGCTAGTGAAACTGACTTTTGAAAGGGCTATTATATTGTACATAGAATCTCTAAACAAATATTAAAAATATTTCAGCAGAATTGTTGTGATAAATATGGAGTCAGAAAATGGAAGGCAATTTGTTCACTTGCTTACCATAGAATCCACTAGAATCATAAAGCAAGTTGGAGGTGGTAATCAAGGAAAGAGGACCTTCATTCTCATATATTGCAGTTTTAAACTTTTCAACTGAAGGAAATACATAACATCCAAATATATTACAAATAGAGTCTCTATGTTGATTAAATGTTTCCAGACATAGGTATCTTGTTGCCTTCACATGACATATCTCCAGAGCTTCTGGAGTTATCCTGAAAGTGTTACTTATTTGCTGTATTTACAAATACACCCAAGTTATCACCACTTTGATATATTTTATGGATCCTTACACTCAAAATTATTGTAGGCAATAACTTTGTTCCTACTACCAAATGTAATTTCTTGTCAGATTCCAAAATTTCAGGGAGATAATAGTGCTCTGTTCTTTTTCAATGCTTATTTTTGGTGAAATTGGTCTACATTCCACTGCTAACTAAGAGCACACACATTATGGACAACTTGAATGCCTTGGGATACTCTTCATGTCCTATTCTTGAGCTAGACTTATATCCAAGTGGGAAAACTGATTACTTCCCTTGAGCTGGCGGACTTTGGGATCTTAGGCTGATAGAAACATTCTATCCTAAGATCCCCAGCTGAGAAACATTAAGATCATAATGTGACAAGTCTTTCTAAAACTGTGCCTTAGAATAACATGAAGAGCTTTGCTTTTTCTTTGTTTGATACCAAGGGAAAGACACCCAAGAGACAGGAGTGGGATCCATTGCTGTCCTGCCAAGCAGTTTGACTTTTTTTTTTTTTGAAATGTTATTCAGACAGTAATCTTTTCCATACAATATTCTGAATATAATTTACTTCTATTTCTATCAAATATATAGATTAATGCAATGCATTCTATTAGCACTAGTGAGTAAACTGTAAAATAAAGAAGAGATAAGTATGGTCATCTGGTGAAGTAAAATGCATCCAGGCTTGTAGCTCAAACAAACATTCTGTTAAGTTTACTTATTTTAAAATTGTATTTTCACAGTGTGTGTGAATTCAGAAATACACACACGCACACACACACACACACACACACACACACACACAAACTCACACACACACATCAGAACATGCCTATGAAGGTGAAGAGACAACTTGTGAAAGTTGGTTTGTTTCTTTCTATCCTTTTCGGTCCAGGGATCAAACTCAAGTCATCAGGTCTGCCGCAAGTGCTATTATATGATGAGACATTGCACTATGATAAATTCTTTGTTTCCAAATACACAGAAACAGAAATGTTTCCAAAGTAGGTTTTGATCAGGTATTGCAGCTGTTGTGGCTTTTTCAGTTGTGTTAAATTATACAAAAAAGTAATTCTTTCCACTCTGCAACACAGACTTTTTATTTTATTTTATTTTATTTTTTTATCCATGATTCTCAACACAAAATAAGCATGGCCAGAAGTAAGCCAGAGAAGGAAAATTATAGCACCATGAACCAAAAGAGATAAAGCAAGAACTGAAATGGAACAGACTGTATTAAGTTCATGAGCCTCATGTAGGGCCTGAGGAAAAAGTGGTAGACTACAATCAAGTACAAGTTATCTGCAGGGTTTGTATCTGATTTTTTATCAGAATTTCTTCTTAAAACAAAACTTATATCTGTTGTTATGAACTGATTTGAGTAAGGCTTGAAATTTGACATTTGAAAACAAAATGTTTTGCAAGAGTAATGACTGTGTAAGCCAAGTCAGGACAAGCATTTTGATTGTTATCCTCCTGGCTAAGGTAAGGGCGCATCATCCAAATCAGTCTCATGCAACTTTGCTGCTTTGAACCTTTAAAATATGGTATTTATTTTTTTCATATTTTGTTGTGTGTTATGGTGATGAGAAAGGACTTAGAACCTTGACATGCTAGGCAAGCAACCTGCCATTGCATCACCTTTGTAGTTCTTTACATATGACTAATGAAACAGGTAGAAATGAGCGTGGATGAATTCATCTTTCCGGTTAATGATACAGAAAACAAACACTGTGTCTGGCCTGACAGAATTATAACATGTCTATAAAAATACGGCCATCAGAGAGGTCAGTCACAAAGGAAACTGTGCTCTCCTTGTATTTGTTTACCAGCATTGTACAGCATGGTTTTAAATGTCATACATAATTTACTAAGTATATAATTAGATTTTCTTCCCTCAAATTCAGGTGAATTTAGTGGACTTTTGAACAGTGAGATAGTGAACCCTCTTTATCACTGTGAGTATTTTCATGTGTATAGAAATGTAGATCAAAAATAATCAGAGAGATATCTGAATGTTTAACTCCCATGATCACGTGCATATATGAATGTTAAATCTATGTTAATGAACAATTTTTAAATGATATTGAACAAATTAGTTCTGTAAGCTTAAGCATCTTTATTTTAAAGTTATGGCAATGATATTATTTGTACATGTCAAGAGTCCATTGAAATGACATATATGAAATAGTTAGCATCTTGTCTATGCCATTAATAATAAACTCCCCAACTATATTTTGTTCCCTTTAATTCTTTCCTCTTCTCCCTCTGTTCTTTGCCATGTGTGCCACTCCCCTAAATATTGTGTTTACAAACTGGGGTGTATAGAAAGGCATCCTTGTCTGTCATATATCTTTCATTAATCTTCACTGTCCTTAGTCACCTGTCACCAATGTACTTTCAGTGATGCTCTTGAGACCATCAGTGTGGCAGAGACACATCAAGGACTCTAAGCAAGAAAGAAGACTATGTAGCTGATATTGCTCCTTCCTGAAAACACAATATAAAGTGTTTTGCAGGTAGAGATACTACTGACAACAGACAGCTCAGCAGGTTATATAAATAGATCTTAAAAAGTTCTATGCTACTGAATACAGATGACCCAGGGCTTACATAATATGTGTTGTGTGTGTGTATGCATATGTGTATATGTTTTCTTTCTTGCATGCTGTTTGTATATGTATTTTTTTGAAGAAACATTTAACCAAGGTGGAACTATTTTAAATATGTAGATTTATATAACATGGTTTTGTGCCGGTTAGATTTTATCAACTTGACACAAACCAAAGACACCTTGTCAGGCAGAGCTTCAGTCGAGGAATGGTCTCCATTATACTGGTCTGTGTGCATGTCCATGGAGACATTTTTTCCTATGGCTAATGGATTGAAACATCTCTGCCCACTTTTGGTGGCACCATCCATATGATTATGGGACTAGGCCATTTAGAAACAGAGTTGAACAATCCAGGGAGAATGGGCTACTAAGCAGTGCTCCTCCAAGGTCTCTTCTTTAGTTCTTTCCTCCAGGTCCCTGCCTTTGAGTTTCTTCTTTCTCATTTTTTAATGATGTGCTGTAAATAGTGAATCAAATCATCTCTGTCTTCTCCAAGTTAGTTTGATCAACACTTTATCCCAGAAACAATGTAAACTAGAACATAATTCTTTGACATAGGACAGAGTAACATTACTGCATTGATTAGTGCCTGGATATGATCTATACCAGGGAATTTTATGACCTAAGAATTGACTATTTAGAGGCAGAATTTCTTTTTGCTCGAGGTCAAGGGTTTTTATTAAAACATTTAAGTGATTAGATGAATTATAATTATTTTATTGTATATAAAGAATTACATTATGAAGTAGGCATTCTTTATCCATTCCCTCATCTTAAAATTTAATTATATTTAAGAAAATATTTTCTCAGAAGCATTCAGTATTGACTCACACACCTGGGTATCACAGAAGAGACAATGTAACACAAATAACTGCTGGGTATCTTACTCTAATTTGTCACCTGTATATATTTCTTTAAACCACGTTTATTCTGTTTCTCCATTTATAACCACAAAACACCCATTTACATAGAAAAAAAGTGCTACCCTCTCCCTAGATGTAGATGCAAAATGTTTATGCCTGATAGAGGATGCTAAAAATTTGTGTAAGGTTTACTCTTGTTGAAATACTGTGTCCCTTAGTGTGAGATACAAAATCACTGATACTTAAGTTCTATGATGTAGACCCAAACAATCTATACTGAATTTAATCATCATTTAGTCAGGCTTCCTGCCCAATTTGGCCATAGTTCATGAGCACGGTAGGTCCTTCTTGTTTCCCACCGAACATTTGTTTCCAAGTTGTTCAGTTCCTCCAAATAAAAGTTCTGACATTTTTTTTGTGTGTATCATGTTACAGCATTTAACATTGTTAATGATCAAAATGAAATGGAATAATGATAATGTATTCCAAAACATAAACACTGGAATTTATGGAAATCTCAGTTAAGGGAGGATTGGCAGCAGGATTGAAAATTGTCAAATAGTTTACCTTTAAAAAAAATCTTTGTTTAAAAAAATGGAGAGGGGGCAGAGGATGTTTTGGTTTTATGAGGAAGGGCTTCACACACCCCAGTTTGTTTCAAATTCACTTTGACATCAACAATGATTTTGAACTTCTGGTCCTCCTGCCTCCACCTACAAAGTGGAACATAGGCGTCATGCTCAGTAGAATTTTCCAGTTCTCATTGGTATTGTTCATGTGTACACACATATGTGTGAGGTTGTATTTTGATGGCATGGATGTGAAGGTTAGGATTCGATGCTGAGTGCCTTCCTTCACGTGCTCCAATGTATTTTTTTCAGATAGTGCCATTTTTTGAAGTTGGAGATGTCAAATAATCTAAACTGTTTGGGCAGTAGGCAGCAGACATCTGATCTCTGGCCTTGCCCCACTTACCTTTGGGAGTTCAGAGTACAGCACCACACCTGCCTTTTTACATGAATCCAAACTCAGGTCCCCATCCTTCCACAGCAAGACACTTAAACACAAACCCACATCCTTAGCCATTTTGAAATAATTATTGAGGCTTTTCCTAATTGAAACTCAAAATGGGAAAGTAAAAATTGTAAAGGATGGCCGAGCACAAAGAAAACTTCTTCCTTTGTAGCTATGGTTACAAATATCAGCAGACTGCATTGCACTTCATGGGAAGTGATCCTCTAATATTTTTCTCACTAAAGTTTCTTTTCCATCTAAACAATCAGTATCAGCTACTTATTTCTGAATGCCAGCCAGGGAAAAGCATAAGCATTGCGGAGCACATGCAAATCCATTAATAGTTCACAGATGATCAACACACAGTTCCATCCCCACTTGTCTGCCAGTTTTTGCAGTCTTATTAACCCCGCTCTGATACGTGCTATTTCCTCTGCTTGGAATTGTGTGTGTGTGTGTGTGTGTGTGTGTGTGTGTGTGGTGTGATCACTTTTGTTTTCCCTTAACAATGAGTTCAAATTTACGTTTACTTTAATTTATTTTGTCTTCATGCAATGAGCTGTGAGTATGTTCATTTTTGTGAATAAAAAATGACTGAGAGCCTGGAAACATGCCTCGGTGTTTGAGAACAGTAACTGTGAGATTGCAGAGAACCTGAGTTGAGTTTCCAACACCTACATAGAGTAGCTCACATCGTCCACAAGTGGCAGCACCAGGTAATTAGATGCCCTCATCTAGTATCCACAAGCACTGCACCCATGTGTACATGCCTGCCCCCATCACACATATATGCTTGTACACAGATTTAGAAAATAAAATCTTAAACAGAAGTTTAAGTTGTTTTGAGACAAAATATTCATATAAAATATTTGAATCAGTATAAAGATGTGGAACCATAGAATTTTAAATTGTCTGGATTTCAACATCTTTGGCACTTGCACTCCTGAAATTTAAGAATTTATCATTTGGTAGTCATGCAATTTGCACATTATCCAAAATTATAAATAAGTATTCCCTGTAAATTTAATTTAAAGATTAATATAAATGAGAAGGAACAAATGTGAAGATGATAATGTTGATACCATTACAATAGATTATTATCTTGCTGTAATTTTTTCAATTTTCTTTCACTGAAGATAGATTTTATTCATAGAATATGTTCTGATTATGAATTCCTAATCCCCCAACTCCTTCAGTATTGTCATTCTCCTCCCATATGAGTCCACACCTCTTCTGTCTCTACTTAGGAAAAAATAAAGTGTGTAAAAAATGAATAGAATAAGGTAAAACAAAACAAACAAGAATAGGATAAAACAAACAAGCAGAAGCAAAAGAGCAAAAGAAAGGCATTAAAAAAGGATGACAAACATATATAGATACAGAGACACACAGGTTCACACACAAAGAAGTCCAATTAGACCAAAAAAACAGAAGCCATAATATATTTGAAAAACACTGGTATGGTTAAACAAAACAAAAGAGAAAATGCAAAGAAGAAGAAGAAGAAGAAGAAGAAGAAGAAGAAGAAGAAGAAGAAGAAGAAGAAGAAGAAGAACAAGAAGAAGAACAAGAAGAAGAAGAAAAAGAAGAAGAAGAAGAAGAAGAAGAAGAAGAAGAAGAAGAAGAAGAAGAAGAAGAAGAAGGGAGAAGAGGAAGAGGAGGAGGAGGAAGAGGAAGAAAAAGTAAGGAAGAAGGAGGGAAGGGAAGGGAAGGGAAGAAAGATCTCTCATGACAAAATATTAGACGGAGACAAAGAAATTCTAAAGAAGACATTCAGTTCATTTTCTGTTGACCTTGTGCTGTTGTTCATAGAGTCTGCTTTTAAGACTTATTTATATGCTCAGTGAGAAAGAGCTTTCATTTACAAGTGGTTATCAATTGGAGATAGCTTCTCTATTAAGGATGAGTGGTTTTGAATACTTTTTCTCTCAGCACTAGAACACCATCTGACACAGACCTATGCAGGCCCTGTGCATGCTACCACAGTCTCTGTGAATTCTTATGTGGGTTGGTTCGGTTGTGTTTAGAGGGCCTTGCTTCCTTGGTGTCCTCCATCTCTTTAGCCCTTAGAGATTTCTACCTCTCCTTCTTCAGGGTTCCCCATCACTGAGAAAAGAGATTTGATGTAGATATTCCATTCAGTCCTGAGTCAGTCAGTCTCTCTCTCTCTCTCTCTCTCTCTCTCTCTCTCTCTCTCTCTCTCTCTCTTCTCTCTCTCTCCCCTCTGTCTCTCCCACACCATATTTCTCTGTAAGCTGTCCACTTGTGAGTCTTGTTCAAATCCCCAAAAGGAGGATTTTCTGATGATGGCCAAGAAAAGCACTGATTTATGAGAAGGGAAGACTGTCATTAGGAATCATTTTCTTGCTACAATGCTTTATTAGAACAGAACAGAAAAGAGTAGATTTGGTTTTGCCATAGGTCCCTAGTATGTCTAATCTTATGTCCTTAGTCAACTCAACAGTATATGGAATGAGTTTAATCTCCTGGACTAGGTCTAAAATTCAGATATTGGTTGGTTAGTCCCACAAGATCCATGTTATTATTGCACATAGCACATCTTGCAGGCAATTCACCATTGTAGATTTATGATTTTGTAGCTGGGTTGGTGTTTACTGTTATCCTTTGGTATCATTAAAAGTACCTTCCAGTATCATAAACAATTCTTATATAGGGATGAATGCTGTAGGTCTGAACCATTGAGATCTCCATGTCCAATGAATTGTGTAGGTGATATCTTCAGCAATGCATCCTTACTGTCAGTTTGCTGAGAGCTGCCAATTCCCTTGGCAATAAGCTGGTCCTTTGAGAATCCCTGATGTCCCAACCAAAACTTTTTGAGATGAGAGTCTCATTATAAAGTCTGAACTTGAACTTAGGAGTTCTTATTTTTTGCTTCACACTCTGGTTGATGATATTATGTGCAGATAAGCAAATTCTACTAAAAAATCTGTAGAGACAAATAATTTTCACTATTCCTCTTGTCTCCTATTACTTTTTGTCATCTACTAAGTAATGGGAGCACTCTACCAGGAATCCTACAGTCACCAAACATGCTTAGAATCCACCCTGAGCCACAGCAACTATAGAATGCAATAGTCAACCAACGAAGACAAGAGAAGATGTATAAACCAAGAAACACCTTATATATCATAACTTAACAATCCTGGATCCCTGCATAAAAGCTCAACAAATTGTAGCTGTGCTTCACTATTTGTAGCTTCTTCTTTTTCCCACCTTTTATTCCCTTGGTTTCACCCTTATCACAAGATAGGAGAGAAAAAAGATAGAGGGGAAAGAGAGAGAGAGAGAGAGAGAGAGAGAGAGAGAGAGAGAGAGAGAGAGAGAGAGAGAGATCCCTGAATTTTATTTCTTTCTTCTTGTTTATTTTTTGAGCTTGACTACTAAAACTGCCCATCACACCTATTGGCACTCTAGCATTTATTATCCTATGAAAAGTCCCCAAACTCCAAATGTTATATAATCACAGAAACTCTCTGCAGCTGGAAAATACATGTCTCTGCTAGAGCATGAGGTAAATTATAGTCACCTACTGTGACAATCCAAAGAAGCCCATGTCCCCACACCTGGGCTTAAAATAAAAACAAATTGCTATAATAGTTCTGTGGTTTTAAAGAAATCAAAATCCCAGAGTTTTCCCTACAATGCCTAATAGCCATGAAAACATGTTTCTTCCATAAGCCAGTAACCCAGTTGTAGTAGATTCTGAGAAATACAATTTAGCTTAACCACAAGGTAATGACTTCAAAATATCAAGTACAAATATGTTTACTTAAAGATGATATTAATAAATACATATATAAAAACAGTTAAATGTAATAAAATTCAAGACATGAAAGTAGACTAAAGAAAATACAATCTGAAATAAAACTGGACATTAAAATTTTAAGATATTCAACAAAATCTTCAGAAGTAAGCCTCATTAACTGATTACATGATATAGAACAAGAATTTCCAGTATTGAAAATAATTTAGAAGGAGTGAATTGGTTAATCAAAATGTTAATTCTTTTTTAAAAATCTAGGCATAAACATCCAGTAAAAAAAAATGGAATACTATGAAAAGAATAAACCTACAAATAATAGGGATAGAGGACAGAAAAACTAACAAAAGGCATAGAAAATATTTTAATAAATTCATAAAATAAATCCCCATAATAGAAAGAAATAGGTGACTATCCAGGTACAAGAAGCATGTAGAAGATGAAGTAGACATGCCCTGGAAATAAGATTCTCATAATATATTATAATAAAAACACTAGCATAGAACAGTAATAAAGAACATTAAAAGTTGCAAGGGAAAAGCTCAATTAACATGTAAAGACAGGTCCATTAGAACAACAACTAACTTTTTAATGCAGATTCTAAAACGCAGAAGGCTCTGGGAAAATGTTTTCACTTTAAAACACCACAGATGTGAGTCCAGACAACTATACCAAGCAAACTATCAATCACAACAAAGAAATAAAAACATTACATACAAAATAAAATTTAAGTCATTTTTACGTACCATTCCAACTCTACAGAAAGTGCTAGAAGGAAAACATCAATCTGTAGTTGTTAACCATACGCAAGAAGACACAAGGAAGAAGTAATTCCTGATCATCAAAAGAAGTAGAAACCCACACTTTAAATACAAAACAGCAGAAATCAGCAAACACTATTCATTGTTAATTCTCAGTATCAATAGTCTCAGATCCTCAATCAAAAGACATAAACAACAGATTGTTTAGAAAGCAGAATTCCCAAAATTTGTGGACAAATGGATTGATCTAGAAATGATCATAATGAGTGAATTAACACAGAAGCAGAAAGTCAAATGGTATATACTCACTTATATCTGGACACTAGCCCAAGGGGCATGTCCCATGAATGTCTTGACTTATCAGGAAAGTAGGACAGAGGGGAGGACATCCTATTGGGACTCTAGGTGAGAGAAGCATGGGAGAATGGGGAAATAGAAGGATCACGAGAGTCCTAGAAACCTACAAGAAGAACATTATGATGGGTAGATCTGGGCCCAGGGGTCCTGCTCAAACTATGGCACTAGCCAACGACAATACACGCAATAAACTTTGAACCACTATCCAGATCTACCCACTGGACAGGACATTCTTCACAGTTGAGTGGAGAGTGGGGTATGACTTTCACACGAACTCTGGTGCCCCATATTTGACCACTTCCCCTGGATGGGGAGGCCTGGTGGCACTTAGAGGAAGGAAAGCAGGCTACCAAGAAGAGACTTAATACCCTATGAGCATATACAGGGGGAAGAAGTCCTTCTCAGTCACAGTCATAGAGGAAGGAGTAAGGGAAAAATGGGAGGGAGGGAGGAACGGGAGGATGCAAGGGATGGGATAACAATTGAGATGTAATATGAATAAATTAATAAAATATATTTTAAAAAGTAACAGAATCCATCATTCTGTTGCATGCAATAAACACATCTTACCTTGAAGGATAGACATTACCCAGTGTAAAAGGATAAAAAAAGTTATTCCATTATTGATACCAATGGGACAAGGGCATTTTAGCAGAAGTGCAGACAAAAATATTATTACTATATTACTAAATGGTTAAAAAGAATTTTATATGACAAGAAAAGAAACCAGAGATTGCTATGATGAAACAGAGCAAAATATTAATATCTAATCCCAGTTTGACTTTATATAATTACTATAAATTAATATTGCATGTTTAAATCCATGTATTGTATATACAAAAATATTTTTAAGGTAATAAATATTTATTTTAATTTTTTAATTTATTCATTTTAACATCCCAATTGTACCCTCCTCCCTCTTCCCCTTCTTGTCCCACCCTCACTCACTCATCCCTCCTTCCCCTACCATTATCCTCAGAAAGGGGGAGGCCTCATCTCCCAGTCATCTGACTCCAGGCTCTCAAGTCTTATCTGGATTCCTCTGTGACCTGAGAAGGGGGTGGTGGTCCATGAGTGGGCACCAGAGTCCATGTCAGAGTAGCCCCTACTCCCCATATTAAGGTACCCACAAGGAGACTGTGCTGCCAATGGACTACATCTGAGCCAGGGTGTAGGTCCTCATCATGAGTGATACTTACTTGGTGCATCAATAAATCTTAACAGAAATAATGAACAAAACTCAGTACCTATTCATGACAAACAAAAGCACATACCAACCCACTCAACCAACTAAACAAACTAACTAACTAGCAAAAAGTAAAAAGATATCACCAGCAGCAACAAAAACAAATAAACAACAACAATGACAATAAAAAACACAAAACCAATCCAAATCAAAACCCAAAACTTAAAAGCAAAAGTCCTCAGTTAAGGAGTACTGGAAGGAAGTGGTACCATTAAAATAGACTTCATAACAATCTATTTCCATTTCATACTCAATGGTGGAAGACAGACTGCATCCTCACCAATGTCAAAGAAAGAACAGATATTTTTCCTGATGGTTGGGTTTCTGAAGAAATAATATGTGAATAAAAATACAAGTGCATGATATAGAATAAAGTGTAATGAATTCCAGATAAAACAATTGCCTACTATTGTTTTTAAAAATTATCTGTACTGCCAGTAGGCCCGGCTAGCAATCAATCAAGACACAGACACGTGTTATATTTTAAAATAGCCTTAGTTAACCTGGGCAGGGCAGATATCAATCCTCTAAACTACCTCCCATAGTGGGGCAGGCATGGGATCCCTGTCTCAATCCCTTGCCATCTGCTTCCAATAACTTCTATCAGGCTACCTCCCATCCATAATCCCAAATACTTGCTCATGTTCTTCATCTGGGCCAAATCCCCATCCACGCCAACCACATACTTCTACATTTATCCCATGGCAGCCTTTCTCTCTTCCCTTCAGGTCTCTCTCCTTTCTCCTTCTGGTGGTCTTTACTCTTCCCAGAATTCCTCTCTCTCTCCTAGCCTCACCTATCCCCTTTGCCCTGCCCAGGTGGGATGGCTTTTTTTTTTAAGTAAAAGGTGGGTCACAGAGACAGCAAGCAGTAATTAGTATCAAAATACATCAGACCATCCCCCAACAGTCTACGTCTCAGTTGTTGAATCATAGAAATACAGCTCTTTATCATTTATACAAATCTGTAAATATTATGGAAAATAGATGCAGATAGTTATTTTATTTCCACATAAACCACATATTGGAAAATGGAAGGAAAACAACATATTTTACAATAGTATGTAACAAGTAAAGTATGTATCAAATCACAGTACTGAAGACGGGGAAACACTGGAGAGAAATATTACAAATGTGAAGATAACTCATGCATACATTGCGAGGTAACCGTGCCTTTCATGTTAGAAGACACCGTTAGTTAGTGAGGGTGGTTGAGACAGAATTGCACTAACTGGTGACACAAAACTTACATATTTATTCTCAACTTTTGAAGCTGGAAGATCCAATATCATGTTTCTGAAAAATTCATTGTTCTGTGAAGTGATGAGTCTTTTTTGAATTTGGTTTGTAAAAGGCCACCCTCTTAGTGGGGGGCTCTACTTTTCAGTTTTCAGATAACTTTCTTGTTGGAGGCCCATCTTTCTTATCTTGTCTCAATCTCACTTAGGGCAATAGCCATAAAGAAAATACTCTTGAAATTTGTTCATGTCCATTCATGACTGGTGACTTGTACCTACATAAAGTCAGTATGAAGGAGCTGTACAATCTGCTATTGCAGATGCTCTCTAAGAACTGTCCTTGTGAACCACTCAGGATTAGAGGTACCCAAAAAGCTCTAGAGTTAGCCCCAAATCACCATGTTTGCATAAAAAAAACCAGTTAAACACCAAAGAAAACCATGCACTTTCAATACAATTTCATGAAATGAGTGATCCAATAAAGTAATTTACAGACACTCTTCATTTAATATTGCTTATTTAATATGAGTTTGAGCAGAATCATTAATTTAAGACTGTAGTCACATAATTGCATACCAATAATTGTATGTTTAGATATGAAATCTGCTATATTCATTTAAATCAATTTTATCTCATACTCATACTTTTTTAATCAGGATATTTCTGAAAAGGAGCATTTCATGTTTGAAATTTGTCACAGCTTCAAATAACAATTAGATATTTTTAAAACTCAGAAAATACAAAGCTTTTATTAATTCCAACACATGGATTTATCTGTTGTTGTTGTTGCTGTTGTTGTTGTTGTTGTTGTTAATGTTTTCTTCATTAAAAATATTTGGAAAATTATCATATAAACTCTGAGTTACTTGTGTTTAATAGCTTATGATTACCAAGAAAAAAAAGTCTATGAGCTCAGGATCTTTGTGTGTTTTAAAACTGATAAAAAGAATTTGTACCCTGCCTGCATTGTTGAATGTCTCTACAAAAGAGGAAAAGAAGGACATCAATAATATTTCTGAACTTGTACATTTTTTTAGACTAAATTTGTATTTCTACTTTGGAATGCTTCTACTGAATATTAAAAGTGAGCTTTTTTTTTTTAAGTTCTAAGATGAATTATTCTGCTTGAGCAGGCCAAGCTGTTCTAAATAGCCTACTGCTGACAGTGCTTAACTAAAGTCAACAAAGAGAAGATAAGGCTTACTGAGATTGTTTGTTGAAATATTAATACCAATTCCAGCTGTAAAAATGATAAATACTTTAATAAAGATAGTCTTTTCCTCACCAAAGTTTGCAATACTCCTTTTTTCTATCTGTGCAAGAATATTCCCATCAGACAGATTTAATCTCACAAAAGATATGGGTTCCTAAAATGTGGCTATTTTACAAATGCCACTAAAGCTTTTAAAATAAGCAACCAAAGTATGTTAGCTACATTTCATACCCTTTAAAACCACACTTAGCTTTTCCTAATTAGTTTCTTTCAGGGCACATACATTCATTTGATCGAAAAATGTTGTTTCTAATCTATATAAAATGCACATCTGTACATTAATACAGCGTAATCCCATTGTTTACTTTTGCTACGTCAGATTTTGTTTTTCTTTTGTGTATGTATTTAGGATCAACATTTCCATTTGTAAGACACATGTATGTGGCCTTCATGAAGTCAGACAAAGCTATACGTACGGACTTCAGAGGCAAATTGTTGAACTTTACCAGTGGGATTGTTAGGTGCTAAGTTGTTGTCAGTACACTCTGTGCTGGGTGTTGCGTAGAAATACTGATGCCACTTCAGCTTCATGAGCTTTTGATGTGATATGGCACATCAAATCTACCAAGAGCCCAAGAGCCGGGCCATGTGAAAATAGAGTAGTGGTTTTGAGTTAGATATTATTTCAAGGAAAACAAGGTAAATGAATAATAAGTATAGGAATAGGTCAAAAAGAAATCCATACATATAAATATTATACAGATACTTATCAACATATTCATGCGTATTCTGTATACTTAATAAATACATAAACATTATATAGCCAGGTGTAAACATCCACAACATCATTCTAGTGAATGCTAACATTTATAAGATGCATTTATGTAAGCCAACTCTACTTTTCTATTTTTAAAATACTATAAACAATAGTGCATTAAATGCTTGTTACACATTCCTGTAAACTTAAACAGTTTTTACAGTTATCTACTCAATAGCAACCTATGAAACACAGTATTCCAAGCTTTTTACTATGAAATGCGGGGTTTTATGGCAACATGAATGGAATGGAATCAAACTGGTTGGAGCCAAAGGAGCTGAAGACAAATAGAGGTTAAAAACAAGGCCAGGGAATCTGGATACAGGGGTGGGGGGGTGGGGGGAGTCAACACAAACTGCTGTAACAACCAAGGATAATGCATGCACTGATCTTAGACCCCTGTCTAGTTATATCCAATGGACAGCTCATTCTCCTCGGTTGTGTGGAGAGTGGAGACTGCCTCTGACATGAACTCTGGTGCCCCTTATTTCATCCCTTCCCCTTGGTGGGGAGTTCCTGGAGGCACACTGAAGAAGGGGATGCAGACTATACAGATGAGACCTGATAGGCTGTGGTCATATGATGGGGGAGTTGGGTGCCTTCTATCAGAGGTTTAGGGGAGGGAAATAGAGCAGAAGAGGAAGGGGAGCGTGAGAATGGGAAGATACAAGTGAGAGCACAGCAATCGGGATGTAATCTAAATAAATTATATTAAAGTAAAAAAAACATAGGTATTTGTATGACAGTAACAAAAGATGTATTAAATTCTTTACCAGTTGCTTTAAATTAATGTAATAACACACCTGATCAGCCTCAGTGACACACTTCTTCCTGCAAGGCTCTTAAAGGTATGTATCCTCCTGAAACAGCACCACCAACTGGGGAAAAAGGCTTCAAATTCAAATGAAAGAAGGACATTCTTATTCAAATAGCATTTCACTCCCAGGCTCCCACAGGCCAAGGGCTGTGCTACAGTGAAAATTAAATTTTCTAAAACTTGGAAGTCTCCATAATCTTTAACAGTCTCAATGCTGTTCAAAAGTCCATAGCACAGATAATCGTCTGAGATTCAAAACAGTCTTTTAGCCACAATCACTGTACGATAATAACATCAAATTATGTACTTCTAATACACTAATGTCATATATGCATGCTCATTAAAATCGAGGTCATTAGGCATACAAACAATGCTGGATCAAAACAGCATCAAACTTAGAAGTACAAGCACCAAATCACGTATCTCATGCTGTCTCCATGCTCTGTAAGCTGCTCTCTTCGGCAAATGTCTCTTGGCTCTGGCATCACCAATCTTCTTGCAGTCTCTGTTGCAACTTAGGCTTCCCTCACTTCCACATCATTGTGTAATAGTGTCTCACAGCCCCCTGTCTTCTCTGGGCTTTCTCTTTGCAATTATTCCAACATTTTCATGCTTCTTGGCCTCAGTGGATCTCTGAAACCACAGAGGAATAAATTAGTCCCCAACATGTTTACACCTTTACTGATTCTAAAGCTATTACCACGTGGACAACACTACCCAAATTCTACTGCCAGGTTGAGTTGAACCCTCACCAGCTTGAAGCACAGTAGCAGAAGGTGTGTGTGTGTGTGTGTGTGTGTGTGTGTGTGTGTGTGTGTGTGTGTGTGTGTGACATTTTGTTTGTTTGGTTCATTGGTTTGTTTTTTCACTTCTTTCACAAGTTCAAAGATTAGTTGGGATTGTACCATGCCCTGAAAACAGCACACCTCCTATTCTTTTCTCAAAGGAAACCAAAATATTTCCTTAATGGCACTAAACTTAAAAAGCACAGATACTTTCAGTACATGACTTTACTGTAACATTAAGCTTGCTAGACATCTTTTTTTTTTTAACCAAACTGCATTTTTATTTCTTTCTTTACTATTTCATTTTTTATACTGTAGAACCATATAAGAGTTGTGGGAGAATTGGGAGACAGAAAGACCCAGAGGGTCCAGGAACTATACAAGAAGACCATCAAAGCTGGCAGATCTGGACAAAGGGGAGCTTAGACAAACTACTGTACCAAGTAAGAACAATGCATGCAGTAAACCTAGACCCCCTAGTCAGATCTAGCCAATGGACAGTTCACTCTCCATGGTTGTGGAGAGAGCAGGGATTGCCTCTGACATGAAATTTGATGCCCCTATTTGACCACTTCCCCTTGGTATGGAGGCCTGGTGGCACTCAGAGGAAGGGGAAGCAGGTTATCCAGATGAAACCTAATGGGTTGTAATCATATGGTGGGAGAGGAGGTCCCCTTCTGTCACAGGTCTAGGGTAGGATATTAGGGTGAAAGAGGGAGGGAGGGAGTCATTTTAATTATAGTAATAAAGCACTATATCCAAAAGCAAGTTACAGGGGTCACTGTTCCAAAAATAAGAATCCATCATGAAGAATAGGCACGGCCACCTGCAAACATGACAACAGGAGCAGGAAGCTGAGAGATTATACCTCCACCAGCATTCAGGAAGGAGAGAGAGAGAGAGAGAGAGAGAGAGAGAGAGAGAGAGAGAGAGAGAGAGAGAGAGAGAGAGAGAGAGGAGGAGGAGGAGGAGGAGGAGGAGGAGGAGGAGGAGGAGGAGAAGAAGAAGAAGAAGAAGAAGAAGAAGAAGAAGAAGAAGAAGAAGAAGAAGAAGAAGAAAAAGAAGAAGAAGAGAAATGGTGACATTCAGAGGCTATAATTCTTACAGCCCCACCCCCTCAATGACATAGTTCCTCTAAAGAAGTTACACCTGCAAAAGCTTTCATGACCTCCTCAATCAGCACTACCTACAGGGAAGGCGAATCATAAATTTAAACACCTGAGACTACGGGAGGCATTTTAAATTCAAACCTACACCTTTATTGAGCAGAGTTAAATTAAGAAAGCATCTAAATCATTTAAAAAGTCCTTCTGTGTTATGACAGATGCTTCAGAAGTGAAATACAGGAATGAAATTGCATTGATATCTGCATATTTAACAACTTAAGTTAATGGATCATTTTGAAACCTCATGTCGGTCGATGATGTTGACTTTTCTGTGAATGTCTCACACTCATTGCTTTGTTCATGGTGTTTTATGGCGAGAACATACAGGAAGAACTACAATTATTACATTTGGGTTGAAAATAGCAGGTCATTAGACTCCTTTATCTATTTTAAACCAAGTCATTAGAACAAATATGTATCTCATTTATTCATTGGTTTCCAATTAAAATAGCATTATTGCACTGTTTTAAATTAAGCAAAGAAGTCTGTAAGGATTTTAATTTCCATGCTTACTTTTCATAGAACTTTACAAGGCCCAAAAATCATACTGATTTTCTGTACTGACTCTGAGATTATGTCCTGAAAGAAATAAGAATGTGTATGCATGTACTCATAAAGAGGAATTGGCGTACACAGTTTTGGGTGTACATATTTGTACATAATAAATTAAATTGATACACAAATATATTTGTACTTATCTCTGGTCATACAGCTTATTCATATGAACACATAAAAATTTACATTTCTGTTTATAAAGAAATTGGAATGCTCAATCACAAATTGAACAAATGTGTCTACTTGCTACCAAAACTCAAGGACCATCGCAGAAGATTGTAAGAGTCAGAGATCTCAAAGAACTAGAGGGAAAATGTCCTCTGACATGACAGGACCACTGCACTCATGAGTTTAGAGCAGCTGAATTATTTTCACAAGATCAAGCAAGCCAGCATTCCAGCATAAATTGGAAAAGAGCTCATGACCCCCTCCTCCTAACCTGAAGATGTATGGATAGTTGGCTGTTTCTAGGGTCTGAAGAGTCAGTTTTTCTTTAGAGGTCCTTGAAAGGTCTTACTTTTTCTAGAATGAAGTTGATCTCTTTGTTTAAACAGAGAAAAAAAATAGTGCAGATCCCTGAAGAAGCAGGAATAAGGGTAGCTACTGGTTTTCCCTTCTCACTGTGTGCACTAACAGTATGACATGTATCTTTTCATACACAATCTCAAATATACCTGCTTATTAGTGTGATGGTTTGAATAAGAATGGCTCTCATAGGTGCATATATTTGAATGCTTAGTTACCAGGAAGTGGCACTATTTGAGAAGGATTGGGAGATTTGCTTTTGAAGGAGTACGTGTGTCCTCCTTAGAGGAAGTTTGTCACTGGGTGTGGGCTTTGAGGTTTTAAAAGTCCATGCCAAAACCACTCCCCAGATCTACTTTTAGACCATGACAGACCTCTCAGCTATTTCTCCAGCACTGTGTGTGCCTGCCGCCATGCTTTCTGCCAAAATGATAATGGACCAGGCCTCTGAAACTGTAAGTAAGCTGCCAATTAACTGTTTATTTTTTAATAAGGGTGGCTGTGGTCATTATGTGTCTTCATAGCAATAGAATAGTGACTAAGACAGTCAGCATATCATAATTGATGTGCTAATAGATAACCCCAAATCCAAACACCATTATTAATTTCTCATTTTTGCTTTTTCCTTTTTGTCATTGACTATATAAGGCAATATTTTTGACACACTGTTTACAGCTTGCATTTTACAACAAAAGCATATTGAAGAACACTTATATTTCATTCTGAGATGGAGTAATTATGACATAGAGATACATAAATGCTTTTTATACATCTACTATGTAATCAAATAATTATGTTCTAGAGGATTTCTACTTTAGGCATTTGATCTCTGCTGCCACTGAGGCTCAGGATAAGAATCTCCCCATGTAAAGACTTGATATATATATATTACTAATAGACTAAGTAAAAACAAAAAAAAAAAAAGAAAAGAGGGTGTAAGGAATTGAAACTTCCTCCATTTTACAGATTTTTGGAGTATGCTGCATTATTACCAGAATTTTTAGACTCTTCAGAAATGTTAAGTCTAATTTATTAGATTGTTTCTTTTAGGTTAATGTTAAAATAAAATGAAATATTATTTTCACTGATATGGTCCAGAGTTCAGTGACTGGTTCACAATTCTGTAGTTATTTAGTGATTACATTCCTCATTTCCAAGACAGTGGTTCTTCATACTTTTTGAATGATTAGACTTCAATATCACGTCTATAACAAAAGATATAATGGGAAAATGGGGATGCAAGCCAATAGTTGGCTTTACTGGGCTAATAAAAGTATAACTCTCAGCTTTTTGGGAACAATTTGCTATGGAATGGTAGAATTTATTAAGAGCTGCCAAATATTCTATAATTTTATCTGTCTTTCTTTTGAAATTCCTACTACTTTGGTTTGCATTAATAAAATCTTTTCATCCATATTAGTTCTTCGCTGAGCATAAATCTACTTACTAGAATAGAATTCATTAATTTTAAAGTGGATTAGAGTCATTTTAGTTACTGTGGCCTGGAAATAATTTATAACTGTCAGACAATTGGGATAAAACTGATGATCTACCATCAAGACATAGTCTATGCAGAGCAATACTTAAAATTCATGACACTCCCACCATACTGCTTAACATAGTGGTATTAATTCATTAATATATAGAACACTAAATTGATATCATCGTCCACATTTCTCAATGCATTCATCAGTATAGATAGTTGTAGTTTAAAATATGTCTACTTTTGAGGAGAAAAAGGGTGGGAAGCTATATTTCATGGAAAGTAGAATTTGTCAAATTAGAGTGCGGCATTATTTCAGCAAGCCTATTTCCATCCTGTTCACAGCTCTGTAGCTGTGGAAGATTTATTGTTTTAGTGATGATTAGGCAGAAATAGTAATATTCCCACAGAAAATGCAGGGAAGTTTATTAGCTTATGTAAGTTAGGAGTTTGACAGCAAATTAGCTGCTTGAAGGAATGCCACTTTAGACTCTCTCAATCAGAGAAAAAAGAGAGGTGGTATAATTACGAGGTGATCAAACACGTTTTTCACTTATATCTGTACCCTGTGTTTTCTTAAATGCTTCATAACACACCTAATTTTAGACATATAAAAAGAGTTTGTTGTAGAAAAGTATTACTGAACTGTGGGAAGATTATTAACATCTTTTCAATTTGAAATTATATTTGAATGTAGAATATAAACATGTTTTGTATACTGTGTTGTGTATTGATGGTATACATTTCACCCACTGAAATAAAAATATCTTTCCTATGGTAGAAAATTAGCTGAAGTAGGAATGCCTTATCTATGGAAGACAGTGCAATGAAGTATATCTAAAAGTCATAAAAGAACTTACAACGCTCTGTAAAATGCATTGCTCAATGTCTCTGAAAGAAAATTAAAAGAAAGATTAATCTAGTTTTAATATTAGCAAGTCAACAATATTAAGATTCTTATGTTCTCATAAAAATTTAGGTTGATGGATAGAATGAAAAACACACGATGCTCAAAATGAAATTTAAAAGAAAAAAAAAACACTGAAAATTCAATAAGGATGATGAATTAAGATATAACAATCACAGGATGATATATTTTGGACCTGAAAATATATTCATATGGTAAAATAACATCAAATGTTGCCATTTAGATTGGCATTAAATATCTCTTAAACGTTCGCATATTCCTTACTGTGGTTACAAGGTTACATATGGGAAGTAGAACACAGAGTATGAAGTATGTATATGTAAGTAAATATGTCTAGAAGCACATATTTGTAAATCACATATAGGTGTACATATGATTGAACTAACATTCTACCTGTAAAATCTCCATGACTCTATCTTCATGTTTCAAGCTGCATGTAAAAAGGAACCGAAATTTTTTAAAGGCGGAGGAATAAAATTTTAATCATATCTATAATGTTAATTTGGTGACTTGCAGTTAATTGTGACAATTAGTTATTCTTAAGGTTTTCTGTCATTTTTTGAAATGATTTAGTTCTAGAGACATACTGCCTTTCTCCTACAGCTGGTTGCCCTCATTCCAAGTTGATGGTAACTCTTCCAGGAAAAAGTGGCTTTCTCAGGCCTGGCTGAACTGATACCTGGCCTTTTCCTGTCTATATACAAAAGTGGACACATCAGTTCTTTTTGAGTCATGACACTGCTTATTTGAAACTAGAATTTGCACTGTTGCTACTTTGAGTTTATAGCTATCCTACTGAAGTTCTTTTTTTAAATATAATTTTATTAATTTATTCATATTACATCTCAATGGTTATCCCCTCCATGAATGGGGAGACCTGTTGGCACTCAGAGGAAGGATAGCAGGCTACCAAGAAGAGACTTGATACTCTATGAGCATATACAGGAGGAGGAGGTCCCCTCAGTCACAGATATAGGGGAGGGGAGTAAGGGGAAAATGGGAGGGAGGGAGGAATGGGAGCCTACTGAAGTTCTTAAAATGTCTTATCATTAATGAACACTCATGCCAATGCCTTTTCATACATCTTGTTGTGTGTGACACAAGTTATGTTTTCCGAAAGTGCTGACAACTACAGCATGCAAAATTATAGATTTTCAGTATAGATTTCATCCTACTACTATAAAATATTGTGGAATGTTTGCCTCTTAGAGGTTTTAAAGGGAATTAAGGCATGTGAAAGGCTTAGCCACCATGTACTTCATGAATGGCTGATGGTAGATATGTTCTAATTTAAATTTATTTATTTTTTTATTTGTTTATTTATTTATTTTATTTTTCACTTTATATCCCAACCATAGCCCTTCCCTTTTTTCCTCCCACTCCCATCCCTCTTTTTTTTTTCTCCCTATTTTCACTCCCTTACTCCTCAGACAAGGGAAGCCTCCCTCCTACTAACTCACCCCAGCACATCAAGTTGCCTCAGGACATAGTGCATCTTTTTCCCCTGTGGCCTGGAGAGGCTACCCCACTGGGGTGAAGTGTTAGAAAATCAGGGAGCAGAATCCCTGCCAGAGACAGACTCTTCTCCCCTTTCTAGAGGACACCCATGTTGGCTAAGATACCCATCCTCTACAGATATCTAAGGAGCCTTGGATGAGTCCACGTATGGTCTTTGGTTGGTGTTCTGTAGGTCCCACTGGGCCCAAGTTAGTCTGCTCTGTTGATCTTCTTGTAGACCTCCTGTACACTCTGGGTCCTTCTATTCTTCCCCCACTCTTCCACATGACTCTCTGTGCTCCTCCCAGTGGAGTTGGAATCTCAGTATCTGTTGGATGGAGCCTCTCAGAGGATAGCTATGACAGGCTCTGGTCTGCAAGAATAGTAGAGTCTCATTAATAGTGTTGGGGGTTGGTTCTCTCTCATGGGGCGAGTCGCAGCTTGTGCCAGGCATTGGTTGGACATTATCCTTATCCCTACACATCTTATAGACAGGTTGAAGTTTCTGTGGGTGGGTTGGTGTTTCCCTACCTCTACCAGGAGTCCAGTCTACTTAGAAGGTGGCCTTTTCAGTCTCCATGACACCAGCTTTTCGAACTGGAATGCTACTTTAAAGAGTAAAGGTGTAATCTATGAGGAAAAGGGTGAGCACATTCTGCAAGATATGTACAAAAGTTCTTAACTATGGCACCAGATTCATTTGTTCCCCTAAGTGATTTTGAAAATATCAGCTGACAAGCATCAGTGAACCATGGGAATGTTTTTAAAGAACTATTTGGGGAGACTTCCTGAAATATGGTTTAGGGAAATAACCATGGCTCTAGTGACTTTGTGGGTACAATTTTTGTTTTAAACCCCAAATTAGGTATTTATGGAACATTTTTCCTCTTCTGGGCACTCACCCAAATTACCTAAATTTTATATAAACTAGCAAGAATCAGAGATAAATCTCCTGTTTCTATGCATCTTGTGTTTCATGGAAGAAATTTGTCAATGAATAGAAGGGCATATTTACTAAGAATATCCAAACCCAAATAAGGAAATACCTAAAATTTATTAAAATGAATACAGAGGTAGGTGGTAGAGAGTAACATATATATTCAGCTGAAAAAAGGAGAAGTTCAGAAGCAAATTAGAGCAGCTAATTTATAACTTTTGAGAGTAAAAATGTTATATTTTATTCTGGCATCAATAGAAACCTTTAGGAAATATTAAACAAGACAGTATGTATATATGTATTTGTATATATACAGTTATATTTCATATATATCTATATCTATATATTAACAAGTGAAAAATAAATTGGTAAGAGTAAATACATTGATAAAATATAAAATAATGTTTTCTGCTAAAAGATATTGTTGTCTAGGTTGATATTGATGGAAAGGGGAAGAAAAACAAAGTAGTTACACAAATCTCCTTAAATGATGTAAAATAAATTATTATTTTATTTCTTGAAAAGCATGCATCTACCAAGACTCCAAATGTAATTTAAAGAAAGACCTAAGTTAGCTGGAGTGGCAAATGCTGTAATCCCAGTGAATTTGATTTTAGTAACTTTGAGGCCAACCTGGTCTACAAAGAGAATTCAGAACAGCCACGGATTCACAGAGAAACCCTATCTTGAAAACCAAAAACTATAAGGGAAAACAAAACAAAACAAAGCAAAAACAACCAAACAAAAACAAAAAGAATAAAACAAAACCCATCTAAATTACTGAGGCAAATTTATTCAAAAAGCAATCCAACAGTAACAAATATGTTAGTGTTTTTAGAGAGAGACAGGAAATGATTTACAATATGTGTCATTAACATGGCAATTGACAGGACAATTTCAATTTTATGTTATATATTTGTCATATTGAATATAAAGTTTTGGGTCTAAGTGAGTTGGTGTTTTATGGATTCTATTGCTGTGATTAAATACAGTGACAAAGAGATACCAAGGGAGAGAAGTATTTATTTGGTTCACATATCCCAGTATCAATCCACTATGAAAGGAAGCGGAGGCAGCAACCCAAGAAGGAAAGGACATTGAAGGCAAGATCCCAAGCAGAAGACATGGGATGACACTGCTTACTGGCTTATTCCTCATGCCCTTTTCAGCTTACTTTCTGATACAATTTGGGATTACTTTTCCAGGGATAACACCTCAACCCTGGGTGTGTCCCACCCACATCAATCATTAATCAAGAAAATGTCTCATAGATGTGCCTACAGGGTAACTTTACCCAGGCTCTTTTTTTTTATTATTTCTTCTTGTAAATATATCTAGATATGTTTCAAGTTGAGAAAAGCCAAGTAGTACAGTAATATTGTATGTTAATGAATACTACCTAGCTATTTTTAAAAATCTCATTGTTTTTATCCACACCTAAAATACTATTAAGTTCAAGTACTGTATGGATGAATATATAAAACTATTGTCATACTTGTTTACTTTCAAAAATATTTAAATGGAATTCATTTGAAACCAAGTTATTAGTCATCAGTCATTTTACTTAACTAAGATCTACATCGAGAGTAAAAACTTGAATAGCACCAGGAAGAGGAGGAAACTGGGTATGTAGCTCATTGGATCCATCAGAAAACCCATAACTTTAATCCCTATGACTGACATAATTTTAGATTTTATGAATCAATTCAATATATTATTTTCTTAGAATCACATTTAGCTCACTTTTGACAGAGTTAGAGATGTAAACACGTACTAGGGTATTGTGAACTACATGAGCCATGCTTTGGAAAGGTAGCTGATATATCCCAATGAAATATTACTAGTTCTAAACATCTTGGGGAAAAGCCCAGTAAATACTGATAATGATGTATTAAGTTTGGAACTAAGGAACAGTGTCTTTACCTAGGAGCACTATAATCTTGTCTCTGCCACCTAAGGAATCATCGTGCCAGAAGTGATAAATGCTTTATTATTCTGCCGGGTACAGAAAAGAGTAGATAAAAGGAGAGCAGCCAATCCTGAGCTGCTCCTGACATTGAACTGAGAAGAAAGGGTGCTGAGTAATACACATAAGTGCTATTGTGCAACCAAGACTCTTGTTTACTAGCTGTTTCATCATTTCGATTGCTTTCAGTACTATATCCCTTGTAAGGCATTTCTCCCAGCTCTGCATAACTGCCCTAATGAAGGTAATGAGTCAGAAATAAAAGAAAGTTAACAATTTCCTTTATACTTTTGGTGATTGAGAATACATTAAGAAGCAGATGTTTTGCATTAAAGTACAGCATAAAGCTGTAATCTAACACAACCCTAGGATTTAACTTAAAAGAAAACAACTGTAAATTATTTATGAACCAAACAAAGAATGGGTAACAGTCCAAATCAGATAAGGAAATTATTGGTAAAAAGTAGCAGTTCAATTCTCTAAGCAAGACTAATCCACTTAATTCTAGATTTATTTACGTAGAAAAGTAGTTTTTCTCTATGCTAATGAGAATTGACATTGGATCTGTACAAGAAGCCAATGCACTGTTGCTGTTTATATCCAGAAAAAAATATTGAGCAAAAGCCTATTTGATGAGAATTCAGAAGTTACACATGGTGAACCACGTTCTGTGAAGTCTTCAGTGATTTGTAAACCCAAATGCAATAATAGATCCGCAATAGATCAGGCAGATTCAAAGATGTCTGTGAAGTCTAGCACAAGAAAAAAAGCCAATACAAACCCCACTGAGGTAGGCCTATGTCCAAATTGGAATCTTACAAATAATTGACTCAAGAGGGAGATGGGTGATTAACTGTGAAATAACTTTCATATAAAATTCTAGCAGTGAATATTATATATCATATGGGAGTACTGGTAAGGAATTCATTAAAGTATGAAGCACTTCTTATCCACTAGACATGGGTAGCTAGCATTTCAAATACAATAAGAATGTGGATTAATAAAAGTATGCCTCTGACATTACATGCTGCAAATGAAGGTTTTCCATAGCAAGGTCTAAATGCTTCACAAGTAATCACATGCCTCACCACTTTAGTTTATCACATCCCAAAGATGTCTGTGCTTCATGGAGCTTTATTTTAATGTTATATATCTTTAATAGATACATATTTATGAATTTATGCATTGTTTCTAAGTTTACCAAAACCAACTTCTTCCATCTCTTCCCTTCTTTCATTCTATGTATTTTTATTGCATACACTGGATTAAAGTAATGGCAGCCTTATTTTTCTTGTTTTGTATAAATATGTGTCGTATTTCTTGCTTATTTTTTAGTGCTTGATTTGTTTTGCTTGGTAAAAAATTGCTTGGATATTTGTTTGTGATTGGTTAGTCCATTTATCTTATAAAAGATGGTCCCAGCTACATAAGATGTGAAAAGCCAAGCAAACTATTGAACAGTGGTGACAGAGCCCAACTTCAGCAAAGTATGGTACCCAATGAACCATAAAAGCCATGGCTATGAATGAAATGAAATAGTTTTAGTAAAATATAAAATGAGAATGTTAATTCTTTGGATTGTCACCTGGAGCATATACAGCCGACCCAGATATCTTGTTCAAAGACTAATAATAGCTGGCAAGACAATCTCTGTAGTTTAGAATTTACTACAGAAAATTACATCAATCAAAGAGATCTCATTGGAATCCTGCTATCACTACTTACTGCATTTCTTGACAAATGATTAGATAAAGTAGATGATCTGCTTGAATTTTTTATTAGAACAGTATGGTATCTGGTATCTATCTGCAATTTGAGCATTATGGGTAGAATTTTAAATTATATTTTCCATTTATTAAGAATTTTGGTTTGGTTTATATAACAAAGCTAAAGAAAATAATTTATTTTCCCATTATATATAATATTATAATAATATGTTTATTAATGTTTCACTTTTTTTCTTTTCCAGAATCTGTTAATAGGTGATATGCTATAAAGGATGCAGTGACGCTTTGTAACCAACCTCTTTTGACACAATTGTATTTCATGCAACTTCAAGGTGTTCTAGGCAATCCCTTCCTAAATTATATCAATGTCTAAGAAAATTTTCTTCCAAAATTTTTCATTTTAATGTATGATTTTTGACATTTATGTTCCTAAAAGCCTGATATTTCTGACATTATTGCCTTCAGGAGCAGCATCAACAATGTGAGATGTCATCATGGACACTGAGTTCAATATATTACACTTTTGGAGGATTTTTATAATGTATATATATTGATTTATTTTGTAATGGAAACTTCTTAAAATTTTTTAATTCATTTTCTTTACATCCTGATTGTAGCCCCCTCCATGATTGCCTCCAAATCCCCTTCCTTCTGCCCTAACATCTGATCTAAGCTTATAAAGTCTCACCTGGACTATTTGTATCCTCTTCCTTTGTGGCCTGGCAAGGATGCCAACCAGGGGGAAGTGATCCGCAAGTGGGCAACCAGAGTCTATGTTATAAGTAGTGCCTACTCCCAATATTATGACACCCACAAGGAGACTGTGCAGCCTATCTACAACATCTGAGCAGAGGGTCTAGGGCCCCACCATCTTCTGACTTTTATTCTCATTTGTAATATGTGACTGGGAGATTCTTATCAGAGTTCACTCTCTGGCTTTGAATTTGCTGTCATTGATGTCCTCAATTTCTATTTTGGAAAACAATCTCAGTCCAATAGCAACTTACTGAAAGTCAGCTTGCTGTACACCATGTCGCTGACTGCTGAAAGCAATGTACGATTTAAGAAGATTATTTTTGAGGAATACCAAGAGAGAATTTTATTTGTGCAGATGATTAGGCTTCTGCAAATGAAAACATAGTTCTTTATGTAAAGCAAATAAAGAAATAGACTAGGACATAGAGGACACAGCATTGAATGAGTTCATGTATAAGCTTCTTTTTTTTGAAATTTTGTTTTATTTTTGATATATACATTTATATTATTACACATAAATTAAAAATTACATACAGCAAGAAGAACCATGAAGCAATCAGGGACTATATATGAATGCTACATTCACAGTGTTTTGGCCAATTGTACTTGGCAACCTTGTAGAGAAGATCTTTCCTATCTTGGTGATTCTAAAATTCTGAATGAGAGTCAGTGTTTATCATATCTCATCCTTGTCAACATAAAACATCTATCTAGTCCTAAAAACATTTTAACCCCCCTAAATAACTAAAGTTAATTGGAAGACTAAACTATCTGGTCTTCAACTCCATCAGAGACTCGAGAAAGAATAAAACTTAATTACTTGAGTGAACTGGAAGTACAGGTTAACAGCTTGCAAAATGAAAATAAAAATGACAGAGACAGTCACCCAAAACTCTCTATACCATTGGAGCATCTTCTTCAGCCTTCTGGCTCAATATAGCTGACAGACATATTTGTGAGGCAGGAACTATGGAGGACTTTCTTACTCTGTCTTGGCAGAGTTTGGCTGTTGACTCTACCTGAATCCAAGCTTGCCCACTTTTAGGCAGAATTCTGTCTGTTGCTGAAATGAGGACATTTTGTCCAGGGGCTGTACTGACATATTTGAAACCATCTCCATAAGGAGGCTCTTTGATTCTTGTCATCTTCTTGAGGTAGGCTGGATGTTGCCAGGAGTTAACCTGTCTTGTTGTCAAAGAATCTTTAAAATAGTAAAGGGATCTTTAAATGCCATATTTTGTAGGTCTCTGAGGCTTTGAAAACCTTATCTACCTATTTTACCTTATCTATCTATAGGATCATATCTATCTGTTAAAAAGTATACTTTTGTGATAAAAATTGACTGGTAGTTGACATGACCATGATTTGATCAACTAACAATTACCTTGTATTACTTATCTATCCTAAATAGCCTGAAATAACACTTTCAAGGTATTGGAAGTAATCTTGTTATTATGATTGGATTATTTCAGTACCTCATATGAGTGTGTGTGTGTATATATATATATATATATATATATATATATATATATATATATATATATATATAAAATGTTTGTGGAGAATAATCTTAAATTTTAATTCTATACCAACGTATCAAAATTAAACTTATTTTGTATCATTATACAAAATTCTATATTAAAAATAACCTTTGTTGTTAGTAACAAATAAAGCCTTAAGTTAAGGAGTAGATTTAATAATCTACATTTTATCCTATCATCTCTATATATTTCTATATCGCCTCTTCTTTCTTTTCAACCCCTTTCTCCATATCTAAGAAAAGAAGATAAAGGGAAATAGAAGATGTGCCAACCAAAGCCCATGTATAAAGCGAATCTAGACCCTCTGATCAGATATAGTAGGTGGCACCACAGTTTTCTTGTGGTTCCCACAGTAAGGGGAGTGGGGACTACTTCTTATATAGACTCTGGCTTTCCAAATTTGATCACTCTCCCAACCCCTGCCAGGCAACATAGGAAGAGGATACAGGTCTTACAAATGAGACTTGATAAGCAGAGATCAGATGTTATGGGAGGAGGCCTCCCCTCTTCTAAGCTTCTCTCTCATTTTCCCTCATTAACTTACATTCATTCAGACAGAAGCAAAGGAAGGAAAATTTCAGTGGGATACACTATGGTTGCATGTGTTCCTAACACACTAACATTTCCTCATCAAAATGTTTTATTTCAAGTGTATATTATTTTAAATCTGTTTATTTTGAGTTTGGGGGTATGATTGTGTGCTTGCTTTTCTTTTTGTGCAGGCCTTGCAAGTACTGCCTTCTAGGCCAGAAGAGGGCAACAGATCGCCTGGGAATGGAATGGCAGATAGTTGTGGACCATTTGTTCATGCTGGGGAATGAAAATAGGTCTTTTGCAGAACCTTATTTTAATTTTTAAATAAAGTTCTGTCTAGTCCCACAGGACCTATCAAAGAGGTTCTCTGAAATAGGGGACGCTGGACTGACACATCTGAAGCCATCTCCATAAGGAGGTTCTTTGATTCTCATCATCTTCTTGACGTGAAAGAGAAGGGAGAGAGAGACAAAGAACATGGAGTCTTTATCCATTCTTCTATTGAGGGACACGTAGGTTGTTTCCAAGTTCTGGCTATTATGAATAAGGAAGCTATGAACATGGTTGAGCATATGTCCCTGTTGTGTGGTAGTACATCCTCTGGGTATATTCCAAGGAGTGGAATAGCTGGGTCTTGAGGAAGCCCTATTCCCATTTTTCTGAGAAAGCACCAGATAGCTTTCCAAAGTGGTTGTACTAGTTTGCATTCCCACCAGCAATGCAGGAGTGTTCCTCTTTCTCCACACCCTCGCCAGCATGAGGTGTCAGTTGAGTTATTGATCTTAGCCATTCTGATGGGTGTAAGAGAAGAATGGATAAAGAAACTGTGGTACATTTACACTATGGAATACTACTCAGCTATTAAAAACAAGGAATTTCCAAAATTTGTGGACAAATGGATTGAACTAGAAATTGTCCTAATGAGTGAGTTCACACAGAAGCAAAAAGAGCTAAATGGTATATACTCACTTATATCGAGACACTAGTCCAAGGTGTACGTCCCCATGAAAAACTGTACCTACCAGAATAATGGGTAAGAGGGGAGGACATCCTATTGAAACTTTAGGTGTGAGAAGCCTGGGAGAAAGAGGAAATGGAAGGATCCAGTGAGTCCTGGAAAACTACAGGCGAGTCTGGGCCCTGGGGTCCTCCGCAAACTGTGGCAACAGCCAAGGAAAAAATAGGCAGTAAAAACCTTGAACCCCTACCCGGACTAGCCGATGGACATTCTCCACTGTTGAGTGGAGAAGGAGATCTAACTTTCACACAAACTCTGGTGCCCCATATTTGAACATGTCCCTTGGACGGAGATGCCTGGTGGCACTCAGAGGAAAGATAATAGGTCACCAAGGAGAGACTTGATACCGTATGAGCATATTCAGGGGGAGGAGGTCCCCCTCAGACACAGACTTAGGGGAGGGGAGGGGAGTAGGGGGGAAGTGGGAGGAAGGGAGGAATGGGAGGATACATGGGATGGGCTAACAACTGAGATGTAATATGTATAAATTAATAAAAATGTATTAAAAAAAACATGGAGTCAAGACAAGAAAATCCTGATCAACGCTCTTTTTATTTCAAGGACATGCTTACAGACCCCACCCCTCCCAGCTCCCTAGGCCAGCTGGAAGGAATGCATTCTCCCTGGAATAGCTCTTAAGTCAAAATTTCCTTGTTTCTTTATCAACTCAAAGATTAGCAACTCAAAAAATTAAATTCGCATCACAGAAGATCCTCCCAGCACGGAATTACAGTGCAAAGGTCACAGCGTGCAGCACAGGGAGTCAGGCAGAAGTACAGCTTCTACTCAGCTTTTAGCCACAGGCTGAAGGCACAGTAATATAGCCCCTGGCAAAATTCTCCATGTTTCATATGGACCAATAACATTGAAATATAAATGGAATATTCAGAACAATTTTTTTAACTTCAAATTTGAAAGTTAGTTGCCCTTGCCACAACTCCTCAGGACAGTTAACGTGCCAAATATCTCCAGGCAGCCACATAGAATAAGAAACAGTTTTACTTATTCTTATTTATCTCATTTTTGTATTCACAGATACTCAAACAGAAATTTGATCACTCAAATACTTCTGAAATTTCTCCTCCTTTTTAAAAATAAAACTATACACACTACCATCACAGGATAATAGTGTTAGGAAAAACTGAAACTTTAGATGTGAGATATCCACATCTTTCATTTGCTTTTGCTGAGTTAAAGAGGGTAACTATTAGAGTATTTCTTTTCCATTAATTTCAACTAATTAGTTGGAGGAGCTTGCAATTATTGTAAGCTACATTAATTTTAATCCCAACCTAAGTAAGTAATGCAGTGTGATATCCAGAAAAGACTGTGAGAGACCTACCTTCCCTTACTGCTGGCTTTATTTCTGGCCTTTCTTTATGCAATGTACAATCTGCTTGGCCAGAGCTTTATGTGATTGTTCACATTCCACCAGGACTTTCATGGTCCTCATGTGATAGCTAGTACTTCCAGGTGTGTCAGTGCCCAACAGTGTCTGTCATAACACATCTTGTCTTCACTTCCCTCCTTGTTGCTAGAACTATTTTACTATTTTGATGCTCAAATCACCACTGCTATCCATCTTTGCAAGAAGGTTGGAACAACTTTACACAAATCACTTATATAAGGAGTAAGCTTGCATTCTTAACTACTGAAGGGTTGAGACATGAGCATGGTGATTTCAAAGCTTATGTGGACAAGTGAATAGGTTCAAGGCCATCTTCTAACCTTGTGATACCTTATCTCCAAACAACCAAAATGAACAAAAAAGAAGTGAGCTGGTGAGACTGTGCAGTGCTAATGAGCACACACGACATTTGCAAGGGCCTGGTTCTCATTTGCCAGCATCTTCAAAACAAGGAGAATCTCAACATATGTTATAAATAGAGAAGACTCTTGACTCTTTCATTTATCTTTGTAATAAATAAATAAATATGAAATGAATACTTTCTGTTCTATTCATTGTGACACTTATCATATCCCATGCTAGTAAAAACTTCTACACACATAATTATTTGTTTTATAATTAAAAACATTATCTTTGGAAACAAGTTGGATCTTAGGGCCAGCAAGAAAACTCAGAGGGTAAAGCTGAGGTGGTTCGGTTACTTGGATGCATACCATCAAATGGGAAATTTCTATGTGTTTTGTTTTTTTGTTTAGTTTAGTTTAGTTTTGTTTTTTGGCCACAAATATGCTCATAAATGAACACACCCCACCTAACTGCCTACACTGCCATATAAATCTCCAACACAGAAAATGTACAACCATAGATTTTCATTATTTTCTGCCCTAAAATAGATGTGGTATACTACTATTGAAATCAATAGCTATCAATCAACACACTCTTTTTTTATATTTACCTAAAACACATATAAGAATCCATGCACATATACATATATAAGTTATGCTACTATTATCTTACTTCTGAACATTTAACTTTAGTTTTGTCTATAGATATCACGAGATATTTTTATTTTTATTTAAAAATTTTTAAGCAGCATTTTAAAATTTTTGTGTGTATGCCTGCAATGTGATTGCCATGAAGATCAGAGAACAATATTTGGGAGTCAATTATCTATTTCTAGAGATGTCTTCCTAGAGATAAAATTTTGGGTAATCAAGATTAGCAGCAAGTGGTTTTACTGACTGAGTCATCTCACAGGCCCAAGACATTATTCTCCTTCAATAATTTTGCAAAAATTTAGAGGAAAATTCAGAGACTTCAGACATAGCCAGGGCGTCACATATGCATAGAGTTTCCTATTATTAATGTCTTCAATGGAAGTACCACAGTTATTACTACTGATGGATCAATATTACTTTGTTCTTAATCATCCCAAATATAAAATGTATTTGTTCATCCATCCTGTTCTCTGGACAATCACCTGGTCTAAACAAATACGTGACAACATGCAATCATCATTAGCCTATCATGTATAGATTTTCACTCTTAATCTCACTCAAAGACACAACAGATTTGTTATCTTCATAGTTTTCTCATAATTTTTGATACCTGAAATAATATTTGAAGTCTTTTCAATTTGTCTTTCTTTGTTTAACGATGTTACTTTAAGCTTTATGTCTTTTCATGACCTGGTGCTTATTTTCTTTTAGAGATGAACCATATACCATTGTCTGAATTACCACGCAATACCTTACTTGTATTGAATCTGTATTAATACTAATAAAGTATTTGTATTCCTATGTGTGGGGTTTAAATGTTGTAATAATTTTTACTGTCAATTTGACTGGATTAAGAGTCACCTAAGAGACACACTTATGGCTGTATTTGTGGGAGTACAATCTGGGAGGATTAACTTAGAAAGAAAGCTACATGAGTGTGAATTGTCCTATCCTGTGTGCTGGGTCCACTGACTGTACAAAAAAAGAAAAAAGGAGAAATATAAGCATGAATATTCATGTTTTTGTGCTTCCTGATTAACAATCCAATAAGTCAAACTATATCACACTAATGCCACAAGATACTGCCTATTATTTCCAGTAATACTGAATGTTCTGATAGGAAAAATTATTACAGCCACTTTGGAAAAGTGGTAATTTCTCACAAAAAGCAACATAGCCTATGACTGCTTCCCATAATAGCCTACATTTCTTCTTAAACCGTGAGCCAAAATAAACCTTTTTCCTTAAGTTGCTGTAGTCAGGCATTTTGTCAGAGCTGTGAGAAAAAATAATCAGTACACAGGTAGACATACCTTTTTAGAGCGTTTGTATATATCCTAAAGAAATGGCTTCTAGATTCAATAGTCAAAGGTCAGTCACTGTTCTTCCAGGATTGCCAGTTCTGATGTTTGTTCTGCTTGCACATTGCTTCCAGTCCATTTTTTGTCACTTAAGATGTACACTATTTTTGTTATGTGTTTCCTGGGCATCTCTATAAACTCTCTGGAGATAAATGTTTTAAGTCCTCTATAAGATATCCTTTTCAAATAATTTCTTGCAGATTCTTTTCTGCTCTTAGTAATAAAGCCTTGCGTAGAAATGATTAACTCATTAAAGAGGCCTTTAGTGCTTCTGAAATATTGTCACCTCATCCAAGATGTTTATGTTCTGGATGTGGCGTGAGATAGGGCTTCTGCACTCTGCCAATGCTGAAGTTAACCTCAGTATGGTAGTGCCTCTGCCTCGGGAGCGCAGGGCTGGCACCATGTACTGTCATGTACAAATTTCTGTAATTATAAACATCTAGTCCTGAGTTTTCACTTGTCTCTTCTTGATGAGATTGACAAGTCTTCCCTTACACCTATATAATGTAGAGCATTGCCTTTGTATTCTTCTATAATTTTAGTTTATCAGGTATCACATTTAGGACTATAATAACTACCGACAAGTAGTTTTCACCAAGCATCAAGGAAATTTTTCTTTGCCGTATATGGAGACAATTACAAAAGAAGTAACTAATCAAAATTCAGAGATTTAGAGGCTAGTTCCAATGGATACATTCCACAACATTCCATCATCAAGGAATCAGAGACAATTGAAGAGGAGGGGTATTAAAATCTATAAAAATCAAATGAATTTGCTGGGATATTGCGTCTTCCAGGAATGTCAGAAGCTATACCCATGAAGCTTAGGTCTCTAAACATGGCCTAACCAAGGACAACAGCAATGGACATGCTAGCATGACAGGGTAAAGCCCAAGAGATGTCACCTTACACAAGAAATACTGACAACCAAGGAAGGCTGAGAGCAGCGGGGGAGAAATTGTCTTTGCCAGGGAAGAGTATACACCAATTGTTATCCAATACCAAATTCTCATCCTTGAAAATATACATACAAATAGACTGAACAGGTTGTACTTATGTATTTAGAAATTTATGTCTATATAAATATATGTTTGTAACAACAACTAATAAAAATAAAAGCCGTGAATCTGAAAGCTTGAAAAAAATGCTTATGTGAGGTCTTGGGAGGGATGAAAGGGGAGGAAGGAATGAGGTAATTGTATAATCTCAAAAGGTAATTAAAAGTAAATAGTATTTTGTAGTCTTATGTCCCCATCGATATTTGTTGTTATTTTATTTCTTTTATTTAAAAAAATTGTGTGTGTACATGTGGAAGACAAATGATAATTTGATAAAGTTGGGTATTTTCTTTCACCTTTATACGTGTTATAGGAATTTATTTTGGCAAGCAAATTATTCAACATGCAATTACCCTTTTCTGTATATTTTTTTATGATTGCCATTATAATTGGTTTCAGATGAAATTTTATGGCACTTTAATTTGCATATCCATGATAGCTAAGAGTATAGGACAATTTTGCACATGTTGGTTTCTTTATATTTCATCTTCTGAGAACAATCTGCTTATTTTATTGACTAGAATTTTTTTGGTATTTAAAGTTTTAATTTCTTTATTTATTCTAAATGTTGGTCCCACATCCGTTATATAACATCAAATGTTTTCTTTCATTTTGTTGACTTTCTTTTCACTTGATTGCTTCTTGCTATTTTTAATGCTATTTACATACTCTATTATTTTCAACAGAATACATTTGTTGAAAAGAATGACTGAATTAAATATGGAAAGTTTATTTTTAATATCTTTTGATACATATAAATTGTCATTCAAAATATTTGTGCCAATTTGCACTTCAATCAGCAAATACACAACTGTCTCATATGACTCACAGAACCGAGTTGCCAAAAAATGTAAAAAAAAAAACAGAATGCAGTTATCAGCTTTCAACATACTGGTTACTTTGGAAGCAACAGAAATCCTCAGTGGATAACTAATTAAATAAGTTGTAGAACAAAATACATGCAATCTATTACACGAATAAAATATGTCTTCATTTACCAATTTGTCAAAATGTTCATAAACCATATCATTAGGTGAACTTTTAAACAATGTTCTGACTGCATTGCTTAGTTTTTGTTATTTATATCAGAATCTGTAAGATTTTGTTTTGTGTTATAGTACTGAGGGTCTAAACCAGGATGTTGCATATACCAGGAAAGTGTTATGGTGTAGAACCTCACCTCTAGACACAGGTTTCTGGTTTTAAATACTAGCTGCTTGTAAGCAGTAAGACTATAAGTAGCCTTACTCTCAAGACGTATATATTCTGAAACTACTGATGAGTTATTCCATCAAATCTATGTAAAACTTAGTAAGCATAGAATAAAAGTCAAATAAAGGTCATATTTACAGTGAAACCGTTGAGGAGCAACAAAAAAGCACATCTTATCTATTCATTGTCCTCAAAGCACCCTGCTCCTATGAGCACCATGCTCATGGGATTCTGAAATGTAGCAACCCAGTCTTTGTTGATCGGAAGTTGATTTTACGGCAAAGATCAAGGTCTACCATGTGTGGGAATCCACACTGAGTAAAGCCACTTGATTTTGGGAATATTGTGGAAGGTATTGCTTTCCATAAGGAGGACCCAGTCTGTTCCTGGTGCCTGCTTCTCTAAAGCTACTTTATCTAAGCCAAAGATGAGAACTGATAAATTTTGAGCAAGCCAGTCTAAGCACAGAAGTGCTGAGAAGAAAGTTCCTGATCATGGGTCTGTTGGTCATCATTACAAATGCACTGGGTTTTATGACACCATACTCAATTATAACTTTGCTATTATGTGCATACTAGCTGCCCTATGTAATAACTACACAATCTATCAAATTAAGAGGTTTTGTTGCCTCTCATGGTTGCTGATTGAGATACTATTTTAAATTATGATTATTTTGTAAGTTGTAACAAGTATCTCTGAGCAGTTGTATAATATTTGCCCAAGAATATCTGCTAATGTTTACTAGCAAACAATTAAGTGACATGAATTTCTGCAGCTATCCCTTCCAACAGAGTAATGATCTGTGGAAGGCAGTTCAGTTCATTATGACTAAGTAGCTGCTGTTAGTCCACACTTCCAATATCCGGCCCCAAGTAGTTTATTTTAGGCACCTTTAAGCACAGCATAAGTTGGTGAATTTTTCCTGGTGATAATTAACTCAATTCTGTGGTCACAATAAACCTGAAGAAATGAGTACATTGAAACTCTTTGTAAACAAGATTGCCATCTTCCATGAAGATGGTTTGTATATGCTTCCTAAATGTGGCATCTTCCATAAATGTAGGTTATATTGATTGACAATATTATGACAAAGGTGCAGAGGAGGATTTAGTGTTGTATTGGTGTCACAGATATAAGGTCACCTGGCTATTAACCATGTCCACTCTCAGCCTCCTGTGGACAACAGATTCTGTATCACTGAATTTGGAGGACAATTCTATGTTTTTAACATTCCTGGTTCCCTGTGTGCTTATTTGTGAGCCTAAGGACCTTCATACCACTTATAATTTGGTAAATACAGTACTGCAATAGATACACTAAATATTTATTTGTATCTCTACCTGTCTGTATCTGCTTGTCTGTCTGTCTCTCTATTACACACAAATACTGGTAAACATGATTTTACCTAACTTAAATATAAATTTATTTTTCTTCCTTAGGTGGACACAGACAATTTACATATTAAGTGATGTTACAACGTCACCCTTAAAGCTCAGCGTTCCTATAGGTATGAGGGAGATATTCTAAATATGGTCTGCTTCTTTTTTTAACTATACAGGCATAAAAACAAGACAAAACAAAACAAAAAACAGAAGTCCCACTGAAACAGAAAAAAGTGATCACCACACTCAGGCTCTGGCAGAATTACAAAGTGAAGTTTCAAAGTTGTATTTCTAACAAATTCCCAAATGATGCTTACACTGTTAAATGAATAATATTTTGAGAATTAATGCCTGATAGATAATAGTTTGTTTATATCTAACCCACCTATGTGCATGCTCTTGTTGGTGAAAAAATGTAAGGGAAAAGTATTAATAACGCAACAATAGTATAATACAAGTATTTTTATCATTTTAAATAGGATATGTTGGCTTTTGATATATCTTATTGCATCTTATTTTGTTGTGTTTTGTTGATATCTTTTGGAGATATGCTCCTTTTTGAATAGAAATAGAAGGGTTGGGTCTACAAATTTTCCTCTACTGCTTTGACAACAAGACAAGTTAACTCCTGGCAACACACAGCCTGCCTCAAAGAAGATGATCACCATCAAAGAACCTCCTAATGGAGATGGATTCAAATGTGGCAATCCAGCCACTGGGAAAAATGTCCTCATTTCTGTCACAGACAGCATTCTGCTTAAAAATAGGCAAGCTTAGATGCAGGAGTAGTTGATGACTGAACTCTGTCAAGTCAGTCCTCAATAGTTCCTGTCTTGCAAATACGTCTGTCAGATATATTGGGCTAGAAGGCCGAAGATGATGCTCTCATGTTACAGAGAGTTTTGGTTGACTGTTCCAGCGGCAAACTGTCTCTGCTGTTTTTTTTTCTTTCATTTTTGAAGCTGTTAACCTGCACTCTGGTTTACTCAGGTATTTAAGTTTTATCCCTTCTCAAGACTGTGATGGGATTGAAGACCAGATAGTTTAGTCTTACAACTAAGCTTAGTTGGTTAGGAATTAAGGTGTTTTTAGACCTAGATAGATGTTTTAAGTTAACAGAGATGAGATATGATATGTATTGATTTTCATTGAGAAAGTTAGACCTAACAAGACAGTAAAGATGCTTTCTTCAAGTTTGACAAATACATATATGCAAATCACTATGAATGTAACATTTATATAACTCCTGATTGTCTCAAGGTTCTTCCTGCTGTGTGTAGTTTGTTTTACTCAAGCGTAATCGTATAAATGTATATCTTAAAATTAATTTAAAAAACAAAAGAAATGGAAGGGGAGTGGATCTGGTGGCAGGGGATGGAAGAAGAGCTGGAAAGAGTAGAGGTAGGGGAAACTGTGGTGTAAATGCATCGTATGAGAGTAGAATCTGTTTTTAACTTTAAAAACAGGATTGTATGTATTAAATGAATTAATTTTGTTAATTGTATTTGTGCAATGTAATGATGCTGCTGCGGAGGCATTAAAGTGGGAATGCCACGCTAGAAACACAAAGAAATAAATGTAGAGTGATATCCTGGGAAATAAAGTGTTTGATTTTAATAAGTAATATTTTACTTCACATTAGCAACATAATATAAATATCTGGTGAAAGCCAAAATTTTGTTTGTATTTTGCTGATAAAAATGGATACATAGTAATGGACATCAGAGAAAAATGTAAAGAAAGAAAAATAAGATGTCACAGTAGCTGATAAATAATCTTTATGTTGAAGTGTCTGATATGTTTAAATAATATAGATGGAAATATCACTAAAATTTTCTAAACAAGAGCTCAGACTTACCTTTTTATGTTCTCTCAAAAATATAATCTGTATATGTACATATATATATATACTATATATGCACAATAGTAAACTTATAATCAAATATAAAAAAATATACGTAATGCAACTCAGACCACAATGAAATAAATGTGTATTATTGAATCAATGAATAAAATCCAGTGGGAATTAGACTGTCCTTGCAAGAGACTTTGGACCGAGGATGAGAGAAGACAGATTGACTTCTTTGGTTCTCCTACACCACAAAGTACCATGTTCATACCTGTCTTTAATCATAGCAAAAACATGTGAGTTTATCTACAGGACAAAAACACTTTAAATTTTAGACATTTAAATAGAAATATCTAAGAATTTCTTATGAATTTTATTCCAATTAACTTTTATGAAATTAAAATAATGGCATATAGTACAGGCTTCAATTTTAGTGATTTACCTGACATTTATTCTTAACTAATTTCAGAAATAATTTGTAGTCACAGGATTAAAATATTTTTAAGAGTTGAGACTATATTTCATTATTTCATGGCACCCTCTTGTTAATAATCCCAACACACAATGTGTGTGTGTGTGTGTGTGTGTGTGTGTGTGTGTGTGAGAGAGAGAGAGAGAGAGAGAGAGAGAGAGAGAGAGAGAGAGAGAGAGAGAGAGAAACAGACAGACAGACAGACAGACAGAGACAGACAGACAGAGACAGAGATAGAGACACAGAGACACAGAGAGAGGCAGGGACAGAGACAGAGAGACAGAGACAGAGAGTCAGGGACAGAGACAGAGAGACAGAGAGAGAGACAGAGAGACAGAGAGAGAGAGAGGAAGAGGGAGGCATGGCTCTGAATCTTGAGGGCACACACTGAGATTCCAGGTGTGGGTCAATATCTAGAGGGCACCAAATTATACTTCCTTATTCCAGTATCTTACAGCAAAGTGTCAGAGACACATGGACAAGCAGTTTATTTAAAGAACTCTTCTATGCTTGGAAACAGGCTGAAGACCCTGGAGAAGAGCATAGACAAGAGGCTCTGAGACAGTAGACAGTAGACTCATATGCATAAAACTTTAGAGGTACAAGAGCTGACTCACAAGCTTTTTGTTGTTGTTGTTTGTTTTGTTTTTGTTTTTTTGTCTTTTGTTTTTTTGCTAATCTGTTGCTTATATGTAGCCTACCCAGAGAAGACTCTACTCTTTCTGTCAAATGAACTCTTTCATGTGTTTACCTTGATTCCTCTCTCATTCTGAGCTTACCACACTCTCCACAAAGAGATATGGGGCCAGAAGTCTTTCTGGGGGAGCTGAGGGGTGATAATCAGTCTTCCATGCTCTCAGGGATATAGCATCTGCCTAATAGATATCATAAAACGGTATCTTTATTTTATTTTATATTGGTAAAGAGGTTTAGCATACTCTCTAGTAGGATTTGTTTTACATCCCAATACCCTACTGAATTTAGTGTGAAATTGCCTTTTCTTTAAGCGGTTCTTGGGGTTATGGAAACTCAGAAAATAGCAATTCAGTGAATAACATGGCCTTTAAATCTGGCTTCAGTGGGGATTTATCCAACCTGAAAAAAATCAACAAACATCAGAAAATATTTATATCCCTAACAAATTGATCTACTCATATTATTTTAGCTTTTTAGTTTATAAGTATCCTAGATTATAAACTTAACTACAGAAGTACGGTATGGATCAAAGAATGTGACTGATTTTTTAGGTGGAGACTCTGCTATGTCTTATTATTGGCCCACATATTGGAAATTCCAAGGGTTAGAAATATCTTTGTGGGCTTTTGAGCATTTCATTTAACGTGTTAGTATACACAGCTTATTTATTTAACATAGGGTCCTTAGTTACTGATTAAAAAAGAATAACCCTCAATATTGAAATAAAAATGGACAATTTTAATTGTCATACTCAGAGTCGTTTCAGTGTCTATTTGTAGTTGCTTGAGTGAGACTTTTGTCATGTAACTTTGGGAATCATCAGTCTCTAGGGGCAACCATCCTTGCATCTGAAGGCCCATCCCCACTTCAGAAGTGGGTGCATGCCCCTACTGCTGATTATCTTCTTTGTAGATTCCTGTGTTTAGAATCCTGCCACGCGTGGTTCTTTTTTTAGTTTGTTCTTGTGGAATCTTCTTTCTTTGGCCTGGTGTTTCTTTGTGACAGTGATCCGTTATCTGTCAAAAAATCTTATCATTCCTAAAGTTCAACTTCTCAGCTGCCCTTGATCTTGTGAATATTAGCATTTCCCCTGGACTTAACATTCATTTCAGTTGTTGAGACTCCTGAAGACAAATGTAAATGTTAAGACAGAGTGTCTGGCTTCCCATTGTTTCCTTGTAGCTTCCTCCTAATGTCAGAAGAGGAGAAAGGGAGTAACAATCGAGCAATAATGTCATTTTAGGATGGATTTCAATAGCCTTGAATTATAATCAACTTAATCATATGTAGTATTTCATTAGATTTTATTTCTTGTAAACCTTTTGTGACTTATTTGTAGCTTTTGTGGTATATATAAGATTTCATGTTTTGGTTTTCCTTATTAAAGTTCTTTACCAAAAATTACCATATCTGTATCCTTTTATATCTCCTTTGAAAAACTTGCTATTTCATCCCCATTTTATTTTTCTTTGTAAAGTTTAAAAACCCCTTTTAAGGAAAAACATTTTTCAGTGAAAATTTAGGAAGATTCATCTTAAACAGAGGCAAAAAATGCTAACAGTCTTGGACTTGTTTTTAAGCACCAAAATATAGTTAAATACTTGTCAAATTTTGGATTTTTTTGTTGTTGTTGTTCAAAAGTATCCAGTCTTAACTTGGGTCCATATGGTAACAAAAACAAGATATACCTCTGGTATTTTTTGTTCTTACTGTGTACTTCTGTTTCTTTTCATTTGTAAAAAATAGAGATAAGACATACTCCAATTCTTGGACTCAGAGGACAACAGAGCATACAAGGAATATGCCCCAGCGTGAGGGCAGGTATTCATGAGGAAAAGCCTGCACATGGAACAAGCAAACCCATCTCCTGAGAGCCAGGGAAGAAACAAAATCATACCCCAGATGAGTTTGAAATCAAACAATAATGGCTAAAATATATATTTATCCATATCTTAAAGAACTCTTTACACACTGAGGAAGCTAGAGAAAGGAAACTGAAGTTAGGTAGACAAATTGTAGTCCTAGAGAGAGTCTAGTAAAGGTGAACATTTAGGGTATTGTTGAAGTTTGGGGTTACTGCCTGGACATGATATCTTGGGTTAGAACTTGAATTGTAGGTTCTTCAAAGAATCCATTGAAGTTCTCTATGAGGATAACGGTTTGAAGCTAGAATTTGTAGTAACAATTCTACTGAGCGCATTATTTGTAGTCTTGTGTATTTGAAGACTCTCAGTGAGGCTCTTTCAGCAATCAAGACTCTTTAGAATTCCCAAAGAGTCAGATGCATTTCTGAAGTCATTGTGTTGTGACTTCAGTATGTGTAAATATACAAAGAACCTCAATTTCCACTTTAAATATGAATGAGATAAGAAATTCTCATTGTTTATTACCTCTAAAATGGCAACCTTGGAAAAGAAATAGCTCCCAGTTAAGTGTTCTTGATGACATAATTCATCCTTATGATGCTATTCTAAGAAAATAATTGGCATGACTCAGGAAAAAATTATCCCCGTTTTCAGATGATCTATGAGTCAAATCATTGTGAATTGCTAGGAATATTTAGAATGTGAAGGAGGGTTCGAAGTCCTTGATTGGTAGGACTGTGATAAGAATGTTAGCTCTGACAGAGTTCTCAAATACAAGAGCAGTATAGCCATACTCAGAAAAGAGTTGGCACAATAGAAAACATTGTACCCGAACCACGTAATATGTGAATGACTGTCTCAGGTTAAGATACAAGAGCCAGAGCTAGTTTTGAGAAAATGAGATTCTTGGTTTGGGAAAGATAAAGCATAATAAAATGTGTCAATGAAAGATTGGTTTTTTATAAGCAATGAAGCAGAAAGGTTAAAAAGCAGAAAGAATTAGGGCTTAGTGTTGTGCTGCATAGAAGGAATATGTGCTGTTAAGATTTTTTTTAATCATTGAAAACTAGAATTCAATAAGCTGGTACAGTATGTCACAATATAATAATTAATGTCAATGTGTCCCAGTAAAATTTCCAGGACCACATCATAATGCTATTAAGATATAGTGCTCATAGTTTTAATGTTGTTTTGTTTGGAATAGTTCATTCACAGTGGAATTTGAGTCAGGCACTGATGTCAGCAACTCCAGTCTTAGGGACTTTGTGGACAAAACACAAGCCTCTGAAAGAACAAAAGAAAAAATGACTTAGCTGCTTAGTAGCTGGGTTTATTTTTTTAGGTTGATGAGAAAATGTGTTCCTAAAAGCATTTATCTTATATTTCATTGGGTATTACTTTCATTTTTTAATATTTTCAGATAAAACTTAGTTCTCCTCTTCCTGATCCTCTTCTTCTTCCATCTTCTCTTCTTCCTTTTCTTCCTCCTCTTCTTCCTCATCCTGTTCTTTTTTCTCATTCTCCTTCTTTGGGTCAAATGTATCAACTCAAGTAGAATTTGTTTGTCTAATAAAGTGTTCAGCTCTGGTTCAACAAAAGCAAAATACTATGTGTGGGGTTAATATTGTAAATTGGACAGTTGCTAGAATCACAGAGGTGAAAACTCTTGAGGTATTTTCATGAAAGGAAAAACTCATTATGTTAACTGAACTGAGAAGACATAACATTGGGAGTTGACGTTGCATAGACACGGCTCCTGGAGTTAATGGTGAAATGCAGAAGGGGAAGAGCTTTGATCTTATTCAGCTTCCCAACTGGAGACATGCTATGACCAGGTTCCTTGAGCTTCTGCAGCTGTGACATCCCTGCCATGAGGACTATGAATAAAAATAAACCCTTGTTCCCTAAAGTTGCTTCTGTCAGGGATGTTCTCATGAGAAAAATAACAAATACATTTTTAAAAGAAAATAAAATAGAAGTATTTTTAACTAATGCAGATGAAATGATGGAATTATTTTTTAAAGACAGGATCTCTTAACTGGCACTGAGTCAATCGGTGATAGGTAATTAGGAATAAAATTACATTTTTGGGACGACCTCATATTCGGTTATCTGTCGTTTCTTAAGACCCAACAAACATAGTTTGGAGATGCTGGAAAAGTAAGTATTATCAAAACCTTAAGATAAAAGTAAACTCTAAATAACTATGTTATCACTCTTCTTAGGGGAAAAAAAAGAGAGAGAGAGAGAAAGAGAAAGAGAATAAATAAATAAAGAGAAGCATGTTGTAAAGTGTGTAATGGGTAATTTTGAGTAGGTTTATGGAATGTATCACAATTAATCTTTCTGTTATATCTGCTTTTAGAGATGTGGTTGCCAAATTTACAACTCAATTGTAAGTAAATTTACCTCACTTATTTATTTCATGGTAGTAGGAACGTGCTAGTAACTAGTAGATAACATGCTGCATATTAGCAAACAGGGATTGGTAACACACATGGTTCAGAAATAGCAGAGAATTGGAGATTACGCATCCAAAAGTAACCATCCTAGGAGGGACCATATATGAGCTTATGCTGACTTCTCCTATCATCTCGCAGCAAGAGGTCTTTTTGAAGTACACTATTCTGTCTTATAAAACAAGGTATCCTTTTATTACTTTATCATTTCTCTAGACTACTTCAGAAATAACACCATTTTTGCAGTAGAACCTTTGCATGTAAATAGTGGTAAAACAAACTTCTTTGTAATGTGTGCAATTGCATCTTTGATTACATCATAAAAGCCAGTGAAAAACTAAAGTGATTCTTACAGCATACTTTACTGCTAATCCTCTGTTCATTAAAGAAAATGATTAAGAAGCTATTAGTGCATGAAAATATCATTCAGGCTTTATTGGAAACAGCAGCTTTATATGAATCCCTGCTTTGAAATTAGAACTCTTCAGACATCCCATATTTCCCTCCAACTTATTCTTACACATTAAAAGGAATAAACTGCCACTTACCAAAATATTTCAAAGTTGGATCATGCCTTTGTATCTGATTTTATTCTAGACAGAAAATAACTATGTCTCAAATCATAATTTGTTTCCTATATCATTTGCACTTAAATTTCATTTTCCTAATACAAGTTGACTGTTCTAGTGGCATTTGTATTCAGGGTTAGTGACAGAAATATCTTATTGATAGATTTTGCTTTGGATTCTCTCAAGTCACATTACTTCCTACAGATGAAAAAAATAGGTCTGCTTGTTTTAATTGTTCATTTATACATGCATGCTACAGAAATGAGTTAGTTATAAGCCAGGCATGGTGGCACATGTCTGTAATCCCCGGACTCAGGAGGCAGAGGCAGCATATCTCTGAGAGTTAAAAGCTAGCCTAGTCTACAAAGCCTGTCCAGGACAGCTAAGGTGATACAGGCAAACCCTGTCTCGAAAAACAAAATCAAATAAACAAAAAATCAAGACATTCTGCTTCTTTGTCTCATGTTCATTCTAAAGGTGTGATATTTCTTTTTTAAATGCATTCTTGTTCTTATATATTTGAAGTCCTCTTAATATTGTACAATTTTGAAAAAAATGAGCCAATCTCTTTATATTTCAAAACTATCTTCCTTAACATTCAATTCAAACTTACACAGCTTTCTTCCTAACTTTATTCTAGAAAGAAGGACATGATAGTGACCCCGATCATTATCTGTTCCCCACATCATTTGCCCCTGAACTTCATTTTCCCAATTCAAGTTGAGTGTTCGTGTGGCAGTTACAATCACAGTTATCAAGGGAGCTATTTTATGCTACTTCTTGGTATGGACTCTCTCAAGTTCCATTTTCTTCTACCGTAAAATAGAGTTCTGACTTTTTTTTTTTATGAAAATGTAAGACTGTGTATCAATTCATGTTTCATAAGATGTGAAAACTATGGAGTTCTTTCTTCAATACACTATGATGTAACAGCCCATGGCATGCCTAATAGTAAGTAGAAGTAGCTGTCACTGTTGCTCCAATGTATCAGGTTCCCTTTTAGGAAAAAATGATGCACTAACTCACATTGTAAAGGATGAAATCTGCCAAGTCATTGCCCTGCACCCAACCTGTTGCTAACTCTCTGGAAAACATGCTCAGTAATAAATTAATACTGGATAATTAAGTGGTGCTGCCCATCGGTTTTTTCAAAGACAAGAAAAAATATCCCATACTGAAATGCTACTTCACAAATAATTATGAACTGATGCTTAGACATTTTTTTTAAACCTTCAGTAAACAAGAAGTTTACCAGGCAACTTTTCTGGGAGAATCAAGATGTTCTTTGGCAGGAATACCATGGAAAACAACCTCTAACCTCTTGGTGCTTTATTCTCACTAGAGAAAATTCACGTGTCTATAGCACTGAGGAAAACACCAAAGGAGTTATGAAGGATAGGTATGGTGTTTTTCTGTGTGCAGAAAAGAAAACAAAGGTAAAGTTCTGTCTAAACTAATAATGCAGCCAATAATGATACATGTGTGGACAATACTGTAAAATCATAGAATAGGACAATACACATTACATATATGAGTTAGAGTACAGTAATTTAACCCTTGCTAAATGAGTATGCCTTTGGAAGAAGGCCATTAATTGGTGTTTTAGATTACATATCTTGTATCACTGGAACTGATGGCAGAAGAACAGCAGTACCAAATTATTTAAGAATTCTTCACTTGTTCACTCGCCCATTCATTCATTCATTCTTTCTGTCATTTGTTTGTTTATTAAAGTTTTTATAAGTTGTTAGAAAAAAACCAATAGATCACAAATAATAAAAGTGGTGAAGCTTATGATGTATCAAATTCAGAAATATTTTTTGTTGAATTTTGTGTATTCCCAATTAGAGCCATGAGACACATTACTGAGTTTGACTGTGAAAAAGGATAGGCCCCATGGAAGGAAAACACAGCAAATACTAACACTTCAGTCTCATTCCAAACTGAAGTGATGCTTCTTCCAAAACTGCATTACTCTACTGAGGAATGAGCTGGCAATGGAGTTTCATTTCTGATCAGCATCCCAGACACTTTGTACATTATGTCCATCCTTCAGCCAAGTCTTTTGCCTCTACTGGAAGAACCCAGCTCAGCTTGTATCTAGCACATCCTAGAGAGAACAAATTTCTCCTGTTCAAATTGAACTCAGCCATCCTATTGCAGATCACAGCATCCAAGCATTTCTCTCAGCTAATGTTGTTACCAAGCCCTTTCTTAATGGGGCTTTAACTCAAAGCGTTTCATCTGACAACCATGTAGACTGAAAAAAACGTTTTTGGTGTAAACTAATGCTGTCATATCATGCCACCTTCCATGCTCTCTGTCCTGGAGCACAGCTTTTCCTCTCAGAGCATATTTTTGTTGTAGAAACTCCAAAACGGTTACATAATAGCAGATAAACTGAAATAGAATAGGGAGAGCTTAATAATTCTATCATTCCCACCACCTGGATGAGCTCCTATAAAACAACGTATGCTAGTATAACACTGTCAGGGAGACAAACCCACCCAGCTGATTCTCAGGAAAGTGGAGGAGAAATCCGTTTGTCTGCTTGCCAGTGTTTTACTCGCATGCAGTCTTTTATAGGAGTTCATTCAGGTGGTGGCAATTTGCCTTGTTTGGTAGGGAAAAAATGCAATAGAGAAAACTGAGAGAACACTTAGATCTCTTAAAGGGAAGTAGTGATAAGATTTAAGCCCAAGGGGCATGTCCCACGAAAGCCTTCACTTACCAGGAAACTGAGACAGGGGGGAGGACATTCTGTTGGGACTCTAGATGAGAGAATCATGGGAGAATGGCAAAGTAGAAGGATCCAGAGGGTCCTAGAAACCTACAAGTAGAACATTATGATAGGCAGATTTGGGCCCAGGGGTCCCGCTCAAACTAAGGCACCAGCCAAGGACAATACAGGCGGTAAACCTTAAACCCCTACCCAGATCTAGACAATAGACAGAACATTCTCCACAGTAGAGTGGAGAGTGGGATATTACTTTCTCACATACTCTGGTGCCTCACCTTCGACCATGTCCCCTGGAGGGGGATACCTGGTGGTACTCAGAGGAAGGACAGCAGGTTACCAAGAAGAGACTTGATACCCTATGAGCATATGCAGGGGGAGGTAATCCCCCTCAGGAACAGTCATAGGGGAGGGGAATAAGGGGAAAATGGGAGGGAGGGAAGAATGGGAGGATACAAGGGATGGGATAACCATTGAGATGTAACAGGAATAAATTAATAAAGGAAAAATAAATAAATAAAAAAACAATTGGTCCCAACAGATATTTACAAAAATTTCACCCAAATACAACAGACTATCCCTTTTCATAACATCTCATGAAAATTTCTCCAAAATTGGCCATAAACTCAGAAGAAAGCACATCTCAATAGATAGAAGACAATTCGAAACAGCAGCAACAACAAAACCTCCCTGCATTCTGTCAGAGCACCATGTAAAGGTGTATATCAACAACAGCAGAAACAATGGAAAACTCACAAACTCATGAAAACTGCTCAATGAAAATGGGTCAAGACAAATGAGGAAAGAAATTAAATATTTTCTAGAATTCAATGAAAATGAAGACAAAGCACACCCAAACTTCTGAGATAGAATGAAAGTGTTGCTAAGAGGAATGTTCATAGCACTGTTTACATAAAAAATAGAGATATCTCATACCAGCAATTGAACAGCATACCTGAAAGCTCTAGAAGAAAAAAAGTAAGTACCTCCAGGAAGAATAGACTGCAGGGCTAAAATCAATAAAGTATAAACAAAGCGAACAATGAAAAGAATCATTGAAACAAAGAGTTGGTTCTTTGAAATATTAACCATGATAGATAAATCCTTATTCAAACTAACTAAAAGATACAGAAAGAATATCCAAATTAACAAAATTGGAAACCAGAAAGTGGACAGACACAGATGAAATTCAAAGAATCATTAGACACCTTTCTAAAATGGATATGCCACAAAATGGGAAAATCTAAAAGTAATAGATACTTTTCTGGACAGATACAACTTACAAAAGTTAAATCAAGATCAGATAAACTATTTAAACACACCCATAACTCCTAACCCCTAAGGAAACAGAAGCGTTTATTAAAAGTCTCCCCGCCCCCCTGCTGTCCTTCCTCTGAGTGCCACCAGGTCTCCCCCTCCAGGGGACATGGTCAAATATGAGGCACCAGAGTATGTGAGAAAGTCATATCCCATTCTCCACTCAACTGTGGAGAATGTTCTGACCATTGGCTAGATCTGAGTAGGGGTTTAAAGTTTACCGCCTGTATTGTCCTTGACTGGTGCCTTAGTTTGAGTGGGACCCCTGGGCCCAAATCTGCCTATCATAATGTTCTACTTGTAGGTTTCTAGGACCCTCTGGATCCTTCTACTAACCATTGAGATGTAACAAGAATAAATTAATTTAAAAAAGTCTCCCCCCCAAAAAAGCATGATTTGTAACCACAGAATTCTACCAGACTTTCAAAGAAGAGTTAAATGCCAATACTCCTCAAATTATTCCACAAAATAGAAACTGAAGGATCATTGCCCAATTCATTTTTTAACAATTATGTTTTATTATGAACTTATTAACCGAGTTCCTAATTCATTTTATGAAGCTACAATTACTTTGATATACAAACCACATAAAAACTCAACAAAGAATGAGAATAACAAACTAATTCCTCTTACCAACATAGATGCTAAAATACTCAATAAAATACTTGCAAACTGAACCCAAGAACATATTTTAAAAAAATCATCGATCATAATCAAGTAGGATTCATCCCAGTGATGGATCAGTATGAGAAAAATCAATAAAAATAGTTCGCTATATAAACAAACTGAAAAGACAAAAACCACATTATCATCTCCTTAGAATCTAAGTCTTAGATGCAGAAAAGGCCTCTAACAAAATCAAACACCCCTTCATGTTAAAAAGACACTCATGGAGATAGAGCCAGAGCAGATGGGGGACACCAGGAGAACACCGGCCTCTGAATCAACTAAGGAAGGTGCACATGAGCCCTCAGAGACTGCAGAAGCACAGAGCCTACAAGGTTCTGCACCAGGTTGTCTGGGTATATACTATAGCTATTAGCTGAGTATTTCTATGGGCCTCTTGACTAAGAGAACACATGCATTTCTGACTTTTGTGCCTGCTCCTGAAGCTCTTTTCCTCCTCTTGAGATATTGTGTCTAACATTGTTTTGATAATTTTTCCTTCATATTATGTTTATTTTGTGATATTTGTTATTGTTGTTATCTCTTAGAAGCCTATTCTAGTTAGAGACACAGAGGGAGTCGATCAGGAGAGCAAGAGAGGTGGGTGTTACTGGAGCGAGTAGAGGGAGAGGAAACTCTAATCAGGATGACGGAGGAATCAATTTTCAATAAAAGGAACAATGATAAAATATCAACAAGTCAGGCTCTTGGCCCAAATGTAAAGACCTCAGGTAGATTCCCACTCCTCTCGGAATCTCTCAAACAAGAACACTGCTTTTTTTTATTATAAAGATATTGTAATTTACTACATTCCTGCAACTTATAGTTTTACCTTATTGTTGAGTTCAGGTTCTGCTCTGCTCTACTCTAATTTTCTCTATAGTGAATAAACAGTAGTTTTACATAGACTATGCATTGTCTTAACCACTCCATTTTAAATACGTAATATGATTCTGCACTTGGCTGGACACACGAATCGTACCTTCTCTCTGGTACCACTCATGTAACAGAAATTGACAGATGATTTATCCCTAGTAGTAAGAAGAGTGTCCCTGTATTAATTTCTTGCAATAGATTGGAACTGTTGGGGTACAGAAGTATAGAGTGTATTAAAATCAGATTTTGAAATTAAACTTATAAAACAAAGTAGATTAAAAACTAATGAAGTTTGTAACTCTTTGACTGTCCCATAAAATGGTAAACACCTTGTGTACTGATAGAGATGGTTCCCATCACCCTATTCTCTGACCATTCATGATGATTATCAAGAACACACAGGCAGAGGACTTCTTACTGTGCCAGGGAATTTAGCTCGGCTTGGTTTATCTGCTGTTGAAGACTATTCAAATTGCCTCTTATAATATTCCCATTTCCCAGAACGGGACCTGGCATCCATCTATCTAATCATTCATTCATCTGTGGCCAGTCCCACACGTTTGCCTATATGCAGCATCACTCAGCCCTGCAATTCATTTATGACCTGGCAGTCTGATTCTGTGGCAGCCCAGGTTGCCTCTATCTTCTGCAGCTGGGGATGGTGATTTTATTAGAATAGATATTATCTGCATTTCTCTAAGTTTCCATCCTTCACAGGATATCTACAACCTCTTAAAATATGCTTTAGCCTTTGAACCCATTTATCCATTCTATGTCCTACATATGTACAGATCGATAATAGATAAGTGACAGGTTTACTATGTCATATATAATATGTTGTTTGAGAGTTAATTGTAAAATAAGAATTGAAATAAAATAATTCATATGCTGTATTTGGGGGGAGATCAAGGTAAGTGGAATGGTCTGGCAAATTTCTACTACTAAATACATCATAATTCTGCTATTCTTTTATTCTTAATATTGCTTAATAAATTCTAAGTTGGAGAAAGACAAAAGCATGCTCAACTCTGTTTCTTACATAGTATGCTCACAATACTTATGAAAGATAAATCTGTCAGGTGTGCTACAATCCACCCTGGGAGCTCATTTAAACTGCTTAGTAATATTTTGAAGATTATAGCTTTGAAAATCACTATAAACAGCAATTTTAATACGTGAATATAAACACAAGTACTTAGGTAGCAATTTAATAGACACATCATCTCCTCTTAACCAAGGAGCAGTGGCCTCCCTTCCCCTGAATAATGAGTTCACTAGCCATATGCTTTTGCCTAAACAAAGGCATAAATAAAATGAAATGAGATGGTGTAGTAATTCTTGAATGGATACTGAGACGTGCAATTATGAGCATTGGGAATGCAGATATAGCTAACTTTCCCTATGTGGCATGGAGTTGAGTACATCCTTGCTATAAAGGTGGTTGGTTGCTCTCTGTGATGGGTTATAGGACATGCCAACAAGGCCAAGCAATCTGAATGTAGATATGGGAGAAATCTGAGATTAGTCATCTTTACTACTTGGTATGTTCTGGTATGCCACCTTGATGAATTTGGTCTATCACATAAGTATGAATAGATCCTAAAATCAGAAGATGTCTAAAAGTATATTAAGCTATTTGGTCATAAAACATATGATATAGCACACAAGCAGAATGTGGCAGCACTTAAATGGGCTTGTTTGTGGGCAATAAGACATGAACCTCAGGCTCAGTTATCTTTCCAGAAAGAACTTGTATGAGGGAAAAAGTAACAATCTGGAAATCAAACGCAGATGCTTTCTCCTACACTAGGTTCTGATTTAGCAGTAAAAATTGGAAAAAAAATAACAAATAAAAGAAGTGTGTGATGAGGTGTTGGCTTGCCATTTATTACAGATAGCAGGATTCAAGGAGGGGACTAAAAGTTAGGTTTGTGCTAAAGAGTACTTCATGAGATACAAAAGCTTGGAAACATGGGAAGAAACAGACAACAAAAAGGGAGAGATATATATGTGAGTGATAAAAGGTAGCTTTCAAGGCTAGTTTTTTTTTTACAAGGTAGCTGACATTTATTTTACAGTTGAGTATGCACTTGGACATACATGTAAGCATTTAAATTTATGTATTTTTCAAAAATCCACTTTACATCCTTTTTGAGGCCCCCTCCCTTTTATCCTCCTGGTCCTGCCCACACATCCTCTTTCACAGAGGCCCAACAAGGCAGCCCAGGGAGGGGAAAGTGATTCAAAAGCAGGAAACAGAGTCCATGTCAGTGACAGCACCCACTCTAATTGTTAGACAACCTTCATGAAACCAAGGGGTTTCATGCGTAGGGGTATGCGTAGGGGACCTAGGTCCAGTCCACACATGCTTTTTGGTTGGTGGTTCAGTCTCTGTCTTATGAGCCAATCTTTAACTGAAAGAGGTGAAAATGCACGAGTCAGCATGGTGACAATGCCTTAAAAATAAGAAATTATCAGAAACTATGACAATCAGGAAATATTAAAAATCTGAGCTTTGTAAATTATTAAATAATATTTCATAAACAATGAAAGCACTCCTTCTCTTCCTAGCTCATTAAAAATATGGGACAGGGAGTAGATGGGATTAGTCAAATATAATGAAAATGGAGATATTAAGTAATATGGCTGCTGATTCATCCTTGAGTAAAAAGCTACCTAACATGAATCTGATATATTAAAATTCAAATGTGCAAGATTGTATCCCAGCAGGATATTTTAGGAAGAAAGAAGTTGACAGAAAGCTAAATTTTATGCTACTTAATTTTTGTTAGACTTTAAAGCCTAAGAAACAGTTCGTATAGGACATATAACAGCATGTTAAAACGAAGCAGACGGAAGAACCTTAAATTTGACAGCTGAGCAACACCACTCCACACAAATGTATAGTGTTTATTTAACCCTTGTAAGAAACATTGGTGTGAAAATTGTTTGTATAACTGGGGACCCTTCTGGCAGCCAGCTATGGGCAATGAAAAAGCAAGAGGTATACCACTGGCTCCTCCAGCATTCCAGACAGGCTTGCATTGCTTTGCCTCCTACAGGCCCTAGCTAAGCAAAGCAGTGCCAACCAAGAACACTGACGCCATCAGTGATAGGAGTAAGTGGAGTAGAGTAGCCAAGCAGTGGCAGCAACAACACAGAATGAGGAAGCTAGGTGGTTTATGGAAAATGCCTGGATTATGGTGGAGAAAATGGGATAATTTCTTCCACTCTACCCAACAAGACTTTTGATGAAACAATTTATAGTTAATGAGACCATTTTCATTCCCTTAGCTGTCAGAACCAACTGGCATTTATTTGAATAGATAATGATAGGCCTTCAGAGATCTTGCCCACCATCTGTACAAAGGTTTCATTGAATAATTATAAAACCATTGAGTATTTTATAGCTATGGAGAAGCATCTGCAAGAACAATAAATAACTGTTAAGGCGTTTTAACAAAGGTACCTAAAAGTATAGGGAGGGCACACCTGGAAAACATACATTCTTGAATGAAAATTATATTAGCAGGTGATGACTATCTTCCCACAGGCCATCCATGGAGGACCCTGAATTCTCATAAATAATATAAAGTATTGACTCTGACCTTGGTTTTAAGACACAGAGGATACATTTCAGTTGCTGAGTATACAACATACTGTGATCTAGGAATGAAGAAATAAGGATGGAGCTGAGCCAGAAGGCCCCTCACTTATGATAGCTTTCATACTGAAAGTAGATTGAAGAAAAGAGAAAGAACTCATTATAATTCAGTGAGCCTAATGGTATTTTATGTGGCTTCAGACAGGAACTGGATCAAGGCTGACATAATCGCTATTGGGGCTGGCTGTTTTTGAGCACGTTACTGGAAAATCCAGAAAGGAGTCTCCAAGCCTTAAGCACATTTCCTTGGCCTAGCCAGAGAGATGACCATGCATCTCTTATCTAATCAAGGGTGTGGCCATGTATGACAATATGACTGGATCATGAACAACCAAAAGCTCTGCCCTTACTGTCTAAGGAAATCTAGTTAAGTTTTAGTGTAGAAAATATTATGAGTACTATCACTTGAAGTATTGGGTGCTACTGTATTGTTTTCAATTTGATTATTTTCTTTCCTAGGAAAATGGGCAAAGCTACCTTAGCTGCATGCTGATGATGTAGTAGTCAGATTACACTCAGTTAAAAAACTATACTACAGCATCATCTTGGTTTATTTCTCTTTTCTTGGGATAAAAGAATCTAACAAAACCACCTTAAGGCAGAAATGGTTTGTTTTAGTTCATAGACTAAGGTTAAAGGTCATCACTGATAGGGAACTCACAGAAGCAGGAACTTCAGACAACTAGTCATGTTACACCCATAGTCAGAAAAGACAAATGAATGAATCCTGTCAGTATATAGCTTGTATTCTCCTTCCCTGTCCACGTTCGGATCCTTGGGCTGGGAATAGAGTCATTGACAATTAAGATGGGGTTTCCCACATTAATTGGATAATCAAGATAATTCCCCATAGGTATACTGTGAGATTTGCTTTCCAAGTCATTCTAGATTGGATTAATTTGACAATAAAAAAAAAAAACCTAACTCTCAGAAGCATCCTATCTCTTTTCTCTGTATCTTACACTTACTTGCTCTTTTGCGATGATCTCCACACCTCAGAGGGAATGGTGTGTGAATTTTCCCTTTCTGAGCAATGGAACCCCTATGCCACAGAAAAATCCTTGCTAGTTTAGTCAGTTATTATAACTTGCTATAAGCAAAAACCATTGAAAAATACAGTTCCCTTCCATTTCTAGGCATAAAAAATACTTAAACAGTAAATTGTAGGCACTTTATTTACATTCAACCAAGCAATGTTTGGTATCCTCACCACAGATGAGCCAGGTGCGTCTATGAAGCTTAGCATCCTGGGTCAACACTTGGCTCAAGCTATGCTCATTCCCTTCTGTTAACAGCACAATTAGCAACATAAAATAAACATCTCCCTGGAGCTGCACATACACCATACTCCAGCAATACCATAGGTCCCCTTCTTATGGATATTATGTAATAAAGCCCAAAACAATACCCCCTACTATTGGACACTATAGCTTATGTACCTTTTTGCTTCTTTGTAGTGTACATTGTACTGCCTCTTCAAATAAAATGTGTTGTTTGACATTAGACATCACAAATCTGCAAATAGTCCACAAAAACCTCAATAACACTGGAATTTATTATATAATTTTTTGGACTGTTTTTTAATCACTGTAACAATTTTATGTCACTCCTGTGTGTAGAAAGCATTTATTTACTGATATATTAAAGCTGTGCATTCATATACAACAAGATACCTTGCTAAATGTCAAACTTTTTATAACATTCAAGCAGTCTGCTTGATACTGATTTTAGAGACAATTATTCATACTGTTAAAACCTGATTTTGCCTTCTAAAAATTATGATTATTCTGGGTCTTCACTCTTTAAAAAAGAGGTACTTTATCTTGATATTGAGAAAACACACAATTGAGAGATTTTAAATTTCTTTAAAGAAAGTTTCGAAGTTTTACAAAAATTAAAACCTAGACATTTTCAAATGTATACTTTATAAGGCTATGGGACATTGTAAACATCATTAGATATTTTATAACTCTAGGGTGATAGCTATTCACCCCCACATTTTCAGGATTCATCTTTCCTCCTATGAAGATCTCTGTCTAATGAACTTAGAGGGAAGATATAGACCATAGCATAATACCCCAGAGAGACTCATTATTCATAAATATGACACATTATACAAGGTGAAAATAACAAATAACCAATGATACTATTGTGGGGAAAAGGACACTAGTGGAGCAGGAATGGATATTGACCATAGAGGCCACTATAAAGGATATTACTCTAATGAGATGAGTGTGGACATTTGGCCCATATTTTAAGTAGTCTTTCCATTATGTCTTAAAGTGTCTACAACAAATGGATGTCCAGAGATATTGACAAGCCAATTTAAATTAACTTTTACAGCTCAGTGAACTGAGCATTAAGGACCACATGTCTTATGCCCACATGAAATGAAGTTCCCCACAAAAATCAGTGTTGTACCTATGTTAATGATTCTACAGCAATGTTTGGCTGATTGAGAGCTGAAGTGTTGAAGGTCTGGAACCAAATTATATTATGCTGTCTTTAGCGAGCTTAATTGCTATTCATCACTTACTTTGTGCTCCAGGTAACTCCATGCTGTTGAATAGTTTTGGAATGTAAAAATATATTATTAGCTTCTGTGACCACCACCACCAACAAAGCATCTGGTAATCTATCACAGAGGTTTTCCTATTTCAATGCTAACCCACCTGGTATTTTTACCAATGTACTTTAAACCTACTTGCAGCTTCTTTTTTGTTTGTTGTTTTTATTTTGTTTAGTTTTTCTGTTATCAAAACTTCACAAAACTGATACAATATTATAACATAGTAGTTGAGATAACCTGTATCTGTATTCCCACATCATGGTCTTTCACATTTTGTTCAGAATAAATATCTCTTATTTCTTCTAACATAAAAGATGTGTTTTGTTGTTGTTAAAGTTGACAACCAATTCTTTCAACAATATTTTCCCTCTATTGTGTCTCAATCCATGATCTTCATGGGTAGGTACTTCACTGGGAATTAACAAAATTGATTTTGGTGTTTTATTTGCTTTGCTTTAAAATTTTTATTTTATTTTATGGATGGATGTTTTATTTCCATATATGTTTGTAAACTCTGTGAATGCACAATACCCTAGGAGGCTAGAAAGGACTTCAAACTGGAGTTACAGAGAGTTGTGAGCTTTTATGTGGGTGCAGGAATCCAGACTTGGATCCTTTGCAAGAGCACCATGCGCTCTTAACTACTGAACCATCACTCTAGCCTCTAGCCAAGAGGTTTTAATGATGCATATCAGCCAGTACAAGAGGAATGGCTTTCTTTCAAATTGTCTCAGATTATGTAGCCTCTGTCTCTGGAAAGGGTGAGTACATGTAATACTCAGGTTTCTTGTGTCCAAGTCCCTCAGAACGATTGAATCAATCACCAGGAGCCATAGCTTCTGCAGTCAAGCTGTGAGAGGCTTTTTTTCTTATTTAAATGTCCTTCCCAGTTCAAGCAGTTCAGAACAGAATATCCCCTGACTATCATGGCTTCCTGTAGAAGACCAATATTAATGCCCGAGATATATGCTGAATCACATTTTTATGTCTTCCTCTACATTAAACGGGAGAACTGAGAGATATCCTATGTCACTTTGATCTCATTTTTTTTCTCCTTTCTCAATGTCTGGCTTCTCTTATGAGCTCCAAGATTATTTGGATTCTAGTAGCAGCTCTTTAACACAGACCTACTTTGTGCTCTCTTTTTGTTTTGGCTAGGAGCCATACAAAATGGCAAGAAGAGCTGCCTTCACATATTGCACTGTGTGAAGTTTATATGGATACAGAGGTTAAGAGAGGCTAATGTGAAAGATACTACTCACCTGTTCCTTTCCCACTGTTTTTTCCCTCTATAACATGAGCCAGTTATTCCTGGGAAGCCATCTTAGCCTCATGGCTTAATTGAATGTCTTATGACCAAAGTACAGCAGCACTAATAGCATGCCTGATACTCTTAGAGATTTAAGTGTATTCTCTTATTCTTCAACCAATTTATGATATCTCTATACTTACTCAGTGAATCCCATTCATTATCTGAGTGTACAATTTTAGGCCACATAGTATAACATGGTCTCCCTGGGACATCTTTCTACTTTTGAAATAAAATCACATACCACATGGGGAATGATGGCCATATCTAACCAAAGAAAAATATTCATGCCCATTGCATTTCTTGGCCTCAGTTTCATAAGAGGGTCATGCAATTGCCCCTCCTGAGACCATCCTTTCTTTTGTTATACTCCATGTTAGGTGCCAATTGTTGTGTTACACTCCTTTGGGAGACACTAACAAACACATGTTAATATTGACCCCAGTAGGTCATCAGTAGCAAAGAAAACTAAGTCAACAGCCATGTCCACTTACGTGAACCAATATACTTATTAAGTTTACTTGTTAGGAGCATTAGGGAGTGATTACCTCCATCAGTGTATGTGATCTCAAGGCAGCCACATCACTACAAGTATCCACTTTATTATAGATTCTTTCATGAAGGCTACATTATTGAGTCCTATCTGCAGTTAAATTTTCGCCTCTTACACCTTCTACCACTTTCCAGGAACATGTGAAGCTGAATAAGGTGCATGAAATAGGTGGATAAAATCCTTGGTGATGATACTTGGACCTTCCCCTCTCACCTTAGACTGGAAAGTCTTAATAGCTTCATCATACTTACCATAGGCCTAGTTGTCACTGTAGTTTTTGCTTCCTACATTTCCATGGCATGTTACTGAAGTTACCTCTACCCCATAATGATGACAGGAAGATGCACGGAGGAGAAAATCCAGTGTGCGATACAAAGAGAGCTTCAGACCAGCAAAGAGGGGGCCCTGTGAGAACTCTCAGGAAAGGCCATAGGGAAGGACAGGCGAAATTATCCATGTCATTTGCCAAGAGTCTTAAGGTCGAATAGCTGATGGTGAGGAATGCTTTAATTATTAGCTGAGATAAAAAGACCAGACTATTGTGGGAAGTGCTATTCCCCAGGGACAGGGTCCTGTACTAAACAACTGAAACCTACCTGAACATAGGAAGGTAGCATAGGTCCGTTTGTTTTTCTCTGTTTTAACTGCTGATGTTATATGATGCAGGCTGCTATATGATGCATGATCATCTAAGCGAGTAGAAAGCAAGTGAGCGATGCCTCATGAATTTATTCACTCTCCTTTTGACTGTGAGCATGATGCTTCAAGTTTCTTCCTTAAATTTTGGGTAATAATGAGCGGTAATCTGGAAGTATAAGAAAGACCTGTTTTCTCTTCTTGTTTTTGGTCAAGGTAATTTATCAAAACAAGAGCAATGAAAGTAAAGGGTGGACTTTGGAGCAAGCATCACAGCAGCACATTCCCTGCATGCTGAATGAAGAGCTGCAGGACACAATGTTTCACATGTTAGGTTTGGTCTGCTTATTACCTACTCCTTGATCCTCCTATTTTAGAATAGAGATGTCTGTTATTGAATATTGGAATTATATAATTTTCCTTTTTATCTTTTTAGTTGTTCACAGTCCTAGTTTGGCTTGGATGGTGGGAAAT